>NW_024429202.1:35197978-36397978 GCF_017639785.1 Mesocricetus auratus | reverse complement strand
TAGCCTGACCACATAGAGCCCTCTCCATTAGGAAGACTTCACTGCTGTTGCTGGTGATTACCATTAGTGCAAGGTTCCTCAAGCTCATCAAGGGGATGAAGGGCCCAGGTGCTACTTTTCACCAGCGATGTCTCCAATTTGAATATAGGTGGTGGCTCTCTTCTAACCTGCTGCAATGACAGGTCACCTTATGACAACTTGTTTCACATGCTCTCATGAAGTCTTCTGTGTGGACACTCAGGAGTACAGCCAGCATATCCAGTTGGCAGCATTCTAGCTTTTCTGATTCTCAGGCATCTTCGACCCCCCCCCACACACACACACTGCACATGCGTCAGGTCAAGAGGCAGAAGTGTTTTCTGCTCAGCTGATAGCACCAGGGAATCTGAACATACTCTTCTCAAAGAGGTATGAGTTGAAGACTGAAGCATATGGGGCTATTCACAGCCTTCTCCTTCAGATTCCTTTAGCTGGGGGTCACAACCCAGGATCTGCCTCTCCTTGGGGCTTATAGGTACTGCTAGTCACATGGAACATACTCCTCCATACAGAGGAAACCTAAGGTTTTCAGAGGCTCCTTATTACAATGTGTGAAGGAGGAGTTTATTGGTTCAGTTAACTAATACTTTATCAGGTCCCAGCTGAGTGTTTCTGAGGATCCGAAGATGTAAGGCCATTGTGGCATAATGACACTGTAGAAGATTGTCTGTTTCAACCAGAAAAGAGCAAGTTGGCCTTTGGGAGCCCCCCTGTCTGTCTATGTTGGGAGTGCAAAGATACTTGTGTTCAAAGATATCACTATGGAAATGGAGAAGGTTAAACATGCAGAGTTGTCTTTTCAAGTATAACCTGTTTGCTACACCGAAGGCTGGGAATGGAGATAGCTAATAGCGTAGGTAGCCCTTGCACTATCTGTAGGGTTAGATCATATCAAGTCCCCTCAAGCAGGACCAGAGGGGGCTAATAGTCTAGGAGATCTTTGCATTATCTGTATGGCCAAGAGCTCCCCCAAGTTCCTACAACCAGGACCAGAGGTAGCTAAGAGCCCAAATGACCTCTATCTATATGACAAGAACATACCAAATCCTTCCCTAGTCCCTTAAGATAATACATGCAGCCCATCTCTGGAAACCATCTTCATGGAAGACGTGGCATGCACTTGGAAAAGAGTTTCAATATAATTCTGCCTCCTTCTGCACTGGGAATTGTGTTACACCAGGAAACTTTTTCCAAAATTGTACTGTACTTAAGCATGTTTACAATAAATTGTCTGCAGTTAGACTCTAGAAGTTTGAATCAGCACCAGCTACTGGATTATATTGAACTGGATTTCCTTCTTGACTCACATGGATCATTATTCTGCCAGCCCTGGTGTTTGCAGAGACATCCACACATCTGCCCAAGCTCCAGCCACAGGGAAGATCAGACCCTACAGCTGTCAGGGTGAGAGTGATGACTGTATCCTGGGTAGTTCCTAGTACATAGAGAGTTCAGACTGACACAAGAGGCACAAATTGTCTTGCACATTGTCTTCCCCACAAAGAAACAGGATGTGATGGATTTGTGACAGCTAAGTAGCCTGCCAATTTATTCCAGTCACAATGTGTATTAGTTAGTTTGAAAGCACTCCCCCCTCTTTCTTTTTCTCATTGTTTCTACATTCTTGGTTTCAAACTAACTCTTATTTACTATAACAAGCCTCTTAGCATAGCTTACCATGAACATGAATAGTGTTTTTTTTTCTATTTCAAAGTTTTGTTACTTGAACTTGGGAGGCAAACAAGTTAAAAGGAAACTGTGGTATTCAGTGGTTTATAATGAATTATAGTGGGTTATGGCTTGATCAACAGCAGAGCAAGCCAGAAGAGAAGGGAGGGAGGGCAGACAGGCATTCAGATGATGATGCCGTGTAGGGCACTAGAGAAATAGCATAAAAAAAGTTAGTTACAGATAGGAAAACAGCCACACCAGTGTTTGCCTGTCATTTATATATGTGTGTGTTTTTTTTTCCCGCATGTGGTTTTAGTTGGTAAAACTGGACAATTTAGAGCAAGAGAAAGAAGTAGAGTGGGCCACCAGGAGGACTGAGTCTGGCAGAGTCCGTAAATGATCTGCCTCGAGCGATAAACCCTTATTGCTAGGGCCACTCTTCCAAGGCTGAGCTGCACAGTGTGTGGGCTGGGCTCATGGAAACCAAGTGGCTACAGGTCTCTCAACCCAGGGTACTATAACTGAGATTTCTTGCTGTCTAGTTCTGGCCCTGACTATCAGGGACAGGGCTAAGATAAGATCACACACAGTCCTCTAACCAACAAACAAGGTTCCCCAGTGGTCCATTCCACTCGATATCCAGCACCTATCTTGACTAGGTAACATCACAGCTGATGCAGAAACCACTTGGTAACCTTGAACTCTTGTCAAAATTCCAGCCTTAGCTAGAAAAGAACATATCAAATACATATCTCACACTCATACCTCTAACTTTCCATCCCTCTGTAATCGGCTATCATAGTGCTAACCTATTACGTGAGTGAAATACATTCTAATTCTCTGCCTCATCTAATAACAATTCCATTATAGCCTGCATTCTGAAAGCATTTTATTGTTTTCCATTTTCCAGTGATGTTATAATTCATAAACAAATTATTTGTCAGGATTAAGCAAGTGTGGAATAAAATAGGAGGCAGTTTTGAAATGTTTACTTCTTATGCATGTTGGTTTTATATTCTTTGCCCTGCATGAATTTGTCAACCAAGGCTGAACTCACTGAAGGATTGCAGTCCATACATCTCAGTGCTGTGCTAATCAGAAAAATGTGGCATTCATGGGGTCAGGCCCTAAAAAAACACAGCTACACTTGCCTCAAATCCATTAAATTCAAATCAGAACACACCTAAACTTGGAGCCCTGTTCAGAAAGAATGGGAACAAGTCAGCCAGCCAGTCCCCAGGACAAAGATAGAATTGTGATGAGGATGCCATGTGCTCCCAGAATTCTGGAGAGAGATAGGAATAAGACAAAGATGAACATGTCTCAAAAGCCAAAGACTGTTTTCAATACTCAGTGGATGTATGTGTGAGCAGACACACACACATTAAACCCATACAATCACACACACGACGACACAAATGCATACAGACACACATTCACACACATGTATGCAAATACACACAAACACACATGTATACAGTATAGAGACACCCATACAAACACACACATATAGACATACACACTCAAACATACACAGACTCACAAACACATAACACTCATACATACTTATACTCACACACAAACTCATACATTTACAGATTCTCATTCATGTACCCTCAAATACTCACACAAACACATTCACACACAATCATTCCCACTTTTACACTCACACTAGCCCATTCCCTTACATATATACACACATTATATACACACTCATAGTAATATATACTCACATTTATACATATACTCACACACTCAAATACACACACATACAATCACACATACCCACATAGTTCCATTCACACAGCTACATACTCAGTTGCACACAATCAAGTATTTATAAATAAACACTGAAATACAAATACACATACATACACTAAAACACTCATACACACTCATATATACTCATACTCATTCACAGACACAAAAGTCCAGGTTCCTATACAACAGTGTGTGTGTGTGCCTATATAAATATACATATATATGTGTGTGTGTATGTGTGTGTGTCTGTGTGTATCTGTGTGTCTGTGTGTTGTATATACCTCATGCAGTTATGAATATATACTGAGATAGTTTGAAAGTAATTTGCTCCCATAGTCTCATAGGAAGTGGCACTTTTACCTAAAAATATCTGTAACATATTCAAGTCAGTTTGTAAATATAAATATATAGTTTAAATTAAGAAATTTCATTCGGGGTGACAATGCTTCCCCTAAGACTCAGACCAACTAACCAAAACCTCAATGCTAGGGATGAGAATCCCTCTTTCAGTTGTTGGTCAGGGATGTCTAAGGGACTCCCAGAACATTAAAGGCTATTGCTACTGCCTTTGGTTACCCCTGAGGTAGAAAGTTTCTGCTGCAGAAGACACAACTCAGACTCAGGGCCTAGAGCTGAAACTGACCTGATGTCTTCTCCCAGAGGACTAGATTTTATGGCACATGAACTTGTCCTGCAAGCTTCCAACAGACAGAAGCAACCAACAGTCCTACACAGCAATGGCACATATGAACTTCAACTATGACCATCATGGCAGGACAACTTGAAGGATGCATTAGTGGCACACATATCTTGATATTAGCCATCAACTTTGTACTTGGACTTGGGAACGATTTTACAAGACCAAACTCATGCCTGGTACTAGAAACCAATAACTGTATATTTTTCTCATGTTTCACAACAGGGTTTCTCTGTGTAACCCCGTCCTGGAACTCACCCTGTAGACCAGCAAGTCTCTTAATCAGGAATCCTTCTACCACTACCTCCCAAGTGCTGGGATTAAAGATGCGTGACACCACACCCAACTTATTTTCTAAAGAATGTAAAAAAGAACCATGTGTTGTACAGTATGCCTGTAATGCTAGCACTCAGGAGGTTGAGATGTAGGAGGGTGAGAAGCTTAAGAACAGTTTGAGCTCTATAAAGAGACCCTGCCTCAAAAACGTATAATATATAAATAGACGGGTGTTAAGTGCATTCACCAAAAAGGCAAAATTGAACTAAATGCATGGCATACATATAATTATATGTGTATGTACACATACATATACATGCACATTCTTCATAGCACTGTTTTACACATAATAAGCATATGCAATTGTAGCTGTCATTATTTTCATTAGGTGATATTGTGTTTCACTTTGCTATTTATTTTCATACAGACTCTTGTATATGGCTTTTCCATTTGGCCTACAGGAAAAAAATAACAACAGTGGTTGTTCTGAAAAGATTCACCTGCTGAGCATTCATCATCCCTTCCTCCTCCTAATGAGTGAGCTGAGTCCTGTGTCACCGTGCTGTGATTATGCAGGCTGTAATTGTATGCCGTCTTTTCAAAAATAAAAGTTAATTAAGAATTTCATGCATGGGAAGCATTGCCCTCATCTTTTCTGAATGATTTCACACATTCCTATTTGGCTTTTAAAAAACAAAGTTCCTTAGGAGTTTGCCTTCCAAGATTTGATTTTCTGGGAAGATAGGAACTTTCCCAACCTTGATACTAGAGGCTTGGTGAAAATAAACCATGGTAAAAATACACGCTGTCTTTCAACAATTTAAAACTAATATATATTTTCTTTCTTCTTACATTTTCCTTCTTGCTGCTATGGTCAAAATACTAAAACAGCTTCAAGAAGGGAAGATGAATTCCTGCCCATGATTTCAGTTCTCTGTCCATCCTGGCAGGAGAGGCATGGTTGAGTTCCCTGCTGGTGTAGATAGAATTGTCACATCACTTGGACCAGGAAACAAAGAAAAGTTGCATCTCTACTTATTCCACTCACAGTAAAAAGGCTCCTGCTGATCAGACCCCACCCACTGACAGTTCCATGGCATCCCAAACTAACCCCACCACCTGGAGGATGAGTGTTCATGACACAAGCCGATGGGGCACATTTGAGTTTCATGACTAACACTTCATTAAAATACCTCTAAGTCTCCAAAATTGTCATAACTGTCTTCAGCTGTCAACTTGATATAAATCCAGAGTCACCTGTGAAGAATGATCCTCAATTGAGGAACTGCCTCCTCCATCAGATTATCCTGTGGCATTTCTGCCCTGCAGTTTCTAATGGGTAATTGTTACAGAAGAGTTAAGCCCCCACTGTGGGTAGTGTCATCCCTAGGTGCAGAGTGTCTGGGATGTTTAAAAAGGTTGATGAAGGTGATCTGGAAACAAGCTAGTCTTGAATGTTCCTCTGTGACCTCTGCTTCTGTTCCTGCTCCCAAATTCCTGCTTTAAATTTCTGCTTTGGCTTCCCTAGATAATGGAATGTCATCTGTTAGCCAGTTAAAACCATTCCTGCCAAATTGGTTTAGGTCAGTGTTTTATCACAGCAACAAGAGCTCAAACTGAGACACTGTAATTTGTCCCCCTCTTTTGTTGTGTGTACTTAGTATCAAGTCCAAGGTCTTGCAGATGCAAAGCAACTGCTCTACAACTGACAGCACCAGTCGTTGGCTTTTTGAAACAGAGGATTATTATTGTGGCTCAGATTGACCCCAGACACAGAAATCCCCTACCTCTACCTCTTGGGTATTGGCATTATGTGGTTATACAACAAGCGTAGCACAAAATTTACGAGGTTTTTATAGCCAGTGTGCTGGTTAATTTTATGTCAACTTGACACAAAATGAGTCATCTGAGAGGAGGGGCCTTCCCTTGAGAAAATGTTTGTATAAGGACTGTAGGTGGGAAAGACCACCACCATGGGCTCCTGGTCCTTGGTGTTAGAAGAACACAGGTTAAGCAAGCCAGTAAGCAGCATCCTCCATGGCCTCTGCATCTTTAGTTCCTGCCTCCAGATTCCTGCCCAGTTTGAGTTCCTGCCTTGGTTTCCCTCAGTGGATTGTGACTCTGTACATGTAAACCAAGCAAACCCTTTCCTTCCCAAGGTTATTGTGTTTTATCACAGCAATAGTAACTGTAAGACAGCTTGTATTGCTTATTTCAGCTTTTTGTATTTTGATGCTATAGCATGGTGAATGTCCGTTCAGATGGATAATAAACTACTGCACATCGATGTGAGGCCATAGGTTCGCCTCTGGCCCCTGTGGAGAAGATTGTGCTGGCCTTAAAAGCAAAGGATCTTTAATAATGTCCATTTTCTTAGACATAGACAGTTCACTTGGGATTAATCACTAGAAAATAACCAGAAATGGAAATGGGGGTAAGGGGGATGTGATGCAGTCATAGACCACTTGTACATTTCCCAGATGCCTTGGCTAGATTCCCAGTGAAAATAATTAAGGATCTGTGGGTTAATTTATTTATCAGATGTCATTGTATAGTAGCAAAATATATAAAAAGATAAAATACACACTGTTAGGGAGACATTCAAATAAAGATGTTGCATTTGCATATGAAGTGTCTTATAAATATTTCAAAAGAATTCAAGAGGTATCAGATGAGAAAATATGTTCCTCATATAATTGAAAGTTAGGTAAAATACTGTTCAGAGCAGTACGACTCTGGGAAGCCCAGTTATGGAAACCATGCCATTGTAGAAATGTGATAAGTAAACTAGCAAAGCATTCCAGATATTGTAGTTGGTGGCTTTGAGGTTTTTTTCTATTATATCATGATTTTATAACTTTTCTATGAAGAATATTATCACTTACCTAATGAGAAAAATCACCAGTTAAAAATTATTGCTATGCTACACAAAGAAATTCAGTCATATGTTCTAGAATCTATACTAGATACAAAGTTAATGTTATTTTTAAGGGGATTTTGATGCTGTTGTTGTTGTCTATGGAAAAATTCCATTATCAATTTTTAAAATGGATATTTTGGGTTGGAGAAAGACCTCTTTTGATGAAGTGTTTACCATACAAGCATGGTGACCTGAATTTGATCCTCAGAAACCATATAAAATATCAGATGTATTCAATTGGAACGTGTTAAAAGAAGCTTTTTCTTTGAGAGAAGCCTTCCTGACAGCTTGGTTCCAGAGCCGCATCAGTCCCAAATAAACATACAGGAGGCTATATTAATTATGAAGCTGTTGGCCTTTGCTTGTTTCTTACTGGCTTGCTCTGACTTAAGTAATTACCCCATAATTGTTAATCTAAGTATTTCTCTTACCGGAGAATAGTTCCAGGCTTCCTACCCCATGGCGTTACATGTCGAACTCTACTGTGTTTCTCCTTCCCAGAATCCTCCTGGACTCCTAGTCCCACCTATCTAGATTCCTATTGGCCAACAGTGCTTTATTAACAAATGTACAGGACTTCCCCCATCAGGAATGCTTTAGACCCATAATTTTAACTTCTGTTACCAGTTTAAACGTGCCTTAGAGAGGTTCCCACCTCTGGCAGACACATCTGAGCATCAGTTGCTGACTACAGCCTACTTCTAAAGACTGTGAGCCCTAGACTTACTGTAGATGTAAACCAGTTCAGCCAATATGAACACCCCCAGTCTCTTCAACAGAGTCTGCCAACTAGCTGCTCCTGATAGGTACCCCATTGCCTGAATTCCCTTTTTGCTTTCAACTAGCATTTCAACCTTCTTGGGTCCCCTAACTGCATCCCAAAGTCAGCAGGAAGTAGCATGGGAAAGAATATGTCAACCCCTTTTCCCTGGTTAAGATGCTAAGTCAAAAGAAAACTCCCTTATATAGGGGACAATATAACAACAGATGCAAATGTCACTCCCTCAGAAAAATCTGTTGACTAATAGCAGGGCCTGTTAACACCCCTTTGAGCCCCTAACGAGCAGTGTAGTGACCAGACCCCCAATTTAGCAGCCATTACAGGCTAACATGTGCTTGCATGACCTTGCCCCTCCTGTCCTGGTCACTAGGAGATCAGATGCCCTCTATCAAGGAACCAATCAGAAGTTAGCTGGTGGGGCTATGCTTTATGGCTCTGAGTGTGCTTTACGGACAATGCACAACAGTGACATGCAGAGCATAGCAACCATCCTGGGAGGGCCTATGGGCCATAACCACCAATTGACCAATCAACACATGGCTGGTTACCCAAACCTGGAAGCGCACCAATCCTGAGACTGTTTCATACCCCCAGACACTCCCCTTACGCTGCCCTTTAAGATCCCTGCCTCAAGGTTGCTCAGGGGTCTTTCTCCAGCCATCCGCCATTGTGGAGGGATGAAGGACCCAAGCTAATTGGTTTAGCTCATTAAATAACATCAATAAAAGAGGCTTTGCTTTTGCATTGAGAAAAAATAATCCGATGTAATATAACATGCTTGTAGTACCATCCCTGGAGAGGCAGACATAGGCTACCCATGGCTCATTACACAGCCAGGCTTAAGGACCTTGAGAAACCTGTTAAAAAAAAAGTTAATAATGCCAGAGGAATATC
Source organism: Mesocricetus auratus (assembly GCF_017639785.1). Classification (NCBI taxonomy): domain Eukaryota; kingdom Metazoa; phylum Chordata; class Mammalia; order Rodentia; family Cricetidae; genus Mesocricetus; species Mesocricetus auratus. Next base: position 36,388,939 of record NW_024429202.1, on the reverse strand, counting down.
CTAGGTTGACCTCTGACCTCTGGCTTCCACATTGCAACCACACATATGTAAGCATATCTTTACACAAGATACACACACACACACACACTGAAAACAAACAAACAAAAAACCCAAATGGGTATTTCAAAACCTACCGTGCTGAGGCATTGGTAGAATAGTAGAATATGCTATGAGTAATGGAGTGTGTTCAAAAAGAGAGAAAAATGGTAGAACAAAATATAATGGTCATAGGCTTCTAAACCAGTCTAACTGTTGCTAGTACTCAGCCTGCTGCTTACTGGTCTTGTGATCCCAGCAAGTCCTCATCAGTAGAATCAGAAACATCGTAATTATTATTTAGATATTTGAGAGTAGTGGTTCCTAACCTTCCTGATGCTGCACCCCTTGAATACAATTCCTAATATTACATTGACCCCCAACCATAAAATTATTTTCATTGCTACTGGATAACAGCGCTTTTGTTGCTATTATTAATTGTAATGTAAATATCTGTGTTTTCCAATGGTCTTAGGTCATGACTTCCAAAGAGGTCACAGGTTGAGAACCATTACTATAGAGTGTCCTGAAGTCTAGGGTATAATTCCTTGTTTATAGCCAGTACTATATTGATACATCAATAACTCTTGCCTTTTACTTTTTATGGCGGTGAATGTTGTTGTTTTTTATTCTTTTTGAGCTCTTTTTGGGGGCCACCACCCATTTCCCAATTAAGTCACACATAAATTCTTTCTTAAAAATGCCTGGCCTTCACTTGGCTTGTTTCTAGCCTGCTTTTCTTTCTCCCTTTTGCCTCGGGGCTTTTACCTTTCTTGATTTCTGTATATCTTTTCTTTCCTTCTTATCCTGTGTCTGACTGGGTGGCTGGCCCCTTCTGTTCTTGATCCCCTTTCTCTCTTGCTCCTTCTTCTCCTCCCAGATTTCTCCTTCTATTTATTATCTCTACCAACCAGCCTTGCCTATCCTTTCTCCTGCATGGCTATTGCCTGTTCTGCTCTTTATTAGACCATCAGGTGTTTTAAACAGGCAAAGAATCACAGCTTCACAGAGTTAAATGCAGCATGAACAAAAGCAACACATCTTTGCATCATTAAAACAATTTTTCTACACCTTAAACAAATGAAGCACATCTTAAAATAATATTCCACAACAGCTAAAGATTAAATAAGATCCTCCTGCTGCTGGGCAAGCATTCTAACCCTAAGCTTCACTCCCAATTCTCAAAAGTCAGGTATTCTTATTAGAAGAGGCCAGGCCTGGACTACTTTCAACTTAACAAGCTAGATGTCACCATGGTGTGGGTACAACCATCAATGCCACCCTTGTCATTATTCTTTTACCAGTTTCATCTCTCCTGTGGTACCAAGACATTAACAGTACCCATGGATGACAACTGTTTGCTGCTTTTTAAAATTGTTTCCAGACACCACCGGAATGATTTTATTGGAGATAGGGGTTGAGGGAGGGCACTAGCCTTAGACAAATCTCAGCTATGTCCTAAGGGCAATTTCTTCAAGGCCTAGAGGTTTCGCAGCACACCGAGGCAGCATGCAGAACCAACTCAGACATCAGGCAGAAAAGACACAGGGGATTTTCAGGATCACAGCGAATTTTTGAGTATGAATCCAATACTTGAAAGGGTGGATTCCCTGTGAATGAATGAAACAGTCAAATCAATCAACATATTAAGCCACATGATCAGAAACAAAAGCAGAGAGAGAATACAGAGAATATTGTGTTACAGTGAAGCACAGATGTCAGAGAGAAACTTCATCTAGATATCTACCTCTTATGTCTGGAACATTTATTATGAAAATACATAGCTACAAATAAACTCCAGAGAGGAAAAACATGATGCTTCCAACAGGGCATAAATTCTTGAATGGTATTTATTCAATTTACCATGAATTCTCTTAGATACCTGAAATAGAAGCTTAGAGCTCTGGTGAGGGGAAGCATAGTTTGGATATTAGGTATCCCCTCAAAAGACTCTTGTCCTAAATGCCCACCTGCTCATCCTGTTTCAAGAGGTTTAGCTGGGTGAATATTGTGACTGCAGGCATATCCTTGGACTGTTTATCACATCTCAGGTTTGGTTTATCTGCCTCTTTCTGTCTATAAGGTGAGTCACTTCTAACATGTGTTCCTGCCTTCATGATATTCTGACACACTATGGGCCAAGAATCAATGAGGCCCTGTTACTGTGCAGTGAAACCTCTGAAACTATGACCCACATTAAGGAAATATTTTCTTGTGTACTTTGTTTATATCAGGTATATTTTCCTGTGATAGTAATGAGAAAAGTTACAGCCCCATGGTACAGAAGTTCAAATCCCTAGTCAGTAGGTAAGCTGGTAGAGTTTGGCTACATCTGTTGCAGGAAGGCACCTTGCCCAAGGTCATTTAAGGGTATGTTAATGAATGATCCTCAATTCAGTTGGTGATGACTCTTAAGTTCTATGCTGTCACCTCTGCCTGGAGGACCCACTAAAACCTTTGGTGTTGACCATAGTCACAATCAGTTTCTAGCTCCACCTCAACTTAGCCTTCCTTTTCTTGAGTTTGTGAACACATTTACACAACTCTAGAAACTTCTCGTGCATGTGTGTGCGTGTGCGCACACGTGCGCGCGCGCACACACACACACACACACACACACACACGTCTCAGAGGCTGTGACACCCAAACTATGTCATCTGACTCCCAAGACATAAAATAGGAACATCGTAGTGATTAAGTGGCAGTGCTGATACTTCTAGGAGCAAAAACAATTACCTAGAATTCTGGTAGATAAGGATAAGACATATATATACATATACATTTATATATATATATGTGTGTGTGTATGTATAAATATATATATATATGTTTGTTTGTGTGTGTGTTTGTGTATTTTGATTTCTTATTATTTGACTTGTTGCTGTGACAACATCTAACAGAAGAAAGTTAAGCAATAATGTAGGGTACTCTCCATAATAGGAGAGAAACCATAGTAGCAGGAATTTGATGTAGCTGTTGATATGGCACCCAAATCCTGGAGTCAGAGAGATGGATGCTACATCCTGGCTCACTATTTCCCTGTTACTGAGTAGGGAGATCAAACCCATGATTAGTTAAATGATACTTGATTTAAGCTAATATTAAAAACCTCTCACAGAAATAGTTTGAAATTTGACTTCCGTGGCAATTCTACATCCCATGAAGTTGACAAGCAGTACAAACCATCACACTTCCATCCCTTGTCAGCTTTCATCATTTACATCCACCTCACAACACAAAATGTATTCAGTCCAAACCAAATATTTCTAGTGCCCCTGACAGTTCCAACATTGTGCAAAAATACAGTTGCTGGATCTCTTCTGACACAAAGGTAATGAATGTCTTAAGTGTGGGCACCCACAACACCAAAACATATTACATATTTCCAAAAGAAAATGGAACAGAAGAAACATTTCCATTCCCAAGTGGGAAACAGTGGTGTTGCAGAGAAATACTGGACTAAAGAAAGACAAAACCCAGCTCAGCAAACACTGAATTCGCCACTTATATATCTGCCATTTGGGGTTTTGTGGAATCAAAAGATCTGGGTAGTTCTGTACTTGTAATTCTTGCATTTCCAGAGCAGCCAGCATTTTTCCTTGGTCAACTCTACTCCATACATACAGATTCCCTGGATGGACATTCCTTCATTGTGTCATCTCCAACATCTTGTGGCCTGCATTGCAGCTTCATACAGTCACCTTTCAAGGCTTTCTTATGGGAACCCTGATCCTGCTACATATTACCTTACCTATGTATCTCTCTGGAACCATGCTGAATGGAACCATGACCTGCTAAATCCAGCATCTGTTATTTCTACAAAATCAGTATCATGTGTGAACAACACTAATACGTTCTTATGCCAGCATAGAACATAACCTGAACCCTTTGAGGGGATAATTTAACTGGCATTTGTGCTCTGACCCAGGAGAAAAACCTTCCAAGGAGGGTTTTTTTTAGCAGTTAACCCTTTCAGTGGCATGCAGTTTAAACTATTTCTTTGCAAATGAATTTTTTCACAAGATGGAGTCTCCAATACATGTGGTCTTACCATCAGAGTACCTTTCTTGTCTCAGAGCAGAGTCAGGTTTCTCTGTAATGATGTTCATCTCTTTAACTACTGCAGATGCTTGGCTGTCTACATACTCCTGGACCAAAACGTGAAGCTTCCTCATCAAACTTCACATTTTTCTCATCTTTCTGCTCCTCTTCTTGCCTTCACTGTAGATCTGGATCAGAGAAGTGAACAGTACCCATGCCATGGCTTGGATGCTATTCTATTTTGAAATTTCCTCTGCCAAACTAATTGGTTCATTACTTTTAAACTCAACGACAATCAGTTTCTCAGAATACAGACAGATGTGGGCAGATTCTTTAATGCAATAACAAATAAATGGCCCTAGACAGTTCCAGAGTCTTTCCTTCTCAGTCTTCATGGGCTAGGCCTCCACTCTCCACATTTCTCTCGGTATTTTTCAAGCTCCCTCGAGAATGCCCACTAAGCTCTGTTTCCAGCATGCCAAGGGGTTCCTAGTGCAAAGTAACAAACTCTTCTACATTGCTTCCACAAGCCTGTGTCAGTGGCCTAGGAACTGCATGGTTGGGTGTATAGACAGCCACAGCCCCAATTCTGAGTATGAATTTTCTGTATTATTTACTTTCCTCATTACTATGACAATATACCTGACCAAAAAACAGCTCGAGGAAGAAAGCACTTATTTTGACTCACAGTTGGAAGGTGAAGCTAGATCATGGCAGGAAAGTCATGGCGCAGGTGTCTGAGGCCGCTATGCATGATGCATCTGAAGCCAGGAAGCAGGGAACAATAAATGTTTGTGCTCAGTTCACTTTCATCTTTTTACTCAGTCAGACAATAATAGTTGGTTGTGCACACAGAACAACACAACACAAAAATGATGGTGATTCTCATAAGATGTCGGGTTAATTGGATATTTATACAGAAAATCTTAATAGTATTGAGCTCTACCTCACGCTAGGCCAAAACATAATCAATATGGAATCAATTTCAGATTCAAATCTAGAGGAGACAAATACAACTTTTTAAAAGAAATACTTCTGCAGGACTTACCTAGGGCACAATGAGTGCTAATCAGTAAGTATATATATATATATATATATATGTGCATATACACACATATTTATGTAAGAATAACAGGGACTGAAACCTAGATTATAAAACTTCTAAACACCCATGTTAAACATACAGGAAGTACAAATGAAGCTATCCAAGTAAATATTAAATTTATTCAAGAGTGGCCAATTTTATAAGTCACCACTGAAATGGGAACTGAATATACAATGTGAGATCACCAGCATGAAAGAGACAAAAATGTTCAATATGTGTTGGTCAACTTTTTATCATGGTGACAAAGTAATTGAGAAAATTACCCTATGAAGAGGGAAATCCTCTGTAATCTCAACACCTAAGAGACTAATGAAGGATCAAGAGTTTGAGTCCAGTCTGGTTGGAATTCAGAGCAAGACTCTGTCTAAAAATTAAAAAAATATAAATGATTTTTAAAAAAAGAAGTAAATTCACTCTGTAACTAGCCTGAACTTAAACTCAGAGATCCACTTGACTCTGCCTCTTGAGTGCTGGGATTGAAGCTGTGTACCACAACAGTGTCTGGATGACCAGGAACTAGAGGCTGTATAGTCCAGGCACCGATGATAGGGAGATGGATCTCTTACAGTTGTCTGTAAGAGATCTTAAAACTAAAAGTAAAAGGTAAGTGGGGTTGATGCCCATCCAGTTTCTGACTGCTTTCCAAGCATATGGAGAGGTCCCAGGGTTGACCCTCTGAACCACAAATAAACAATGTAGAGAGTCTTACATTTCAGTAAGTGAAAGAAGAGCCCCATCACACCATCCACACCCATACACATCACTAAAGCATAGAATGCCAATAAAAGTTATTTCACATTACAACTGTGATCCTTCCTGGTGTGAAACGGTGATTTGTAGGAGTAGAGGAGAGGGCAGTTCTGCAGCCTCTGCAGTCCATTCCCTGATTGCTCTTAACACGGAGCACTAGAATTCCGAAGATTTGTTGATAGTACAGATAATCTTTACTTCATGCAATACACTTCGGCAGAAAATTCAAAACACAGTGGCCTTTAGAGGATTAGAGTTTCACTCCTGAAAAAAACATTTGTTTAGAATCACATACTACTCTGATCCAGGAGGGGAAAAAAAAACAAGGAAAGAGGAGTCAACAGGAAGGGACAAGGCGAACTGTGAGCTTTGAGGTGTCCTCCCCTTGTCTGCCAAGTGCAGCCAAAGCTTTTTACAAGGTCACTGGAGGGCATATGTCAGGGAAACAGTTTTCTAGGGCAAGTGTGAAGCAAGCCTGGCTGATAAATGTTTTAACTGATTGGCAATTTTTCCCACAGTGTGGCCAAGAAGCCATAAATCCTGACATGAAATGAAAGAAAATTAACAATTGTGAGGAAAGATGTTGTTGTGAGAGGCAAAGTTACATTCTATGTTTTAATGACTGTGCCTTAGAGATCCATGAAATGAAAAAGCCACTGATCAGCAAGTCCCTTGCCCAAGGACAGACGGTTCCTGGAATACTGGAAGCTATCGTTTATGGGAGTTAACAAGCCACATCCTTTCACTCCCATGAACAAGTTTGTTTGACCCATCTGCACTGATGTACTTGATCACATGTGGGGTGGGAAGTTCCCAGGCAGGAAATACATTAGGATATGTACACATGCCCCTGATTGAATACAGGCTGGAGGTATGGCGAGATGTGTGCCTGCCCCTGATTGAACCTGTTGGGAAATACTTAAGCGACTTGATTCAGGGCCATTCCCTGAGAAACCAGATATAGACCTGCCCAGAGCCCATCTACCTGGCCACTATTCAATTAAAGCTTGCTTCAATAAGTGATCTTATTCTCTATCAGTGGGTTAACATTGGTAGAACCAAAGTTAAAAGGTGGAGGCTATTGTTTATGTTTTCACTCCCCTAGAAGAGTTTGTTTGACCCATCTGAACCAGAGGTGTTTGATCACAAGTGGCTGGAGGTTCAAAGAAAGGAAATACCTCAGGGTGTATGCTTTGATTGGACCTGATGGGAAATGTGGTGACTTATGGGTTTTACCTTTTTAAACCTCTGTAAAACATGACTCTTGGCCATTTTCTGGCAACTCAGAGATGGACCTGGCCAAAGACCACCAACCTGGCCAGTATTTAATTAAAGTTTGCTTCAAATTTGACTCAAAATTATAGTAATGATCTTATCCTGACAGCATTACAATGTATGGCACACACATACAATTTTAGCATTCAAAGGCTGACACAAGAGGATTATAAGGTCAAGACTAGCCTAAGCGAGTTAGACTGTCTCAAACAAACAAACAAACAAATGAAAAACAAGAACAAAAAATTGAGATTATCGTATTATAAGAAAAAATGAATTGACCTAAGTACCCTACTGAATAATTATGCCTATTATAGTCCCTTCTTTTTCTGAAGAGTAAAATTTAATGTTTTGCAATTGTGTTTAACTTATGAATGCATATATTGTGGGGGTGTATGTGCTTGTGTGTATATGGCATGCATGTCTGCATGTACTTGGTATCTTCTTGATGTGTCCTCTGGGATTCAGTGCGTTCTCCTTTTTTTTTTTGGCTTTGATGATGCATAGGAGCTCCTTGAGCTCTGTGGTTGTTGGTATTCTAGAGGAAGGGTTAGAGATGTTTGTACTGGCCCTTGCAGCAGGGTGCAGCCTTAGTGCTTGTAGCAGCAGGTGGCAGTCATTTGTTACAAGAACCGTCAGCAGGGGGAGACTGAGTATACAGTTGGCTCAACTCTGTCGCTTTGACCTGCACTTGTTGAGGTCAAGCCTGTTGGAGGAAATCTCCAATCAGCAAGAAAATGTGAAATGGTAAAAAACAAAAAAAATTGGGAAATGGCTTTCCTGGTTTCTGGGCAGTGTTGAGATGCACAGAAGCTGCCAGAGAGGTGCCCTGAGATTCAGTGCTCATGGGCTTTTCCCAAGAAGAAACTCCGCCCTCTGCATTGTGTGCTGTTCAACTTTTGCCATAAACAACTGGAGTTGGCCTAACTCGGGCCCTCCTCATAGCTCAGACCACCAAAGGCTAGCCAGGTATTTAAACAGCCTGCTTCTGGACTGCATTGGGTATCTTTCAAACAAAATATCTCTGTCCAACCACCCATTGCTCGGAAGAGGATGCACCTTTCATTTTCTCAGTATGTAGCTTTCCTTGCATTCTCTCCTCTCAGCTGTCACGGAAAAAGGAGTAATAAAATTCCCCTTTCAAATGCAGGCAATTACCTCACTTTCCCAAGACCCTGTGTGGAGCAAATTAGGTGGGAGTAACTCTCAGAGAGAAAGCCCTGCTTGTGCTCTGGCTGCCTCCAGATGTAGGGCATGGATGTGGAGCTTACTTCTCTGTGTTCAATCGAAATGGGCATACATATGTGCATCTCTTTAGGGCCTTGCCTGCAAGTGCAACCTCAAGGCAACCTCTGGCTTTCTATTGCCTAAATTCATAGAAGTGCTGGAAGTCACCTCCCATGGGACCCTGCACGGAGTGCAGCAACCTACTTTCATGGAGAAGTTTGTTTTGGGTGTGGGGGTATGAGTGAAGTGCTAGGAAATAAACCAGACTCCCAGATGGCAAAGAATATATTAAACTCTGGGACTAGACCAGCAGAAATTTATTCTGTGGCTAATGAGCTTGCTAAGCTGGCTAAACTCCCTTGCCTTGCTCTGAACTCATCCAACTCACTCCTCCCAAGACTAACCAATCCAGTCATGTAGAAGGTATTATTCAAAGAATGCCGTATTCCTCTAGACCACCACTGCTCAACCTGTGGATCATGACCCCTTTTGGGATCCCTAAGACCATCTGTATGTCAGATATTTACATTACAATCCATAACAGAAGTTAAATTACAGTTATGAAGTAGCAATAAAATCATTTTATAGTTGGGGGTTATTACAATATGAGGAACTGTATTAAAAGGTTGCAGCATTAGGAAGGTTGAGAACCACCGCTCTAGGTACTTGGAAATAAATTTCCTCCCTCCCTCCCAGTAACATGCCTGTAGCAGATGAGGCCAAACTATTGATAAGAATTCAGGATTTAAGTGTACTTTACAAAGAATGCCAGAGCGCTTCCGCCCATCAGCCTGCTGGCAAAGGTAATGAAGCTGTTATCTCCACCTTGCAGACGGTGACACTGGGTCTCAGCGAGAGCATGTTATTTGTTGAAGGTCGCATGGTAGAGTCCAAACCAAAAGTCAGGCTAACATTATAACCCAGGTGTTTTTATTCTTGCCATAAAGAATAATACTATTTTGCCTCATGCTAGAATATGCATGTGCTGTAAGCACATCATGTGTTTAGGCTCAATACTCTTACTGTTGCTTTCTGTCTACCTGTTTCCCACCCGTGAGATTAATAGTTTTAGAGATGTTTATGGGTAGGCCATAGATTTCAGCTAGCTCGTCTGTCTGCCTTCCACCACAGAAACAATCTCAACAAATAGTCACAAAACTTTCTGATATGTACCGCAATGAGCCAAGGTAATTAAGGTTTTAAAAAGAACTTTCTTCCTGCCCTAGCAACTGCTTAGCATTGAACCTCAGAAACCACGAAGGACCCACAGCATCCCTAAAGCCACTCAGACCTTGTGAGACGCCACTACCTGTGTGAGGATCACAACACACTCCTTTGAATATAGACCATTCTAATCGCTCTTCTGCCTTTGGATATAGTTAAGAGCAGAGCTCAGTGTACTCCAACATAGTGCTTCTCAAATCTGAAGGACTGCCCGACTCCCACAACTTCATATATAACCCTGTCTTGACATGAACAAAGAATACTGCAAGGAGTCTTTCTCTGCCCTGCCCGCCAACTCCCAAATAATGACATGGAGACTTCTTACTAATTATGAAAGCTCAGCCTATTTCTTAGACTTGTTCTGAACTAGCTCTTAAAACCTAAATTAACCCATTTATATTCATCTAAGTCCTAGCACATGGATCATTAACTCATCTCTCCATACTGTTCATGCTTCTTCCTCTGCATTTGACTGGGTAAGATTGGTCTGTAGGCAAATCTATAGGGAAGTCTCTTGATTAATGTTAGATATGCACTGTAGGTAGTACCAACCCTGGGTGGGTGATTCTGAGTTACATGTGAAAACAGGGTTAGCAATCCATGGAGACAAGAAAGTAAGCAGTATACCTCAGAGGATAACTGGAGTGTGACAGAATAGAATGTATAATTGATGGTTATTAAGAGAAGGAGAAATCAGGAGGCAGAGGCAGGAGGATCTCTGAATTCCATGCCAGCCTAACCAATGGAGTGAGTTCCAGGACAGCCAGTACTACGCAGAGAAACTCTGTCTAGGAAAAAATAAAATAAGAAGAGTAGAAATGTATTCTATTGATCTATTGTTCAGAGAAAGAGACAGAGAGAGGTGTCAATGCAGCTCAATACGAGTAGAGAAACCAGGGTGTTAACAGGTTGATAATCACATTATTAGAATAGGTGTGTGTGTGTGTGTGTGTGTGTGTGTGTGTGTGTGTGCAGGCCATACAGACAAGGATCTTGTTTTTTTAGATGCATTGCTAGAAGAAGGGTGTGTGCATAACTCAGGTCAAGTCAAAGTTCAGGTGGCTACGCTATTTTCTGTGTTTGCTTGCCTCATCATGAGTATCAGAAATTACTTGAACCAAGTCTCCCTGAATCTCTTACTAGTTCTCTCTTTGGTAATAGAAGTGTTCCAAAGTTAATCTTCAGTGATATATGCTTGCATCTTTTATTTGAGTCAGACCTCATGAAAAAAACAGGTAATCTGATCATAAAACACGACATCTCACCCTTTGTGGAAGCAATAAATACACCTAGAGGGAAATGAGTGCATGTTGAGATGAATGTGGTCATTCTCAGAATAGCTGGATCTAACACTCCTCTCTGACTGCTCATCAAGATCTGAAACATCCTTACTCAGTACCAGTGCCTTTAATCTTCATAGCCATATCTCTATGTTCAAGAGCTAATGCCTGTGGCTATGATTTAAATCTGACCTTATTACCACTTATTTCCTCTCTAACCTTCTCTGACTTACATGTTCAAAATCATTTCTTACTACAAACTCTCAGCTCTGGCAATATACCTTATTTCCTGAATTTATCTTATTAATGAATCTTTTGATATTTTCTTTTCCCTCTGAGCATCTAACACTCACTAAATTTTTCCTTAACTCTGTGACATTTCTAAAGTCTCCATTTAATTTCCAAAGTTGACCTTTATTTAGATTTTAATTGAGGCATGACATTTGTTCGTTTTGTGAAGCATAATATTATAATTATTTACATTTATACCATGTGCAATAACCAAATTAACGTAATGAACACTTTCATTTCTTCAAATACTAATCATTTGTTGTAGTATTGCTTTTTATTCTTCAGGTTTAACATGGTCACTGTGAAAGAAACATCTGTTCTTGTTTTCCATGTTTGCCTCTGATTTGGAAGGCAAATTGGATACAATAAGTTGAGATAGAAGTTCAGCTTTATCATTTGTTATAACTGTGAGCCAAAAGAAATAATACAAATTAGATATATGCTAAAGAGCCCCCGCTAGGCTCCCATTGGAAGAGTCTGGTAGTGAAGAGGGAGAGAACGAGACAAAGATGATAGAAGATATGCTTTTAATACAAATCTTTAATACAGAGGAATGGTAAATACATGATTGAATATGTAGGTAGGGGCTTAAAAGTGGTCTTATTTTGGGGACTATGAATGTCATTCAGTGTTCTGTCTCTGAACTCCCCAGATTGTGAAGAAGTTTTTAATAAATTAAAAGAATGTCTCCTGGTCTGTTTCTTGGGGCTACAGAGTACAGGGGCACATGGGATCAGTATGAATGCTATGGGAACAGAGAAAGTATGCAATAAAACTCCTTCTCACCTGGATTGTAGAATCTCAGAAAACACAAAGGAAGTCAGTTTCTGATGAGCTAGCTCATACTAACCACTAAAGACACTTGGTCATCACTGTCTTACCTTCCTGTCACCATAAAGATTAGGAACAGAAAGGCAACAGAGGAGGGGCTTACTACTGAGTGAACTGATAAAGAGATATGGTGTTTGATGTTTACTCACCAGACAGAATAAGACTCTGTTCACAATGGAGTTAAGAAAGAAGTAAATTAAGGAAGGTTATGGAGACTACTTATAGGAATTTAGTGGCTTTTCTGACTTCCATGATGAGGCAAGATATTTCTGAAGTAGAGGAGGTTTTGGCACATCTCAGTGACTTAGACAAGTGTGTCAATTAGGTCCATAAAATTCTATCTTTCTGGAATCATAAAACACTAAAGCAACTAATAGAAGATTAGAGAAGGGCAGAAATAGATACTCTATTTGTATCACTCTAAGGCACATAAGGAAAGATTTGTGTTGAACTGGTATTCCTGGGTTTTCAGTAAATAAGTCTCCGTAGTGGTTTGAATATGTTTGAATGCTATACACTCATATGTTTGAATGCTTTGCCCATAGGGAGTGGAACTATTAGGAAGTGTGGCCTTGTTGGGGTAGGCATGTACTTGTTAGAGGAGGTGTGTCACTGTGGGGACAGGCTTTGAAGTCTCATGTGCTCAACCTATGCCCAGTGTAGGACATAGGTCTTTTCTGCTGCCTGCAGATCAAAATGTAGAACTGTCACTCAACAGACAATCAGGGAGCTTGCAGGAGGCTGACCTAGGCCCTCTGCATGTATGTTTCAGTTGTGTAACCTAGTCTTCTTGTGGACCTTCTAACTGTGGAAGCAGGGGTTGTCTCTGACTATGTTGCCTGCTTTTAGGACCTATTCCTTCTACCAGATTGCCACATCCAGCCTTAATAAAAGAGTAGGTGCCTGTTCTCACTGCATCTTGATATACATTGGCTGGTTGGTTGATATCCATAGGAGGTCTGCCTTTTTCTAAAGAGAAACAGATGAGGAGTGATGAGGGGGGCAGTGGGGAGAGGAACTATAAGGAGAAGAGGGGAGAACAAAAATCATGAACAAACAAGCAAAAAAGACATAGAACGCTCAGCTCCTTCTCCAACACCTTCATGCTGTCATGCTTCCTGTCATGATGAAAACGGACTAAACTTCTGAAACCATAAGCCAACCTCAATTTAATGTTGTCTTTCATAAGCATTGCCAAGGTGGCTGTTTCTCATCATAGCAACGGAAACCTTACTAACACAGTCTCCATACATTGCAAAAAGAAGTTTTCTTGATGAAAGTTACATTTATGTTTGAAAAGTTGGAGCTAGATGTACTTGATGAGACAGAACATGTGGCATTAGTCTTTCTGGATCTGGGTTACATCATTCAATGTGATCTGTTTTAGTTCCATTCATTTAACCACAAGGTTCATGATTTGTTTTTCTTTACAGCTGAATGAATTTTTTAGTAAGCTCTACCTTTAAATATGAATTTCTCCAAGAAGCCATTTGAAGTTAATTCTTTTACATTTGGGGATTTTTGTTTTGTTACTTTTCCTACCTGTTTAACAAATGACTAAGACCTTTACAGCCAGTCAAGTTAAGTCTCAAAAAGAGGGGGTATTGAGACTAACCTCAATGACAAACTTAGATATACAGGTATTTTGGTTTTTTTATTAATGTAAGTTGAACTGTTCATAGAATTTGCATAACATTAATTGCTTCTTGCATAGAGTGAATGTAAGTTTAATTTAATATTTAACATTGCAGTAATATATCCTAAGAACATTAACATAATGTGCAAGGCAGTGATTGTAGAGAACCTACCATCACTAATATCAAATCCTGTTCATATGGACTTTATAAATAGTGAAGACATCAATCCAAAAGGGAAGGGGGTTCTTTAGCACTCTACACTGTAACCTACAAATTCTCTGCTACCCAGGTAGCCAGGATCACGTTTTACCAAGGAAAGGAAATATTATTCCACACTGGTAAAAACAAATTTACATGTTGTTGTGAAAAACAGTAGAGGCATGCAAATCTTCTCAAATGATAGGAATTCTTTTTCTGAAATAAAGAGAAATCATAAAAGTCAGCACAGATGATTTTTCCCAACCAACATAAACATCAAAGCCAAGATGAAAGAAGGGAAAACTCTGGAGTTTGTCTGCCAGTCAAAAAAATAAAAATGACTGTTTTCAACCTGGCTTTGTGAGTCATTTACAGAGTTTACTGATCAAGCCATCCCATGGTTTAATTTTCCTTGATTAGCAAAGCGATTTGCTTCAGCTTCCTCTAAGTTGCTAATCAATTTTAGCAACTGCTAGAGTGAAAATGCCACACAGATTGCTCCCATGGCTCTGTACCGCTAATCAATTTTGAAAACCTAAATCTATCTGCATTTTACCCTGTCATTTCTGGCTTGACACTGTTAATATCTCTCATGAGTCTGAAGGCTGATGAATGAGTTTTTACGTGAAGTAATGCAGTAAAATGATACTTCACTTTGGCTTAAGGATTGTCATCTCTATACTTACTGCTCTGCCTTATGAAATTGGTGGGTGTCTGCAAAGAGAACAACATTTTTAATAAAGTTATCACAAATTAGTTCATCTTCTAGTTCTCATTTCAGAAGAAAACTTGTGCATATAAAGTTTTAAAATGAGATACTGATGCATTATTAATTGAAGCATTTAAGCCATAGCATCTAGAATGGGAAGGCATTGTGGATACCATCCACTATAGCACCAGCCTTAGCTAAATAACTGAAACCATTAGGCAGACACCAACTGCCCCATGGCCACCTACGCCTAGTTCCAAACTGTGCAGTAAATAGCAAAAAAGTAAATGGTCCACCAATGCATTAAAAACTTGGCCATGCAAAGCTTCAGAAGTGTGGGATTTCTGTCAAAGGGAACTAGGAGACCAAACATGCTCCAAGTTAGCCACATGGCCTGAAAAACTGCCTGTCTTGTATAATCATGAGAAACAGTGATCTCATCATGTCCTTCAAAGTGTTTGAAATATTTTAAACAGCATCATCATGCTTCCTAGATTGAAATTCTTTGTCTCAAATATTCATAAACTAAACTTTTTCCCCCTTCATGTTTAGCAACTGAATTAAATCAGCAACCATCTGGATCATCCAGCAATATGTCACTTATTAGAGGAAGATTTGGACAGCTCTTTGGAAATGGGGTCTGAAGAGAAGAGTTCTGCATTTTGAGTTAATGCATTCCCAGAGTCTGGAGCTAAAGCATGCTCCAAAGTCTCTGCTTAATTAATAAGAATTACTGCCTGTTGGATGTCAGATTTCAAATTTTCCTGTGTAAGAAATGCAGCTGCGCATTGCTGAATGGTACAGGGGCTAACTTCAGGCATCCAGAATCTCAGTACATCAGAAAGGCACAGAACACAACACATTGCACCAAAGACCAGGTGAGGCACAGGATCAGAAACATAGCAGCTGCCTGTAACAAGAAGAGTCATCTCCCATATAGTACAGTCCATATGCTCTGTGATCAGGCTGACTTTATTTTGTTATCTTATTATTTTGTTGTGCTGATGATGGGATGTAGGATTTAATGTGTGCCAGGAAGGACTAAATCACTGAGCCATAGGCAAAGCCACTCAAGTCTTTCAATTTCAAAGGGTAATCAGATATTTTCTGGCTTTGCTATCTCAGTTTATGTGATTCTTGGGTACCAAATGGCAAGCTGTAACCCCATAGTGAACAAATCTCACCAATACATTTGACATGGCCCTAAAGTTTCCTTCTTCAGAAGTATGGTCTACTGGTAGCTGGAATGGGAGATGACAGAAAGAGGATAGGCAGCACTGACTCACATGGACTTTGATGAGAGGGACATGCTTCTACTATTCTCACTTAGGGGACTCAGCTACCCTGAAAGCTGAAGATTCTTGCTGGTGATGCCTGCCTATGATCTCAGCACTCAGAAGACTGGGACAAGATGAATTTGAGTTTCAGACTAGTTAGGGTTACTTGATAAGACATTAAGAAAAGAAAAAAATAACAAAATTGGAAGACACTCTAGGAAATAACAGGATTATTTCTTTCAGAGTGACTAATATTGTGAAAAACATAGGGGTAAAATCCCGTGAGGCTGGAGAAGACAGGATGCTCTAAGTGAAAGACACAGTGGGAAGTACTTTACTAATGGGAGAAATGGTACCTGGAGGAGCATGAAAAGGTTGACAGAGTGAACAACCATCTCCTGAAAATTGTTCACTGACATTTGAACAAGTGCTTTGTCATTGGTTCTCTCTCTCTGTCTCTCTCTGTGTCTATCTCTGTCTCTGTCTCTCTGTCTCTGTCTCTCTCTCTCTCTCTCTGGTGTGTGTGTGTGTGTGTGTGTGTGTGTGTGTGTGTGTGTAGGTACCATGAAAGTTGGATGATAATTTTCAAGAGTTGGTTCTCTCCATCTACTATGGGCTCTATGGATTGAATTCAGGCAATCAGACTTGAGTTGCGAGTTGAGTTTACCCACATGGTCATTTCACTGAAACCCAAATTGGAATTTTCTTAAATGTATTTTAGCTGAAAAGTAATATGAAGCTTTAACATAAGGACTGTAAAACAGCATTATTCAGAGACTTACCAGAAGAGAAGACTGTAGAGCAATGACAGGAATTTTCATCCAGATGTGTAATAGATCAAGAGCTATTTCACAATGGTTGAAGTTCTATTATAGAAGAATAAAGGCAATCCTTTATTCTTTATTATGTGTGTATATAATACATCCAGAAAATACAAAGTACATATTATCAGATGGAAACAGAGATATAAGCACACTAATCCTAGCTATTTACAGATGGATAAAATGATCAGCCAGCAGTTTTAAAGTGTTTTATCAGTTGAGATTCTTTTAGAACCCATGACACTGCTTAGCCTATGAGATAACTCTTATGTCCTTGAGAAATGAATGAACAACCCTTTAGTTGCACATAGGATAAAAGATAGGACTGAAGCTATTTGGTCCAGTGTGTCAACATGTGTCATTAGCATTTAGCATAAAGACATGCTGAAAGGGACTGGCTTAGTAGCCATGGACTGCGTGCTTTTCTCTCTCTTAATTATGTTATTAATCTCCACCAGACCCTCCCCCATGTATGCATGGAAACAAATCAATACGCATCTATATAAGGAGCTAGAACTCCCACACAGCAAAACCAGAGACTTTACTCAGAATGAAAACTGAGAAATGCCATTTGCCCCACACAGTAGAACAAGAAAACAAAACAAGTGAGATTATAACTGCACAATAAGCTACCAGCCAACCTGGAAAACACCAAGATATGGTTTGAAAATAACATAAAGCTGAAGATGGAGTGAAGCTTCCAGCCAGCCCAAACTCAGCACAGTTTCTCCTGGAGATGCTGCCTTTGTGGGCAGCTGTGTATCATACTCAAGTTAAATGAATGAGCAAATTTGAACTCAGGTGTTAAAATTCTTCTGTGTTTGATATTGCTATACATGAGTACCCCAAGAATAGGCCTTAACCTTCTACTCTCTCTGCTGTCTGGCACAGCCATTACACAGTCATTGAGAAATTAGTTACCATATGTGTTTTGGCTACAGTATGTCTGTAAGACAAGGAAGGGAGCTAGAGCCTCCTATGTTCTTCATTTAATTGTCACAAGATACCAATGAATAACTCCTTATCCAGATCTACATTCATGGATATGGAGATTGGGAGGCATTAGCCAGCCTATGGAAGTTATACAAGTGGCTAATGGTAGAGCTCTTTGTGGGTCAAAGAACGTATGACTCTCAAGACATACTTCCCTGACACAGGAGCTAGAGGGAAACAAATACCAAAGCATTTTTTCATCTTGATAGCAAAATCTCTCACGCCTGTCCCCCAGGAGATTGAGAAAATGTGCAAAAGACTACGATTTCAGTTTGGCTCACAATGGTGACATGCCTGACACATAGAGATGACCTGAAATTGTGCTTCAGGAGCATAGGTGCTGACAGAGAGTAAGATGTTGGTGCTTGCTGGGCTGAAAGAAAAAATTCATTACCAGATTTCATGAAAATTATTTAAATCTTTCTTTAATAACGGCAAAGTCCCCCAAATGGCTTTAGTGTTGCTCATTAAATTATTTAGAGACCCAATTATGGAAATTGTTGCTGTTCTTAATAAATTTCTCCAACAATTTAAGATCATATCTTCAGAGAAAGTTAGCATTAAAATGAGAGAAGGTGATAATGAATGCATCCATATGCAGCTCTTAGCACCATTTTTCCAACTTCATATTCATGCTCTACTGATTTGGGAGGAAAAAAAACCTCTAGTATAGCAACAAAGGTGTTTTAAACTCAGTGGTTAAGTTAGGATTGGGTTCCTAAAATATAATGCACACATGCAGATATCTGAGTGATAATTCTTATTTCCTTCGTCATAAAGGTGATCCACAAGTATCTGCCTTTAGAAATAGACTCTTGCTATGCCAATTTGCTTTCCTTTTACAACATGTCAGAGCAAAGTATGGCCTCTTGTGCCTGAGCCATCATGTCTGAATTCTAACACACAGAAAGGAGAAAGCAACAAAATTCGATGTTTGTTCATCTTAGAGTACTTGATAAACACATGTTGTGTTATACATGGGTGGTTAGAACACAAGCGAATGGTGACACACAGCTACAAGAAATGCTTGGAAATGCAGGGTTCATTCGGGGTCAGCAGGTGCTAAACTAAAATTCAAGGGCTGTAACACGGAAGAAGGAAAACACTGATAATCGAATGCAGTCTGTAAATAAGATTCTAGTAGTAGGTGCTCCATCCTATTGTAGGTCCTGGATCTGAGATTTATTCCTCTTTCTCTTGGCTGCAGCTGGATTCCTCTCTGTGTTTGAACGCCAGGTTTCCACAGATCTTGCCTTAGCTGTCTTGCACATCCAACATCCTTTTCATATTCCACTCTCCGTGACTAGCACCTCAAGCTTGATTCAGGCTTGACTCAAAGCCATGGCAGAGAAAAATAGAACAAGTATTAATGTTGGGCCAGGATGGATTTCAGTTCTGGGATCATAACAACACTCATGGACCACCTGACTTTCAAGTTGGTGCTTAAGCATAATCAAAAGTCCTCTATCTGAAGTTCTTGGAGCTAAAAGTGGATGAATTCTGAATTCTTTTAAGATATGGAGTATTTGCACATGCAAAATGAGTATGCAGCTTACAAATGGGGCCAAGTTTAAACATGAACTCTATTTATGCTCATATGCACATTATACATACCACCTGCTGGTAATTTTACATAGTGTCTTAGTGTGCTTTAAATCATCATACAAAATCAGTTGTAGAATTTCTGACTCGTGGAGATGTGCTCATGCTCAAAAGTCTTAGATTTTGGAGCATTTTGAATGTGAGATTTCTGCATCAGGAAGTCACCTATATAATAATCTATTTCTTTTTTGGTAAACAGGGAGTATTAAAATGGGCCTACCTCATAAGTCCCATACAAAGTTTGTAGGATCCTGTGTAAGTAGGCTGTAGCCTGTATTTCATACTAGCAGAATAGTGAATAAGCCTAACACCAACACCTGTATGGCCAAATGAGACCTCCTTTCCCTATGTTCAGTTCTGTTCCAAGAAAGCTCCTAACTCCTTACAGTGACACAAACCATTACTTTGTCATTTCATCTCTGTGACCTTTTCCTCATCTGCTCTCATGTAATTGCCTGTCTCCTTTCTGAGGCTTGATTCAAGCCCCACAGGAGGCCACTCTGCCACACCTGCGGGGCTTGGTTGCACCCCTCTTAGGAGGGTATGACCAATGCTGACAGAATATGCAATTTAAATGTGTGTTCCCCATGCAGAAGACTGCTTTCAATTAGTCTCAGGTGGCAAAGTTCCAAGACTGCCGAAGGCAGTGACTTAAAATAATCACTAGACGAGACATTTGACCATTTCCATCTAACAGACCCTACAAAGTATCTCGTATGTCTCAGCAACTCCCAGGAGCATAAGACCAGAGGACTGTCATGACAATGTGACAGGCATGGCTTGCTTGCTAACATAGCAAGCAGTATGGAGAAGCCAGACAATGTCGTGCTAAATCAACCACCCTCTAAAACATGTTTGTCCACACAATCAAATCTGCTAGAGAGAATTAGTAATATCAGGGCTGAGTATTTAAAAATGTCGTTTTCTTTAAAAGGTCTCCCAGTTATTTTGTAAGTTTACAGCTATTTTGCAAATTAGTCCAATAGCCCTTGTTTACTCACTACAAAGGCAATAAGTACCCCATGGCAGGCCTTCAGCATCAGTTATCTCAGTTGAACCAAAAATCCCATAATAAGCATCGCACAGATTAGCAGAGGCAATATCTAATCAGCTTTTTCTTGTGCAGAAAATTTGACATATAGTTCACAATGTGAATGATAGTGTGTGACTTTCTGTTTGATATCATTAGTTTTCCCCCTGAAATTCTAAGCGCAAATTCCCTGGGATAACACATTCCAAGATGATCTCATTGGTCTGTGTTTCAATAACGCACACACACACACACAGACATCCTCCCCAAATATTTTAAAGTCCTTGGATTTCCTCATCATTCCTTCTCTCAGCCCTGAAAGCCCATGCTCTGAGCTGTCACCTAATCCTGCCTTTACCTACTGCCTAATTATTTTGTCTCATTTAACTTCTGATATCCTCAGTTGTTCTGAAATATTCTCCTGACCATTCAATTTGGGTTAAAATTCCTTTACTATACCCACAATTACCACATGGTCTGACTTTATCAGTTGCCACATTTAAAAAGATATTTGCTCATCTCTCTTTCATTTGTATATTTTATAACAGTTTCTACTATCCCCAATAAAACTGCATATAAAATAATAATAAAACCCTTAATGGTAGGGTTGGGAAGGGATCTTAAGCTTGTCTTAGATCTTTAAGATTTTGGAATATTTGCAGATCCATGAGATATTTTGGGATAGAATCTAAAAAAATCACAAATTTATTTTGTATTCAATTTATGTAGACCTTATATCCATTTTGCCAAATACTGGGTCTCATTGTGACATTTTTAACGATGTATGTAGTCTAGTTTGATCATATTCATCTACCTTACCTTCTGTGATGGCTAGTCTTGTCTGTCAACTTGACTGGATCTGAAATCAGCTAAAGCACAAGGCACTAAGCACTCCTAGAAAGGATTATCCTGATTAGATCATTTTAAGCAAGAAGACCCAACTTAAATGTGGGCAACAACTTCTAGTGACAGCCTAGATAAAGGATATGGAGGAAAAAACTTCACGTTTGAACTGCTGGCCTTCACTCTTGATGGCAAGCCCATTTACTTTCTTGCTGTGACATTGTTTCACAAATATTAATATCAACTTTTTGATCTTCTGACGTAGACTGAAGACCACCAGGTCTCAGAGTCATCCTAACCTTCAGTGCCAGATTGAAACTGAAGAGACATCCCGTCTTGTGGAGTGAGGACTATGGGATTCTCAGCCTCTTCAGGGTGAGACGATCACTGTTGGACTATTCTGACCATATTCTATAAGCCAATAAATGGATATACACATAGCATTTGTATTTGTATATGCATTATCAGTTTTGCTCTTTTAGAAAACCCCAACTAATACATTTTCTATAGTTGACTTTCTCATTTCCTATTTGTCTCTTTAATGTTCTGAAATAGTTCCTTTTCTTCCCACTTCCATGCCTTAGTTTATCAAAAGATGAATTCTACATATCAGAGATATGATACTTATCTCTTTTAGTTTGGCCTATTTGCAGCTTATTGTGACCTTAATTCCTAATCATTTTCCTACAATGATATGTTTTCATCTTCTTTATGTGGAATACCACATGGTGTTTATAAGTACCTTTCCCTTATGCATTGATCTCTTGACTCTGTAACTTGAGTATTTTTGCTAGCTAAGTTCTTGGTTAACAGATCCAGCTGTTTTGCAATTGTTAATGATATTTAAATATATTTTACTTACTAATTTTCTTACTTCTTTCATCCTGTAGCTGTTTCTAGAACAGCTAAAAGTTGATTGGGCATGTGAAAAAGTCATAGATGCTGTAGATTGATTAAACTCATAGTACCAGTTAGTGACTTTTCTATGCCTATGACATGCAAAATGAGATGAATTGATAAAGAAAATGATATATAGTAATATGAATTCATCCATAAAGTGATAAAATTATATCATTTGTAGAAAATGGATGGTATCAAAATCATGTTGTTATAACTTCTCAATATATACCTAGGATTAGTACAGCAGAATCATACAGTAGTTTATTTATTTGTTTATTTGGTTTTATGAGACAGGGTTTCTCTGAATTGTTTTGGAGGCTTTTGGTCTAGCCCGGCCTCGAATTCACAGAGATCCGCCTGCCTCTGCCTTCCAAGTGCTGGGATTAAAGGCATGTGCCACCACCACCTGGCCATACAGTAATTTTATTAGTCAACATTTATTATTTTTATTAAGATTGACTTGCTAATGTGTCTGAAGTTGTTTGCATAGTTTTGTTGAGCATAGAGCAAGCTCTACTTGTTCATGTATCTGCAATCAGCAGACAGGTTAAACAAGAACTAGTTGGCTGGGATGACATTGTCTAGGGCAATTTATTTCCACTTTGTACTGTGCCTCATCCTCCAGAAGGCTGGCTCGGGTTTGCTTTTGAGAGGGTTTGCTTCTGAAATGCTAGGCAGAAAATGAAGTGTGCACAAGGTTTCAAAAGCCTTAGTTCAGAACTATCACCTGACTTGCTCGCAGGTCTGTTGATCACAGGAACACATAAAGCTAAACCTGAATAGTGGGTTCCAGCCTTTAATAAGCCATTTTATAAAGGTCATATGCACTTACCTACCTACCTATCTGCCTGTCTGTCTGTCTGTCCATCTCTCTGTCTATCTATCAATCATCTATCTATGTACCTATATCTATCTACTTCTCTGTATGTATATGTAGAGATGCAAAGCATGGGACACATTAAACTCTTTGATTTTACTTTGTCTTTGTGTGTGTGTGTGCAATTCTGTATGTGTGTACATGAGTGAAGGTCTGATGTATTACAAACTTTTCCTGGAGACAGGCAACCCACATGTATACTTGCCCCGAGAATGGGAGTCCTAGGTTGAGCAAAGTAATGGTTCCACCAATGACCAGTTTGGTGAACTAATACATTTTGGGGATTTACTAAGAGAAGTATTATGTACAGACAGCAGGGATGATTCAAGAGCAGCTGCAACACTAGGAAGCCTGCCCCGGCACAAGTGAAAACATCTTTTCTCTCTGCACCTGGGCAGTTCAGTGTCCCACCACAGACCACTGTGTCCTATCTTTTTTAGTGTTGGGTGGGGCCCTCAGGAATTTTCCAAGTTTTTGTTCTCCTAGACATGATATTTATGCCCTTTTATTTATCTCTTGGGGGACTCATGAGTTCCCTTCCCTCCTGGAGGAAATGCTTTAATTGGGAAGAAATATTTTAATTCAAAGGAAAATACTGTGGGGTAGGCCAAGAAAGGCCTTTAGATCCCCAGGAGCTGGAGTTCCATGTAGTTGCAAACCAACCCATGTGGGTTCTCAGAACCAAACTTGGGTCCTTTGCAAGGGCAATGCATAGTCTTCACCAATGAGCCATCTCTCTGACTCCACATTCAAATACTTTAATCAGTTTCTAAATATGTAACCCCTTTCCTGTGCCATTGTACCTTTTCAGGTTAGTAATTTCACTAGAGTACTACTTAGCTTTTATTAAGTTATTCACGTGGTACTTCTGCATATGTTATGGGCACTATATTTGAAATCAGCTACACAGTTGACTCTTATTTGAAAACCAAAAATCTTTTAAAGGAAATAAATGCTTTCCTACCAAATGTTGGGGCATCTGATAAATTCAGGTCACATTCTCGTCAATAATGTGTAGTGCCAGTATTATTTTCATATGAAAAGAGATACTTAATTCTGAATGCATTTGTTCAATAAATATTCTTATAAGGGGGAAAGTACAAAAGGTTTCCCTATTGTGTCCTGGGAAATTGTGCTCAATTTAGAGGATCAAAGATGGAAAATTTCTCACTTTTACTATATGATGGTTAGAAATATAACTGTTTTGTTAAAAACGGGAACATCATTTCTCATATAAGTAAAGATATTTCAAAGTGGATCCAAGCCACCATCACCTACTGCACCCACCTGAATGTTGACAGGTTTTGTTTTCATCTCTGAGCTTTGTCAAGAATAAAGTACATTTTCTTCCAGTTTGCAAATTTTATCCTCGATGGTAATTTAATAAAAACTCTGAAAAAGTGAGGGCATGAAGGCACTTCACATGTTAAATTATTTAATGAAAAACTTTCAACCAGTTTCCAATAGGATAAAAGCAATACATAAAAGTTTTTTCTACCAATATCCTTAATATGCTGGGCCTTGAGAGTCATTTTCAAAGAAATGCTCTGTAAACATGTGAACATTTTCTGAAATTTGATTCTCAATGAGCAATGAAGTTTACACTTCTAGGAGGAGGTTTCATTTCTTTACTTATTAATTTGACCAAATATGAACTTCACCAGGAAAGTATTTCAATTTGACAAATATTTAGAGTTCTGCAATTCTGGAAAACTGTGAGTTTCATTTCAATAGGGAGAACAAATGTGTACTGTCTGGTTGCCCCTCACTGAGACTCTGCTCCACCTAACTCAAGTATATTTTTGTTGTACATATTTTTTAATTTAATCTTGCATATTATTAGAGAATTTTTCCATGCTGTTCTTTCAATGAATTTTGCATTCATGATTCATTCACAAGTGGCGAACATCTCATCTTTAAGGAGAAAAGTACTAGTCATTAGGTTCATGAATTCCAATAAAAAATGAATGTCTTTTAAATTTATTTTCACTGATATCAATGTTGAAACTATAATCAAAGTTTATCCCAAAGTTTTGTGTAGTTGTTTGAGTGGGAATTTTCCTTATAATACACAGTTCCAGATGGGGGAATTATTTGGGAAGGATTAAAAAGTAAAGGCTTGTTGGAGGAGCTTTGCCACTAGGGATGGAGATTCCCAAAAACCATTTGCAGTTGGAGGTACATCTCTCTCTTTCTGTCTCTCTCTGTCTCTGTCTCTCTCTCACTCTCTCTCTCTCTCTTTCTGAGTGTGTGTATGTGTGTGTGTGTGTGTGTGTGTGTGTGTGTGTGTGTGTGTGTGCATGCACACCTGAGCTTGTGGGCAAGATGTAAGCTTTCATCTGCTGCTCAAGTGCCACGATTGTCTGCCTATAGCCTCTCTCCTCAGCTGGACTGATGAGTTCCAAATTAATTGCATTATTTTATGTTCCCTTGTTTATGGTATTTTGTCATGGGAATAGAAAAGTAGCTAAGTTATTTTGTTATTGGAAGTTGTAATAACTATAGACCAATATTAATACATAAAATTATATAGTAAAAGTGTATGATTTAAAACAACAGATATTTACTACCAATTAAAAGTAATGTTTTACTGAAAAGAATCTGATATATGGTCAACCAGTATCCAATAACACTCAGTCAAGCTAGTCAAGCTATACTTGTGGGACAGACTTCATAAACTAGTTACAGAAAGACCACAGTCAAGACTTGAACTAGAAATCAACAGCAGTAAAAGTTGTAAAGCACTCATATACCCTAATATTAAACAATATGCTTCTAAGTAATACAAGTGAAAGGAGAAACCCCAAGGCAAATTTTAAAATATTCTAAAGTGAATAAAAATGAAAATACAACTTATCAAAATTTTGGAATATTGCAAAACAGAGCCTGAGGGGAATATACAGCATAGAAGGTAAGTCTTAGGAAAGAAGTTTTTATAACTTCTTTATGTAATTTCCACTTTAGGGAGCTGGAAAAGCAAAGCAAACCTTAAATCAAAAATTTACAGAAGAAAAGAAACAATCATAATTAGAACAGGCATCAATGAAGAAGAAAGGTAGCAAATAAATGGAAATAATGAAATAAAAATGTGGTTAGAGACAAATGGCAAATCACTAAGTGCAGAAGTGAAAGATTAGCTACAGACTGCAGATACTGTAAAGGTATACCAAAGAACTATGAGATCTGTCCTCAGGGATATTATAACTTAGATGACTTGGACCACATCCTTGAAAGGTTCACTCTCCCAAAACACACCAAGAAGAAAGAGCCATCTTAATAGGATGTGTCAAACTCTCAGCCCCTACTCTCTTTTCTCAAGTTTCACTCAGTGTGACAGTCAGTTGACTTCCTGTTGTCTTCTGGTCAAGATGTAGACAGTACCATGTCTGCCTGCATGCCCGCATGCGCTGTTTCATGATGAAAATGAACTGAACCTCTGAAACTGTAAGCTGCCACCTAAATTAAATGTTTTCATTGTAACTGTTATCATGGTCATGTGTATTTGCATAGCAATATCAACTAAGACAGATCCTAAGACCTAAAGGGGCTTGGGGAACAGTGGAGACCTGTACATAAGCAGTAAACTCATGACTAGCACTGGCTCTAGACTTGGGAATGGCTCTGACTCCAGAATTCCTAGCTTTAGCACCTTTTCACTATGCCCCTATTAGCACAGGTTATGTGAAGGCCCAAGGATGTGCCACATACTGTGTCCCTCATGAAACAGGCGGCTAACCTTGTTTCTATCTATGGATCCTGAGAGAGGCCTGTAACTTCTGCAGTTGGATCTAGAGACTGGTCTTGCTTGCATATGGCTCTGAAGACACCTATCTGAGAAGAGGGGCAGCCTTCCTTCCAGAGTTAAATACTAGCCCTCTCCTCTGACACTAAGCAGACAGGCAGAGGTGTGGACATCAGTGTAAGCTATGGCCATGTAACCTGGGGGTTCTCAGGAAGGCCTAGAAACAAAGCACTTTATCTCTGCTTCTGAATGTGAATTTGCATGCTTGCCCAGAAACTTTCCAGAGATGCACTCGCCATTATCCCAGAGACGGCTGTGAAGTCCTCAGGCATGAGTCCTGTGACTCATGCACCTCCCAAAAACTGACTAGTGACATTAGGTGATGTTTCCTGAGCAGGTTTTTGTCCTCTGGTTTGGCATGCAATCACAGCAGCACTACCATGCACAGTCAATCTTCCACACCTGGCTGAGACCATTCGCCCAAAGCACAGTGCAATTTTCTTTTAATTAGCCAGTCTTGGTAACCAGACACTGTCTGTGCTTTCCCTTCACAGATGCCTCTTCAGGGGTGTGTTTGAGATGTCATACTTAAACATGAAAGTAATGTGACCGGGCCAAGCTAAATTAGAAGATGTGACCTTGTAAACCCACAAACATTCAACCTGTATTCCAGTGCTGCATTGGTTACATGTCACCCTTGAGGCAAACATCCTGAGACAATTTCAGGAAGAAAAGTTGGCTTCATTGTGGGAAATGCATTGTAGCAGGAACACAAGGCACGGATTCTCATTCTGCCAACACTCTGCCCACCTCCTCCTTTATATTCCATCCTGGGCAGCAGCCCATGGAATGGTGCCACCTACATTTAGGGTTGGGTTCCCCCATCCCAATTAAGCCAGTCTAGAAAATCTCCCAGAGATGTGTCCAGAGGTTTGTCTCCTGTGCGAATCTAGATCCTGTTAAGTTGGTAATCGTAACCATTGCCAGCGTTAAATTCCCCGTCTATGGCAGGAATACCTCTTTAGGATAAGAAACTGTCCGTGCCAAGTCATTTCCTCTGCAGTTCCTTCATGCTGTCTTGTCACTGATGTTGGAAACTTCTGGTGCCAGAGTCCTCTGACACTTGCCTGTGTTTAACAATAAAATCTACTAATCGCGGATGAGTTTCCATTTTAAAGGCTTTTCTCCTCTGGTAGATAATAGTCCCAGCATGCAACTTTAGTGAGGATTTAGAGTTCAAGGGAATTTGCAGGAAAGCTCAACATTTTTATGCACCGATAATTTGCCTAAGTTTGCACTGAAGTCAAGATCCAAAGTAAAGCTTCCTTAAAAGTTCAGGGTGAGACTGTTGCCCCCCAAGAAGCTTCACGTTGAAAACACACATTTTCCACATTGCCTCTGCTCCAGATTCAGTATACAGCTGGCATAAATAAAACAGGATATGATGATAAATGCACCTGCATAGGGATGAGTGCATCATTTAGCTCCTAACTGTGAAAGCTGGAAAACATAAGCAACCACAGCAGTGATGCACATGTACCCCTGGACCACAGACCCATGGGAGCACTGTTAGCATCTAATACTCCCCCTAAGTATGAGCAGCTTGTGTTGGATTCTAGGAAAATGAACAGCTACCATGCAATGTATTCCATGAAAGATTTAAAACCACAAATGAAATGGGATTAACTTGTAGAGATAGGGAAGCCTGGGTGATCTTGAGTGTTGTTCTCGTGTTCTGGGCCCTTAGAATTAAATGCATGATGACAAGAGCCCATATAGATTTAAAGATATTACTCACACAGTGGTACATATCAATCATATGGTGAACCCAGTGGATGGGCAGTTACAGAACAAATCTCTGGGTGGAGGATAGACACTGTTGCAGGAGTAGCTGAGTGTGAGGTAAGGAGAGAAATATTTTAGAAATAGGACATTGAGTAAAGGAACACTGTAAATGACTTTTGTTGTGCAAAGGAAGATTTCAAATTTTGGAAGAGTTAACAGAAATGGCTTGGGAAGCCAAAATGAAAGCTTAAATTGAAATCACAGGGAACTCCAACATTTTCCAGAAAATAATGTCCATTACGAGTCCTCAAGCTGAATCCCCCATTTCCAGACATGACCTTTCTTTCAAGTCAGAGCCTCTGCACCACAGAAATGGCAAGAATTAAGGCTGCAACCACCTTCCTCTTCCATCAAGGAGGAAAAAAAGCTCTAAATGAGTAATCACTAGAATCCCGTTTTCTGTGAAGAAAAAAGGATGGAAAACCTACATCACTACTTCAGTCACCAAAATGAGACTTAAGAGCTGAAAATGACCAAAATAATTATCAGGTTAGGAGACCCTGCTAAAATCAGGGCTGTCTCAGTTACTCTGCTACAAATATTCTTTCTTGTGGCTCAGAGTCCTGCCTAACAAGCCTACTCTGAACTCTTCTGTAGCACTTGGAACATGGGCTATATGCTGCTTGCCATCTTTGTAGCCTGGACCTCTTGATCCACTAATTACTTTTCCACTGTTCAACATGAGTAGTTGATCAGGATCCATTGTATTCACACACTGAAATATCAGGCTGCAGTAGACATTGTGGCTCACGCCCACAATATCAGCACTCTGAAAGCTAAGGGAGGGACATTCTCTGTTTGAAGCCAGCCTGGGCTACCTAGCCAGACCTTACCTAAATTAAAGATAAAATACTACCCCCAAGATCATTTAAGAAGCCATGTGCTTAGTCCCATGTTAACACTGGGATGGTGACCTGTCATTCATGTTCATCACGCATCACTGCTGCCAGAACACTTCCATCCTATATTGCACCGTTGAGAAAACTGGTGAAAGCCATTTTTCCCCCCAAAGCAGTCTGGAGAGCAGAATAGTGGCTTGTTTTTAGCCACTACCTCTTATTCAACAGAGCAGAATACAAGCCCAACTTCTAGCGCCATAGGCTGTCTCTGCCTGTAGCTCATGGTGCAGTCATCCCTTCTTTCCGACACTGGTAGATAGTGCCCTTTAGGTTCACCTCTGTTCAGTTAGTCCATACCCAAACCTCTACTAGCTTCTCTCAGCTCATGCCCAAGCCAAATGATACTCATCCGCCTTGTGTTTCACGCCTTAGTTCCAGTTTCAATTCTCACTGCGCCTCTACTGCATGAAGCACCCATGTGTTCTCTGAATATGGATTTGAATCAATTTCAGGGGTGCTGCAAGCCCTTTGGAAGTCTTAAGGGTTTGAGTCTCCTCTGTCCCTTTGTATCTGGTACCCTGACACTCTGTGTCTATACTAGGGCACTTTCTTTATAAAAACTCTGTTATAGTTGTCACTCACTGTCTTGGGAGATCCACTAACCTAATCCTAGTACCATAGCACTCATAGTGTACTCGGAACTCCTATGGAGACCTCACTAACCCTGTTTCTTTTTGATCATCAAAGATGTGTTTTTAAATATTGTATAGAGGCTAAGAAGATGGACTAGAGGCTAAGAGTTTTTCTGTGAAATCATGAGGAACTGATTCAAATCCCCAACACCCCGTTAAAAAAATCTGGGTGTGGCTACATGTGTATTTAACCCAGCACTGTGCGAGGCAGAATTATCTCGGAGACTTCCTGGTCAATAGCTTAGCTCCAGGTTCAGTGAGACACTCTGCCTCAATTAAATTAGATAAAGTGATAGAGTAGGACAACAAAACTCTGTGCACACACATGTACACATTCATACACCACAACCTCAGACACACATCTATGCACACAAAGTAAAATAAAATATAAAATTATGGTGTAAATGTATCTAAGCTCACTTCAGGCATAGTAGTGCTAAATGTATTCACACTCTGGTACAACATATCTTTAGGATCCTTTCCTCTTGGAAAATTGAAGTTTTCTTTCTATTTAACCATCTTCCCCCTTCCAAGTACTCCTCAGTCACTGATAACTACCATCCTGTTGTCTGTTTCTATAAATTTACATAATTTACACAAGTAACACAATCAGAATTTTAAATTATTTCTGACTTCTCTATTTCCTTAACAGAATAACCTTGAGATATAGTCATGTTACAGGATTTTCTTATGTTTCAAAGCTTACTAATATTCTACTACATACATCTTCACAGGACACTTAATTCTATGTCCATTGATAAATTGATTAACTGTTTCTACATTTTATTATCATGAATAATGAATGTTACCATAGGGTTGTGTGTGTGTGTGTGTGTGTGTGTGATGTCTCTTGAGACTTTATACACAGATGTAGGGCAGATAAATCCACCGTAATTCTACTTTAAATTGTTGACTATTTAGAAAATTTTAATTTAAATTTATTTTTAACTGATGTATAAAAGCATAATGTATGTAAATGGGATATAATGCGATGTTTCAAAACATACATACTTGGTTTTATGTGCAAACTGGGCCAAACACATCTAAATCTGCAGACACTTCCTATTCCTTTATGATACAAGCATGCAAAGTCCTTTCCTCTAAATTTTAAAACATGTAGTATTTGTAGATATTATACTGGACACTGACACACCACAACCTCTGACTCTAACTTAGTATTTAAAGTAGGATAGACTAGGTTACACTTTTGAAGTATAGCACACATAGGATAAAGTCATAGGAAACAGCTGCATTTTATCATGCAACGGAGTGAGCTTTATATTTTTGAGGGTCTAGAATTTAATGAACACTTTAGACTTTCTCTTAGTAAGCAATCATACTGGACATTGGGAGATGGATATGCATAAATGGTGGTATACTGTAGCTCAGGACAGTAAGGAGTGTAGAGAAGCTGAAAGTACAACCAGGCCCAAGATATATTCAAATTATAACTCCGGCTTCCTTGAATTTTTGACCTTGAGCAAATTATTTAGACTACATAGGTCTTAGGTTCTACAACTCTAAAATGAACTTAATATTGATATTTCTCAACTAGGTTTGTTGTAAGAAATAAAGCCCTTAGTGGTTGGCAAACACAGTTAGGAAACATTCTTTAGTTTGTTTACCCTGTAGGAGAGAAGAAAGACATAAATATCTACAACAAACATGTAATACATTAAATGCTAATTGGGATACAAATTAGCACTGAGCATGTAGAAATTTTTCCCTTGGGGGCAGAGATAGTTTAATGGAGGAGGTTGTGTTTACCTATGTATTTGATGCATGAGAAGGAAGAGAACAGGAAGGAAGGAAATCATGATGAATTGACAATTTTAATAGTTATTTTATGCACTCGAGAATCACCTGTGAGAGGTCCTGTGAGAATGTTTGTGAGGCATTACTTTAATTATAGTAACCAAGATAGGAAGAACTGACAACTGTGAGTGGAATCATTCCCTAGGTTTGGAGATCCTGGACTATAGGAGTGTAGAAACGAGGTTGAGCACGGACGTGTTTATGAATTCAGCTGTCCCTCATAAGGACACAATCATTATCTTAGTTAGGGTTTCTATTGCTGTGACAAAACACCATGACCAAAAAGCAAGTTGGGGAAGCTTTCTGGCTTACCCCCACATGGCTTACCCAGTGCAGGGGTGACCCCAATCACAATAAACTGTGCCCTCCCTCTTCAAACACTAGTTAATAAAATGCCATACAGGCCCTCGCCCTGATCTTATGGAGACATTTTGTCAATGCAGAATTCCTCCTCTCAGATGACTATAGTATGTGTCAAGTGGGATAAATCTAGCCAGTCCAATCATGGTCCATTTTTAATTTGGAGAACAATCACACTTTTCCATAGTGGCTGTGCAGGTTTCTAGCACCACCAATATTGCACAAGTCTTCCACTTTCCCCATGTCTTCATCACCACTTTTTATTTTATGTCTCCTGCTGGTTAATTAGTCTAATTTCATACTCATTTTCTGTGATTTTGATGTCAAATACAAGAATTAACTGGGAAACATAGATTATAAAAGTTTTTCCTACCATTTTATAAATCTTATCACAATGATTCATAGAATTATGAATGATAATTCTACAAAACAAAAACATAACTGCAGTTTTACCATATGAATATCAAATCTTCTCACAACCATCATGTACCATTATCACCGTTTTGACCTGCAGATTTTTATCATGTTTTGATGTCACTAAATGTGAGAACAAAATTGAATTCTTTTTTTTTAAAGTTTATTTGGCTCTTTAGGGTTCCTGCAATTTCATAGGAATTTTGTCATTGTTTGTTCTATTAATCATGCTGTTGGAATTTTGTTAGGGACTGCAGAAAATCTATTGATTCCTGTATGTAGCACTAAGAAACTTTGATAATATAAAGTCTTCCAATCAATGCAAACAGAGTGCTTATTTTTATGTAGTTGTATCTTTAGACTCATTCAAATGTGTCTGCATGTTTTTAGAGTATACGTTTTTCTGTCATGTGACTAGGTTTATTCCTACTTTATCATTTTTGATGCTGTTAAAAGTGATATTACTTTCTTCAACTCCTTTTCAGATTATTTACTGTTAGTATACATAAGTACAGCCAATTTTGGTATGTTGATTTTGTATCTGCAACTTTGCTGAATATAGTAACCATAAAAGGCTTTTAGTGGAATGTAGGTCTTTGACACAAAGAATTATATCATCTACGATAAGATGATTTTACTGCTTTATTTCCTGTTTAGACATCTTTATTGCATTTCTTGCTCATTTTTATATTTTTTACAACAGTCTCTGATACTATATTGCAGAGCAGTGGCAGTGTTATCATTTTCCTTTTGCTCATTACCATAGAGGCATATCCTTTAGTCTCTCACCACTTAAAGCAGGTATCTTTGAACTTTTCACACAGGCCCTTGATTACATCCAGTTAGATCCCAGGATCCTTGAGCAGTTTTATGAGGAAGGGTTTTTTCAAAGGCTCCTTCTGCCTCCGTTGCCATGATCATGAGCTTTGCCCTCCCTTCTGCTGATGCAGAAATTCATTTTCCTATGCTAAGGGACAAAAGCTTCCTAGAAGTGAATCCCCCATAGTCATGGCACATAGGATCTTGTCAGATTTAACCTGCTAATACTGAATTGAGGATTTTAACAACTGGGGATGCTTTGAATTGTTTGCCCAATGTTGTGATCATTTATTTTAGTGTTTTGTCTGGAAATTCTTTGGGGTTACTTTCACTGGGGTCAATATTATGGAATTTGTAGCTTTGGAAGGTGACAAGTCAATTTCGTTTTGTTTGTTTGTTTTTGGTTGTTGTTATTACTGTTTTGTTTTGAGTTGAGTTGCTTTTGACTCTGCATTGGGATTTGTGTGTCTGGAGTCAATTGTAGTTTTCTTTCTTTCTGTTTTGTTCAAGTCACCTTTATTCTTGCAGCAGAGGCTGTTTACAATGGGCCTGATTCACCTGGACAATCTTGCTTACTTCCTGTCTTAGTTAGGGTTTCTCTTGCTTCGATGAAACACCAGGACCAAAAATCAGGTTGGGAAGAAGGAGTATATTCAGAATACATTTCCACATTGCTGCTCATTACTAAAGGAAGTCAGGACAGTAACTCAAACAGGGCAAGATCCTAGAATCAGAACCTGATACAAAGGCCATGGAGGCATGCTGCTTACTGGCTTGCTTGCCTTGGTTTGTTCAGCCTGCTGTGTTATAGAATCCAGGACAACCAGCTCAGGGATGACACAATGAACTGGTCATTCTCCCATTGATCACTAATCAAGAATTACAGCTAGATCTCATAGAAGTATTTCCTGGACTGAGGGTCCTTCCTCTCTGATGACTCTGGCTTGTGTCAAGTTGGCACACTAAACCAGTCACTTCCATTTGGCTAGTATCTGAGATGCAGCCTCTATCTGGACCTTCTGTTTCTCTGATACAGTCTGGTGTTTTCAGTGGGTTGTCCAAGGAGCTTGGAAAAAGTTACTTTGACAGTGTGGCCTTGTTTTTAGTCTCCGGGATGGAAAGAACAGCTGGAGGATTCAAGTCAGGCAGATGGTAAGAATCTGAGTCCTCAGGTGACATGTAGTATGTGAAGGGTCCCTGATAGAAGCAGACTGGAACATGATTACTTCCAGAGGGAGGGGGATGGGCTGAGAGGAGATTGTAGTGACTAGTAAACAATTTCAGGGCTCAGGTGACCTGAAAGGAGAGGGGATGATTTTCTGATACATGCCTGTATTTGACTTGACAGTATTTTATTGGTAACTTAAATCTATGCTCATCAGTAATTTGGGTTTCTTATAATTTGTGTTTGATAATTCAGCTGTTACTCAATTATTGTGTTGTTGTTTTTTCTTGTAGTTTTAAACATTTTGTTGTTCATTCTATATAGTAGTGTCTTAACTATTACATACTATGAAGAGTTTCTTTTCTGTTTTCCTCCAATTTGTCTGTATGAGACTTTCTTTAGATTGGGGAAGTTTTATTCTATGATCATTTAGAAGTTCTGGCCTATGCCATTGACCTGGGATTCTTCTTTCTCATCTAATTGTCTTCAAATGTTGTTTTGCATTTCCTATGTGCTCCTTTTCCATGATTTTATTTTTTAAATAATTTTTGCTTGTGTGGTCTATTCTCTACTTTGCCTTCCAGAACTATTGTTTTATCTTCTACTGGATCCTTTCTACTTGTAATGCTTTCCCTTGAGTTTCCTGTGAAATTCCATATTCAACTTTAGTTTTCTTTAAAATTTCTATTTTCTTACTGACTTCTTATTTAATATTTTCTTTGTAATTTCATTCATACATATATAATATTGAACATTATTCAGGCATTTATTCTTATTTTTTAAATCCAATGAAGTGTTTCTTTATGCATTCTTTAAACTCTGACTTCTTTGATAAATTTTATGGTTGCTCTTTGAAATTCTGTGTCCTGAGAGTCACTTAGATAATTCTCATTAGAGAACATTTCTACAGGAATAGTGGTGATGAGCAGTATATTGTTTTGACTATTCATATTGCATTTATTTAAGGGATGTAATTTGAGCATTTGGGTTTCATTCTTTGGTTGTATTTATGATATGAAAACTTGTCCTGCCCTAAATTGGGCCACTACAGGAAATGCATGACTACAGAGCTAGGCCAGGAATAGCTGGTGCATGAACTATTTAACTAGACTAAGCAAAGATGGCTTTAAACCCATGTGTCAAGAGTAAGGCCTGTGAGTATAGAAATGGCAGCTTGGGGAGGAAAGAGTGGGAGATTAAAGACACAACTCACCTGGAAAAGGTGGCCATCAGTCTGGTGCTAGTTCTGTGGGTATGAATATGGTGGCAGGCAGAGGTAGGGGTGGGAGAGTTAATACTTAACTTACCATGCAAAAGTAGCTATTGAAGGAAGCTGGTTCTTTCCCTAAAGATCTGGAGCTAGGCCTCTGGGTGCGAAGATGGAGGCAGGCAAGGAGAAGAATGGGAAAGGGAAGAAGCAAGCTACCTGTTGAAGGTATCTGGTCATGTGATACAAGGTTTCTCAAGAGTAAAGTTCGTCCAAATTAAATAACCAAGCAAATAATGGAGAGTTAGAGTAAACACCAGCTATAAATGTGCAATCTAAGTCCTATTGGGGCATGGAGGGGGAACAAAAGAGTAAAGAAAGAGAAAGAAAGGTATTCTGGCTATAAATGAATTTGAAACCAACTAATTATTGAAGAAAAAAGCATTAACAAAGAAAAATAAGGAAATTTACAGTGATAAGTTATCAACCCTGTGGGAAAAAATAAAACAAAATTTCTGAACAAATCCAGTTGGTTATATGGCTATAAAATATATTGAGCAGATATTCAAAGAATAGAAAGAAGTGAAAAATTAATGATTCAACTAAAACATTTAAGCATGCATGTTTTAGTATATATAAAAAAATCAAGGAAGAAATATTCAAAAGAACATAGAGATTTGAAGCATGCCTAACAGACAGGGATGGGGAGGACTGCATATAGTGGATATAGCTACTGCAAAGAATGCATTTCCCAGCTGGGAATGAGACACTTACTAAAATGGACCCTATGCTGAGTCATTAAAAAAAGTGTTAGATTACATCTTTGCATCTTTAAAAAAATCTCTGACCACAGTGAAAATAACCAACTAAATAAGATGAAAAGTCATTGTACTTTTACGTAATTCATAGGTCAGACAATGTTAGTGTTGAAATTAGAAAATGTCTTGAAGTGAAATATGATAAAAATATAATATTGAAACTTGATAGGTGTAGCTGTAGCTTCATTACAAGACAAATTTTTGGTTTTAGATGCACCAACTAGAATGAAGGGTAGAGTTTAAAAAAGGAAAGGTAAATGTGTAATAACAGAAGACAAAATTCAGTGATTTATGGATCCAAATATTGGTAGACTAGTTAATGAAGACTGAATAAGACTAACTGAGGCAACAAAACCATTATGTAAGAAAGATATTCTGCAAAATGTATCATTTTTTGTCCTTTAACTCTAAATATTATCTCATTCTTTGGACCTTAAAATGATAATATGAATAACATCATATGCCTGATTTGTGGATATTTTTAAATGGGGAAAATATAAATTAACAATATTTATCAAAAATCTGAAAAATGTTCTATTAAAATGTTGAATAAATGACACTCTAGTTGTTTTTACTGGTAAGTTTCCTGACACTTTATGGATATCTATTCTCAGGCTTATCCAGGCTTATCTAGAAGATAGAATAGAAAGTGTCATTTCCCAGCTTGTTATGCGTGTGGCATAAACTTAATGTAAGTACTAGAAAGAGACACAATGTAGAAAACACATAAATCTAGGGCAATAGTGGGAAAGGTTTTGTTTGTTTTACCAGTAGAAGCAAACTGCATATGTAGTAATGGAGAAAGGGTAAAACATTGCAACCAAGTCAGATGCATCAGAAGACAATTTGAACATCAAGTTTTAACAATCTTCCTGATTAATCAGCCACGACTTCATTCTGTAAAATACTATTCTGTCCTCTATGGCCCAATGAGCGGGGCAAAGGGGGTGGTTTCATAGATAAAGAAAACTCCATAAGGAATTAAAATGAACCAGTAAATTCTCTTCAAACACCATTTCCTTATATGATAGACACAGGAACAAAGAATGAAAATTCACTGGCTAATAAAAATTTATTTTGGTTTACTTAATTATTTTGAGGATCAAAACAGAGGAACTTCATAGTCATGCTGATGGACAGACATTAGTCTATTTGGGAGCTTGGCTATTAACTAATGTGGACATCTCAGGAGTTAGGCGGTGACGTACAACTTTCACAAAAGTGATTTCTATAACATGGTTTCAAAGTAGACTTAAAACAACAATTTTGTAATTTTAATTTATATTCTTTAAATGCAAATTTCCTATTAAAGTATATAATCCATTATCCACTTAAATGGCAATGGAGAAAATGTAAATAATCCTTGTCAAAGATTCGTGGAAACAATAATGATACAGATTTCTTAATTTCATAAATATGGTGTCTAAAATCTCCAGTACAAAAATTTTACTTGATGGTGATACATTGAATTTTTAAACATAAATAAACAAACTGATATTGCCTGTCACTGTAACATCTCTTTAACATTGACCCAGTGATGATAAACATGGCAGTGAGGTAAGAAAGAGAGATGTTATCTATGCGCAATGATTTATGACTGCCACTTTTGAGGACCAAATCTTTGTACACATAGCAATTCTTGAAAAACAAATAATTAAATAAAAACTTCATAAATGCAACACATTTTATAATAGGGTCTTACTGTGTAGCCCATGCTGACCTAGAAACCCTATTATTTGTTATTCTAAGAGTAAGACTTCTTTCCAAGAATAGACTCAAAGACAAACTTGAAAAATGAGACACAGACAACTACAGAAAACATGAGTGCAGTATGTGTTAAGGGTCATAATTGGGAACAAGTGTAGGGAAATGGGAAAGAGCTGAATATTGCCCATCTGTATCCATAGGCAGCCCGAAACCAGCACTGTCATAGCCAAGGCAAAGTCTGCAGGAAGCAGGTGTCTCATTTGTGACTCTAACCAGGGACATCCAGTTTCAGTCTATACAGTAGCTGCTCACATTTTCTATGTCATAATGAGGCACAGTAGATGGTTTAAATATAAAAGGAAATTAGCACAAGTGGTCTCCTGTCAATTCTTCTCCTTATGACTGACTGATTCTATCAATTTGAGTCCTGCAGAAGCATCTGTATTTTATATTTAATTCAGGAGATTTTACACTGAGAAAATATTAAACTTTGTTTTCAATTTTGAAACACAGAAAATAAAATTCCTATAATTAATGAAACTAATAGGGTTATTAATAATATGTCCAAGATTAACTATGCCATCAAAAACATTATTTACCACATCTGTGTATCAGCTCTCCCAATTCTGGCTTGAATAATGTTGTCACAGAATTTCTTTAGTTAAATGTGATATCAAGACTATTGGATACAGAGACGAAAGCTGGTTCTCATTTCAGGTTTCTCATCATGTTCAGCTATATTTGTTTTATGGTATTTGCTTCTAAACAGTTGTTACTCAGAATGCATCGTATTGCACATCCTAGCTAAGACAGGGAAGCTGCTTCCATGAAATCTCAACAAGAGAATAGGGGGAAGAGGGAATCATAGGATCGAAGACAGATCAGGCACCAGAGTGACCTCGAGTGATCTAAAGGTATAACATCAATTGGCAAGCTAAGCAATAGTGGAGGGGCCACCTCGAATGCCCATTCCTGATAATGAACTTGATGTCTATAACCATCCGGGAGCCTTCATCCTGTGACTGATGGAAGCAGAGGCAAACACACAACTAATCACTGAACTGACCCAAGGAACCCAGTGACAGAGAGAGAGGAGTGATGAGCAAATTGGCAAAGAATGGGCTGGCAAAACCAGCAGAGACAGCTGATCTGAACAGGGGGAGTGCTCTTGGACCCCAGACCGACAGTGGGGAGGCCAGCATGGGACTGATCTGGATCCCCCAAATGTGAATGTCAGTGAGAAGGCCTGGGCAACCTATGGGGCCCTGAGCTGTGGATCAGTGTCTATCCCTGGTATACAAACTGTCTTCATGTGCCGATAGCACAAAGAGAGATGCTCTCTCAGCCTGGACTCTTAGGGGAGTGCCTTGACCCTACCAAGAGTAAAATGACAGACTCTAGATATCCCCTATGTGGAAGGATTTGGCAATAGGGTGGGAGGGATGGGGGGAAGGGGAGTGCGGGAAGAGGGGAGGGAGAGGGAACTGGGATTGACATGTAAAACAAGCTATTTAAAATTAAAATAAA
This sequence comes from Mesocricetus auratus, assembly GCF_017639785.1. Taxonomy (NCBI): domain Eukaryota; kingdom Metazoa; phylum Chordata; class Mammalia; order Rodentia; family Cricetidae; genus Mesocricetus; species Mesocricetus auratus. The sequence goes on along the minus strand of NW_024429202.1, from coordinate 36,349,042 downwards.
AAAATTTTTTAAAAAGTGGCTGCCTAAACAAGTCCCAAACAATTCTAAAATCAACCCAACATTGATCTAGGAATCTCATGGGCACTCCCCCTAGATGAAGAACTACAAACAATTAACAACCACTGATAGAGGGAGACTTGGAATTCACTAGGGATGACCCCCTGCCTGACTGATTATCTAATATTAAGTGGTCAACCGTAGATACATATACATGCAGGCAACACCGAATGGACTCCACAGGTTGTATTGGCAATGTTCGTTCATCTACATGGATATGTAAACAACAGCAGTTAACTAGGAAGAGGCAGTGAACTACAAAAGGCTCTGCAGGAAAGGGTTAGGTATGCAAGAGAGAAGTGGGAAAAGGTGTGTTTATCCATTCATTGAGTTCTTTTAAAGGATGCTCAGACTGATCTTGCACTCTCAAGCCCTTCACAGCCTCCTGGGAAGCACGGGTTGTAGTACTACACTACCAGACATGGCTTTACAACACACTGGATGTATGAATTTCCTGTCTGAGTTTCCTACAAGAAAATGCCATACACTTTCAACTATTCAGACTACATGATTCTTCATAAAGGAATTTTGGTAAGGAACTAAAATTGATGTGGCTCTGTAGCATCTGCTTCTCTTGCATTTGTGCAGGTACACTATTGCTTTTGTCTTTTTTTTTAATGAGTTGGAATTTTGGGAACAATACAGAATAACAAGTAGTAGGAAATTCATCAGTCATGGTTGTGGTCCACCAGAGTTAATCAAACCATTTTTTTTTTGTTGAGCTTAACTGAGTTACTTTCTTATTAAGAAATGACATGCATGAACCTTTGAGTACATGTTCACAAAGGAACTTGCATTTCTGTAGAAGAGTGGGGACAATGGCAGACACATGTTCTAGTATGTGTTGAACTGAAAAAAAATGCTACTTCATGCAACAGTCTCACCATTTTGTCAGTGTTTTCACATTATGCAACAAAGACACAGGATTTTATTTAACAAAGTATGCAGATGGTTTCTTTGACAGCAGGATGCAGTAAGACAACTGAAAAAAATTAGCCAATTGTACTGTTGAGACTTAGCCACACCATGTGCAGATGTCTGTCCCTTAAACTGGTGTTCAGGGAAATTTACACTCATACACAAGGTCTCTTGAAAACCAGCTTTCCAGTATAAAGCTCATGTGGCAGATGACCATGTAACTACTCAGGTCCTAGACCTCTTGTTCAGGCCATAACTCCAGCCAGAAAACAATGCTGCCTGAAGAGGAGGGATGATCACCTCCTCCTGTACAGAGGAATCTGAAAACACACCTATCTTAGTCAATGTTCCATTGCCATGAAGAGACACCACTGCCAAGGCAACTCATAATAGGAAGCACTTCACTGGGGACTTGTTTACAGCTTCAGAGGATGAGTTCATGATCATGATAGCAGGGAGTGTGGTTGCAGGCAGGCATGGTTCTGGAGAAGTAGCTGAGAACTTTGTGTCCTGACGTGAGCTTCTCAAAACTCAGAGCCCGCCCACAGTGACACATCTTCTCCAAAAGGCCATCCAGTTCACCAAATATGGACTAAGCATTCAGATATATGAGCCTATAGGGGCCATTCTTATGCAAACTACCACATCGTCCTCCTTCCTATAAACACCGGCATCTAATTAATTTGACAGGCAAATTTGAGGCCCCTGCCCCTTTTTATCTAGTTCCTGGAGGCTTTCTTGTCAGTTGCTCACACAGTTGAACTCATTGTCTGTTTTTATCTATTGTTGTTGTTCTTACTTTGAAACCAATGTTATACTATTAGCTTCAGGGCATAGTTGTGCAGCTGTCCCTTCCTAGGTATCATCAAGAATAACATAATGGGTCTTTTTAACTGTCAGAAGCGACCTGATTGGTGACAAGGGAAAACTGTGTCTTCCTATATCTGAATGTGACTGTGAGTCTACAGATAATAGATGTCAGAATATGCCTCAAAAATACATATCTTTGACAAAAGGGTTATTGTATTTGCTTTAAGAAATAGTGGATGTGGGAAGAACACCAAAGGTAGAGAGACAATCATTTTGTGAGGGAAGTGACCCTATTTGAAGGAACATCTTCCTCTCTGTACCAGGAAAGGAACAAATTACAAGAGACTTATCGATGGAGAAGGACCCCATTTAAATCCACAATGTAAGTTTTCATTATTCATAGTCCCTTCCATATACCTTCTAATAAGCTACACATATTTTTCCTCTTTAATCTAATAATGGTATGTAGGCAGAGATCTAAGTTAGCTCTTTGACACTGCCCTTGCATATCTTCTGTGGATATATGATCTATCTACATTAATATTTAGTTGTATTTCCGTCTTAAACAGCCTTTGGTTACACTCATCAAAGTTAAGTATTTACAATTAAAGATAGATGTTTTCTTCTCATGAGAAAACAATGAAATAACCAATCATAACTGTGAACTTGAAAATGTGTAGGGGTGTGTGTGTGTGTGTGTGTGTGTGAGAGAGAGAGAGAGAGAGAGAGAGAGAGAGAGAGAGAGAGAGCACAAAATGTCCCTAAGTGAATGAGGCTTAGTGTACAAAATGAATTATGTACCATAATGGAGGGCATTATGAGTGAAGCTTTCAGGGACCCCTCTACCAAGGTGATGAATGGAAGAAACAGAGCAACTGGAGCTAAACAGATGTGGCTGCTTCTCTGAAGCTTTGGGACGGCTATGCTAGCTTTTTTCCAGGTGCTTTGTGTGTCTAGATGAGGAAAGACTATCACACAGACCAGCATGTTATATCACACTAATCCTGTTTCACTTTAGCATTTTTACACTGTCAGGTTGCAGAAGTGCTGTCAGCATAATATAGTGATGGCTCAGCATTTAATATAAAATGTTCTTCCGTGCTATTTTAAGAGCAAACCAAGGAGCATGAGCTATATGGCAGGATGAGGTGAACTGCAGTCACCTTTGCCACCTTAAAAATGACTAAGATGATTAAGGGACTTGTGTCCATATGGAAAGAAGTTTTTATGGATAAGTAGAAGGGTTTACATTAAATTTAGAGACTTTGTCATGACATCACTGTTTTTATTTTCTTAAAGATTGGCAAGATAGCAATTCTTTAGTTGATTGAATAAGAGCTCTCAGAAGAAAATGAAAGGCAAAATCTGACAATGTAAAATATAATTTGAAAAAAAATGACATGACTTGCCTATGGGCACAAAAATAACTTTAGAATTGAAAAAATGGAATAAACGTTATTCCATGGCATCAAAAGGGAACAAACTTTGTGTTTCTAATACAGGTCACTGGTGAGGTATGATTGCCAAAAATAATAATGAGCTTCTGGGCTGTATTAATTAAAATATAGCACCTTCTCAGCAAGCACCATGATCTGTCACATGATTGGGCAGCTCACATATGGTGCTAAGAGCAGCAGATTGTGCCTGGGAGTAAGGAGAGGAGCTGGTGCGGAGGCAAGTGGACAAGAAGACAGGAGGAGTTGTCTCCTTGGTGGTGGACTTTTTGAGGTCCCACGAACTGGCCATATCAGTTGCCGAGCCCCACCTACTCTCCATGACCACTTTATGCCTTTAAAAACTGGCAGAATTTTGTTCACTATCAAGTCTGGCTACAGGTACAGCCTTTGCTCCCAATAGAACACAGTCCACATGCTGATGGCGAAAACAGTTACTAGAGGATTCTACCTCAGTTTTGTTGCTCTCATCATAAGCATAGCTGGCTATTCAATTTGTTCCAGCAAATGACAAGTTTCACTGTAGGGGCTCTTAATTCAAACTATCACATAAATGATCTTGATAGTCTTTGCTTCCCTCTGAAACATTACAAGCCAGGCCTCTATCATCTGAACTGCTTTCAGCAGTATCTTCCAAATTCCTGCAAACAGATCATTAAGCTAAGTGACTTTTCTGGTCCACAGTTCCAAAGTCCTTCCACAATTCTAAACTGTTGTCAGGTATGTCACAAAAATTGTCCATTGTCTGGTACCAATTTATATGTTACTTACGATTTCTATTGCTGTGTTTGATTCTATACTTAATGAAAAAGTAACTTTGGCAGGAAAGATTTTTTTCAGCTTATACTTATGCACATAGCTGTTCATCAACATTTGAAGTCAAAGTAGGAACTCAAGGCAGGGACCTGTAGGCAGTAACTGAGGCAGACGCCATAGGGGTTATTGGCTTTGCCCTCATCTCTTTCTCTACCTGCTTTCTTATACATCTCAGGACTACTTGCCCAGGTTGGCACGTCCCACAGTGAGCTGGGAACTCTCCCACCTATTATCAATCAAGAAAATGCCCTGAAGACTCACCTACTGACAAATCTTATGGAGACATTTTCTCAATTGACAGTCCCTCTTCCCAAATGCCATTAAATTGTGTCAAGCTGACAAAAAACTAGCAGAGAGGAGAACAGAAAGCCAACTCACAGTATCATATATTTTCCCAAAGGAATACAGAAATATACACAATTTCCTCTCACATATCAACCTTAACTATATACTCCTACTTACCCCAAATCACTTCTTCCCTATTCCCTGAAGTCTCCAATAAATTCCCAATGTACTGTGGACACTGATTAACTAACAGTACCCAGGTATTTCCAAGAAACAATCTTGGAAGAGATCAAGAAATAGACTTCATCAAGTTCAACAAATTGCAGTTTAAGTGGTACCATCTTCATGGAACTGGGCATCTAGCTACATAAGAAGCATAAACAAAATGGTCTAAAAACAAAACGTTTCCACAGAAGAAAAACAATCAAATATTTTTAGCCAGGGTTGTTATAGACGAAAAATATCTGTGAGAACATTTTCTGGAAGGATTAAGTGATGGGGGGAAGACTTGTCCCTAAAGTGAACAGCGCACAATGCCACAGATAGAGAGGGATTTGAATGGGGAATACAAAATGTTTACTGATGATATTAATCTCTTTTTCCCTTCATCCTTCCCCAAGAGGACTTGCATATATTTCTGGGGTACTGTACAGTGGGTTAAGAAATAATCAGGTACTTGTTTTTAATTGATATTGACCCAAACAAATTCCACAGAACATTGTCGTTCTCTAGTCAAAATAGGGCATTATGGAGGACCAGTTATCAGTGGAGTTTTAGCCAAGAATAAATCTCTCAAAATGGACAAAGGTTGTAAAGATACTGGTGTCCCTTATAATGTTTATCAAAAGGAGATATCAGAAGAAAAGTATTTCAATATTTAAGCATATGGGGGACTAGTTCTATTGAAAATAGTCAACCTCCTTCACTGGCCAAACTTATCATTGCCTAATGGTCCGTGAAAAAAAATGGCCATGGTGGCCATGGCCTCAATAGCATGAACATACAGTCACCAAAGCTGATATAACTAGAGCTAGACTGCTGGGTGCTAAATCTCACAACAGAAGACACAAGCAACCTATATGCCACCACTCCTAGGGAAAGCAGTCAGTGATCAACCAGGTGGAAAGTGCCTCAAGGAGAAGGGCTTGATAAAGACATCCCATTTAGGGTTGAGTGCTCCAAAGTCTCTCATTCTCTGCACATTGTCAGTTACAGGTCTCTGTGTTAATTTTCATTTTCTGCAAGAAGCTTCTCTGATGAGGGATGAGCAATGCTCTGATCTACGGGTGCAGCAGTATGTCATTAAGAGTCATTTCATTGCTAAGTTACTTTAGCAGAACTGTGCTATTTTGATTTATCTAATCATGTAAGAATGTGAAGCTGGGATTTGGTCACTCAGCATGAGGCTCAGGTCTGCTTTGAGTCAGGAATAAAAACTCCTCAATGAGTGTGTTTGCCTGCTTGATTTAGGATGGTTGCATATCATTCTACAGAAACAAAAAAAAATGCCTTGCTTAAAATACTTTGTATTGTGTGTACATTTTCTTAAGACCCATGACTCATTTCCTGCTGAGATAAGGAAGAACTTGTCTGGTGTGCAGGGCAACCTTTAGGGCATCCCTCAATATTATTGTTTCTTGTGATTAAATTCAAAGGAAACCACAACAACCCAAGACAAGAATGATAAATGTTCCAAAACCTTCAGGAGTAAATTTGTGAGACGTCCTATCAGGTAAAGAATCAAGGTGCTTGCTGAAGGCAGAGGGAACAAACAATGGGTTTAAATACCAGCTACCTCTACATTATTAGTCACATAAATAAGAGTAATAATTGCCATGATTGTTTCTAATGTATGCCTTAAGAATGTTTTTAACATAATGTTTTAGCTGGGGTTTCTATTGTGAAGAGACACCATGGCCATGACAGCTCTTATAAAGGAAAACAAATATGGTTGCTCACTTACAGTTCAGATTTAGCTCATTATCATCATGGCAGTAAGCAAGGCAGAGTGCAGCAAGACATGATACTAGAATAGGGGCTGAGAGTTCTTACATCTTGACTCACAAGCAACTGGAAGTGGTCTGAGACACTGGGCAAACACGGCTTAAGCCTATGTGATCTCAATGCCCTCCTCCACAGTGACACAATTCCTCCAATAAGGCCAAACCAACTCCAACAAAGTCACACCTACTGATAGTGTCAATCCCTTTGGGGGCCATTTTCTTTCTTCAAACCACCACATATATACAAACTCATTAAGTGAATATATGTATCTTATTTCCTCAATTTATTTACCATATATTAATTGATTGAAATATCAGCACTTAATGAGTGTAAGTTCATATTATCATTTTAAGTTATTGGATAGTAATGACTAAGCATTCCTCAAGGGATTCTTTTCTATCCATTTAGGAAAGAATAATACGTTTCAATTGTACCTGGCATAGTTGTGAATTCCATTACTACAGTCCTTTGTTTAGAAATTAGGAATGTCATAGGAGATGTGCTTGGATATCAAGTTGTCAAACGGGTAGGGCTTATGATGCTTGATTTTGGTATACAGCCTGAGTGAATATGAATCTGACTAAGAGACACCCCTCTTGATGATTCTGTGAAGTTAATTTCCAGAAAGAACTAACTGGGGTTGGGGGAAAACCCTCCACCAGAACAGACAGTACGTGCTAATTACAGCCCACCTTTAAGCAAGTCTGTGAAAATAGTAGTGCTGTTTTCACCGTTTTGCCTTTGCCCATTGCTTGTGAGTTTGTCTTCTCTGTTACTGCTTCCAGGTTTTCATCGAAACCCAGCTTCTTCAAACATCCAATGTAGATTGAAAGTCAGTAATTCCCCTAGATCCCTCCCTCTTCCTTTGCCAGGTGGGTACAGCTGAGGCAAACAATCTTGTGGACTGAATAGCTACTGGGTTGGGAGTCATGGTTTGACTGCCCAGGCCTTGAATTGTTAGTAAATATTAAAAAACCTCCCCTTTTATTCATCCATTCTATGATATTCTGTGAGAAATCTCCAACTAATACAGACCAGACACCTCTTTAAAAATAGGGAAATAGCTAATAAACAATCATTGAACGAAGAAATATTTTTTAAATTTTATTTACAAAGTTGAACTCAATTCTTAAAGACCAAATATTCACCACCATTAAGGAGAGCTTAGGCCATGGTTATAAAATTATTGTTATTGGGGAACTCATGTCTGGTATTTCATGGCACAGTAACATTGTTATGGCTAAAAATAACATTTCAAAAAAGCTAAGAGCATAGATATGCTACTTATTGTGCATTAGTATCATACAATGCATGCTTGAATAGAAACATCACATTACTTTTCATAAGCCTGTATAATGATCAAATAGCAACAAGCTAACCAGTCTAGGGAAACAATGTGTTCAAAGTGGAGAGAAAAGGTAGCGACCCATGAATTTGCCTAATGATGAATGCTTTGGTGGAGGTCAGAGGGAGTCTAGTTAGACTAAAGGAAGAGTAGGAAGAAGCTGCTAGAAATCTGATAAGCAAGTAACTGGCTTACCTAAGTTCCTTTTTCAGTAGAATGTGAACACTAGATCAAGGACTATGGCTGATGCAGCCCTGACTCTGGAGTCCAGCCCAGTTTCTAATACTTGATCTAATTAGTGCTAAGTAGACACTGTAGAAGTGATTGAACTGTGGATATACTTGAAAAGATAAAATTACACATATTGTCTGAAGTAAAAATAGTTGTAAATAATCCACATTTTCTAATTTCCATAATTTTTGAATTATTACAATCAGTGGTGACAGGAAGTTTTTAACATGAGAATTTGTGAAGTTGTCATACAGCAACCCCACACAAATATGAAACAAGATGCATTTTTTGTTGCCTCCATGAAACACACCTTGCCAAAATTAATAAGCACCACTTTGGGGTATGAGGATGTAGATGGGTACTCCAAGCTCATGGAACTAAGAAACATATAGGTATGGCTTCAAGTATCTGACAAAATAGATTTAAAAATAACACTGGTCAAAAGATATTTGCAGAAACACTTCATAGTCACTAAAGAGAAAAATCTATGAACAAGACATTACAGTCCCAAACATATATTCAACCCAGATAGGAATACTTAATTTTATAAATCAACAACAAACACTATTATATATGAAACTACAGATTGATTTCAACACAGTGCTAGTAAGTGATTTCAATATGGAACTCTCACCATCATCTAGGTTATTCAGAAATGAATTAACTAGAGAAAATCTGGAGTTAAATGACTTCATAAATCAAATGGACCTAACAGGCATCTACAGAATGTACAACCCAAACACTAAGGAATATACATTCTTCTCAGCAGCCAATTGAATCTTCTCCAAAATCTACCACGTATTAGGGGACAAAGAAAATCTCAACAATGATATAAAAACTGAAATAATATCCTGAATTCTATCAGGCTACAATGGAATAAATGTGAACGTCAATAATAATAAGGGCCACAGAAAGCACACATATTTATAGAAACAAAACAATATACCAAATGAATGACAAATGCAGCAAGCAAGAAATCAAGAATGGAATTCAGAAATTCCTAGAACTGAATGAAAGGAAAGCATCAATTGGCATTAGCTCCTCAGATAGGGGTGAGACTCCATGTCTGCCTTCCCTCTCAATGCTGGGGTTTTGTCTGGCTAGGGAGTGTTAAGGTCGTATGATTGCTCTAACAACCAGTGTGCATTCAGTCCTGCTATGTATGGAAATCAGTGTTTCCTTGAAGTCCACCACCTCTGACTTTTATTCTTTTTTTTGCCTCATCTTCTGCAATGATCCATGAACCATGGAAGGAGAAGTTATGGTGTATATGTTCACTTTAGGGTGCACAAGTCTGCATTCTCTTATTCTCTACACCATTACCAGCAGTATATTTCTGTGTTAATCATCATATACTGTAAATAGAATAATCTTTGACAAAGGTTGAGAGACTCACTAATCTATATGTATAGAATAAGTCATTCAGAGTCAATTTAATATTATATCTATCAAGTAGAATAATTGATAGTTGTATGTAGGTTCTCCCTTAGAGCCTATGACCTCATCAGCTATGGGATGTTGATTCCAACAATGGTGCTTCATATGGGTTACATCTTATGGAGGGGTGATAATGTTGGTGTTGGCTTTAATAAAGTGAAGTATCTCCAGTCTTACTACATTCTCTAGGGCTTTTATTAGCAAGGATTGTTGGGTTTTGTCAAGGCTGTTTTAAGAATCAAATGAGATGATCATATAGTTACTGTCTTTAAGTCTATTTGTGCAACAGACAGTATTTTTAGTATATATTGTACTACCATTTCAATGAAGTTGAGTCTATAAGATTGAGTACTATTTATAATGTCTTCAAATTTGCAATAATTTAATTGGGAATTTTGAATCTAGATTCATCAGAAACATTGCTAAAAATTTGTTTAGTTGGGTCTTTGTCTACTTTTGGTATCAGGTAATACCAAAAGTTTCATAAAATAATATGGAAATGTTACATCATTTTCTGTTTAGTTGAATAGTTTGAGTATTGGTGTTAGTTTGCTTACCAATCTCATTGGTGGTGTGACATGGGGCCTAAAACCCCATTTCTGACACAGGTACTGTGGTATCCAGATGTTACTGTATGTGTACATTTTTCTCTTTATAATTCTCAGTCCTTTAGTCCTGTATTTAAGGCTTTGCTGTCAGATGGATGTATGTCATTCTGCAGCCAGAAAAATTGACCTTCATATCCTGATATAGTGGTTCTTTTCATTCTTGATAAGTTTCTGTGCTTTGACATTGGTTTTGTCTAACATTAGTATATCTGCTCCGGCTTTCTTTTCATTGATGCTGTCATGATATGCTTTTATCTTTTCAACTTTAATCTATCTTGTCATTTGATTCAGAGGGGATTTCTTTCAAGGTTATCCTTGTTTAAATAAGGAGACATTGACTCAAAACAAACAGATACACTTGATTCCTTGTTCTATTCTATTTAAACAAATTCTGGTCTATTTAAACAAATTACATTGAAAATGGTGGTTAATATAGTTACATTGAAATCTACAGTATTGTAACTGTTCACTACATCTTTGCATGTGTTTTTTACTTCAATTTTATTCCTCTCTTTGGATCTCTAGCTTTAATTGAACATTTTATATGACTATATTAGTTTCTTTGCCAACTTGCCACAAATTAGAATTACCTAACTAGGAACTTTATTTGAAGAAGTATTCTTATTATCTTGATTGATGTGGGAAGACCTACTCTGACTATGGCCAACAACTATCGGTAGCAGTTCCAGTAAAAGGGATTTGTCAGAAGAAAGGTACTCTTATCTTTTCCTTGCTTGTCCTTCTTTCTTACCACTGAGTTGATTTTATCAGCCCTTGCTATTGCTGATTCTTCATGGATAGTAGACCCAGCATTTCCAGTCTTTCCTTGTAGACTAGGAACCTGCATCTGACCAGGGAACTTCCTGTCAGATTGGAAATTACACATCTTATAGAGTAAATACTCATTGTTGCCTGGCCTGTTCCCCAGAGTGAAAGACAGTCAGCTCTTGTAGGACTATTCCAACTGATGAGACATTCAACCTCTAAGATCAAGTCATCACCAGGTTCTCACCTCTCGGGTGTGAATTTTCTGTTTTATTGTTTTAAAACTTATTTAATGAATTCATATACATTATACATGTATATTTATATATTACAATATGATATATATAACTATATAATTATATACATACACACATATCTCTATCTATCTACATCTATCTCTCACACTCACACACACACACACACACACACACTCATTCCATTGGTTCTGTTCCTCTTGAAAAGCCTGACTAAATCTGATTCCATCTTCTGTCTTTCTTAAAATACCAACTATACCGCTTTAAAATGGGAGGTTGCCCTAGAGTTTACAATGCACATTTACTACCTAAATCAATCCACTTTCGAATATGGGTGTATTATGTCATAGAAATGTATACACTTTATTACAACCTGTTTTGATTCTTTCAGGCTCATGCATACTGCGGTTCTGCTTATCTACACATTACCATCATCTAACACATGGATGCTCTCATCATCTGCTTATCTAAAAGACAAGAAAGTAAAAGATTGTAACACAAGTAGTATAAACCCAGACACTGATATTGGAGTTCATGTTGAAAGACCAGAGAAGCAAAGCAGGCAGCCACTTGCTCTTAGGTCTACCTATGCTCACACCAAATGATTGATCCTCAGACTGCTCCTGATTTCACCACTCCTCAGATTCTTTCAGATTGCTATGTTCTTCTCAATGTGGCTAGAGACTAATTCTTCCCACCAAAATTCAGACTGCAATCCTGTTTCCACAAGGCCTCATATTGCAATCCAGATTTCTGGCTCTCCTCAAGCTGTTTGGAGACTCAATCTTATCCTGAGACCCCTTCCTTCTTCCTTTTATACCACCCTAGTGCTGGGATTAAAGGGGTGGGATCCTGAGTGCTGAGGTCTCCTTTGTGTGACATGTTTCTCTTTCAGAATGATTCAGTCTTGTGTAACCCTGGTTGGCCTTGAACTCACAGAAATCCATCTTTCTTTGTCTCGTGAGTCCTGGGATTAAAATTGTGTATCACCAACTACTTGTATGGCTGCTGGGATTAAAGGTGTGTAGCACCATTGACTGACCTCTTTGACTTGTGGCTAGTTTTGCTTTCTGAACCCTCTGCAAGATTTCATTAATCATAAATAATAAACCACCACAAAATAGTTTACTCCATCTCATCTTTCTTGCCCCAATGCCATTTGTAAGTATGAGTTGTAATCTTTAGGACCTGTCTTCTCTCAATATTCTTTCCTTTTTTTCTTTTCTTTTTGAACGCCTGCCCGCTGCCTTCTGCTTTTTTCTTCTTTTATTTCCCTCTGTGTGGTGAGTTAGAGTGGCCAAATTATCCACTCTTCTACAGTGTCAACCTTGGACTACTAAGCAGAGCCACCATTGAACTTCAAAGTAATACTGTATTTTCTGCTACTATGGCATTACCCTCAAATTTGCTAAATGGCAGGCTCTCTGCACCATCCAATATTAGTGGGCTTTTATTTTAGCACTGTATCACTCATATTTGTTTTTGTTGTGGTCAGATTCTGATCAACCGTCAATAATCTTTCTTAATGTTCAGATCTATCAGGACTAAGGCAATGAACTCCCATGGTTTTTACTTACTGAAGAAATTCTTTTGTTTCTCTTTCACTTTTGAAGGATTATATTGCTCTTGTCATGTTTAGTTTTATTTTTTGTTTTTGTTTTTGCTTTGGCAACTGGATACAATCTAGGATCATCTGCAAAAAGGAAGCCTAAGTTGAGAAATTCATCCATAAGATCAGCCTGTAGACCTGACTATGGGATATTTCTTTGATTACTGATAGATGTAGGGGGTCCAGCCCATTGTGGGTGAGGCCACACCTATGCAGGTGGTTCTGAAGAAAGCAAGCAAGCAACATTTCTCTGTGGCTTGTTTTAATTCCAGCCTCTAGGTTCCTGTCTTGAATTTCTGCCCTGATTCCCCAAATGATAGATGGTGACATGAGAATTATAAAATGAAATAAACTCTTTCTTGCCCAAGTTGCCTTTTGGTCACAGAGCTTTACCATATCAACAGAAAGTAAATTAGAACAGCAGTATACATAATAAGGCTTTAGTATATATTTTCCTTCCAACATTTTAAATATTTTTCTTAGTTTCTTTTTGCTTCTGTTTTCTTTTCTTTTTTTTTTTTTTTTTTTTTTGGTTTTACAAGACAAGGTTTCTCTGTATTGTTTTGGAGGCTGTCAATCCAGCCTGGCCTTGAACTCACAGAGATCCGCCTGCTTCTGCCTCCCAAGTGCTGGGATTAAAGGTGTGCGCCACCACTGCCCGGCTTGCTTCTGTTTTCTAAAGAGAATTCCTGGCCTTGTTCTTCTGGGATGATGATGATGATGGTTATGATGATGATGATGATGATTCTGGCTTCCTGCAAAAATTTTCTCTTTGATTTCCCAACCTAGACTAAGAGATGATTCAGTGTAAGATTTTTATATCAATTCTGATGTGAATTTCCTAGATGTTTGGTATGTTGTTAACTCATGTGTGCTTTTAAGAGATTCTGGACAAGCTACTCCAAAATCTGGTACTGTGAAATTTTAGAAAATAGACAAAGGTGGAAGATTGCTCTCATGTTCTGTTTCCTTAATAGTGTGAAGAGGGCCACAAAACCAAGGAATGATTCTTTACTGAAACAAGTAAAAAAAAAAAAACCCTGTGTGATCCTCTATGTACCCAGAAGAAAGGAATGTCTTATCTCTGAGGACACATAGCTACAAACAAGAATCTGGACCAACAGGTCTTGCATTTTCTCATCACTGCATCATGCTTTACCACTCATTTGCACCTCTCCAAGACCTCTGCATCAAGACTGTACCATGACTTTGGCCGTTACCCAGTTCTCCATCTCATTATGATGGCTTTCGTTTCATGTAAATCTTAAATGAATCTGTAGGCTTTCTCTCTTATAGGTCTTTTGTCATAAGAGCCTTGGTCATAACCCAAAATGAGCAGAGCAAACATATCTTTCCTCACACAGTGCTCAGAAGAGGGACTCTCCCACCCCTAAAGAGTGACGAATAGCTCCTGATTGCCTGTGCCACAAAGGAGGACCTAGCCAAGCCAAGACCACATGCCTGATCCACTGTCACTGTAAATAATCCTGAGAATTTTAATTTGCGAAGTTGGTGGTAACAGAAAAGTAACTGCATCTGCACTTACTTGTCAAGGACCTGTGGTTCTGTACCTCTATGATAAGGTTGCAAAGAAATGATGGACACTACATTAGAGGCTGAACTGGATCATAGAGCCGATAGGGGAGGGCCCTTCTCCTGACTTTCACTTCAAATTTTTCAATGTTCTGATCATGTTCACCTATTATTAAAAAAAAAGGTTTCAAAACAAGGGAAAGGCTCTCTTGGGACATAGTGTGCTTGATGTCTTTGAGGCCTTTTGGACTTCCTTAGAAGATATGGCTGCCCATCAAGTGGATTATTCAAAAAGCTGGTATAGCAATACAGGGATGACTGAGAAGGAACAGACACTAAATACACCAGCTATGATTCTTTGAAAATAAAAACCTTGGGTAAGATTGCCCCACTGACATCAACATAAGATGTAATGCCAAAAGGGCAGATTCCTAGACAAACTGAATTCCCATGCCATGTATCTTACTGGTTCACTGCTGTGAAGAGACACCATGGCCAAAAACATTTACTTGGGGGTTTACTTACAATTTCATTGGGATTAGTATGTAATTATCATGGCAAGAAGCAGGCAGCCATGGTGATGGAGTATTAACCAAGACCTTTCCATCATTATCTGCTGCCAGAAAGATTGGGCCTGATATGGGATTTTGAAACTTCAAAATTCATCCCTAGTAACTCACCTCTTCTGACAAAGACATACCTCATAATCCTTCTCAAATAGTTTCATTAATGGGGTACCAAGCATTCAAATATGTGTTCATGTGGGAGACATTTTCATTCAAACTACCGCACTATGGGTGAACATCTTCTTTTAAACATGAAACAATCAGAGGAGTTTGTCTCACTTTATGGCTTGAAAGAGAAATATAGCTACATAGCTTTTTCCAAACTGTTAAAAATAGATTGATGTCCAATACTGGACAACATAATCTCCATTTTTATCAAGCATATATTTAAAGAAGGCTTATTCTAAAGGAAAACTAGGTAGTGCTAAACATGTGGCATTTAAATGTGAACCATTTTTGGAGACTCACTGATAAGTGTGACTTGAAAATGTAAAATGTGTGAGGACTACAAACTGTGTTTATTTTTCTCCTTTCAGGCAGGCTTACAGTGGGCCATAGCACAGAAGAATGGGTCCTTGGGTCCCCTGTACCTGAGGAGACCCTCCAGGGTTACAAGTGCAAGCATAAACTAGTCACTGACTGGAAGCAGCACTAGACAGAGACTGTGGATGCAGATGATGTCAGAGTCTCACATATGAAATCACCCAAGCCATTAGAAGTCAGATGATGTCACTATGTGCTGTGGATGCTAGACATGGAGGTACAGGGTTTAGGTTTTCCCTGCTGGAAATATCTGTCTTTTGTTCCGTCTTTCCTTGCTTTTCTCCTATTCCTTCTTTTTTGGAATGCCAGGGTTTACTCTGTACCATTGTATATAGGAAAAATTAAAGTTGTCTTCATTCTTTTCTATTTTACTTGGGTTCACAGTTAAGAATGTACCTTGAGTAAACTATCATATCATCTGCAAATAGTGAAAGTTTTACCTCTTCCTTTCTAATTTGTATCCCCTTGATATCCTTTTGTTATCTTATTGCTTAGCTAGAACTTCCAGTACAATATAGAAGAGATATGGGGAGAGGGGACAGCCTTGCCTTGTTCTTGATCTTAGAGGAATTGCCTTGAGTTTTTCTCCATTCAGTTTGATGTTGGCTGTTGGTTTGCTGTATATAGCTTTTATGATGTTTAGGTATGTTCCTGTTATCCCAGATCTCTAGGTCCTTCTCTGGATGAAATGACAGACTTTGAAGGTCCCCCAAGAGGGGACCTCACCCTCCCTGGGGAATGATGTGGGGATTGGGTGGGGGGCTGGGAGGGCTGGTAGAGGGACAAGGGAGGTGGGAGAGGGAACTGGGATTGACATGTGAAGCATTCATGTTTCTATTTTAAATAAAAATATATATTGAGGGAAAAAAGAATGTACCTTGCTCTCAGCAGAATCTTTGGACTTTTGAACAGTATGGGAACTATTAAGTTATGGGAACTTTGGAAACTGAGCTACATGCATTTTGCATTGTGAGATGTCCATGAACATGTAGGGTCCGAAGTGAAACGACACAGCTTGAATGTGAAGTGCCCCCCCACAACAACCACATGCATTTGAACACTTGGTCCCCAGATACTGATATCGCTTGAGAGACTGTGGGGGCAGTAGGTCACTAGGGAACTGGATTTAGGGCCATAACTCTGCCCTGCTTGCCACTTGGTCTCTATTTTATCTTACCAGCTGAGCTATGTGGTACATGATGCCACCATCATTGTTTCCACACTGTGATGGGCTGTATGCACTGAGCTAAAATGAGATTCTCTTCCAGATCACTGGACTGAAATAGTAACTAATTTTCACTGAAATGTCTTCTTCTTTGTGGTTTTGTCTGCCGGGTAGGTGTTATTATCTGAGTATTGATTCTAAGGCAGGTTTCGGTCTTAATCCCTTTGTCCCACCCAGGAGCTACATTTGTTCTACAGCTGCCTTGTGCCTTCTCCCTTGTGCCTTGTGCATTGTATGTCTATTGCCAAGTCTTCCTGACACTGAGAGCATTTCCTTCTAGATATTTTACTTCCTTTAGTACAGGCTGTTTCTCTTCAGAGTCTATCCCCACTACTGTCTTTTCAAGTCCTCCTTACCTTTCTCTGTCCTTCTAAAGTTAATAATGGACCAGCATACTCATATCTAGAGACCTTGTTGTCCTTCCATTGAAAACTCTAATGGACTGAGACAAGTTTTCTTTAGGCTGCAAATGTACTATGCAATGAAGTAAGGTCCTTATTGGTTCCTGCAAGCAACACCCGTCTTCTTACAGAACACTACAATTTGTACAATTTGACCTTGACACAGATCACCTCTGAATATTCTTGAAAATCATTGCTTCTCAAGCCACCTTAACTTAAATAGTATGGAGTCTGTGTAGCTCTGCAGAAATTCAGAAAGGTTGTATTTGACAAGTTCCAGAAGCAAAGGTATGTTTTACAGCACCTAGTTTAAAAAGAAGTGGACTATCCAAATTACATAACAGAATTTTCCCACATTTTACATATATTAATGGATTATAATATGGATTCTTTTGTATGTTGTGCATATTTCAGAAAGGGATATTTCTATGGGTGAAAATATTAGCTAGACACGTAATTATGACCATTGCAGATAAACTCATTGCAAAGCTGAAAGACAGCAATATGATGGAGAGTGTGACTGTCTAAGATTCTATAAGAGCTCCCTATGAACTTGGATGGTCGCAGGTAGTCCCTAAGAAAAAAGTTATCACCATGATATGTGCTTCTCCAAATTCACATGATGAACCTTAATTTATAGTGTATTGAGATGAAGATTTTTATATGTTGTTAAGGCAGAACCTTCATGAATGGGATCAATGCTTAATAAAAGGATCAAGGGAGTGAGTCCCATCTTGTTACTATGTGAGGACTATGCAGCATCTAGTCTTCCAGAGGAAACAGCATTCAAGGTATCTACTTTAAAGTGCAGAAGATCCACTTAACAAATACCACCCTTACAATGACTTTTACTTTTAGTGCAAGAATTAAATTTATAGCTTTGTAAATAGAAAATGCATTTCTCCTTTAAAAATTACCTGGTCCATAATATTTTGGTTCAATAGCATGACTGTATTAAAGAAGTCATCTCTGCCTTTACACGAGTCCCTGTCAACAGTGGAGGGATGGGCCTGTTGGAGAGGCTAGGCAGAATTGAGATATAACCTGCATGATCAGGCCATCCCTTTGTGGTCCCGAGAAGCTCGGTGCTACAGAAACTGTCAAACTCTAATCCTAATTTTACCTTTACAAAATTTACTTTCTGGGGATGGAGAGGTGGCGCATTTCTTAAGAGCAATTATTTGCAGAGGAGCTAAATTCAATATCCAGAAGTCCCATGGTAGCTCAAAATTGGCTGTGCCTTCAGTTCTAGTGGATCTGATACCCTTTTCTGGCCTCTATATGCATTGTATACATGGGTTGCACAGATATGCATGCAAGCAAAACACATATGCATGGCAGGAAAACAAACAAATCTCTCTTTTTTAACTTATTTTCCATGTAGGTAGAGAAACCAGTGGAGAGGTCATTTAAATATTCACTAGCCAAGGAGCTAATACACTCATGTTTTAGTATTTTGAATGCACAAGAGTTCAGATTCAGTGCATAGAGTGGAAAAACCAAACAATGGGGCAGGCTGACTTCTTTATTAGAGGGGGCACAATACCTGGCACCCTCCACACCCTTAATGCCCATGAAACTATTTCATTAAAATTTCCTTCGAATTCTAAAAACTAAAAACAGCACAGTGCTAACGAGTACAGGAAAAATCCACTCTGGTTTATAATCGCCATTATGTCAATGTAATTATATATCCTTAAATTATTTTTATGGCAGAAATAAATAAAGGTCTTTAGAGGCAAAATTGACCAGACTCAGGAAAGTCCTGCTGTGGCCTTGACTGTAGCTTAGGTCAGCTAGCTCAATAAATATCCACTGAGTGGAAGAGTAAATCAATGTGTTTGTAATGATCATGTTAGAACTAACGGGCAATGAGTAATTGTTTTAGTCAGCTTTCCATTACTGTAACAAATGTCTGAGATAAATCAACTTAAAATGGGGAAAAGTTATTTTTGTTCACAGTTTTGAAGGTTTTATTCCTTGACTGATGGGCTTTGTTTCTTTGTTTCTATGTCAGCACAATACATTATGGCAGAGTGTTCAGTTCAGAGGGGCCATTTCACTATAAGCCAGGAAACAAATGAATAGAAGAGTAACCATCTGGGATCCCACAGTTTTCTTCAGTATCATGGTGCCAGTGGCCTGAGGATCTTCTACTAGATCCAATGTATTATAGGTTTTATGAGCTATGTTGGGGGATTCCTGCATGGGTCCCTTTGCTGATTTAGCCCCCAAATAACACATAGATACTCTATTAGTTACAATGCTGTCGGCCAATGTCCAGGGCTTCTCATTGGCTAGTTTTGTCTTAAATATTAACCAATGACTACTAATATACATTTTATAAATACTTATCTTTCCAAAGACGGCATCCTGACGTATCCTCTCTTCCCCAGGATCACACAGCAACCCTCCACTCTTGACTACATTTCACAGAATTCGCCTGGAATCCTAGTCCCACCTATCTTGCTTCCCTATTGGCCGACAGTGCTTTATTTATCAGCAAATACACAGAAGGACTCCCCCATCAGAGCTCCCACTCTGTGCCAGGTCACAAACCATACTTTTAATATGGGGACTTGGAAGTGGGGGGATTTGTTGTATGCCATTATTTTTGGAGATATATGAAAAAAAAATCTACTTACCCATGATATGGAACCAACCACAGATCAATGTGCAGATAGAACCTATGTTTGACTTTCTGAACCAATGAATTTTACTTGGGTTAGATATAGGAGTACGTGTAAAAGGTTATTTAAAGGAGCGTAACTCAAAGGCAACCGCATCACCAAAGTCTAACCTAGCATTAGTGACAGCTGACACTGGAAACTTGGAGCCTACCTCACAACTTACAAATACATGTTCGACACTAAGGATATTGTTTTGTTAGCATGGTTAATGTGGTCTGAGCATCTTCTAGGCAGTTTGGCTTCTCTGAGAATGTCTCTCAGCAGTCTGTGCTGTTGATATGCTTAAGAATGGAGGAGTCCAGTGAATATGGTCAGTTTCAGGAACTTCCTAAAGCCTTTGAGTTGTTTACTTCCTGAACTGAAGCAGCTCCCCCATAGGATAGAATGTATGACCTCCTTTTAGAGCATCCTATGTCTTAACAAGCTTAACAAATCCAAGGTGGAGGATTTTATCTTGGAAGAATTTACACAGCAGCATTTTGGGCTCACACTACAACACTATCTAAAGGAAAGATCAATCTGCATGAAAGCCAAGAATGTATATGCTGTTTCCAATGATCAGGTCTGCTTAGAGCTTCTCTTCTTCCCAGAACTGGAATATGTGTGCCACAGCCACTGTCTACAGTATGTGTTCCTGTCCATGAGAGAGGTTCAGATGCACATTGAGATACATCCATTGCTTTGTCATGGTTCCTCTAAAGGATCTATTGATGACTCCAAATTCCTATCATATTAAGGTGTCTATAGCGCATATAGCATGACACACAATGGTATCTTGTAATAAGCCCAAATGTCACTGGAGCTAACTAGAAAGTTTGGTCAACAAATTGCATGTCTGTTTTAGGGTTTTCTTCTCAAGTTAAAAGAGCTATGGAGCATGGTTCCCTGATGAACTGCTTGCTGCAGTCATTGTTGCATCTAAAAATTGTCAGCAAGGATCACAGCATGTATTCCTATGCAGAGCACTGAGCTGTAGATACATTTCTAATTATCCCAAACAATATGCCCTCAGCCTCACCCAGAATGGTTCACCCAAGCACGCTACTGATTCTATTCAAATTTCCACAAGCCATAGGTTGTTCTCATACCTTCCTGTTGTGAGACATCCTCCCCTGCTTGTCTCCTACAGGATCCTAAACTATGGAAGTCATCTAACCTCTCACCAAATCTGGGAAGTGAAAGAGGTCGAACTCTCTGCAGTATATAAGCAGAATAAACTGTGAACTTAATATCACAAAACTCACAGCCAGCTGCAATGACCCCCACGAGCATTTCTACAATTCATGCACAATATATTAAATACAACAGCAGAAAAATAATTGCAGGAGTATTCTATAGGGATCCAGTAGATTATCTTATTCCAAGCTCTAATCACCCCAGCTGATTAAAACTTCTCTGACTTGATTATAAGTAGTAGTATGATTTTGTGCACATAAACATAATTATATTGACTATAGGCATAAGTAGAATATTATGTATATGATAAATAATTGACATTTTGAGTCCTTTAGGAAGTGGAAATATTTACAATGTCAATACTTTTGCTGATGTTTCTTCTCTGCCATTTTCTCCTGGATGTGATTAATATTAAGGAAAGCAGAACTTTTACCTAAAAGAACTTACTTTCACAAGAGAAATGCTGTGTATGAGGGTTGTTTTGATCATCTCCCTCTTCACTGTCACGTTAATGTAGCATGAAGATCAAGAACACTGGCATGAGACCTCCCTTGGTTCTGCCAGTTTATATTATACGACAATGAGCAAGTCACTGGAAATCTCTATGCCTCATCACCTGAGGGGTGCACTGTTTACCTCTTAGGGTCAACAAGAAGATTAGGAAAGATTATGGAAATGCAATGAGAAGCATTATGGTCTGTGAATGATCACTAGCACCAGTTTTTTTTGTCTTGTTTGTCTTTTATTCATCACAGATGTGCTCTGCTTGGCTTTACATGTTCCTAGTTGCCATATGTTCCATTACTGCTATCATATATCCACTACTACCTGGATGGCACTATTTGACCTTATTTGGTAATATCTGAAAGACAGCTAATATTGAAATGAATAAACATTAAGTTATATACTTGGCATTTGTTCTTCAAAAGCCTAAAACTGTAACTTATTTGAAATGAAATCTAAATATTTGCCCCCATTCATGGAAAAAATAAAACAGTAAAACAGAAACATAACCTGAACTTACCACATATTTCTTACTGGTGACACCCAGTTCTACTGCTATGAAGATAGGTACATGCATTATTTCAGGTCTCTGGGGGCTCTTGAAATAAATAGGTGAGGGAATAATAATTCTAAGCCTCTTCTAATATAGACCACAATTCCAGTGCAGAGAAACATATGCATTCTATTATTAGTCATGAGCTGTTTGTTTACATGCTACGATGGGATTATGCTCATTCAGTAAATGTATCCTGTTTTAAAATGCATAATATATTTTATATTTCAAAGGCAATACTTGTTATATAAGCTGTTTTAGTGCTTGCTATTATCCTATTATGCAATTATACAGTAGATCATTGGATCAATAAGCCATCATTACAGACTCAGATCACCTTTTCTTTTCCTTTAAAATTTGATAAAACCCTTTTAATAAACCTGTGATATTGCTTAGTTGGTAAACCAAGAACATATTCAAAGTTTGATATTCAGAATTTGATATTCAAAATTCTGAGTTTGAGCTGTGTGCCCACAACCTGCTACCTGGGAGGTCTCTGTTTTCCATCCTCAGCAGTAAGCATGTATATGTGTGTTCCTATATATTTCCCAAGGTAGAATTCCTTCCATGTTTTCCTTCAGTGGTATAGAATGGGGTTTTCAAGTGTTTATTTTATTTTGAATTGATTTCATAAACTATCTCATGTTTCCAGCAAAATAATTACTATAATATGCATAGTTTATATATCTAGTTTTCATATATCAGAAACACCAATACATGAGTTTATATGTTGCAGTCTGATCCAGGCTTCCATTTTCATATGATTAGGCTGTATAAATTGTTTAGTTTTATTTCATTAAATATTTCACTGTTCCTTTTTGGTTAAAAGCCTATATACTGTAAATAATTTCTAAAAATTAATTTTTCTCCATCATTAAGCACATCTTTAATTTGGTATGAATATGATCACACTATATACACCAGTAATTTATTTTCAGGAGGAAATACAACTTGAGAAAAACTTTCAGAATGAAGTATCAAGGTGATACCTATTATCAGAGAGCTGGAACATTACAAAAATCTACCAACTCTGCTACTTTTTACATATAAAGATTTGCTGTCAGGCTCCTCTCTTTTTTCCCAGAGCAAGCAGATGAATACACGTAATACTCTCAATAGATCTATGATAATCCTTTGAGCACATATTGAAATTTCTGCAAAGCAGTTAACTGCGTTTCTGGTATTTAAAATATCTAACACATTAATCTGGAAATACAGATGTCTATCCGGTCAAACAAAAGGACACTTGATAAAGTTTCAGTGGAGAAAGTCGGGTCCAATGTCTTCAGCAAATCCTTAAGAGCCATAAGACTTAAATGATAAACTAACTTACCATTGCATCTAATCTAAGCTGGTAAACACACACAGTGTGTATATGTAGGTACGTTTGCATATATATGCTATGTTTGTATATACATATACAAAAATACAAATAATGTGTGTGTATACATATATATGCTATGTGCATACATGTAAGCATATGTACAAACTGTGTGTATATAGGTATATATATGTATTTATATATGTATATGTATACTAAACACACTATGTACACACATACATACACACAATGTATGCATATGTCTAAATATATGCATATATTATATATGCATATACATATACACATAAGCATGTACATATGTATATATGTTACATATGATATATATATGTAGATATATATATAAAGAACTCTCTTTGTGTGACCTATGTGCTATCAATTGAATGACCCTATTCCAGTAAGAGGAAAGTATTTCGTTGGCTTAAATCACAGACTTCTTTTGGTTTAAAGGACTTTGCTTTAACAATTTATCATAATAGATATGTAGCAATTGCAGAAATCCATCCATAATGGCATGGGACATTGATTGCACTAATGTGAATAGTGACTCCATTCTGTACCTTCACCTGGCTACTCTGCTTTCTTTCCACAGTATGGGTAGCAGTTCTAGAAGGTAGCCTCTGCAGGTTTGTTTTCCCTGATTCAGCTAATCTGCCAGGAATGATTATGTGCATGCATTGAAAAGGCACTAATCTCAATTGTTAATAAGCAAGTTCAGTGTCACTTATAAACTCATAAGACTTAAATAAATTATATACAAAGAAATAATTTCCATTATGCCTGCCTGAACCTTCTAAGATACTATGACCCAACCAATTACTTATAAACTAAGCATCAATTCCATTTTCTTTTTTCTGGTATAAAACAAGGTGGCATTGGAGATGGTAGCTCACTACTTTGTTTATATTAATTATATCCAGACACTGGAAGCTGATAGTGTAAGATTGACTGTAATTGAGCCATAAATTTAATACACATTAATACAATCCATTTACCCAGACAACTCTTTGCTGAAATATATTTCTACAACAGGGCAGGAAAGAGAGGGTGCAATGATAACAAGTGACAAATGTCTCCTACCTGTGGTGGAGTGAAGCATCCATTGCAGAAGTTTGCACTGCTTCAGGGGCTCCTTTGTCTCCTGTGATATGGGTCATGGGAGCTGGAACTTTTTAAGGACTGTTTATCACACAGGAGTTTCCTGTCTGGCAAAAGAAAAAAAAACAATCCTTTGGGATTTTGTAGCAGTCTTCTGTGTATTCAGACACACAACTACAGCCCAATTTTGTCCAGTGGAGCACAGTCCTCACAAGTCTCATGTGGATGCTAAGGCAGAACTGAGTCAGAGCTGCCCTGGGACCTCAATGATCCTTAGGCAAGCATGACAAAGGATGCCACTAGGACACTGAGACTGTATTAACCTTGGTTAAAATTCATTAGATTTCTTTGCTGGCAATAAAAAAGATCAATCTCTGTCTTTTGACAGATACTTGAAGGATCAACAGGCAAGGAGGATCCACAAGCTCAGTCCTTCCTTCAGGATATGAAGTTCCAAGAGCAGCATTTACCACGTTGTAACTCCCGTATTAGTGAAAGGGTGATCAGTGTAAAGCTGGTTGATATGGGTTACTGATTCGGGCACAAGTTCAGAGAGGTCTATCTAGCCTGAAGAGAAATGATGGAATCCATATAAGTTCTCATTTCTCATTTTCAGAAAGTGAGGAAGCAGGACGTTTGGAAGGGTGGAGGAGTCTTGGCTGGCTCCTAGGCATCCAAGTACAAAGTTAGGCTTGCAATGGCCTCTGAAAACTGTTATCATCTGACTGGGATATGATAAGTACATGTTAAGCTTTGGTATAGAATTGAAAACATAATTTATGCTAGGTACACATAGTATTGGAAAGTTCTTAATCTCTACTGAGCTTGGCCCAGGTTTGTTTCATGCATCCAGTATATCCTTACCCAGGGGCCTAGGTAAGATGCAGATCTGAACTCAGGAGGACTTAGGAACCTCAGTGGACACCTTTCTGGTGGGAGAAGATTTGGCTGGAAAATTTGGTGCCTTTCCCATCACTACATCCTGAGACAGAAAAGAAATTACAACTTATAAACTAAGTGGAAAAATTATCTTAACTCTCTCCCTTTCTCACACACTCTCCTCCTCTCTTGCTACCTCTCAGTCTCTCTCTCTCTCTCTCTCTCTCTCTCTCTCTTTCTGTCTCTCTCTCTCACACACACACATACACCGTTAATCATATATATATTCAAAGGAATTTGAACAGTTTATTACCATTATTAATAACATTACCATTCTTTTGAAATTAATGTATATATGAGAAAATATATAATTTTTTAAAATAACTGTTACATTATTGAAGAAATGGGTAGTTAAGCAGTGGAGACCAGTGTTTTGGTGTAAGGGAAAAGGCATAAGTATAAAAATCAGTCATAGAATGAACTATCAGTCTAACTCGATCTGAATATACCATCAACAACTTATGAGCTGCTACACTGCTCTTCTGAAATACAATATTCCCTGATTCTGTGCATTTGAACAGCCTTGTTAAAGCAGTGCCAGTATGATTACATCATCAGGGTCACAAAGGTGAACCCACTAAAGCAAACCCTGAGTGTAATGGGAGAAATAGCTAAGACAGATTCTGTGTAGTTCAGATGGCTTGAAAGCAACAATGCTGTCACCAAGGATTTGTCAAAAACAGTTCAAGAAAGATCCCAACAATCCAGATGAGCTGTTGGGGGGTATAAAATAAATGAATAAATGAAATATCACCAGCAATAAGATAAGATATTGAGTGAAGACCCGGAAATATAATTATTATTAGTCCTTGGAAGCTATACAAACATCAACTTACTGTTTGAGAACTGGTAAAGGAAAGGAATCAATTTTGCATCCTAACTTTACTATTTTAATATATCTTTGATGCCCAGGCAATGGGGATGAGACATTCTTAATTAGACAATCAATCATTAAGATAGAAGCTTAGAAACCACTACTTTCCAGAATGCCTTGTGATAATATCTAGGTTCTACTAGCCTCTTGAATGGCAAATTTCAAAATAGTGGATCAGGCTGGCAGCACTGGAACCCATGAATCTCTCTGTGTAATACAATGGGAAGTACATAGTACCCTGAGGTGAATTCCTGCTTTTAAAAAATAGGTAGGGCATCCTTCTGACCTGGCTTCCAAGTCAATCAGAAGAATAAATCATGTTTAGAAGATCTTGTCTGCCACTGGTACAGAATGTTTCCTGATTCTCTTTAACTCAGTTATCCTAATTCCCATCAGCTATACCATATATAGCTTGGAGGAATAGAAAATGAATAGGGGGAGGCAGGTTCTAAGAGTTATATTAGTGCTACATAGAACACTTTGGAGCCCTAATTCAAGCAAACCACCTCTGAAGGGTGTTTTCCAAAAACTGGAATGTACACACATACTGGATGCAAAATGGAGCTAAGGAATTATTTTTTGTTGAGTAATTAACATTTTGGCTCTCAAAATATGCTGCAATGTCAATAAATAAAGTGATATATATCTGGGATGTACATTAAGTGCTTGTAGGCATGGAGGATCAAGGAGAAGTTAAAGAATTAAGAAATCTATGGATGTGAATTGTTAGAATTGGTGAAGGGGGTTGGTGGCCTATTGAACTACCTTCTAGTTTTGTACATTCATAACATTTTTACACCCAGAAAATAGTAATAAAACCAGTTGTTGGTTCTAAGCCACACTGAACACCTGCTAACAAAAACCAGCCCAGGAAGGTCTGAATTCTAGCACAGTTATCCTGACTCTCTGCCCACCAGAGAAACAGATGTGGTTGTAGACAGGGTCTTTGACATCATTCATTCAGCAACCATGATCTTTATGCACCAGGACTCAGAGTACCTCTAGCACATCAGGTGATCAGTTGTGCTCTGATTCTCTGGGAATCTGAATATTTTTACCAACCTGCAAAATGAGTAAAAGTAAGAGGGTAACTTCATCTACTAGGATCTCTTAGAAAATGTCATTCATTACAGGTTTAAAAACACAGGACAGCAGGGAAGCTGAGGCTACTGCCACCCTCCTTATGACACTGACTTCAGAGCAAGTGCAAAACTTCATGTAAATTCTCATTGCATAGATGCTGGGATATGCAATAAATGCCTGGATGCTGTGATAGGTTTGAGTTTAGCAAATTATCCACTTGTTTGCTAAGAATAGAAACCACAGCTGCTTAGGCATATTGGAGGCAATGCTCATTTCTTTGAAAAGTATTTTCTTCCTTCACAAGAACACAAGATGCCAATAAAAGCTGGTTTGAATTCTTGCACCTGAACCAATGCAAGGGCTCAAGGCTCCTGTTGGCAAGACATGGTAATACGAATGTTTTCCTTTTGTTTCTGGGAAAGAATACAGATGTATTATTTGCTTTTCTTGCTGCTGTGTCCAAACATCTGACAAGAAACTGCGAGGAAGCGTTACTTTGGCTCAAGTTGAAGGAGGGTTACAATCCAGTATGGAAGGGAAGACATGGTGGCAGGAATGTGAATCAGTTGATCACATTGCTTCCACCCTCATGAAGAAGAGAGATGGATACAGGAGCTCTCCATGCTTTCTCTTTTCCTTACATTCTTGACTCTAGACCTTCTGATGGCCAGTAATACCATCCATATTAAAGGTGGGTCTAGCCTGTTCCATTAATTCTTCCAGGAAGAATTCTATAAGCACACCCAGGAGTCTATCCCCACACTGTTCTAAATATCAAGGTGATGATAATAAACCAACAGGCTGGTTGCATCTATGTCTGGGGCACCCAAACTTGTTTGGGTGTCAATTTAAAGGACATGTGTAGATTAAACTACTATTTAAAATGCTAGTGACTGAGTAGATTGTCCTCTGTATTTGTGAGAGGGCCTTGGCAATTCAGTTGAAGGCATGAGTAGAATAGAAATAACAACTTCCCCAAGCAAGAGGGAATTCTCTGGCAATGAACCCCCAGACATTGTCTGCACAATTAAGTCCCCCTGGGTCTTCATCTGACTAATTGCACTTTCCATTTTTCCCACACAAACTTGTACTAACTCTATTCTTTGTACAAATCCTTATGTAGTTACATGCTAAATGTACTGTAAATTTTGAATAGACATATGTTAAACATATAATAAAACACATATATTTGAAAGTTTTGTTCTCTTAGAGAACATACAGGTATACATTCTTAGAGAGCTACATGGCTTTTTAAAAATAAAACTGTGATTGCAAGATGTGAGAGCACACACCTTTAACTCCAGCACTCAGGAGTCAGTAGGGAGTAGATAACTGGATTTCAATCTAAGCCAAGTCTACATATGGGACCTTGTCTCATAAAGTGCCCAGAGATTTGTCTTCGGCCTCTTTCTCTGGTAAAAATGACCCAACACCAGAGAATGGGTAAGCTACAGGGAAAAGGTACATTTTGGCTTATAGATCTTATTCAGGCTCCAGGGCCCATATGTAGTGATGGCATTTTTGTTGGTCAAGCCTCAAAACCATGTACAGCAGCATACAGAAAATGTCAGGAGGCCTCTTATCTCAGTCTCTTACTGAGATACCCATTAACCCATCACTTCACTAGTAATGGGACTAGATTAGTCCATTTATGAGAGCAGAGTAAGCAGTCAATAATAACAACCACTTACTTGTTAGAATTCACATCCCATACAGTTTCATTTTGTAGGAGAGAAGCTGAGTAGAAAACACAAAAGCGTCTTTCTCCCTCTAAATATTTGAGGGTTATGCTCTATATATCCCGTTGCTTCTGCTGCTCAGGCAAACTTTCATATTTAAAGGGAAGGCCAACAGCTCATTGCTTCAAAGCTTTCCTTCCCTATTTGCCCACATCACATTCTCCAAATGGAAACTATACACTTTCCTGCAGCATATTCCACCATTTGGTTTTCTGTGAAGGACTGAGCTCCAACACAGAGCATAATGTAGTGCCCACTGTGCAGCCTCTGAGGGAGGCCTATTATCCCAACAGCATATTCTTCTCTCCAGCTGTCCTTTACGGACAATTGTGAACTTAGTTTATTTTTAGGTGATAAATGTTTTGCTTTTAAAAGAAAATATCAATCTTCATACCAAGAAATAAAAATCTGACCATCGGTATAACCTCCATTATTATATGTGAAATCCTTAGGCAAGTTTAAACTGTGTGTCTCAGTTTCTTCTGCAAAATAAACCTCATTAAAATTTATTATTGAGGTTTATTGGTAGAATAAAAGCAAAGTTACAGAAACCCAAGATGAAGTGCAGATAGTTACAAAACACTGGAACTATATGATGGATTATAGAGCATGATCAGAAGGGGTGTGACAGTAGGGCTGTTATAAGTACTTTTGGTGTGTATAAGATTAAACATAGAGGAACTGTACATAATCATCATGCACTGAGTTACGACTCTTCCCTGCAACTGTGTGAGCTATCATTTTAACATCAACATATATATGCATGTATGTACTGAACAATTAAGATTTACACTTAAACAATGACAGAAGAAAGGATGAATTAGGTAGTAACAGAATCAAATCAGAGACATAAGTATGAACTCATGATGTTTAGATGCATACACACACCATGTATACATATATATGTGTTAGATTAGATGTATACACGTGAATTGATATGTCTTGAAATGGTTACAGATTTGTGGAGATATAGATACTTCCTGACTTTCTCTGTCAGTAAAGAAAGCCTAGAAACAGGAGACCCTAGTAATACCAATGCATGTGGGACTCAAATTTTGTTGCCTAGTAAGAGGATTTAGAGATCCCTAGAAAAGTTATGGATACTAAGAGTAAAGTAAAACTCACAAACTGAGTCTGGATCATGTTGTGGTTCCAAGAAGACACAATCAAACAAAAAAGTAAAAATGGAGGGAAGGAGACTACATAGTGACAAGTATATAACAAAGAGGCAGACTATACTTTTAATGGCAGAAATAATTTGAGTTCCAATATATTAGGTTAAAACTAAAAGTTTAAAGTAAATATATATATATACATATCAGTGCTTATATTTGAGCTAACATACATAAATGATTCACTGAACTCTTGACTAAATGTTGGAAAATGATCAAGTTTTCAATTCTGAAAAGTTGCAGTAGCTTATGTAATCTTCAGTAGAATTGCTTGCCTTTAAGTGTGGTACTGTGTCAACGCTTGCCTCCCAGAGTACAGTATAGAAGGACGGATGACTTTCCAGGGGGGAATCTGCCAGGATACATAGTCTGAGATCAACACCAGCAGTAAGAAGCCATGTTGATTACATTGTAGTGTGATATAATATGATGAACATGATGCCCTGCCAGGCCTTCTTCCTTCCACAGACAGAACCACACTAATCAGAATGTCAACACCAGACAAGTTCCACCTGAGGAATATTCTACAGAGCACAGGTTCGATATTTCTTCCACTGCCCAGGCCATCAAAAGAAAATCTCAGACACTGCTAACTCAGGGGAACACAAAGAACTCCATTGAAATGTAGTGTCTCAGTTCCAATTTGGGGGCAGTAAAAGACCATTATATAAAAACTAGCAATATGGGACTGAATTATGACTATCATCTATCAATAGAACATTAATGTTGATTCACTAGTTATAAAAACTGTTCACTACAAAGTAAAATTTAATAACAGTACTGTACGGGAATATAGTAACTATAAGAACTTCACATTTCTGTAAATTTAAGCCTCTTCTAAAACATTTATTTTATTCAAAGATGAAGACACATTTTCAGTGTGAGCTCCAGCATCCACAGTGTTCTGGAGTCCATATCTGTTTACATACAATAGGCTGACCCAGTAGGTGATGACTGTGACCCCACAGATATGGAAGCTTCAAGCCTTAGATTGCCGTGAGCTTGGCAGGATTAGTTTCTTCTAATGTCTCTCTCCCCTTGACTTGTAGATGGTCTCAACTTTTGTCTTCTCCTCCCTTGAGCTTGCTGGTGTCCCATTCTCCCCTTTTGATAAGAGCAGCAATCAGGTTGGATTCGCACTCACCCTGCAGACACTATTTTCAATTTCCCTTTATAGACACTATTTCCCCCCACATTCTAAGGTCACTGGAGTATGTGTTTGTGAGTATATGTTTTAAGGGACACAAATTGGCTCATTGGATTATGTGTTATTCCAAAGATCAAACGAGTTGATTTAAATAAAACGGTAGGCAGATATTGGCAGAACAAGTGTCTGTGTTAGACAACTTTGCATTACTGTAGCAAATGCTCGCCATCTTCAAAGAGAGGAAAGTTTTATCTGGGCTCTCACTTTTGAAGGTTCCAGTCAGTCGATTAATGACTCCCTACTTTAGGGACTTCAGCTTGACATTACAGTAGTAGTGCAAGCAAGTAATATAGGAAACTACTCATCTCATGGTGGTCAGCAAGTGAGGGCTCAGATTACCTCATATCCCCATCAAGGGCACATCCCATGGACCCAACTTCCTCTCATCAGGCCTCACCTTCAGAAGGTTCTACCCGCTCTTCATGTCACCATAATAGGGAAGCCTTAACATGTGGTCCTGTTGGGAACACTTTTCAAACCAAGCGATTAAAACATGGTAGCTGGCATTCGTCTCCTGAGAAGCTGGCAAATTCTTTCCAGGTGCAGCTTCTGCCCTCTCACATCTCCTAACTGGGATAAGGGGGGGGGGGAAGAAATGAGAACCTGAGGTAATAACAGGAGCATCCATGGACTCTATGAAACCAGAAGCATCAGGCATGAGGCTGTTTACCTAAAGCCGTGACACAACCATGGAATTCTCCTTTTGCCTTCACATAGCTTAGTTTCTCTAAACTGTCAGTTACTGAGTCAAAATGCCCAGGTATGAATTATCCTGAATCTCTCCATTCATGCACTGCCAATCTCTCAAAGCCTGTAAAAAAACTAATAATAACATGTATTTATAGATGCAGTTAACTTTATCTTGCATATATATACATGTATATATATGTGACCTAATTTTCTTCACAAAATAGCCATATCACAAGAATATAAATAACATTACCTCATTTTTACGCAATGGTAAATGTTCCTTGCTTACAGCCAAGGAACAAAACTATAAATCTAGATCTTCAGAATTTTGTCCCAAGAAACTTGATTTTTTTTCCCAATCAAATTAGAATACATCATTAAATGAACAAAAAAGACTGCCCTAGCCTGAAGGTGGATTTTAAATTTGCAGGAAGAGAAACAACACATCCAAACTCAACCTTGATGACTGGCTGGCTTCTGGAAGTCTGAGAGCAAAGCTTAGAAGCCATTGAAGACAGAAACAAGTGTTCATTGGTTTAGATACTTGCGTGTGATCAGTGGGTTACAGGTCTCATGTACTAAGGAGCTCATTCCAAAGAGATGAGGCCCTCGCATTCACCTCTGGGTCAAGGCTGGAACCCTCAGAGAAGACAAGCATGAATTAGAAGTAGCTGTGGTCTCCAAAGGGGGATTCTCAGACTGCTTGGGTTCTGTTTGCATTAAGTTGAGCATTGTGTTTGCTCATTTGGAATCGCTGTGACAATTGACAAGAAAAACTTTAGAGAGAGACATTTATTCTGGCTCATGGTTTTGGACTTTTAGACCAGCATGTGGAGCATAGTAAGGTAGAGTTCCTAGAGGTGGGAGTATGTAGTGGTAGTTGTTCACATTGAGGAAGACTAAGCATCAAAATGAAACAGCTATAAACTGCAAAGACTACCTCTAGTGACCTACTTACACCATCTAGGCTCTGCACCCAATGACTCCACAACCCCTAATATAGGACCACCAGCTTGGAAACAACCATTCAAATACAAGTTCCTGGGGTGGGTATTCTATGCAGATAGAAATCATAACAACTCCAGATCTGTCTGCTCTCCTGAAGAGAGAGCAGGGATTCTCTGAAGTATGCAAAGCTAATCCAGACACCTACAGGCTACACCACTTACCATGAAGAAAAGTCCTCTAGACATGGCAAAACACAGGACCAAGGAAAAAGAGAACGAGAAAAGGACAGACATGGCCCACAAAGCAGTAGCTCTCTTTAGGTTTGTGTGACTGCAGCTCAAGGGTTAACACAGTAATGAAGATTCAGGCAACACTTTTTTTTACGTATTATTCCACTGATATGAACTGATACGAGGCTTTATATATTTTGTTAATGTATAGTGAGAGGAAAGGGGAGACAGACACACACAAAGACAAATTTAATTGTAACTTTTTAATACTTTTAAATATAATTATATATTTCCCCCTTCTCTTTCTCCCAACCAGCCCTGCCTATATAATCTCCATGCTGTCAGTCAATAGTGGTCTCTTATTCTCAGAATGGTCCCTTATTCTTTAACTGCTCACACACACACACACACACACATACACACACACACACAAACACACACACTCAGCCTGAATAATGTTACCTTTATATATAAAAATCTATATAAAATATAACCAATTGGTGCAGGAGTGTTTTGTATTTATATCCACTGGAACTAACTTCTACAACTTTGCATTTTGATTTGTTGTGGTTTTCTGTAACAGTCTTCATCTGTGGCAAAGAGAGGTTTGTTTGATGAGTTGTGAGAACTACTTATCTTTGGGTATGAGGATACATACTTAGCATGTAATTAGGGCTTATGCAACTGTAAGCTCTCATTCAAGATCCATGACTTCACTAACCTTGGGTAGTTGGCTGGGTTTTCAGTATCAGGCATGATTTCCCTCTTGTTGAATGGGCTTTCAGTACAATTATAGAGCTGTTGATTATCACCAAGGCATGCATGGCATTACTGCACCCTTGGGGTTATCATGCCATGTTAGTGATTGTGGTTTGTGACGTCACTGCTATATAGAGACTATTGGTTGCTTTCCTCCCTTGTAAGCTTACATGGTAACTTCTAGTATCATAAAAGGTAGTCATCAGACAGGAGTCTTTCAGGTCAGATCCAGCTCAGGTCCTCCAGGTCCCGTGTAAGAGTTGGCAGCACCAATGTTTCATGTGTGTGTGTGCTTAGAATCATAAAGTCCTCTTTATGGTTTGATACTTTAATGAGTCCTAAGTGGCCTACTTATCTCTTTTGATTAGTTTTGTTTTAAATTCTGTTTGTCCAATATTAAGACAAATATGCCTGGTTTTTTTTCTTAGTACCATTTTCTTAGAGTACCTTTTTCTATGCTTTTTCCGTAAACAAGTCTGTCATACAAGAGAACATCATACTTTTTTTCTACTAAAAGTTTATTATAATAAATTGTCCCATAAGTACATATCTTTATGTCCATAGATTATTACATCTTAAGCGACCACCAGAGAGGCTTCCTTCTGCAATAGATGGACAGAGATCCAGGACTGGTCAACATGTAGAGATAAAGAGACTACAGAGTGCTCAGCTCTTACTGTGGCATCTATGTCTCACCCTTTCTCCCCAAGGCTTTGAGTTCATTGAAGAAGAGCAGATAAAAACATTGTAAGAGACAGACGCAGTGGATGCCTACTGTATTTGTATTAGGTAGGACACAAAAGCACCACTACACAGAATAATTCACAGCAGTTGTGATCTCTGTAGGATCAAATTAGCCAAAATCTCAGCATGGATGGGAGATAGGTTCATGAAGTGCCACCCCTAGCTGAGGAGCTAGTGGCAACTGATGAATGCTGAGAGTTGTAGAGACAGTTTTCTTCTATAAAGAATGTGACCTCAGAGAGGACACCCATCTGCCAGCACATGGTTCTGTATACATGCAAGTACAGGCAGCACTAAGGGGACCCAGTGTGCTTAAAAAGAAAACACAAGAAGTTGTGGGGGTAGAAAAGTGGTTGGAGGATAGGGAGGGAATTGGAGTGCAGGGAATGGGGCTTGGAACTTATCAAAACACATGCATGCATATATGAAATTCTCAAACAATGAAAAGGTAAATTGGGAAGTGAAAAAGAAATAGGAAGAGAGCTAGAGTCCACTGCTCCTCAGAAAGGCAAACATTGATTGTAGTCTGACTTCCTCGGACTAAAACAGAAATGTCATCTCCTGTGAGAATATAGAAAGAATCAGGGAAACAGAGAAAATAATCTCAGTACTTCCTAGACAGGCAACCCTTGCTTTGTGCCCCATGCATAGACACTGTGTCACAGGAAAAGAGCCTTGGCATCTCCCCAGAAGAGTTCCCACCCTCCCCAATACATATCTGTCTAGTGATAATTTCTCAGGTCAGGAAAACAAATAATAGACTCCTCTCTGTGACTTATGCTCAGTTTCCCCAAGGAACAGGATATGATGGTTCACCGGGAGCACAGAACCTGTGCCCATATACTATCTGTTTTGTTTCCATCCAGAGGTGTGGTCCACCAAGCATACACTCTGCAGAGGCAGAACCATGGCATCCTTGCAAAAGTCACTTCCTTCTGTGTCTATCTCAGTACTGCCCATAACCCAAACTCATTTGGACCTCCATGCTGGAACACTACAACTAACAATAAGGAGGCACATACACATGGATTTGAGGTCTGGTCTGAAGTCAGTGACTCCAGGAGTCTCTTTACTCCAGGCAAGCTGAACACCATGAAAAGACCAGGTGGTATGAAGTCTTACCATATATCTCCAGCAGAGGCCCTGGCCACGAACAGGACAATGGACCAATGATCTAGATGGGGTAGACAAAGATGGACATGTTTTCCATGTTGTGTGAAAGGTCTTTCCTCAATTTTCCATGTTGATGACACCTACAGAGCTGTCTGACCCTCAGTCTAGAGCCAAATTGACTGGTCTCTGCTCCAGTAGACAGGTATATATTACAGAGGCAACGAGAGACAATATGCTAGGCTGTGGAGCATCTTTAAGGCAGTCACACACCCACATGATATCTGACAGAGTCCCCTCAAAGAATAAATCACATTACAGAATACAGAACTATAAAAATACTTAGCACCCAGTGGAAGAGGACAACATTCTAATCTGACAGTAGTCTCAGACTAGTTACAGGTATGCCCATACCTTGACCAAAAACAAAACAAACAAACAAACCCTTGCAGGCTACATTGAATCCTCTGTGTTGATATGTGACAGGTACCACATGAGAGAAGAAGGTAAAGGCATTTATGGAGCATCTGGTCTGTGCAAAGCATCTGTCTATGTCCTATGGTGAAGAAGTACATCCTGCCCTTCTGGAGTAGCTAATTCAGCAAGAGAGTGTTTGTAAATTCTTTCAGTTAACATCTGCATTACCAGTTTCAGACTGTTCAGCCATTACATGCCACCATGCAGGTATAAAAGCATATTTTACCCCTCCAACAGTCATACTTGCTCTTCTCTTGTTACTGGTGTTATTGTAGACACTTGTTTGAGGTTATGTCTTTATTCTTTTAATTAAGGAAGCATAACAATTATATGCATTTCATTATGTGGATATGATTTGTAATAATCAGATCACTACAATTGGAAAAATCCTCATCTGAGACATATATCATTTCTTGGTATTGGGAATATCAAAATCCTGTCTACTAGCTACAATGAAATCTACATTGATTGCTGTCAACTGTTCTCTTTGGAGTCCAGCCCAGTAGTGGATTGTAGTGCAGTGCAATGAAAACACAGAACAGCTATTATTTTTCTAGTGTATCCCTGTGGCCTCATAAACTGAGGAGCAAACCAAACCTTAGACTGGCCAGGCTCTAGACTCTACTTGGATGTATTTCATGCACTTGAAATACAACACCATGCCTGAAATACAACAAAATGTTGACTCATCTTATGAATATATATCATAATAACTCCATGTTAATATTAACAGCATGTAACAAACATGTCATTAAATAATGAATCAGTTATTCTAATAAGATTTTATTATCCTTCTGTAACAAATTGATTTCAATAGGTACTGCTTTCTTGTGATAAAATTAAATCAATTTCAAAGAAATGCAACTTTTTCATGAAAATTGGAGATTCTGAGTTAGGTGGGTATCCTAGTTGTGTGGCTTTGTATCTTCCAGTACAAAGGATCAGAACATGCTAATACAGTTGTGTAGTTGTCTCTATGATGGGCAGGACTACTGGGTCTTAGATTAAAAGAACTAGTGAGCACGTACCAGAAAGCGGTGTGTCAGTAAAGCGATTTAATTATCTGATGAAAATAAAGAAACAGAGAAATGGTATGATAAGGAGTTGACAGGAGAAACATAGTTTATCAATGTCTGGACATTGGACCCCGTGCCTCACACAACCACTTTACCACTGCCCAGAGAACAGTCATAGCGGCAGTGGGAGGCCATCACAGCATCCTGACTCTTCCCAATACAGGATGATATCAGGCCCCCATCACAGTCACGCTAAGCAGAGGTCTCCTCTCCACAGTGATCATTCTATGAAAATACATAAGCTATTACATAAATCAAAGAAATTAAAAGAAGTCAGCTTACTGAAGAATTCAATAATGAAACAACCTATATTCTGAAAAAAACTCTTTTTTTAGCGTTTGTTTAAGCGTATAAGCAAGCGCAAGTTAGTCTGCCTACTAAATGCTTTAAAAACATTTATCGGAGGTTCAGATTACACTATAAAGTCATCCAAGGTCCTTGGTTCTACAACTTTCCCTAGATATCCCTCTGTGCAATTAAAATGACAAGTTTTAATTAACAGAAAAAATGTATATTTTTCTCTTCTAATTTTAATAAATGAAACCTATTTAGAGAGAAGAAAATGGAATTTTTAACAGTCCTTATCTGCAATGTTTGGTTACTCCTTGAGTTATTTTTGGTATCATATTTTTTTAAATGCATAATGCATTTGTCTGTCTCTACAGTTCATTTTTTTTAATTACAGAGAAGAATGGAATGGATTGCTCTCATTTTGCATTCACCCAGCTTGTGCTGACACACAATGGGATCACACACTTGTCTGGAACCTTAACTCACGCAATCTGCTTCCCAACAGCATGGGCTTCCTCCCTCTTTCACTGCTCAAGACTTTGAAGATGAACACATTGGAGAGAACATTTCCTCACAGGTCTTAGACCAATACCTGTTATTCTTGCATGCTAACAAAACACCATCACAAAAATATTTTGTGTTTTCAGAATCACTCACTTCACATGGTTGAATCACAGGGTATGTGGGTCACAATGGCAGCACTGGAAGAGTGTGAGTCAGTCCTCAGACTCAACCTGCCTAGTTTAGTCCTACTTCAGCTGGCTCCCAGGACAGCTTTTCCTGCTTCCCAAGGAAGGGGAGTCTGTAGCTAATACTTGGTTTTCTGCCACTTCTCTACTAATCCTAATGATGCCAGCCTCCTGCAGAGTAAATCAGGGACACAGTGTCGGTGTGCTCTTGCTGGAAAATAAATCTCTTATTCACTGAATGCTGGAATGATATAAATGCGTCATTTAGACTTTTCATTATTTAAAGCAATGGTTCTTAACCTTCCTAGTGCTGTGATCCTTTAGTACAGTTCCTCATGTTATGATGACTACCCACCACCATTAGATTACTCTTTGTTCCTATTTCATTACTGTAATTTTGCTACTGATATGAATCTTAATGTAAATAGCTTTGTTTTCCAATAGCTTAGGTGACCTCTGTGAAAGGGACCTTTGACCCACAAAGGGCTTGTGATCCACAAGTTGAGAACCACCAATTTAAAGATATTTAAGCTAATCATCAAATACAGTTAATGAAACTTGGTTAGATCCCGATGCAAACATCATCAAGTATAAAGTCTCTCCCACACAAAAGAATGTTCTTTCCCCATTTCTGTACCTTTAACATATGTTTCAATAAGTAATATTTTTGTTGCTCTAATTTCTTCCATTTTGGTCGAGGAAAATATCAGATATCAGATGTCAAGTGTTTTGAAAACTTTTAAGATCAAATACAAGATGGTTAGATTTGAAACTTGACAACATGTAACCTTGGTCTTGTTTTCACAATAAGGTGTGGACAATGTATACAATGTTTACTTTAGAAGAGTATGTGCATGTGTACTTCCTACCACCCCAACCCCAACCACTTCTCTCCACTCACAATTCTCTCCACTCACAATTCTCTCCACTCACAATTCTCTCCACTCACAATTCTCTCCATTCACAATTCTAGCAAGTCTAGGTTTTCCTACTACATCTGGCTAGATACTAAACAAAAGTGAATTGTTGGCATTTTCATTAGAAAATGG
Source organism: Mesocricetus auratus (assembly GCF_017639785.1). NCBI lineage: Eukaryota > Metazoa > Chordata > Mammalia > Rodentia > Cricetidae > Mesocricetus > Mesocricetus auratus. The sequence continues at coordinate 36,309,744 of NW_024429202.1, read as the reverse complement.
TTCTGATACCTCTACCTCCGTGCATACGTGCCTCTGTGTGTGTGTGTGTGTGTGTGTGTGTGTGTGTGTGTGTGTGTGTGTGTGTATACCTGTTTTTTTTTCCTTTATCTTTGTTTCTTTTTCACTCTCATTCCCCGGTCTCACAATCTGTTTGCTGCTTCCTGGTCCCATTAATGTAGAATGAGTCTCAAGCTGTAAGGCCACACCCAGCACCTTTTCCTTTGCCCTACGCGGTTTTCTTTCCATCCCACCTTTCCCAAACTGCCTTTCTCCAGTTGATCCCATCTTTGTCTCCTTTTTTTATTTTATTTATTTACTTATTTATTTTGCATCATCTTATTATTTCATCATTCTCTTTACCTTTCTGGTAACAAAACTTTTCTCCACATCATTGCTTCTCACTGGCTTCCTCTTTCAATGTGACCTTTGAACTCGTTATTTATAATGCTATAAAAATGGTTTTTCCCTCCTATTTGAGCATGTGGAATTCCTCTAAACAGGGGGTCATATTCTGGACCTTTGTACATGTCAGCTGAGAGAACTCTAAGTTCCTTTATGTGGAAAATAGAGATATTGTTATGGCAAATCGCTATGGAAACCTTTTGTGGATTTCATGGCAAGTGAGGATGACCAACGCCAGAGACAAACACACCAGGCACACAGAGCTTAGTGAGAAGTTTTATTAGAAAGGGGAAGGAGGGAGAAGGAAAGAGAAAAGATGACACAGAGACAGAGAGAGGACAGAAGAGAAGAGAGAGGCAGGAAAAGTCCTGTCTGCCCCAGGGGAACAGCGGGAAAGAGAGAGGAGAAAGAAAGAGTTTAAAGAGAAAGGGAAGAGAGAAGGAAAGAGAGTGTAAGTGGACAGAAGGTCTTTCTTTTCAAGGGGTCCTTTGCCCCGGGGCTGACCAGAGTAATGCCTGAGTCCAGTCTGCCAGGTGACAGGGGCAGGTCAGCATAAAGCCTGAATCCTTAGAGATATCATACTGCAAAGGACATTTTAAGTTAAGGGACACAGTCCTCGTGATGTACTTCGACGTGTCTGATGGTGTTTAGAGAGATATTTGTCGTTTTTACCATTTTTACTTCTTTTATTACCTGAGTATGTATTCAAAAGACAAATTTTGAAAGGGAACAATTTCAATAAGAAATACAAAGCGTTCATTAATATTTTCTAGACATACCAGTAAAGAAACCATTAAAAAAAAAAGGTCAAGCAAACACAAAAGCATACATCTAGTTCAATTAGGAGAGCTGGGGAAGCATTTAACAACGATTATTTTCAAAATCAGGAAACACAGAAAAAAAACAGGGAGTCATCATACAAGACCCTTGAAAAGTGAAAGAAGAAGGGATGGTGACAAGGTACCTGATGGTGCATGGCGAGGGCTACTTGGAAGGAAGATTGACTGTTACTGAAGGATCACACCCAGTGTCTGGAACCATCCAAAGGAGCCAGTTCTTCAAGCCTTCCATGTTCCCCAGATTAGCATGCTTAGTATTCAGACTGTGCAATGCCAGCAGAGACGTCTGCTTCCTAAGATACCAACTCAGGATAGAAAACTTGATTTGGGGATGAGTCTAACAGGAGATAGTGTTTTTAGGGCAGTCTAAGTTTGCCTTTGTTATGTTACATGGGTTCAAGTGTGGCTCCCGGCAGCTTCTGCCTAATAATGAGTAAAAGCCTGATTATCTTGGTTTCTTATTGTCTTAGAATAGATATCCACCTTTAAGTCTAAACTAGGTATTCCACCATGCATTATCCCAAGCATTCCCTATAAATTCACACACGTTTATGACCTGAGTTTACAGCTGTAATTGCCATTATATTTACATATTTATTATAATGACTATGCAGAAAGTGTGCCTTAATTAGATGATGATATTGTAACTATCAACCCTTACCACTTAATTCACACGGAAGATTAGAAATGAAATATTATATGCCAAATAGTTTCAATTAGCCTCTATGAAATACCCTGAGCTCTCAGCTGCTATTTGCAATTGAACTCACTATTTTATGAGTGATAAATCTCTGAATAAAATATGCATATTTATACATGTATATTTGACAAGACTTAAATTCTCAGTGGATACATAAAACTAATTGTGAAGAACTAATGTTTTCTCTCAAAGGAAACGCAAGTTGGGTGTGGTGGCTTGTATTTGTAATCCTAGCACTTGAGAGTGGAGGCAAGAGGATAGTGAGTTCCAAGCCAGCCTGGACTACTTTCTCTTCTTCTGTCTCAAAAACACCTTCTTTCTGTGTTAAAATGAAATCCCCATTTCCTTTTCTCCACTCATTATGGATAGATATTCTTAAGAGGAATTTAAGACCTAGACCTTTGCTCAGATATAGCTACTACCTAGCAATTGCAACAAAAATGCTTCATTTTCTTCAAAGTTTTTCTTCATTTCCCCACATTATACTCCAATTTTACTTGCTCATTTTATGTTCTTTAAAATGACTCAATAAAAATTTGAGGGGTCTGGAAAGTAAGAAATGCACCGAATATGCTCTTAATACTTTGAAGTTCCTGATCATGCACGTTTTTATAAGCTGTGTGGCTTCCTTTCTAATGGACTCAGCCCCAAGCATGCAGATCTTATTTCTTCACAGCAGAAAGATTTGCTTATCAAACTGCATCAGAGTTGGTGCATTTAGCTTCCATTGCTTTTGTATTGGATTGAAATCCACCACAGATTCCCTTTTATGGCTTCACAATAATAATAACAATAACAATCTATGAAAATAGCACTCAAACAAGAAGGCTTTACAGGATGCCCAGAAACAGCATGGTGCAGAATTGGGCAATTCCACCCAGATGCCAGAATCATGAGGCACAAAGATCCCTGTCAAGTTCACCAAAAGGGGAGACAAGGCTCTTGGGAGAGAAGAGACCTTCATGTATGCAACATTAGACACACTGAGAATAGATACCATGTAGAACAGCTCCTCCATGCTGGCACTGAACAATATGTAGCTTGTCCATCATATTAACCATTAAAAGGAATGCTGATGCAGCCAGCACAATTGAGGCTGGAAAGTTATTTGAAACTGAAAGCTTTTTATGTGAGCACAAGATGTTCCATGATGAATACTTCCAAACAAAAGAGCCTAAACCATTTCAAGTAGGTGCTAGGAAACCATTGATGGGATGCTGGAAGGCACTGGGTTTGAGTCTCCCTAGATAGCCTTTTACCGGTGACAGAGCTGGCCCTAACAACTCTCTCTGAACAGTTTGCTTTGATCTGGAAGGACGAAATGCTGGCTGCTGAAAGATTGCAAACTGCCACATTAGTGCTCAGAAAGTGAGGCTTCTAAAGCAATGGCAAGTGGAGCCTCCAGGAAAAGCAGAAACCAACCTTCTCTGTAGCCTCCCAATGAAATGCTGCTTGAATCACTGTGATTGCTTGCCTACTGTGTATTTAGCACAACCTAGTACTTTTATGGTGCAAATAGCTGAATACTTTGAGAGCTTTTAGCATTAGGCTGTATAATCCTGATTTGGAAGACTTTCTACAGACTCTGTCTAAACAAAAGGGGGGCTGGGGATTAAAGGTTTACATCATCAGCAGATGGATTAAAGTAAGATATAAAATACATGTTAGGCCGCACTCCACCAATTTTACTCCAAAAGAAGTCAATTATTTTAGGCTTTCTTGTCAAGGTAGATTGTTTTTTCAGACCCCCAGGATTGTGGATTAGTGGCTTTGATGAAGAAAATATATCATGGGAGGTAAACAGCAGTCAGTCCTTCCTGATAAAGCACAAGATAGAAAAAGACACGAGTTTGTACTGAAACATTCCCATGTTTCAGTTGTCTATAATACATTTGTAAATATAAAGATTGGTTGGAATATGATGAATAAAACTCTAGAAGGAAAAAGGCTTAGGATACAGACAGGGTCTGCTGACAGGTTGTCTGGTCTACAAATACCTCAGTCTAACTCAGGTGAGAGCAACTTGCTTCCCTGCAGCTTTCTTGCCTAGGTGATGGTTAATTGTATCCACAGAAATAAATAGGACGATAAATTAGCTGGCTTGAGCCAGCTTGCCTATACTTCCATGTTGATTTGAGTGATTCTCAGTAGAGGAATCTAAAAGGGCTGAGAGTCACTTAAGAAAGTGCTCAACATCTTTAACCATCCAGGAAATGCAAATCAAAACAACTCTGAGATACCATCTCACTCCTGTCAGAATCTCTCATTTTTTTATTTTAGTCAAAATCAAAAACTCCAACAGTTTATGCTGGAGAGGATGTGGAGAAAGGGGAACACTCCTACACTGCTGGTGTGAGTGCCAACTCATACAGCCAATTTGGAAATCAGTATGGAGATTCCTCAGGAAAATGGGAATCAGTCTACTACAAAATCCAGCAATTCCACTCTTAGGCATACACCCAAAAAGATGCACATTCATACAACAAGGAAGTCTGTTCTACTATGTTCATAGCAGCATTATTTGTAATAACCAGAACCTGAAAGTAACCTAGATGCCCCTCAACTGAAGAGTGGATAGAGAAAATGTAGTACATTTACACAATGGAGTACAATTCAGCGGGAAAAAAAATGGAATCTTGAAATTTGCAGGCAAATGGATGACACTAGAAGAAACCATCCTGAGTGAGGTAACTCAGTCACAAAAAGAGAAACATGCTACGTACTCACTCATTTATGGATTTTAGACATGAATCAGGGGAGTGCTAGCCTACAATCCCATGGCCAGAGAGTCTGGGAAACAGAACCTTCATCCATCGACTAATGAAAGCATAGGCAGATACCAACAGATAAACACTGAACTGAACTCCTGGAATCCTGTGTCAGAAAGGGAGAACTGATGGGAATAGGAGTTAAGACTGGCCTGGTTTAACCCACAGAAACAGTTGACCTGAACAAGGGGGTGCTCTTGGACCCCAGATTGATGGCTGTGTGGAAAGCATGGGACTAACTCAGACCCCCTGAATGTGGGTGTCAGTGAAGAGGCCTAGGTAATCTATGGGACCTTGGGTATTATTTATCACTGGCATACAAATAGACTTTGAGTTCCCATGCCACAATATGGGAGGCTCTCTCAGCTGGGACTCTTGGAGGAGGGCCTAGGCCCTGCCCTGGATGAAATGACAGTCACTGGAGATCCACCATGGAGGGCCTCACCCTCCCTGGGGATTGGAGAGGAGATTGGGTGGGGGACTGGGGAACCTGGTGGGGAGGATAGGGGAGGAGGGGAGGGAGAGGAATCTGGGATTGACACGTGAAACAACCTTGTTTCTAACTTAAAAAAATTTTTTTAAAGACTTGTGGATTTAGTTCAACCTCTTCATTGCCATTTGTCTAAACATTACTCCTCCTTCTTACCTTGAGTCTCAGAGATTCTATGTCACCATGACAGTGAACGTAACTTCGATTTTACTTACTATATAAATTACTGGTAATGATATGTGACCTAAGCATTGTCACAGAAAACCTAACTATTCCTCCCTTCTGCTTTCTCTCTTCATGTCCTCTTCCCTTTGACTTCTGTGTCTTTATATTTTAAAAAAACTAGATCCAGCATCTGAAATAAAATTTGACACATCTAAGCATTTTTTATTTTGTTTAACATCATGACCTCCAAAATCATTCATCTTTCTGAAAATAACATGGCTATGTTCTTTATGGCTGAATGGGACTCCATTGTGAATGTGTCTTTGTGTGTGTGTGTGTGTGTGTGTGTGTGTGTGTGTGTGTGTGTGTGTGTGTGTAAAATATTATCTCCATCATCTGCTGAAAATGTAAGATACTGAAATGGAAGAATATAACTAATATATGTTATATACACCTATGAAAATGAAGCAGTAAATCTCATTAGTTTGCAAATTTAAATTTACAAGTAGAAAATAGCATGTGCAGCCAGGAGGTGGTGGTGCATGCCTTTAATGACAGCACTTGGGAGGCAGAGGCAAGTGGATCTCTGTGAGTTCCAGGACAACCTGTTCTATAGAGCAAGTTCTTGGACACCCAGAGCTATTACTCAGAAACCTGTCTCAAAAGAAGAAGATGAGGAAAAGGAAAAAGAAGGAGGAGGAGGAGGAGGAGGAGGAGGAGGAGGAGGAGGAGGAGGAGGAGGAGGAGGAGAAAAGGTTTCAGCATGTAGAAGCCTCCCCTTGGGATGTCACATGGAAATATGACAAAGATCGTTGGGTCACACAAAGATACACTGAATGAATCAAAATCTTGCTAATAAATGGAGGAAGCAATGTGCCTCTTTGGATTCCCATGCTATGAGAGATGAAGACCCCATGTAAGTTGTTGTTAAGACTGAGTACAGTCAAATGACCATAGACTGACAGGAGATGAGGTAAATGGAGGTAATGTGTTAGGAGTCATGTGTGTGTACATACATCACTTGCATAAACTATCTTTCAGGGCCAGCATGGTGAGGAAGCTTCTAAAGAAAAGAGGGATGGAGATGTAAAATAAGAATAACTATATCTGATTTTTAAAGATAATTTTCAATTAATTTTGTGCTTTTCCCATTATCAGTAACACTGCAAAAAAATTAAGCAGGAGCTTGTAGATGAAACCCAGAAAAATTGTAGAGTGAATAAAAATAGTTAGCACTTAGCCACAGGGCAGTTACACAGCCAGTCATTGAAAAGGACATAAAACAAGCACCAAATCTCCACATCAGCACCAACAGGGACAATTTTGAGCTCCTGCCTTGTTCCTTCCCTGGAGTCCCAAATCCTTCAAGCTTGGAAAGCTCTTTTAAAACTTGCAAATCAGGTACTAACCCTACTAACTCCTCTACCATTCCTATGCTGAAAATTTTCAGTTAAGAGCACTGGTTGAACCTTCAGATTGCTTATGAAAATGAGATAGGAAGACACCCCTTTTTGTTTCAAATAACAGATTAGGATAAAACTGTTCTCCAATCTGTAACATTTTCAACATCTTCCTTTCAATAGTCACCATGACCTTTTCTTTGTTAAGTTATACAGAGACCATACTCATTAATCATTTCTCTTCAGAAGGGTGAATTCATTAGGTTTAAAAGTTGATATAGATTCATATCTGTTAGTCACAATTAGTTGCTTAAAAGGGTGTGGGAGTGATTAGTACCTCATTAGTACCCTTCTATCTGTTAAAACATTAACAAGCACTTACTACAGCAAAACAGGGCCACTCATGCTCAGAAGAGAAAGACCCATGCTAGTAAATTACTTTAGTATTTTTTTCACTTTGTCCTTCTGTGCATAAATTACTGAGCTAGAATGTGAGTTAGTATCTTTTCTCTGTATGTAAAACAAATACTACAGGGAAAGGTGCTATACCTTCAGCTCTAGTCAATAGAAACTTGTCAGCACCTGCTTCCTGGACCTTTCTATGCATTTTTATGGTAATACAAAAGAACTGTCTCAAAGAAACTCTGAAAGGGGTGGCAATCTCTCTTGAGAGTATAAGGGGATGTTCACAGAGTACAATGACAGAAGGTTTCTGCTGCACTTATCAGTATCAAGTGTGACAGCTCAGCAGACAGCTTTCTCAGACTGGCCTGGGAGGGTGGGATTCCACCCTTGGATCTGTAATTTGCCACATCACTGTGAACTACAGCCTTCATTTTCCCAAGTCTTTAAAAAGGTTCATTAATCAAATTCAGACGTTGAGGGACATGTATGTAAGTCTGTCCCAATGCAGTGCCCGACAGTTAAGTACACTGGTCAGAGAGCAGTGGAGAAGACCCCTTCATTAGATACATACAGTGTGCCCTTCAGGTAGGGTAACTAAACCCTAGGTTAAGGAATGAGGCTATAGAATCAGCACTAGAAAGGATGGGACCTCATCCTCTACTTTCGTGCTCCTCAGATTTGGAAATTATATTAATCCTCAGGCCTACTGTCAAATGCAGACAATGGTGAAAAGCATTCTTGGTGGTTAGGTCCCCAGACAAAGTGCCAAAGATTCAGTAAGAGAGTACATGAGGAGTCATTAGCAGGTGCATAGCGCACAGTATACAGTCCATAATTTTACCTGATATCTTTTTTGTTATTGTTTGTGTGCCTAGATCAATAGATGCTTTATAAATATAAGACCATGTTCATGAGAAAAAAGTAGATCATTCAGCTATTTCCAAACTGAGCTAAGGAAGAGATGGTGGTGATTCTTTGTTACTAAGGGGTGTCTTATTTTCTTTTCCACTGCTGTGATAAAACACTGATCAAAAACAGTGTGAGTAGGGAATGGTTTGATTTAGCTGGTACCCCACAGTGCATCATTAAGGGAACCCAACCTGATCAGGAGCTCCAGGCAAGACTCTGGAGGCAAGAATAGAAGCAGAGATCATGGTAAGGCTGCTTACTAGCTTGTTCAGTATGCTTTTTTTAGACAACCCAAAAATCATAATGGGCTTGGCCCTTGTACATCAAACAACAATCAAGAAAATACCCTACGGATAAGCATATAGGCCAATATGATGGAGGCATTTTCTCTACTTAGGTTCCTCTTCCCAGATGACCCTAGCTTTGTCAAATTGACAAAATATAATCATGACAAGAAAAATGAGCCTAGAACTTTTTAACATCAGTAAGAAGATGTTCTGGAATATTTGATTACCCTGTAAAGATGTGTCTCTGTTTTACCTCACCTGCCGAAGATGCCTTTGGATTGGTTTAATAATGAGCTAAACTGTCAATAGCTAGGCACGAGAGGATAGGTGGGACTTCCTGGCAGAGATAGGAATTCTGGGAAGAATCTGAGGCATGGATTTGCCAGTGAGATACAGAGGAAGTCATAAGTACTTCCTCTGATGGAGGAGAGGTAACAAGCCATGTGGTAAAACATAGATTAATATAAATGGGTTAATTTAAGTTACAATTACTAGCTGGGAACAATTCTAAGCTAAGGCTAAGCTTTCATACCTAATAAGATGTCTCTCTGTCATCATTATTTAGGAGCTGGAAGTCCAAAGAAAAACCAGTTACAAGAATAAACTTTTTTGAGACTCTTAACTATCGTAACTGAGTAGGCCATTTTGAAGCATGATGGAAACTCACCTGACACAGTCAAATGGATCTGTTCCAAGTTGCTCTTGGCACTCTTCAACCTGGAATAGAATATATTCTCAATAAACATGGTTTTTGAGAAAAATCAAATGATATTATGTTCAGAAAATTCTGCAGCCTAGTTTCCTTGGTGTCTAAGACAGACAATAAAAACACATTGTTACTATCAAACATGAAAACTCAGAAGTGCTCATATTTGACCGTGTCATTATGCAATCTGAGTAGGGAAAAGGATGTTCAAAAGGGGGAAATTAAATACTAAAGATCAATGTGATTCACAATAGTTGTTCTTTAAAAAAGAAGAAACAATGGAATGAGCAGTTTGGTTGGGAAAATTCTGACTTGAATTTCTGGGGCCAAGATAAAGATCAAAGTCTTAAATTGGTAAAAGAGGTCATAAAATGTTCTAAATGGGGAGGAAACATGGTGGAACCATGATTTTAGGCCAGTTCTTACAGCAGAAGGTAGATATATACAAAGGATATTCCCAGATGAGAGCTTACTCAATGGGCCTAAGCTGCTATAGGTCTAAAGTGATTATAATGAAAGAAATTACCTAATTCTATGCAAAGTGTGTTCTATGGGCTTTCTCTTATACGTGCATATTATATTACAAGATTTAGATGTGCGTTCCAATATTAATAACCACAGAGGTTAGGTAGCTAGTAAGGGGAAAGTAGGGAGAGGGAGATCTTTCAAAGAATGTGAAAATGAATATAATGTTATAAAGAGATAATGGGAAAACAAGAATAAAAGGATTAAATGGGGAGAAGGATGGGAATTTGAGTGAAAGAAAAAATGGGGAGTGGCAACTAACACTGACTAACACTAAAGGCTTTTTAAAAAGTCACATGGAAGCTTTCTCATGTCAAAGCTCCCATATTTGTGTGTGTGTGTGTGTGTGTGTGTGTGTGTGTGTGTGTGTGTGTGTGTGTGTGTGTAGAAAAAAAATGAGGACAACAGCTGGGTATCTTCCAGGAAATGTGGGCCACCCTCTGTAACCTTGTTTCTCATCTAACTGAGAATGACTACAATGAAACCTGCTCCCTCCCCCAAGACTTCAGGACAGTTAACAATCTACCTTTCCAATGACATAAATATATGCTGAAAATGGGACCCCACCCCCTCTGTCACCTAGTGAGCTAAGGTTCTGGCACAGTTTAAACTTAGAAGTTCCTCATGAGGAAGCATGAATATAGACATATGATAAAAATTTGGGTCTCTAAAGTAGCATTAAAAATAAGGTAAGTGGTACAGTGCAAATGCTTCTTGTCACCATGTAAGCAAATGCGCATTGCTCTTAGACATTGTAGCAAATAAAGACACAATAAGGTAAATCCCCTATGCGGGATATTTCTTGGCTTTTGACTAATTTGTTAAATCAGTTTCTTGATTAGTCAGGAAAGAATGCCCTATCAGGTGCCTTTTGTTTGGGGAAAGTGTTCTAGTCATTCTTATGGGAGACTGATAAAAAAATATAGTTTGAAGAATAAAGATTTTGAGAAATGGAAAGAGACTTGTGCCCTTTAAGGATTCACAGTCTAGCTAGAAAGAAGATAAACCCTGTAAAGAAGTCATATTTATCCAACTAATCCATTGTTTCCAACATCTCTGTTAATCTCCCTTCAATTCCAGTCACAGAGATCAGAGCAACAAGCACTTGAGAAGACAAGCAAGCAACTCTGCTTATGCTTATGCATGCACTCAAAAATCACATACAAATGTGGAAGCTCTGCAGTTGTTCATTCTCAAGCACCTACTCTTGCAGTGCACACGGAATAATGAGTGAAAGCTGAGCCCATGTGGACACGGAGAGGGAATGAGAATGAAGGACCAGTATAGAGAAGACACGAGATCTGGGAACTGTCTAAATTCTTTGGAAAAACTATAATCAAGCAGACAGACATGGACTCATACACTGAGGGCTACAAACAATGCTAAAAATTAAAGAGGGTATGAATAAATGGAAAACAGATTGTGACTTTGGAGAGTTAGTCCTCTAAAAATGGTTACAGTGTCCAAAGTGAGTGAAATGCCACCCAATGAAATTCCCATCCAAATCCTTGTAGTGTATTTTACATTTTTTAAAATCCTAAAATTGAAGTGAATCTCAAATATATCTAAATTATTAAATTTATTTTGAGAAAGCAAAACCAAACATGGAAGATGCACTTTTCCTAATTCAATAACATATTACAATGCTACACAGAATAAAATAGCATATTACAATTATAAAAACAATATCTAAACAAATGAGACAGAACAGAAAGATCAACAACAGATATATATTATTACAAATGGGTGTCAAGGTAACATAACAAGAAAAAAATAGTCTTGTCAACAATAAGTTCTGAAAAAAAAACTGGTAAAATCACACCCTAGAGGATGAATGTGGATTTTTTTCATTATACCACATACTTACTCGTGTATGTATATATGGTACACACACACACACACACATGAAGGTAGAAAAGACCCAAACTAACGTTTTCTAACAAAAACAAAATAAATCATTGATTTTGACACTGATTTCATAGACATATTATTCCATACATATTGGGAATGGGATGATCTCTGCCAAAAACAAATTAAACAAAACAATGGAGTGTTGACATGGATATGAAGAAATTGACATCTTAAGTCACTATTGGTAGAACGATAAAATGGGAAGCTGCCATAGTGAAATGTGAGAAAGGGTGAATGGAAAACTTCAGGGTACATTTGAAAAATGAAAAAAGAATCCTGAAGAGGAATTTGGACACTTGTGCTTATAGTGGCATTTGGCATTTACATATGATGGAGAACCCCGTGAGAAAGGATTCAAGGATGGCACACACAATGGAGCACCTCGTCAATATATTAAATAAGGTAAATACAAGCCATTGTTCTCCAGGTAGAAGACACAGAGAACCAATGAAAGTAAAATTGTGTTCTAATATCCAATAGTACCAATTGTATACAGATTGCTGCAGATAGCCTCTATTTAGTGTGCAGCTGTCAATTCAATGCACATCAAACTATTTTTAAAGGAGCTGTAAGTTTCTGTCTTACTCATGGTCGTCTTCCAAATAGCATTTTCCCATAACACATACAACCTCTTCAACCTTGAGTTTCCTAACAAAGGAGTTTTATGGGCATAGCTTTGATAATTGGAGAAGGATTTCTGTTCCATGCTTCCTGTGAACGATGCTATAAATTTCACACAAAAGCACAATGTCAGAAACTGGAGCATTCAGGACTCTACACGGAGATACAGATCTGATGAAGCCAAGCAAATTGTGCCATCTGCAATTTAGAAAGGATAGAAAATATCTGTGGATAGGTGAATTTCCTGCAGCCTTCCAAATCACAGACAGAGCCACATCTCCTATTTCTGATATTGTTCAGGCACTTCTGTGCATGTCACCCCTGTCAGTCTTTAGAGACTTCTAAGGTAGGAATCTTGGACAACAGATGAGTTGAAGTTAAATTGAAACTTAGACAAATTAAAAATTACCCAACTTCACTGGTGGCTCAGGGTTTCCTTATAAGATAGATTTGGGGCAAGTATCTACGCAATCACAAGAAGTGTGTTCACACAACAAATAGATTCTTTTGCAGTAGTTAACTCTTTGGGAGAATTTGCTGGATGAGAGGGGTTCAGATGAAAATCCCTCCCAGTGCCCCCTGAAAAGTCCCTGTCACTGCCCAGAATCAGTTGGACCTCTCTGGGTTTAAAATCTACATCTAACTGAACCTTATCACTGCATTACACCAGCAGAACCCTGCCGCTAGAACGAGGAGAGATGAAAGGGGGGGGGGGCATCATTTCACATTTTCATGCAAAATCTCTTATGGCGATCATTATAATCCGTCGCTCTTAAAACTGAGATAATAAAAGGAATTTACAACTAATGCTAATTTTTCTAAATCCTACCCCTGGGTGCAGCATGAAACTGCTTCTTCTTCAGGTGCTTGATGCTTCCTACAGTGGAGGCATCAATCCTCTGAGGCTCCTGCTCAGACAGACAGCCTCCTGAAATCACATAGTCTCTGACTTCTGGGAGCTGTGCCTCTGCAGATTTCCATTTCATTTACCCACCAAATTTAGATTTTCATAGTCAAGGTCACTGCCTTGATTAATGACTCAAAGGTTAAAATGAGAGTTGCGGGCTAGAGAAAGTGGAAGCAGAAGCGTGTAGAGAGAAGCGAGACCTGGAAGCTCAGCGCTCGGGATAATACACTCGCCTGATGAAGATCAATGATGCGGGGCTCTCAGTCATTAGTATTCTCTGGCAGTTCATCGTGATGGGGGAGATGGATAGCATTGGCTATTTATTTGAGAAGAGCTACTCAGCTCGACACATTCTCCGGCTCTCTTTTCCTCCAGAGAATCACAAACACCACAATTAAGGGGCGATTACTGTGTTACAGAAAAACTGGTTCTCACTGTAATTCCCTCTTTGTCATCATTATTTCTTCTACCTCTGTTCCAGGAACCAAAATATGAATTTCAGTAATACTACCTTGAGCACAGTGGACCTAAATTCTCAGTGGTCCTAAACTCTGCTACATGTAATGTATTTTAAAGATGCAATAGTACCTGCTGTCAACCAAGGTGCCATGTTGTCCCTCACAGTCTTTCTATTCAGAAAGTTACAATTTTTTGATAAAGACTAAAACTTACATTAACTTTGTTGTCATTCTCAAATGTTTAAATATCATGATGATCAAATTAACTCAAACTTAAGTCAGAATTATATACTGATTTTAACTCTCATGGACACTGCACAAACACATTTTCAGATTTGTGTTATAAAAATAAACTGTGAGAGCACCAAAGGGTGATGAGAAAACAGAAAACAGAGGCAACAGGTGTGGAGGTTGGACAGCCACAAAATAGAAAGTCAAAGCACCTTCAAATGTTTTTAAGAATTTCAGATGGTGACAATAAATGTTACACATAGAAATCTTCCCATATGGAGCCTCATTAAATCGCAAAGGTGTCTTGCACATAACACCCACTCTACTGGGAAGCATGGAAGAAGGCAAACATAAGTCAGCATGTACCTAACCACATGAGCATCAAAGACATAATAAGCTGGGCAAACATGACATGCAAAATGGAAAAAAGACTATACCAACCATTGATACAGTAAAATTTAACACCTAAGATTTATAAAGAATTCTTACAACCCAACAGTATTCTTACAACCCAACAGTAAAAGCTAGGGTGATAATGCAAACTTCAAATTCCAACACTATGTAAACTGAATTAGGGTGATCACAAGTTCAAGAACAGCTTTTACCACATAGTGAGACCCTGTACAAAAACTCAGCATCAAAAACTTTTTAAATAAGTAAGTTGGCAAAAATGGACAAAGGACTGGAACTAGCTAACTTTCCAGAGATGAAGCACAAATGAACAACACACTCATAAACAGATGCATAACATCATTTATATCCCGAATATATAAAAACTAAAAAAAAACCCCAGAGAATCAAAAAAAGAAAGAGAAAAGCAAACAATCCATTAAAAAATGGGCTAGAGATTTCAACAGAGATTCTTAAAAGATGAAATAAAAATGGCCAAGGAATGTCCCAAACAATGTCAATTGTCCCTTGCAACTAGAGAAATGAAAATCAAAGCAATTTTGAGATTTTAGAACAGCATAGATCAACAAAAGAACTAACAAATATCAGAAAGGATGTGGTGAAAAGGTAGCCCTCATTCAACATTGGTGGAATTGCACACTAGTCCAGCCCCTGTAGAAGTCAGTGTGGAGAGCCGTAAAAATGCTGAAAATAAATCTATCATTGGACCCATCTACAACACTACTTGGAGTATGCCCAAAGGACTTGGCATCTTATGCCACAGACAATGACTGATCCATGTTTATCACTGTTCTATTCATAATAACCGAGAAATGTAAGCAACCTAAATGTCCTTCAACTGAAAAAATGGAAATAAGACACATATATTCAATGGAATATTTATCTGTCAATAGAAGTAAAATCATAAAATTTTCAGGTAAATGGGTAGAACTAGAAAAGTCATATTGAATGAGGCATTTCAGACCCCTAAACAGAAACCTCTCCAGTGTGCTCTCAACTGTGATCCTTAGTTCCAAATTTTCTAATGTGAATTCATACAACCTGGAGTAACTTCTGAAAACAGAAAATAAGGATCATGAATATGGAGGAAGGAACAATAGAGAGAGGAATAGCAGGCTTCAAGTAATTTGAAGGGATGAAGTGGTAAAAATAGGTGGTCTTCAATTAAGAAGAAAGAGGGAGGTCAATACCGAAAAAGAGGGTAAGAAGAGGGCAAAATGACAATAACGATGTGTGAAAAGTCATAAAGAATCATATTGCTATTTATCTAAAACTATAAATAATGAACACATATATAAATGGACACAGAGAGAGAGAGAGAGAGAGAGAGAGAGAGAGAGAGAGAGAGAGAGAGAGAGAGAGAGTGTGGTGTGTGTTTGTAAAATTTACCTGCCTGGGTTTACAGAGCTGTCCTAAGAGCTGTAGACACTGTTGACTATCTAACTCCAACAGTTGTTGATCGTTATTATCCAAGAGTCTCCCCAAACAGTATAGATATTGCTGTTGCTCTTGGTTGCCTCTCAGAGGTGGAATGTACTTATTGTTGAAGACAACATACATTTAGGACACAGGACCCAGAAAACCTAAGCTGGTCTATCCTGAAAGATCCCTCCCTGAGAACTAGCTTTAATGGCACTTAAAAGTGTCATGCAAGTTTTCAAGGGAAGGAAGCAACTTATCTTCCTACCTAGCTATGATGCCTATGACATACAGCAATGATCAACATGTAACAATAGCCCTAAGAGTGCAATAGTGGTATGCATATCTTGGCAGTAACCAACTTCTCTCTAATGGGATAATTGGGCTGAGGACCACTTAACAAAAGGAAAATCATGCCTGGTACTAGGAACCTAGTCACCTGCCCAGGATTAGTGAAGTCATAAATCTTAAAGAACCCACAGTCACCAATTTTGCCTAAGTAGTACAATTCCCAACTATATTCCTAATTTTAATCTTTATACACACCAGTATGTGTAGTTCTCATCTGTCATCAAAGAAACCTCTTTTGCAACATAAGCAGATCAACACAGAAAAACATAACTGGTCAAACTGAAGACAACAAGTTCACAGTCCCAACTGATACATCTGCAACCCAACTCCCACACCTAAGACTCAGGATCATTGTGAATGAGCAAGAAGAAAAAATTTAAGAGCCAAAGCAAAAGGAAGTTTGCTATAATATTATGTCTCTTAGATGTGTCTAAGAAGTTACACTCATAAAACCTCATCAACACAGCTGCCTAAAGAAGACCCGGATGAGAAGGATGCAAATACACATGCCAGCGTGGAAGGAAGTAATCACACTGGTGCCACAATCTTAAATCAAGAAGATATATATCCTTCTAAAGATAGACGAATGATAGATGACAGACAGATAAATGATAGGTAGATAGATAGATAGATGGATAGATAAACAGATAGATTCACATATATAATACATACATACAAGCGTGCATGCATGTTACATTTATGTAAGTATATAACAGTATAATTATTTAAGGCTTTTTCAAACATTTTTATTGTCTTTTCTCCCTCCACTCTCCCTCTCCTATACTGACTTTAATCCAAAATATCACACAAACAGCAAAATAGAGTTTTTGCTTCTCTCTGAAACTTCACAAGCCAAGCCTCCAACTTCTGTGCTTTTCTCCACATTGTTGTCCTTCAAGTTCCCATAACAACACATTACACTGAACACTCAACAGCATTTTCTACCCAAAGTCCCACAATCCTTCCATAATCCTCCCTGCAAAAAAACTGTCAGGTCCATCACAGTAGTAGTCTACTCTCTGGAACCTTTTTTTTTTTCTTGTCTTAGTTTGCTTTGATAAAATACCAAGAAAAGTAACTTGGGGAGGAAACAGTTTATTTTATCTCTTTAGTTCTAGTCTATCCTTCATAGAAAGTCAGGGCAGGCATTCAAGGAAGAAATCTGGTGGAGCAGATACTAAAGCAGAGACTCTGGGATAAGCCTGCTTACTGGCTTCCTTTCTGCTTCTGTTCACTTAGCATCCTTATGAAAGCCAGGACCACTTGCCAAAGGGATGCAACATCTGCAGTAGGCTAAGCCTTCCTCTATCAATTAGCAAGCACATAATTTCCCCAGCGACAGGCCAATCTGATGAAGGCCACCTCTGCTAAAGTTTCTACTTCCCAGGTGAGTAAACAGTTGGGAATAGTCCTGACCTTGTTTAAAGGGTGCTTTTCTGTACTACATGTAATAACTATACCTTTATTTTTTTAAATGATTAGGCATCATGAGCTAAAATGGGCTTTCTATGTTGCCTCTTCTGCTAAGAAAAACAAAATTACCCTTCATACTCAGTCATACTTTGGGGCAGATTTCAGCCAAGCCTTTTAATCTACACCATGAAAACTTTATTCAAAGAATCTCAGGCAGTTTCTGCATTTGGGGGTGAGTTTTTTAAATCCCGTTAGTTCCCAGACAATTTCCCAGAGACCTTCCCTTGGTACCTAGCTGTCATGACTGGAGAAGACTCTGTAGAAGTACAGGCAGAAGGTAAAAAGTCTCTCCATGCCGGGCATTGGTGGTGCCCACCTTTAATCCCAGCACATGGGAGGCAGAAGCAGGCAGATCTCTGTGAGTTCGAGACAAGCCTGATCTACAGAGCGAGTTCTAGGACAGCCTCCAAAACAATACAGAGAAACTCTGTCTCGAAAAACCAAAAAAAAATTCTCTCCATAACTATTTTTAAGTCCATTCTTTAAAAAAAACGTTCTGTTGTTGTATTTGTTTTACAACACAGGCAATGTTCTGTCTTAATAACTTGATAGAACATTCATGTACTTTACATTACAACAAATATGTGAAGGACACTGCTGACTTTTAAGGTTAGGATTCACAGTTGGAATCCATCACTAATGCAGTGTATTCTTGCCAAGTCTTTGAGTTCAACCTTGACTTTGGCTGAAGTCCTGCATCAAACTGAAACAGACCACCTAGAACTGTGATTATTATATGTCAAGGCTCATCTGCTCTTTCCAGTCCTTCAGAGTCTTTCATAAAACCTATCTGACTGAAGCCAAGGCTTCTCCATCCATCTGCAACTTATTCCTATTAGCACGGATTAGAAAAGCACTTCGGTCACCACGAGCTCTTCGTTGCTTTCTCTTCTTATCTAATACCAGTTGCAGAACTTCCAGTATTCATGGGGAAGCACTTACAAGCTGTGAGAGTTCTATATCCCACAGACTGCTAGATCGGTGCTAAAGAAAAACAAACAGCACGTGATGAAGTGAAGCAGGGAGTCAAAATTTGGATTGAGAGGCAAAAAGAAACAGCAGCCACGCTTCGTCCATTTTTTGCTACTTGGTACTTTGCCCAGAGGATCCCACATGTTCCCTTATTAGCATCCTGTATTTATTCCCCTCTATCATACCTCACAAACTTTATTTCCACCACAGTGCCTGTGGTGGTTTGAATGAGACATGTCCCCCATGGGCTCATGTACTTGAGCATTTGGTTCCCGGTTTGTCATGCTGTTTAGAAGGTTATAGAACATTTAGGAGGTGGACCTTTCCTGGGAGAGGCCTTGAGAGGTCTAGCTTTTCCTTTCCTCAATTTTCTTTTTCAGATTCTTGGTTTTGGTTGAAGATGTTATCTCTCAGCTTTCTACTCCAGGTGCCTACTGCCATGCCTCCCCAACCATAAGAGATTCTTCCTCTGGAATCTTAAAACCACATAGACTCTTCCTTCTGTATGTTGTTCTTGATCATGGTATTTTATAACTGCTATAAAAGTAACTAATATAGTGTCATACTTAGAGGGGTCCATGGAAACATTAAGACATCAAGAGCTGTGCTACTGAGGCCAGCCACCAGTAACCTAACAGTTTCATTTCTGGCTCTGAAGGACAGGAGAAAATTGACACCATTAGTGACCATTTCATGTTGACTCCTGAAACTCAGTTAAAATATACTTTAGTCACTTGCATGTCTGTATGAGAGATACTCTGGGTGTTAATATTAAGTATTGCTAACAAATAGCATATGTGTTTTGAGCATGGTGCAATAAATCCTCCCAGATTGAAGTGCCCTGGAATCCTTTTTGAAGACATAACATAAGGTCTATAAGAAGTCACAGTAAGTGGCATCAAGTTACTTAGTTCTGAATTTACAACAAAAACGGGGCCATTTCTACTTAAAATTTGGGGAAACTGTGGAACGATTTTTCAGGTTTAATCGGCTATTGAATCAACATCAAATAAATGGGAGATTTCTTGGTATCAAAGACAAAGAATAGGCTGACAAGAATATGTTTCTATCTTTGTCATGAAATGGAATCCTGGCATCATAGCAGGATATATGGACATATATATCCAGAGAGAGAAAGAGAGAGATGTCAGGGCGAAAAACACATCTCTACATCTTGAGTCATCTTCTCAGTGGTCCCAGTGTTATCCTTTACACACCTGAGAGGGTCCTTTCCAGCAGGGCATTAGGCGTTGACTGTATGTGAAAACATTACTGGGTTATGGGTTATGGGATGTTGTGATGTCTTAGTGCATAAAGGCACCTGTCATCTAGCATGATAACCTGACCTTAATTCCTGGAGTCCACATGGTGACAGGTGCAAGGTGTACTCTGATCTTCATTGCGTCCAGATCTGTCCTTGGAGTGCTGCCTTTAGCATGGCTAACACTGTGACCTCAGCAACATCTCTGCTGACTTTCTTAGTAGAGTATTATTGGTCCTGTTCATTCGCAGGGAGACTAGAGTGGGAAGATTTAAGGAACTTGACCAAGGGCAATAACTAAATAAGTTTTGAGGGTTAAGTCTGTCACCTGCAAATCCACACATTTTACTTGGGTAGGACTTTCAGTTGAGCAAAGAAGAGTTGGGAGGTACCCATTAGAAACATGCCAGAAAGAAAATTAAATTCATGTTTTAGATTGGTTTTCAATGTGATGGGTGTTTTATTGGCATAAATGGCTGGTTGCTGTGAATGTCTTTGCCCACAGAGGTCAGAAGAGGCCATTGAATCACCTGTAACTAGAGTTACAGACAGTTGTGAACTACCACATGGGTGCTGAGAATTGAACCTGGGTCTTTTGAAAGACCAGGAATTACTTTTAACCACTAAGTCAGCTCTGAATTCCAAGTTCACTTCCTTTTAAGATAAGAAACAAGGGAACAGGATTAAATAAATCCAAATTACCCCGTTATGCTCTTGCCTCCTGATTATAGTACCCAATGAGTCAAAACTAAAGAATGGATCATATAAAAGAAAAAGAGAGAGCTCTGGGAGATTCAATGTTGGAAAGTAATTTTGGTACTATTTAAGATTAAGTGTTTTATCTTATTGTATAGGTAGAATATTCCTCAAAAGAGAAAGTTAATTTCAGGTAAAATGACTTGAGAGTGAAAAATAGTACTTTCTACTATCTATGCTGAACACTCTGTTCATTTCAAATGCATACAAATGCTACTTATGGAGCTTGAAAATGAAACAGTGCTAAAATAGTGCTGACATCCCTGCTGCTTAAACCCGCCAGTGTGTTCATGATTGTATAGAAATACCTGCTGTAAACTGTTGGAGGACACTCAAATTATGCCATTTCAAGAATGTTTCAGGGCATAAATATTCAGCAATAGGCTCTCATATTTAACAACCTTAGCCTGAGCTTGCCAAGTGCCCTATGTTTCTTGGCACGAATGTACCCTAGATTTAACATCTACTCAGGAATGTAACTATTTCTCACTATTTCATTGGTTTCAAGAAAGCGAAGAGGTTTCTACCTTCTGTGCATTCTGACAGAACAGACTTAGTGAGGTGTTCACAGGACTGTGCTAAAAACATGAGTTCCCTTTTCAGTTACACAAAAGAAACTCACAGCACAGACCTGGAGACCACTCCCACTCTAGTAGTTAGCCAGATCATGGTTTATTTACTAGTCTCACTTGGCACTGTTTGAATGTAGTTCTGACAGCATTTTGTAGGGTAGCATTCCAGTTTGTCTACCATTGGCTTCAGAACATGGACTTTCCTGGATGCCCATACAAAGCATACATGTTGTCTCTTCCAGCCCCACAACACAATACCACATCTTCCCAAGCAGAGTTTCTACATTCTTAACATTGCAATGTTACTATTCTTTCAGAATTCCTTTGTATTTTATATTAATATTTTTCATAGTATCCAAAATATAGATAAAGATAACAAATGAAGGAAGAATAGAAAAGTCATAAGAGTGACTAAAAGAACAGCAGGAAGAAAAAGAAAAGAAGAAAAATTAAAAATAGTTGTCACAAAAAAGAAATGCTGCGTGGTGATAGTGCACACTTTAATTCCAGCACTCAGATGGTAGAGGCAGGTGAATCTGTGTGAGTTCCAGGCCAGTCTAGTCTACAGAGAAAGTTCTAAGACAGCCAGGGTTACACAGAGAAATCCTGTCTCAGAAAAAAAACAAAATCAAACACCAAAAACCTGTGGATCTTCTTAGTTAATTTATAACTGAAGGCCGGGCATTGGTGGCGCACACCTTTGATCCCAGCACTTGGGAGGCAGAGGCAGGTGGATCTCTGTGAGTTCGAGACCAGCCTGGTCTACAAGAGCTAGTTCCAGGACAGCCTCCAAAGCCACAGAGAAACCCTGTCTCGAAAAACCAAAAAAAAAAATTTATAGCTGAAGATAGGTCTAGTTGTGGCAAATGTAGACATTTCCATAATGTCACTTGACCTGCACATGTAACCATGACATCACTGCCTCAGAGGATCTCCTTTGTCATATAATATTTAATAGTTTAATGACTTTCTTCTATGAAAGAGTATTGTGACTGACACACATTTCTTGATTCTGTAAATTATAGTTTGACATTCTGTTGGGGCAATCTGAAACCCTCGGAAAGTATGGAATCTGAACCAAATGTGAGTTCAATTAATGAATCTGCCACATAGCAGTCACCTGACTCTTGATAAATCACTTCTGTTTCTTAGCCTATGTTTGTTATCTGTGAGATGAAGTTACAATTAGTATTTTCCACCAGATTTCAAAATATCTGTTAACTCTGGCTTCCTCAATTCTACTCCTATTAAATTTCCATAGTTATTAACCACAATTTGGAGCTGGTGACTTACAACAATGTACAAAAGCCTCTTACATTTCAGTGATTTATATTCACTTACATGTTATCATCTCTGGATCCATGCATCTATTTTAGTTATGACCTCATTGGTCAACAAAGAAAGACTGGCTATATTAATAGAGGAGTCATTCATATGTGGTATAGGACCAAGAGGATTAGTCATGAAATAATAGTCATAGAAATGGCATGGCTATCATATGTTATAATCTATGCTACCTAGAGAAATAAATTGTCTATGCAGAATTCAACCCTTCCTTTATTGCCTCAGTCTTATTGCTTGCTTAATTTAAAAATTCTTATCTTCCAAATTAATCCCAGCGCACAAGTTCCAAATGATGACAGGAGTTAAATAGCATTTTTTATGTTACACATTCTTCTTTTGGAAAAAACTTGCAGTGACTTTCCTCTGAGTCTCTGCCATTCGGCCTTAGAAGTTTGAAAGAATTTGGAGCAAATTTAGGGCTTTTCTTAAACATCCATACATAGTTATGATTCTAGCCTTACTGTTCTCCTTCACCTTGGAAGCAAAGACATAAGTCATCATGTCATATTACCTGTCCAATTTACAGGATTACTGTACTTAGTAAACAGCTGACTATGTGTTTTATAAAGAATGGGGAGGGAGGCGTTCTTCATTCCAAACACAGAGAACTGATGAATATACCACACAAATATGTACAACCATGATGGGACAAATAAAATAAATTAAAATCAAAGAGGCCCAGTCTTTCCAATACTACTATAGGGGACAGGTCCACCCTTAACCTCTGTGACTTCTACATACTGCCCACATCTTCCATCTGATGATGCAAGAAGCATGGGACACAAAATGAATGATGGAACTGGGAGTGGACTCAAATGACAATTCAAGAAGTTGTAAAAACAAACTTACAGGAGTCAACATTAAAATTCAAAGGCTAGCAAAAGAGACTTGGGAGCTTGACAAAACTCTAACAGTGACGCTATTAACAAAAGTGAAACCTATAAGGCATAAACTATAAGCTTGAAATGGTGTTATAGTGATGCCACAGGATTGAAAATCAAAACCTAATATTTAAAAAGTGAAGAAATCAGAGATGTAAATAAGTTGTTGAACTACAAGTTTCATTTGACAGCATTAATCCTTTCTGATTATCAAACGTTCTTTGCAAAAATATAAATTAAAAACCCTTCTCCATGATCATAGGTTTAAAAAAATGTGGTGTGTTAGTTGTTAATGCGAAATTTCTAATCAACTGCTTAAGATATGATTAAATATATACAACATTTTGCAAAGTTACCACTGTGTGTGTATTATTAAATGAAACAACCAACAGTTTTACAACTTGTTCACAAAGTAATTAGACTTCTTAAAAATAGATGCAGTCACATATTCAACTTCCATACTAAACTTTCTACACTGCCTTTATAGTACAGGAAAGTGAATAATTACAAACCAAGCAATTTTATATAAAAACAGGCATGTTTGTTATATAACCACTTTTCAGTGGGGACCTAAAATATTGAGGGAGAACAAAGGGGGATGTTAAGGTTTATACATGCAACAGTCTCTGTAAGTATTCCTGCCTAAATACCTGGTTCCCAGCAGGTGACACTGTTTCAGGGGTGGAGGTTGTGGAATCTTTGGAAGACATGGACTAGTTTAGCCCATTAGAACAGATCCTTGGAGAGATAGTCCACACTGCTTCCTGAAGAAGATATCTGCTTCCTGTGTGCTGTTGAGATGTGCAGAGGGGGCCCCCAGGCACAGCCTTCTGCTATGGTGACCTCTACCATTCCCTGTCACAGTGAACTGTTTCCAAAAACTGTGTGTCAGCATAAATCTATTACCTCTATTTGCTCCTGTCAGGCATTTTGTCAGAGTGATGAGGAAAACTAAACAGAGCAGGGAAGGAGAATTGAAGAAGCCAGTTTCCTCTGATTACAAAGAATATGATAAAGATATCCAAGGGTAATGTCAAGCACATGCACAAAATTATAGCAAATTTGTTATACATCTGACAATTACCAAACTCAAATATGGGAGAAAACTATAAATTACTTAATTTATGCCATTTGTAAGGCCAGGTGTGGGGATGCAGGGATGTACACTTGCATTCTGAGTTGTATGTGGGGGGGTGGTTGACATGAGAGGAACTCTTTTGATGTTCTAGGTTTTAGGTCAGACTGAGCATCATAACTCTGTATAAGGGGAGCCTGGCTGACCCAAGACGTTGGCAGAGGCCCTAATGAAAGGACAAAAGGAACTTTAGCTCTGTGTCCTTATCCAGGAGTGAAGTAGGCAAGGCTGGTATAGCTGGAGCCAGGGCCTTGAAGTAGTTAAGATTCTGATACTACCCTGTGGGTTGTAGTTATCAGCCCTGAGGCAACTGTATCTGAGGTATCCTGTGATCTCTTTGCCAACATTGTCTGACTTAGTTCTCTGCTGGTCTTGGCCATTCCCTGCTGCTAATATTGTGTGAGAAGCTCTGCTTCTTGATAAACATGCTTGGCTAAGTCATCAGCTCACTCATGAAAGACCTTCCTGTCTCAGCTATTGCTTTGGTCTTCTTTATTGCTCTTCATTATTTCTCATCCCTACTTGACACATCACTGTTTGTTTGGGACCCTTATCACTGCAGGTTTAAGTCACCACGTCAAAAAGCTAAAATTATGAACTGGGCATGATGGCACATGTCTTTAATCTCAGCACTCAAGAGGCAGAGCCATGCGGATCTCTCTGAGTTTCAGGCCAACCAGAGCTACATAGTGAGACTCTTGTCTCCAAACAGAAAGTTAAAATTATACAATGGAACACGTATACTCTGGGGATAGCCACCAGCTATCTAACTGGACTTAAAGTCTATTCAGTAGGAAGGAATTTGTTTCTGGTAGTGTAAACTTACCCAATTAACAGTGGCTGCTAATTTATATTAAATTGGTAAATAATTTCCATGTTTTCAAAGTAGAAGGTAATTTTCTGATGAAATGACAGACTTTAGAGATCCCCCAAGGAGGGCCACACCCTCCCCTGGGAAATGATGTAGGGATTGGGGGGGGGGGCTGGTGGGCTGGTGAAGGGACAAGGGAAGAGGGGTGGGAGAGGGAGCTGGGATTGACATGTGAGCATTCATGTTTATAATGTAAATAAAAACATTACAAAAAAGAAAAAAGTTGAATGCATGATTGCATAATTAATTAGTAACTTTAGATAATGGTCTGCATACCTTTCTTTGCCTTCCCTGGTAATTCCTCCATCAGATGATCATGTAGAGTAGAAGTCTGCTCATGTCAGACATAGGTACATTGCATCTTTCCCTTGACCTTCCAACAGTCCAATAAAACTTCTCGACAAAGATGGTGAGAGAGATTCACAACAATTGCATAAACTCAAAATGATTGGTCCATGCAGAGAATACCTCTGTCACCAGGTAATAAACCTTGTGATAAAAGAGAGCTGAAGGGCAGAGCTGGAAGATGTCACATAGACATGGTAGTTGTGGCAGTGAAACCAGCATCATTTCCCAGGCTCCATGAGTCTGTGTGGACAGACATGTGGCTTTGGTGTCCTTTCTATGTTTTTCATCATACCTCCTCATCAGAAACTGTATGGCACATTTGATTAATGATGCTAGGAAAAGGAATAATTGATACACCGCTTCCTGTTTTCTTTTCTTAGATATCTACCATCAGAGAAGTTTCCGTCTGGGATGATTTCTTCCAGGACAGGAATTCCTGTATGTAGTTCTAACTCAGTAGGCTGGTTGGCTTCCAGTATGAAATATCAAAAATCTTCTGTGGTCACAGGATACCATGAATTCCAGTTTAGACTCAGTTCATAGCAAAGCTAATATTTTAACATGTTTTTCTAAGATACTTGACATATTAAATACAATTTTCCACTTAGTTTTGAACTAAAAGAGATTTTCCTGAAAACATTTTATGCAGTATATTTTAATCACAATTTCCCCCCTGTCTCTTCTCAGACCCTCCAATCTTCCCATCCAGCTATCTCCCTCCTCCCAATCCATCTACCCCTTACTTCCCCATCCACCTGTCTCTGCCAAGTCTTCTTTCTCTCTTTTTATAGAAAACATATAGGTCAACAAAAACAAAGCAAAATGAAACAAAGCAAACAGATAGAGAAAACAAAACAAAAAGCATCATGAGAAACAGACACACACATATATGCACACATGCACAACACACACACACTCACTCACACACACACACCATAAATACACAAAACCAGAAACTAAGAGATAAGAAAAAGACAAAGGTTAAAAGGAAATGTCCAACAAAGCATTGTGAAGCAAAAACATTTCCAAAAATAGCATTGAGTTTGTTTTGTGTTGGCCATCTACTGCTGGCCTTGTGGCCTCCCTTAAGTGTGAGACACTGGATTATGGGTATAACAGAATGTTGTTAGGAATCATTTTATTGCTACATTCCTTTAGTAGAAAAATAGTATTCATTTTCCCCCTCCATCTATGGCCTAATTAGTCTCAGAGTCTTAGCCAACCAAGCGGTGTCAAAAACTTGTTTTTAAAGTTCTATATCAACCAACTCCTCTCATTTGGAATAAATATTTGCATTTTGTGGGCCTTTTGCTTGTCTTGTTTGTGGTTTTCTGAAACAGAGCCTCATTATACTGGCCAAGAGTGATCTCATGATCAAGCATCTGTTTTTCACATTATATGTGTATGTATTATGTATGTGTGTGTGTGTGCATTCATGTGTGTGTATGTGTTTGTGTGTGTGTGTGTATGTGTGTGTGTGGTGTATGTGGTGTATATGTACTTGTGTATGTTTTATGTTGTGTGGTGTCCTGTTGTGTAATGTGTGTGTACGTGTGTGTGCTGTATGCATGGTATTGTGTGGTGTGTGTGGTGTATGTGGTGTATATGGTGTGTGTATATATGTGTGGTATGGGTGGGGATTTTGGTGTGTATGTATTTGATGTGTGCACATATTTGTAATGTGTGTGGTGCTATGTTTTGTGTTGTGTGTGTATGTGTGTGCAGTTTGTATAGTGTGTGTGATGTGGTATGGTGTGTGGTGTATATGTGTGTTGTGTGTGTGTATTTGTGTTGTGAGTGTGGTATAGTATGTATGTGTGTGTGTGTGCTGTGTGTGTATGGTGTATGTGTGTATATGGTATGTGTGTGTTATCACCTGTGCAGGCACCCATGGAGAACGACATTAGGAACAAAGACTAGATGCTAAGAAAACTTTTAGTCTTAAGTAGGAAGATGAAACCTGTAGATACACATATATCTACATTTATTTTCATGCATTTGTCTCATTTGCATATGTAGTTAAATAGATTCATCCCCAAGACTAACTTCAGTGCCATACCATGAGGTTCATTCTACTTCTTCCACAACTTTCTTCTCTGACACTGAGAAACTTGCCTCTCCATACATTCTATTCATTGTTTATTTAACCACATTCAGTAGACTGGTACAATACCTTCAGTCTGTGAGACCATGTCTCCATGGAAAATGATCTCATCATCTAGAATGCAGAGCTTCTATACACCTCTATTTGGTTTTAGGTTTATTCCATTCAGTTCAAAGATACTTAGATGGCATCCTTTCTTCCTCTTCTTCAGTGAATACAAAGCATATATTTATAATATATATCTATATTTCATTATTATTTTTGTTGCTGTTGTTGTCTATTATGTGGAAGGGAGATGTGGGCAAATGTTTGTCGGGCATGCATGTGGAAGGCAGAGGACAATCTTCAGAAATCTGAGACTCGAAGTCCAATCATCAGGCTTCCACAGTAAGTGTTAATATTTAATTCTTCTGCCAGCATCACCTAATGACAGCGTTTAGGCTAAAAAGGGATTTGGTGTACTTATTTTCTGGATCTGAATGAAAGTTATCAGCACTTGTTAGTTGGTTCTTCTTACTAAAGGTAGGATTTGAAGCTTCACATACTACAGTTTAAGATAAAATGATGAAGGCATCTGAAAATTGTAAAAACTATTTCATTCTTCTGTTATAAATATTATGACTTTGACAAATGATTAGTAGTATGTATGATGCATCTATACAAGTTCTCTTTTTCTTTAAACTTTGGCAATAGCTAGTCTATTTTTTTAACTCTATAGTTATAGTTCTCCCTTTTATAAAACATCATAAAAATATAGAATGTGGCTTTCCAGACTGGCTTCTTTCATTTAGTAAAATGTATTAATTAGTCATTCATGTCTATAAATGTAGTATTTCACTCCTTTTTATACTGATGACTAATTGTCTTAGAGTTTTTATTGCTGTGAAGAGATACCATGACCATGCTAACTCTTTTTTTTTAAAGGTTATAAATTTTTTTTTATTTTCCATTTTAAATTTAGATAAGAAACAAGGTTGCTTCACAAGTCAGTTCGAGGTCCCTCTCCCTTTCCCTCCCCTCCTCCCGTGTCCTCCCCCCATCCCCCCCCCGTTATCCCCTCATTCCCCCAGGGAGGGTGAGGCCCTCCATGGGGGTGTCCATAGTCTGTCATTTCATATAGGGCAGGGCCTAGACCCTTCCCCAAGAGTTCAGGGTGAGAGTGCACCTCACATTGTTCTATGGGAGTCCAGAGTCCGTGTGTATACTTGGGATGGGTACTGATCTGCTGTCCAAGGCTCAATAGATTACCTAGGCCTCCTCACTGACACCCAGATTCAGGGGGTCTTGATCAGTCCCATGCTGGATTCCCAGGCTGATGCCTGGGATTCAAGAGTTAACTTTTGTCTGGTCAGCTGTTTCTGGGGGTTAAACCAGCCCAGTCTTAATCCCTTTGATCATCAGTCCTCCCTCTCTGATACTGGCTTTCTTGAGTTCAGCTCAGTACTTAACCAGCCACTAAATGAAGTTTCTGTTTCCCAGACTCTCTGGCCATAGGATTGTAGGCTGACACTCCCCAGATCTATGTCTAAAATCCATATATGAGAGAGTACATGCCATGTTTCTCTTTTTGTGACTGGGTTACCTCACTCAGGATGGTTTCTTCTAGTGTCCTCCATTTGCCTGCGAATCTCATGATTCCATTATTTTTTTCTGCTGAATAGTACTCCATTGTGTAGATGTACCACATTTTCTCTATCCACTCTTCGGGTGAGGGACATCTAGGTTGCTTCCAAGTTCTGGCTATTACAAATAAAGCTGCTATGAACATAGTGGAACAGACATCTTTGTTATATGAATGGGCATCTTTTGGATATATGCCTAAGAGTGGAGTTGCTGGGTCTTGTGGTAGGTTTATTCCCATTTTTCTGAGGAATCTCCATACTGCTTTCCAAAGTGGCTGAACCAGTTGGCACTCCCACCAGCAATGGAGGAGTGTCCCCCTTTCACCACATCCTCTCCAGCATAAATTGTCATTGGTGTTTTTGATTTTAGCCATTCTGACAGGAGTGAGATGGTATCTCAGAGTTGCTTTGATTTCATGCTAACTCTTATAATGAAAAATATTTAACTGAGCTGACTTACAGTTTCAGAGGTTTAGTCCTTTATCATCTTGGCCAGACATGGCAGTTTGCAAGCTAACATCATGCTGAAGAAGGAGCTAAGAGTTCTACATTTTGATCTGCAAGTAACAGGAAGTAAACTGCGTGCTACACTGTGTGTAGCTTGAGCATAAAAGGCCTCAAAGTCTACCTCCACATGACACACTTCCTCCTACAAGGACACACCTACTTCAACAAAGCCATACTTCTTAATAGTGCCACTCCTTATGGGGTCATTTATGTTCAAACAACCATACTAATATTTTTATGGTTTTTGTTTACTTATTTAGGGGCATTTTATTAGTATGTGTATATTACTATAACAAACCATCCAAGACTACATAATTTATATATAATAGAATAAAAAAGAGAAACCATCATGATAACTCTGAATTCTGAAGCCTAGAAAGACTAAAAAAGATTTAAAATGGATCCACATTGCATACCAGCATGACCTTCTGTTCATGTATATTTGCAACTAAACAACAGTAAACAGGCAATGAATAATATTCATTGTGGGCTACCTTACCATACTTTTAAAAGTATGGAATGAGCACAGTATTCTGCCCATTTCTAAGACCCTTGATGGTGTTCAGAACTCATTCCGCTAGCCTCTGTGTGATTTGCCATTCGGAGATGACACTTGTCCTAGTAGATAAGAATTCTCAGGTTGCTAGATCCACTATGTCCATATCCATAGGGAATGGTAATACCCATTCTTAAGCTAAGTCTGAATGGTTCTGTGAGAAGGAAAGCCCTGCCTCTTGGCCTCTGCTATATACAGGCTACGGGATATACAGATCAGCACCAGACTAAGCTAGAACTTCTTAACTCAGACCTCCCTCAACTTTTGTCCTTCCCATCCTGCTTCCACAGTTCTACTCTCAGAAGTGTCCTGAGAACACTTCTTACTTAATGACTTTCTTGGGAATCTTTTTTCAAGGGGCCTAAGCTAAGGAGTGAAACACGATCTGAATAGCTGGCTTTCAAAGTCAAGGATCTTTGCAAGTACAACCTGGCAAATTTATTCTCAAAATGGAAAAATAATGAAATAAAATGATAATAGCTGTGATTCAAAGATGCTATTTTCACAATCAAAAATAAAATGAAATCAAGTCATCAAGATCTAAAATGAGGTAAATTATTTCTCTGCTTAGAATGAGCAATGTGGATTGCTTCTCATCAAGAAAACCTTGCATAAGTCAAGGTTGTTAATTTGAATGGCATTGATATTTTTATTTACCTTTTAAAATTGTTATTTATTCCATACACTTATGAATGCTGAAGGTACAAAGAGCCATTTTGCAATATGCTCAGATGTATCAGTAGAAAACAGTTTAAGTACATGGCTGCAATTTTAATGTGGGGAGTCTTCTAATTTTTTGTGTGAAAGCCCAGAATGTAAGTAATGGACTTTTCAGAACCCCCACAAGACTTTGTTAAAAATCATTTCACTTCACTATTACAGCATGAACAATAAGCCAGGAGATCATATATCTGACTTACAGTTTCAGAGGTTTAGTTCTTTATTATCTTGGCCAAACATGGCAGCTTGCAGATGAATATCATGCTGAAGATAAGACAATAAAATTTTAGTCAGTACCTCAGTCGGTATACAGTAGGCTTTATGTCCTGTGCTAGTCGCATGGTTGGTCCACAGCTGCTTTCAAAGTAAGACGAGCAGCTTTTTTTGAGAAAGTAACAACAAAAAAACCCCACTAAACCAATATAGAACAACATGAGTAAAGTGTGAGAGCAGAAGCTTCAAGCTCTGATTATCTTCTCAGCACCCACAAGCAAGCAGAAGCCATTCAACCAACATTGTCAGAACTCGGGCTTTACAATAGCAGAGAGAGGGATGATAGATAGGTACATAGATACATTAATGGAAGATAGATGATAGACAAACAGACAGACAGACAGACAGATAGATATGAGAGAGAGAGTTCAAAAAGGCAAAGGCAGAACAAGAATAGAATAACAGCTTTGGGGATTTCATCTCTTCTTCCTGTTCTTTTCACAAATCAATTTTAAAGCTGGTATCCTGTGTTGCTAGTTGCTAGTGTGGGGCCTGGGCCCTGCTTGTAGAGGGACCAGAGCACACCTGATTTTACAACTGGTTGATGTCACTGATACATGGGATCCACTCAGTGAAAGCAAAGGACAACTATTAATTTTAAATTCAACATTCAAGGACATTTCTGCCCCAGAACTAGTCCAGCATCATGTACATCAAATAATTCAAGATTAGTTAAACAGATCTGATGGACCAAAGATTCCAGTGACTACACACCAAGGAGGCAGTCTTTGAAAAACGCACAAAACAGACAATTTCCATATCAAAAATGGTTAAAACTATTTACGGTTGGAGTAAGCTGCATCTCTTTAACAAGTCACTAAAAAGAAAACACAACAACAAAGGAAACAGAACTCTGGCTTTTGAGATGGCTTACACTTTTTTATATTGTTTACCAAGCTGCAGTGCTTTAAGAATACTACTTAAAAACAAAATAAACTTAGTTTACATTTATTAAAAAATGATTAGTATATTACTCAATTACAATTTCAAGAGCCAGGAGCCATATAAAGGAGCAAAAAGTCAATAAAGGCCTAAAGTAAATAGACATAAAATTGGAAATGAAAGGATTAAAACTTTATACTCACAAATGACATGATCCTATATATGGAAAACCTCAAATGAAATCACACATACACACACACACACACACACACACACAGAGAGAGAGAGAGAGAGAGAGAGAGAGAGAGAGAGAGAGAGAGAGAGACAGATAGAGAGAGATGGCAGATACACAGCAGACCTGAAAGAACTAAATGACCCACAGAAAAATAAGTTATAATTTTTGACCAATAGAATTTACATTCACTTACAACTGGATCTAGAAAAAATGAAATGCACATATGAATAAATTTTACTGAAGAAATAATATTACTGTAAAAACTACTAAGTTTTGCTGGGGAAATGTTTGAGTAGAGTTAATTTTTTTTAATGTGTTTATGGACCAGAAAGTTTAGTGTGAAAAACATCAACATAGCCAGGATCCTTATTAAAATTTCAACATCTTTTTGGCAGAAAGTGGAAGCCTCTTCTCAAATTTGCATGTATTTGAAATTTCACAAAATAGGAAAAAGACTTTGAAAAAATAAAGCACAAGGCTAGACAGTGCTTGTTCTCAAAGCATACTATAAATTACAATAATCAAATAACTGTGTTATAGCACATGCACATATTTATATGCCAATAAAACCAAATAAGTTCAACAAATATGCCAAGAGCACTATCCAAAATGGAATGAATGGAGTTGCCAATAAATTGATCTGGAATACATGAATCTCCACAAGTAAAAAGTTTGGATCTTCACCATGGAAAATATGCAAATATTAACCCAAAATTCATTGAAGACTTAAATTAGAGCTGGAAGGATGATACCATGATTAACAGCACTTGCTGTATAAACATTTGAATTCAAATCCCAGAGCTCATGTAAAAAAAAAACATCAAAAGCTAGACACTGTCATGAGTAATCCCAATGCTTTAGGACACAGAGGGATACAAGAGCAAGGTACTGGACATCCTCCTCTGTCCTTTGTGTTCTAATTTAAGAAAGCAGCACTCAAGAGAAAGACACCATGAGAGAGGGTTCAAGCAGAAGGGTATATTTATTAGGGAAAACGATAATAAAAAGATAAAAATGGGGAAAGGGAGGGGGAGACCAGCCTCTGGAGAAAGGAGCAGCAGGAGATAGGAGAAAGGAAAGACAGGGAGAGAGAGAAAAGAGGGAGAGAGAGAGAATAGAACAGAGAGGGAAAGAAAGGAGGGAAAGATGGGAGGCAGGCAGGGACCCTTTAAAAGGGAACATGGTGAATATGTACAGGTGGTGCTCTTAATGGCTGTAGCTGAGGACCTATCCTGTCAGAACCCTAAAGACAGGCTAGAACAGATGCCTGAACACTAACACTTTGCAAGTACATGAGCACATACTTCCCCACCCACAGGTGTACATATATCATGATTTTACATACTCACAATATAAAGTTCTAAACTGAAAAAACATGTAGCTGTAACACACACACGCACACACACACACACACACACACACACACACACAGTGGGAATACTTTCTGGCCTTGAATTTGGTAATGAACTCTAAAATATAACAACAAACACAGAAGCAGTGATAGGAACAGGAAGACATATATACTACAATTCATCTAAATTAAATTAAAAAGTTCCAAGCCACCAAGGATGCCATTAAGAAGGGATAAGTTAAATCACACGGTAGAAAAATGTAACATGGAGCTGATAAAGATTTAGCCTAAAGAATATCTAAGAACTACAACCGGCAAGTTATAGACATAGGCAAAAGATTTGATAGCTATTTTTCCAAAGAACACATACAAATAACCCATAGATGCATAAAGATGCATCAGCAGTGGGATATAAATTGAGAGCACAAGATGTTGTTATTTCCTAGCTACTGGGACAGCTATAGTTACTTAGAAATGGGAAAATAAGCACCAGTGAGAATGTGCAGATGGCCAGAGCCCTGCACACAGTGGTGGAAAGGTAAAATGAAGCTGCTGCTAAGTGAAATAGTTTGTAGTTCCCACAAAGAAAGTACATACTTGCCTTATGATCAAGAAATTCTTGTCAGAAATGTACTGTAGCAATGAAAATAGGGCTATCATTGTGCACAACACCATTTTCACAGTAACAAAGAGGTGGCATAAAGCTTAGTTCCTCTTCATGTTGGCAGGATTCCAGACTATGTGAGCACTCCTGATGCTACTTCTCCTATACTAGTGTTGTCAGTCTGCTGCTCCGAGGTCCTTCCCTATCACGGCACGTTGCTCCACATGGAAAGATGTTCCAAGCCAAAAACTCTTGTTTCATTGGCATTATAGTCAGAATATAGAGGTGACAATTTCCTACCCTAAACCCTACAGGAAATCAAGACTCCCTGAAGGCTATCTCTGTGAATTCTTTCTTCATATGCACAGGGGATCCATAAGTAATGGGGCAAAGGCAGGAAAAGAAATGAAGGAAGAAGTGTGTAAGTTACAAAACAATGTCTGTAGCCCAACTGGAGATAACCACTAGACTACAGATTTGTTATTCACAGGTCTCGCCTCCCTATTCTCAGCTCCCTGGTATGGAGATAATTATAGCCCCTGACAATTCAGAAAATCCATAGTTAATTATTCTTGAATAAATGTCCAGAATTCTGGGCAGAAAAGAACTCCATGAATAAACTGTTCTTCAAATATCATAAAAAATTGTCTGCTCTCTAAATTATAAATGTAGTGCTTATTTATAACACAAAGGTCAGGCTACTTTGAATGCAAGCAGCCACTCAGACTTCATGGGAAGAATTATGTTCGTTCTCATAAGAAGAACTATAGAAGACAGAGGCTCTATCTGTCTCAGATAGAACAGAGAAATTTCATCTCACCAGCTAGTTGCTAGAGGATATCGGAGCATGGAACATCATGCAGGTAAATGTTTGGACATTCACAACCCCACAGATTTTTACCCTTCTGCTTACCTGGCCTCGTGAACTTCTATAGATCCAATCTTCTGTTTAAAACAGCATTAAATCACTTAGTAGCTGCCTGTTTGTATCGTTGACTGTGTCGTTTGCCTTAAAGAAGCTTCTCAGTTTCAGGAGGCCCCATGTATTAATTGTTGACCTCAGTGTCTGTGCTACTGGTGTTATGTTCAGGAAGTGGTCTCCTGTACCAATTCATTAAAGGGTACCTCCCACTTTCTCTTTTAACACGGTCAGTATGGATGGATTTATGTTGAGGTCTTTGATCCATTTGGACTTAAGTTTTGTGTGTGGCAACGGACATGGATCTACCTGCATTCTTCTGTCTGCCAGTATCCAGTTCTGCCAGCACCATTTGTTGAAGATGCTTTATTTTTTCCATTGTATAATTTTAGCTTCTTTGTCGAAGATCAAGTGTTCATAAGTGTATGATTTTAGACATGGATCAGGGGAGTGCCAGCCTACAATCCCACTGCCAGAGAGTCTGGGAAACAGAACCTTCAACCAATGACTGACAGAATCAGAGGCAGATACCCACAGCTAAACACTGAACTGAACTCAAGGAACCCAGTGACAGAAGGAAGGAATGATGAGCATAGGGGTCAAGACTGGGCTTGTTTTACCCACAGAAACAGCTGACCTGAACAAGGTGGAGCTCTTGAACCCCAGACTTATGGCTGAGTGTCCAGCATGGGACTGATCCAGACCCCCTGAACGTGGGTGTCAGTGAGGAGGCTTAGGCAATCTATGGAGCCTTGGGTAGTAGATCAGTATTTATCCCTGGCATACAAATGGACTTTGGGTGCCCATCCCACAATGAGAGATGCTGTCTCAGCCTGGACTCTTGGGGGAGGGCCTAGGACCTGCCCTAGATGAAATGACAGATCTAGAGATCCCCCATGGAGGACCTCACCCTCCCTGGGGAACAGAATGGGGATTAGGGAAGGAGGGCTGGGGGGTTGGTGGGAGGGCATGGAAGGAGGGGAGGGAAAGGGAGCTGGGATTGGCATGTGAAGCAATCTTGTTTCTAATTTAAATTTAAAAATAAAATAAATAAAAATAGATAACACAAAAAAATGTACTTTATTGTAAGTAGTGTGTGTGGGGTTTTTTGTTTGTTTTTTGTTTTGTTTTTTGTCTTGTTTTTAAGATTTCTGAAAACTTTAAGGTTATAGCCAGGAAAGTAGAAAGGGCATACTTGGGCATATACACACAGGCCTTAAGAGTGACTATTTAAATATTCATTTGAAATATTTATTCATCAAAGGAATGAGGGTTCTATATAAACAACCTTCACATAAATGCTGTTCATCGTGCTGAATCTTAACTCTCCACCGCAGAGATGTCAACCAAACTTCAGAGTGAAGGGCTCTTTTCCTTTCTCACGTTTTTTCTCCTGTGTTTTTCTCCTCACACAGACCAACACTACACACACTGGCAGATTGCAACCCCTGATTCAGCCCTCTCTCTCAGCTCTTGTAGATATGGAAAATATACTCTGAAAAGAAAATGATGTGTTAAGAAACTATTTGGTTTGAAAGAGTGAGAATTAATTTTATTTCAGACACATTTTTTTCTCAGTTGGATAAAGTCTCCTAAGAGGTGAGTTTTCTAATGTTGTAACAATACTGATGCTGTAAGCCAGTGCAGTCTATTGGAATCAAGTGCAGTTTGGAGGCAGGCATATTTTACCTTAGTTTGACTTCACTTTTCTTGTCTGGGCTAGTAACCAAACTCTTAGTACCACTTCACTGAGTTGACACAGTGATCAAATAAATAATACATATGAAATTGTTTGGGGGCCTACTCAGCCTCCACAAAGTATGATTATTATTTGAAGGGGATATTTTAGAGTTGTTATTTTAGGCTGTCAAATATATCTGAAAGCATCAAAAGTCCTTTCTTCTAGTCCTCTCTCTGTTGATAAGGAACAGGAAGTCTTTCCTGAATCCATAAACCTTGAAAATGTGGTCTAATCTCCATTCCTCCTGCAACTAAACATTATCCACTGAAAATCAAACCTCCTGCATTGGCATTTCATTTCTATATACATTACTCTTTATATGATATGCATATTCCATATATTTAGGAAGTATCTGAGGGAGTGTGAGTATGTGGGATGCTATTTATCTGAAATTATTAATAATGTACTTAGATTGACTTAGACATTGTCTTCCTGAACATATTTCATTCCTGAGAGATTTGCCTCCCCACCTCCCCAGAACAGATACCTTAATTACTTCATCTGGTATATGTTATACTAGTATACACTGACCAAATCAACCCTTGGTTTATGTTAAGAGAATAAAGACATGGCTAGTTGCCTAGTAAGGACTGACAGTGCAGTTACAAGTTCTTAGAAAACAAGACAAGCTCTTTGAACTTGTGTGAAGCTTCTAAGGAGTCATCTCTATTCTGTCTCTATGACCTCCTAATTCCTTCTTCTGTGCAGAGAATTTTACCTTCTGTGAAAATAATTCTTTTATACCTTTGTGATGGGCAAATAATCAAAAGAAAAAGAACCTTTACAGATGAGCTTGTGGAACAGAAGAACTCTAGAAAGGGAAACTGGGTTAGGAAAGGACCTGTGATGAGGGACCAGAGTGGATGGAGCTCATGTTTGGGAAGGAATGCTGTATTCCTTATGCAAGAGAAGCAGAGGTCCCTCCCATTTACAGCAGATTAGTAACAAGAGACAAAATTACTTAATGATCACTGGTGGAAACTCTCTGTGTTTGCTTTAAATATATAATTCCCTTTGAATGTGACTAACCCCGAGGCAAATTCAAGTACTTGGTTGACACTCTGGTCTAGGATGCAATCCCAGAAAATGTTGGGTGATCAGGCAAGAGAAGCACAAATACAAAAGAAACAGAGATGGCAATTGTGCAGTCCAACAGAAGCTATAAGCATTCAATCAAGGAAGATTGTGGAAGAGAGAGAAAAAAAAACAGGTAGCTAATAAGGAACTTTCACTGGTGGTTCTGGGCCAAGAATTCCTTAGCACATTCTCCCACTTCATTCAAGATGATACGGAAAATGTTTGCATTTTGGTACTCAGAAAGGATGAAGTGAAAGAGAAGGTCAAGTGTGTTATACTTTCCAAACAGGTAGGATGGGCACTTCTAAGATACTACATGATGGTCCTCATCCTATGCATGCAGTTGATCCTCTTGCCTGAGAATCTTAAATTCAAGGCCAGTTGAGTTTGCTAAAAAGGCCAAAAGGAGACAGTGGCTTAGTTTGTAGCTTGTCTTTGTACGGATGGAGATGGGGTCTATAGAAGTGGTTAGTGTAGTTCCTAGAATCCTTTAAAGGAGGTACTTTTAGCTTTATGTTTTAGTTAGCAGGTCTATTACTGTGATAAAAGCCACTTGGGGAGGAAAGGGTTTATTTATCTTACTTGTTACAGTCCATCATAATGGAAAATCAGGGTTAGAACATAGAAACAGGAAATGAAGCAGAAACGATGTAGGAATATTGCTTATTGGCCTCTTCCTCATGGCTTTGTTCAGTCTGCTTTTTTTGATATCAACCACAACCCACATCAATAATTAATCAAGAAAATGCCACACATACATGCCTATAAGCAATCTGATGGAGGTCTTTTCTCAATTGAGGTCCCTCTTCCCAGAAAACCCTAGCTGTGTCAAGTTGATAAAGCATTAATCAGAACATGATCCTAGAAGGGACCAAGGGGAGACTCCAATAGAATAGCCACATATCACATGCAAGGAACCTGTTTGGGCATCCTGGAAGAGAAGCCCTTCTAAATATCCTTATGAACTCATCTTGATGTCCCTGCTCCTCACTTCTTCCACAGATCTTAACCACCTTCCAACGTTAGGTCAGTTGAGTGTTCTGCAAGACTCAATTAAAAGCATGGGCATTTAGGATTTTGTATTAGATTTTTCCCTGTCAGCCAAAATGATTTTTGGACTATAAATCGGTGTTCTGCACCTGAGCATCAGTCAGCCTGAGCAACTGCAGTACTGGCTTAAAGAGAGCCGACAATAATAAGCTTCTGACATGATTTCTGTTTATTCTTTTTCCTCCCCCCTCTTCTTGATTAAGCACTTCTTGAATTTTCAAAAGATCTTCATGAATCATTCTCTGGCTGCTTAATATTAATAGTAATGGCATTTGTTCTCTTGAAATGGCTTCATTATCATGCCAGCTGCCAGCTTTGTTTCTCCAAACAGTCTTCTGGGAACGATAGACTCTTCCAAATGCCTTTCTTGCAAGAAAACCTGTGTCTAAAATAGGAAACTGTACAAATACTGCCATGTTCCCACTCAGGTTAATGTAAATATAGACAACTAATCCATCCACAGCACCCTAAGCAACATCACAAAAAATCATCTGTGAATTTCCTCCAGTCCTTGCTGTCTTCAAGCATCCTTGTTTCCTAGTCTAACTCTCTTCCCTTCTTCCAGTGGTCCTGCATCCTCCCAACATCTCATTCATGACTGTGGTCATTCTCTGTAGGCAGAAATAATTCCACCCTGATTTGTGCACATGAGTTGCATCCACAACTGTTTTTTTTTCTAAAACTGCCTAAGCTCCTTGAAACTGAGATTATATCCATGTCACAATGAAACAGGCACATAGGAACTGTCTTTGTCAAGAAGCAGTAGGTCCATACCTGTGTCCATCCTTTGTCATGAGATGCTGACCTGCTTTCCTCTGTAAAAACTGGGCATGTTTAGCAGGAATGTGGGAGGCTGGATCTTGAAACCGACCACCAAAGACAAGATCAAAAAGACTTATGCTGATCTATCCAAATAGTGGGATGAGTGATTATCCAACACCTCCTTTCTCTTTCAAAATTGGTGGCTCTTTGTCCCATTGTCCTCTGCCTGGACTTCACTGAAAAAAAATAGATATAACCTGGGGTTCTCTTGTCCTGGGAAAGGAGCAATTAGCAGTTCTCATAGTTAAATTTGCATATACCCAGGAACAGAGATTTTCTATATGTTGAAAGACGACCGTATACATCATGGGAAGGAAATAAATTTCCCTTTCATTTTACCAGACCATCAAGAAACCCGTTTTCCTTCATCAATTTTTATTTTCTATTTTTTTTTAATACAAGGACATGGTGACAGGGAGATGACTTTTTTGTAAGAGTACTTGTGGGTGGAAGTTTCTGTCCTGCCAAGTCCCACAACCATTTAAACCCAAATAAATACACAGAGGCATATATTAATTATAAACTGTTTGACTGATGGCTCAGGATTGGCTGTCTCTCTCTTAATTTGTAATACATTCTATTAATTTGTGTATCTCCACATAGTCTTGGTTTACTGGTGATGCACAGACCTCTTGTTTCTTCAGCAGCTACATGGCACCTTCCTAACTCTGCCTACTACTTTTCTCTATCCCTGTTTGGATTTCCTGCCTGGCTAAATCCTGCCTGCCCATTGGCTGAAACAGCTTTATTTATCAACCAATAAGATAAACGTATATTCACATCATACATAAGAACATCCTCCATCAAATACTTGTGTAAATATGAAGACCTGATCTCAGTTCCTCAGCATTCATGTATAAATCTTGGGATAACTAATCACAAACCACTTACCCAGAAGATACGGGGAAATTATTGGATTTACTGACTGCCAACCTTGCTCCAGGATAAGTAGGAGACTCTAACTAGGTAAATAAGCAAAGAGTAAGACACTGGATATCCTCCTTCTGCCTTTACATGTGAATGAACATATATATTTCACACACACACAC
Source organism: Mesocricetus auratus (assembly GCF_017639785.1). Taxonomy (NCBI): domain Eukaryota; kingdom Metazoa; phylum Chordata; class Mammalia; order Rodentia; family Cricetidae; genus Mesocricetus; species Mesocricetus auratus. The sequence goes on along the minus strand of NW_024429202.1, from coordinate 36,268,714 downwards.
ATACACAGAGAGAGATAGAGAGAGAGAGACAGAGACAGAGACAGAGACAGAGAGATTGATTTTGTGGTAGATTCAATAAATCTAAATCTAAATGTTGGGTTACAGCATTCTGTGGCTCAATGCTTAGAGCAATGCCATCAGTCAATGCCTCTATGTAGTTCCCAGCATGCAACAGGAAATCTAGAGCGAGACTGTACTAGTTTGTTTTTTGTTGCTGTGATGAACATCATGAACAGAAACAAACTGGAGAAGGAAAGGATTTATTTGGATTATAGTTACAGTCCATCATCAAAGAAGGCTGGCCAGGCAGGGACTCAAACAGAGATCACAAAGCAGCACTGAAAACTGGATTCCTCAACTGCCTTTCTCAGAATTCCCAAGCCTACTGACCTAGTTACCATTCACCCACAGTAGACAGGACTTTCTTACGTCCATTAGCAATTAAGAAAATGCCCCATAGACGTGCTTACAGGCCAACCCAATGAAGGCTATTCTTCAGTTGAGGTTCCCTTTTCCTAAATGACACTAGTTTATATAAAGTTGACAAAGAACTATCCAGTACAATGATATTTTTGGAAGAATATTTTAAGTTGAGTAAATTAGAATTAAAGCTTACAAACCAAAGTAAATCATTGGTGTAGGGATATTACTGAGCCCATCCAGTGAGTTCCAGGAAAGAAGATAACAAGAAGAAAATGAGCTGATTTGCAAATAATTTGATTTGAAAAAAGCAAAACAAAACTTGGAGGTGGGGAGTCTTCTTTTCATTAGAACTCTCTATGGTTTTCTGCTTAATTAACCTATTTCATATTAAAAATAGCATAGATTAGAATCATGTTTCAAATACGGTGGCTATTCCAATAATAGCCACCAGAATGCTGAACACTTACTTGTATCTCAATTATTTTGCTTTTTTTTCCCAAACTAATTAGTAATTTTCAAAAAAATAGGAAGAAAAAGAAAGAAAAGACACAGGAAACACACAAACATGACAAATACATGGAGAGAGATGATTGGTCTTCGTGGAGAAGCATTGGTCTAGCTGAGCCTAACCCACACATCTAGCAAGATCAAACAGCAAGAATAATGCCAGGCCAGGTAGCAACCCTGTTAGGAAACATAGATTTCAGAATATATGTATGAAGAAAATGCCAAACTTCTCTGCTAAACCACAGAGAAGGTAGCTTAGGCACTGGTCCATCCCAAGGCAATAGGTAGGTAGACTAGTTAGGCATATGGTGTCTCTTTTCTCTGAGGAAGAAAGACTGTGTTGTCATCTGTACCCAGAATCCTCTTCTCTCTGTGAAGTCTTCTACTTCCAAACACTACTGTTGGGAACAGCCTTTACCAGGATCTTCTCACAAAACTCACATGCCACCGGCACTCAACAAAGCACACAGCTGTTCTCTTCTCTCCTTCATGGCTCTCCAACCCTTACTGCTTCCTATGTGGAATATATCAAGAAATATAATCAAGCTAGACATGTTGCTAGATGCTGGTAACCCCAGAACCCAAGGGGCTCTAGACATCTAAGTTCCTAGTTAGTCGGATCCCCATAAGAAGACTCTGCTCTTCTCTCCAGATGGGTGGGTATGGAGTTAATTTCAGGGTAGTACTTTCAAAATTTAGTGTCTCAGGCATATTTGCATCAATACTTTGGAGTCTGCTGATCATACTTTTCCACTGGGTTTTAAGCCGACATCTTGGAGCGATTTCTCCATACCTACCTTATTCAAACCATTTGCTTCTGTTTTACCAGTCCTTTACCTTATTCAAAAAATGTGCCAGGGAATGTTCATAGTCTCTTAGTCTTCAGCTACCAGGACCACAGACCACCATGTAAGCTTCTTCAGCATCATTCTCAAACCTTTATGATCAGCTGATATAAGCCTCTTGCCTTTTGTTGGATTGATGTTTTGGCCACAGCCTTCACTGGGAAAAGCATCAATGTATAAACCCAAGACTGCTTGAGCCTACGCTCCTAGCTGCAGTTACTGAGAGACCTGAGTAAACATCTTTCTTTGTTCTGGAGCAGAAACAAAATTGATTCGGGAGGTACACAAAGGTCCAGGTGTCCATCTGCTTTAAATGTAATTCCAGCCTTTGATTCCCTACAACTCCTTCCCTAGAAAAAATAAAAGTGAGCAGACAAAAAGAAATCATGGAATACCTCCCCACCAGAAGGAACAATAAAATGGGAGAAAAGGGAGGATTTGGATTTTGTGGGAAACCTCAAAATGGCATTCAGGTTGCTTTCTTTTGCTTTGCTTTATTTTATCATGAATCCTCTAATACTCATTTCATTGGGTGTCATCTGTCTTGATTTTTTTTAACAATCTCACTAAGTAAAACTTTGTAGACTAAAATAGCTAAAATTCATCTGTTTGAATTTAATGTTGCATATCAATGTCCAAAAATAATTTTGTAAACTATGACTTGTTTAGAGGAAGATATGACTAGCAAAGGAGGAACTGGGATAAACACTCTAATGCCTCCTTTGTGTCCTTGCCTTATGTAATCACCCAGTGCTACTCTGGAACAACACTGTCATCCTCAATTTCCATAACCGACTTAGTCAGGATTGACAGCTGTCTAACCCAGACAATGAGAAGCAATAAAGAAAGCAGCACCAGGTAAGAGAACCACTAAACCAGCTCTCTCAGGCCTTCTAGAAGGTTGGGAAACACTCTCAATGATTTATTCCACATGTCTTTTAGATAGAATCTACCCTGTCCTGGCCTGCTCTAGTTATGTCTCTAGAATTACTGAAACCACCACACTATCCTGAGTCAGAGTGGACCTGAGGAAAGGTCTGCCCAAGGCAACCAGCAGAGCTGACAGCCACGATGTATCAATCTGGTAGTAGGAACATGGATAAAGAGAAACAAAAGATTAAGAATAAAATCATGGGGCTTTGGAAATGACTCAATGGTTAAGAGCATTTGTGGCTCTTCCAAAGGACCTGAGTTCAGTTCCTGGTACCCACATGAGGCTGCTTTCAATTACTGATAGCTCCAATACAATGAGATGTGGTACCTTTTTCCAACCTCCATGGGCACCCACATATATATGGGACACACACAAACACACACACACACACACACACACACACACACGATCAAAGTCAGAATCAGAAACAATGAAAATGTCTCAAACAATATTTTAAGTTGAACAGTGCAAAGGTCCTCCACATATTTCTGCAAAATTTAACATGAATTTTCAATGTAGGATCATTGTACTACGTGGTTACAAGTTCCTAGCTGCTGATCTAAGTGGCAAGATATTTCACAGCTAGATAGGGAATAGAAGTGTGTGATTTCTCAAAGACACTTAATAAGCTGATGCTTTAAAACAGCTAACAACAATGAATAGTGTGACCAGTAGCAATGGGTGAAATCCTGAAAACTCCTGAGACTATCAGGCTGTAAAATGTTTGGTGGGGACACTGAGCCACAACAATAAAGGACTCTGTGATCCAACATGAAGTGCTCAGTCCAAGTTACTCCCTGCAGTAGTTACTCTCTCCTGAGAAACTACTCAGAAGGCCGAGGAAGGAGACCTGTTTAAAGAAGGAAATTAAAGAAGATACCAGAAATGGAAAGATCTCCCATGATCTAGGATTGGTAGGATCAACATAGTAAAAATGGCACTCTTGCAAAAAGCAATCTACACATTCAATGCAATCCCAATCAAAAGACCAGCACAACTCTTCACAGACCTTGAAAGAACAATAATCAACATTAAAAACAAAGGACCCAAGATAGCCAAAATAACCCTGTACAATAAAGGAACTTCCGGAGCCATCACCATCCCTGACTTCAAGCTCTATTTTAGAGCTATAGTCCTGAAAACAGCTTGGTATTGGCACAAAAATAGACAGGTAGACCAACGGAATAGAATTGAAAATCCTGATTTTTAACCCACACACCTATGAACACTCAATTTTTGACAAAGAAGCTAAAATTATACAATGGAGAAAAGAAAGCATCTTCAACAAATGGTGCTGGCATAACTGGATATTGGCATGTAGAAGACTGCAGATAGGCCAGGAGTTGGGGGCACATGACTTTAATCCCAGCACTTGGGAGGTAGAGGCAGGAGATCTCTGTGAGTTCAAGGCCAGCCTGGTCTATAGAGCCAGTTCCAGTGCAGCCTACAAAACAATACAGAGAACCCCTGCCTCGAAAAACCAAAAAAAAAAAAAAAAAAAAAAAAGACTGCAGATAGATCCATGTCTATTGTCATGAACAAAGCTTAAGAAAGCTTAAGTCCAAATGGATCAAAGACCTCAACATAAATCAAGCCACACTGAACCTCTTAAAAGAGAAAGTGGGAAGTACTCTTGAATGAATTGGTATAGGAGACCACTTCCTGAACATAACACCAGTAGCACAGACACTGAGATTGACAATTAACAAATGGGACCTCCTGAAACTGAGAAGCTTCTGTAAAGCAAAGGACACAGTCAACGAGACAAACAGGCAGCCCACAGAATGGAAAAAGATATTCACTAACCCCATATCTGACAGAAGACTGATATCTAAAATTTGCAAAGAACTCAAGAAGCAAGTCCCCAAAACATCAAAGAATCCAAGGAAAAAGTGGGGTACAGAACTAAATAGAAAATTCTCAATAGAGGAGTCTAAAATGGCTGAGAAACACCTGAGAAAGTGCTCAACATTCTTAGCCATAAGGAACTGAAAATCAAAACAACTCTCAATCCTGTCAGAATGACTAAAATCAAAAACACCAATGACAATTTATGCTGGAGAGGATGTGGAGAGAGGGGAAAATTCCTCCAATGCTCGTGGGAGTGCCAACTCGTACACTCACTTTGGAAATCAGTATGAAGGTTCCTCAGGAAAATGGGAATCACTATCACAAGACACAGCAATTCCACTCTTAGGCATATACCCCAAAATAAACATAAATAAGATAAACAGATATTAATGAAGTAGGAAATAAATATGATTAAGGCTATCAACAAATGCAAAGGTTATTGTTTTTAAAAACTTAATAATGTTGATATTACTATATAAGTGTCAAAACTGAATGAGGAAAATACCCACAAACTAATACAATATTGACACTAAAGGACATAAGTGCCTATACCAAACTTCCAGATATTATGTGTGTTGTACAAAGCAATACATGAGATCATAACACATTTGAAACTTAAGATAGAACAAGAATATAGACTGCCTTGTAATTAAAATTTTAATTCACAATGAAAACACTTTGCATGAAGAAAATTTGTTTCATTCATAAATATAGAGATGCTAAAGAAAAATATAGCTATAGCATTCTAATATTAGAAACAACCTAGATGTCCCTCAAACAAGAATCAATAAGGAAAATGTGGTACATTTACACAATGGAGTATTACTCAACTGTTAAAAATAATGGCATCAAGAAATTGGGAGGCTAATGGACAGAATTAGAGGAGATCGTTTTTTAGTGAGGTAACCCAGACCGAGAAAGACAATCATGGTATGTACTCACTGATATGTGGATATTAGCCATAAAGTAAAGGATATCCAAGCTACAATCCACAGAGCCAAAGAAGCTAAGTAAATACGGAGACCTCAAGTGGTTGGGGGTGGGCACATGAATTTCACTGTGAAGGGCAAATAGAATAGACCTCGCAGGTGTGTAGGGGTAGATGGGCATGGGAACAGGAGAGATCAGGTGAGGGGGAGGATGGTGGGAGAGAGTACTGGAAGAGACAACTGAAATCAGGCACATCTCTGGGATAAGCTAGAAACTCAGTGCCATAGAAATTCACAGGAATCTATGATGGTGACTCTAGCTAACACTCCTAACAATGGGGCATAAGGAGGCTGAATCAGCCATTTCCTATAACCAGGCAAGACTTCCAGTGGCGAGATTGAGAACCCAATCCAGTCATATAACCTTCGATGTACAATTTGCCCTGCCTTTAAGATATGCTGGGACAAGAGTGGCACACAAATTATGGGAATGGCCAACCAATGACTGGTTCAGCTTGAGACATACCATGAGAGGAAGCCCACCCTTAGCACTGCCTGGAAGGACAGCCCAGAGACCCAGTATAGAACCAAACATGACTGGCAAATAATAAAATAGTCAATGAAATGGTTCTTAATGATATTCTGCTGAACTAATAGATTGTTGCTTAGCCCAGCTGTGATCAGAGAGGCTTCATCCAGAAACTGATGGAAACAGACACAGAGACTCATAGCCAAATCTTAGACAGAGCTCTAGGAATCCTATAGAAGAGGGGAAGAAGTATTGTGAGAGCCAGAGGGGCCAAGAACACCACAAGAAAGCCATAGAACCAACTAACCTGGGCTCATGGTACCTCACAGAGACTGAACCAAAAACCAAAGATCTTGTATGGGAGTGACCTAGGCATATATGTTATATATCTTTGCACCTTGAACTTCTTGTGTGACTTCTACGAACAGGAGCAGGCTCTGTTTCTGGCTCTGTGACCTGCCTTTGGAACCCTTTACTCCTACCAGCATGCCTTGGCCAGCCTCAATAGGAGTCTTGCTGTGACTTGATATGTCATGGCTGGCTGATACACACAGGAGGCCTGCCCTTTTATGAAGAGGAAGCAAGAGTACTGGATGATGGGGAGAGGGAAGATGGGAGGTTGGGAGGAGGGACTGGGAAGAGAGGAAGGAGGAAAACTGTTGTCATGCTGGGGGAAATTAATTAATATTTGAAAAACTATAAAAGAAATTAAATAACTTCAAATAAATATGACAAGGATAAACTAATATGAGACAAGTAATTGGAGCTTATTTATAATAAACAAAAATATGCAGCAGTGCTAAGTTTTATGAATTCAATGAAGAAGTCTTCCAGACATTAAAAAAACAACAGTGGCGCTAATCCTTCTTAAATCATTGTGTAAATTAGAGAAGGAACAGTGCTTCCAACTTCTTTATGGAGGCAGTAACATCCTGATATGCAGAATAAATATACAACACACATACAAAGTAAAGACCAAGGCCATGGATGAACACTGTGACGTGGGCATAAAAATTCTCAACAAAATACTTACAAACCAAATTCAGGAATGTATCAAAAAATAAGGTATAATGACAAAGTTGGCTTCATCCCAGAGATGCAGGGATGGTTCCACATTTAAGTTAGTAAATGTAATTTATCACATAAATGAGCTAAAGGACAAAGAAAAGATTCACATGATCATCTCAGACCATGCAGTAAAGGCTTTTGGCAAAATCCAATGCTATTTCATGATAAGAGCCCTTGGGACAGTAAGGATGTAGGAGCATATCTCAACTAACACAGGATGTATATGGCAAACATATGGGCAATATAATGTAAATAGTAAAGAACATGAAGATGTAGTTATCAACCTTCCTAAGGCTTCAATCCTTTAACACAGTTTTTCATGTTGTGTTGACCCACAATCCTAAAATTATTTCATTGCTACTTCATAACTGTAATTTTGCTACTGTTATGAACCATGACATAAATATCTGATATGTGACCCAAAGAGGTCATAACCACCATATTGAGAACCACTGGCTTAGAGCATCCCCAGGAAGGTCAGAAAAAGGTCAGATGTCTCATTTCTTCACTTGAAATCTTAGAGGAATAAGATACAAGGGGGAAATAAAAAGGACATAAATAAAAGGGAAAAAGTCAAAGCATCCCTGTTTGCATGAGATACAATTCTGTAGTAAAACTCAAAAAAATTCCACTAGAAAACTCCCAAAGCCTGTACAAGATCCAGACATAAGTCCAGGTGGAAACAGCTACAGGAATGATGAGAAATATGCCAAAAACACACACTAAGGAAGAACATCCTCTTTAGCAATTGGTTGAGAGAAAACAGCTGCCAACTGTAGGAGAATGAAACTAGATCTGCATCTCTTCCTATGCACAAAAATAATGACCAAGTGCATTAAGACCTCAACAACCTGTCAAGAAATAGGAATTGGTGAGGATATGGGAACAGTATATAGATATGGAATGGAAATAAGATGCAGGGCATTTAAGGGAGAGTGATAATTTGTAAATGGGATCACAAAAGTTAAAAAGACTTTGTATAGTAAAGGACACTTTGGAGTGAGAGCTTCCAGAATGAAACAAACTCTTTGCTAACTGTGTATCTGACACAGGATAAGCATCATTCCACCGAAACCAAGGAAACAAACAACTTGGGGCTCTCAAGATGCCTCGGTGGTTACAAGCACCGACTGCTATTGCAAAGGACCCAGGTTTGATTCTCAGCACTTACACAGTGGCTCACACCTATCTGTAGCTCCAATTTCAGGGACCCAACCCCTTTCTGACCTCTGCTATTACTGCACACACATGATGTACAGATGTACAAACAGGCAAAACACTCATATACATAAAATAAACAAATCTAAAATTATTAAAAATTAAAATAACAAACCCAATTTAAAATGAGTTATGGATCTGAACAAAGAATTATCAAAAATCCCTTACAAATGGATAGAAAATATTTCACAAATTATTTATATCTTTGGCCATTATAGAAATGCGAGTTAAAACTATGTGCAGCCACTGTGGAAACCAGTGTGGAGGTTTCTCAGAAATCTGAAAAAAAAATCAGCCTTGTGACCCACATGTTCAATTCCTTGGCACAGATCAAGGACCATATTCTACCACAGAGATGCTTGCACACCACAGACCATTTCAGCTGTACTCACAAAAGTAAAGAAACAGAGCAAGACTAGAGGTCCATCAAGTGAGGAAAAGATGATGAAGATACAAATGTACAATATAATTTTATTCAGTATAAGAGAACTTGAAACTATGAAGTTTGTAGGGAAGAGAATAAAATCTAGTAAAAATCATACCAAGGAACCCATTTCAGAGTACAGATACATTGTCATACTCTTGGGTATGTTCAAGGGACACACTTGAGGGTCACTTCATCTGACATATTACTCTTGTCATAGAGACGTCATTTTGGGGGCCCTACTTGTTGCATGACTTTGTATAGAGGCTACTCGGAAGTTCCACAGAATTTTCTGGTTCATGCCTTGACAGTGCCAGGCCTGAAACATATAGGTGAGCTTCCTGTTAGTTTGATTTGTACAGCAGCCATTGCACATTGGGAAGCAGTTCCCCTTCTCTCAGTGCGCACATATTTCCTGCCTGTGTGACTACTCTGTTACCCAAGTTGATTTATTCAAGTACCAAGGTGATAATATTCTTGAATTGGTACAAATATTGAATTAAAAAAATCAATCAAATGTATTCATGGGGAAACTTGAGTTAGAACAAGCGATTGATGGAGCTTTCAAGGTCTCTGTGGTATTAGACATTTCATATACATATTTCATGGGGAAGAAGTATTACAAAGCTTAGAATGCATTTGGAAAGGAGGGAACATTTTCCTAACACATTTTCCCAAAGCTCTTTTGTTAAAGGGGCTACAGAACACCAGGCTTTCCTGTGCAGACTAGAAATAGAGTAGTCACACTAAAACCAGCCCCAATGACTGCATTGCCACTTATACCTCGGGAACTTTTTACCATAGCCTGATTAGATATTAGGTTCCTTTAATGGTACCATCAATTTTTATTTTGTACACATATCTTTCAATAATTGCTTTTTTACCACCATGTTGAAGAAACACAAGTTTAGTGTCGTCACATGGTTCCTGTTTTCCAGTCTTCCTCTCGCTTCCTCTTCTCTTCTTCTCTTTCTCCTAGATTCCTCTCTCCTCCCTCCATGATCCCAATTTGCTCAGGAGATCTTGTCCCTTTCCCCTTCACCAGGGGATCATGTATGTCTCTCTTAGGGTCCTCCTTGTTTCCTAGCTTTGCTCTTGGTGTGGATTGTAGGTTGGTAATCCTTTGTTCTATCTCTAAAATCCATATATGAGTGAGTATATACCATACTTGTCTTTCTGTGACTGGGTTACCTCACTCAGGATGGTTTCTTCTAGTGCCCATCCATTTGCCTGTAAATTTCAAGATTCCATTGTTTTTTTTCCTCATTGAGGGGCATCTAGGTTGCTTCCAGGTTCTGGCTATTACAAATAATGCTGCTATGAACATAGTTGAATAGATGCTCTTGTTGTATGAATATGCATCATTTCGATATATGCCTAAGAGTGGAATTGCTGGATCTTGTTGTGAACTGATTCTCATTTTCCTGAGGAATCTCCATGCTGACTTCCAAAGTGACTGTATGAGTTGGCACTCCCACCAGCATTGAAGGAGTGTTCCCCTTTTTCTACATCCTCTCCAGCATAAACTGTCATTAGTGTTTTTGATTTTAGTCATTCTAACAGGAATAAGATTGTATCTCAGAGTTGTTTTGATTTGCATTTCCCTGATAGCTTTCTTAAGTGTCTCACAGCCATTTTAGACTCCTCTATTGAGAATTCTCTATTTAGAGCTGAACAGCACTTTTTCATTGGATTGTTTGGTGTTTTGGTAGCTGGCTTCTTGAGTTCTTCGTATATCTTGGAGATGAGCCCTCTGTCAGATTTGGGGTTGGTGAAGATCTTTTCCCATTCTGTGGGCTGCCTTTTTGTCTTGTTGACTGTGTCCTTTGCCTTACCGAAGCGTCTCAGTTTCAGGAGGTCCCATTTATGAATTATTGATCTCAGTGTCTGTGCGACTGGTGTTATGTTCAGGAAATGGTACACACCATTTTCTAATCTGTTCTGTTTTTAAGGTTTATTTTCATTTATGTATATGTCTGTGTGTCTATATGTCCAAATATGTTACATGGCCCATGAAGGCCAGAAGAGGATACCAGATCCATTATTGCTGGAGTTAAAAGTATCTGTGAGTCTCTCACCATGGATATTATTCTCAAAGTGGAGTCTTCCAGAAGAGCAGTATGAAATCTTAACCACGGAGTTAAGATCATCTTTCTAGTCTCCCAATTTGTTCTCTATTTGTATCCTACAATCTTTGATGAATAGATTTTTGTCATTTTCAATGACTTCTGCAATCTCGGTAATTGCTGAATATTTTTCCTGCGTTGAGGATCTGTACGTCCCATCTGTGGTAGACCTGCTTTACAAGCTAATAAAACTTGACACCCTTTGAGCTGCTAGCCATAACATTGAAGAAAGAGATCGGGCAAACTTAGGTTTGATTCTGCTCCACCCTATCTTCCTTCCTATACCCTATAGTCTTTGCTCAATCTCTTAAATTATAACCTACTTTATCTGGATGTCTTCAAGGATGAGTCTCACATACTTTAAACATAATCTCTATTGCTCCCACTTGGAAATTTGGTTAAAAAAATACTCAAATGAGCCGTGCGGTAGTGGCTCATGACTTTAATTCCAACACTCGGGAGGTAGAGGCAGGTGGATCTCTATGAGTTTGAGGCCAGTCTGGCCTACTGGGCAAGTTCCAGGATAGCCTCCAAAGCTACAGAGAAACACTTTCTAATGTAGAACTGGTGGCAGAGCCTGCTTCATTTTTGGCTTGCTGCTAATGGAATGGCATTGGGAGTCTGAAATTCTGTTACCTGATAGGCCAGAAAGCTAGTAGTTTCTGACAGACATACAAAGTTGTCTTGGAATTGGCTCATCACAGAAAAAGTCAAAAACTCACGAAGTTTAATGTCAGGAGGTTTGAATGTTAAGCTCAAGTGAAGACCTCTAAAGAGGTAATAAACTGTTCTGTGCATTGTCTGTATGTGATAAAATACTACTTCAGTTATGTTGAAATTACTGTGAGTCTCGTACAGTAGTAATGGCTGTTTGAACATCTAGGGACATCAGGCAATCCATGATCCTTTAAGTCCACAGCAAAGTCACAGGATGACAATATTCACTACTCGAGAATCACAAACACATGTCTGTGGAAGTGCAGGGGAATTCCATAATCACTGACCTACAGTTAGAATATGCTCTCTTTATTGTGTATCTATCAGCCCCTCAGTGTACAGTGAGTTGTGAGTTGAGCATTAATGGTGGGACGTAACTTCTCAATGGTTTGCACACCTCAACTCACCCACAGCCATCCTGGACAAAGTAACATCAACCTGCTTGACATTTTAACTCAAACTATGCACTGGTTTACTTAAAATAACTAGAGCTTTACTGTCTGTAAGCAAATTCATCCACCGCCAAGAAGACTCCGGAGTCAAACAAATGGCAGAATAATTTGAGGACATTTAAAAATTTGACAAGCAATAGGAAAACTCTCCAAATATAAGATGACGACTACAGACAATAATTAATTATTGTAATATCTTGAAAGTTATAAATTGAGATCAAGGTGATTCATAAGCATGTCTCATTAAATATCATCAAGCAATTTACTTTTTATTGCTTTTCACTGGCCACAACAGTTTGATTAAGTAGTAATTCAAACTCAGTTAGTGCTATATAAATATATTTAACATCCATACACTTTAATGTGCATGATATAGTGTTCTCGCTTAATACCGTTTCTTTCATTCCATTTCCAATTTCTAGAAAATGATACTTTCCACATGACATTTTAGCTCCATTAGACAAGGTTTTCACTGATGACAAAACAATGCCTGTGTGAATCTGTGCTTGAAGCTTAAACACTGCTCTGTCACTGTGCCCATTACAGCTCAAATGTCCTTCAAACCAGTGACTAGACCAGTCATGTCAGGAGTCCTGACTGATGTTTGCCTGGTCTTGAAGTTCATTGTTAGCTAGATGATTCCTTTCTGTTTATGAAATATGTTAGCAAAGTTTTTCCATAGTAACTAAAAAGGCCTGGAGGAATATTGATTAAAATCCACCATTTTCTCCTCCATGAATGACTTTACCAGTATTTAAATGCAAAGACAATGATTCCTTTGTACATATGCACAGGCACACATGTACAAGCACATCCACACACATATGCATACATGTGTTCACATGCACACATAAAAAATTAATATCCCTGGATTTTCATGCTACTGAATGCCTTTAATCCCAACACATAGGATGCCAAATCACTGCATGAAGAGTCTGCCTATCTCTGAGTCCATCAAACCTGCCGGTACCCCAAATCTTCCAACAACCTTCCTATGAACTTGAGATTACTGCATGGTCACATTCATGCTGTGCACTAAGAAATGGGAAAGAAAGGATTTAGTTTCTAAAGAAACAGGAGATTCATACACAGATGTATTTCTCTTACCAGAGAGGTTGCCAGGCTTCCTACCCCATGGCGTTACATCTTGACTCCCTGTGTTTCTCCTTCCCAGAGTTCTTCTGGACTCCTAGTCCCACCTATCTAGATTCCTATTGGCCAGCAGTGCTTTATTGAAAAATGCACAGGACTTCCCCCCAACACAGATGGAACATGACTCTAAGAATCCCATCTTCCTGCCATCATTTTCTTACCTTCATCTTCTATTATTAGTGCCTCTTCTTATATTTCCTGGCATCTAAATACTAGGCTTTCACACCAAAGTTATGAGAGCATTGAACCTTTACACATATTCCCCATGAGGACTCTGTTCTTTCATTCCATTTAGATAGATGTGCCTGGTATATGCTCACCTTGGCACAATTCTCTGAAAGCACACTCCCTACAGTAAGTCACAACTGCAGAGCCAATGTTGCTCTTCTTTCTTCACTTTATACTCTCCCTGCTTGCCCACCCTAAGTATGTGCTCTTCTGCCATGTCTGGGTTCTCCCACTGATTGCCACTGTGACTCTACAGCCCACACGCATGTGATCACAGTCACAGTACCAGGGGCACTGGAATTCTTTTACCTCCCTTCTCTTAACCACGTCCAGGCACACTCAGTTCGCATCACACAAACATATAAACAAGAATCTAAAGATTGTTATTCATAGCTAATAAAGAAGTAGAAGTCTCATGGAAGCTGTGAATACATAGATCATTAGGAAATGTCATAATGCTTGTTGGTCTGTTAAACACACTGTGTGGTAGTCATGCTACTCCACAAACACAGTTTCTAGATGAATTTTGCTTGCTGTATCCTCAAGTTATCCAGTGCTCTTGTCAAGTGATTCCCTCCCAGTAGTAACCCCACCACACCTTCCTTTCCTTGTTTATCTGAGTTTTTTTTTAATGTAGATGTAAACATGCACCAATGCATTCTTTTTTTCATATTTTTTTTAATTTTAAATAGCTTGTTTTACATGTCAATCCAAGTTCCCTCTCCCTTCCCTTCTCTGGCACCCCCCCCATCATCCCCCCATCCTCCCACCCTATTGCCAATTCCTTCCGCATAGGGGATATCTAGAGTCTATCATTTCATTCAGGGTAGGGTCCAGGCACTTCCCTAAGAGTCAAGGCAGAGAGAGCAACCCTCTTTGTGTTATGGACACACGATGTCTGTTAGTATTAGAGGGATAAACACTGATCCACTGCTCAGGACCCCATAGGTAGCCCAGGCCTCCTCATTGACTCTCACATTCAGGGGGGTCTGGATCAGTCCCATGCTGGCCTCCCAGCTGTAGGTCTGGGATCCAAGAGCTTTCCCCTGTTTGGATCAGCTGTCTCTGCTTTATCTGAGTTTCTAATCACTGGTTTCTAGAACTCTGACTGGACCCAGGCAAAACTAAGGCATCTGATATCCAGTCTATGAATTCAAGCATTGGTTCTCACTACAACTCTCACTAAGGAAGTGTTCTCTAAAAAACACCTCAATGATCTGAGTGACTACGATGTTATTGGAAAGGTACCTGCTCATTTTAAAATGTTCTCATATCCCTTGATTCAAAAGACTTTCATTTTCAAGACCTTGCAAAGAAATCACTGGCACATGTACATTTTCTTTAGGTTATTAATTGTGATGATATTTAAACAGTAAAAAGGAGAAATGTCATGACCTTCTACAGCTTGTGTGCCAGAACCTTGACTAGGGGCAATGAAATAATGAAGAAATGATAGACACTAAAGAAATGACAGACACACTTACAAAAAATGGGATCAGGTGGTCTGAGCTCTAGGATGGAATATCCATAGCATCCCAGAAGCTTGGAGTACTTATTATATACAATTGCACAAGGAGGCAGGTTTAACTAATTTCAATAGGAATAGTCTATAACAGGGCAGTTTTCAGACAGTAAAAATTCAGGGAGAGAAATCAATGATGAACAGTTTTGTACACACAGTTAATATTTGTACTGAGATTTGAGAAAGGCTTTGCTATCCTACTTAGCCTCACCCAGGGAAGGCTTTGTCATCCCCATGGGGTTGAAGCATTGGGGTTCTTGACCTGTCTGTACCATGTCAACAATGTACATTAACTCAGGATTTCACATACTCCCTACAGCAGAATATAAAAATGCTCAATGACAGTCAGATATTAATGCATGGATGTGTTGTGTGAAGAATTTGTTTTCACATTGTGTGCATATTTGGGATGGTCACATAAAAGAAATGTTTGTCATCTTCCTTCACAGGCCCTGTCTCTAAGGATCCAACAACTTGGGGTAAAATGTTTAATATATGAAAATCAGAATGATCCAGACAAGAAAACTTAAATTTTCTCTGGACTGAGCTCTAGCTATGCTGATTCTAGAAGGAAAAAGTGGCACTAAGACACACCTGTACTACCTCATGTCACATCACAGGCTCTCAGTCTCTGGGTTAAACTGTTTGCTTCATGACTATTTGTCCTCTATGTAGCTAAGCACTCTATGTGGTATCTGTACTGAACACACAGAGACTTTTTTCTTGTCATTTTCCCACAAACAGTATAGCAGAATATCTATTTGTATCACATTTAAGTTAGGCATTATAATAGTTAAAAGATATCTGGTTGATGTGCATAGGATCTACATAAATACTACTCTTTTTATGTAAAGGGTGTGAGCAGCCTTGGAACTATCCTCCACCAAGGATGACTATGTCTATCTCTGTGTTATTTTTTCCTAATTCTTTGTATTATGTTTTCCAAATTTCCTACTATGCATATAAGGCTATTTGTTTTTAAAAGGAAAATTATAGAAAATTAGAAGACAGGCCACTTCCACCCACATTCAGGGCAGAGGGCAGAGGTGAGCACCAGGTCCCCATCTTAGACCCGAATTCCTCCTGCTCACCCTCTCTCAGATCCCCTGGCCAGGGGACTGCACCCAGGTCAACTCACCCTTGGACAGATGACCAAGTGACCAGGAGCCACAGAGACAGCCAGTCTACTCCTGCTTGCACTCAGAGCAGAGGGCAGAGGAGAGACAGTAGAGGCCAGAGAGTATTGGACTTGCTTGCAACCACCAAAATGGAACCCTGGTCACCTACCCACCAGAGAGGAAGAGACTCTTTCTACACCCACTGGAAGAAGTGATGAGAAAGAGGCAATATAAAAACACACTCAGCAAAAGAAAATCAAATATGACACCACCAGAATCTAGAGATTCTACACCAATAAGACCTGATAAAGCAGAAGGGAATGACCTTTAAAAAAAACTTCATAAAAATGATAGAGGATGTGAGAAAATCCCTTAAAAATGGAAGAAAAAACAAACCAAAAAATGCAAGAAATAGAAGAAAAAACAAACGAAAAATCCAACAAATGCAATAAAAGGAGGAAAACACAAAGCAAAAATTACAATAAACAATTCAAACAGTGCAAGGGTTGAAAGCTGACATGGAAACAATCTGAAGGAATCCTGGAAATAGAAAAATTGGGGAAATGGTCAAGTACCACAGATGCAATCATAACCAACAGAATACAAGAGATAGAAGAATGAATTTCAAGTGTTGAAGACACACTATGAGAAATAGATTCATCACTCAAAGAAAATCTTAAGTCCAACAAATGCCTAACAGAAAATATCCAGGAAATATGTGACACCTTGAAAAGACAAAACCTAAGAATAATAGGTATAAAAGAAGGTGAAAAAACACAGCTCAAAGGGACAGAAAACATATTCAACAAAATCATAGAAGAAAACTTTCCCAACCTAAAGAAAGACATGCCAATGAAGGTACAAGAAGCTTACAGAACACCAAATAGAGTGGACCACCAAAAAGTCCCCTCACCACATAATAATTGAGATCCAAGCATACAGAATAAAGAAAGAATACTTAGAGAAGCTAAGGAATAAAGTCAAATAGCATATAAAGGCAAACCTAAAGAATTACACCTGACTTCTCCATGGAAACTCTGAAAGCCAGAAGGTCCTGGATAGATATTAGATCAACACTAAGACACCACGGATGCCAGCCCAGACTACCATAGCCAGCAAAGCTTTCAATCAATATAGATGGAGAAAACAAGATATTCCATGACAAAAAAATAGATTTAAACAACACATATCCACTAACCCACCCCTACAGAAAGTTCTGGAAGGAAAACTCCAATCCATGGAAGTTAACTACAACCAGAAAAACATAGGCAATAGATAATCATACTTTCCCAACAGCCAAAAGAGAAAAGGGGTGGAGATCCACATACAATTCCACTAAGAACAACCATTCCAAAGCTAACAAGAATGAGGAATCAATGGTCATTAATATCCCTCAATATTAATGGTCTTAACTCATTCATAAAAAGGCACAGGCTAACAGAATGGTTTCAAAGACAAAATCCATCCTTCTGCTGCATACAAGAAACACACCTCAGCTTCAAAGACAGATGTTACCTCAGAGTTAAGGGTTGGGAAAAGATTTTTCAATAAAATGGACCCAAGAAACAGGCAGGGGTAGCAATCTTAATATCTAATAAACTAGACTTTAAACTGAAATAAATCAAAAGAGATGAAGGAGGTTATTTCATATTCATCACAGGAAAAATCCACCAAGATGAAGTCTCGATTCTGAACATCTATGCCCCAAACACAAAGGCATCCACATTCGTAAAAGAAACATTACTAAAACTCAAATCACACATAAAACCTCATACACTTATAGTGGGAGACTTCAACACCCCACTGTCACCACTAGACAGGACTACCAGACAGACACTTAACAAAGAAACAAAGGAACTAATAGAAGTTATAATCCAATTGGGCTTGACAGACATCTATAGAACATTCCATCCAAGCACAAAAGAATATACATTCTTCTCAGTGCCACATAGAACCTTCTCAAAAATTGACCACATACTTGGCAACATAGCAAACATCAACAGGTACAAAAAAATTGGAATAACTCCATGTTTCTTATCAGACCACCATGGTTTAAAGTTAGAGTTAAACAACAAGACAAATTGCAGAAACCCTACAAACTCATGGAATTTGACACATGGAAATTGCACCCCTCCTGGATCAAAGAAGAAATAAAAAAAGAAATTAAAGACTTCCTAGAATTCAATGAGAATGAAGACACAACATACCCAGACTTATGGGACACTTCAAAAGTAGTACTAAGAGGAAAGTTCATAGCACTAAGTGCCCACATGAAAAAACTGGAGAATAGTTACACTAGAGAATTAACAACACAACGGAAAGCTCTATAACAAGAAGAAGCAAACTCATCCAGGAGGAGTAAACGCCAGGAAATAATCAAATTGAGGGCTGAAATCAAAAAGTAGAAACTAGGAAAACAATATAAAGAATCAATGCAAGGAGGGGTTGGTTCTTTGAGAAAATCAACAAGATAGACAAACCTTTATCCAAACTCACCAAACGGCAGAATGTGAACATGCAAATTAACAATATCAGACACGAAAATGGGGACATAACCACGGACACTGAGGAAATCCAGAGAATCATCAGGTCATACTTTGAAAGCCTATACCCCACAAAATTCAAAAATTTAAAGGAAATGGACAACTTTCTGGATAGATATCACCTGCCAAAATTAAATCAAGAACAGATAAGCAATTTAAATAGACCTATAACAGCTAAAGAAGTAGAAGTAGTCATCAAAATCTCCCACCAAAAAAAAAAAAAAAAGCCCAGGACCAGATGGCTTCAGTGCAGAATTTTACCAGAAATTCAAAGAACCGGTTATACCAATTCTCAAAGTATTCCATGTAATAGAAGCAGAAAGGGCTTTGCCAAAATCTTTGTATGAGGCTTCAATAACATTGATAACCTAAGCCACACAAAGACACAACTAAGAAAGAGAACTTCAGAACAATTTCCCTCATGAACATTGATGCAAAAATACGCAAAAAAAAAAAAATAATGGCAAATCGAATCCAAGAACACATCAGAAAACTCATCCACCATGATCAAGTAGGCTTCATCCAGGGATGCAGGGATGGTTCAACATACAAAATCTATCAATGTAATCCCCCATATAAACAAGCTGAGAAACAAAGGTCACATGATCATCTCACTAGATGCTTTAAAAGCCTTTGAAAAAAATCCAACACCCACTCATGATAAAGGTCTTGGAGAGATCTGGTATAACAGGAAAGTACCTAAACATAATAAAAGCTATATACAGCAAACCAACAGCCAACGTCAAACTGAATGGAGAGAAACTCAAGGCAATTCCTCTAAAATCATGAACAAGACAAGGTTGTCCCCTCTCCCCATACCTCTTCAATATTGTACTCGAAGTTCTAGCTAGAGCAATAAGACAAAAAAAAGGAGATCAAGGAGATACAAATTGGAAAGGAAGAGGTTAAACTTTCACTATTTGCAGATGATATGATAGTTTACATAAGTGATCCAAAGAACTCTACCAGGGAACTCTTACAGCTGATTAACACCTTCAGCAAAGTGGCTGGATACAAGATCAACTCAAGAAACTCAGTAGCCCTACTATAAACAGAAAATAAGAAGGCTGAGAAAGAAATCAGAGAAACATCACCCTTTACAATTGCCACAAACAACATAAAATACCTTGGGTTTAACGCTAACCAAACAAGTGAAAAACCTGTATAGCATGAGATTTCCAGAAATCTACAAGAATAACACCAACTGCCAAACTAAGCAATAGTAAAGAGACTACATTAATAGCCCATTTTTGATGATAAGGTTGATGACTACCTTATATGCCATCCTAGAACCTTCATCCAGTGACTGATGGAAACAGAAACAGATACCCACAGCTAAACACTGAACTGAAATATTGGAACCCAGTGACAGAGATGGAGGGGTGATGAGCAAAGGGTACAAGACCATGATAGTGAAACACACAAAGATAGCTGACCAGATAAGGGGGAGCCCTTGTATCCCAGATGGATGGCTGAGAGGCCAACAGGGGACTGATCCAGACTCCATAAATGTAGTATCAGTGAGGAAGCCTCAGAAATCTCTGGGGCCTTGGATAGTAGATCAGTGTTTATCATGGTGTGTGAAAAATCTTTGGGAGCCCATTCCAAATAGAGGGATGCTCTCTCAGCCTGGACACATGGGGAAGGGCCTAGGTCCTGCCCTGGATGAAATGACAGACTTTGGAGATCCCCCCAAGGAGGGCCTCACCCTCCCGGGGGAATGATGTGGTGATTGTGCTGGGGGCAGGAGAAGGGGGAGCTGGTGGAGGCACAAGGGAGGGGGGTAGGAGATGGAGCAGGGATTGACATTTGAAGCATGCATGTTGTAATTTAAATAAAAAACAAAAAAAATAAAATTTGAAGACAAGAATATGGTAGAGAAGTAAAAATCAAACTATGTATCAACCTAAGTCAGAATACCAACCTCATCTATTTTTCAAGGCTCACTCAAATCTTATATGTCCAAGATTTCTCAGGGCCCTGGCCACCTTTCACCTCCCAGCTCAAGTTCTTTTACCCTAACACCAGTCTCTTGACATTCCTTCAGCATCTGGCCTATCCTCTTAAAGTACAATAGGAGATCTACTTGATGTACCTGACTACCCCCCAGTGGATTCTAAACCTGATTCATTTCTACGCCATCTAGCCATGCTCTCATTGTAATCTCCTGCCCCATGATGGATAATCATAAATGAAGTCACATGGTAGACATATTCATTTGTTAAAGTAAATAGCTTATTTCATGAGTCTATACCTCATATTAAAACCACAAACTATAAGTCAGTAATAGCAATTAAAAACAAATAACATTGTCCATCACACCTATGCTGTCACATCCCTGTTTAATGGTTTGTTAATATGTTGCTACCTTATTATGGAACCTAATTCATTGAAAGAATATTTAGTGAGGTGGCTTTTTTTTCCTTTACAAATAGCCTTGAGACAAAATACTAAACCAAAGCAATTTATCACCTTGCCAGGATAAGTAAACATTGCATATGGCACAGTGAAGGAACACTAATTAGACCTAATTGAGAGAAATTAACACTAAACCCAAATTATCAAGTATTTCAAGAGAGAGTCTTATGGCTTTAAATACAGAAGGAATCTTTCAGACTAACTAACTCCTGATAGCATACTGCCAAGTGCCAGTCCTATTGGGTCTGTTTAGCAAATAAACACGATTACAGTTGATTAAGCAGATTATTTGTTTTTGTTCAAATTAAAGCTGTTAAAATACATGATGTTCTCCAGTTCCTGGCTTCCAAAGTTGTGTCTGGGAAGATATGCAATTCTGTCTTTCCCTCACCAGGTTAAACCCATTGCTGCATCTGAGGTTGTCTACACCAAAGTTCCTGTCTATGTCTCACTGACCATATATCTTATTCTTTAATATTTACTTATTTGTCATTGACTGGTTGGTTGAGTGTGTGTGTGTGTGTGTGTGTGTGAGAGGGAGAGAGAGAGAGAGAGAGAGAGAGAGAGAGAGAGAGAGAGAGAGAGAGAGAGAGAGAGAGAGCCTGTTCATGCTCATTTGTGCACCTGTGCCACCGCACACGTGTGGAGGTCAGAAGACAACTTGTGGAGCTGCCTTTCTCTTTCCACTATGTGACTTCTGGTTCTTGAACTAGGGTTGATAGGCTTGGTAGTGAGTGTCTTTACCTGTTGAGCCATCTTGATGTCTCTCTGCTGTATTTGCTTGTACTTAACCCAAATTAGACACCTCTAGCAATTCCAAAAACTTGAAAAGTAAAACTCTTCGTGTGGCTACTTTTCCCTGACCTTTGTCTCTTCCCTTTTAGTAATGACATTGTTACCAGCCTTCATTGTGACAAGTTATATTGTAGTTACATTGTCTCCTGTAAGTAAGGACTATATAAATCTAGTCTGACAAATAAGTATAGGTGCATATTTGATGGGGGGAGCCAAATTTCTGGAACTTCTTGCCTTGGCAAGTTCACTTAGTAAGCAACAAAACCAATCTACAATTTGAAATCTATCTGACCCCAAATCCCTCTTCAACCTCTGAGTAGTTCCATTTTCCTTGGAAGGCACCAGCAACTTCTATGCCCTTCACTTATGTAATGCCTTCCAGAACTTTCCCAGGCAAAAGCAGACATTCTGTCCTCAGTTCTCCCCATTCTGTAAAGACCTTCATCTCCTCTGTAAATGTAGCCCATATGAACAAAAATACGTCAAACCAAACATCCCAAGGCCTCTGTTCACCAGCCTCTTCTTGCCTTGAATGAAATCATGAGACTGTTTCAATTGGTAAGCTATACTTGTCTAAAACCAGCATGCACTTCTTAGCTGGAGACATGAAAGAAAAATTGGAATCAAGATATGTTATTACCTATTCAGAGAAAGAGGATGCCCTAGCATACAGAACAGTAAACATCTAAGTGACAGTACATCAGCAACTACCAGTGTCAGTCAGTATCAGTGGTACTGCGGGGTAGATAGTTTCCTCAGGTTGTAAGTGGTGAAATGCATAGATGGGTGATAATGTTGGGAATGGCAATGCACCTGGCTCTCTTCTATGGCTAAGAGTTCTATAAATAGAAGCCACTTTGCAGACCATACCTCTGCCCTTGGGTAGGTGATTCCCAGTGCTCTGACTCATATGCAAGAAAAATGACATCCTGATTGGGGGCAGCCCTTCTGCCTGCCAGCCCATTTGTTACCACCCCAGGCATCATGACATTTAGCTCATAAAGCAACTTAATGACTTTCCCAGCTGCTTGGAGTCCAATGTGTTGTCTGCAAAGACTTCATCCCCAATTTTCTGAGAACATAACAAAAATAAAGGTCGTAACTTTCTGTACCCAGACCACAGGTTTCTCAAGGACAGAGTCACATTTGTATTCTTTTAAAGTTCTCACAGTCTGAGAAGTAGTAAACACTGAGAGGTGTTTCTGGATCAGCAAGTGACTCAGTGGGTGAACTCTTTGTAGGATGTTGGAGAGGGGCTGATGTCCATGTGTTTATGGGTCAGCCAGCTGTTTGCTCAAAGCTGAGCTGCCTTGTGCATTTTATTTCCAGGAAGTCTTGAAAAGGTGGGGGGTGTGGTTGGCTCAAAAGTTTAGGCCATGTCTCCTAGATCAGCATGCATCCAGACAGTCCTTCCTATACAATCTCACCAAATGAGGGTGATCTTTGGAAATACGCACTTCTCAGAGAAAGAGCGCATAAGTCAGTCTCTAAAAATAAACCGGGACCATATGGGATGCTGGCTGTCACCTAGGCTAAGCAAGAACATTTTCCAGTTGATGTGAATGACAAGCAAAGACAGAATGATTTGAAGAGGGCCCGCAGATCAGGTGGAAGCAGATTTGGGAATGTGAGTGTTGGTCTTGACAGAATGACTGAAGTGAGAGCAGTCTAGGACTATCAAAGCAGGTCTCTGGGTGTATCAGGGTGGGCATTTCCAGGGAGGACTGACATAGAGGACAGTCGCTAATAGGAGGAGACTGTAAGTGCTGGAGAGAGCATTTAGCAGACAGGGGACCTGATGGAAAAGCTGGTGAAGAGGAAGCCGGCAGTGTGATGCACAAGTTCTCTTCCTTCCTTAACAAGTGTGTCTGCTTTGTGGCCATTCCATTTGCACATCAGAGTCCTACTTTGTCAGGCTTTTGATGTAAACTTAAAATGGGCAACTCTCTAAAGAGCTACTATCTAAAGGCCTTTTGTGTCAGGTTGGTGCTGTGGAAATATCCACCACTCTGGATTTCCTACCTTTCCCCCTTGCAGACAGCCACTATTGAACTGTCCAGCTTCCTATTCAATAAGCCAGGCTGTCATTGTTTGCTTTCTGTTGCTGTGATAAGCACCATGACCAGAAGAAACTTGGGAGAGAGGGGCTTGTTTGACTTCTTCATCCTAATCATGGCCTGTCACTGAGGGAAGTCATGACAGGAACTCCAGCAGAAACCTGGCATCACAAACTAAAGCAGAAGCCGGATGGAATGGGTCTCCTGACTTTCTCCCCCAGCTTGCTCAGTTTACCTTTACATATACCCCAAGACCACCTACTGAGTAGAGCCCTTCTGCATTAATGAGTCAGGAAAACTACCCATAGACTTGCCTACAGGCTAGTGTGATAGAGACACAGTCTTAAGTGACTGTGCCTCTTCCCAGATTGAAGACTTTTCAGCCCACATTTGTAGATCTTGTCTGATGGATGTGGGATCTGAGAATTTGAAAGAATGAGGTGGACAACAGTCTAATGCTATAGACAACCTTACTTCAGTTTCAGTGTACATTTACATACAAATGAAATACAGAAAACAACAATCTAAGAAAGGTTGTTTAAGCTCAGAAAATCTTGATGAGAAAACCATGTAAATAAACCTCAGTAAGCACATACTAAATATTAACAGAGCAGCCCTTTCCCAGATCTTTCTCAGGACAGACCAATTGAAACACAGTTGCCTGGCATGTGCAATAGATTATATCTGAGAAGGCATGAAAGCAAGGCAGAAGGCCATCTCTAGATTCAAGGCACACTGATCAGATAGGGTTCTATAGCTATGTTCTGACATCCAACAAGAATAAACATACCTTATAAACTGAATGTAAATGTCACAGGAGGCATGAAATCACATCCAAGAACAATCCAGGAAGCAAGCACCTGTGGTAAAAGACTCCTTTCCCCTAGAGCCTCTCTCACAGTTCCTCAAGACATTGTTCACAGGGTGTCATTCTTTTGATTGTGTTCCAATCCCAGATGACCCTAACTTGTGTCAACTTGGCAACAAAAAGAAGGGAGGGCAAGCAAATGATCCAAACCAATAAACTGCATTGATTCTGTGCCTCTAAAGATCCATAACAAACACAGGGGAGGAACAGATATTGGAGATTGCAAGTAAGCTTAGAGTCATTAACAAAATATAATGAAGCTCAATGCACCTGCTCTCCCTTTCCCAACCACCTATGCTGGGTCCGGGTTGATGTTGAAGATCTGTATCCCAACTATGCACACTGTCACACTATCTGCCTCCTCAGTCCACAGTAACTTTTACCCAAATTCCATAAGCCAACCATCTTCAGGGTCTGAGAGTCAGCCCAACCCCATCATGCATTGGCTAGCTAGGACAGAAGGGAGAGGGAAAGAGATGTGTGCGGAATAGGAAGTGGTGATGAATCTTGTTTGGTCCTTTAACTTTGCTCTCACATCTCTCAGCTGTACTCGATCCTTTGTCTTCAAGACTTAAGCTAAAGGAGTTTCCTAGCAACACTGTCACAGTCTTATGTGCACATCCTGTGCCTAACAGATGCCTAAGAAAGGGGTTAGGTAGCCGTGATGATAACTATGTTTCAAGAATATGAGTGCTTGCTGTAGTGGTATAAGTCCATACTTGTAGAAACACTCAGGAATTAGATGCTACAACGTAGGAGAATCATGAGTCCAATCAAAAGTACACAAATAAAGCCATTAAGTAGCACTGATATTAAAGCATAAGTAGAAGACAAAGTGGTAAATTCACATAATCTCCTTGACACATTTTTGTGTTTCTCAGATAAGCCATATTGGACCCTCTGCAATTAATTTCCACTGAAACTGTAAGGCCTTTGGGTGCTCTGTGCCTTCAAGGAAGCTCCTGTGGGTTTTGGTTGTTGTAGATATGGGTAGTCTATTCACTGTACAGCTTTTTCCCCTGCATCTCTTTCCTCATCCAGCTTGAGTTGGAGTGTAATATGCAAATCGTGGCGGGTAGTGCGCTGGAGCTGCGATCGATCAGCTTTCTCCTAGCCACACCTCTAATCTCCCAAAATGTGAATGTTCTATTTTAAAGACCAGATGCTGTTAAAAGGGTCTGCTACAGGATGCTGCTAGTCACCTGTCCTGGAAAAGAGGTTCGGAACTGCAAGGAAAGGGGCATAACCTTGTAATGAACAGACCAGGAGCACGAGACTCATGCTGCAGCTACTGCCAATGAGAATTGCTTCTTCTCCAAGCACCTGTCTCCTCAACAGGAAAAGCAGAAACCCTTATGTTTCCCTCCAGGATGGCCGTGGAGAAGGTGTAGAGAGCAGATGGCGTGTTCCCACTCAGGGCCTCCCATGCATCATGAGCTGAGCAAACAGGGATGGATTTCCTCACAAACTCTCCACCCCTAAGATCTGTGTCACCACAGCATTGCAGGAAAAAAAGGAATAGAACAGGTTTTCCCAAAGCACCCCAGAAAACCACAAAACTCCCAGAAAGAAAAGCAAAAGGCATTTGTGAAGTTGTGGGCTGCACTTGACTGTTTGATAGGAAGAGGAAACAAAGTGATGGATCTGAGAAGACTTTCAAGACTTCTGTAACCCTGTTGGGTAACTCTTACCCCCAAGCAAAGTATTATTAGTTATCTACAGTCAAAGCAAAACAGCATATCAAAATTAATGGTTCTGGTGTTAGCAGTCGATTCTCTGGGGAAAAAAAGGACTTTCACCCTCAGTCGCCTCCCAAGATGCACTGAGCTACCCTGTCACTGTCCTTGTACTGAAGCAGATTGCAGTTGAATGCAGGAATGGTCGAGTAGAGGACAGGGAATGACGGATTCACCAGACTGGACTTGGGTTACCAGCATATTTCTAAAATAGCTTAGAAAACCCAAAGTATTACTACCAAAATCATGCTACACACAAACTTTGTTTTACTAGACTCCTCTCCTCTCCCCCGTATGTGCACAGGCATGCAAACAAACATGAACACAACACCCAGATCCAGCAGGAGGAACCGAAAAATTTTAAGAACTTAACCGTTACTTGTGAACCAGTTGTAGTTTCCCTCTAGCCTTCATTCCCAAACTCCCCAAAATCTGAGCAATAACTCACCAATAAATAATACCTAAATGGACTGTTGGAAGCTATTAGGTGATGGTGGGAACTGAGAGCTAATGCCTTGTTGGGGAGACAAATCTATTGTGAGAAGGTGTATTCTCTCTCTCTCTCTCTCTCTCACACACACACACACACACACACACACACACACATACACACACAATTTCATCCCTGGCTGCCATGAGTTGAGAAGCTGCTTCTATAATATACTCCCGTCAATAAAATATTGTACCTTACCTCAGGTCTAAAACAATAGATTAAGTTCACTATGAACTGATACCTTCTAATACTATGAGCCACATCCCTGACCAAAAACTGTTTCCTTCTTTAAGTTGGTTTCCTTGGATATTTTGTCACCACACTGGGGAAAACAAAACTCAGAGTAGTCATTAAGTAAACAGGGGAAAAAAGGACTGTTCAATCTGTTGCTGTGGGTCAGTGAAAGACCAATGGAGATTATAGTCAGGAACTAAACATCATCTACTCCCATTCTCAGTGCATGATTCCAGTTAAGGTCATTAGAAAAAGAAGCATGCAAAGGGGAGAAATAGAGGCAGGAGAGGAATATGCATGCCTACTCTTGCAATGATAATGAGCAAAGACCTGGGAGGGAAGAGAAGAACGTGTTCAAAACTATCGTTTCAAATTAACCTAAAATGTTCTTGAACAAGCGACAGCATAAACTCTGTATAATGGATCACAAAAAGGAACACAAACTACTGGTAGTTTTTAAAATGTAGCTATGTGCCAGAGAAATGTGCTGAGTTAAAGAAGCCAATCTCAAAGGATAAAAGCCACGAGAACTAAGAAGAGACTGGTATTTGGCAGAAGGTAGATGTGAGGACAGTTCTGACTATAAAGTAGCACAGGGGAATTTGGTTGTTTGAAAAATTCTGACTATAAAAAGCTCCACATATGTTGAAATTCATAAAGCTGCCTGCTCATAAGAGTAAATTTCACAATATAAAATTATTTTAAACAAAGGAACACAAGTGCCCCAGAGAAGATACAGGTATAAAGGTAAAAGAAGAAAAAGGAAAAAGAAGCCAATTGTATTTTTAATTGTTGTATGCTAATTGAACAAAGTTCAGGAGTACCAAGTGATGTTTTAATACATGTGTATATTTTACATTGATCAAATCTTGGTAGTTTGCATGTGTCAGATCAAATATTTACCAATTCTGTTTTTAATCTTTTCATTTTTGAGATTATAATGGATACATCATTCTCTCCTTCCTTGTCTTCCTACAAAACCTTGCGAGGTAGTCCCCTTTATTCTCTTTTAATCATCATTTCTTTGTGATGAAAGGTTCCAAAACCTCTCTTCTAGTAATTTCGAAATATGCACTGCCATCCTTGACTACAGTCGCTGCTACCATGCTGTGGCACATCAGAGCTTATTCCTCCTAAGTACCATCATATACCAGTTCACTAACTCTCGCCATCCCTGCTTTCATCTCTGGAAACCATTTTTCCACTCTTTATTTGAGATAATCATTTTATATTCCACATGTGAGTGAGGTCATGCAGTATTTGTCTTTTGGATCCTAGTATAATCCATTCAATGTGATGTATTCTAACTTCATCCTTTCTTTCTTTAACATCAGAATTCTCTTTATAATAACAGAGTTCTATACTATGTGTCCATTCCTTAGTTCATAAGCATCTGAATTGGTGCCATGTCATGGCTACTGAGAATTGAAACAAATATTTTTTATCTCATCTCTGTAACCAAATACCTGACAAGAAAGAGGTAGGGGAGATGTGTTTTATTTTAGTTTGTTGCTTGAGATATAACACAAAAGAGAAAGTATGAGAAAACAAGTCTGAACGTTGAGTCAAACCACCAAGTTTAGGGCCTAATCCCTATGACATTTTTTCTCTAACAATCTCCCCTCCTAAAATAGTGTAATCATCTGAGTATAAAATGTTCCAATCTATGGACCTAAATAGACATTCTGAATTCAAACCACAGCATTCCACCCTAACCTCCACAGACTCATGGCTACCTCATAATATAAAACACATTCGTCTCGCTTTAAGATTCTTTGTGGATTACACTTCTAACACTGTTCAAAAGGCCAAACCCAAAGTCCCTTTGTGACTCATGGCAATCTTTTCATTGTGATCCCCTGTCAAATAAAGAAGCAATTGACATGTTCCCAACATACTCAGGGTAAACATACACAATATAATGGTGGAAACAAGGAAAGATTAGACCCAAACAAAACCAACACACAATAAAAATCAAAGTCCACAGTTCCATGACTAGTATCAAACCTCACTGTGGCATCATATGGGTTCTAACTGGCTTGAAAAGCCCCACTCCTCCAACTCTGTGGTGGGGAACAAACATGGTTTCTTTTTGGGGCTGGCTCTTCTCAGTACCTGAACCTGTCCTTCACACATGACCCACGTTTATGGTAGCTCCCATATATTGACATCTCCTTTGAAACTTAGATTTCCCTTTCAGTGCTTTAAGCAACATCTACTCAAGGTTTTCTTGCAGGAAACCTGGCCCTGCTATATCTGGCAGCTGTTTTGGAATCTTAGTGCAAGCCTCTATGATTCCTCATGCTTGCATCTTTGCATGACTGAAAATCTACTACCACATGAATGATGCTCAACTCTGCCATCTAGAGACGGAGCCTCACCCTCTCAGACAGCAACTACAACTACTTCTCTGTACTTTCACTGCTAAAGCTGTGAAGATGCTTCCAAAGGCAATTTCTTCTAGAAGTGTCTCTTCTAGAAGTGTTCCATCTTTTCAAACCCTTTCCTCTCACATGAATTTGTTTTACACTCTGGATCTCCCATTGGATGAAGCCTTTCTTCAATGAACCATGTCCATTTTTTCCAGCACAAATTCTGAGATTTCTCCTCAGTTGACTGTGGTCTTTAAGAATTGCAGTCATTTCATCAGTCCAGTCCTCAGGTTTAACTGGGTTCAAGCTCCTTTCTTAAATGACACAATCTGCATAGCTTTCTACTTCGCTTTCTGCTCTCCTGCTCTCTTTTACCGTGAATTATTGCAAACAGAGCAGGAGACAACGGTACCACAGTGAGGAAGGTATGCTGCCTAGAAATTTCCTCTACCAAATAATGTATTCTATTACTTTGGAATTCAGCCTCATTCAGATCTTCATGACATGAGTAAACCACAGCCAGTTCTCCCCAGAATAAACAGTGAATGACCTCTAGCTCAGTTCAAATCCTTTATTCGTCTCTAAAACCTCATAACCCATTCTTTTCACATCCCTCTCATTAATTACCTCAACTCCTGGTAGCAGTTTTCTGTAACCCAATAACTTACAAGAAGCAACTAAGGGGGGAAAGAGTGATTTTGTCTTGTGATTTGAGAGAATGAAGGCTGTCACAGAGGGGAAAACATGGCAGCAGGAGACAATGTGCTAGCCAGTCCATGTGGCAGCTGTCTGCTCACAGCTTGGGGAAGAAGAAAGCATAGAGAAAAAGTGGAACCACACCATAACCTTAAGGATCACTCCCCAGTGAACAGCTTCCTCCAGATAAGCTCCTCTCCTACAAGTTTCACAAACCTATCAAGACCATGCCACATAATAGAGACCAGATGTCCAAACATATGAGACTGGTGTGGTAGGGGGGTTGTATTCAAACTACAATACTATTATTAAAAAGTGGTTCATTAGAATAGTCCCTAGAGCATGGCAGAAGTGAGGTGCACATTTAATCTCAGTACTCAGGAGGCAGAGTTAGGCAAATCTCTGAGTTGGAGGCCAGGTGTGGGAACACCAGACCTTGAGCAGAGACCCACTTCCCCTTCTGCCTGGGAGTAGGCAGCTGTAAGACAATGTTTACTAAAAACATGTTTACTAAAAACAATACAATGCCCGGGGCAATACGTTCCTGGAAAAGGCCTGCCCACAGAAACCGCCCTGACCTCGACCTTGTCCAAAGACTAACCGCCTCTTCTGCCACGCCCAGATCAGTTTTTGGGGTCAGAGGAGAACCAGCCAGGGGAGAGGAGAGAGCAGAAGCTTCTCTGGTGGGAGCCTTTCTTAGGAAGTTTTCTTGAACCTTTTTGGAGCCTGTTTAAAGTTTTCTTTACATCGTTGAACAAGTCTCTGTGTTGTCAATCCCCAACACCCTCCGCACGTTCTCGGACACAGGCCTCGCAGCAGACGCGACAGCCAGGTTGTTCTACATAGTGAGTTCCAGGATAGCCAGAGCTACTTAGAGAAACCCTGTCTCAAAAAAATAAAGAATAAAACAAATAAGACAAAACAAAAACAAACATTGATAAGTATGCATGATGGCATATCCTTATAATCACCATCCCAGCACTCAGAAGATAGAGACAGGAGGATCATAAATTTGAGGTCAGCTTGCAAATATAACAAGATGCTTCTCAAAAATAAATGCATACACACATACACAGAGAGAGAGAGAGAGAGAGAGAGAGAGAGAGAGAGAGAGAGAGAGAGAGAGAGAACTTGTGGCCAAAATATTACAAGTAGAATTTCGTGTCAAAGTATTTCAGTACAATGAGAAGATTAAGTCAGTGTATTAATGTGAAGAATCAGGGTACTCAGGCTACCTCAGTTTCAAAGTAAAGAAATTGATGATGGGATATTGTGTAGAGAATTCTCTGAACATTTCCAATTTTAACAAATATATACGGCAAGGTGTCTTGGGGATGTGTAAAAAACAGATGTGGAAATGGTCTTCATGTCCAGTACTAAAGTAGGTTACAAACTTCCTAACGCTTATAATCCAGAAGATTTCCAACAGCATGGTAAGACAGTGTGTGTCTTTGGATAAGGGAAGGTGTGGAAGAAGGAAGAAGAAATAATGGAAGAAAGTGACATGGGGGAGGAGCAAAAGAAAGAAAATGGGACACTGCGAGCCAAAATAGACCTGAAAACAGTAAGCAAACTTCATGATGCCATGTTCATCATTCTCTAGGAGGATAATCAGTATAGAAGTTGCCAAAACAAATATAGCTCCGCATCTTAAGTAAAACAATTACACAGAAAATCAAATTGAGCAACAGCCTCACTTTTGAATGAGAACCACACAAATCACAAGGTTAGCATCTTGACCAGGTCCGCTGCTCAGCACTGAGTGAGGCTGGTTGTCCAGATCTAAGCCTGAGTATTGAAGGGTTTTAAGAAGGCCATGTGGCAGGTGGTCCTGGGCACTAGCTTGAGGAAGACTCTGCTCTTCACTGTGGAATCATGAAAATGGCCTTCTGAGCCAGGAGGTAGTGGCACATGCCTTTAATCCCAGCACTTGGGAGGCAGAGGCAGGCGAATCTCTATGAGTTCAAGTCCATCCTGGTCTACAGAGTGAGTTTCAGGTTATCTATAGCTGTTTCACAGGGAAACCTTGTCTTAGAAAGAAAGAAAGAGAGAGGGGGGGAGGGAGGGAGGAAGAAAGAAAAAGAAAATGGCTTTCTGAAACTGAGTCTCAGGAAGATTTCCTGTGCCACTGGCCTGGTTGCTTTTCAATAACTAAAATCTAATATGCTTTTCTTTGATCTTTTTCCCCTTCCATAAATTTAAGCTTTTATACCATGGCTTATAAAATCAAGACAGCTCTTTCAAAGTGTTCCAAAAGGAACTTCATTTTTTCTCCCTGTATAAACATGTGCACATTACCAGTACATAAATGCCCATGTGTTTATCAGAAATTCCAAGGACATACTGGAATTAAAGTGGTCCTCCTGGCCCATCTTAATAATTGCAGGCTCTTCTCTGAAGTATAATAGGTCACCTTTACCTTCGTGACATGATGTCCACCTCTTGAAATAGAAAAAGAGTTGTTTTGTACTTTTTAAACAGCTTTATTGCAGGATGATTTGCATGCTATAAAATTCATTCATTTTGAGCAAACTACACATTTTATTAAAATTACATTGCTGTCATAGCAGATCACCATAAACTGAATAACATAAAGCAACCCAGATGTATTATCTAGAAGCCTCCATAGACCATCTAGCTGTCTGGGCTGGCATCAGCTAGCTCTTCCTTCCTCTGCCTAAGGACTCTGGGCTCAAAATGAAGGATCTTCAGAACCTTGTGTTTACAAAATAATGAGCAAGAATCCATCCAGTGAAAAGATAGGGTTGGTCTTCTGCTAACTTCACTTCTTGTGCCTATATGAATGGTGGCCTTAACTCCTTACCCTCGTTGCTCCAAATGGTCTCTCTATGAACCTCTTTTCTCCCAAGTAATTAGAGCCATCACCATGCTACCAGCTGCTCCAACTTTCCCTTCTTCAACATCTCTGTCTCTAATTTTATAGGCTGTCATGATAAGTGTCCATTCGTATAGCCCTGGATAACCTCCCTGTTTTAACACTGGTCCTGTTGTCAGTGCTACAAACTGCAAAGTATTTGCTTCTGCACCCAATGCTCAGGGAACATTGAGGAAGAAGAGGGAGTAGAAAGATTGTAAGAGCCAGAGGATCAACAAGTTTGCTGTGAGATTATGTCTCCTAGGAATATCTGAAGCTACACACGTAAAGTCTACCCAAAATTACCACCCAGACATAAGATGAACAAAGATGACTTCAATGGACATGCCAAAGTGTATGGGGAAACACCCACAAGGCCTCAACCCTACAGAAAGAACTATAGCCAACTGAGCTCCCATCACTCTTCCCCAGGAAAGAGCATATCAACTAGTCAGACAATATTTTCAGCCCTGGCAACATACATAGAAACATTATATAGACTGAGAAGGTTATACTTAGGAACATGTATGCAAGTAATAACAATTAATGAAAAAAGATGCAATGCATTTAAAGAGAGAAAGGGGGAATATTGAAAGGTTTTTGAGGGAGAAATGGAAAGGGAAAATGTAATTATATGATAATCTCAAAATTAAAAAAAAAGAAAAATGGTTAAATAAAGAAAATAAAGTAGGATACAACACGGTACAGAAACAGATGTAGATACAGTGTGTTAAATGAAGGAATAGGGCTTAGAATTTGGAATAAGATGATCAATACAGACCTTACTATGAAAAAGACCAGAAAAGGCAAGGCACACACATATGTAGAATGTGTATATTCACATGGAGATGTGGGAACATGAAGCATCCATCACCAATCCTTTCCACTTACCTGGGCTTTGGACCTAAGTCAAGGTTAGGAGGTTGAGCTTGTTGATGTGCCAAAAGTTAATTGCTAATGTAGTGTGATTAGCTTAATACCCCACATGCAACACAACCACTCTGTGAAACAAACATTCATTTCCCCTCTCGTAATAGGTGAGCCTATAGCCGGACCTTATTATCCTCCAACCCCCTGAAGTCTCTGTGTGACTAGCACCTCACTGTGACAGGACCTAGCCATTTTGCCCTGCTTCTGTGCATGAATGATTGTACCAAGACAAGCGATGTCCTTCAAACATTGTAAAGAAGTGCCTGGCCTCCACCACGCTTCACCACAAACATAAAAATCCACCCCACAGTGAGCATGAAATTTGCAGGCTTAATTCTAAACATTCCCCAGCTAGAGTTAGCATGCAAGAAAAAAATTTTATGGTATACTTTGACAAGAAGAAGAGGACTCAAGAGTTTAGTGTACAAGAAGGAAGTCCTATGACTCTTAGATAACCGGACAACTAAGTGCACTCCCAGAGACAAGCAAAGGCAGTACCAGGGATCCTGAAGCATCGGGGGCACCAGGCAGCTTCTGGCCTCAGTGGCAGCTGCAGACCCTGCCAGCTAGATTCCCAGTTCTCTGTTTCAGGAAATGTCCTGTAATTTACTTGTCAAGCAAGACAGGCACCCTGGTCCCGCTAGAGAAAAGCTTGTGAACGGTCCCTGTAGCTATTAACTCACAAAAGTCTGAAACTTGCAACATGCTTTTGTCAGGAAAGGGGAGAGAAAACAAAGGAAGTCAAAAGGAGAGCAAAAGATGCAAAGATTCAATTTTCATTACCCCCTTGCAGTTTAACTTGGCTCAAAGCCAAGAAAGAAACCTATTTCTTATCCAAAGAATCTCTGAAGATCTAATGTTATTTTTCTTTAGATGCCAAATCTCATATCCTTTTTTCCTCTATTACTTTTATATCAAAGATCTAGTGAGGGCATCTCCACAGCCCTGCTTCTGCCTTTGTTCCTTTCTCTTTTAATAACAGCTCGGAAAACCAGCTATTCTGCCTACATGCCTTGTTTTTTCATTAAAAATGAATCATTTCCTGGCTAAAACTTGAAAGAATGTAACCTCTCAGGCCAAGTTAACTTTATCATTTTATCTTGTAAGCAAAGACAGAAATCTCAAAGTTTTGTTTAAACACTTCCTTTTGATTTTCGGGGCAAGCTTCCTAAGAAGGGATTACGATTTTCAAAGGGCACATTCACACAGGTGCCCTGGTTGCTTTGGAAAGCTCAGCCAAGTCAAGCCCTAGCTTGAGGAGAGGATGAAGCCTGAATAGGAAGGATTTGGTTCTTCAGGCAAGTTGAGGAATTGCAGAGCTGGGGGTCACAAGGGGAAACACTCTTCACTGAATCTGTATGCAAAAACAGAGTGCAGGCTTTCTGCTGACTGGAGTCTACCTCTGTCAGCTCTTCTCCACTCAATACACTTGCTTATGGAGGTTGCCAAGGAGCATCCCATCGTTTTTCACACAATCCTGCTTGTTAGATTTTAGTTTTTAATTATTTATTTACTTTTTAGATGTAACTACACATAGTATGCATCTCAGGTTGGCCTTGAACTTGTGATCCTCCTGCCTCAGCCTCTCAAAATTCATGGGATGCAGTATCATACCACTGTCACATAATTTTAACAATATCCATGCTTTTTGAAGTGCAGTTCCTCTTTGATTTACAGTGGAGGCATGTCTCAGTAAATTCATTGTAAATTGAATGTGTCCTGAAAGCAGTGAATGATCCCAATTTACTCACATACTCCGCCGATCCTTATGTATTCTCACAACTCTTTCATAGCAGACAATTTAGTAAAATCTTCTGATGAGAAGGCTATTCTTATAGATTTCTCGTGTAATTAATTGAATACTTGTATCCAAAGGATCTCCGGCAGCAAGAAAATACAGGCTAAAGTTTTAGCTGCTTCTCCACTGCTATCTGAACTGGATGGGAGCTGTGCTCAGTGCTGCTATCCAGCAGTGTGTCCAAGGATTAGTCTACAGATCACTAGCCTAGGAAAAACATCCAAATTCAAAATGGCACGTACAGCTTCCACCCGAAGTTCATCACATTTTGCATTAGTCAAATGTTAACACTCATTTCAAACCTGGAAAACTAGGAGCCACCTGATAACACTCATTCTGATTCTGAGACAGGAACTCCTTCCTAAAACCAATCCTAGGTTGGATAGCTATGGAGCAGAGCTGGGAAGTTGCCAATGTGAACATTGTATAAAGAATTCCTGATGGGCTGAGACACTCTTGAGCAAGGGCAGTGTGCCCCAAACATAAGGACCCTAAAGAGAACCTACAGGGTGTATATAGTGTGTCTAAAGGTCATAGTGGGTACTGATATAGCTCATCTAGTGGAAATATGTGACCTTAATCCCAGTGTTCAAGAGACAGCTCTCCCTTCTCCTCTACCCCAGCAGAATAAGCCACCTGAAGTATTTAGAAGTGCCTCAACACCCGATGTTCTGCTATTATGGCTGAAGGACCCACTGACTAGATAATAGCACACATTGACCAATCACACTTATGAATGGCTAGGAAAAAGAATGGACCTGGGTCATTCCAAACATTACACAAACACAGTGTCAAGTCTGACTAGGGACCAGAGAATTGGAGCAAGTTACAATGGTAATTCATTAATACTGGCAGTCAACTCTACCATACAAATGAATTAAAATCATGATGAGAAATTCTGCTTAGTAGCAATAACAATCAAAAAGAGATATCAAAGTATACAAGATACCATGCAATTATTCTAAAATAAATAATGGCTTTATTTATAGTAGCCAAAAACTGGAAATAACCTAAATGTCCACCAAATGAAGAATGGATAGACAAAATGTGGTGCATTTGTATAATGGAGTATTACACAGTTGTTAAAAACAATAACATCATTAAACTTTCTGGAAAATGAATGAAACTAGAAAAGATCATCCTGAGTGAGGTAACCCAGACCCAGAAAAACAAACATGGTATGTACTCACTTATAGGTGGATATTAGCCATAAACTGAAAGATAACCATGCTATAATCCACAGACCCAGAGAAGCTACATAACCAGGAAGGCTCAAGCAAGGACACATTAATCTCACTGTGAAGGGGAAATAGAATAAACATCACAGGTGGACGGGGAAAGATCCTGAATGGGAGTGAGCATGGAAACAGGAGGGATCAGGTGGGGAGAGGATGGAGGAAGACAACAGAAATCCGGGGCATCTCTCGAATGAGTCAGAAAACTAATGCAATGGAAACTTCCAGGTATATATGAGGGTGACCCTGAGACTTCTAGCAATGGGGTACAAGGAACCTGAACCTGTCATTTCCTGTAACCAGGCAAGACTTCCAGTGGAGGGATTGGGACCCCAACCCAGCCATATAACCTTTGACCCACAATTTGCCCTGCCTACAAGATATGCTGGGACAAAGGTGGCACAGAAATTATGGGAGTGGTCACCCAATACCTGGTCCAACCTGAGACCCATACTGTGAGAGGAAACTAACCGCTGATACTGCCTGGAAGGCCAGAGCCCAGAGAATGGACAGCCAAGAGGATACAACCAAACATGACTAGTGGTAACAACGACAAAGATTCCCAATCGTCATCTCCTATACTCATAGATTGTTACCTAGCCAAACAGTCATCAGAGAGGCTTCATCCAGCAACTGATGGAAACAGATGCAGAGACTCACAGACAAACCTTAGGCAAAGAGCTCTGGGAATCCTGTGGAAAAGGAAGAGAAAGGATTGTGAGAGTCAGAGGGGCCAAGTACACCTCAAGAGAAACACAGAATCAATTAACCTGGGCTCATAGGGCCTCGTAGAGACTGAGCCAACAACCACAGATTTTTGTATGCAAGTGACCTAGGCACTCCACACATATGTTATAGTTGTGGACCTTGGACTTCTTGTGGGAATCCTAACAGTAAGAACAGGCTCTGGCTCTGACTCTGTTACCTGCCTTTAGAACCCTTTCCTCCTGTCAGGTTGACTTGTTCATCCTTAATACCATAGGAGATGCCTGGTCTCAATGAAACTTGATATGCCATGGCTGGTTGATATACATGGGAGGCCTGCTCTTCCCTGAAAAGAAAGGAGGGGTGGAGGGGGAATGGGCAGGGGAGGTTGGAGGAGGTACTGGGAGGAAAGGAGGGAAGGAAGGGGAAACTACGATCAGGATGGAAAATTAATTAATTAATAAAAGAAATTATTTAAGTGCTTATAGAAACCCAGCTCGGTTAGACTTATCTAGAGTTCTTTAATCACTACACTATTAACATCACATTTGTATTTTAGAAATTTCACTAAGCATAGAATTCATCATATGTATTTTTACAATATCTCTAATAAGCTAATATAATGACTCTTAAAAGAAAAATAGAGATGAGTGAACCACAATATTAGGATAAATATAAGGCAACTGTAAGGTACTCAGAAATATTACAAATAATAACAAAAATTCTAGTCTTCATGTAGAAATAGTTACATAAGCTAGAACTCCACAGGGAAGTTAATCAACTGAAGACTAAACCCTGACATAATTGACCCTGGGAGACATTAAATGGGTAAAGTTCTGGTCACAGAAGTCTGAGTTCCTGAGTTCAATCCCTGGCACCATACGAATAGACAGGTATGGAGCTGTACACTTGCAATCTGAACATTAGGGAAGTGGGGAGCAAAGTGTCTCTCCTAGGTCTGCTGACCAGTAACCTAACCCTAGGTCCCAGTGTGAGACCCT
This sequence comes from Mesocricetus auratus, assembly GCF_017639785.1. Classification (NCBI taxonomy): domain Eukaryota; kingdom Metazoa; phylum Chordata; class Mammalia; order Rodentia; family Cricetidae; genus Mesocricetus; species Mesocricetus auratus. The sequence continues at coordinate 36,229,915 of NW_024429202.1, read as the reverse complement.
GTTTCAAAACACATGGAGGATATCTCTTTTGGAATGACACTTGAAATAGTCTATGGCATCCATACACACAGGTGTGTATGCCTGCAAATATACAAACACCCACACACATATTTGCGTAAATGAAAACATGCAGATTTTAAAAATCTTTAGTTTTCTTTTGAAAACACCCATAGTATAGGAAAGATGTAATAAACAGCTGTGTTTTGCTATGTGGCAAGGACAAGCTGACATCAAACAGTTCTAGGGTCCCATCTCAGTGGGAACATCTCAGGGACTCAGACAGACATGCACTGGATATGTCATAGTGACCCAGAATTATGAGGAATTGCCTTTGAATTGTGGTGATTCCCCTGAAATCCACATACTTTGTGCCCTCAGTCTGAACTCACTTCTTCCATGTGGGGGTCTAGGGCCCAGAGCCTAGTACTAAGCATCAAATTTCCCCCATGCAAGTGACTGTCTTGGGGTAGTCCTGGCATGTGCTTTGGCTCTTCTGCATTACTTTCTTCTTCTGTGCACTGTCACGGGGACTGAATAGGTACCAGCTCTAGAAGACGGGCTGGCACTTAGTAGATGCTCAGTAAAACAGATTCTAAAAGAGCTATGATCCATAACCGCTTGTTCTGCAAATGGAAGTTCAATCCATCTTCCTTGCAGAGCTGCTGAGCTTGGGTGAGAAAAGAATGCACTTGAAGTTAAACAACAATGACAACAAAACAAAAGCCATCTCATAACAAAGAACAGGAACAAAGCAAAGCATCAGTGTCATTTTAGGGTCGCAAAGCTGAAAGAGGGACAGAGTCCAAGGTGACTCTGGGGAACATAGGAAGGATGGTGTCACACTGGCAACCTGGAATTGGCTGTGATGTGACTTGAAGAGGAAGGAATTCCCCTATAGGGAGCCATATCTTCACTATAGGGTTCTCTGGGCCAGAACAAAGCCAACAGAAAGCAGCACTGCGGTTGTGGCATGAGCCATGGGAGCAAGCCGTGGCTTCCATCAGGAATGCACTTTATTTCTTGTTATAGTGACTATGGAAACAGTTCAATAACACAATCCAAGAAGGAAATAGGAGCCAAGGACTGACTCTAAATCTAGTCTGTTTATCATTCCCCTATTGTGGGACAGCTCCACACTTTCTGCCCCAAGCCAAACATAAATTTCTCAGAGCCCCAAACCAAACATAAATTCTTGCCTCTTCTATTATTTGACCCAGAGCTCAGTATAAGATGATAAAACTGAGGGTGCAGTAGTTGGAGCCATGGATGAGAAAAGTTGATAGATTTATTGGGTGCCACAGAAGAGGCCTGAAGCAAAGAGAGACATCATGTGGGTGGCAGGACTCTGAAGGAACTGGACATGCTGGAAACTAGGCCAAGAAACTAAAGAAGGGTATGGGAGAGCAGAGCTAGAGTCACTGTCAAGGGTATCCCTCCAGGACACCTACCACTCAGGAGTTCACTCTAATTACCTAAAAGTCAACTAAGAGACATTGACACTGTTGGAGCAAGTATACAGACAGGTCCTAAGAGACACAGAAATTCAGGGAGTCAGACAAAGGGGTTATTAGGCTTTCAGATAACTGTCACCAAAACAAGAAGACTAACTGGTCCCTACTGAGAAATGAGAGTTCAAACACAATGATGTGGGGAATGAGTCTCTCTGGGGTCATAAACTCAAACAACATTGAATTTTTTTTAAATTACATCTATCTATCTATTTATTTATTTATTTATGCGTGTTGGAGGTCATACATGTATACTTGCCCTGCAGGAAGTTTTCTGAATGTAGCCTGGGAAGGTCAATCTCTTCTTCTGTCATGTGAGCCCCAGGGTTGGAACTCAGGTTTTCAGGTTGGGCAGTAAGTGCCTATACCTGCTGAGCCATTTCTTTAGCCCACAAACAACAATTTAAAACAAAATAAGCCATTCTTACATAACATACCAAAGACACATTAACTTGACATATGCTTATAAAAGATGATTGAAAACATTAAAAGTCTTTGCTCTTTAAAATTATAGTGTATCATTTCTCTAAGATCAGAAACCTTTGTGAACAGGGAATGCTGCACTTTATAACATACAAAGATCTGGAGTCTGACCAGGGTCTTTTAGGCAGCATTGCTTGCATTCTAGTCATGATATCATGCCACACAGGTGAGAACTGACAGAGATACCTTGGGCTTATTACATATTTTCTTTTGAATTAGTTTTTGGTTGCTGGACATTTAGAAACTTTTTATTGTTGCCAAATTTTTCTCACTTTTTCATTTAATTAAGCTCTCTGCACATGGGCCACAATGTATGTGTTGAGGAACTGTGGTTTGGACCACTCTTTCAATCTTGTCACCATTTACTTAAGTTTAAAAAATATTAACTCTAATGAAATATTTTTGGATGTATGGAAAAGAGTTGAAGAAACAGACAAAGGATATTAAAGATGTTGAGAGTTGTGAAAAAGAATGGAGGGATTTCCCCAGAGCAGCACATTCTCCTGTCCTCAGAGAACATTTGAGAAAATGAAGAAGATGCTTGTAGACAAAGACAGGACTTTGGTAGACATGGTTCTCCTGGGATGAGCAGTAGACCTTTCTTGAATCAGTCAGATACAGAGGAAAATGCCGATACATCAGAGAGAAGCAGCAAGCCACAGCCATGTCTTACCTACTTAGCATCTCAGCAAACAAAGAGTGAGTTCTTGTTTCTCCCTGCTTATATCTTCTCTCCACCCAGCATCTCATTTCCTGTGTCTGCCCAGCCATCTCACTTCCTGTCTGTCTGTACAGACCTACAGACCCTTATGGTTAGCTAGTGGCAAGCTCCATTCTCTGACCTTCAGACAGGCTTTATTTGTACAAGCAAGATATCACCACACATATAAAACTGCAGATACAACATAATTTAGGGGGAAGCCCCCTTTCCTCAATGGGTGTTATATGGGGTACTCACCATTTACAGATACCTGGTTTTTTCCTAATCTTCTGACTCTTAGCTTGCTAAATTCACCTGATACTCATTTTTGTTTCCTTTCCTAGTTTCCCTTTGTGTGATATAAAATTGTCTTGGCATAAAAATGTCTCCACATTTTTATAAAGATGACCTACTGTTTTCAAAGTCAAAGCCTTGTCACAGAAGTGATAGCAAGAGAAAGATGAAGAGCTGTGGAGTAATTAGCTTTGGGGATGCAGACCGAATGAAACCCTTCATTTTGGTGCCCCAAGCAGAATCATATTGTTCTGAAAACTATCTTGAGAGTAAATACTGAGATACAAGCACAGATGCAGCAAAGCAAACCACCGTGTGATCCAAAACTCCATCATACTTATGTTAAGTAGATCACTACTGTCCTTCCTTGGCATCTCTATTCATTGGCACTTCCCAGGGAAGAGAGAGTGTGACTTGTATGAGTTTAATGAGCCTTTTCTCACTCAGCCCTATGCTGCAGGGCAGGGTAAAGAATTTCCTCCTCAAGTCAGACATTGATTATAAAACAACAAAACAATGACAACAACAGAACACTTGCCATGGAAGTCTTGGAATGGGCAATTCTGTCATCTTCATTATTTCTTCCTGTCAAGAGGAATCCAACTTAATAGCATTCCTCTCACAGGCACGGCCATAAAATATGTCTAGCTGAAACACAAGAGAAGTCAGAGGTAGGTACGACTAATTGCTTTTATGTCAGGTGTCGAGAATAATCGATATGCCCTTGCTTTACTATTTACACGTGGTCCAGCAGATACAAACCTAATACTCAATATTATTTTTACCATGCTCATAGTACTACAGTTATAGAGGAAAGATGGTCCAAATAATTTAGCACCAAGAATGGGGAACTGTACAACTGTCTTCTATACCATGGTTTAGCTTCCTTTCTTCAGATAAGTTTTCATTCCTAATCCCTTGGTTCCAGCTGGAACTTGAAAGTCAGGTTACCATTTTATGACCCCAGAGAGACTCATTCCCCACATCATTGGGTTTGAACTCTCATTTCTCAGTAGGGACCAGTTAGTCTTCTTGTTTTGGTGACAGTTATCTGAAAGCCTAATAACCCCTTTGTCTGACTCCCTGAATTTCTGTGTCTCTTAGGACCTGTCTGTATACTTGCTCCAACAGTGTCAATGTCTCTTAGTTGACTTTTAGGTAATTAGAGTGAACTCCTGAGTGGTAGGTGTCCTGGAGGGATACCCTTGACAGTGACTCTAGCTCTGCTCTCCCATACCCTTCTTTAGTTTCTTGGCCTAGTTTCCAGCATGTCCAGTTCCTTCAGAGTCCTGCCAACCACATTTTAGTTCTTATAACCTGGGATGGCAGGTACAGTGAGAAAGTTGCACGCTCAGATTCCCCAAAAGAATCTCAAGGTTTCAAGGACCCCATGTTACCCATATTATGGTACTTATGTCTTCCTGTATGCTTTGGCTGATTTTTGAATCATTAATTAAATCATGTTTATATTTTTACCAGGTTATCTCATTCTAAGTTCCAGGGAGACAGTTTTCTGGGAAGAGGAAGCAATATTATAAGAGAGAGGGGAAAGTGGGAAGCAACTGGAGGGGAAAGGCAAGAGGAGGCCACTTGGAATGCTCGAGACTTTAGGGGGTTTCAGTTTTAAAAGAAATAACATCCTTCATGTCAGGGACAAAATGCAGCAGGAGAAACATGACACAATCTGTGTACAAGGCCCTGAGAAGGTATGTCATGATATAGTTGTGTATCTGTGATTTGAGTAGAAACTTCCCCCATAGGCTCAAATGTTTGAACACTAGGGTCCCAACAGATATCACTGCATAGGAAGTTTGTGGAAATTTTAGGAAAAGAGAAGTTATCCTTTTTAGAGAAGTGAGTCATTGGAACATCACCTCATCTGCCCTCTGCTATCTACCAACATAAGGTCACTATCCATTCAAGTGATGTGAAGGTAACTGCCACCATTCTCTCTCTTTCTCTCTCTCTCTCTCTCTCTTCTCTCTCTCTCTCTCTCTCTCTCTCTCTCTCTCTCTCTCTCTCTGTGTGTGTGTGTGTGTGTGTGTGTGTGTGAGTGTGTGTATTTCCCTCTTTACGAACTTTTGGAGGAGGGAAATACACAGATTTCACTGGATTTTTTCAAAAGTATGAGTTCCCCACTTCAAGCACAACTGATCTTAGACCCATTTACAAACTTTCCTAGTTACTTTCCTCTTGCTGTTCTAACACTTTCACAAAAAGCAGCTTAAGACAGAAGCAGAATATATTATCTCAGAGTCTAAGGTGAAATCCATCAGGGCAGAAGAGTAAAGGCAGCAGAAGCTGGGGAGAGTTGTCCCATGACATCCCCCACTCTGGAAGCAAGAGGGGTAAGAGCACACTGCTGCTCAGTTCCCTGTCCCTGTGTTATGCAGGTCCAACATCCTCTGCCCAGGAAATGGTCCTTTCCAACAGTAAGATAGGTCTTTCCATATCAATTAACATAATCAAGATAATCACCCACAGGCATGCCCAGAGACTCATCTCTGAGATAATCCTAGATTTTTCTCAATTAATATTAACCATCACTCAAAGCAAGTCCGGGAGAAGTTAATGAGTTGGGCCTCATTATCAGTGTATTTACAACCTCTGACCAGTAATCCTCCACTAGGCCCCCTGGAATTCAACTAATCTTCTCAGGCTCACTTTGCAGACACATCTCATCATTTAATGATACAGAGAGACTTTGATTTTCCTGGAAACAAAATTATTTCCACATTCTACATGAGAATAATACAATTTCAAGAACCCAGAAATATACACATATGTTTCTGTAACCATGTAGAATGGTCATTTCAGAATATAAAAAAGTAATTGTATATTACTCTGTTGGAAAAAAAGGCCCAATGACTATGTACATAATATCTTAATAAGTGCTAAAATTTTTTGATCTAGTTTATTCAAGTTCTCTGGAGTATCAGAACCAATAAAATGTATGTACATATTATACAGGGGGAGGTTGTTGGATTGTCTTACAAAATGTAGACAGTCAAAAAGGGCTGTCTACAAATTAGAGAGGGAAATGACCAGGTAGATGTCTCAGAAGGCCCAGTCTAGTGCAGAGGGGTGAAAGGTCCTTAAAGAGTTGCTGGTATTGAGCTCACAGTTAAAAGCCAAGAGTCGGGAGTCTGACGTCATTGAATGATGACAACAGATAAGTATACCCACTAAGTGATAAAAAAGTGACTTAAGGACAAGTATGTGCTGCTCTCCTCTGCCTATTTCATCCAGGCTGCACGTCTGTTGAAAGATACTGTCTCACAGGTCAGTTTTCTCTGTAGTGCCCTCACAGATAAATAAATGCACATTCATCTCATGGGGTCTCAGACATCCCAGTCTAGTCAAGTTCACAGTCAAGATCAAACTTTTTAACTCAGGTGTTCACACGGCCTTCGCTTTTCAATAAAGGGTCAAGACTGAGGTTGTATAAATGTAAAAGGGGTGTGTGTGTGTGTGTGTGTAAAATCAAAAATGCTCTAAGGAAGGTCTTATGACAGCTACAGTCGACGTACGTACATACAGCAAAGAGAGAATAGGAAAGAGGCTGGATCATCATGCTGTCTCCTGCCTAGGCAAAAGCAGAGAAGGGAATACTTACAAATTCCCTACCATGCTATTGAACATCCATTTCCAGGATAGCAATTAAAGCAGGCACTCTAAAGCTAGACATCCCAATCATAGATCCTGACTCTGCCATTTAGTGACCTTGGGCAGTTTCTTGATCCTCTCTAACCTCAATGTTCCTATCTGTAGAAAAGAAATAAGCGCCTACTTCATAAGGCTGTTGTGAGGACTTGAGTCTTTTCTTTTTGCATACCAGGTTCATAGTAAATGCTACACGATAATTGTTAATAAAGTTAATAAATTACACATGTGCAACCATGATGAATCTATGCTACAAACACATCTTTAGTATTGCACTACTTAATTTTGACTCTACAGTACTAAAATTGAAACCATTTCTTGTGTCAATGAATTCTGAGTCTTAACCCAGTAGTTTCTCTAACAGAAGGGCAATGAGACATTTTCTTTGAGAACTGTATTGTCTTAGAAGGAAAACATTGAGTACTGTATAACATGGAGTCTTTGCTGTAAACAAATAAGGAGAACATCCCCAGACATTTCCATAGGAATCCTTAATTTGGAAAATATGAGAAAGGACAATTTCTAAACCAAATCAAATTGTTATCAATATTATGAATATAAGACAAAGACAATTTCTTACATTCAAGAGATAAGAGAGTTTTACTTTCAAATTTCATTCAAGACATGTTCCATCAAATATCAGAGTGACAAACAGAATGAAACATTGTGGCAGTAATCTGCCACAACAAACCAAACCAATAAACACACACGCACACACACACACACATACAGGAGGGAGGGAGGGAGGGAGGGAGGGAGGGAGGAGAAAGGTAGGAGAATTTTGTGTACTCACTTCTTTGACAAGCAAAACTTAGTTGTTTATTATATGTAATGTAATATTTTGAATATGTATTCATTTTAAATTTAATTAATATGTTTATTTCTTCATAGTCTTATCACTATTGTAATAGAAATTAAAAAGTATTTCCAAGATAAAAACACAAATTTCCTGAATAGATAAATAAAAGAATTAATACATGGAAGTTATTATTCATTCTATGTATTAGACCAGCAAAGATGGTACATATTGACAATCCCAGGACTCTGGAAGTTAAGGGAGGTGGACTGGGAGTTGAAGGCTAGAGCCTAAACTACATAATGAGAAACCATATAAAAGGGAGAAAAAGGGGTACAATACTGAGTGTCTCAAAAACAAATGGAAAATAGAACACATTGCAAAATAGCTCTGCATAACCTGAAGAAATTTAAAAGTCAAAATGATACTAAATATTTGGAAAATACAAAAAAATGGAAATACTTTTACATTAGTCTTTGAATTCTGCATTTGAATAAGATTTGAAGACCCAAACATAACTTGTGGCTCTAGGATGAATATTATGTCTATCACCACCAAAGATTATTGTTTTTAAACTTTATAATAATCAACCCCAAGCACAGGAGAATGGAAGAGTTTAGATGCTAAGCAAGATGTACATAAGCACACTTGGTAATGTGAAAAGGGGAGTGGAGAAGTGGGAAGTCAATAGGGCAACATTTTCATCATTTCATGATGATCAGAACAATGTGTGACTGCCTATAAATAGACGTTGATTGCATCATATGCCTGCCATCTAAAAGTAGACAGGCTGTCAATTAAGAATAGTGCAAAACACCCTTAAATTAACTCCTACAACAATAATCAAAGAATAAACATATATTTTTAAATCATTACTTTTTGTCTTACCATTAATAAGGATTACAGTAGATGTGGCATTTCAGAAATGAATGCCTGAATAGGCTCATATATTTTAATGTTTGATGCCCAGTTGGTGGAACTGTTTAAAAGGATTAGGAGGTATGGCCTTGTTGGAAGAGTGTGTCACTAGAAGTGGACTTTAAGGTTTCAAAAGCCCATGTCATTCCTAGATAGCTCTTTCCCTCCAACTCACAGATGACAATATAAGATTTTAGCTGCACCTCCGGTATCATGCTGTACCTGCCTGCTGCCATGTTGGGAATGGACTGCCATTTGAAACTGTAAACCCCCAATAAATTCTTTCTTCTATAAATTTCTTTGGCCATGATGTCTTATTGCAACCATAGAAAAGCAACTAAGACATAGAGAAGTAACTAAGACATAGAAAAGTAACTAAGCACATTATGGGTGGTGCCATCCCTGGGTTAGTGGTCCGGGATTCTACAAGAAATCAGACTGAACAAGCCATGAGGAGTAAACCAGTAAGCAGCAAAAAACAAACAAAAAAACTTTCATCCCCCAAGATGCTTTGATCATGGTGTTTCATCACTGCATTAGTGACCATAACTAAACATCACCTTTAAAACACCACTAGGAAGATTTGACTAGCTTTTGGTACTATTCTGATATAAATTTGCCTAATTCAGTTCTGAAAAAGACTAGACACAGTGGTCTTTGTCTTTCTCAATGTTCACTCTACAGAGCCATAATAATCAAAGGTTTAATAACAGCATAATATGCACAAATAGGCCAGGTACCCAAATAGACCAGTGGAGCCAAACTAATCCTATATGCATATTCCCCACATGCATCACATGCATACCCCTTGCCTGTGAATTCAATGGATATGTAAAAGAATTAGGGCAAAAACAAGTGGGGGAGAGAGACTGCATGGGATGAGATAATGTGTACCTCTGTGCAGCTCTTGCCCCAGTGTAGAACCCAGAGTTGGAAAAGTAATATAAGGAGATAAAGGAGCATATCATGGTGATTTAGGAAGGAGAAAGGCAGCTTATAGGTCTAAAGGCACAGAAGTCAGGCCAAAGAATTTCTATGCAAGTAAATCTCACATGTCATCTTTCATAATGCAGAGTCAATAAATACTGCCTGTATTAGCCAGGGTTCTCTAAGGGAGCAGAAATGTGTGTGTGTGTGTGTGTGTGTGTGTGTGTGTGTGTGTGTGTGTGTGTGTGTGTGTAGTCTAATAATGGTTGTCTGCTGGAAAAGCTGAGAATATAGTAGTTGTTTAGCCCATGAGACAGGGTGTCTCAACAATCCTAATCTGGGGCTGAAGTCCAAGGGACGTCCTAGAGAGCAGCCAGTTTCAGTCTTTGTTAGAAACCTTAAAAGTTATGTTCTGACACCAGCAAAGGCATGCTCCAGGATAGCAATAAATGAACTTGCAAGCAAGAGTGAGGAAAAAGCAAAAGATACCTTCTTCCATGTCCTTTCATGTTGGCTCCCAAATTATCACCTCAAATTATCTGGATTTAGGGTGTGTCTTCCCACATCAAAAGTCCAATCAATATAAAAATCCCTCACAGTTTTTCCCAGCTGCTTGGGTTTTATTTGATTCCATACGTAGTCAAATCGATTAGCTGCCACACTGTCTAAAGTTAATTGACCAAAGCCAGAGAACTGAAGGCATAGTTAAGTGACAGAGCGTTGTGATCTTGTGTTAGACCCTACTTCAAGCTCAAGCACCAAAATCAGCAAAGGGTTAGCAGTGTTGATGCATTATTGGCAAGTTATTATGGGATACATTCCTTGAAACATACGACCACAAAATAATTCAAAACCAAGTATCACTAGTGAATGTGTTAAGGTTAGAACAGGATGTGAGGATTCAGTAACAGGCCGATAAGTCTTGTTTTTCACTTTACAGCTTTGAAATTTTTTTCTTATATTACTAAAATGTACACTGATTTAAAAGATTTCTCTCAGACCTTTCTGACTCATGCAAGTCTACAAATGCAGAAGAGAATTCACTGTGAGAAGAATCTAGTCTGTGACCCAGAGCTTAGACATTTTCCAGTCTCTTAAAGAGTTCCCCAAGGAAATTTGTCCCTTTTAGGCAAAGGAAGAATGCTCTTTAATCCTGGGGAATGTCTATATTGGGAAAAGCCACACAGAGGAGTTTCATTTGAGTCAAGCTGTGTTCGAATCACCAAAGTCACATTCATGGTTTCCTCATCCAGGGATGTGTTGCCTGCCCTTGGCTCTGCACCTTTTGGCTGAGGGAATCTTATGTTTTGTAAACTATCCATAAGGCTCCATGCATAACCTGTGTTTCAGCTCATTAGAAGCTTATTTTCCAGAGTGTTGCGGCTTCCAGTATGTCCCACAACCCCAGCCTCTGTACTTCGTCATATTTTCATTAAAGCGAATTATTTTCTCTGTCAAGGTAACCACCATGAATTGTCATTATCATCTTTAAGTTATAGTAACATCAACAGAGGACTGCATGCAAAGTTGAAAGGTTTCGTGAAGCCGGGCGGTGGTAGTGCACGCCTTTAATCCCAGCACTCGGGAGGCAGAGGCAGGTGGATCTCTGTGAGTGCAAGACTGGGCTGGACCGACAGCCTCCAAAACAATACAGAGAAACCCTGTCTCGAAAAACCAAAAAAAAAAAAAAAAAGGAAAGGTTGCGTGAATTATGATTTGAGCCTTCTAGTAGCACTCTGCATTGTTACTCATGAAATAGCCTTTGAAATTAAAATCCAGCAGTTGAATATTAGACCTAAATATTTTTATATGTGTTTACACAAAGCACCAACTCATTCTGTATAAAATACCTGTCAATTGATTTATAGAAAAATGAAAGCCTGATGCATGCCTTTAATCCCAGCACTCAGTAAGCAGTGACAGGAGGATCTCTGTGAGTTCGAAGCCAGCCTGGTCTACAGAGTGAGTTCCAGGACAGGCTCCAAAGCAATACAGAGAAACCCGGTCTCGAAAAACCAAAAAAGGAAGAAAGAAAGAAAGAGAGAGAGAGGGGGGGGCGGGGATGGGGAGGGAGGGGGAGAGAGGGAGGAAAAAAAGAAGGAAAGAAAGAAAAAGGAATGTCATAGAAGTTGCTTTCTAATAACTCTACAGCTGTCATCTCAACTTTGAGGGTTAGCTTACTGCTTAGGCTACCTTACCGTCCTGAGACCAACATGTCATTTGGACAAATCATATAAAATTCTAAAAGATAGGACCAGGAGATTTCAGAAGCTGACATACGATCAGTGCTCAGCACACAAGATGTAGCCTGAAGTTGAAAGATGAACTTAGGCCTAAAGTCAAATATTGTCAACAATGGGACCAGATCTGCACACATTGGCTTTAGTATCTTGTTAGATATGTAACACTCAGACAGGTGAGTATGCAATGTGATTTCTATCATTTAATGTTGCTGAAAGCAAATTACAGGTGACAAGCTACACAGCCTCAACAGCCAATAATGGCTGACTTTGGAACAGCCCTAGACCTTAGATGAGCAGTTAGTAACCCAGCAAGAAGTCATGGTGGCCAGTAAATACATTCCCAACTCAGTGTTGCAAAAACCTTGACTAATGACCAATTTCTTAAGCACCCTGAGGCTGGAGGGAGCAATATTGTATAGCTTTCAAGTCATTTCACACCAAATACTGGTGTTTTAACACAGATATTTTTTACATAGGAACCTCCTGTTCCTAAAGCAGGTATGCACTGGATGATTATGTTTTGACATTCTTGAGCTCAAGAGCTGCTGGCAACCCACATAGTTTCTCTAAGCAGTGTCCAATGTATTCACTCCCTCCAACTTACAAGGAAAGCATCATTCAAGTTTATTCTGCCTGGTGGATATTTGTCATGTCTACACCCTTCCCTTGATGCAGGTATGAATAACTGTCATAGCATGCAACTCACAAAACTGCAGAATTTGCACAGGTTAAAATGAAATGTTATTGAGACAAATATTAGTTTTTATTAAATAACATATACTAAAAACATCAATTAACTAAGTGTTATGAATCAAGGAAAAATTAAGTAGACTCCAAAATGATTCTTACATGTTTAAAATGTTAAAAATTATACAACTCACTATATCAATTTATAATTTGGCATAACAATATACCACAAGTGAATATGGATCAGGCTCAGAATTGGCAATGCCTTGCTCTGGTCTAAGTAAGAGTGTGTATGAACAATTGGTCAGTTTGTGCCAAAACTAGAAAAGGCATCTTCCTCCTCCTGGACATTTACCACCTGAGACTATTCACTTAGAGACCTTCCACCGAGACTAACTGACTTATTCTTTCTGTGCTATACCTAATAAACACACGGAGGTTCTAGTTGTTGAGGTAGTTGATGATCTATCAGAGCACACGCAGCTTACCTGATCCCACCTGTGTATTTATCTGTGGTTTTTTAATGTTTATTCTTCCTTCATTTCCTCACTGTGCAGATAATGGTACCACTGTGTTCTCCATGTTATATGTTGACTTAATTTGTATACTGTGTATATTAATCCAGTTCCCTTTCATTGACATTGTGAATAATTTCTTCTGCTCTTTTGTGATTCTGCCATTTTCCCCTTAACTTACCCAGATTGTGTATTCACACATGCATGTACAGTGAGATAAGGTCTCAATTTTGTTTACTACTTGAATTTTGGTGCCAGCCTTTGGGATTGCGAACAGGGATTTATTGAAATCCAGGTTGGTGTTGCAGTGAATTTAAGAATTCCTTTAGGGAGAGTTGCCACCAGAACACTTGCCAAACTTGCTCCTACTGATGTCCACACCTTTTACCCCTGACATAGCTTTGTCCTCAGAGAGTGTCAACACTGCCTTCTATGGCTGAGACCAGATGTCATAAGTTTCATTACTTGTCCTCTCCATTCACCATTTTCCATACCCAATTTTCAAATGATTTCCTGCCTGTCTCTCTCCCCAATGGCTCCAGAATCTGCCCATTTTTCACTGAGCTTCTGCCCGCCATTAACTCTACCTGTGTGTGTGTGTGTGTGTGTGTGTGTGTGTGTGTGTGTGTCATTTGTCACCACAGTCTTAGCATAGTGCTTTCTCAAGTTCAATCATATCACTTCTCATGTTGTTCTCTCCCCAAAGCAAACCAAGTACTTACAGCAGCTCACACATCTCCATATCAGGTTTTCCAGGCTCATACCAATGCTCCTGGCTTGTCAGGCATTCTTCCTCAGGCAGGATTCCCAGCAGCTACTATGGCTCCTAAATGGTAAGTTATCACGTAAGAAGTGCTTTCCCAGAGTTGGAATTGAACCTGGGACTTTGTGCTAGTTAAATGCTACACCACTGAGTGCCATGTCCAGTTCCAGGGAGAGTGTTTTGATGAGCATTCCATTTAAACATGAACCCTGCCCTGCCTCTCTTTTACCCCCCTCAAAGATTTTGTCCATAATGCTTATCATTGCATGGTTTTTGGGTTTTTTCCCATTTGTATATCTTTGTTTAATGTCTATGTCCCCAAGCAATAATTACTTTTCTGCACTGACAACTGGAAAGTCTGCATGGAACTGAACGAGGCCCTCTGAATGAGGACGACAGTTGTGTGGCTTAGTCTGTTTGTGGGGCCTCTGGCAGTGGAACCAGGATTTATCCCTGGTACATAAACTGACTTTTTTGGGCCCATTCCCTGTGATGGAATACCTTGCTCAGCATTGATGCAGTGGAGAGGGGCTTGGTCCTGCCTCAACTTGACATGTCCTGCTTTGTTGTTGTCCCATGGGAGGCCTTACCCTCTCTGAGGAGTGGGCGATGAAAGTGAGGGGTGGGGAGGGGGAGCAGGAGGAGAAGAGTAAGGGGAACTGTGGTTGGTATTTAAAATGAGTAAAAATTTAAAATAGAAAAGGAATTGTTTTTCGCCGGGCAGTGGTGGCGCACGCCTTTAATCCCAGCACTCGGGAGGCAGAGGCAGGAGGATCTCTGTGAGTTCGAGGCCTGGCTGGACAATACAGAGAAACCCTGTCTCATTAAACCAAAAAAAGAAAAAAGAAAAGGAATTGTTTTTCTTGCACTGTATAAAAGAGATTAACATAAATTAACATATAGTATGGAGTTAGTAAACATTTGTTCAATAGACAAATGTTGAATACTACATTCAAAAATATGATTTGAAAATGTATTGTCTTTCATTTGACCTTTCAACGCAGTTTTAATATATTATCTAAATTTTCAAGTGGCTGGGTAAAGTGAGACATGCTGTCTATGATATTTCAGATGGGTTGCTACTCAAGTGTAGAAAGCTCCTGGGTTCTGGTTATTGATTTGGGTTTAGCCACCATACTTAATATTTTCATATCTCTTTTAATGATTTCTAAGTAGATTGCTGATTGCCTACAAATTAGACTAATTTTCTTTTATTTCATTACTTTTCCTTCCTTTCTTGTTATGTTGGACATTGATTAAAATGGTGATGCTGGGCAGCTTCTCCTTAACCCAGCCTCTAATGGAAATGGCTTTCAGATTTTAGCACTAATAAGTCTGCTGTCATTTTCTGGTGAGTGATTTATGACAGGAAGGAAATTTCCTTCTTGCCATCTCAGTTCACATTTATAGCAAATTATCCTGGTGGCACTTCATTAATTGCTTTTCTGGTATCAGTTAAGCTAATCAATTTTTGTCTCTTCATGTATCATATAGTGATTTACATAAATATGTGACGAATGTTAAGCCATTCAGACATTTCTTGGACAAATGCTAGACCATGAGAATGAGAAAAAAAAAACTTTTTGGTAAAATGTTTTATATAATAGTTGATGCTTATATGTATACAGGTTTTATAGCATACATAATATTACTTAAATTCTATGTTCATATGATAATGTATTATAGATAATAAACACATCAGTCCCTTGAAGGTAAGGATGTAATTATTTCCCTAGATTCAGGATAAATGATAAATGTTTATTGGGGAACAAATACACAGAAAAATACAAAGAACTGCAGGAGCACTTCTCTGCCCTTCCTACTGGATCAGCTGACCCACTAGTGAGGAAGGAGCAAAGGAAAGCCATGCCTGACGCTTCCCTCTTCTGCTTCCATCTGGCTGAGGCCATGCCCAAGAGGGTGTGGTCACTGTTACAAGTTCACTGCAAGACCACTACAGTCCCTATACTCTGATGTGTGTGTGTGTGTGTGTGTATATATATATATATATATACTTGATATATGACATTAGTGTTCATTGTAATAACATGAGTGATTAACAAAACTTGATCATTAGAATTAACCAAGACATTTGCAGTCTCTCATTGTCTACTCCCTACTACTCATTATCATCAACCAGACATCCTGGGGTCCTGCAGTGGAGGGGAGGGTGAGGGAACCGGGATTTACATGTAAAACAAGCTTGTTTCTAAATTAAATTTAAAAAATAGAAAAAAAAGAACTTATCACTCTTGCTCTATAATAGTATTTTTATGTGTGCATAGGTGTATACAAAAACATACACACACACAGAGACACAGACACACACACACACACACACACACACACACACACACTCACAGTACAAACCACCAGTCTCTGAAAAATGTTAGATTCCCCAGTGTGATTTATTAAGACCCAGTTCATTTGTCCTTGTTGAGTATCCTTGAGGATCATGGGGTTTGACTGGCCACAAGACTTAGGGAAAGCCACACTATGATGTACTCCCCCACTTCCTACTTATCTCCAATTGCTCTTTTCCACCCCTTTGTAAGATGCTAAGGTTTTCCATGGAGGAAATTCCTCCTATTCAGATGTGGATTGCTCAAAGCATACTCTTCTGGTCTCTTCCTCTCCATTCATCATCTACGAATTGCTTCCGACCTTAATCCCACCCACAGGGAATACTTTGGCTCCCTGTTACTTCTTTGATCTACTTACCTAGGGCAAAGAACTTCAGAGTAAGTTCTCAATGTGATTGTAGATACTAGATAAGGGCTATACATGTCAATCCACAGAAAATTTCTCACTCAAGGATCTTCAATGGTTCCAAAGAAGTCCTTCTCAAAAGCAGACCTAACCAAAGAGGAAGATAAACAAAATTAAACACTCAGAACTTAGCTACAAAATCAGAGATTTTCTGATCAGTCTACAAATGGTATGGAAGCCATTCCTTCACAGACAACTCTATCATACAGTTCCCTGATCCTTAGGACTGAACTCAGCTGAAGGACGTCTTAGACAATGTGTTTCAGTACTTGTCTGTTTTCATTTGGAAAGAAATATACTCCAAGTACGATTACCAAGAATAAAATCAATCAACAAGTATTTTAAAAATGGCTTTTGTCTTTTTGCTTACTCGGGATGATAGGTGCTCAATTTTATAACTCATGTCACTTAACGTAGACCTTGAATTTTCTGCTGTACACACACAACCTCCACAGAGTTCATAGAAAAATGAGCTGTATTTTATAACACAAGATTCCACAGTACACACCCCAAACGTGTTCAGCCTTTACCATCTGCCTTGAACTAGATAAAGACCCTAAACTGTTGAGAGACATTACACATTCAAGAGCACCAAGGTAAAGCCCATTATTGAATCACCCTAGTGAGGAATTGCTGCTCCAACACTGTGTGGGTCTAGGGATCAGGATGGTTCCCAGACTTCAGCACAATTCCAACTTCTCTGAAGTCCTGCATCACTGGACTTTACAGGGGACTGAAATGGACTGTCTACCTGAGAATGGAAAAGTATTATAGAGTGTTATTTCATGCCGATGCCATTTAAAACATGACAAAATAATGCTGTATGTTTTAAGTATATAGAGAGTTGGAATCAACAAAAGCCTGATTCTTAGTTTGTTAGTAGAAGACCAAAGAACTTCATCCCTGGAAGAGACTGTTAGAGTGAACCCAACCCCATGCTGAGCATCCTCTGTAATCTTCTTGACAAATAATGACTCTCCCTCTCTACCTGTTGATTCCATCCCACATATCCTACATCCATTTCTATTTTAGTAGGTAACTCTTCCAGCACCTAGAAATAGCAATCTCCACAGCTGGGCAGTACACAGCCTACACAGCTACACTTGATTCTCTCTTATTTTTTATTTAATTAAAATACAATCACATCATTTTCCTCTTCTCCTCCCAATGCTCCAATTTCATGGCCTACCTTCTTTTAAATTATTATTGATTATTATTTTCATATATATGTGAATAAATATAAAAACCCAACCTGAGTCTGCTTAGTATGGCTTGTATGTGTATGCTTCCAGGACTGTACATTTGTGATTATACAGCCAGTTAGAAACCTATACCTAGGGATGATTAAGTCTCCCTCTCTCAGCAGTCATTACTTATTATAGTTATTCATTTAGTGGTGAAGCCTTGTGAGATTTCCCACCATGCACATCGGAATGTTAACTAATATTGTCATTGTTTGGTCTTGATTAGGATATCTTCTCTTTGTGATTTGATGAGTGAAGCTTCTGTGTTCTGAAGACACAATCTCCCAACAGGTATCCTGGTCCTCTGGTCCTTAAACTCCTTCATCCCCTCTTCCAGGATGTTCCCTGAGCCTTGGGTATAGGAGCTGTGTTGGTGATGTATCAGTTGTGGGTGGGAACCCCACAGTGGATTGTTGTCTTCATTGAGGCCAATTGTGACCAGTCGTGACTTTCTGTAATAGTCTCTGTCTGCTTCCTTAAAGAAGGGTGAGGGGCACACTCACCAGTAGGTATCAGAATTTAGAGTACAATTAAGACATACGCTAGTTTAGCAGTTAGGAAGTCTAGGTTGGATTTCAGCTCCCAGCACCCATCTCTTGCAAGTCTACCACCTGTAATTTCAGCTCTAGGGGTTCCAACACCCTCTTTTGATTTCCACAGTCACCAGCACACACAGAGCATACGCACAGAACCATACATATTACACACAGAGGCCAGTAGAGGTTACTGATCTTTTAGAACTGGGTTACATGCAGTTGTGAGTCACCCAAGGAATACTGGAATCCAACCTCTGGCCTTCTACAAGAGCAGGAAATGCTCTTAGCCAGCCACTTAACTATCTTTCCTTCCCCCTAAATAAAGGAAATATTTTTCCATTCACTGAAAATAGATTTTTTTCATACAATATAGTATGATGTTGGTTTCCCCCTCCCTCTCCTTTTCCCAGTCCCTCTCCACTCTCCCTCCCATCTGGATCTACACCCTTCTGTCTCTCATTAAAAAAGAAAAAGCATCTAAGAGACCATAATAAAATAGACATAACAAGATTGAAAACAAATAGGAAAAACAAACAGAAGGAAAAGATCCGCCCAAAAAAGGCACAAAAATTAGAGATGCAGAGACTCACTAGTTAGCACATTCAGAAATCACATAAAAACATAAAATTGGAGGCCCCCATATATAAGCAAACAACATGTAAGCAAAATAAATAAATGAAATGAAAATGTTTTTAAAAAGGAAGAAAAGAAGAAGCCTAACACAACATTATAGGGTAAGGGGCCTCCAAAGATGCCATTGACCATTGACTTCATTTACTGCTGGGCCTGAGCCTACCCTTGAAAGTAATTAGTTTCAGCCGGGCAGTGGTGGTGCACACCTTTAATCCCAGCACTCGGGAGGCAGAGGCAGGCGGATCTCTGTGAGTTCGAGGCTGGGCTGGACCAACAGCCTCAAAAACAATACAAAGAAACCCTGTCTCGTAAAAAAAATAAAGAAAGAAAGTGATTAGTTTCATCCGGCAGTGGTAGTGCACGCCTTTCAACCCAGCACTCAGGAGGCAGAGACAAGTAGATCTCTGTGAGTTCAAGGCCAGCCTTGTCTACAGAGTGAGTTCCCAAATAAGGCAGCCAGGGCTACACAGAGAAATCTTGTCTCCAGAAACAAAACAACAAAGAATAGTTTCTCTTTCAGCAAACTAAATTTACATTTGCAAATGGCTGTCAATTGGAGATAGCTTCTGGGGTAGGGATGACGGTGTAAGGTCACTCCTCCTTTCAGTTCTAGAACCCCATCTAGTGCAGACTATGTAGGCTCTGTGGATGCTGCATCAGTTTCTGTGTGTGAGTTCCTATGTGTGTTGGTCATTTTGTGTTTAAAAGGCTGTTTCATTGCTGTCCTCCACCAAGTTATTTTGTTATTGCTCTGATTTTTTTGGGTTTTTTTGGTTCTGTTTTTTTTTGTTGTTGTTGTTGTTTTGTTTTTGTTTTTGCTTTTCAGTTCAGAGGCTCCTTAACACTCCAAAGAACTCCTATAAAATATACCTTGCCTTAGACTGTCTAATGCCTGTGCATGGGGAGCAGGCTACATTACCTCTTTACCCCTTCTGGACTGTGTGCGATGATCCTCCGGCAAACAAAAGCAGACAGTGGAATTAAACATGCAAAATTATATCTGCCCATCTGTGAATTTCACTATCTAGAGGTTCAAATGCCCACAAAATAGAGAAGATGGCTCCTTTATATATATATATATATTGGGAACCTATCTCATCACAAAGTCACATATCTACTTCTTAAAGCAACATGTCACCTACCAGGCTAGACTGTAGAACTAGGAATCCTGTCTTAGTTAGGATTCCTATTGCTGTTATGAAACACCATGACCAAAAAGCAAGTTGGGGAGGAAAGGGTTTATTTGGCTTATATTGCTGCTCATCACTGAAGGAAGTCAAGGACAGAAACTCAAAAGGAACAGGAACCTGGAGGCAGGAGCTGATGTAGAGGCCATGGAGGATGCTGCTTACTGGCTTGCTTCCCATGTCTTGCTCAACCTGCTTTCTTACAGAACCCGGGACCAGTCCAGGGAGGTACCACCCACCATGGGCTGAGACCTCCCCCAATGATCAATAAGGAGCTGAGGCTCCTTCCCCTCTGATAGCTCTTGCTTGTGTCAAGTTGACACACAAAACCAGGCAGTACAGATCCTTTATTACATTTCTGTTTGAAGTGGCCTTCCAGCGCAGAACAAGAGAGAAGTCGAGTCACTGTCATTCTAGAGGCTCGCACACCTGGCCATTCATCTTCAGGGTCACAACACTGGCGTGGGGTGGCCTGTGAAACTGGAGCTGCACTCCCTTCCCCTGATCCTCCTTCAGTTGCTCTACCACACTAATCAGTATGTGCTTAGGTATGGAACAGATGGTGCTACCTCTCCTCCACAGAACACACCAACAAGGATGGGGCCAGAGGCCTGAGCTCAGCTAATTGTCCTCTTTCCAGCTTGTGCTTACTCTCTCCTGCTCTGTGTCCCTCTTTCTTCCTGGCTGCTTTATGTCACTCAGCCTCTGGCACCAGCTCAAAGAAGAAGGCTTACAAAGGTCAGTTGGTCAGGACCCCACAGCACATAGGGACGATGCTTCGTAGCAGGTTCTTTGCTGAGCAGTAGTTTCACTTCTAAGAATAAATGCTAGATGATAAATATCCACTAAACAATTTAGAATCTTATCATAACTGGCCTTCCTCTATTCACTTTTTAATTTTAAGTTTTAATTGGTGCCTAAATTGATGCATTTACAAAATACAGTGTGATTTATTGATACATGTATATATTATGCAACATCCAAGTCAGGGTGTGCTGTATCTATATCCAAAGAACATGCTGGCTAATTAGTTTTAACAAAACAACATGATTGGCATGATGTTAAAAAAAAGGCAATTTGTTGTCTATAGCTAGGGCACTCCTAAATAATATCCTTAAGGAATGTGCAAGAGAGGACTTTCATTGGAGAAGTCTTCAAAATAGTTGGTTAGGATTGTTTATGTTCTGACTGACCAGTTGCCTAAATTAGCCCCATCCAATAGATGATAAAGAACATGAAATTAATTCTGACTTCTGCTTCCTCTCTGTGGGCATTCTGTACTTTTATCTTTAGCAGCAGTGAGTATAATCCTCATCCTCTTGCAATCTCCAGACTCCATTTTGGGAAGTCTGCCTGAATAGTTCCCTTTGCCCTCTCTGTTGCTTTGGTTAGAGTCTTCATAAGACATCATGCAGATCAGACTCCTCCAGAGTGCTTTGTAGAGACAAAATTAGATCATTTCAGGGGAGAAATCCCAGGATTCACAATTCTACTTCTTAAGGTCTCTACCCAAAAATGAAGAAAATCTATTTCAATAAGACATAGGGCAACATTATTTTAAATCATCATGCTTTGTGTGGGCCAAAGCACTTCTAAAACTCCAACAGTTCCCAGATCTGGAGATTAGTGTCTTAGGGTTTCTATTGCTGTGAAGACATACCATGACGACGGCAACTCTCATAAAAGAAACATTTCATTGTGGTAGCTTGCTTACCGTTCAGAGGTTCAGTCCATCACGGGAGGGAGCGTGGCAGCACACAGGCAGGCATGGTGCTGGAGAAATAGCTGAGAGTTCTACATCTTGTAGGCAAGTAGGAAGTCAACACACTGTCACACTGAGGAAAGCTTGAGAAAAAGACCTCAAAGTCCTCCCCACAGTGATGTACTTCTAACAGAAGGTGAGGCCCAGATTAAAGGTGTGCCCTCCAGCCTCAAGGCCTGGATTAAAGGCATGTTTCATCCAGCCTTCTCCAACAAGGCCACACCTCCTAATAGTACCCCTTCCTATGAGCTTATGGGGGTCAAATACATTCAAACTATCATAATTAGTGTGTTATTTAGTATGTTGTTTAAATTCAGAGTTCTGACTAAACATCCTTTGAGTCTCTCTAAAAATACATTATTCATTCATTTGTTCACCAAAGAAAGGCCCATTGAGTATTTGTCATGTCAGATACTTTCCAAGTGCTGATATGGTGGGTGAGGTCGCAACCCTCATGGACTCTTGTGAAAAATAAAACAGCTAAGAAAAAACAAATATTTCATACAGAGGCCGTCTTCACAGAGAAGCATTGAAATCATGAGGGTTTGAATAATATCCTAGGTGGGCCTTGTAAACAGATGGTCCATGAAGACCCATTTCAGGGGCTGATGTATAGATAGCCTCAATCAAAGTCAGGACACAGCCTGAGGAATTCAGAGAATGCTGTGATATTTTGCTTGTGTTCTGACAAAGTTTGCCTGAAGGTCAGAGAAGTAAAGGACAAGCCACAGTCACCTTTTACCGCTCAGACTACTTCAACTGAAAAGGGCCAAGCTCCTGTCTACAGCTTACCTTATGACTTCCTTTCTCTGCCCAGCCATATCACTTCCTGTCTCCTGTCTTTATAGACCTCCAGACCTCTATGGTTAACCAGTGGCTAGCTCCACCCTCTGATCTCAAGGCAAGCTTTGTTTGTCAGAACACAAACAAAATAGCACCACACACAAACACCAAAATCCAATGACCAAGTGATCATGAGGCAGGATGGAAGAAAGTGTCTGTCTCTCCTTCTTGAGTAGAACTTTAGGCTTAACTTTGAACATTTTGAAAATCACCACAGAGTTTGGAACATGGAAATAAAACATTCTGAACTGTCCCATCCCTTCCTCACTGCCTGTTATTCTTTAAGAGAACTTGAAGTTTTATACCAGATGGCCAGTCTCATAGCCAGAAAACACTATCCTACTTAATTTAGCACACAGATCTCTTTGTTCTCATCCCCTCTTATCTAGTGTCAGCACTGTAAATTTTTTCCAAGTAATTATTTTTAGATGTCTTCTTCTGTTTCTCTTGCCTCTCCCACTAGATCATAACAGGGTAAGTGCTGTCTGTGGTTCTCTCATAATACCCATTGGTGACAAGAGGAATTTGTTTGTGTGCCAAGACTCTTTCCCATTGTGTTTGGATACACAGCCAAGCTCCATTTCCCTGTTGCCTCTGTAGTCTCTTTGGTTGCTAATCAGACAAAAGTCAAGAAAAAAGTGGATGAAGTCAAGTTCATTTTCAGGTTTACCCTAGAAATAATCTTCTCTCTCTCTCTCTCTCTCTCTCTCTCTCTCTCTCTCTCTCTCTCTCTCTCTCTCTCTCTCTCTCAGTATCCCTGAATGACTACATGGATCAGAGTCTAAAACACTAATTATGTTCTTCCAAGATAAGAGATAAATTCTCTTCTGAGGTTCCATAAAATTTATGGGCTTACCTGCTATAGCATCTGGCACTTTATTCTCATACGCTGAGCTGATCCCGGAACATGATCACAAAACTCTGTTTACAAGGCTGTTAAAGCCTCTGAGAAGCAGTGCTGTTCCCACCAGGGCAGATTAAACTACTTGCTCCAGTCATGAAACTGATTATTTCTGTCTGATGCCAAAACCTGTCCTAAGGGAATCTCCTGGTACTGTATCTCCACAATCAGTAATGGCTAATGTTAGGTATTAGTCACAACAAACTCCTGATATAATGATGAGCACATTCAGTGGGACAATGAGACACTGCTTACTGAGCTGTGCTTAGGAGCAGAAGAGGAAACACAGAGATAGATGGAGGAAGTGGGAATGCCTCGTCTTCCCAGGGCTGCAACACACATGATTAACTGTCACCGGCTATAAACAGATCACTGTGCTCTGATTAATCACCCAGCAGACCCCACTTATCAACAGATCCACAGCTAGACCGCCAACAGTTTATTCTAGATGCCTTCCAGAAGATGAAAATCTCTACGTAATTGAAGAGTGGGAAGAAAAATGTAAGAAATAAGTTCATGGACAAGCAGTAAAGCTTCTGAAAACTGAAGGATAATCAAACCCAAAAGTACTTCTTGGAAACAGTGTATTAAAATGAATGTGGTGTGGGTGTGTAGCTCAACTGTTCCAGGTCAATTCATTCCACCAAGATTTCAGGTTTATATATTTCAAACTTAAAAAGCAAACAGTGTGACAATATCTCAAACTAGCACTCTAGTCTAGAAAAAAATCGCCTCTTTCATAAACACTTCACTGTTTATACATGAAAATATGTATGTTATAAATGCATGATGCTAATGTGCGAAGTCTAATGCAAGTTTTCCTGTACAGCAAGCTCCAGAGATACAAGCAGCTGGATATTTAAGGATTTGTACCTGTTGGTCTCCTTTTCATCATTCAAAGTTTCCCTCATTCGATTAACTTTATTCACCAACCAGACACACAACTGAGGTCACTGTCTACAGTAGGGCCTTGGTAAAGCATGGAGCATCCTTCATTGTTTCTTTTGGACATGCGAAAATAAAACCCATACTTTTCTCAATTCAAATGTGCACAGTCCCCAAGACTGGACCCAACAAAAGTCAATCAAGGATCAGGGAGGAGTTCTCCAAGTCCCATTACACTCAGATGAAGTACTAACTAATGATGGATTCTAGGCACAGGGAAGCCATTGCCAACTGGTGAACCTGTTAGACTCCAATGGCTAGTTCCAAACTTGGTCACACAGATAACCCTGGCAAAAATTCAGTGATTCAAGGAGCAAAAGTACTTGAATATGGGTAAGGAATTTGTAAGAAATTAGGGGTGGGGAGACTGGGAAGGGGTTTACTGGGGTGAGAGAGAGATAAACTAAGCATTGGGGTATCTTAAAGGAAGTTACATGACTTGGGCTGACATTGTTCCTATCAAGAATCATACACTAACCTAGAACCAGACACAAGAAAACACCTTTTGAAGAGCTGGTCAGGGTTGTACAGATGACTCACAGTACAATATGTTATCAGTGTATCCTTGAGTCCCTCTGAGAGGGTGAGAGTGGGGTTCTGTTGCTAAAGACACCACACACTTATGACACACAACTCAGATCACTAAAGCTGGATCTGGCCTGAAAGTCTCTCTCCTGTGGCCTAGCTTTCATGGTACGAGAAAATACTGTGCAAGCTGTGAAATGAGGGAAGCGATTAAACTGTCCTCCCTAGATGCAACATATATTTCCAGTGTGACAAGATGTGTATTAAAATGCCAGAAGTGGCCTCATATGCCAGTGGCAAGAAACAGCTGTTTAATTGGATTTAAGACTCACTCAACAGGAGGGAAACCTAGCCAGCTTCATGGGGCTAGTGAGGCCATTGACCATAGGAAAGACTATATTACTGACAGTTTGCTAGACCAGCATAATTCCTTACATTCTAAATCTTATCCTTACACACACAGACAAGTACAAATAACATCCATCATCATTGAAATTTCTCTTTATAGCTAATGAAGACCATCACAAAAAAAACCATAACTGGACACAACAAGGAGATCAACAGACTGTGGATAGCAAAGCCCAAATATCTGCATCACAGCTCATACATCTATGGATGGAGAAACATTAAGGAAGAGGGGGAAGAAAGATTGCAAGAGTCAGGATACCAAGAAATCTGCTTGAAACGGTCTCTCCTGTAAACAAGATTGTCATAAACAAGACTGAAACAATCAACCGAGACATTAACGTGAAAGGGCAGCAGTTTCACAGGGTCCCATCCCAACACAAAGAACTACAAGTGACTATTGACTGCTGGGAGAATTACCTCTCCCAGAGATGAGCTTCCTTAGTGGTTGTCCAACACATAGCAGTCAGCTTTGAAACCACACAACAGCAACAGCAGGCTCTCTCTCTCTCTCTCTCTCTCTCTCTGTGTGTGTGTGTGTGTGTGTGTGTGTAGCTGGACTATCCTTTGGACCACCAACTCACAAATAACAACATGGAGACTTATTATTCATTAGGAAACTCTCAGCCTTAGCCTAGGCTTGTCCCATTATCTCTTAAAATAATTAAATTAACATGTTTTCATCAATCTGTTTTACCATGTGACTGTTTACCTTTCATTCATTCTTCATGTGTATGTCCAACTCCTTCCACGTCTCATTGGCATCTCTTCTGTGTCTTGATTATCTCCTCCTATTTCCTCTCTCTGCCTGGAAGTCCCACCTGTACCTCTTGCCTAGCTATTGGCTATTCAGCTCTTTACTAAATCAATCACAGCATTATATATTCACACAGTGTACAAAAATCCCACAGTATGTGTGTGTGTGTGTGTGTGTGTGTGTGTGTGTGTGTATAACAAATATAATAGAAGCAAAAGCGGCAGTTGCTCACTTGAAAAAGACTTACAGGAGAGGTTTGAAAGAGGGTAACTAGGAGGGAATGGAGGGATAAAAGAGAAGTAGTTCTGTTTCAATTTAAAATATTAAGAAAACATATTTGAATATTAACTTCTATCTATAAAAGAACAAAACCAAAAATATTTTAATTATATATAGTTTCATAAAATTGTGTGTGTGAGAAACAGAGAGAGAGAGATGGAAGCAGAATTAAAATTATCTAGAAGGACAAAGCAGACTAACTGGAGTTCTGGAAAAAAGAAGGGGTGGATGTGATGGGAAATATGCTCAACATACAATATGTCCACAAACGAAAGCTTAAATAATTTATTACCAAAAAGTCCATACTTATAATCAGGGATAATAACTACATGTATATTTCATAGGAGGCTGTTTTAGCCTCTTTATTTATCCATTATGTAATTTCACCCACAAGCAACAGATGTTCCCTCTGCATCATCATCATATTATGTTTTGCAAAGCAGCTGAGAGTCCAAGTTCCTTCAGAGGCCACCCAGGGTGCTGCTGAGCCCTGTTGTCTTTTTATTAAGCTACTTCTGCAGTAGGATGCATTTTTAAAGTAGCACTTAAAGAGTATTGTGGTAAAGGGGAAGGAGGGCATCATTCCCGAGCAAGATGTACGAACACAAGTTCTGAAATCTCAGAAGCTTTCCAGAGAATTTCCCAGCTAATTTGAAAATGGGGCGGGGGGGGCAGATTCACATGAAGGAGTTAGAGCTTAAGTTCTTATTCTTTTCTTGATGCACACTGTGGATTAGATGTTGGTGTCCCTGGAGACTCAGTGTTAAAATCATCACCTCAGGAGGAGAGGCAACAGGGTGGCAAGATGTCAGGGAGGCAAGCTGTTGGAATAATTAGTCCAAGGTACTTGAACCCTCAGGAATGGCAGATGCCTGTAATCCCAGCTACTTGGGAGGCTAAGTCAACAATATCCCAAGTTAGAGGCTAGCTTGGGGGTGAGACCCTGTCTCAAAAGAAAATTCCTTGTTTATGCCCTATCTGGGGTCCTGGGTTCCAGCTGGAACATGGAAAAAGAAAAGAAAAGACAAAGACAAAAACCCAGATTGGTGTCTTATAAAAGAGACAACAGAGAGCTCCCTGGCTGTCTTCACTCCATGAAATCAGACAAGAAGACAACTGTCTACAACTCAGAAGTGGGTCTTCATCAGAACCTAACCACACTGACATTGTGATCTTGGAACTATGTTTTGGCAGTATGGTATGATGAGCAAGGACACAATAGCCCAGAGGAGAAGGCTCATTCACCATCTCCAAGCTTTGCACATGGAGCCATTCTCCCATGCCAGCTACTTGACATGTGAGCTAACATGGCCTCTGCCATCTGCCCACCTCAGAGTCAGTCACAGAAACCAGAATTGTAAGTGATCCTGCTACCCCTACTCTGCTGCTAGCTTAAGGTTGCCTCTTTTGCAACCGAGCTCTACTGAGGCACAGAAATGGAGTTTGTTGCTCCAAGTTGACAATAAAGTTGCTTTATTCAATACAGAATTTTACAATTTCTGTTGGTCCTGCCTTGGGGTGAACTTTCTGCCAAAGACCTTCATCATCAACTAAGGCAACTAATAATTCCTTAGAGTTTCTAGGAGCTCTGACAGGTGAGGAGGGAACAGAACATAATACAGTATGAGCCGTGTGATCTAATTCTAGTTACTTTAAAGAATGAGAAATGTATGACCTACTTTTGGGAGAAAAAAAATCCTAATGCTGTCTGAGGAAAGCAAATGAGCACTAACGGTTATAACAGCCAGTGTGGGCTAACGTTTTATGTTTATCCTTGTAAAATATCTAGCAAATTTTGTATTGAAAACAATTTTATACTAATAAACCCATTGTGTGGGTTTATTAAAATTGGGTTAATAAAAAACTATCACAAACTAATGCCTGCATATTCTGCATGTGATTATTTGTCTAATTGTATTGACTTTGCTTGAGTGAAATGAAAAGGCTATTAAATCTATGACTGAATCATTTGGGAGAATTTGCCCAAGATTGCAAAGAGAACAAGGCCAGTGTGATAACAGTGGTCCATATAGTTCATATAAACTTCTCCCTTGACAGTGAGAAGAAAGGGAGTTTCCTGTGTAAGCTGAGGGTTTGGACACAGGAGACCAGACGTATCCACAGGGCAGGTCATCGAAGTCACTCTACTCAGCTGGTGGCTCATATTAGCATCATTAGAAAAAAAATTTTTGCTTCCTCAGCAGAATATTGAAAGTGTTTAATAAATTCCTGGGTTTCATTTCCTTAATCACTTCCACAGAATAGCCAACAGCATCCAAGAAACAAAGCCAAATAATGAGATTAGTGTGACTTCACTCAGACATGATGTTTGTGAAAGGACATTATCAAAGGAATAAATAAGAAGAGAAAGCATATTTACTAAAACAACATCCAATAAGAACAACATACCCAGTATGCAAGTAACCCTGGATTTCAACAGCGTAAAACAGGCAATTGAAATCAGAATTTGGCTTAGGCAAAAAACTTGAATATCCCATATATATATATATATATATATATATATATATATATAGAGAGAGAGAGAGAGAGAGAGAGAGAGAGAAAGAGAGAGAGAGAGAGAGATGTATGTACAAGTATATAAAGTTGTTCTCCAATGCTAGGCTTAAGGGACAACAGATGAAAATATCATGAGCTACTATTTCACTACTTCATACTCATCATGATGACTATCATCTAAAACATAAAATACAAAGAGTTGGTAAGATTTTTATGAAGATAGAAATCCTATACTTTGTTGATGGGAGTCTAAAATGGTGCAGCCTTTCAAGAAATAGGAAAGTGACTCTAAAAACTGAAACATGGAATTGTCATAGGATCATACTGTTCCATTTCTGGCCAAATAAACAGCCAAAATAGTTGAACTCAAGAACACAACAGACATATGTACTCCACTGTCCATAACAGCATTATGTGCAGCAACTTGAAGGTAGAAACAATTCTCATGCCATCAATGGATGAATGAATTAGCAGGTGCCTTAAAATGAAATGAAATATTGATATATACAGTAAGGGTAGATTTTTATTAGAACACTAGGCTATATGAAATTGATCAGTTACCAATAGATAAATATCAAATGATTTCACTTTTATGAGACACTTAGGGAGGCCAAGTTTGTTAAGACATACAGCATAACAATGTTGCTAGGGGCCAAGGGGAGGGAAACCAAGGAAAATATTAATGGTATAGAGAACTTGTTTTGGGGGTGATGAGCAGGCTATGTGAATGGACACACTGTGAATGCTCCCAACACACCAAGATGTCACTCAAACCATTAAAATGGTAAGAGTGAGGACATGCACATTTTACTCCTATTTAAAGAAATCATTTAAACACAATGAAACACAGAGGGCTTCCTCATGATTCTAAGAGATGTATAACTGCTTTGTTCATCCTTTAGCTCTTTGGGCTAGAGAGAATAATTCAGTGTAAGACTATAGAATGTGGTTTTATTGTCTCAAATTATGAAGCAGTTTTACTATCCAGTCTTCAACAATGTGAACCTTTCTTAACTGAATGGAAAAAAGCATTGGCATAACTGAGAAGAAAGGATAGCAAAATAACACAGGGAGGGCTTTAAACATTTCAATTATAAAATTATCATTTGTTTGCAACTTAGGCTTTATTTTATGATAACTATAGATTAAAAAATTAATAAGTAAGACTACAAGTTAAAATAACAGATTCTTAAAGTGTCTGTGTGTCACCAGGCAAAATAACCGAACACAGCAGTTTCCCCTACTTGTAGACATGTCACTGGGCAAGTATTCTACTTAGTGGTTTAATCCTTAAGAACATGTAGAGCGAATATCAATTTTCTCTTCAATTCACAGAAAAGAGAGAAAAGAAAATTGAAATTTGAACATAAAAATAACTCAGCATAAATGCATACCTAGAAATAATGGAGCTGCCATTAAAACCCAACTCTTGTAAAATTGAAAGCCCCGTATTCCTTCTGCTTCACTATACTTCTGACCAGATGTACTACATTTGCAAGAATCACTCCTCCAGTTCGTACCACTCCCAAAGCCAATCCATCTCCTCCTCCTGACCTGTACATGTGCACAGTGAAACACACATGTGCAGAAAGTATAGTAATTCAACAGCTCTCATCTGCTGATAAAGGGGCCCACCAACCTTGCTTGGCAAGCCCCATCTGAACTAGTGGAGGTCAATGTGTACACCTCTCTGGATGAAATTGACTCTATTCACTAACATGTTTGATGGACAGAGTTTGATGGGACCTTGAACCACCTACCTATAGTCTCAAATTGCAAGTGGTTGCATCTTTCACCCCCAGAAAACAGCAGGAAGACAACAATGACACATCCTCTGACTTGCTGCTACCTCAGAATTCTTTTGCCACTTTCCTGGCCTTTGAAACAGGCAGGTTTGAAAGCCAGGAAATATAGAGTGATTGCCACAGCATGCAAGATCAGCCAAGGGAATAATAATTGAAGGTCCCGTAGGTGTGCCAACCCTTCCCCCCAGGGAACCAGCCTCTTAAAATAGAGCTACCGGTTCAGACAAGTTCCCTCCATCCTAAAATCATGCTATTTTTACCCAGTCTAGCAAGAGTGACAGCTGTGCTGATTCATTATCAACACAGACTGGGAGGATCCTTTGCTTTTCAAGTTCAAGGGCATGCATTATGTCCACATTTGCAAGGGTCGTTAATCACTAGATGTGCTGTGTACCTTGTTCTTTGCATCTATCTGTTCTGACAACATACAAGCACTTGCATTCCTGCACAGTAGCTGCCCACAGAAGGAGACCTCCCCCTAAGCCATATGCTCACACAGGCTTCCTAGTTCTCTTTGGGCCCATCACATGGAAGAACTTAGACGTTTCCCATGATGGTCTGTGGGGGCCATTTTAAATACTCTGGGCTTTTATATGCCATTGCTCTCTTCTTCCCTGCCCATTAAGGAAAATTCCACTTTTCATCTTTACATCTTATTTCCTTTGGAGAGGATCAAGGTTCAACTTGGTATTGTACAAAATGTCCATGTATTACACACTCAATCAGAATAGACATTTTGTATCCTCTTTCTTCCTCCTAGATCTGAGTGGCATCATAAATATGGTTTAAAAACCCACACAGCAGTTACGGAAAAAGAAAACAAGAATGATTTCCTTAGAAGTCTTCCTCTCTCTTGTCCCACCATATGATGGACTCCAGGGCCTTGTGCAATGTGAGACATCTTGTCTCTAGGCTTTCTAGGATGGGAGGATATTGGGTACAAGGATAATAAAATAACAAAAGCCAAGCATCCTTCACTTGTCATTCCCAAGTTTTAATTAAGCTCTTTTCCATAATCCCTCCCAGCAGATAATACCATGCCTGTCACTTTCCTCCCTGTCCTGTCACACACAACTTGATTTATGAGGCCATTTCTGCTAAGTGAATGTTCGGTACCAAAGCAAGGCATAGCCAGTCAACCACAGGCACAGTGGCTGAGTGAGTGCATCTCGGGCAGGAGCAACAGAACACGACCGCTGGACATTGTCTATGTCCATACCAAGTCCACAATGCATCTTCTCTATTGTCATACTTGGTTGTGTCACCACACTTGAAGACCAGAAATAGGTGTCTCTATGTCTCTCCTGTTGGCAGGTGCGTAGTTATTTGAGGATTCAGCTACCTGTGAAGGTGACGTGCTGAAACAGAATAACAACCCAGTGATAAGGAGTGATGATTTGAAAGATCCTGGCTGCTCTTCCAAATGAAGGAAATCAACACGCGCATAGATAGGTGGCTATATGATACAGCGGATGGGAATGGGGAAACCTCCGACTGTTAGATGGATGTGCTCATCCATCACTCAGCACATGTAGAGTGAATGCCAGCATCCTGCATTTTAGCACTTGTACAGTGGATGCCAACACCACTCCCAGAAATTTTGGTTAACTGCAAAGAGCACATGATAAGGGTGTAGGAAAACAGGGGAAGGGAGAAATGGAGAGGAGGAAGAAATGAGAGAGGAGAAGGGGAAGAACTGGAGGAGAAGGAAAGAAGAGACGAAGAAGCTGAGACATGGGGAGGGAAGAGAGAAAAGAGAGCTATTGTTAGCAACAGATTTAAAATGAGTAGAAACCAATTAGCAAAAAAATCAAGTCCACATTTATAAAATTGCAGCCTGGAAAGGCGTTATGTATTAGAGCTTTGTAGAACTTACACTGGGGGAGAGAGATGCTGAGAACAGAGGAGTGGTTAGAGCAAGAAAAGTTAGTGGGAAAACAAAGCTTACTGTTTTTATAAAGCAAATCTCCCTCCCTCCCTCCCTTCCTCTCTCTCTCTCTCTCTCTCTCTCTCTCTCTCTCTCTCTCTCTCTCTCTCTCTGTCTCTCTCTCTCTCTCGCTCTGTGTGTGTGTGTGTGTATGTGTGTGTGTGTGTGTGTTGTCAGAACCGCAGTGGACTGTCTAGAACATCAAATAATAACAAAAGGTTCTAAGCACCACTGAGATACTGCCCTTCTCAGTCGCCAAACTGCTTCAAGGGTTGTTCCATCCGGCCCTTTTTAAATTGTTCTCCATGCAAAAGTGTTGTTTCATGACAGATCAAACTACTGTATTGCAGACCTGGCTGTGTAAAGAGATCAGTCTAGTGTCTGCAGAGCAGTGCCGATGTGATACAGTGAATGGCAGCGTTTGTTACTGGTGGCCGCAGAAGCTGTCTCAAGGGCAGGTGCTTTGATGAAAGGAACCCTGCTCTGCAGTCAGGAGCACTGGCCCCTGGATGATCCTTTCTGCTCAGGAACTAGGCACTGAGTTTCCTGGACATGGCTTGGAGCTAGGACTCTGGCACCTCAGACTCTATTTCTGTTTATCCAGCCTGTATTCACCTTACATGCCAATGCTCTTCAATTTTCTCTCCTTCATTTCCGTGACCTGCAGGATGTTTTGTAGATTTAATATAAAATATTATATGCTTTTTTCTGTGTAAAACATATGTTAGCAAGTATATATATATACATATACATGCATACAAGTATA
Organism: Mesocricetus auratus; assembly: GCF_017639785.1. Taxonomy (NCBI): domain Eukaryota; kingdom Metazoa; phylum Chordata; class Mammalia; order Rodentia; family Cricetidae; genus Mesocricetus; species Mesocricetus auratus. The sequence continues at coordinate 36,196,617 of NW_024429202.1, read as the reverse complement.
CACACACACGTATATATACAATTCTCTTTCTCCAAATAAATCCTACTCTTGTCATTTGCTGCCTCAATGCCAGCCATTCGATGCCAGGCATTCAGTCTTTCATCCAACACATATTTCCCAAGAGCCTGCTTGGTTCTAGGCACTGTGATTAGGTACATGAAATTGAAATTAATACAATCCAGAACACATACTCCAAGAAGCCAAGCATAGCACTCTACGTTCTGGTGTCCAAGACAGCATCCCTTTCCCCAAATTGTTTGTATGAGAAGTCTTTGTGATTAAGGGGCTGTTTCTGTTTGGGGCCTTCTTGCCCAGTGCATTATCTTAGAGTGACTCCAAAGTTAAGTACAAAGCTCGTGTATGTTTTGCATATACATCCAAATAACCTGAGGGGGCTATAGAATACATTCAATACTAGACTTGGACTGTTTTGTCCACCTTAAGGAACACTAAGGACTGAAATAGCTTTGAGGAAGGAGAATTCATTCACAAATTGACCAAGAGTGGAGGTGGGAGACCCAAGGGCAGGGCTTAGGAATGGTTGTGGATAAAGCAGAAATATGGTTTGGGGATGGTGACCTCAGAGAACATTCCTTTATAAGCTCTAAACACACATTCACAAAGTGGGGGCATCAGCACGGACTAAGGGTGGAATTTTAGACTCCTGAAGTCGAAAGGCGTGTGTGCATGTCCAAATGAGCAGTCAGTGGATTGAAAAGGGTGGCCTTATAGTCACTGAAGAGTAACTCACCCATCATCATCACAACCCACACAGAGGCATCATCTGCTAGATGGCCGGTGTGGGACTAATACTGCACTACAGGATCTTGTGATCTCCACAGTTAGTGATCCCTAAAGTCACAGAGGAGAGGTGCGGGGCTCACTGGAGCTTCCGCTCCGCTTCATTCCAACTCTACTTAGTGTCATAAGGGTGAAGGAAACTCTTCTTAGCAGCGCAACTCGGGAAGTTTCAGATTTTGGAGCATTTTCGGTTTTAGATGCTTAGATCGAGTGCCTGGTTATACAGTGGGTTGTGGGAGGTGCTGAGGAGTCCCAGATGGCAGGTGCTGGGGAAGTGTGTGGAGGAAAGTGGAGACTCTCACTTTCCAGGGAGTCGGGAAAAGATCCTGGGGAAGATGAGCTGAAATGAGGAACGACTTTCTGCTCCTCCCCCTCAGCACCATCTGGGCCCATCCTGCACTGTTGCTGAGAATTCCTCCTTCCATCCCCACCAGATTCTACCAGCAGCCTGCACTCTGCTCTGCTGAAAAGGTGCCATGAGAGATGCATATGACACTGCAGCTCACCAGTGCCTTCAGAGTGCTACCCGATAATCCTGCTTCCAGTGGTAGAGGAGCGGTGCTCCTTCAGCGGTGCAGAGTGCTCCTTCAGTGGTGCAGAAACGGTGCTCCTTCAGCGGTGCAGAAACGGTGCTCCTTCTATAGGAACTATAGTTCAGAGTTTGAATTTGGATATTTTCCTGCAGCAGCAATATCTGGCCAGACTCTCTCACCACTCTGGGAGGGGAAGCAATGACAGCTAACTAACAGACCCCATGGCTGGTGGTCATGGGGAAAAAAAGGCCCTGCACTGACTGTAAAGAAGGTATTGCTGCTCCAGGGAGTGCTGGAGTCAGATGCCTCAGCTGCAGGTTGGAATTATATTTTCAACTGAAAATTGGGTTCACTAGGACAAAAAATTTATCATAAATTAAGGAACATTAAAGAGTTTCAAGACTCAGTGTAGAGGAGGTACACCCCAGGGTTTAGCAGAGAAGCAAAGTGAAGCTACTTTAGCAATGTCTCTTACAACTTGTGTTGTAGTTTATATTATACCATGTAAATCACCTTTCTTTTCTTGAAGATCGGGTTATACAAGTCATACTGACATAATGACTCAGTCCAGTTACAGGAGCCCTGTAGTAGCTGATCCTAGTGGCTCAGGGTGGCACGCTGTCCACATAGCATTATTAGAGGAAATTCTCCAGGGAAACAGAACGAGTAGGAAGTACACACACAAAAGGAACTTTCTCTTAACAGACTCAAACAGGGCAGTCATGGTACATACCTTTAAACCCATCACTTGGGAGGCAGAGACAGGCAGATCTCTGTGAGTTCCAGGCCACCCTGGTCTACAGAGAAAGTTCCAGGAGAGACTTCAAAGCTACACAGAGAAACCTTGTCTCAAAAAAAGAAAAAGAAAAAAGAAACAGACTCAAAAGTTTTGGAGACTAGAAAGTATAAGCCCTGCAGGTTAGTGTCAAGTAGGAGACCCAACAGACCCAATGATCTAGTTCAATCCAGTTTATCTGCTCATGGAATTAACGTGGTGCTGGAGGAAATAAGTTCTAGTCCAGGCTTTAGATGATTATATAAGGCGCACCCACCTTCTAGAGGGCTGTTGGCTTTACTGAAAATTAACTAACTCTTATACTTAATGAAACCTTATAGAAACACTCAGAATAATGTTTAATCACCTGTCAGGACACCACCACCCAGCCATGGTAACATAACATTTAAGATTAGCCATCCAAATTCTAGGACCTGGATCTTTCTCAGGGAGAACTTGAAGACTGTTGCCATGCAGGGTACTCAGAAATTCCTGAAAGTAGTAGGTATTACTGCACATTGCTAGGGAAAGAGGGAATACAGGACTTTCAATGAAGCATCATCATACAGCAATTTTATGTCACCCATGGCATGACACAGTAATAGGGTATAATCAAGTTTAACTGTTGACCTTCATAAGTGAAGTCCTGTTTCAGCAAACAGTTTCTTCCCCAAGCTTGCCACTGTTGGGGGTGCTTTTCCCAGGAGCCAATGAATAGCGAAGGTACAATAAGGAAAATATAGCTCAGATGACTTCCCTGCTGTGTGAAGCTAAGTGCTGGTGTCCTCCCTAGCTCTGCTTTTCCAAAATGCATAGTTTCTATGCCACTTCTAACCCCTAAGGAAAAGGAAGACTTTCTTTGGCCAGTCATCTCTGATGACACTCATGTTCCTTGGGGCTACAGTCTCTCCTTGGTCTAGAATTCATACCCCAGAGGTAAAAAGCAGAGTGGTTTCCCTGAGACATTTGGAATTTGCTAAAACCTGCTCTCACTGAGATACACCCTGTCTAGGAAGTGTGACCTTCCATAGCATGTTTCCTGAGGCCACAATCTAGAACCTTCTCCTCTTGCTTGGGAATCATCCCCTGAATATGAACTGATTCTCCTGAACAAGAAAACACGTGAGACCCACACATACCCTAAATGACTCCCTTAGGGTGCCTAGTCCCTTCCCGATGTTTCAAGTGGTAGATAGCTCCTGGTCAGCTAGTACTTTTACACAGCTCAGGATTTGATAAGTATCTATGTTTAGTGCACATGTTGCCCTCCCTGGGTTCTACTCACAAACACCACCAAGGTTAAATAAAAGCCACTACATGTGTCCTCGAAGAACAGAAGACCATTTCTGGTTATGAATTTCCTCAAGATTCACAAGACCCTCAATGTATTATGTCAGCAGTAAGTAACTGCCCTAGCCCCACCACAGGGAAGATCCTGCCATAGAAAGATTACTCATTCTGAGGCAAATATGAGACCTTTCATGTCTGGATAGAGTTTACCAACATAGGCTCATATTTCTTTAGACCACCGCAAGCTGTAAAGAATGTCACCATTGAAGTTATATTGCTCTTCAGTGCCCTAACCAAGAACTAATGATTTGGCCTTTGTATTTACCAGTCTAGTACATAAAATCAGCTGATTTCACCCAGGCAAAACTGACTCATTTCCCAAGAACAAAATAAGCTTATGGTTTCTTCTGAACCGCAGATCAAAACTAACATCGTTTATTTACAATGTGTCATGTACTGCTATTCTCAGTCATGTTTTGAAGATTTTTTAAAAAGTCCTCAGAAAATCAATAGTGAATCAGACATATGTCAACAAGATTCTGAACCCTCCTTCCACAGAACGGGTACAGACTCTGACTTCAGATAGAGGAGGCAAGAAACAGCAATGTAAGAGAGCATGGGACTGCTCACAAAACTGCCTTCCTAAATCACATTTAGCAAACTTCTTCCAAGTGTCTGAAGTTCTAACGTTTCCAGGGGATTCATATCCGTTTTTCTCTAAAGCAAATTAGCCTTCTATATCTACAGGTGATGAATTTCAGGACCCCCAATGATGCTAAGGAAAGTATCTCCTATAAAATGGCTAAGCCTATCTATCCTTTATAACCTCTTAGATGATGCATAACACCAAATGCAAGGCATTACACTTTCTCTACTATGTTGTTTAGGAAACACCAACAAGGAAAACACTCTGATACATTCAATACAAATGCCTTTTCCCAAGTATTTTTAATTGACAGGTTTTTATTTAATTCTTAGAAGTAAGACATGAAGGTACTCATTTCATTATTTGATGCTACTTAATGTTTAAATGTTATGATAGCTCATGTAAATATATGTACAGATCTGAAAAGTAAGTGTGTGTGGAGCACTGAGCCTTGATGTGGATACCCTAAAGCATTCGTAGAGCAGAGCCCTGGACCACATGGGGTGGCTAGCTGATCAGGCAGAGGAGCTGCAGGAAGGTCCCAGCTACTAAAATTTCTTTACAGCATCTTCTGGACATTTTCTGCTCAAGTAAAGGCATAACAATTGGTCACTTCTATTTTAAAAGGTGTAATAACTGATCCAGGGTACACCTCAGTGGTAAAGTGTATACCAGTCATATGTGAGTTTATTCCCTCACACCTAAAGTGATAAAAATGATGTGGTAGGAAAAGGAACTGAAGAGGCAGAGAATATCTCTGCTCTTCACTCTTCCTTGATACTTGAGCTCATTGAAAGAAGAAGCCAGATCAGGAATGGGCAAATTCTAGCCCCAAAACCAAATCCAAGGCAGCTACCTGTTCTAATGGCCTTTAAGAAGACAAAAACATATTTAAATTTTTTAAATGATTACAAAAAATTACACAAGTGAGACTCCACCAAAATAAAGTAGAGCCTGTTCATGTCAATTGGCAGGGCTTCCTAGGACAGCAAAAGTGAGTAGTTGCTAGAGCCCCAAATCCTAAACTATTTGCAGCTGGCTGTGATAGTCATTGCCACCTTGACTAGATTTACAGCATCCATAGTGCCACAGCTCTAGCATATCACCAAGTTTCCAGAGAAGGTTGATTGAGGACAGGAGAGTCACAGTGAATGCAGGTGGAAAGACACATTGGACTGTGGTCCCAGACTGAATTTAAAACATGGGGGGTAGTAGGAAACCAATGAAACAGGTGAATTCCTCATTTGCAGATGGCCAGGAGGTTCACACTTCTGCCACCACCATAGGTGACACTGCTTTTGCCTTCTTCTGGGTTACACCCTCATACTGTGAGCCATAATAAACATTATCTTCCTTGAGTGTGTCTTGACAAGCAGTATGTCGCAGTAATTATAAAAGTAACTAATGCTGTGACATTGACATGATGAAAAGAAGTCGTGCCTTTTTGCTAGTTAGGCTATGGTGGCAGTGGGGAGCAGAGGAGCTCAGACTCTGTTCCTGCATCCACACATCAGGAACTTGAGAAAGTGCTTTGCATACTTGAGTTTTCAAATGGTCTCCAAGGTAACTGAGATAAACAACCTTACATCCTGGCAGATAACACTTCCTCTCCTTTCCTATGACATTTGCATCATTTAGTTTTTCAAAACAGGCTGGTCCTTGTAGACAGTGAAATCCCATATGAGTCATACATGCTCAATTCCTTCTGCAGCATCTTCTTCCCATTTAGAGTTTGACACCTTAAGAGGGATGTGTAAGCTTGGAAAAGACTCAGAGATTTATGAAGATGGCTGAAGAGATGATTTTTAAAGCCAGGAGCTAATTCCTAACTTAAGAAGAATGAGGGTTGCTAATGCAAAATGTAGGCAGAGTGTGATGGTTATCGAAGATGTGGAAAGATTTGCAAATAAAGTTCATTACCTAATCTAACCCCATACATATACACCCATCCACCCACAGACAGGAGAGAGATGGAGAGAGAGAGAGAGAGAGAGAGAGAGAGAGAGAGAGAGAGAGAGAGAGAGAGAGAGAGAGAGAGAGAGAGAGAGAGAAGGAAATGGGCACACTGAAGGATTTCTGGTTTCCCAAAAGTGACACAGGTGGAAATAAAGAGTAATCTGAATGGCCACCCTAAAGGCAGAGGTGAAAGGGGTTCTCCTTGCCTAGGCAGAACATGACTCATTTGGGCTGACCACAGAAAAATGGAGCGCACACATACCGTTTAAAGAAAAGATAATAAACTTGTTCTTCTGTTTCACGTATGTTGCCTCTGTTGGATCTGTTTAACTCGACAGGGAGTATCTCCCTCTTCCTGGAAGAAGAGCCAACTGTGGTGCTCAGAGGACATGGTGGGCATGTGGGACATGGTGGGCACAGTGAGAATGGTGAGACAAGCCTCTGATCCCAGCACTCCAGCATTTGGGAAGCCAAAGCAACAGGATTGAGTATAAGCTACCCTGGAGTGCAGAGCAAGACCTTGTCCAAAAAAAAAGATAGAGGAGGAGGAGGCATGAGAAGCTGGAATGGAATACAAGAAGCAATCTTTCTGGGGTCCAGAGAGTCCATGTCTCCTCAAGTCTTCAAATGCTTATTGCTAGGCTCACCATCACTTAGTGGGTATCTGAAATTTATCCTATGTGGGAAAAAATGTTGTGTTGAGCCATGACTAAGCACTGAAGATTGGATAGGAAAACTAGATTCTCTAATCTAGGACAGGGCAAAGGGAAAAATGGGGGGATGAGAAATCAAACCAGAATGAACACACGCTAATGATAAATGAGACTTAGAATTGGGTCCATTGACTTGTTTTCCATGGTTAGTAAGACACAACCACAGACATGGTAAGTATAGAAGAAAAAAAAACATCATTTGACTCTTACTTCTGGTCCAAGGTCAGAGGGCTACAACTGATGATGGTCTTCTTGTGGGCAGAGTCCTGAAATCTCAGAGCATCACCTACTGAGAGTTAAGCAGCATGACATCATAAGGTAGGATCCAGTAAGTTCCTAACAGACCTGTCCTCAAGATCTTTACTTCATTGATTGCATTAACTCCATGAGGACAAAGCTCTAAAGACATCCTCAAAGCCACACCTGGAGCCTCTCTAAGGATGTCAGATGAGGGTTAAATTTAAAACATAATATAACCAATTATATTATCCTTTCTACTCTGCCACAAAATTTAAATTCTCTGTAATAAAAAGTTAAATATTATAACCTTGGCGATTCACAAAGGTAGTAAATTTATCGGTTTCCCCCCAAATTAATTAATCAGATTCTATTTTCTCTCAATGCTTTAACTTTCACAAAACTTGAGCAAAAATTGATGGACATGTGTCAGTTTCCCTTGCTCTTTAACATAGAAAAATTTAAAGTTTCTCCCTAAGTGTGATTGGATGCCCTGGGTAGCATGTTGGAGAACGAACAAAATTTTCTGACTTGGAAGTCAGAATCATAGCTGCCGATGTCACATTAATCAGAGCTCCTGGATCTGTGGTGTGTTTGGGGAGCTGTTATCACAGCAAGATCATTTGACAGTCTTCTTCACCCAAATAAAATCACAGAAAAGGGAGAATTCGGGAACCATTTCACCTATATCCTTAACAAGAACAGAGGAAATTAACCTTTATGGGATGGATAGATGGCCAAAGACTGGGGATTTCTCATCTGTTTTCACTTCCTGTTACCTCTGTTCTCAGACAAGCAAGAGAAATGTCCTATGTCACATCCCAAACAATCAAAGCATGCTGTTTATGTCCTCAGTGCCCAAGAATAATCTGCAATTTTGGATTTCTTCTTTCTATTTACTCTGTGTGCTGGTTTTTCCACTTTACAAATAGGCAAGTTGTACACCTGTCATTTCTTAGGGGTCAGGGCCATTTGGCAGTCCCCTCTTGGTGACTTCCTGTTACTATTTGAGCTGCTCCCCAGCTCTGTCCATGCCACAAAGTGAGTGGTTGGTTCATAGCAACAGTCCCAGGATTGAGAAGTTATTTAGAGACCCAGATAAAGCACGGTGTATCCATTTTCTAGGCTATGTAACAGATTACCACAAAGTTGGTAACATAACATATATCTATAATTTCATATCCCATGTACTAACATAATGCACAGACCAGCTCCTTAGAATTTCATAAGACAGAGACTGCAGTGTGAGCTGGTCCTGGTGTGTGTCCTCTAAACTCCAGGGCTTTGTGCCACTTACCTGTGACAGTTGGTTAAAAGCACTTCCTTATGACTTGATCACAGCCTTTATAAGGCCAGCAAGACAGAGGATACTGCCTGTTAACTATCTTTTAAAGATGTCAATTAGGTGATGGCTAACCAGGATCCTTACTGTTTAACACAAAATCAACTGACTTGGGACTTACATCTGAAAATTCTTTCCATTTTTCAATCGTGCAAATAGGTTGTTTTTTTTTTTAAGAGTTAAGATCCAATATACAGGGTCTAGACAGACAGCTCAGTGATTAAGAACACTGACTGTTCTTCCAGAAGACCCGAGTTCAAGTCCCAGATCCCACATGGCAGCTCACAACTGTCTGTAATTCCAAGATCTGGCACCATCACACAGACATACATGCAGGCAAAACACCAATGTGCATAAAATAAAAATAAATTTGAAAAGTACAGTACTCTTATGACTCTATCACATCAGCTGTCTTAAAGCTAAAGGAGCACAAGGTAATTCTGACTTTTCTGTCTCTTTATTAAAGTCAAGATGACCTTGTGAAGAAGGAATGCATCACCTTGTTACCAGCATAAAAAGAGCTGAGGCCAAGGGAGATCAGAAGGAACTAGCCTTTGTAGACAGTATTTCCCTTCCCAGTGACCTCATACCCTAGTGATGAACCAACTGAAGTCTTTTTCCTTACATCCCCATCTCTTATTATTCTCTGTCTAATGCACTGTGGAAGTGGGCATCTCTGTTTTTAGCCCTTCATCTCAGTAATAGTGTGTGATTGTAACATCCCTGCTTTCTCCAATAAACACATCACCCAGGAAAACACTAAATAACGCCATCCACTGAGTAGACCTAACAGACAGCTACAGAATATTTTGTTCAAATACCAAAGAATACACATCCTACTTAGGAAGTCCATGGAAGTTACTCCAAAATCAAGCACATACTGAGACACAAAACAAATCTTAGCAAATACAGGAAAACTGAGATGAATCCGTGTATCCTGACTGGTAACAATGTCATAAAGACAAAAAGTAAATGCAAGAAAATCTCTAATAATTAGAAGATTTCATGGACTTAAACAATACAATACTAAGCAATGAATACATAAAAGAAAAAAATCAAGATTTCTTTTAATTCCTGGGATCAATGAAGACAAAAATATAACTCTCTCTCTCTGTCTTTGACACCTTAAAAAATCAGGCACAAGAGGAAAATTTGTAGCTCTATGAACATATGTTAAGTATCAAAGTGAGCACAAATAAATGACTTCATGATACAACTAAAGACTGAACAAGAGCAAACCAAGCCCAATCTAATAGATAGAAAAAAAGGTAAATCTCAACATAAGAGAAACAAAGAAAACAATACCAAGAACCAAAAAAACTAAGAGCATGTTATTTCAAAAGATAGAGAAGAACAGACTATGCCCAAGGAACCAAATAAAAGGAAGAAGAGACCTATATTGGCTCTTTTGTTTGTTTATTTGTTTGGTTATTTTAAATTCGACACAAGCTAGAATCATCTGAGAAGAGGGAACCACAACTGTGACAATACTCCCATAGAAAGATCTGTAGACAAGTCAATGGAATATTTTCCTTTTTTTAATTTAAATTAGAAACTAGCTTATTTTACATGTCAATCCAAGTTCCCTCTCCCTGCCCTCCTCCCCCTGCCCCAACCCTCTATTCCATCCCCTTCATGCTCCCCAGGGAGAGTGAGGCCTTCCAAGGGGATCTTCAAAGTCTGTCATATTATTTGGAGCAGGGTCTAAACCCTACCCCATGTGTCTAGGCTGAGAGAATATCCCTCTATGTGGAGTGGGCTCCCAATATCCATTCATGTTATAGGAATAAATACTTATCTACTACCAGAGGCCCCATAGATTAACCAGACCTCCAAATGGACATTCACATTCAAGGGGTCTAAAACAGTCTTATGCTGGTTTCCCAGCTATCAGTCTGGGGTACTTGTTCAAATCAGCTGTTTCTGTGAGTTTCTCGAGCCTAGTCTTGACCCTTTTGCTCATCACTCCTCCCTCTCTGCAATTGGATTCCAGAGTTCAGCTCTGTTTAGCTGTGGGTGTCTGCTTCTGCTTCCATCAGTTACTGGATAAAGACTCATGTTTGTCTTTTTGTGACTGGGTTACCATACTCAGAATGGTTTCTAAAGTGGCTGAAAGACACTTAAGAAAGTGCTCAAAGTCCTTAGTCATCAAAGAAATGCAAATCAAAACAACTCTGAGACTGAGATACCATCTTACTCTTGTCAGGATGGCTAAAATCAAAAACACCAAGGACAATTTATGCTGGAGAGGATGTGGAGAAAGGGGAACACTCCTCCACTGCTGTATTACAGAGCTATAGTAATCAAAACAGGCATGCAGATCAATGGAACAATAGAAAAGACTCGAATATGACTGCACTTAATTACAGTCATCTGATATTTGACAAAGATGCCAAAAATACTACAGTGAAGACAGCATCTTCAACAAGCAGTACTAGGGAAACTGGATATCCACAAATAGAACAATGAAACTAAACCCATATCTATCATTCTGCACAAAAATCAATTCCAGGTGGACCAATGTCCTCAATTTGAAAATTCAAACTACAGATCTGAACTGAGTGTTCTCAAACAAAGAAATAAAAATGGTTAAGAAATATTTCAAAAACTTTTCATCAGCTTTAACAATTAAGGAAATGTAAATTAAAACTACTCTGAGATTTCATCTTCCTACAGTCATAATGGCTAAGATCAAGGAAATGATTGACAATAAGTGCTGGCAAAGGTGTGGAGAGGGGGAAACACTCACTCACTGTTACGGGTTATATACTGGTGCGGCCACTATGGAAATCAATGTGGAAAATTCTCAACAAGCTAAGAGAAGATGTATCACATGACCAGCTATAACACTCCTTGACATTTGCCCAAAGGACTAGATATCCTATTCCAGAGACACATGCTCATTTATATCCATTGCCACTCTATTCACAATAGCTAGGAAATTGAAACAATTTATATGTCCTCCAACTAATAAATGAATAATGGAAATGCTGTACATGTACACAATGAAATACTATTCAGTTACAAAGAATAAATGAAATCATGAGATTTTCAGGTAAATGAATGGAACTGGAAAATATTATACTGTGTGAGGTGATACAGACCCAGAAACACATTCACTGCACAACCTCTTATTTGTGAATACTAGTGCCAAATCTTTAGATTTGAGTATGTAACCTACAGTAGCCACAGATAGAAAGAAAGTAAAAAAGAGGGGGGGGGCATCGTGAGAGAGGGAGAAAGCACTCTAGGAGGGTAGTAGTACACAGCTGCTGTAGTAGGGAAAATGGGGAAGACGTGGGGGACTCTAAATGGGCAGGAAAAAAGAAGAGTAACAGACAGAGGGAAGAGAAATAAATAACACTATGTATATTGGAAAATGCTATAAAGAAATATATTTTATAGTCTCATCTAAGCACACATACACATAATGGATTTATGCCACCAGAGGTGACAATTTTCCCTCACCAAGAGTCATAAACTATATAACAAAAACCTAGTGCCAAGCACGAGAAACTTCCTTGGAGTCACTGGTCATTGTAGTCCACAGATTGCCAAAACAATATAGACTGTTGTATTTGTCCTTAGTTCCTTAGTTGCCTCCCAGAACTTGAACATAAGACCCTATTGCCAACTTGATATGCCATGTTTTGTTGATATCCTGGGAGGCCTGCCCTTTTCTAAGTAGGAATGGAGAAGAAAAGGATTGGGAGGGGCAGAGGCAAAGTGGGTGGGAGAGGGACTGGAAGGAGAGGAGGACAGAAAACTGCAGTCAGGATGTGAAATAAATAAATACATTTTTTAAAATTAAAAAATGTAAAGATCCTACTGCTAAAGACACCACCCATTTTGGAGACAGTAGCTGGAGACATTGAACTGGAACTGACCTTGAAGCATCCTTCCTGAAGACTAGTTGTCATATGATCAGGAAATGCTATACAAGATACCAAGGGAGAAAAGCAGTCAGTAGTCCTCCCCAGCTCCAAAGCTCATGAACCAGAATTACTGGTCTAAAAAGATATCCCCAATAATGCAATAGAGGCTCCTTTATCTTGAAGGCAACCAAAAATTGCCTAATTGGATTTGTGACCTACTTAATGGGAGACCATTCATGTCTATAATTGTAAACCTAGACAACTATCCAAGAATAGAGAACCTACTACTTCCATTTTCATAAACCAATGTAATCTCTAACTTCATTCTAAGTACTTATCTTTATAACGCAGAAATGAGTGGAGCTCTCATTCTTCTTCAAAGAAACTTCTTGTTGCATAAGACTATTTTAAAAGATTCACAACTAATCAAAATGCAAAAAATAATGACGATGGGGTATCCAGATCCTTGATACATCCACAACACAGTCCTCAGGGAAAAAATAACAGAAGAAAGCGGCAGGAAGATTCTAAAAGCCAGAAGACCAGGATACCTGCTGCAAGATAGTATCTTCTAGGTGTGAAGAGGAATCCACACCCATGAAATCTCAACAGTGTGGTTGCCTAAACAAGACCCGAATAATTACAGTAACAGTTGACATGCCAAGGCTTACCACACACTAGATGAAGAGTGACAGGCAATCAAAAGCTGCTGAGGGAGGGAAAATCTGCTTTCTCCAAGGGTTAGCTCTCTGATAAGTTGTTCAACCTTAAGTACATGTACATGAGAGTAACACTAAAGAGACTCAGTACTCTCTCTCTCTCTCTCTCTGTGTGTGTGTGTGTGTGTGTGTGTGTGTGTACAAGTTCTTCTTCCCAGTTCCTGCCCATCTCTGTTACTCTTTACCCATTGGTAACTGAGATGAATCTTACAAATGCTTTCTCCAGGTTTACAGTCTTCTATTCACTAGTCTCTTGGCCAGCAGTCAAATTTTCGCAATAAGAATGTAGCTATTAGCCGGGCCTTGGTGGCACACGCCTTTAATCCCAGCACTTGGGAGGCAGAGGCAGGTGGATCTCTGTGAGTTCGAGGCCAGCCTGGTCTACAAAGCGAGTTCCAGGACAGCCTCCAAGACAATACAGAGAAACCCTGTCTCGAAAAACCAAAAAAAAAAAAAAAAAAAAAAAAAAGAATGTAGCTATTATTTCCTTCTTTAAAAGACTTCTTTTCTCCCTTGACATTCTCCATGGCCTAGTCCTTGAGTAGTTTATGAGGCCCTTCCAGTGTTCCCATGACTCCTCCATCCAGTACTATTACTACACATAGAACTTGTTGAAGTTACTGACACTACAAAATCAAACATCCCTTTTTCATGGTATGTGTTTCAAGTCCTAAGCTTTGGAATTAATGAAATATAATGATTATCTCATATCCAAGCTAAAGCAATCCCCCTGTCTGTGTTCTTCATTAATACCCTTATACATACAGATGACACTTATCTTAGTGATTTTTCAACTTTATAGTTCTGTAAAGGTATGCCCATGCTTGTGGTATAGTACACCACACATCACATGATAGTTATCAACTGATTATAAAATAGAATTTGTGATTACAAGTTTTGCCCAACTGTATTCCAATGTGTGTTCTGAGTATATGTAAGATAGGCTGAGCTAAATGGTTGTTACCCCAATTAATTTTTTACTTGAGATATATTTGTCATAAGAGGTCACATTTTATTATTGATACTATTCTTCAGTGTCTTTATTGATGTGACTATTTAATAGCTTGTACAATTAGAGGCTTTCAGAGAGTCACACTCTTGCTTTGGGAGCAGAGAGACCCCAAACTAGAAATATTCTATGGCTCATGAATTTCAGAGGAAACTGGTAGCTGTCATTGAATTTGACCAAGACTAGAAAAAATTAAAGCCGTTAGGCTTGCTCTTTTAGGGTATAAAAGGGGAAAGACGATGACAGGAAACTCTAGTTCCACAGAGAAGGCAAGGCTCTCAGTAAAGCAGCTTCATCCTGACTGTTCTTTCCTGCCATTATAATGACTAAATAATTTGTTTTGTGCATTTGAAACCATTAATTGAGCAAAACCCACCTTGATTTTTAGAGCTGGGAAGGGATGGATGCGTCCAAGAGAATGGGGAAAATTCAAAGCTCTAGACTGTAATCACTAACCTGAGCATACTATTACAGCCTACAGAGAGATTGCATAGCCATGTACCTAAGCTCCTTCAGCTGTCTGAATCTTTCCTTCCTGGGTGCTTCTGATGGAGAATGTGCACCCAGGAAAATGTCATGTGTTTCTCAGGGTAGTAATTGCCAACAGCTGTAATGTATTCAGAAAGGCACTGAAGAGGTGAACCCAGCCTGCAGCATGTTGTCAATGATCGGGATAGCTTCACAGCTTCACTTTTTAGTTTTTCAGCTTCTCACCTGCTTTCTGACTATTAATGACATGGGGCATAGGCAGGACCACTCTACAACATAAAGCCTATTCCCCATATGTCCTAGTTACTTTTCTTGCTGTGATAAGACACCATGACCAAGGCGACTTACAGAAGAAAGAGTTTAGTTGGGGCTTACAGAGGGTTAGATTCCGTGATCATTATGGCCAGGAGTATGGCAGCAGGCAGGCAGGCATGTTGCTGGAGCAGTAACTGAGAGCTCACAACTTGATCCACAAATAGGAGGCAGAGAAATAACTGGGAAAGGAGCAAGTCTTGAAACCCCAAAGCCCACCTCCAATGACACAATAACAAAGACACACCTCCTAATCCTTCCCAAACTGTGCAACAACCTGAGGACCAAGCATTAAAACATGAGCCTGTGAGAGGCATTCTCATTCAGACAACCACACCATATTCACCTTGTGTGGTCAAAGTTCCAAAGTAGAATGAGTCACTTCCAACAGGTTCTACCATGTGTAGCTGCTCTCAAAAAGTCACGGTCAGGCTTCTTATTGCTTTAGCCTGTGTCACTTTCTCTTTCCTATCACATGGCAAACAGGACCAATCAATCAGTTTGGGTGATAATTTTTTGGCAAGTGGACATGAGAAGAAAGTCAAGAGGGAAGGCTATGTGACAATTCCCAGATTCCTGACCCCAGGAACAAGGCCACAGACAGCCTCTAGACACATAACACTTGCAGAAAATACCAGAACCAGAGACCTGATTTCCCATGGTATTGCCTCTCTGGACCTGTTCATCCAGAGCTTCTAGCAAACAGCAATTTATCTTTGCTCAAATTTCTACTGTCTTCCACTTGAAGACACCAACCCCAGG
This sequence comes from Mesocricetus auratus, assembly GCF_017639785.1. Lineage (NCBI taxonomy): Eukaryota > Metazoa > Chordata > Mammalia > Rodentia > Cricetidae > Mesocricetus > Mesocricetus auratus. The sequence continues at coordinate 36,181,158 of NW_024429202.1, read as the reverse complement.
AGGCTTGGATTTCCGATGGAGGACATGCCTAGAGCTGCAGTGACAAATAGGGTAGTTACTTCTTTCCAAGGGGCTTATGTTTACACTGTAAGAAATAACTTTTTCAAAGAGAAGAATAAATCATGAGCACATTTTAGTCATCTCTCTTGACCGTAGGTGTCAACAATGTGTGATTGATTACCTTGTTTCCTCTCAGCCCTTATGTTTCCTCCAGCCTTCCTTCGAAGCCTACTTGGGGTTTGATTAGCCTATGTGAGCATTTCATATTGCACTATGTCAAAATCAGGCACCAGGAAGCACTGGTTTCTCTCACATGGGACTTTAAGTCATTTAAAGAGCTGGGCAGGAGTCTGGAACACCAAAGCTGTGCCAGTATCTTTCTAATTAGCCCCTTACCTCCTGGTGTCCTCTTTCTCTGTGTCCTCATCCTCCTTTCACCCAAATCCCAGTCCTCCATTGTCTTAGAAATGAGAGGAACTCACGGCTTGTTAATTGATTTTCTTACAGTGGAAAAGTAAATGGAGATAAGTTGATTCTACACATCTTTACCTGAGTCCTTTAATTTAATAACAATAGGTGTTAGTGGGTTTGTACAGGTTTGGGGGTATTTTGAGAGCCTAGAGTAGTGCTGACTTATGCTAATAGGAGAAATCTTGCTCATGGGTTTAACCTTGCTCTTGTGGGAGTTCAGAGATAGCCTGCTATATACCATGCGTAACAATCTCTGCTGAAACAAGCATGAAAAGTCCCCATCCCTTCTGTTAGTCTTTTCCATTCGTTTAGTAAATACTTACTGAGCATCATTTTTAGTACCATCCAGTGTCAATCACTGAATATTTGATGATATATGAAATCTGGTCTTCAAATAACTCACAAATTTGTGGTAGAAGATGCAGATGTAAATGAATATGGACCATGTGCAGAGTCCAAAACAGTCTAGTGGAAGTATCAAAGGAGGGACTAAATATGAGTACTCATCACATTTGAGCTGGGTCCTGGGGAATGTGATGAAATGTCCTGCGCACTCCTCCAGCATAACAGTAATTGGGTACCATACAAAACCAACTGCAAAAATGAAATAAGCACAGCTTCTAAAGTCAAATACACCTCTCACTCACCTTCTTACCCACACCCCACATGGCTTGACATGGTGGTCTTGACAAAGAGTCAAAGAATGAATGAGGGAAAATGACGAGCAAAATGGAAAATTGCCTTAGCAACAGAGATACAAACAGTTGTGTTTTTACTACTTACAAAGAATGTACAACTTACTGAATAAATTGCCGGAGTCTTCTCAGAATATTATCCAAGTCTCTAAGAGAGAATCAAAGGCAGAGTTGACTAGAACATCATAGCCAAGCCTCATTTATTGTTTCTTGGGCTCTCAATAAGCCAAAAAGGTACCTTTACAGAATTTACCAGTCTAATCATTATTAAAATATAATTCAGTGACATTAAGTGTATTCCCAACAACCATCTCCAGAATTTCCCATCCTGTCAATTGGAAGTCAGCACCCATTAAGCATTAGTTATCATCCTTCCCTTCTGTCTGTACTTAGCTTCCCTTGCCCTTTCATCTTGAACTTGAATATTCTAGGAACTTTCTATGAATGGAACTTGTTCTTATGACTTTGGCTTATTTTCTGTACGTGTTTTTAAGTTATATACATGGTATAGCTTGTGTCCAGGAGTGGCATTTTTAAGTTTGAACAAAGTTTTACTCATATGGTACACTGTGTTCATCCGTCCATCCAACTATTTCTTCTCCCTTTAAATGCTTTGAATACAACTTCTATGAATGTCAGCATGCAAATACCTGTTCGAGTTTCCAATTGTAGTTATAGTTATTTTGTATAAATAACCATGAGTAGAACTGTGAGACCACAAGGGAATTATGTCTTTAATTGGTTGATTTGTTATTGGCAAAAATTGTACCCTTCTGCATTCCCACTGGCAGTCATCCAATTCCAATTTCATAATTGTACCACTGATGAGATGGTTCAGTGGTAAAGCACTTGCCATACAACTATGAGTTCAGGTCCCCAGAATCCCCTTAAATATGGAAGTAATATCAGACATCTGTAATCCTAATGGTCCTATAGAATCTAAGTGCAGCTGGCCTGAGCAAACAGTGCAAGGAACAATAGATTTAGTCTCTAACATGGTAGAAGGTGAGCACTGACACTGGAGGCTGCTTTCTGAGCTTCCCACATGTACTCTGGCATGAGGCATGAGGCATGAGCACTCACATGAGTATACAGGCACCAACACAAAGGTTTAAAAACTGAGTTACAATTTCCACATATCCCAATTTTACTCCTGCTTTGTTTTGGAAATGGCCATCCCAAGGTGTATAGGTAGTATCTTACTATGGTTCATAACTACAGTCCCCATAATCCCTTATGGTTAAAAGATGGGGAACATACTTTTTTGTTCCTATTGACCCTCAAGCCCCTTTTGGCAGAATTATCCAACTAATTGTATAGAAGTCTTAGTCGTTTTTAATTTAATTGAGTAAAATAAGCCTCAGCTTGTTTTAAATAGTGGCTGATTCTCCTGGGGGCAAAGTGATGAGTTTTGGTTAGCAGAAATAGTCCTAACATGTATGGGGGCTTCACGGGATATTTGGCACTTGGGCAGCACAATCAGGAGAAAATCATAATACTTTTGGTTTTACCACATTAGGAGGCTTCCATGAGGTATACTTTTTTTTTTGAGGTATACTTATATCTCTAAATTGTGACCATTTTCATTGAAAGATCTCTAGGGAGCCTTCTGGCTTATCTTAGAGTCATATTTCCAGTCTGGGAAGTTTATAAACCCTTCCATAAAAATGTGTGTCTAGTCTTGAAACATGCTGCCCTCTTTTACTAAGTTAACCCATGTTTAGCAGTCTTTGCTATTAGGAAATATTAGGCCCCAGGCATTTTATCTTGAACCTCTTAACAAACATGGATTGGAGCCATGAGGACGGCACTGCTCACATTGACATCTCTTGATAGAAAAACACACGTATGGTCATGTTTTAGTAACAGTCATCTGTAGACCTCCTCTGTTTCCAGCAGCTTCACAGAATGAATCAGACAGCAGATGGAAAGCACGCAAATTGATTCAGTCTGACCACCTGTCTAACCATCTTCTTGGCAGCCACGATCAATGTCTGGACTAGTTCTGCCTCTAATAATGTCGCACAGGAAGGCTGTATACACAATTGCTGATGCTATGGCCTGGATGCAATACCTAAGGTATGAACTAAATTGACCTATAAGTCATACTTTACATCTCAAAACTAGCAAGCACAGTTCAGCCAATGACTACCAATGGAATAGTGGGAATAGTGCAGTTTGGCCTTGAGTATCTAGAACAAGTTGACATTTACATAATGAGATGCCAAGTAGATCAGTGGCCAATATGGTGGCCAGCATAAATTTCAGAGGATATTGCTATTACTGTAGGGGGGAGGGGAGAATGTTTTATTTCCTACTGGAGAAGAGGCAAATATTTTATAGAGAGGTTGTAAATTGAATCTTGACCTTGGTCGTGGGAATGCAAGGCCTGGCAGAGGGTTCTCAAGCCTCTGCCAAGATTTACAAACAAAACTGTGACACACTCGAGCTCATTCTGTGAGGCAGGACCTTGTTGATGGTGGCTGTTAAAAATGAGTTACTGTTGTACTTAATGTAACCTCACTCTGCCCAGATCTATACCTCAGTCAGTCATGACGTTCAGCACTAATCCAATTGATGACTAGAGCTGAAAAAGAATTGTATTTATAATGTTTTAAATTGCATTTTTGTGCAGGCTTGAAACTGAAGGGCCTTTTAAAAGCTAATGTTTAAATGATTTCTGAAGAACCATCCAAAGGGTTTACTTAATATAACATCCCAGACTTTAATTCAATTGGTTTTAAATGTTTATTTTCAGTATCGGAAACAGTTCTCAATGTGCCAAAGTCAGCAGTTGTGCAAATGCCAACCTGTCAGTTCTGTGAAAATGAACATCTCATTATATTTGAGATTATTATAAATGCAAATAAAAAGTGCTGCTGGTGATTACTGCAGTTTTAAAGATGCATGCTTGGATTTATAACAAGAAATGAATCTGTCTCCGTTGAATGCTTCATTTGAAGAGAGGTTCCATCTTCACAAAATACTTACTATAAGTAGCTATTCTCTCTGAGAAGCAAGCAGAGAGTCTGCCTTCTGTCTTCAGTTTCTGAACATCAAGTGTCAGACTATGACAGAGAAATGTCCTCCATAGGAATGAATGCTGGAACATTCCATCCCCAGCTGCTGGTGTTGCATTTGTGGAAATTTTGATAAGTGAATACTGGTTGGAGGAACTGGGGATCCAGGAAGGCAGGCTTATACTCCTTACTTTTTTCCTGCCTGTCTTCATTCCCTGAGATATGAATAAGCAGCCACCAAATATCCAAATCATCTATTCCCAAAGCTTCCCAACAGTGACAGACACTAACCTCTCACTGTGGTGCTGATAAGAACTGTAACGAGTACACTAAGGAAGGTGACTAGCATCTGTATGGTGGTTTTCATTAGGTGGCCTTTGGCTGTTGGAGGGTGTACTGTCAGCCACGATGAGAAGAGTTATTAAAAATGTATGTGTGTATCTATGAACAAAATTGCATGTATTGTGGGGTTTCTTTTTAGGGACATAATAATATGAGTCCTTGTGACTTTCTTAGTCATCCTTTTCATTTTATCCCCTCCCTCCTTCCTCTGTATTTACCCCTCTCCCTAAAGAGGCCACCCTTTCCTCGTTTTCCCTATCAGATCACAGTTATCCTGCTTTTCCCCTCTACCCTTCATCTACCTTCTTGTGTATTTACCTACCTCTCCCATCCCTAAAGAGACTCCCTTTCCCATTTCTCTGACAGATATATTGTAACCTGCTATTCCCCTCTATATTGCTCCCCAAGTTCCATAAAACAGTTCCCATTTTCTATTCTGATTTCTGTAATTATTCCAGTCTGTGTACACATACCTGAAGATTTGGAGTTAGGAACCTCCAGTGAGAGAGAACATTTGATGTTTATCATTTGAGGTCTGGGTTATTTCACTCAATATGATATTTTCTAGTTCCATCCTTTTGCCTGAAATGTTCATTATTTTCCTTTACTTTGTAGCTGAACAGTAATCCATAAAGCATATATACCACAATGTGTGGCTATCTGGGGTCTTTTGTGGCTCTACTTGACTTTTATGATAGGTTTTTCTTTATGCTTCTGTGGAGAATGAGACGGGGATTTTGATTGGGATTCATGGAATCTATAAATAGCTTTTGGTAGAGTGGTTATTTTCACAATATTAATTCTACAAATCCACAAGCATAGAATGTCTTTCTATTTTCTAATACATTTCTCTATGTCTTTCTTGAGAGGTTTAAAGGTTTTACTGTAGAGGTCCTTCACTTTCAGTGTTAGCTTTATTCCTAGATACTTAATTTTCTTCAAGGCAATTGTAAATAAGATGGTGCTCATAATGTCCTTCTCTGTATGTATGGTGTATAGAAAGGCTACTGATTTGTGCAAGTTGACTTTTATCCTGCACATTGCTGAAATTGTTTATTTCTCGAAAGTTTCGTGAAGTTTAGGCTGCCTCATGAGCAACATAATTTCATCTGCAAATAAGGATGGGCTTTCCCTATCCTTAACACTTTAATTCCCTTCTCTTTCTCTTGCCTTATTGACTCTAGCTAGTGTTTCTAGCACAATACTAAAATGGAATGAGGACAATGGGCATCCCTGTCTTGTTCCTGACTCAGCCATTTTAGACTTCTCTATTGAGAATTCTTTATTTAGTTCTGTAGCCCACTTTTTAATTGGATCCTTTGGTGTTTTGGAGACTTGCTTCTTGAGTTCTTTGTAAATTTTGGAGATCAGCCCTCTGTCAGATGTAGGATTAGTGAATATTTTTTCCGATTCTGTGGGCTGCCTTTTTGTCTTGCTGACTGTGGCCTTTGCCTTACAGAAGCTTCTCAGTTTCAGGAGGTCCCATTTATTAATTGTGGATCTCACTGTCTGTGCTACTGGTGTTATGTTCAGGAATCGGTCTCCTGTACCAATTCGTTCAAGGGTACCACCCACTTTCTCTTCTAAGAGATTCAGTATGGCTGGATTAATGTTGAGATCTTTGATCCATTTAGACTTAAGTTTTGTGTATGGCAATAGACATGGATCGACCCGCATTCTACATGCCAGCATCCAGTTGTGCCAGCACCATTTGTTGAAATTGCTTTCTTTTTTCCATCGTATATTTTTAGTTTCTTTGTCAAAGATCAGATGTTCATACATGTGTGGGTTAATATCAGGGTTTTCAATTTGATTCCATTGGTCAACCTGTCAATTTTTGTGCCAATACCAAGCTGTTTGCAGGACTATAGCTCTATAATAGATCTTGAAGTCAGGGATGGTGTTGCCTCCAGACGTTGCCTTGTTGAACAGGGTTGTTTTGGCTATTCTGGGTCTTTTGTTTTTCCATAAAAAATTGATTATTGTTCTTTAGATTCAAGCAATACGTATCCACTAATCCAGCCCTACAGAATGTTCTTGGACAAAAACTCCAACCCAAGGAAGTTAACTACAATCAGAAAAACATAGGCATTAGATAATCCCACTTTACCGACATCCAAAAGAACAAGGGGTGGAATTCCACACATAATTTTACCAACAACAACCATTCCAAATCAAAGAAGAATGAGCAATCAATGATCATTAATATCCCTCAATATTAATGGCCTTAACTTACCCATAAAAAGACACAGGCTAGCAGAATGGATTCGAAGACAGAACCCATCCTTCTGCTGCCTACAAGAAACACACCTCACCCTCAAAGACAGACAGTACCTAAGAGTTAAAATTGGGAAAAGATTTTACCATCAAATGGACCCAAGAAACAAGCAGGGTAGCAATCCTAATATCTAACAGGGTATAGGTTTTTAAAATAGTCCCTTATAATATTCTGAATTGCTTTAGTGTTTATTGTAATGTTTCCTGTTCATTTCTGACTCTGCTAATTTGTGTCCTCTTTTTCTTTCTTTAGATTAGTCTAGACAAAAGATTGACAATTTTCTTTTTATTCTCAAATAACCAGCTCTTAGATTTGTTGGTGCTTTGTTTTGTGTTCTTTGCCTCTATTTCATTTATTTCAGCTATGGTTTTATTACTTCTGTTGAATTATTTTGGATTTGGTTTGTTCTTGTTTTTCCAACTTTTTTAGTTGTATAATTAAGTCATTTATTTGTGCTGTTTCTGATTATGTTTTTAATGTAGGTACTTAGAGGTATAAATTTCCCCCATAGGACTGCTTTCAATGTGTCCCAGATGTTTTGTTGTGGTGTGTGTTTTCATTTTCATTTAGTTCTAGGAATTTTATATTTCTTTCTTGGTTGTTCTTTGAATCATTTGTCATTCAGTAATGAGTTCTTTAATCTCCATGAGTTTGTATATTTCGTAGGTTTTTGTTTGCTGTCAATTTTAAGTTTTATTGCATTATGGTCAGATAGAATAAAAGCAGCAATTTCTATCCTTTTGAGTCTGTAAAAAATGTGTCACAGAAGATGCTCTATTTTAGAAATTTTTGTGGGGTGCTTAACAGAATGTGTCTTCTTTGATGTCTAGTTGGAAATTTCTGTAAATACCTTTTAAGACCAGTTGATATATGCTATCAACTAATTATGATGTTTCTCTGTTTTTGTCCAAATGACATGTCTAATGGATAAAGTGGGGTACTGAAGTCACCTACTATTAAATGGATTGACATTAATCTCTGTCTTTTTCTCCATTATTATAATTTTCACGAAATTCAGTGACAGAGTTTGGTGAATTTCTTTTTTAGGATAGTAATGTCTCCTTGGTTAACTGTTCTCTTGGTTAGAATGACGTGCCCCTCTTTATATCATCTGATTAGTTTTAGTTTGAAATCTACCTTGTTAGATATTAGGATATCAACACATACTTGCTTTTTCATTCCATAGGAGTACCTTTTTCAATTCTTTTACCTTAAGGCAATTTCTATCTTTCGGACTAAAATGTGCTTCTTGGAGACAACAGATACTTGGATTTTGTTTCTTGATCCATTCAGTCAGTCAGTGTGTTTTGACTGAAGAATTGATTCTGTAGATATTAAAAGTTATTATTGAAGTGTGTGTGTGTGTGTGTGTGTGTGTGTGTGTGTGTGTGTGGTAATTGTGGTCATCATGTTGTTGGTTTTAGGTGTTTGTGTTCTCAATGGAATTTTTAAGTTTAATAGGTATTGCTTCACATTTCTTTTCACAGCCTTTTTGCTATACAATGTTCATTCTTCAGCTAAAAATAATGCTTTCTATATTTTCTTAGGTTTGCTTTGTTGGGGATACATATTGTATAAGCTATAGGGGGGTTTTCTTTGTCCTTCAATCATGACAGATAGTTTCACAGACTGTATTATTCAAGGTTGTCTTCCATAGTCTTTTAGGACTTGGGATGCTTCAAGCCAGGTTCTTCTGGGTTTCAAAGTTTCCATTGAGAAATCAGCTGTTATTCTAATAGGTTTTTCTTTATAAATGACTTACAATTTTTGATCTCATGCATCTTTTATTATATTTTATTTGCTCTTGTCTCCTTGGTGATTTAACTATGATAGACCAGGGAGATTTTCTTTTCTGGTCTTGTCTTGGGTGCTCTTTGTGTTTCTCATCTCTGTATGGGTATGTTTTTCTTAGTTTGGGGAACTTTTCTTCTATAATCTTGTTGAAAACTTGGTCTATGCCCATTGACTTGGCATTCTTGTATCATATTTCCCCTCTGTTGCTTTCCTGGGTTTTCTTTTTTAATGTTCCTTGTCTATTTAGCCTAGGTATTCTACTTTATCCCCACAGCCCCACAATAATTTATCTTCTGCCTGAATTCTCTTCAATGTTTCTGTCTGCTTACTATATTTAGTTCTCAAGTCTTCCATTGTCTTCATCATTTCCAGTATACTTATGTTAGTGTTTTCTTGGGTATCACTCAGGTGTTTATTACCCTGTGCTCTTTCCACTTGATTTCAATAAGCTCTCTCTCTCTCTCTCTCTGTGTGTGTGTGTGTCTCTCTCTCTGTCTCTCGGTCTCTCTGTCTCTGTGTGTGTGTGTGTGTATGCATGAGCATGCATATGCATGTGTTTTTTAAACTCCTTATATTATTTGATGTAGTTCATGATTACTCTTATAAATTCCATGTCCTGAAGTTCATCTAGGTAATTCTCATTTGTAAATATTTCTAAAGAATTAAAAGGGTTTGGGGAGAAACTACTGACTTGATCACTTGATCTTTCAGATTATTGATACCTTGATTCTATTCAAATTTCTAAAGTGCATTAAACTTATCTAAAGTTGAGAAATTAAATCTAACTACAAAACAATATGGATTCAACCTGAAGAAATCAAATTCTAAAATAGTTCTTCCGAAATTTCTCAAGTGTAAATCATTGCACCATTGCTCCCAAATCTTCCATAATAGAATTAACTTCCTCTAGAAACTGATCAACCACAGCTAAAGTCATTATGTCTGTGGAGTTTCAGGCACCAAGGAGAACAAAGAATGGTGAAGACTCTACTGAGGAAGAACAGATGTCACAAGAATTTTAGAAAAGAAGGGTAGATGGTGCTACCACATCACTGTACAGTGTGACACACATATTTATATGGGTCCTGCTTGCTCCAAAAACAACTCCAATTATTTAAGATAATTTGTACATATCTATCCTAAAAAGCCTAAAAAGATATCATAAATTGCTTAACATTTTAGCCAATGCACAGATTTTTTAATGCACCACTAAAGCATTTCTTCTGATTTTATTATGCAATAAAAAAGAAACTAAAGCAACAATGGCATTAAAACACATCAAGATACATTGTACAAAGATTCTCTCAGAGCTTTGCCCTGGGTGGCATATCTATCAATGATCCATCCTCCATCTGTTTCCCCAGCTTCCCAGATGTTCTATTTGAAGAACAGTAGAATACTATCATTAGCATAAAGTCAAGTGTAATTTCTAAAGGCAATGATACTATCGCTAAATATATTTTACACAGGAAATTGAACTCTAAATCTCAAGTGTTAATGGCTATATGCAAAATTAGTTTTCTTTTTGGATGCCAAAGGATTACCTAATAGTAAAGCATTGTTCTAACTATTCTTTATCAATAAAAAACTCAGGAATGCCAGGCAATGGTGTCACATACCTTTATTCCCAGCACTCAGGAGGCAGAGACAGGCGCATCTCTGTGAGTTCAGGGTTACCCTAGTCTACAGAATGAGTTCCAGGACAGGTTCCAAACTAATACAAAGGAACCCTTTCTCAAAAAAAAAAACTCAGGAGTCATATATTGGGTTAGAGCGGTAAAGATCAGAGAAGCAGAGAAGCCACCAGATCTCCCTGCCTGCCTCATTCCATCCTTCAGACCAAGAGCTAGATCTCTCTCTGCCCCACCTTAGTACTTCCTGTCCTATCTGTCCTCAGTCTTTCATTTTGGTTGGCTAGTGGTTAATTCTGCTCTCTTACTCCAAACAAGCTTTTTTGTCAGAACACAATCAACATATCACACAATATAATGGGAAGAAAATATTTCCTAATTGTATTTGGACTTAGATAGGTTAAATATCTATTATCTTGGAATCCAACAAAATTTTAAATGAAAGCAACACATGAGAATATAGCATTACTTGTTCATAAATGGGATGTCTCTATCAAATCCCTCCCCAAAGAGCTCTGGAAACCCCTTGGAAGAGGAGGCAGAAAGAGCATAAGAACCAGAGATTATGGAGTACACCAAAAACAAGGTCCTCTAATTCAACATGAACAAGGTTCATTTGAACTCAGAGACTGAAGTGCCTATACAGTGCCTATACAGACCTATACCTGGTCCTCTGTGTGTACATTATGGCTTCTAGCTTAGTGTTTTTATGGAATGATGGGGGTAGTCCTTCTGAGTAGATCTTTGATTGGTATAAATAAAACACTGTTGGCCAATAGGGAGACAAGATAGGTGGGACTAGGAGGCCAGGATGATTCTGGGAAATGTAGTGAGGAGAGTCGTCGAGATGTGATCCCTGGAGGAGAGAATGAAAGTCTGGTGTTCTCGGAAAGATAAGTCCTTAGAAAAATATATTTTAGTGATTATGGGTTAATGATTAAGTCAGAGCTAGCACATTTGAAACCATAGCAAATGGCCAACAGCTTTATAATTAATATACTGTCTTGTGTGTTATTTAGGGGCTAAACCGGCAATGGGACCCAGGCGGGAATCCCACAATAATGGAATTCTGTGGAGGAAATCCTATGTATATGTCAATAAAGCACTGCTGGCCAATAGGAATCTAGATAGGTTGGACTAGGAGTCCAGGAGGACTCTGGGAAGGAGAACACAGGAGACTCGAGATGTAACGCCATGGGGTAGGAAGCCTGGAAACTTCTCTGGTAAGAGACATACTTAGATTAACAATTATGGGGTAATTACTTAAGTCAGAGCTAGCCAGTAAGAAACAAGCAAGGCCAACAGCTTCATAATTAATATAGCTTCCTGTGTGTTTATTTGGGACTGATGTGGCGCTAGAACCAGACTGGCTGGAAGGCTTCTCACAAGGAAAAATCTTCTCTTTACAGAATTCCTGGGTATTCAAACAAGTGGGCCTCTAATACTTGTACGATCTCTTGAGCTATTTTCCTTCTGTTGGTTTGTCCTGTCAAACTTTGAAGTTACAGTTTTGTTGTAACTTATTTTATCTCCCTATATTTTAATACTATGTCTTAGAAGCCTGTTCTTTTCAAATGAGAGACAGAAAGGGAGTTGATCCAGATAGGTGGGTGGGAGGAACTGAATGGAATAATGAGAGGAGAAACCATAATCAAGGTATATGATTTGAAAAAAGACTGTATTTTTCAATAAGAAGGAGCAGAGCATATAATGTTATAAAGAGATAGAGGTTAACGTAGGGTGAGCGATTTAAATGGGAAAAGGGAAGGGAGGACAGGGTAAAGGATGAACTAGGGGGAGGGGCAATTTCTAAAGACCTTTTGAAAAGTCATATTGAAACCTACTACTGTATATGCTTCCTAAAATATATACATATGTGAAAGAAACTTAAATGAAGTCACCATGTAATAATGAAGGAGAAAATGTCCCAACTAGACATCTTATGACACAGAGTAAAACCTCTAGTGCAAGGAATGTGTCAGAACCTTTTAAGTAGTTAGCTAAAGGGTTCACATAGATGGCATTCTACAAACATCAGAGGTTATTTCCAAGGCTCCTGGTTACCCTCCACAACTTGATGGTAAGGCCATATTGCTAAATACACCACTTGCCCTACATTGAGTCTTCAGGGACACAGATATCCTGTAATCAATTTTGTATCTTTAGAGCCTAACATCAGTATGAGATGGCTGTCAATACTCAACACCAAATTAAAAATGAATAGAGACAAAAAATTGGGCAAACCAATGAACCACTTGCTACCTGCATGGATCTAAAGAAAAAGTAGACATTAATATCACACATAGCAATGTACACAGTTTTAAAATCTACTTAAAACATAAGCTTTGTATCCCCAAAGGCATCCTTCTTTCAATCTTCTTTCAACATACACATATTTAGTGACAGATAGACTATAAACAATGTATTCTGATGCTGTCTTAGCACGCTACTATGTAGCAATTATTTCACACATCAAACTGTTCCAGAACAGTGCAACTCAAGAACTAGCTCATCAGGGTCTGGAGTCCTTTGGTTCCTTCCAGTTAACTGGCTTTCTGTCTCCATCCTACTTCATCCTTCATGGTCTGTACAGGTTCCAAAGTCCCAAACACTACAGAGAGATGTTACCTCACTCTTACATTTCCACTGAGCCCTTGAAACCAGAACCCTCTCAGCTCTGGTAAGAGAACAAATTTGGTCACTGCACAGCACATTGAAAACAATAGGTTTGTATGCACACTCTTCAGAAGCTGAGATGACTACTGAGAAAGCTATTGATCCTGCTCTACTGTCATTGCAGAGTGCCATGTTATCTATGAGGTCTAAATACCTCATTTGGTGCTAGGGGGCAGCTCCTTTGGAAGTCATAAAAATTGGCAACCTACCACATGACAAACTAGGCTAATAAATCCAATGCAGGGATATTTTTTATGTTCCAGCACAGAAAGAAGTCAGAGAAAAACTGAAGGTAGCAGGGTGTGAAATCAAATGAAATATGGCATTTAGTTCATAATAGAAGACCAAAGTTGCATTTCCAGGTATATCTAGTTTACAGTAGTATTATAAGTTATAGGAAGAACTGGCAAGAGGCACATTGGAACATTGCAATCTTATGAACCTTTTTAGGTTGTCCAAAGGTATTCTAAAATTAGAAGTTCTTTCTTAAGTTAAGGACACACAAAGTATCACTTATAAGGCTTGAAAGGGAAAATGATTCAACTAGGTTTGGACTGCACCAAGGCTTAAAAGTTTTGCTCAATTAAACAACTCAAGTAAGATGAAAGAGACTGCAAACATGAAAAAGAATGTTTGCAAACTATATCTGTCCCGAAAGACTCATATCTACATAAAGAAATGCCCCTGTGTCTAAGGTTCAGACAACATTGCAGAAAAGGGCGTGAGACGATTATAAGAGCCAGAGGATCAGGGTGGATGCTGAGAGTTTGTGTATTCTAGTAATATCAGAAGTTACACCCATGAAATCTCATCAGCATGACTGCCCACTGCTAGAATGTGAAGGCATGGAATCTTTCATACATTAGTAATGGAAATGTAAAATAGGAAAGCCTTTCTAGAATAGCAAAGGATAACCCCTTCCAAATGCCTACCTTCTGCACACATCATTGATTGGTTCCTAGTCATTTAACCCAAAGAGTAACCATCAAACATACACACACACACACACACACACACACGCACACACACACACACACTGACCATAATGGATTCAACTTAAAGAAATCCAGTTTGGTGAATGACTAAACAAATCCATACCATAGGATATTTTTTAATTAATTTATTTATTTTACATCCAGACCACCTCGCTGCTCTCCTCCTACCCCCTCCTCCACCTCTCCTCTTCCCTCCCTCAATCCTTCACACCTCCTTATCTGTTCAGAAAGGGTAGGCTTCCCATGGGCATCAGCAAAGCATGGCATATCAAGCTGCCTTAAAACCCAGCACCTCCCCCTGTATTTAGGCTGGGCAAGACAATCCAGAATGAGGAATAGGTTCCCAAGAGCCGGTCAAAGCACCAGTGACAGCCCCTGTTCCCATTGCCAGGAGTTCCGCAAAAAGATCAAGCTGCACAACTGTCACACATATGCAGAGGGCATAAGTCAGTCCCATACAGGCTCCCTGGTTGTTGGTTCAGCCTCTGTAAGCTACTCTGAGCCAAGCTAGTGCTTTCCGTGGGCTTTCCCACAATGTCCCTGAGCCCCTAATGTCCGTTGGCTCCTACAATCCCTCATCCTTTTCTTCAGCAGGACTCCCCTAGCTAAGCCCAATATCTGGCAGTGGATCTCTGAATCTGGCTCTATCAGTCACTAGATGAAGGCTCTCCTATAACAACCTGGATAGTCACCAATCCCATCACGGGGAGTTGCCAATTCAAACAACCTTCCACTACTGCCAAGAGTCTTAGCTGGGGCAATCCTTGTAGATTCATGGGAGTTTCCCTTGCATCAGGTTTCCACCTGAAAACCATTCATTTCCAGTCATCTCTCTTAGCACTCATCCCCTCCACTTGTGCCCTCCCCTTGTGCCCTCTGTGCTACATAATCTCTCTAGGTCTGCGGGTTGTAGCATGATTGTCTTTGACTTTACATTTATTGTACAGGATTGTTTTAGCCATCACAGGTTTTCTGTTTTTCCATATGAAGTTTAATATTTTGTCAAGGTCTGTAAAGAATTGTGTTAGAATTTTGATGGGGATTGCATTGAATCTGCAAAATTGTTTTTGGTAAGATAGTCACTTTTACTATGTTAATCCTACTGATCCATGAGCATGGGAGATCTTTCCATCTTCTGTATTCTCTTCAATTTCTTTCTTCAAGGACTTGAAGAAAGTCTTATCATCTGGGTCTTTCACTTGCTTGGTTAGAGTTACCCCAAGATATTTATATTATATAGGTATTATGAAGAGTGTTGTTTCCTTGACTTCTTTCTTAGCCCTTTTATCTTGTGCACATAAAAAGACTACTGATTTTTTTAAGTTAATCTTTTATCCAGTCAGTTCGCTAAAGGAGTTTATCAGCTGTAGAAGTTCTTCGGTAAAATTTTTGGGGTTGATTATGTATACTATCAGGTTATCTGCAAATAATGGCACTTTGACTTATTCCTTTCTAATTTGTATCCCCTTTATCTCCTGTTGTTGTCTTATTGCTCTAGCTAGAGCTTTGAGTACTATATTGAACAGATATAGAGAGAGCAGATAGTCTTGTCTTGTTCCATATTTTAGTGGAATTGCTTTGAGTTTCTCTCCATTCAATTTGTTGTTGGTTGCTAGCTTGCTGTATAATACTTTTGGTATATTTAGGCATGTTCCTTGTATCCCTGATCTCTCCAAGACTTTTATCCTAAAGGGGTATTGGATTTTGTCAAAGGCTTTTTTTTATTTTAAATAACTTGTTTTACATGTCAATCCCAGTTCCCTCTCCCTCCCCTCTTCCCGCACTCCCCTTCCCCCCCACTCTCATACCCTATTGCCAAATCCATCCACATAGGGGATATCTAGAGTCTGTCATTTTACTCTGGGTAGGGTCCAGGCACTCCCCTAAGAGTCCAGGCTGAGAGAGCATCCCTCTTTGTGCTATAGGCACACGAAGACTGTTTGTATACCAGGGATAGACACTGATCCACAGCTCAGGGCCCCATAGTTTGCCCAGGCCTCCCCACTGTCACTCTGGGGTCCAAGAGCTCTCCCCTGTTCAGATCAGCTGTCTCTGCTGGTTTTGCCAGCCCTTTCTTTGCCAATTTGCTCATCACTCCTCTCTCTCTGTCACTGGGTTCCTTGGGTTCAGTTCAGTGATTAATTGTGTGTTTGCCTCTGCTTCCATCAGTCATGGAATGAAGGCTCCCGGATGGTTATAGACATCAAGTTCATTATCAGGAATGGGCATTTGAGGTGGTCTCTCCACTATTGCTTAGCTTGCCAGTTGGTGTTATCCCTTTAGATCACTCGAGGTCGCTCTGGTGCCTGATCTGTCTTCGATCCTATGATTCCCTCTTCTCCCTATTCTACCCCCACCCCCTCAACTTCCTGATCCCCCATGACCAACTCTCTTCCTCTTCACCCCCTCTCTTCTTCCCAGCTCCCACTCCCCCCCACCCCTCGCCGTGTTCCCCATCCATTCAGGTGATCTTGTCTCCATCCTCTTCTCTTGGGTACTATGCATATATGCCTATCTTTTAGGTTCTTTCCTGTTTCCCAGACTCTCTATCAGTGGAAGTGCAGACTGGCACTATCCTGATCCATGTCTAAAATCCATATATGAGTGAGTACATACCATGTTTGTCTTTTTGCGACTGGGTTACCTCACTCAGGATGGTTTCTTCCAGTGCTATCCATTTCCCTGCGAATTTCAAGATTCCATTGTTTTTTTCTGCTGAGTAATACTCCATTGTGTAAATGTACCACATTTTCTCTATCTACTCTTCAGTTGAGGGGCATCTAGGTTGCTTCCAGGTTCTGGCTATTACATATAATGCTGCTATGAACATAGTGGAGCAGATGCCCTTGTTGTATGAACTTGTCTCATTTGGATATATGCCTAAGAGTGGAATTGCTGGGTCTAGTGGTAGATTAATTCCCATTTTCCTGAAGAATCTCCATACTGATTTCCAAAGAGGCTGTATGAGTCGGCACTCCCACCAGCAGTGGAGGAGTGTTCCTCTCTCTCCACATCCTCTCCAGCATAAATTGTCTTCGGTGTTTTTGATTTTAGCCATTCTGACAGGAGTAAGATGGTATCTCAGAGTTGTTTTGATTTGCATTTCCCTGATGGCTAAGGATGTTGAGCACTTTCTTAAGTGTCTCTTGGCCATTTTAGCCTCCTCTACTGAGAATTCTCTATTTAGCTCTGTACCCCACCTTTTAATTGGATCCTTTGGTGTTTTGGAGACTTGTTTCTTGAGTTCTTTGTAAATTTTGGAGATTAGCCCTCTGTCAGATTTAGGGTTAATGAATATCTTTTCCCATTCTGTGGCCTGCCTTTTTTGTCTTTTTGACTGTGTCCTTTGCCTTACAGAAGCTTTTTAGTTTCAGAAGGTCCCATTTGTTAATTGTCGATCTCAGTGCCTGTGCCACTGGTGTTATGTTTAGGAAGTGGTCTCCTGTACCAACTCGTTGAAGAGTATCTCCCACTTTCTCTCCTAAAAGTTTCAGTGTGGCTGGATTTATGTTGAGATCTTTGATCCATTTGGACTTAAGTTTTGTGCAAGGCGATAAACATGGATCTATCTGCAGTCTTCTGCATACCAGTACCCAGTTATGCCAGCACCATGTGTTGAAGATGCTTTCTTTTTTCCATTGTACAGTTTTAGCTTCTTTGTCAAAAATCAAGTGTTCATAGGTGTGTGGGTTAAAATTAGAGCTTTCGATTCGGTTCCATTGGTCTACCTGCCTATTTTTGTGCCAATACCAAGCTGTTTTCAGGACTATAGCTCTATAATAGAGCTTGAAGTCAGGTATGGTGATGCCTCCTGAAGTTCCTTTATTGTATAGGGTTGTTTTGGCTATCCTGGGCCTTTTGTTTTTCCATATAAAGTTGATTAATGTTCTTTCCAGGTCCTTGAAGAATTGTGATGGAATTTTGATAGGGATTGCATTGAATCTGTAGACTGCTTTTGGCAAGATTGCCGTTTTTATTATGTTGATCCTACCAATCCAAGAGCATGGGAGATCTTTCCATTTTCTGGTATCTTCTTTGATTTCTTTCTTTAAAGACAAAAAGTTCTTGATATACAGGTCTTTGATTTCCTTGGTTAACATTATCCCCAGATATTTGATGCTGTTTTTGGCTATTGTAAAGGGTGATGTTTCTCTGATTTCTTTCTCAGTCACTTCATCATCTGTATATAATAGGGCCACTGATTTTTTTGCATTTACCTTGTATCCTGCCACATTGCTGAAGGTGTTTATCAGCTCTAGGAGTTAACCTTGCGGAGTTTTTTGGGTCACTTATGTAGACTATCAAAGGCTTTTTAAGCATCTAATGAGAGTATCATGTGGTTTTTCTTCTTTAACTTTGTTAATATAGTGAATTACATTGACAGATTTTTTTGAACCATCCCTGCATCTCTGAGTAGAAGCCCACTCAATCATGCTGGATAATCTTCTTGATGTGTTCTTGAATTCAGTTTACCAATATGTTATTGATTTTTTGCATCATTGATCATGAGAGAAATTAGTGTGTAATTCTCTTTCTTTGTTGAGACTCTGTGGTTTGGGTATCATGGTAACTATGGCTTCATAAAATGAATTTGGCAGTGTTCCTTCTGTTTCTATTTTGCAGAACAATTTGAGGAGTACTGGAATTAGCTCTTCTTTGAAAATCTAGTAGAATTCTTTGCTGAAACCATCTAGACATAGGTTTTTAATGACTGCATCTATTTCCTTAAAAATTATAGGTCTGTTTAAAATTTTACATGAGCTTAGTTTAATTATAATACATGCTATTATCAATAAATTTATTCATTTTTTAGATTCTTTGCATTGTTTTCTTTGTTTCTATTTTATTGATCATTTCCAATCCAAAGGGAATAGCCACATATATTCTATGCTTTGTTAAAATAAAAGAGAAAGTGCTCAGTATGTTAATGCAGAAAGATGACCAACATATCAGATTAGGTAAGATAAATGAAAATTGTCACGTGTACATATATGTTATACATAACACATGCATAAATTTGCGTGGTTGTGTGTTGCATGATGTTTAGTTCAATGGCAGACTGCATATTTGATAGTGACTCCATAAGATTACAACAGACCTAAAAAATTCCTATTACTTGTATTGTGACTGGACTTTTTCCAGGCTTAAATATGATTATCTATGTATTATATGACAACTACATGCAGCATTCAATATAAGAGCATGCTGAAACCGGCATGCAGCTTAGGAGCAACAGACTAGGTCACACATCTTAGACCTACAGTACACTTACCACCCAGGCTTAGGAATACACTCTACAGTGTTCACACCAAGCAGAAATTACCAGATGGCGCATTTCTCAGAATGCACTGACATTGTTAAGGAACACATCCCTATACGCAAACCACTTCACTTAAACATAATAATAGCATTTTTATGTAAATATTGAAACCTAGAAAAATATGTAATGCATTGTTAATAATTGGGTAAGGAAGAATGATGAACTTGGTTCCCTTCCACATGATCACAGGATATTAGATCTCTTGACATATATATTACATGGAACTAAAAGGATTCCAAAAAAACAGATGTTTATCATGGTGTCAGAAGCAAAGTGTGATGGAGCCAGGGATGGACTCATGAGAGTGTCACCTCTAGGGTGCATTCCCCTCGTAACACAACTCAGGTGTGAACTGGGAGCTGAGAGTGACCATCTTCCACAGTATGACTTGTGGCAGGAGTACCGCCTGTGAAAGCTTCCTGCACAGAATGAGATTTTAAGAAAGAGTCAGAGCCCTAGGCTTGTATCTTAAAAGAACATTGTCCCATCATTACTCGGGATGACACTCCTGTTCATGTCAAGCTGTACAACTGTTACTTATTTTACATATTCACTTTTTCTTTTCTTTATTTCTCCTTTGTGAGCTCAGTTTCAGATGACCCTTTGTCTGCTTCTCTTCTACCCTTCATCACAAGATGCTCCAGTCATCTGCAGAGACTCCGACACTGAAAACCACTGTCGTTTTGGGGTCCTAACTCCCTCAAGGTATTGCTTCCCTCAGAATAATTTGAGTTTTGCTGTCTCCTTTGGGTTTGTAGCAACTTCATTTCTCTTCTCTGGTCCTGTAGTTTTTCCTCAGGTCACAAAACCACATCCCAAGCTTCTGGCACATGCATGCCCCTATGCGGCTTCTCCTTACCTCCTTCATTTTGTCATGGATCCAATTCCTCTGATTCCCGAAGGGCAGATGCTTCACCGCCAAGCTAATCATACTGATACCTAGGCTGTAGGCCCACAGCCAGAATGGCAATCAAACTTCCAGTTCTCTCTTTTCTTCATGGAGGGGTCTGAGTACAAGTGTTCTTGTCTTTAGAGCTCTCTTGGTTTCTTATTGTTGCCATTTTTTTTCTTTTTTCATAAAACATAAACCAGGGATGATTTTCAGTTCTAAAATGCATTGTTGGTCTTGTCTATCTGCCCATGGTTTTCCAATATTTAACTGCCTTACATGCCACCAGCAGCCACTACTGAAATATTCAAGTGTTTGAAGGAAAGTATCAGTGAGACCCAATTTTGCCACAGTGGTTACATTGTATTAAAGCCTTCAGGAAACTTAGCTCTGCCCCCATGCAGTTCAGAAAATGAACAGAAATCTATAGAGCAGCACTAAAACTCTAAGGTGGAGCTCACAGCAGCATGAGTGCTGTGTCTTTTTGCAATCAGAAGCCTCACCCGGCAATAAAGAAAATTCATAAAAATGAAATCACCAGCAAAACAGGACATGGCCTGAACAGCCACTGCTGTGTGTTCACATGGCCTGCATTCAGGAACACAGCCTTAAGAGACTGGTTCACAGCCCCCAATGGGAGAGAAATACGCAGGAGAAGATGATGGTTGTGTGTCGAAGACGGTCGGGAACCTTTGTCATCAGATCGCATGCGTCTGTATTCACAAACGGTGTGCTTTCAAGCAGTTCAAAGCACAGAATAGCCCTCAAACTACTACTGGACGCTACTTAGGAAGGGCTCCCAGACACACAGAGCACTTGAGCAGCCTCCAGTTTTGGGCTGTCCATTTTTTCCTTGTCATAGGACACACACAGGGCAATGATTTACACTCTTGCTTTTTCTTCTATAATAGGAGAGGCCACCACTTAAAACTCAACAACCAGATGTTGACTCTGAGATCACAGGTCACTGAGTCTACATGGCCACACCCAATCACCACCCTCTCTCCTTGCTCCTGAATCCAGCCCTCTTCTCAATGCCCTGACCAGATTTTGAGGCTGCCCAATAGGCTTTTCATTCATAACAATTTCTACCAACTTCACACTTAATTTTTTTTCTCACCTTCAAAACACAGCCTCGGGGTTTCTCTTCTTTAAATTCTTCCCAGCAACCAAGACACAGGCAAAGCTGCCCCTGGATTTCTGTGTCCTTGTATACATTTTTTTGTTATATAAAACACTCCCCCATAGCTACTGATTAACCTGTGTTTTTCATTTCCTTGCTTCCCTAACAGAAAATCCCTGAGGGGTTCTAACTCATTCAAAAAGAATAACTTTATCTCGGGCAGGTTTTAGTCATGTTGGTAGCTGACAGATTAAGGGATGAAGTGGAGGAAGGGTTTAAGTTATAACAAGCTCTGGGTAGATAGAAGTAATTGTGGGTATACACACGTAGAACAGGTTTGTTATAAACCTGTCTTTGGCACACTTCGTTGTTATTCAGGTTGTTATTTCTGAGCCATTGACAAGCCCTACTGTAGTAGTAGGAACTTATAAAAGAACAGGGGGTTAATTCTTGCTTAAACACTGTAAACTAAAAGAGCAAAGGTAATTGTGTGGTTTTAGTGGAAAGGCTTCGCTGTTCCTAGAGAGCTTGTTTTGACTGGTTCCTGAGAAATCACCCCCTAAGCTATTCTCTGCTTCCTTTCAACTCAAATGCTGAGGAATGCATTGAAAGAATAAGATCTGTGCTTTCTTCCTGAGATCTAGGATGAAAAGTTTTAGTGAAATAGCCTAGAAAAAAATTCCAGATTCACAAAAGTCACTGTACGTAGAGCCAGAATAGGTGTGCTGTATTTGTGTTTGGTGTACAGGTGGCCATCATCTCCCCATCTCTTTCCTTTTGTATTCTCTCTCCCTCTGTGCTCCAATTGCCTCTGTGTCCCAGTTCTTTCTTTTAATAAACACTGCTGTCAGATTAGAGACTACTGCAATTAATTCATTTTTAATCATTTGCTCCTTCAAAGACCCTGTTTCCAAATGTAGTCACATCCTGAGGTCTTAGGGATTAAGGCCTCAGTCTGTGTTAAGTATGGAGAAACATCTTCCACTGCATCTCAGTATAGTCCCTAAAAGTGATATTTTTGCACTGGCACAGCACCCTTGGAATCCCTGTGTCCTGTTGCCTGTGGTGGCATACTGGCTGGGGAAAACTGGGCCCTCAAGCCAAATGCATATCAGAATTCACTGGCAACTCCTCAGGTTCTAATCCATCTTTGAGGTGTTCCTCTGGGAAGCTATCTCATCTGCAGACGTGAATTCCAGAGACTAGGTCTAGTACCTGAAAATAGGCAAAGCCAGGTAGCAAGCACAGAACCAAGTTATTTCTACCACATAGTAGAACTTAAAACAGAGCCCACTCTGGGAAGAATGTGACTGGATGGTGTACTGGGTCATTTTGTGTGTCAACTTGACACAAGCTAGAGTCATCAGAGGAAGGAGACTCAGCTGAGGAAATGCCTCCTTGAAATCCATCTGTAAGGCATATTCTCATTTAGTGGTCAATGGGGGAGAGACCAGCCCATGGTAGGTGGTGTCATCCCTGGGCTGCTGGTCCTGGTTTCTGTAAGAAAGTGAGCTGAGCAAGCCTTGGGAACAAGCCAGTAAGTAACACCTCTTTGTCAGCTCTTACCTCCAGGATCCTGCTCTGTTTGAGTTCCTGTCCTGGCTTCCTGCAGTGATGAACAGCAATACTAAAGTGTAAGCCAAATAAGCTCTTTCCTGCCCAACTTCTTTTGGTCATGGTATTTTATTGCAACAATAGAAACCCTAACGAAGACAGATGGCATCCACCTATATTGAAAAAAAAGGTGACAAGTGGAACCACATTCAAAAAACAATATAACTTCATGAAGGATACTAAGTACAGTTGTGAAACATGACACAAGATCCTCACATATAGACCTTTTCTCTTCAGATGCTAACAAGTTCTACACTAATATTATTCTATATAGATATTCTTTCCAGTTTGGATGTTAATAGGAAAAAATTGAGTACAACTTCAATGCCCAGTTTTAAACAAATGGGTAGGGTATATTCATTTAAAAGAATTCTACAGTGACCTGAGGAGAGGAAACCCCACTTAAGGATTTGCGTCAGATTGGCCAATGGGGAAGCCTGCAAAGCTTTCTTAATGAGTGATGTAGCAGAGCTCCGCTCACTGTCTACAGTGCTACCCCTGTACATTTAGGCGTGGAGGAACAACTTTCACTTCATCTCAGTACAGTTCCTAAAAGTAAGACTTTTGCATTGGCACAGCAGCCTTGGAATCCTTGGTGGTCCTGGGTGCCATAAGAAAGCAAGTCATTATTTTAGACATAGATCTGGGGAGTGCCAGCCTACAATCCCATGGCCAGAGAGTCTGAGAAGCAGAACCTTCATCCAACAACGGATGGAAGCAGAGGCAGACTCCCACAGCTAAACACTCACCTCAACTCAAGGAACCCAGTGACAGAGAGGGAGGACTGATGAGCAAAGGGGTTAAGACTGGGCTGGTTTAACCCCCAAAAACAGCTGACCTGAACAAGGGGTAGCTCTTGAAACCCAGACTGATGGCTGGGAATCCAGCATGGGACTGATCAAGACCCCCTGAATGTGGGAGTCAGTGAGGAGGTCTAGGCAATCTATGGGGCCTTGGGTAGCAGATCAGCATTTATCCCTGGCATACAAATGGACTTTGGGTGCCCATCCCACAATGAGAGATGCACTCTCACCCTGGACTCTTAGGGGAGGGTCTAGACCCTGCACTGGATAAAATGACAGACTATGAACACCCCCATGGAGGGTCTCACCCTCCCTGGGGAAAGGAGGCAGTATGGGGGAGTTTGGTGGGAGGGCATAGGAGGAGGGGAGGGAAAGGGAGACGGACCTGGGATTGACATGTGACGCAACCTTGTTTCTAATTTTAAAAATAAAAATAATTAAACCAAAAAGAAAGAAAGAAAGAAAGAAAGAAAGAAAGAAAGAAAGAAAGAAAGAAAGAAAGAAAGAAAGAAAGCCATTGAGACCAAGCCAGTAGGCAGCCTTCCTCCACAGTCTCTGTTTAGGCAACTGCCTCCAGGTTCTTGACTTGGGGGTCTATCCTGGCTTCCCTCAGTGATGGAATGTGACCTTGGAATCACAAAGTCAGCCATTCCCTTTTTTAAGTTGCTCTTGGTCATAGTGTCTTACCATAGTTAAGAAAACCAAAATAGGACAGTGTAATGCTTAAGACTATTCATTTTACTTGTTATTGTATCATAGAATAATTATTATCTGCTTCTATATCCCTATGATTATAGAAAAGATGACAGAAATCTCAGTGATAATGATTAGCTATTAGGAAGGGGCTATTAATATGTAATAGAGAATATTTATTTCTTTAATATCTTAATTTCCACATTTCCTAAACTTCTAGCAAGGAATATATTTCTATTTCATCCACATATAATGGAAAGAATCACTCTTGCTCTGTATTTAACAGACATAGATGAATCACCTCTAGTTCCAAAAATGCTTGAAATTATTTTCATTAATTATTTCTCCTACCACACTCAGTAACATTCACTGGCTAGAAGACCAGTAAAATTGTTTTAGAAAACTTTTTATAATAAACGTATGATGTCCCTAAGACATTGTAAGTCAAACCAATTACAGAAAAAAATCCATGTTCTAAAAGAAACAATGCAACATGTTTCTCCATGGACTTTTATTTCTTAGTTTTTCTTTAGGTTTGACAATTCTGTATATGTAAACAATGGATTATGATCATATGTACCCTCTACCCCAGCACTCCACATCTTCTGCAATGTGTCATCTCCAACATTACACACACACACACACACACACACACACACACACACACACACACACAGGTCTGGTTCCTCTTCTCTCCTGCTTTTACTTTTCATAAGGGCTGGAGACTGGAAGGAGAAAGAGCTCTCACCAGTCTATTACCTTCTCATTCATTATCTTCCCATCTGCTCCCCACTGTCATTGTGTCTGTAGTAACTGTATCCACATTTCAGTGCTTATGCCAATGACATGAGAATCTCAGTGCATTTAACCAGGTATTGCAAAGGCACAATGCATCTACCTTTTTGTTCAGCTTGCAGAGTGCCCTGAGGTTTTGAGTGGTTTCACGAATGGAAAATTGTAGAGAGAAGCCTTTTCCTTGCCAGCAGCTTGGTTTTTCCCCCACCACTCACCTGGGCTCTGCCGCGTTGTACTCCCCAAATAACACACAAGGCACTGTATTAATTATGAAGCTGTTGGCCTTGCTTGTTTCTTCCTAGCTAGCTCTGACTTAAGTATTTATCCAATAATTGCTAATCTAAGTATTTTCTCTTACCGGAGAAGTTTCTAGGCTTCTTATCCCTATGGTGGTTACATCTTGACTCGCCATGTTTCTCCTACCCAGAGTCCTCCTCAACTCCCAGTCCCGCATATCTTGCTTCCCTATTGGCCAACAGTGCTTTATTGACATATATACAGGACTTACCCCATCAGAAAATGGCAAAACTGAATCATAGTAATAGTATAACAGCCAAAATAGAAATCTCTTGGCAAAGTTGCCTTCACTCATAGACAGCTCAGAACTCCTCTATGATATGTATATGTGTACTTCATATGTAAATGTGCAACTATGGTAACATTCATGCACCCTTTAAAACTTGGTATCAACTCTTCCAAAGTTTCCTTCTCACTACTGGCAGGTTAACTTTTCTAAAGACTTTAGTTCTGCTCATTTCCTGCTTGATATTCTTTGGGGAAAGCTGTGCCATGACACCAGGTCCTCGGGACTCCGGATTTGCCTTTCCCAACTGCTTGGTTAGGGGCTAATGGCCCTCAGCTGAGTAACACCCAAAGATTGCCCTACGTTCAAACAATGCCTGTACTCAAGGCCACATCCCTCCCTAGAAGAGCCCACTTCTAAGGACTTGCTGCTTGAGCACCTTGCTTTTAGTAAATGTAAATCTGAAGTGCAATTTGAGCCATAACACTTTTTTCCCTCTTGTCTATCTTGCCTGACATTCCCTTAGAAATCACTGTGCAAATACTTCCAAGAAAATAAACCTGAGATTCAGGGTCTGCTTCCTGGGGATCTCTTCTTAACAGTGAGTACCAAGATAGTCTGAGGGTGCTAACTATAAATGTTCCCTGGCCATGGGTCATCCTATTCAGACAGCTGAGAATCCAATCACTTCAGTTAAATGCAGCATGATTAGCACAGTCATCCTGCTGCAGTGAATTTTCTAGAAACTTCCTTATTAGTGAAGTACGGTGGGATACCAATGGAAAGGAATGCATTAGGTTAGATATTACTTTAATATTTGAGATCTTTCAGGAAAGTAGAAATCACAAGACTTGTGGAGTTAGGTTGAAGATTTCAGTCATTGTGCACAGAAAAACAAACTGGAAAGGTAAAGCTGACAGGTGCTTTCCATCATATGATACAGAGAAGTTGCTGCCTTTCCTACCTAAGGACCAGAAAGCCTAGGATCAACCTCAGGTCATGGAGTGAAGTCCTGGGTGTGGGCATGTGACTCTGTGGTGCAGCACTTTTCTATCTCTACAAGGGCATAGGAGCCAACCCCAGCATGTACAAATAAATACATAAATAAATTATTTATAGTTAGAGTAGAGCTTACAGGGAAGTTGGGTTCTAAATTCCAGCAGGATTTAAATGCCAAAATCAGGACAGTGGGAAAGAGTGGAACCCTGATTGAGTCTTGAAGTTGGAATAAGTGAGTAAGAATCTCAGGATGTTGGAGCCTTCTCAAATCTCTGTACCTTTCCTTTCTTATTAAAGACTAGAATTTACCCTGATAATGCTTGAAAACAATGAGCTAGTTTCTGTACACACTTCCTTATTGTCTCTCTCCATATTTCTCTTTGACATAGACCAACAGGTAGGAGTGGGTCCTGAAATTTGTCAGGAAGGTGGTAGCCTATACCCCAGAAGCTGTAGGACCAAACCAGCTTGCCCTAGCAGTTGACATATAGGCTTGCTTCTTGAAGGTATTTGACCAGGGAGATAGAAAGTTCACAAGAGAAAACTTATTGAAATGGAGATGCCTTTCTGTAATAGAGGATTAAGTATCCAGTAACAATCTCATTAGTTAGAGGTAATCTCCCACTTGAATAGCTATTGGAAAAAGCAATGGCACCTCTATATGAAATCAGCATGGCAGAAGGACCACTGAAGAAGATGGAATGGGAGATCAAAAGCTCAGAGAAATGGTCATGGTAGAGGGAATATGACAGAAACACACTACTTGTCTGTGTTCTGTGGGCAATATGGAGATATCAGATACAGAGACAGTAAGAAAGGTGTTTGCCAAGGAGGCAGTTACCTCACCAAGAATTCCTAAATATAAGTGCTTTGTATTTCAAGGCTGATATAAAAGATGATGTTACAGATAAAGCATTTTGACAGCAATTAGAATTCAATAGAACCCAAAAATGATAGAGGTTGAGGTGTGGAGTTAAATATCTGAAGCAATAAAAGACTATTTTAATAATAACCACAGGGTCATTATAATAGCTGAAAATAATAGAAAGTGTCATCAAATAAGACAGATGGGCAACAGGGTGATGCTCAGTTTATGAGTCAGGCATCTCCTAACAGTGAGGGCAAGGAGGATAGCTCTCCAGTGAGACATCACAATCACTTCCCCACTTGAAGAGTTTAATGCTCACATCCAAACTAAATGAGAGTCCAGGTGCCAGGAGGAAGAACATTGCAATTTTGTGGCAAACTGGGGTCCTTTCCGAAGGGATACAGGGTCCTTTGTTTAAGTAATCACACAGTGAGAAAAAAATATCCAACTATTACTAGGTGATGACAGTATGTTCAGAGGTTATGTGGGGTAGTAAGGATCAAGTGATAATTCACACACATGGGAAGAGACAGAGATAGAGACAGAGACACACAGAGAGACAGAGAGACAGAGACAGACACACACACACACACACAGAGAGAGAGAGAGAGAGAGAGAGAGAGCCCTTTCCCTCAAGGTCCCATAGCTTCCCAAAATAGCGCCACCAGCTGGAGAATGCATACTCAAACACATGCACCTGTGGATCTTGTCAAACTTGACCCATAACAGTAACACAGAATTGTAGGAGTACCTTATATTTGTAAGTCTTGAAAAAGGAGCTGCAGGCTACCTCAAAGAGCTCTTTCTTCTGGGAAATACATATTTACATATGCATATTTATATGTATGTGTGCACACAAATTTGCTCAAGGAAAAAATACAGACATAAGGTAAGTTTTTCCTAGCCTTGCTTTTTGTGGAAATAAAGCTCAAGTCACCATTCAGTTAAATGCACACAGCTGCTATGTTTTGTGTTTCATTTCCTTGCCCTGAAAAAAAATGTGGTATAAATATCTCAACTTAGGAAAGTATACAATGGCACCAGTGATCCTTATCTTCTTATGCTATGTACTCATATACATGTAATGGTCCTTTATTGGTTAGGGAAGACAGATTTCTTCAGAATAGTTAATCACGGCCCTGTGAAAGAAAGGTGTAACTTATTTGTAAATTACTGTGATGTTCATAGAAAATTGCATCAATTAATCTATCCTTGACACCACATCACTTCACTCTTCCAAGAGGCATCCAACAAAATTCAGCACATGCCATATAAAACTTGTTACTTCTTAATAAGTTGCCATTGTAAGTGAAAATACTGGTAATGTTGACAGTGTGGCAAAGAAAGTACACTGGGTTTCATCTAAAAGCTCAGTAGAAACATCTAGCACTTGGAGTTCAGAAACCCAGCTCCAATGTTAACACTTAGAACTCCACCCCCAACATCTAACACTTACAGCTCCACCCCCAACACCTAACACTTAGAGCCCCACCCCCAACACCTAACACTTAGAGCCTCACCCCCAACTTCTGCAGCCGTTATGCCTGGAGCAGACTCTGTTCTTACCTGCAACATGCACTCACAGAATTGCTGATGTCAAAAATTACTCCAGTGAATACAGACAGCTGAAATGAAATGTACAATTATTCAGTTTCTCCAGAACTCATAGAATTTACCAAAGTTCAATAGAAATCCTTAGAATCCATATGTGTTTGCATCCTAGAATTGCTTACTTAAAAAATTAGTATGGACACAGAAGGTAGTGTGGGATGCTGTTCCAAGCCTCCAGCCTGTTGGATCTATGCAAACTACCTCCTATGTCTTTCTTCTATTGGCAGCCCTGCATCTGTTAGTGATGGCTGTCCTTAGGCCTCCAGATCAACTTTACCAACAGAAGGAAAGTCATAATTGATTGGGAGTTTGAGGTGCAGAGGCTGTGTGGTCCATAGCCTTGGAAACCTAGGCCCTTCCTTCAGGAGGAGCTGAATGTGTCCCTTGTATTTTCTTCTAGCTCATCTTTATCTTTTACCCCTCAACAAGGGTGACTTTCTTTAATAGGATAGGAGTATCCTGGTTACAGCACTGAAATTCACATATTCTAGCAGATAACCTGGGACAATTATTTACTTGTTCTCCATGATCTTCTCCATACGAATTGACCATCAATTTGACATAAGCAAGAATCACCTGGGAAGCGTTTTGAAGAGAAATTATCTAGATCAGGTTGGCTTGTGAACATGTCTGTAAGGAATAATCTTAATTTTTAATTGATATAGGAAGACCCAACCCACCATTCCCTAGTAAGCAGATCCTGTAGAAGAAAAGAAAAAGCCAGCTAAGAACACACAAGCAACCAATCACAGTTATCTAAACACATGAACAAGAACATCCATTTAGTCAAATGACAAATGTGAACAAAACTGGAAATCCATATTGCCCCGTTCCAATGGAGAGCTATTTGTTCTCATAAAAATATGCTCTGTAGAGCTGTCCTCCCTGTGTCCCCATGGGAGAGCCACGGGGATCAGAATCAGGTATTGAATTTTTTCCTCTCTGATATGATTCTTCTGTTGAGAAGCTAATTATACCTGAGAAGAGGGTTTTGGGTATAGGGGACCTTCCCTTTCCTTTCTGTTCAGAATACCAATCAGGCAGCAATTAGCACTTGTCAGTTCCAGTCAGGTCTGCTGAGCCAGACTTGCCAGAGACCATCAATCTGCACAGATAGCACTGCCTGGCTGCCACCCAGCCAATCAGAAGTAACCTTGTATTATTCATGGAGTCACAGTTCCTTCTACAGGAAATCATGAAATGTGTCTGATCCACCCACCTGTCCAAGAAGATGACCCCTTCCTTCACCTGACACATCACATAAAGACTTATGTACTAACGTGGAGTGAGAGCCCTGCCTACCTCTAGACAGATGGATCTCCCATATAGAAAAGTTTGTGGGACAGAATGTCAGTCCTGCAAAACATTATAACAGCTTCTTCAGTGATCCTTTTTCCCAGATTCTAGGGTCCCCAAAGAGGTGGGATCAGTAGAAACAGAAGAGAAAAAAGAGAGTCAAGTGTTTTACTTGTGAAGTCTGAATCCCATGAAACTTAATTAAAATTGTGCATAAAGCTGGTATGTCATGTAAAGAAGGAGAGACACCTTTTAAAGGGTTAGTTTTCCCTTCTAGAATTTGCCACTAAGCATTATGTTACCAAAAGGATGAGGCTTCATGTGCTAGTTTCTAAGCCTGTCCTAAGTGCTTTGGAGGGAAGAGACCAAGGGCTGTGTCTCCTCCATCTACATGGTCAGAAGCTGAGCTCTGTGGAGACTTCCAGGCTGATAAGGGAAGGCAAAGACACACAATTCATCAAGCACTCTTACAAAGTAAACAAAAAAAAATGCTCTCTTCTTTCATCTGCGTATAGTTCTTAATGCTTGGTTTAGAAATCAACATCAAGAACATATTTTCACCTGGGAATCCAGCATGGGACTGATCAAGACCCCCTGAATGTGAGTGTCAGTGAGGAGGCCTAGGCAATCTATTGAGCCTTGGGCAGCAGATCAGTACCCCTCCCAAGTATACACACGGACTTTGGAATCCCTTCCAACAATGTGAGGTGCACTCTCACCCTGAACTCTTGGGGAAGGGTCTGGGCCCTGCCCTATATGAAATGACAGACTATGGACACCCCCATGAAGGGCCTCACCCTCCCTGGGGAAATGAGGGGATAATGGGGGGGTTGGGGGGAGGGCACAGGAGGAGGGGAGGGAAAGGGAGAGGGACCTGGAACTGACTTGTGAAGCAACCTTGTTTCTTATCTAAATTTAAACTGAAAAATAAATTAATTAATTAAAAAAACATATTTTCACTAGAGGAAAAAAAGGGGCAGGGGGCAGAGGTAACAACCTCACTCTTAAAATCTCCTGGGCAATGTTTGCAGAAACTCTGACTCTGTACAATGTTGTCAGTTGCTCTTGCTTGCCTCTGCACCACCCCTCTGAACACCCAACACCCATATGTGCTTCCAGGCCTCATCAGCTTGAAGTCCCTACCCATCCTGCATCCAAGGAAAGGTTCCCAAGTCCCTGAGCAGGGAAACACAAGTACTTAAGTTATGCAAGACCCTAAATATGTCCCGAGCGTCATTAAAAAGTAAAGAGAAAAGGAATCTCAGTCTCGAGGGTTGCATTTTCATCCTTTCATGCCTCTCCCTGGCAAGGCAGCCACTTGGCTTTCCCAGCAGTGTGCAAAAAGCCTGTGTCTGCATCCAGTTTACCTTATGGCTGAATCAAGTTAACACCAAGACATGTTCTGTGGGGGAGTGAGAGTATTCAAGTGTGACATACCACTTCCATCACTCAGCCTCAGCCCGCATCTATTTTTGCCTCAGGATTATTTGGAAGAGCAGTAGCCTGTAAATAGATTTAGGTACAAGATCAATGAGCTTCACCAACTATCAGTTTTGACTGGGGACCCCACCAGCCTCATGATTGGGGAGATGATCTGCTGTAGGAGGTGGAAAATGAAAAATGAAACTGGACAGTACCATTTTTTAAGCACTGAGGCAAAATCTTTCAGAGACTGACCTTGCGGTTTATTCTTCTTACCTATTCAAATACAGTAAAACTTTGGGAAGGGGTTTCCACGTGACAATTATCACAACAAAGCTTTAGGCATAGCTATATAGAAACTCCCTAGCAATGTAGCAAAGTGCCTGTGACCTTCATGATAAGAATGAATTCTAATGGTTGATTAATGGAGCTCATAGGGGCTAGAGGAAGGATCTGTGACAAGTATTAGGATAGATTCTGTTGGTGGAGGATGCAAAGTACTTGGACCTCTTTCATGAGGATGGGTTCTATTCAGAGAAACAAAGCCTAGGATTAAGGCCTAAACAATGTCCAGGACATTGCAGAGGTGGGGGATTAGGGGGAACCAGCAAGGCAGGCTCCTAATGGAATAGCAGTGGATCACCAGGTTGTCAGACAACATTCACTCCAGCCTTCCAGGGGAAAAGGCATCATTTATCTCCTGTTGAAGAAAACAGGCCCCTGTGATTGACAATCCTGCTTTCTCCAATGCTTATTCTAAGCTGTGCTTCCTATAAGTTTTATATGTCATTTTCATAGAGCATACAATATGCCATTATTAAACCCTTTAGAAGTGATTTCACCCAATTAATGCATATTTAAAGATACAAAAGCTGGTAAAGCAAGTTAAATTGCATAATTGCTCACACTAGGATAAGCACACTACTAACCATAGTTATATAATCGCATTGCAAACATTCATATGGGGATATGTGATATGCAACTTTTTAACTAGTTCTGTTGTTTTTTTTTAAGGTGCTTTGGCTTAAACCCAGGCCTTCTGCATGCTGTCTACATGTCCTCCTACCCCTGAAGTCCAGATATCAGTGTTTCATCCTTGAAGAAAAGAAACTGTTGACTTGACTCAGAACTGAACACTGATTTCAGGCTCACACACCATTTGAGCAATTTTAAGGCATATTGTTTGCATACCAACACATAGGCCATCATTATTTCCAGGCTTCTTGCCTCAGAAATTCTTCAACATTCCTCCCACAATTCGAATCTGAGAAATCTCCCTGACCCCCTCTCATCTGTTAAAGTATTCTATAATATCATGCATACTGCCAATCTCGCCTGTGAAAAGTTGAGCTGTTTGTCTATCAGTCAGCTAGCACCAGGAAACCATGCAGAGACATGCAATTCATACAGCACTTTTGAGTTCTTAAAAATCCCTGCAGCATGCAGAGCTCACAGCATGCCACAGAATAGTAAACCCCATCAGACTTAGTTTCCAATGCAGATGCCATGACTTAGGTCATTTGTATACTTCTTAAAGACTGAAGTCCTAGCTTTGGGATTTACTTGTCTTGTCCTAAGCAAGGCCAAGTTACTCTCTCACTTTCAATCTCCTCCCTATAGGATTTTTGTTGCATTGATATTTTAACAATTACAAAATAATTTTTAACCATTGGTAAATCTATCAAGAATTAAGATTATTCTTACCAATTCAGAGGTCATGAGTGTGGTCCATTTCAACACTGGGACCCATGGAGAGTCAGTAATGTTGGGCATTGAAAGTAAAGAAGGGTTTGTGGTGTATTTACCATGATCTGATTGCTCCATTGAGGGCAGTGGTTTGTTTCCAGTCAATAAACCTCAAAATGGGGTATAAGATATTCACTTCTTCCTCATCTACAAAGGCTGATTGAGTGTTGAACTTGAATCAAAAGATGAAGTCAAATGGGCCTAAAATAAAACAAGAGTGATAGGACACACATAGTGGAGTATCCAAATTCAACTTTGTTGAGATGAAGTAAGTCTAGCAATATATGGGTTCAATGATAGCTTTGTATGACTTAGAAGACTCTCTTTTGAGTACAGGAAGGAGTTGGAAGGTAAAGATTTTCTGATGTCAACATCATTGTGATCTATAGCAAAAGCTTTTGACAAGCAGTGGCCAGGTCCTGGAGCCAGAAGTGAACTGACAAAGAGTACGTCAGTAGGGAGGTACCATTGAAAGTATAACACATGGAGGTTCATTTCTGGTTACAGTTTGTCATGAAGGGAAGTCAAGACAGGAACTCAAACAGGAACCTGGAGGCAAGAATTATAGCAGAGACCATTGATGAATACTGCTTCCTGACTTTGGCTCATTCCTTGTCTTGCTCAGTCTGCTTCCTTATACAGCCCTGTCCAAGAATGGGGCTGCTCAAGTGTGCTGGATCCTCCCATATAGGTCATCAATCAAGAAAATGCCCCCCCAGATTTATTCATAGGGAATTCCTCAGTTGAGATTCTCTCTTCCCATATGCTTTTCGGTTTGGATTAAGTTGATAAAACTAGCAGAGTGGCTAGATTATAGACAGCATAGACTTGTCAAGCCAATCTTTTCTGGTAGACCAGACTGCCAGTAACTGACTGGCAGTTATAGGGCGAGAGGGATGTGATGGACACAGAAGCTTGATATGCCATGTTTTGCAGGACATTTTCAGTTTTTTTCATCAAGCATTGCATAGCTAGCCAAGGAAGAGTGGCCCGTACTGCCTAGAGTGCAATACCTAGCATGTGTCCTATGAGTAGTGGGTCCTGATCACTGACTCCTTTTCAATTTTAGAAAGAACAGGAAATCATTTGCTCACCATTAGAATCACAGCATGTAGCCTATGGTCACTCTCTAAATAGAAATAAAAATTGTTTCAAAAGACTTTAGGTTTGAGAGTTTGATTTTGTCTCTGGTTTGTTTTGTTGTTGTTGTTGTTTGTGTGTTTTGTTTTTTAAAATAGCAGTCATCTAAGGTGCATCAGTAAAGTTGAGTAAGGTCAATATTCAACTTTTCTCCAGTTAGTTTCTTTTTTTTTTATTAATATTTTTTTTATTTTCCATTTTAAATTTAGATAAGAAACAAGGTTGCTTCACAAGTCAGTACGAGGTCCCTCTCCCTTTCCCTCCCCTCCTCCCGTGCCCTCCCCCCCATCCCCCCCCCCGTTATCCCCTCATTCCCCCAGGGAGGGTGAGGCCCTCCATGGGGGTGTCCATAGTCTGTCATTTCATATAGGGCAGGGCCTAGACCCTTCCCCAAGAGTTCAGGGTGAGAGTGCACCTCACATTGTTCTATGGGAGTCCAGAGACCGTGTGTATACTTGGGATGGGTACTGATCTGCTGTCCAAGGCTCAATAGATTACCTAGGCCTCCTCACTGACACCCAGATTCAGGGGGTCTTGATCAGTCCCATGCTGGATTCCCAGGCTGATGCCTGGGATTCAAGAGTTAACCTTTGTCTGGTCAGCTGTTTCTGGGGGTTCAACCAGCCCAGTCTTAATCCCTTTGATCATCAGTCCTCCCTCTCTGATACTGGCTTTCTTGAGTTCAGCTCAGTACTTAACCAGCCAGTAAATGAAGTTTCTGTTTCCCAGACTCTCTGGCAATAGGATTGTAGGCTGGCACTCCCCAGATCTATGTCTAAAATCCATATATGAGAGAGTACATGCCATGTTTCTCTTTTTGTGACTGGGTTACCTCACTCAGGATGGTTTCTTCTAGTGTCCTCCATTTGCCTGCGAATCTCATGATTCCATTATTTTTTTCTGCTGAATAGTACTCCATTGTGTAGATGTACCACATTTTCTCTATCCATTCTTCGGGTGAGGGACATCTAGGTTGCTTCCACGTTCTGGCTATTACAAATAAAGCTGCTATGAACATGTGATCATACTTAGGTTAAAGCCATTGAATTTTGTAAAAGTTTGCTCTTATGTTGGAGCATATTTCACGGCTCTTGAGATATATGCTTTTGTATGAAACCCAGTATAAGGACTTTGTTTAAGATTAAAAATAAAACAAAAAAGTAACATATGCTATTTCTAGCTTCATAAGAACATGTGAAACATATAAGTTAAAGTTTTTAGGTAATATGGGAATTAGTCAATTAGACAAACATTTATAGATATTGAACTTCATGTTTGTGTGAGGTTTGAGGTTTGAATTTAAGTCTATCACAACATTGTAATTTCCTGTTGAATCTATTGTGCTAAGTGAAACTTGTTACATAATTTTTCATTTAAAAATAAAGAGAAAGACAAAAGGAAGGTGAGCAAAAAAAGAAAGAAATGAAGGAGACTCAAAATGTATCAAATAGTTGATGAACAATGACTATGAAACTGTCATTGTAAAAATTATATTGACCAAAATAAACTGTTATCTAACTAAAACTTACCTAAAATTATTTTAGTGAAACAACTGTCCGCGTCAGCTTTATATAGCCAGTATCTGAAGCAATCAAAGAATGAAGACAATGTGTTTATTTTGGTTCTTTGTTCTAAAGATCATAGTCCAAGTCAGTTGCTTTGAACTTCAAACAAGATGACACTGCATGTCAATAGTACCTAGAATTGAAAAGCTGCCCATCCCATGGCAACAAGTAAAAGACAGAAACAAACAGGGTCTAGGGTACCTAAATCTCTTCTACAGGCATACCCCAGTGACCTAAGGACCTCCCCCACCTCTTAAGGACTACTATAGTGCCACAGTACAGGAACAAAAAATTCTAGGCCTTTGGGGGACATTCAAGATCCAAACTATAGAAAATATTCATAAAGTGTCTTGTTAATTACAAACTAGAGAAAGGGTGATTATGTTCTAAACTTACTGAGAAGCTATAAGTTCTTTATATAACATTCTGGAAATTTCATATTCAATAATTAAAAGATATTAAACAGACCACTCATATCCCATTTTATGGAAAAATAATGAAATAAATATTTCACATTTTAAAATTTGACATGCTAAACACAGAGATGAGTTCAAATATTAATGTAAAATAATAAAGGTTAAAAGCTATCATAAAACTTCTAGGAAGTAGAGTCAAAATAACACATTGTAAACCTGTTAAAAGCATATTTCATAACTATTATAACATACTTTAAAATTAGTGTTGAAAATTATGTTACTGTATACAACATGCTTTTATCAATTTTAATGCCTAAAATCTAAATTATAAAGTATACATAAGTAAATAATGTATTATAGTGATCATCACTAAGTGATGAAAACCTATTTTTTATCTGTAGCTCTCTGAGTTTTCATTATTTCACTGTGTATATGCAAATTTTAAAATCATAAAGGACACAGTCAACTTTTTCAAATGTATGATATATTGAAAATATAATTTTTCATTTAGTGTTCTGGTTCTGAAGGACAATGGTAAACAAATAAAAACTTCTTGTTTTTAAGTAGTGTTAGTTAACTTTTGTATACAGGTGCTAAATATTATTTTCTAAATATTGTTCTCCAACAAAAGAAATCAGGAATTTTCAGAGTAATGATATTTTCAGTGCCAGTGCTAGGAACATGAGGGTGGGCCTCAAGCATCCTAACTTGTCAAAGAGTAAAGACTTCTTAAAGTGTGAAGCTCTTTAGGCAAGGGGTATTAGAGTCATCTTGCAAGGCTCCCAGTTACTAAATTTAAGACAATGATAGCAATAAAAAATTATGGAAATAGATTACAATCAATGGGATGAGTCCACAGAATGGAACCTGTATCCCTGGGTCCACATTAGCATATAAAAGATAAGTGACTTAATGATGGTGATAAGTGTATTGACTGATAGATGATAGGAAGAAACACACATATAGATGAAGACAGATGATAGGATATCTCCTTAGTGTGGACTTCATGTAGCAACCAGGGTTTAGATAATTAAAGTGGGTTACATTGAATGTTAACACTTGCTGAGGTTAGTTTTACTTTTGACCTTTTTGTAAATTTTAAATTATTTCAAAATGAGGGAGTCAAAATTAAGTTCACTTAATGTAACATGATGATTTCCTAGTTTGAAGTTAGAATTATGAATGTGGATAATTAAAAGGCCAAGAGAAAAATAGTCCCCACCCATAGATCTGTCATCCAAAAATACTTTCTACATTTCACTGTGTGTTTTTAAGTGAATTCATTCCAAGGCAAGAATTTATAGAGACCCAAAGAGGAACTCATCATGACCCCTGAGTTTTGTTGGAACTCTGACTCTGATCTCTGTCATATGACACTAACCAGCCATATGCCTGATGTTCTAATTTGGTAAATTAAAACCACATGTTGGAAAACAAAGGACTAGTGGGCTAGAATCACAGCTCACAGAAGAGGGCCCCTTCCTACCCATTCAGAGCAAATTTCCACTGCCAGACTTACCATCCATCCTTGGCATCTGGATGGCATTAGCAGAATTTTCTCCCAGTAGCCTCAGAATCACTACAGGCATAAAGCAGGCTGAGTACAATTTGGAGATGGTCACAGACTTTTCAGAGGTATAGAAATTGTGAGAAGAAAGTTTAAATTATTCCCCTCAAAAATGTGTTTTATTAGGATGGATGCATCACAAGATGTCTCCTTTTCAGGGGTCATCCCAAAACTTGCATTGATGAATGAGAAGCATTGTGGTGGGAATGCTCCTTGCTCACCAGAGCAATATATTCTGGTGTCATGCCTTGGTCCCCACCCCACTCTAACCTGACTCCCCAAAATGGCAACATAGCTCTGGACAACAGAAGAAAGCAAGCTTATAGCTCTGTTTTGTGAGAGCCAGCAAGCAATCCTGTTAGCTCCAGTTGGAACTGGGTTGTTACTATAGCAACAGCCAAATGATGGACAGGTTTTTGAATGTGCTTTGGTATACTGTGATAAGAGCTTCCAGGATATCCACTCGGTATTTTCAAACCTGTTAAAACGTGTACCCTGTGCAGTGATACAAAATGCTATGTTTCCAGGTCAATTTTAAATGCCTTTCTTTGAAAAACTGAAATGATAGAGTCTGGACTATTTTTAGTTCTAAATAAGTCAGTTTTATTCACTCCCCTGTCAAATCAAAACTTCCATTCTTTCTGCAACACTTACCTGCTCTAAGGAAGGTCAAACTGAACTAATGAAAATGTACAGTGTCCTGTAAGAACAGTAGCTTCTTTCTGTGCTGAACTTGATGCCAGATACTACATAAGTCCCAAGAAACCATCATCATAAAAATGTAATGCACATAGTTGACCTCTTCCTGTATACATTTGACTTATTCTCTTAAGAAAATACTTTACCGACAAGGCAACTTCCTTGTAGTTAAAATTAAGATGAATAGTCCTAAGAAATCAAGGTAAAATTACCCATCTAAGTTTATACAGACTGTCCGTAATTTCAATACACCTAAAGTGCTTTTGATTCTCTGCATTAAGAAAAATTTCCATGAGGTTGCTACCATAGACCTTGAATGTTCCCACAGGCTTAATTGATACAAGCTTCTGGTCTGTGGTGCTACTGAGAGGAGTTGCCTCCCTTAAGATGCAGGGCCTGGTGGAGGGTCCCTGGCTGGGTCACTGGGCTGAGCTTTTGAAGAGGATGTTAGGGAATTCACCATCTCTTCTCTCTGTTTCTTTTTGTTTTCTGAACAACATGAGGGGATCAGTTTCTTCCATCCCTTCTTCCTACCACAGACCTAAAGGAGATGATACCAAGTAACCATGGACATTGTCCTCTACAACCCTGATCCTGAATTATATAGTTTCTCCTTTTAAAAAGTTTATCTCAGATGTTTGTCAAAGCAACAGAAAGGTGACTAGCACAGAGATACTGAGCATGGCTGGGACATGGAAAAAGTGACTTCCTCAGACCACTGATTAGAAGAATATAGCTTATTTTACAACAGATGTCTGGGGGAAGAAACTTAAAGGCAGGAGTAAGTTTGAGTGCATCTGTGTAGCTATAAATAAAGTTTATTTAATATAATGAACCTTGGTTTTCTCAAGGACCCTGGGCTAATAGCCATCATCTTAACACAAAGATCTTTAGTTAAGTTCACTTCAGTAAATATTTAATTGAAAGCATACTATACATTAGTAAAGACAAGCAACTATATCATAGCTGTTGTTGGCTATATAGTATCAGCATTCACATTAAGAATAAGAGTCAGATGAGAATCAAACACTGCCCTTTCCATCAGTCACTATCTCCCTCACCCTGTGACAACCTTGTCCTGATCCTGTAAGTTAGATTTGTTTCTTAATATTCTATAAATGTAGCCACACATTGTGTATCCCATTTGCCTTAACATTGTGCCTGAGACATTCTTCCATGTTCTTGTTGTGGAGATTGTATGTTTATATATATAGCTGACTGTGAACCACTAGACATGGATGCTATGAACTGAACTCAGGTCCTCTATGAGATCTGGGCTCTTAACCAATGAACTGGAAAGCTCTGAAAAGTTACTATTATGCCTCTGGACCAGTAGTGTGTCTCCAATAACACCCTCACTTTTTATTCTTATTTTTCGAGCTCACAAAATGTTGATTTGCAAAATCAGAATATGTTATTTTGAGAGTCGGCTACGTGTCATCCACAGCATAACTCTAAATTTAAATTGCTTCCATGTAGATTGCTTCTACAGATGTTCACCATACTATCTAAAGGCAGATAGCATGGCCAACAATTCATTGGGATGCATACTATTCTCGAGTTCATTTCTTTCAAGAAAAATGCAAGCCCTGTTTCTAACGGCAAGTATAAACCCAGGCTTGGATGTCCAAATTAATTCTATTTTTTACACTCTGCTGCATTAGCTAATGAATCGAGCACTGACTATTTTTCTTTCCTTTTGAAAGTAGGTGCTTTAGAACAAAAAAGCATCATGCAATCTTCATCTTCCACTACTCCAAAGCTTTGGAAAGAGAGGCACTCTGTTGAGGAGGTTACACATCCGTGGCTTTCAGTCCATTTCTCCAGATCTCTGGTTCATTGATTATAAGGTGAACAGATTTGACTATCTGACCTAAGTTTTCTTCTTCAAGCCCTAACTTGCTTTGATTTATTTTTTAGTAAATCAAGTGTGAAAGTCAGGAGAGAGGTCACAGCAGGGGCCAGGAGTTAAAGTGATTAAGGTGAGAAGACTCTAAAGGCCTGGCAAGTGGCAGTGGATTAGGAATAACTAACCAGATCCCCAGGGATTTCAGGAAAGAATTCCATATTTCTAGATCACAAATGCGTTTCAGAAATGACGCCACTCCCTAGGGTCCTTTGAATTTCCTGTGAGAAACAGTGTGTACTATGATAGTTGCAACACAGGACCATTGTCTGGCTAGGATCAAGACAGGATTCAGGACACAGGTGTTGAAGGATTGTGAATTTTACAATCCCTTCTGAGAGGGGAACAACCCAGGTTAGAGTGTGGAATTTATTTCTGCTTTCAGAAACTGAAACTTAAGAAGTTTCAGAATAGTTTTACATTCACAGAAAATATTGCAGATAGTGCAGAG
The DNA here is from genome assembly GCF_017639785.1 of Mesocricetus auratus. Classification (NCBI taxonomy): domain Eukaryota; kingdom Metazoa; phylum Chordata; class Mammalia; order Rodentia; family Cricetidae; genus Mesocricetus; species Mesocricetus auratus. The sequence continues at coordinate 36,139,810 of NW_024429202.1, read as the reverse complement.
ACTTCCCATGTATCCTACTCAGGTTCCCCTTACCAACAGCACACATAATTATGGCGTATTCATCACAATTAATGACCCAGTATTGATAACTAAAATATACACAGTTGTCCTTCTGTATCTATGGGGTATTGGATTCAGAATCTAGAAGATGTTCAAATCGCACATGAAATGATAATGCATTTACAGAGAATTACACAATCTTCCCATGCACTTCAAGGAGTTAATGACTACTGATGATACGTAATACAGTATAAATGCTATGAAATGTCTTATATAAGGTGACAAATGCTCAGAAAGACAGATACTGCATGTCCTTTCTCATGTACATACCTTAGCTTCTAAGATAAGAGTAAGTACAGACAGAGGCTAGATGGTGGAAGAAAGCTTTAAGAAGGGAGTGTAGTCAAGGTCACAGAAGACTCAAGACATGAAAGGGAAAAGGGGAAGACTGTGGGTCAAAGGGTATGATGGGAAGAGAAGCAGGAACTGGAGGAGGAGGCAGTATCCCATCTTAGCGGAACATGGAAAACTTTTGTCTGTCATTGCTTCCTCAATTCTCTCTACATTGCATTTGCCATAGGTATTATAAATGGTAATTTAAATTATAAAATAAAGTCATACAGTGTCATTTAAATAATAATAAGGAAGACAGGCAATGAGTGGTATTTACTTCAGATGCAATTCGTTCTCAAACATTTTTGGTCCAATCTCAATTGTGTCTGCAGATGCAAAGCCCTCGGGCACAGAGGGCAGACTGTTCTCTTCAGACAAACGTCCTTACTTAGTTCCAGGGTATCACATGGCACTGAGTCATGACATCTCACTGGGCTCCTTTTGGCTGTCACAGCTACTCAGACATTCCTTGATTTTAGTGTACTTGACGGTTTTATGAATGACAGCTGGGATTTGTCTAATTTTTTTGATAAAAATTGAAGTTCAGTTGTGCATTCCTGTCTGGAATACTGCAGGGTAAAGTTTCATTCAGCTCATGTCACATCAAAGGTGAGAACACTACTCAACACTTTACAGCTTGGTCTTACTTTTAACCTAACTAGTCTTTGTCAGGTTTGGCCATGGTAAAACTCCACTTGCTCTCCCTTTATGTGTGGTAATCTTTAGGAAGAAGCCAGCATACAGAGGCCACACTGAAGATGAAGGAATTAGGGACCAGTACAGTATGGGTACAGGTGATTGCCACACAAGTCTGGTGACCTAAGTCTGATTCCTGAAACCTAAATGAAGGTGGAAGAGGAGAACTCACTCTATGAAGTTGTCCTCTGACCTCTGAACTGTGACATATGAGGGCTTACATTCTCTCTCTCTCTCTCTCTCTCTCTCTCTCTCTCTCTCTCTCTCTCTCTCTCTCTCTCTCTCACACACACACACACACACACACACCAATAATAAGGAATACAAATTTTACAATTTTTTAAACAGCAACGAATTAGTTTCATCTTTCCAAAGTGATGTCTACCTTGCATCATTTAAAGGAGTCCTGCACAGGTTTATCTTTTTATTTATCTAATCACTTATTTGTAAAAAATAGACAAACAAGTATTTTCTTTGTACTTCAAGTTATAATCTAATGTTGTTTAGTATTTTATTAATTTTATTGACAACTTCATACATGTATATGATGATCTCATTATTCTTCTCCCCAACTCTTTCTTATCTCCCTCCAACCCTGTCAGCTCCCTTCTTCTCTACAAATGTTTCCCACATTTATGGCCTTTGCTTTGGTTTTGTTACTCACTGGGTCTATGTGACTATGGATTTGGAAGTAGTCATTGGAGACCGATGGGCTTACCAGTGGGTTCACAACTGAAAACGACTCCTTCTTTCAAGAATCAGTCAATAGCCAATGGTTCAGCAGTAGGGCACAGGTCTCTATGAACCTCTCTGACATCCATGGCTGACTGTTGGCTGGGATAGTCTGGTGCAGACCTAGTACCAGGAACCATAGCTACTATTGCATTCATGATTGCCTAGGCCATGTCATGTTTTGAAGATGGCATTTGTAGCCCTTCTCCATATATTCTTACTTTTACATTCTTGCACTTACATTCTTTCTGCTTCCACTGCTGAGATGTTCCCTGAGACTTAGAAGTATAAGTTTGGGGCTGAGAACTCAGCAATTTCTTATTCCCAGCATATTTATTGGACAGCCTGATTCTGCATTTAAGACCATCACTACAAAAAGAGGTTTCTCTGATTAAATCTGAATGAAACATTTGTCCATGGGGATTAAATTATGTAGAAGGTAGTTTGACACTACATCCATTTAATAATTCCCCCTCTAACTCCTATGTCCTCTCCAAACATGGGTTTTTGACCGGTTTTACAAGATCAACATGAATTGTGGAAAGAGCCTCAACTCTAATAAGTTAGCAGTTGGTTGTTCCCATAAAAGCCATGCTACTATTACACAAGTGGACTCATCGTACCTGGCAGCATTGTACAATTCACAGTGTTGACAGCTGGTTAAGACCACCAATGCCTTTCCCCCGCCCCCATCACCCTGCACATTGTCTTCCATGACTATGAAAACCAGCTGGCAGCAAGAGAGTGTCTAACTCATTCCCAGCTTGATTTCTTTATGCCCTCCAACCAAGGCACACGGTGTCTTCAGCAATAGCATCTTTCATTTAATTCTGGTGAGCAGCAAAGAAGAATGGAAAAAGGTTCTTTTTCCCCTCTGGAGCCTCCCAGGCCAGCATCTCTTCCATCTCTGCATTTCTTTCATTTGGCGTCTGATGCTTTGGCATTGTTTATGGAGTTCTAAATTTCTAGAATCGGAAATTTGGAATTTGAGAAGAGTGGATCCCTAAGATGATTTGGTACATGGTTAGTGTTTATTCCATAGCTTTTTTAGTCTGGTTAACTTTGAAACTATCAAAATAATTTTTGCATTTACATATTTTCAAATTATATGTCAGGGGAGAAGTATGTAGTTGTTTTCTAGTTGTCTGGGCCCTGGGACTATATGTCTTATGTATCAGGTGGTAGAGTGGTCTTGAATATAAATTTTCTGGGAGCTCTGAGAAGGTATCTAATAATGTATTTGCTCATTATCTATATCTTCTGTTTTCTCCTTCTATAACCTATTAACTTTCTGGGTTAATTTCTTTGAGTTTCAAATATTTTATCTTTTTTCATTTCCTTGTCTTTTTTCCTCTTAAGATTTTCTATGATAGTTCTTTATTGTCAACTTTATTAGACTCAGAAATTCCTAATATATTAATAAAGCTCACATCTTTATAGATCTGTGGTGGTGTTTCCAGACAGAATCAGCAGAGCAATGAAGGCTTTCCCTGAATATAGATTGCACCATCCCATAGCTAGGGAGCCTAGGTGGAATAAAAGAGGAAATGAAAAAACCAACAGGTATATCTCAACCACTGTAATATGAGCTACTCTGCTTCAGTATGTGCTTCCCACCCATGTGAGCTGAAATCTTTGAAATTATGAACCAAAAGAAACCTGTCCTCCATTAAGAATTTTTGTCAAGTGCATAGTCTAACTAGCACAGGAAGTAGATGCCACAAATTGGGTCATTGCTAGACCTGAACCTGACCATGTACTTCTTAGGCCATTGGAACTGGTTTACAGGAAGAACAGGAAGAGGTTTAGAAAAATAAGACAGAGAAATCCTACAGAACTGTAAACAGATCTTCATGGCCATTCTAGTAAGAAGACAAGAATGCAAGAAAAAGTGGGAACCTGAAGACTGAATTCACCAACATTCAGAGATGGAAACAAATACTCTCCGGAACTGTTTACAGTGCAGCTAATAACTTGTCTGCATTTCACCCTGTGTGCTAACACCTCTGTAGGGAGCTAAATTTAAAGGTGAATGACTAATTAATCTGGAGGAGGTAATTTCAAGGCAATCTAGCATTCAGGCAGTGGCATGATTATTGTCAGCTGCTTTTAGGTAGATTTATAATGAAAATTAAAGGAAAGGAAGAGTAGAAATATTTGAAAATTTTGCAGTTTGTAAGAAAAACCAGTAAGTATGAATTTTGGGGCTAGTGGGGTTTTCAAAAAGATCAGTGCCATTACTTTGTAAAGAGACAATATGGAACCCATTTTGAGAGAATCTCAGGGATCACAGAGTGCCCATCACAGGCTTAAGAAAGCTAAAGAGCAAATTCATTGGAAAGAGTTTTTGTGTTCAGAGAACATCTCAAGAACACACAGGTTACACAGTACAGCCATGGGAGTTACCACCTCAGGATTGCTTTCACTGGACATAGCTATAGAGGCACCCAAAGGCCACTGCCATTATGGAAAAATACCATATTGTATATACGTATACAAGAATATATAACTATTGCTCTATCTGACAGCTGATTTTGGCATCATTCAACCACACAGTGCTTTTTTGTAGACATAAAAAATGCACGAGTTATAGAGTTGTGAGGTGTCTACCCAGATTTCAGAGAAAGGCTTGTTGTGGCAGGATTGTTGTCGCTGAAAGTGTCCTATGAAAGGGTAACGTATGAATGTGTGCAGATGAGGCATTGACCACAAAGGATGTAAAAGGATGTTGGAAACATACCAAGCTTGTAACAACCACTAAGGAAACCTATGAACCATTAGTGAGTTAGTCCAAGAGTGAGAACACATTGGTTACTAAATGAAATACCATATGGGTGGAATTTTCAAAGTCCTTAGGAGAGCATGTTATTGAATTCTCTAGAAGATATAGTTAGAGCTACAGAATTTAATATTTCTTATTCTGGGCTTCTTTCTTTCTTTGGTCCCATTATTTCTTGACATTAGCCCATTCTTCCCTATGGAGTGGCATTTTGAAATGATTACATTTATTTTTTTTCTTCATGGGCTAAGCTGAGAGCTTGCCTTGATGCTTAGAGGAGATATTGATCATGGACTTATAAGCAATGCTGGAAGTGTTAATATTCTAAGGATGGTTAAGATAAACTGTATATAGTTTACATCATGGGAGGGACCCATGCCAGTAGTAGCATGTAATGATTTAAAGAGATGTATTGGGTATCAGACTGACAAAGGATGGACTTAGGATTGTTAATCTTGTGAACTTGATTGGATGGGGAAGCTCTCAGGAGACCTATTTGTGGCAGTATTTCAAGAGAAAAACTAAAAGTGGAAGATGCAATGTGAATGCGGGCAGTACCCTCACTCCAACACTGGGAACCCAGACACAATGAAAGGAGAAAGCCAGCAAGCTCTCTCTCTCTCCTATGTGAGTTGTAGGTTGCCTGCTTTCTCATGGTCTCTCTGGCATGATTAACTGGAACATCGGAAGTAATCTCTGAAACTATCACTCAAATGAAATCTCCTTCACTTAAGTTCTTCAGATCAGGTATGCCATCAAAATGACTCAAACTCTTATGCCAAGCTCCTCCCAGCATACAACACAACACACACACACACACACACACACACACACACACACACACATACCTGCTACTCTTTCATGCACCCAGTTCTTGTGTTGGTTTCCTTATGCAGTCTCTTTGAATCATTCAAGGAATACTAATGAAAGGGTGAGATTTCCCATTACCTGTTTATTTCTGGTTTTCTGCTGGGTTTAGAGTAAGTTATTTCCACATTAATTACATCTTCAAATATCTGGCAATCCTTCATTTTCGGCTTATGTTTTCAAATGTGATGCTATGATGAGGCCTGCAAGCATGGTGCATACTGTAGGGCCCTTCACCATCAGGTTTAATTTCACGCTTCATGAGTGACTTTAATGAGACAGGTACCCTGTACACTATCACCATCACCCTCCAAGCTGCTCTACATGTTCTCAGAGACAGTCCTATTTCTATAGAGAAGGACCATATTTTAGACTTACTGCACTGGGAAGTACTTGGAGGCAGACAAGTGAATGTTCAATTTATTAAAGGTCTCCTAGTTTATCCATTTTTTGCCCAACTTAACATAGCATGGTCCTCTGTTCTTTGGGGTCAGTTGTGTCATCATCACATACAACAGAGTCTCCAGGCCTACAGGACAGTTTCTCCAGCAGCATAGCTCCTTTACTTCAGTGCATACATAGCATAGACACTCCTAAGTCAAAGTGTATATGAGCTTGTCATTGTAACAGGTAATTGAAACTTTATCTACCTACAGCAGTTTTGCCATAGTCCCACATTCACAAGGTCAAATCTCCAAAACATTGCACATGCAAAGATTTGGAAAGTGCTCGTTCTTCCAATTTAACCCATAATGCAGTGTTTCAGGAAGTCTCAGTAGGTGTCATCATTTTATGAATGAGGCTGAGAGTTTTTCTGTAATCAGAGTCAATTATCTTTCTGTCCACAATTTGTTCAAATCTATGTCTAAGTGCTTTCCTGTTCCATTTCCTCATTGGATTAATTTATTTTCACGTTATTATAGAAACTTATATATTAAAGGTGTTAACATTTTGACCATATTACCGGTAAAGATTTCCTAATCATGCTTCAGACTGTCTTTTAACAGGATTTATAATTTTTTTACTTTAGGTAATTTTTATTGGATTTTGGACTATCATTTGTATTCAATAGGAGCTAGACTTCAGCACTGCTCAGTTTTTGTTAACTAGACACAAACTAGGGTCTATTGAGAAGAGGTCATCTCAATCAAGGAATCTCCAGTGGCCATGTCTGTGGGACATTTTCCTGATTTATGATTGATGTGGGAATACCAAGCCCACTGTGGGAGGTACCATTCCTAGACAGGTGGTCTTAGAATGGTATAAAAAAGCAGACTGAGCAAGACATGAAAAGGCAGCAAACAGTCCTTGCTCTCACTAGGGAGTTCATTCCTTCACTGGCATTGAGGTCTACTTCTTCAGGATTTCAGCATATACTAAAGGCCAGCTGACATAGCCACAGTCATGGACTGAATCATGGACTACTAGAATCTTGGACTTCCTGTTCATAACCAGCCATTTTTGGATTACCTAGAACACAGTCTATAAGTCACTCTAATAAATCCTCTATTATGTACAGAGAGATTTGCTCTGTAAGTTTTGTTACTCTAGAGAACCCTAACTAATATACTAGTCCTAAATACCCAGGATTTGTTTCACAATTAAGAACCCATGGGACAATTTAGTAGAAAGCAGTTAGAACATGACATTTTTATGTTGTCTAAATTATGTATTCAAAACGCAATGCCCAAAAATTATTTGAAATAGTCTCTTTTTGACACTATTTTCCCATTTTCTTCCTTTTTCTAAGTGTCAATCTCTTTGGTATCTGCTTTCTTTTGGTTTTGATATGAGGATTTGTTCAGTTTCTCTTGATGCTCCCTCTGTGTTCTATCAGAGGCTAACACAGCCCTGAGTTCTTGCATCTCTTGTCTAAGTACTTTTGCTTACACCACACAGACATTTATTATAATTGGAATTTGCTACAATTTGGATTTGAAATGTCTCCCAAAGGCCATACACTAAGGGGTTGTTCACCAGCCTGGGACACTATTGGAGCTGGAGGCATCTTTGAGATACAGGGCCTAGTCGGAAGCATTTAAACCATTGGAAGCATGCCCTTACAGAGAAAATATGGACACTGGCCCACTCCTCTGTTTCTTTGCTAGCTGGCCTTCTCAAGATGAGCTTTCTTTTTCACCATGCCTTTCTGCCATAAAGAACTGCCATGTCACAGGTCCTAGAGCAACAGTGTTAACTGATCACAGATTAAAACTCCTGAGTCTTTAGGTATCATTACATTGGCATTTTTGTTCTCCAATACTCATAGACTGTTGACTCTCCAACTTGTCATCAGAGAGCCTTCATCCAGTAATTAATGGAAATAGATAGAGAGACCCACAGCCAAGCATTGGGCTAAGCTTAGAGAATACTGCTGAAGAGAGGAAGGAAACATTGTATGAGCCAGGAGGGGTCAAGAACATCACAAGGGACCATAGGAACAAATAACCTGAGCTCAAAGATGCTCATAGAGTCTGGACTGATAGCCAGGGAGCCTGCATGGGTCTAACCTACGCCCTCTAAATATGAGTGACAGTTGTATAACTTGGTCTATTTGTAGGACTCCTAGCAAAGAGAGCAGGGGTTATCCCTAATGCATTGGCCTGCTCTTGTGAACCTATTCCTCATACTGGGCTGCTTTGACCAGCCTTTATACCAGAGAAGGAGCTTAGTCCTACCTCAACTTAATATGCTATGGTTTATTGATATCCACGGGAGGCCTGTATCTTTCTGAACAGAAACAGATTAGGAGTGAATGAGGCATGGTATGGGAAGAGGAGAGGAAGTAAGGGAAACCAGTCGGGATGTAAAATAAATGAGCAAATTTAATTAATAAAAAACAAAAAACTTCTGAATCTGTGAGCCAAAATAAACCTGTCCTTTTTATATGATCCCTTTAAAAGTATTTTGTTATAACAAGAGAACACTGACACTATCTTTTTAATTAATGGAAAAATTTTAATCTTTTCCCAGCATTCACACTTTTCTTCATATGATCATGTTATTCATATGACAAGGCATTTTGAGTCAGCTATCTACAAGGCATTTTGTAGGAATGAAGCTAGTTCCCAAGGCCCGGACTAAAATGTATTCAATGGATTCCTCAAAGTCAACCCAAGTATATTTTTCATATTTGTAGGTAATTTCAGATGTTCTTGCCCATGAATGTTCAGGAGGTGGAGCCTGAGATTTCAAACATCAGTGGCCCTATTATATACAGATGATGAAGTGACTGAGAAAGAAATCAGAGAAACATCATCCTTTACAATAGCCAAAAACAGCATCAAATATCTGGGGATAATGGTAACCAAGGAAGAGAAAGACCTGTATATCAAGAACTTTGTGTCTTTAAAGAAAGAAATCAAAGAAGATACCAGAAAATGGAAAGATCTCCCATGCTCTTGGATTGGTAGGATCAACATAATAAAAATGGCAATCTTGCCAAAAGCAGTCTACAGATTCAATGCAATCCCTATCAAAATTCCATCACAATTCTTCAAGGACCTGGAAAGAACATTAATCAACTTTATATGGAAAAACAAAAGGCCCAGGATAGCCAAAACAACCCTATACAATAAAGGAACTTCAGGAGGCATCACCATACCTGACTTCAAGCTCTATTATAGAGCTATAGTCCTGAAAACAGCTTGGTATTGGCACAAAAATAGGCAGGTAGACCAATGGAACTGAATCAAAGCCCTAATTTTAACCCACACACCTATGAACACTTGATTTTTGACAAAGAAGCTAAAACTGTACAATGGAAAAAAGAAAGCATCTTCAACAAATGGTGCTGGCATAACTGGGTACTGGTATGCAGAAGACTGCAGATAGATCCATGTTTATCGCCTTGCACAAAACTTAAGACCAAATGGATCAAAGATCTCAACATAAATCCAGCCACACTGAAACTTTTAGGAGAGAAAGTGGGAGATACTCTTCAACGAGTTGGTACAGGAGACCACTTCCTAAACATAACACCAGTGGCACAGGCACTGAGATCGACAATTAACAAATGGGACCTTCTGAAACTAAACAGCTTCTGTAAGGCAAAGGACACAGTCAAAAAGACAAAAAGGCAGGCCACAGAATGGGAAAAGATATTCACTAACCCTACATCTGACAGAGGGCTAATCTCCAAAATTTACAAAGAACTCAAGAAACAAGTCTCCAAAACACCAAAGGATCCAATTAAAAGGTGGGGTACAGAACTAAATAGAGAATTCTCAATAGAGGAGGCTAAAATGGCCAAGAGACACTTAAGAAAGTGCTCAACATCCTTAGCCATCAGGGAAATGCAAATTAAAACAACTCTGAGATACCATCTTACTCCTGTCAGAATGGCTAAAATCAAAAACACCGAAGACAATTTATGCTGGAGAGGATGTGGAGAGAGGGGAACACTCCTCCACTGCTGGTGGGAGTGCCGACTCATACAGCCTCTTTGGAAATCAGTATGGAGATTCCTCAGAAAAATGGGAATTAATCTACCACTAGACCCAGCAATTCCACTCTTAGGCATATATCCAAATGAGGCAAATTCAAACAACAAGGGCATCTGCTCCACTATGTTCATAGCAGCATTATATGTAATAACCAAAACCTGGAAGCAACCTAGATGCCCCTCAACTGAAGAGTGGATAGAGAAAATGTGGTACATTTACACAATGGAGTATTACTCAGCAGAAAAAAACAATGAAATCTTGAAATTCGCAGGTAAATGGATAGCACTGGAAGAAACCATCCTGAGTGAGGTAACCCAGTTGCAAAAAGACAAACATGGTATGTACTCACTCATATATGGATTTTAGACATGGATCAGGATAGTGCCAGTCTGCACTTCCACTGATAGAGAGTCTGGGAAACAGGAAAGAACCTAAAAATATGCATATATGCATAGTACCCAAGAGAAGAGGATTGAGACAAGATCCTCTGAATGGATGGGGAACACGGCGAGGGGTGGGGGGGAGTGGGAGCTGGGAAGAAGAGAGGGGGTGAAGAGGAAGAGAGTTGGTCATGGGGGATCAGGAAGTTGAGTGGGTGGGTGTAGAATAGGGGGAAGAGGGAATCATAGGTTAGAAGACAGATCAGGCACCAGAGTGACCTCGAGTGATCTAAAGGGATAACACCAATTGGCAAGCTAAGCAATAGTGGAGAGACCACCTCGAATGCCCATTCCTGATAATGAACTTGATGTCTATAACCATCCGGGAGCCTTCATTCCGTGACTGATGGAAGCAGAGGCAAACACACAATTAATCACTGAACTGAACCCAAGGAACCCAGTGGCAGAGAGAGAGGAGTGATGAGCAAATTGGCAAAGAAAGGGCTGGCAAAACCAGCAGAGACAGCTGATCTGAACAGGGGAGAGCTCTTGGACCCCAGGCCGACAGTGGGGAGGCCAGCATGGGAATGATCTGGACCCCCCAAATGTGAGTGTCAGTGAGAAGGCCTGGGCAACCTATGGGGCCATGAGCAGTGGATCAGTGTTTATCCCTGGCATACAAACAGACTTCGTGTGTCCATAACACAAAGAGGGATGTTCTCTCAGCCTGGACTCTTAGGGGAGTACCTGGACCCTACCCAGAGTGAAGTGACAGACTCTAGAGATCCCCTATGTGGAAGGAATTGGCAATAGGGTGGGAGGGTGGGGGGGAAGGGGAGTGCGGGAGGAGGGGAGGGAGAGGGAACTGGGATTGACATGTAAAACAAGCTATTTAAAATTAAAATAAAAATGATAATAAAAAAAGAAGTAGAGTCTCGAGGATATGCAGTGAGGAAAGGAGAGGAGAGAAAGAAACAACAAGGCAAGATGCAGGAAAGACTGCGTGTGGGATGTGTCTACCACTCACATCAAGCATGCCAGACTATATATTTTTCTGTTGCTGTCTTTTAAGAGTCTCTTTGTGTACCTATCTTTTATTAAATTCTGTTCACTGGACAAAAAAGGAAAACAATATCTACTCACTCCTATATCCATTGGTGAAAGGTTTACTCCAAGTGGTATTGACTTCTTCACTCTTCCCAATTGCCCATGCCAGGGCAATTCCTTGGTATTGACATTTGTGTCCCTCTGTAAGCTACACTGAAACTCAGTGTACAAGAAGGCACTGGGTCATGACTCTCCTTTCATGGCTCTTACAAAGGGACTTGAGGTAGCTTTCCAAGAATGTTGGCATTTCTCTCTTGTGCCATGTGAGAACTTGGCCTCTGATAAGCCTGCTTAGCAGGAGGTACCAGGATCTTATAAGACACTGAAATTGGTCTTGTACTTATAGCCTTCAGAGTTGTGAGAAATTTACTCATGCTTACCAAAAGGGGAGACACCAAGATAAGATCACATTAGTACTCCTCTGAGTCAGTAGAGACATCCAGATGTTAGCGACAGGTGGCCAAGATAAAGCTTTCATCCAACTGTGTACATAAGAAGAGAGATGTTGGGAAGATGCCTTTTTATCCCAGCACTCAGGAGGCAGAGGAAGGAGGATCTCTGAATTTGAAACCCGACTGGTCTACAGAGTGATTTCCATCCAGGACAGCCAGGGCTACACAAAGAATTCATGTCTCAACAAAAAAAAAAAAAAAAAAAAAAAAAAAAAGAAAGAAAAGAAAAAAGAAAAGGAGGAGAGGAAGAAGAAAGGAGAGGTTCAAGGTCGGCCTGGCCACATTTGATGATCCTTAGGACCCCAACATCTATCATTGCAGAGTAAGCAGGAAGAAAAGCTTCATTCTGGAAGGAAATCAGAGAGAAGGCTCAAGAGAGGGAATGGGGAATGCAGATGGTCAGAATCTATTATATGCATGTAATTAATATATATCGGTAAAAAATAAAAGACAAAAATACCTGTCTGCTCTAAAGCCTTTCTAATTATATGGCAGATAGTCTGATTGCCTATAATCAGTAAGGAATGAGAGGAGAATAACAATCCAAGTTCCTAAAGCAGGTCGGTCTCCTATCAAGATGGCTACAAAAATGAGTACTGCTTTTTCTGGACATTTTCTACCTTAAAGAAATCCAGTTACACACCTACCTATAGGGAGAACAGCTTTTTCTTTGAAAATGTTAATCTTGATGTTCTGAGGACCTCATTATTTCTACCATCTGTCTGTGAATATCTGTAAATACTCATCTGAATAAAAATGTACGGGGGTTAGGGAGAGTGTGGGATTCTCATCTCAAGAGAGGATGAAATGTCTATGCAAAATTACACCAATGTGACCTTAGTCGACAATCTCAATATGTAACTTCAACCTATGCCGACAGTAATTTCAACCTAGAAAATACTGGTCTTAATATTATTTTCTTGTTGACATAAACTGTCAACTTTAATTAACTGATTCACAATGGACTATCAGAAACCCTGTCTGCTCCAAACTATTGCAAGAAAATTCATGCAGTTTGGAAATCATTATATGGTGTTTAAGTCAGCCAAATATTCACAGCAAACTTTAGCTTCCTATGTTGCCTCTAAATATTTTCAAAAGATCCAGACAAAGTATTCAGAGTTCTATTCTGGTCAGAGTAATTTTAGTGTCAAAGTAGAAGCTAATTGGGTATATTGGAAGCCCAATAAAACTCCAGAGGTAAAAGCAACCCATTTTAATTATAAAATGTTCCCTGTTGGCAAACATTCAAAATGTAGATCAGGAGTCAGCCCAATATGCAAATCACAAAGCAAGGGGCAATGGTTTTTATCTTCCACATACTGCAATTTGCATTTCAAAGAACAAAAGTGCATTTCTAAAAGATGTGGTCACAATGGCAGCAAGAAACAAATCAAGAGAAACACTGCAAAGAAGCTGTTTTGATGCACCATATTCTAAGATACAAAACCAAGGAGTTGGGATGGGTAGACTAATGACAAAGCCAGAAGATCAGAAACTAGATGGTACAGTATGGAAACTAGCATCCTGGAGGTTTGTGCCTGCTTGCCCTGATGCAGGCTCTCACTGCTTCCCTAAGTCTGCTCCCTGGCCTGTGAAAACTGCATTTTCATCTTGAATTTTGGAGACATTTTGGAGATGTTAACCCCACTGGGCTAGAGTACAATCACTACCCCATTTCTGAGGCAAATTTGAAGCAAGCTTTATTAAATACTGACCAGGTCCACACATCCATGATTCCCAGAATATGATGAGGAATTACATCAGTTAGGGGCCTATAAAGGCAAAACCCAGATGCTAAGTACTTTTTGACTTCATCCAATCAGTGGCAAGCATATATCCTGACGCACTTCCTATCTATGTACCTTCTTCCTACATGTGATCAAGCCTGCATCCTGTGCAGTTGGTGCAACAAAGCTTGCTTACAGAAGGGAAAACCTGCAGTTAGTTGTCTTACATGAGCAGCCCCAAGCATTCCAGGAAGTTTCACATCCTTGGGGAATTAGGGCTTACAGGTTAGAGGCATTTTTGTTCAATAGATTCCTTAATTACAGTACTTTAAACTTAAAATACAACTTTAGTCTTCACAGAGAAAACTACACAGGATGTTGGTTGGGTGAGTTTTGATGCTGTTTAACCGATTAGACAGGGCATTCGTACCCAAAACTCTCTTTCCTTTTGTTAATAAAGGTTTCTTAGTTTCAGATTCTGAAGATTACTCTAGGTTGATTATGTCAGTGTCTTCCACAATCCAGCTTCTCTATGTTCTCAACATATTTAGCAACTTCAGGGTCAACAACAGAATCTGGAAACCTTTCAGAAACTATTAGAGTTTCCTTTAAGTTTCCTATGATTAACTGTATTGCTTGACTCTTTGCCTTGCTTGAATCATATTTCGCTGAGAGTTATGCCATCTCTCTTGAAAGTCAAATAGTTTTGACAGATAGCTTCTCTCTGAGTGACAGAAATATAAATTAATTATAACAGTCACTCCAAACTCCCACTATGAGCCTTTTGGCAACTTCTACTAACTTTGATTATATTGCCTAGAGTGTGACAGGCCTCTCCCACCCCCACCATCCCTTACATACACACTGGCTACATTTTTAAGATTATAGTTGTAAACGACACTTTTATGTATTTCAGGCAACAAATCACAAATCCAAATTAACTTTCAAATGTGTTTATTATTACGACTTCTATTATAAGTAATCCAGGTACTATATTAAGAGTGTAAGATGCTTCCAGTTATGGCCAATTCCACAAGCAACGATCACGCTGCCAATCATTCGTCACAGACATTTCTTTTGGCTATGGCAGAGAGCTTGCAGCAGACCAATGCTCCCTCTGAGAACACCTGAACATTCTAGATATAATGTTATTTGAAAGTGGAGTGGATTTGAAGTAACTGGAGAGTGACTAAGGCAGAGAGAATTGCAGACTCTAGGTTCTAGGGAGAAGGGAGTCTCCCCCATGGCACCCATAGAGCTACATCCTGCTTTGGTTCTCAAAAAATATTTGATTCTCAGTCACAGGAGTCTGTGAAACTGACCCATGAGGAGCTGGAAGAAAAGGAAAGCTTCAGGCAACACTAAATCTCAACATGGAAGGCCTTCAGGTCACTCAGGTCAGGAGCCCTACCAAAGAATGCAAGGTCAGTTTCAGAGAACAAGGTTAATCTTGCCCAACTTCATTCGCTTATCTGCTGCTACAGTTTGGATCTGGAAAGTCCCTCAAGCCTTGTATGCTGAAGGCTTGTTTCCCAAATCTATGAAGCTGTTACAGAAAGTAGAACTTCCAGAAGACGGGCTTCAGTGTGCGGATCCTTGAGATAATGCTTCCTGCCTGCCAGGACTTGAGCAGACTTCCTCTGTCCAAACTGAAACACTGCAACCAAGGTCTAATCCTAATTGATTATTTCAGGTACGTTTGTCACAAGCAGCATAGAATTTGACTCTGGTTTCCTGATATCAAAGTCTCTCTCTGCATTTTAATCAGAGAATTAAAATAATTTATATTGAAATCAGTTCATGATGAATTTGGAACTAAGATAAATATTTTACTTATTTTCTGCTATCCACACCTATGTTTTGTTACTCTGCCCATTTTTCCTACTTCATTTTAACATTTTTTCTTTGTCATTGAAAAAGAAACTACCTTAATATTAAGTCAAGGAAGCTATTCAAAAGTAATACTGAGGGCATGGAGAATGGACTGGGACACCACGATGCATTTTCTCAGGGCATCACTTTTCCTGAGAGGATGGGCATTAACTGAACGAGTATGGAGAGCCACAAGCAAGGCCCATGCCTGGGCATGCTACCCTGTATACAGATCTCTGTTCATAGTCAATGTAAAAGCTGCCTTTTGTGGGAGTTATCAGTGAGCCATTAGTATTGTGGTCATATTCAGGTTCTTGTTCTGGGCATATGTAAAATTAGATGCAAACACACTACTCACTTCAGTAATAAAACCAGAATGGGGAATAGTAAGAGTCACCTCAGGAAGAAGCAAGGTCCTGAACAAGGCTTTGAACTACTATGCTCTGTCCACTCCACCACAGTGGTCACACAAGCTGTGCAATGTCAGTCTGTTACCCAGCATCCTTGAATGGCTACTGAGTCTTCTTTGGCTGTGTGACAAATGAACCATTGTAAGGAATGAACTGGGTTGTGGGAAGCCACTGACACCTGGGGATGCTTGTTACCACAGCATGACATGATTCATCCTTTATGATAGACCTATGAAATTTATCAGCTGAGATGAATACACATTCTCAGTATCTTCTTAACCATGGTTGTGTTACATTCTTACTAACATACACTTTATTGTTTATGCTTTTTCCCATAATTTTATTGAACTGACTTCAAAATTTATCATTTTGTTTGCAGAATTATACATTTTTGCTTACCCTTGTTATTTTTTACTCCTATTTTATAATTGCAACTTGTTTTCAGTATTAAATTTAAAATTGTCAAATCTTAGAAAAACATGAACAAATCTATCAAGAGGGAGATTATGGGAAATGCTATTTAATATGTAAAATATTCTTTACATAATTTTTACATTTCATGAAACATAAGAAGATCACTAAAAAGATATTTTGTTGATGAGAAAGCATAAATACTGACTTCATTAAAGAGCAGAAATTGGAATCCATCTTTTCCTCATTTTTATACATGATCTGTAAATTATGGAAGAGAAACCCAGCCTGTATCAGACATAACATCTGTCAAGTAGCTAACAAGTCTTAAAGTCAATGAAAATAACTTGGATAGAATCTTAAGATTATAAACCTTCTTTATCAACTCAACATTTACATATGTAAAATTAATTTACTTGACATTTGTTCTCTGCCAGACATCAAGGATGCTACGGCAAATTGAAATTCTTGATTATCATGCCTTCTTAGACAGGAGTTAGACAAACCATAGGATGTAGAAGCTTTATTAACCTAGGGCCCTCAGTATCCTCAAGTCTGCATTTCAACTCCATGCCACCCATGCCTCATGTCACAGTTGCACTTGTTTCTTGTTGTATCATCCATAACCTTCCATTTAACAGCTGAGTGTCTTTCTCTTCTTCCTAAACATCTACTCACCATCATGGCTTCCAGTTGATCATAATTTTTCTTTCCATAAGATAACTCCTTGTTCTAGGCTCCTATTGTGTACTTCCTAAGATTTTTGGAAGTATCCTGCTTCAGAGTCCAGTTCAAGCTCCTTATATCTTTCTATATTTGTTGTCTGAATTTAACCTTCATTCTTCCCAGCAGATCCTGGAAAAACCCAATTAAGAAGCTTTCCAAACTTGGAAGAGTCATGGGCTGGTACTACTAACTCCAAATAGCTACAGGAATAGGGATGTGTCTCTTGAAGAAGCAGTAGTCATGGTTCCTGTCTTAGTTAGGGTTTCTATTGCTGTGAAGAGATACCATGAGCATGGCGACTCTTATAAATAATAAAAAAATTACTTAAGGCTGCTTTACAGTTTCAGAGGTTTAGTCTGTTATCATCATGGCAAGAAGCATGGCAGCATGCAGACAGACATGGTGCTGGAGGAGCTGAGAGTTCTGCATCTTGACCCATAGGCAGCAGAAGGAGACTGTGTGCCACACTGGGCATAGCATGAGAATATACTCAATGCCCTTCTACACAGTAATATACTTCTTCCAACAAGGCCACACCTCATAATAGTGCCACTCAATATGGGCCAAGCATTCAAACACATGAGTCTATGGGGGCCATTACTATTCAAATCACCACAGTTCCTGATCTTCTGTCCAACCAGAACTACACAAAGAAGTACTCAAAGCTACTTAGAACTCTCAGTTTTCATCTGCATATGAAGTTCAAAATAAAAATGAACAATCACTAAGGCAGACTAAGCTAAAACTAAAGTAGTTGAAAAATAAATTTAAAGACTGGCACAATACAGTGTGAAGGTAGGATAATTTTCTTCAGCTAGAGAAAAAAGAAGGTATTAGAAGTGACTCAGTGTCTTTTAAACATAAAACACAAGGTTAGAAAATACCTTTCATGAAACAAACATATCAGAAAGCCACAAAGTGATCTCTATTCTTAACATATTTATAAAGTTCATATTGCTATAGCAACTATTGCCTTCATGATCTAGCTTTCAAAACATTCGATCAAGATACCATTAAGCAGTAAAGCTGTAGGGAAATACGGAAATCAAACTATTCGAGGATTAGTTCTATCCTATACACTGTTTCCTCTATGGTGCTTTTGCATATCCAGAACCCTCTCTCCACTCCACACTGACCTTCAGACCATGAGCTCCAGGACCTTGAACACGATGCTTACAAGTGGATAATGGGTGAATGTTGGCCCTTGACTAGTGTCCATGGGCACTGATGTCCACTCCGGCCAGCAGATGTTTGCTTCCTGACCACAGTGTTCATCCCCTTAGGGAACCATTAACACTGCCTTCAGAAGGAACCCTTGCTACGTGTCCTAGTATGTCTGGGTTTTTTATAGCACAGTTCTCCCCGGAGTGGATATGTTTGCTCATTTTCTTATCTCCATCCACCATCAATGGGAAAGCCCTAGAGTAATGATGGATTTTCAGGTGGAAGAGGAGTTAGCATTTCAGTTTTGTGTTCACTGCACCTGGGCAAAGTTGCTTGTATTAGAGTTTTATTTTGCCTTTTTTTATTTTATTGATTGGTGATTAGTTTTTAGTTTTGTTGTCAATTTCTACCTGACAAAGAACTTTATGTGAATCTGCAACAATGTGGCTTCCATGGCAACAGGGACCCTTTCTTGTAGGGCTTGAGGGCCAATGTCAGGCTGCAAGCCAGGGATCTGTTTGACTCTTACTCCCTCTACCCTTGTCAGGTAAAACAGCCCCCAGGTAATAGTAAATGTGCAGACATGGCTGGACTGCATTGTACTCTCAGACAGAGGGCTGGCTACGATCTGCAGCCATATATGCTTACCTAGAAATCAACATTTCTGAGATAAAGAAATTAGAAATATTTAAGGAATCCAAATCTAAGCAATACCTCGTGATAGCCAGGACCTGGCCTCCAAACCATTCTCAATCCTGATGCTGTTCCTCGCTCCACAATGGTAGGAAATTACAGCTCTGAGCCGAAGCTAGTGAAGGAAGAGATATATCTGGATGAGAGTACACAAGTCTAGGGGGACGGAAACTTCTCCAGTCCCATGAAGACAAAGAACAGAGATTGCCTAGAGAGACAAGCCTCTCAATACCATTCAGGAAGACACAACTCTGTGGAGTAAGCACCTGTTTCTAAAGGTATGTTAGTGAGCTGGCTGGGGTTACTGGTGTGTCTGAGGAGCCCAGGGCTGCTCTGCTTCTTAGTTACATATTTTGTAGAGCTTGTACCCTTGGCAGGGCTCAGTGTCACAACATGCGTGTACGTGTCACAGGAAGTGACCCACATCACTCAAATCAACTTAGCATGTGCCTAAGTGGAATGTTTGACTTTTCTTTTATTCCTTGAAATTTGTCACTGAGAGATTATATATTATAATTAAACTGTTGGGATCGAATTGAACAACTGCTTTGAAATTTTATTCATTGTCCATGCAAAGTGCAATATGTTTTACATTTTACTTTGGAGATCACATTAAAACTGTTCTACACCAAAAAGAAGGGAATAGAGCTTTCCACAAGTAATCAGCTATTTTTATTTAACACATTTGAATGGTGTTTAAAATTCTATTTTTCAAGTTCTCACTAACAACAAATTGTATTTTAAAATGTGACATTGATCAACTTATGAATCTTTCCACCAGGATGGCTTTTTGTCATCATCAGTTTCTTCCCTAACACAGAGTCTTTTAAACTAAAACACACACACAGAGAGAGAGAGAGAGAGAGAGAGAGAGAGAGAGAGAGAGAGAGAGAGAGAGAGAGAGAGAGAGATGCGCACAAGCATGCACACATACACAGGTACTCATGCGCACACACATGCACATATACACACACACACATGCAAGCACAACCCTCACCTCCATGGGGATTCTTCCCTGGCTTCCCCTCCCTCAGAAGCACACCCTGTACTAGGGGCATTGTAACCACTTTCTGCTGCCTCAGAGGTCTCCTGGCCCTGAAAGCCTTCTCTGGAGACTTTAGGAAACTCCCACTGTATTCCTTTTCTTTCTGAGGTTTATTTCTTGTTGTTCTTGCTATTGTTTTTTTATGTCCAATCTCTCTTGTTTTAATAGCAATTTAACATTTGGACTATTCTGAAGTCTCCCCAGTCAGACTACACAGTGGCATTCTTATAACACTCACCCACTCGGTCCATATGTCATATTCTGGATAGACAAGATGTTAAATAAATCTTTAATAGATGCAGTGAGACTGCATGCAGTCAGAAATTGTGATATTTGAGTTAACTGTTTAACTATAACTTTGCCTCATTCTATTAAGAGAGGGAAAAAAAGAAAGAATTGTCCATTTGGGTTTTCTTGGAATTTTTTTTCTTTTACCATTTGCAAATCTCAGCTATAGTACTTCTTTTTTGCCTTTCATTTATTTAGTATAGTCCTTTGCTTCTCTTTGTTTTGGTCTCCTTTTTTTCCGTTTTGTTTTATTTGTTTGTTTGTTTCCCTGAGACAGGGTTTCTCTGTGTAACACCTCTGGCTGTCCAGGAACTTGCTTTGCAGATCAGG
Source organism: Mesocricetus auratus (assembly GCF_017639785.1). Taxonomy (NCBI): domain Eukaryota; kingdom Metazoa; phylum Chordata; class Mammalia; order Rodentia; family Cricetidae; genus Mesocricetus; species Mesocricetus auratus. The sequence goes on along the minus strand of NW_024429202.1, from coordinate 36,119,290 downwards.
CTGGCCTCAAACTCAAAAGAGATCTGCCTGCCTCTTGTTCTCCTTTTGTAACTGTATCTCATACTTCACTATAATAAAAGCAAGTCTGGAGGAATGCTAAGGCATGTTGGAGACGGAGCTCTGCTGAGTGGAGCAGTTGCCCCAGCCTTGTGAGTCCAAAGAGGCAAATGACCACCAGGATGAACACTGTGGTTTGTTTCATAGACCTGGAATAGGATTTGATTGTACAACAAAGAGAAAGACTACAGAAAACAAATCTTAGTTCCTTAACTCCCAGAATATTTCCTGGCCACTCTCGGTGCCTATAAGGTGGCACTGGTCAACCATCCTGTCAAACAGTGCCAAACATCTGGTGAAAAGCCAAACAGTAGTCAGTCAGTTCACCTGTCGCTGAGTATTTATAAAGTGAAAAGCCCAGGTCTTAGCAAGCGTCCGACACAACCCTGTGATGTTCTTGCAGGCTTCAGTTCTCAGAGAGCTATCATGTGCAGAGGAAAATTACAGCCTCTTATGTTCAGAGGGCACGAAGATAGAGAACCTGAAAAGCGTAGGTGTGCCAGGGCTGGTAAGCCACTGGGTAGAGAAAATGGCGAGTGCAGAGCTTTCCTGCAAGGTGCCATTTCTAAGAGTAGAGTAAGGTGCGCTGCTGAGCACAGAGTGGCACTCTGTGTCAAGGGTCACTCAGCACCGGACTGGGGCCAGTCACTTCACGTGCATTGCTTTCTTGAGTATTCAAAGCACTACCAGAATGTGGCTTATGTTGGTACTGTTAACACTACCAATGTCACTATTACAGTAGCTATGACTTCTAGAACAATGGCTATATATTTCTATATATCTGTACAACCACTTTTCATTTAGCCTCTTAACCCCTTGGGTATGAAATGACCTTCATGGGTATCCAAATAGTGGTGCCAATTTGAAAAGTTCTGGAAACTCCAGGAGGTGGCTCTCAGATACAGGAAGTGGGTCGGGGTGTGTCTCTTTGAAGCTTACACCTCCTTCCTTTCTCTCTGCTCCCTGTCTGTGCTGAAGAGAAAGTTCATCTCCCTCGTGCTCCCGATATCATATGTCCTGTTCTAGTTCATGGGGCAGACCAGCCATGTCTTGAGCCAGAAGAACCCTCTTCCTGATGTTTCTGATGTCATATGTCCTGTTCTAGTGCATGGGGCACTAGAACTTAATCCAGTCATGGATTAAGCCAGAAGAACCCTCTCCCTCCTGCTTCTGACATTGTAAGTCCTGTCCTCATGCATGGAGCTGACCAGCCTTGAATAGAGCCAGGGTAATGCCCCATACATCAATTCTGTCGGGTATTTTGTCACACAGATACAGAATAATTACTTCTGTTCTATTTAGCAGGTAGGAAGAGTTTGTGAACTATGGGAGGCCAGACTTTGTGTAGAAAGTGTTCCTGAGGAGTGTTCTATGAATACCCCCAAGGCTTATCTTCATGGAATGCTATCTGTATAAGGACATACAGTCAAGTGCTTTGTCTATATCACAGTTCTGCACTGTATTATCTTTCAGTGTTTTTCTGATGAAATTCTAAGGAGTTGATTAATTTTCATGCAGTCCCACACTGCTCAGTGGAGAGGGCTGACTCCATACTATTAGACTTAAGGTCTGTGTTAGATGCTACCATAGGCATCATTTGCATGCATAGCATCACCTAGTGCAGGGTCCAGGGTGTCCAGGTGAAAACAGCAGGCTCTGGATCACAGAATCCAAAAGGGATCCTTGAAGAAGACACATATAAACACAAAAAGATGCCCAAGGTAGCCATTTTAATTAAGTAGGGTAGACTATTCAGAAAGTCCCTCAGACAGGATCCAGCGCATCACTTAACAGGTAGGCAGGCAGGTGATGTTTCCACCTCCAAAGATGAGGCAACCTTTCCAAGAATGAGAATATGATTTTTCTTGCAGCATCACCTATCTAACGATGTCACTGTGACTTTGCAAGAGAATCCATTCACAGGAAAGCAATGTCTTATCATAGAACCAAATTATTTGTATGAGTTTACATCATCTGCACTTTGGTAGAAAGCATCTTCCCTGACTCTCTTTCCAGGTTAAAAACCACCCTTAATGTCTACTGAATTCCTAACACTCACTAGGCACTGGCTGATTTAAGTCACACCCTCTTTGTAAGCTATGCTTCTTGCACTTCATTTTCTTTTCTCTTTTAAATTGTGTGCAGGGAGTCATACGTATAGGGTGAGCAGGTGCAGGACAGAGGTCAGCTTGCTAGCCTCTCTTTCCACCACATGGGTCTCGGGGCTTGAACTCAGGTTGTCAGGTGGCAAGTGCCTTAACCTGCTGAGCCTTAACCTTCTGAGCCATCTCATCAGCCTCTGTAAATTTTTTCCTTTGTGTCTCTCTAGGTGCCATTAGATTGACAGCTCATAGACATATATCCATGTCCCTCAACCTCTGAAACCCCAGCATGCAGCAAGCCAGGAAGCATATGGCTTTCTGCAGTCCTGGGCAGCTATATCTACTATTATACCTGTAACTAGCTAACGGGAGTCAGGAGTAGGATTTCATTCCTTTGCTTTCTCCTCTAACTAAGCAGAGGTGGCATAGCCTGGTGGCCTATGAGCACATATAATAAGTCAACAAACTGCAACCAGATTAATGTTTTTGAGTCCAGATTTTATGCATTCCTTTACAGAAAATCAACTAACAATCTTTGCAATCAACAAACAACAAATAAAAAGTCATTTACTGAAATGACACTTGTGAAGAAAATAACATGGAGTTTTGTGGGAAGCAAAGGGCCACTCAACACGGCACAGTTGGTAGTCTCAGTTCTTACTCAGAGAACTTCCATATGAGGATAGTTAAGGGGTTGCAACTATATCGGCAGCTGCCCCTAATAGCAAGGGTCCAGGACATTCCGTATACCTGACCCCACTCGAACATCTCTAGTTTGGAGTTAGATGTAGTTAATCTTCTCTTTGAGCTAGCCAAACTCTTCTCTTTCCCAAAAGTTTTATAGAGGCAACTTCAAATTTTATCATTAATTGAAAGTAAAAGCCCCCTCTCCAGTTTCCAGAAACGTAGATGATGTGGGAAGTCAAATTATCCTGCCATGGCTTGCTATGGTGACTCAAGACAATTAGTATTTGTCAAAAACTATAGTCTATAAAACAATAAGTGTGAGTCTTACTGCTAACTATGCAATTTAGTTAATAAGATTGTGTCCATATTTGTTTATCAAATATAATAAATATGATGTGCTAATGCACAAGGTCAATAACAAGAGAATCCAAGGAGGGTAAAAGAAGCATGAAGAATATTTGTACTTTTTGCTCAATTATTCTGTAGACCTGAAACTGCTGTAATGGATAAAGTCTATGGATTGAAATTGATTAGGAAAGGAAGCAAAGATAGTAACAAATCTCAAGCTAGGTGTCTCCTTGGTACCAGGATGCCACTCCTCTCCATTTACAGCTGGAGATTAATGTCTCCTTGGATATAATGTACCCACCTCCCACATGTCTCTGTCCTGTTATCTCTACCCCAACTTTATCACTGTTGAACAACAACATAAAAACATCATTTCAACTTAAAGCTGCTATACTTCCCACAGAACTCACATTTACGTCATCACACACCATTTTCTATTCTCATTTTAACTGCCTGCATCTGTCATCACTGTTGAATGTATTCAGGGACAGAAATGAAGATAAACCTCACATTCCAATAATAGAGTTAAAACATCACTGTTCCTGTGGTCCTAAGAAGATAAAGTATTAAAGAACAGCCAGCTAGAAGCACAGCCTCTCAAGGGTGTCTCCTTGTATCTTATTAGACAGAGCCTGTGGTCTTTTTAGTTTTAGCCATTGATCTTAGTTTTCTTCTCATCCATAAACCTTTAATGTGATAGCCCTGCATTCTTTCATGCATGCTTTCTTGTTTCATTCTCTTCTAATACAGATATCACTTCTCAGTTATTAGCAGTATTCATTAAATTGAAAGTGGCACAGAAAAATCAGCCAAAGACAGGGATATTTGAAACAGTATCTCACTTTGTAAACTCAGGCTTCCTCAAACTTGAATTGATCCCAGCTCAACCTCCTTCATGCTCATATTACAAGCATGTACCACCACACTGGTCCAACTCCCATATTTTAAGAGTTATCAGGTAGTTCTCCAATAGTTACTGTACGCATATTTCATCCTCTAATATACTAGTACAAATTCTTTCTTCAAGAATAAGACCTGATTTTATATGTTGAGTAAAAATGTCAATTTATTGTGTTGCCCTCTCCTTTGCAGATTTACACAAAGTGAAAATGACTTTCGAGTGTTTATAACACCCTCAGGGGCTCACAATGGCCACAAAGCTGAGAGCTCCAATTCATCCGGCCTCATTCAACTGTAGATGGAAGGCTTTCCTAGCTCACCATCACCAACTGAGCAGTGAAACAACAGCAAAGTAAAGAATGGCAATTATATCCATCAAACACAAAGAAAATTGTCCTCTTCTCCCACCTGCAAACAAAAGTCAGGATCATACAGTGGGGGAGGGGGGAATAAGACCCAGAGCCATCCCACCCAGCTACTAACTTCTGACACTTGACATCTGAGTCCTCAGCTGGTGATTATCTTGCTTCTAACTCACCTGCTAAAGCCTGAGTAGTGCCAGCAATTACAGACAAGCTGAGTCAGAGTGCTTTGCTGTGGGCTTAGAGAATAAATGGGTTGATTAAGCCACATAATGAGCAACCCATGAGCCAGGTAGTTTGACAATTCAGTGAGAGTGATAACAACTTTCTCAGGAACCCTTTCCTGCCTGGTTTTGCTATTTGGTTAGTTTTTTTTTTTAACCTCAAGCTTGTCCACTCATGGCTTCAAGAACAGTGAAACAAGTTTCAGTGTCCCATCTTCTTAGTGCAACATCCAAGTCACAGGGAAATAATCCTTTTTGTACTTAGTTATTATCATTGTATGTATATGCGTGTGTGTGTGTGTGTGTGTGTGTGTGTGTGTGTGTGTGTGCACATACCTGTGTGCAGATGCATGTGTATCATGGGTGTGTGTGAAGATCAAAAAGCAACTTGCAGGCACTGGATCACTACTTCCATCATATGGATCCTGGGAATCCCAAATCATCATGCCTGAACAAGTGGCCATCTGCCAAACCATCTTGCCATACTAACATGAGTAAAGTTGCCTGAGAATGAATCCAGGCTTGCATAAATGAAAATTATGCACTCTAGCATTGACATATGTATCTTCCTTTGTATCATTATTTTTAAGAATGGAGGAGACCTTTTCTAGAGGCCATGCTATGGCCTCTAAATATACAGCACTGCTACTACTACCACCACCAATGGCATATACTACTCAGATTTCTAGAATTGGGCTTTTCGTTTTCTTGTAACTGTGTTTTAGCTTTGCTTTGATTATTTTAGATAGCAATCTCACCTTTTCACATTTTCACAGTGTCTTTCACAGAACTAAGTCTTTGTTTTAATAAATAACAATTCAACCTGCTCTAATTTATTTTCTCTTACAGATAACGTTTTTGTTGTTGTGGCTCAAGGCATCACTTAACTGAAGACCATCTGGATTTTCTTATGTTTTCTTTTAGTTTTATGCCTTTGAATTGTAGAGTTACAGTCATTCCTCAATCTCTTACCAGTGATTGTCATAGAAATAAACAAAAGCACACTTAAATTCTTATAAGAAAAATCCCTGGTGGTAAGAACAGACTTGTCATAGTCTGATTCAACTATTGGCTTTCAAACTTCTTCCAACATTGAAACTGTTTGTTACGTTAGGATTTCTTAAAGAAATAGAAATTAAAAAGGAAAACATATGAGATATGTGGAGATTTATTGTAAGTAATTTCTTCACAATATCAAAGAGGCAGGAGCATATAAAATAGCCAGCAGCTTGTAAACAGAGAAGAGTGGCTCATGTCCTGTCTGAAGGCTATGGATGAGAAACACACACAACAAAAAGATTGCATCATCTCTACTCCACAGATGAGGAGTGAATTGGTTTTCTCATTGCTCTTATTGTCCATCAGCATCATCTATCCTCTTCTACATGGGGCTAATTAAACTTTAAATTTACAGTAAGTAAAATAAATAAAATTAACAATTAATTTCACAGTTATATTAGCCACTTTCCGTGAGCTCAGTGGCTACTCAAGACTGGTACCTAGTATATCAAGCAACAGATAGAATTTCTGCTTCACAAAAAGGTCTGCTTCATGGCCATAAAGTGAATAACAAACTCAGTGGGTTCCAGTTGCTGCATGTCAGAGACTAAGGAGCTGGACATCATTAAGACATAATCCTGCCCTCCTATAGATCTGTATGTAATTGCAGGGCATGAGAATGGATAATTATAATAGAAAGCGATACTGACAATTGTAGCATGTTTATTACACAAATACTAAAAAAAATGTTTTGCTTTGTGTAGGTGACTGCAATGGGACCCAGGGCTCTGTACATGCAGAACAAGCAATATTCCATGAGCCACCTACCCTGTATCCCCTTTTTGATTTTTCTTACTTATTTCTTAAAGCATTTGTGGCCCATTTACTCCTGAGATGGTGAAATAATACTTCCATATTCTTTCAAAGGCAGAATGTTTACAAGCATAAAGACCACAGAATATTGGAGATGAATGGGGCACCTTTGAAAGCCATAAATTGACCCATGGTTGCTTCCTGTGAATTGTGAACCCATACTCTATAGTAAGCTTGGGAAAAATCTCAAATTAATCCTCAAGAATTGTAAACACAAATGAGAAGTATAAATTCTAATCACAGCTTCCTTCCTGACTGGTCCTGAGCTAGGGGGCTTGGCCTTTGCTTGCAAAGTTCACAAAACACAGAAAACATTTGCAACTAAAATTCCAATTCTGAGTCCCCTAAGGATACAAGAACACTACATAAACCCCATTGGTATAGGTTAGCTACCCATGCAGTCAGAGACCTACCTGGAAGTCTCATTATGGTAGAGCAGCTTGGCATGCATGACATCGGTTACTCTCAGGGAGAAGACATGTGTAGAGAAGCCTGGAGTGGTGATGGTCACAAAAGTTTCTCATATATCTGCCAAGACAAGTCTTGAAACACAGCCTCCACAAGCAGATCATATTTATTTCAGTAGTGGATGTCAAGTAAAGAAATACTATTCTTCACTTTTGCTGTGGTTCTAGACCCAGCCCCTGCACTAGAACCCTGACAAAGAGGAGTTTCAGAAATCACATAGTTTTTTTTTATTGTACATTCCAAGTACCCTTGATCTATGTCAAGAATCCCCAAAAATGGGGGTTCAGATGAGATGGGTGGTTTTACAGGGCCCCTTCCTTAGTCACAACATCTCTCTGATTGGTCTGACTGGAGCTGGAGCTGACTTGGGGTTGGATATGGCGAGACCCTCTGAACTCGATAGTCAGAACTGACTCCAGTTGTTAAAGCTCTGTCTCCTGCCTTTGCAAGGTGTTGTAACATTTAGACGAACATGGAAGCTTGTCTACTCTAAGAACAGAAACGCTGGAAAGGAGAAGCAGAAAGACAGTATGAAAAGTCATTTCCCCTTCAGCTAGAGTTTTAGTTGTACTACAGTTTGAATTCTTGGAAATGTATCTTTAAGGATAAATTATACTAAGGTAGACTTAATGGTGGTCCCTAAGAATTATATCTGTATCTTCATCTCTACAACCTAAGAAATTGACCTCATTTGGGAAGAGAATCTCTGCAGATGTAAGTACCTAAGGATAAAATCATCCTCATCAGGGAAACACATGAAAAGTGTCTTTATAGGAAACACATAGAAGAAAGACAGACACAGAGGAGTATGCAAGGATGAAAGTCAGATCTAATACATTCTAGGAGAAAACTGGAGCTACCATGTCCTAAAAGACAAGTAAGTATGGTCCCTTAGAGACTTGGGAATGACAGTCTCACCAAAATGCCTTGTGTTTCTGTTCTTTAAAAATGGGGGGGGGTACACTTCTAGTGGTTAAAAGCATCACATCTGCAATGATTTGCTATAGTAGCTGTAACAAACAAACCCAAATACTATGTTAAACATTATCATTTTCTCTGAATTCAAAACCTGGGTCACAGGAAGTAGGCACCAAAGATCAGTTTCTTGTATATAGCAATTTTAGTCGAACACTAAAAGAATATTGGACAAAATGTCTGGTGTTTATCCAAAAATAATTTTCTTTCAAGCTAATCCAGATTTTGGGGGAGTCCTGGCCTGGTTTCACAGACTTTGAATTCTGGGTCTTAAGTTGAAAGCAATGCCCTTTTTTGACTGCCACAAGAGGTAACTGAGAGAGAATAAAAGGGAGTAAAGAGGAGTCTTTCTCTTCAAATGAGTTTTAGACTTTTATGTAGGTTGGATGTTTCTGACCATGGGAATATTTTGACATTTGACACCTGGGGCATTTAAAAAGACTTTCATTGTCTGGTTCTCTATTCTCGAATTTTAAGCCAAGACAAAACATACAGGAAGGGTGAAATTGCTATTATCCTTCAGGAAATAGGAGACACAGTCTTCTTCATGCATTTAAATAGGCTCCTCCATATTTTTTACACATTTCTAAGGCCAACAATAAGGACTAGAAATGATACCTCCCTGTTAAAATCATCATAAATTCCCAAGCAAGAAAAGCATCCCTTGTAACTGCAGGTAAAAATTAGACATTCCTACTTTCAATTTATCCTCACAATAGCCTACCTAGTGTGGTAGTTAAACATTGTTTTTGAACTCTTGATAGCTGGAGAACTGGTGTCAAAACGTTTTCCTCCAAACTGACCAAAACCTCTGGTAGGAGAGCTCTGCCTCACAGACCTGCATATTATGAGTCCAGGTCCTAAGCATTAGTTCACTCATGCTACTCAGTTGTTAATAAAATAAAACCTTCAGACTCCACTTCTCCTAAATTGAAAACAGAAGTGAACTAGTACCATAAGATCTGTAGGTGTAAATGTTTGCAGGAGCACAGGACACCAGTTTGTAGGAGCACAGGACACCAGTGACATTCCCTTCCCACTCTCTAATAGGTAGCATCACTTAGGGTGTTAGCCTATTTTTATTTCCCTCTTAGAATGCAGCTTAGCCTGTGGTAGTAACGTAGCATTTGCAAGTATCCCAGCATGGATTTGCCAGTGACATTTTAAAATGATGGGACATGAGGTTTCTGGAGAACACTAGGTATGATCTTAATGACAATGAAAGTGTGAGAAAGGTTGATGGATGTCTTAGGGTTTTTATTGCTATGAAGAGACACCATGACCATGACAACTCTTATAAAGCAAAAACATTTAATTAGGGTGGCTTGCTTATAGTTTCAGAGATTTAGTCCATTATTATCATGACAAGTGTTACAATATGACATGAAGTGGGACCTTTAGTGGGTCCCAGTGGTGGGTGAGGGACAAAGGGCAGGTGGGATACAGAGACCTGCAGATGTAACTTATGTGGAAAGATTATTGAGGGACATAAGGGAGTAAGGAAAGGGAAGAGAGAAGAAACAGAGAGAAAAGAGAGAGGGGAGACACAGAGAGAAAGACAGAGAGGGCTGCTTCCTTGGAGAAACAGCAGAAAGAGAAATTAGGTGGAGTTTTTCTCTTAAAGAGACCTCCACGGCTGGATACAGAGCTGGGGTACTGCTTGCCGTGTGCAGAGGCACTGTGCCAGGTTCCCAGGGGTGGGGACAGGTTTGCCTGGATTATTACAGCAGGGATCATGGTGGCATGCAGGCAGACATGATGCTGGAGAAATAGCTGAGAGTCTTACATCTTGAAGGCAACAGGAAGTTGACGGAGACACTAGCTGATATCCTGAGCAGAGGAAACCTCAAAACCTGCTCCCACAGTGATATACTTCTCCAACAAGGCCATACCCATTCCAACAAAGCCATACCTCCTTATAATGCCACACCCTATGAGAGTAGGGGGTCTGTCACGTTTGAACTATCACAATGGACATGCTAATCAAGATACAAAGAAGGGAAGCATTACTCTGAAATGTGTTCTCACAAAACTTGGAGAAGCCAGAGTCACAGTGTCGGGCAGGGGACTCCAGCTGATGGAGGCATATTTTCATCCAAATACTTTATTCTGGGTATTAAAATGTGGCCATGAAGCATTTTTGGTGCCTTCTAGGTCATACCTTGACTAGTGACAATACTGCTGCTCTTGGTATGATTCCCAACTCCCTCAGGCTTGCCATTGGCACACACCTGGCTGAATCACAAATGTCATTCTTTTTTATCTCTGTGCCATAGGACTTTTTCTGGTCACTGCAGTTTCCTCAGCCAGGCCTGGTCAACCTGTGAATAGAAACTAATAAGAACTAATACATAAATAGCTCTAATTCTTCAAAATCTCAGGTAGCCCAGGCTAGCCACTACTTCACAATGCTCTCCTCCCGAAAATACTCATACCCTTCCCATCACCCTCACCGTTTTGGTGTTTTTTGTGAACAACTCCAAATAAACACATGCTTGTCTCAAAGTTTGCTTCCAGGAAGCCAAGCCAAAATGATTTCACAGTTACTTGTGGCCAAAGACTCTCTGCTTAAATGACTCTTGTTCATCCAAAGGCTTGTTCTGTCACAGCATTAGCTCATCCTTCCAAAAAAGGACCAGCCATGATACACGCATGGTTTAGATACATATTTTTGTCTTAGTTTATGATGTAATTGCTAATCTAAAAATATTTCTAGGTCAAGCATTTTTAATGCAGGAACAACAGTGTTTCAGGCTGCCAGTGTAGAATCAGCGGAAGCCTGGAGAAGCATTTAAATCTCCATACTCAAGAAGAGATAATGGGTATTCCTACCTTATCTCTAAATACCAACAGAGCCAAGTGGGGAATGCATGTTTTCACCATTCACCTCAACATCAGTGAGATGATGTCAATAAATCCTTATCAAAACACTGGATTTTTGTAGGACTGTTAATCTTCTATTCAGAATACTAAGAGAGTTGTTTGTGTGTATATGTGTGGGTGTTGTTGTTTGTTTGCTTGCTTTAGTCTTGACATACAAAATGCAGTATCTTTTTTAAAACTAAAGGAGAAAAAGACAGCAACACCAAGATCGTTCTGATAGTAGGATTGCCTGACAAACAGCCTTTCTAAGAGGGCTTTCCTGGGGGAAGGGGAGATGGATCATTTGGCGTTTGCCACAGAAGCATAAGAACTCATGCTTAATCCTATGATCTTGTCATAGTGGCACACACCAGACTAGTAAAACCAGGACTGAAGATGTAAGAACAGGGTCATGCTGACCATGTACTCTAGCCAATTGACAAGACCAAGGTCAGTAACAGACTATGTCTCAAAAAATAAGGGGAGTCAGATGTTGGTGGCGCATGCCTTTAATCTCAGCACTCAGGTTGCAGAGGCAGGTGGATCTCTGTGAGTTCAAGGCCAGCCTGGTCTACAGAGCGAGTTCCAGGACAGCCTCCAAAACAATACAGAGAAACCCTGTCTCCAAAAAAAAAAAAAAAAAAAGGGAGACCAGGCTGATCTCGAACTCTCAGAGATCCTCCTGCTTCTGCCTCCCGATTGCTGGGATTAAAGGCGTGCACCACCACTGACCGGCTAAAGGCTGATTTTTTCACCACTAAAATAAAAAAGTAATGAATTTGAAGATGAAACAACGTAAATCACCAAATCAGAACATCAAAGGCCAAAGAGAACTTCAATTACAAAAGAACAGAACCTCTTAGGGACATGCAGTATTCCAGGAAAATTGTTCACATTATACCTTCAAAACCAGAGAGACTAAAAGGAATACAAATGAGGAAGACTTCCTTTGACTCTAAACCACAAACTTAAAAGATAAAGATGGAAGCAATGACCCTAAACCAGAAAAGATTCATACAGTCAAACTTCCGAAGACTAAAATCACAAAGAATGTCTTCTGGTGACTGTGCTTAGTTCTTGGTCTATTGGTTGAACTCCATTTTTTCCAGGTGTCTCAGCTGGTTTAAGTCGTTAGGCAGCTTATATATGCTTGAAGACAGAGGAGCCTTGTAAATCCAGTCAGTTTGGGGGATTTCCTTGAAGCCTTCGAGTTGTTTGCTTCTGAGTTTTAGATGTTTCCTTTAGGCCATCAGTTGTTTTGCCTCCCTGTAACAGTTTATCACTGAGGTAGAAGGTTTCAATCCAAGAAGAAACTTCTAAACAAACCTTGGTTGTTTGGAAGTTATTTGTTCTTTTCTTTCTCCCCTATTCATACTGGGTTGGCTGCTAATTTACTGCATTGGAAATAGTGGATCTCTTTCTAGGTCTCCTTTGTTCATCTTTTCATCACTGGAAAGTTGTTCTTTCCTGTTTTCTTTCAATGGAAACTATCTTTCCTTTTTCCTCTGCATATAGCATTCCTTCAGGAGTTACCATCAGTGATGGATTGGTGGCCATGAGCTGAATTCACAAGAGTTTGGAACTGTCTGTTTCTCCATCAATTTTAAAAGAAAGCTTTGCTAGGTATGATAATCTTTATTTACTTTCCTGGTTGGAATATGTCATTCCATACTTTCTTAGCTTTTAAGGCTATTGATGAACCATCTGGTATAATTCTGACATTTCTTTTGTTGCAAGTGAGTTGGTACTTTTCCCTCACAGCTTTTAACTTTGTTTCTTTGTCTTGTACTTTTGATACACGTGCCACCGTAGGGTCTCTAGTTTTTCCTTTTTGCGGTTCTAAATGCTACTTGTGTTCAAATGTCAATGTCTTTCTCTCTATTTGGGGATTTTTCTATTATAATTTCAAATAAATTCTGCCTTTGCTTTCTATATGAACCCTTTCTTCTTCCCACGTGAATATGTAGGTTTTGTTTCTTGATCATCTCATTGTTCTTAGATATTCTAGGCATACTTAGTATTTTCTTTATTGATGGTCTAGTTGAGTTTTCCTCAATCTCCTCCTTAGTCCTTGAAAAATGTCTGCCTGGTCAGATGTACGCCTGTGCCTATCATTTGATTAGCTGAGCCCTCATTTCTGACACTTCTTTATTTTTTTTCCCTTCAAAAGTCTCAAATTGCTTGCTGAATTTTCTTTCTATGTCACCAGCTCCTTCATGCATATTGCTCATTTACTCATCCACTTTGGAAACTTCCTTTCCTGTGTTTGTGATTTTCATCTCCAGCATCTCCCTTGCTTCATCCATGCTTCTGTTCGTGGGGTCATTGATAACTTCTCCCTATAAATCTGTGAACTCTTCCTCAGACATTTAGCCACCCAGACTCAAAGCAGATGGGTTAGGGATTGTGGAGGGATTGTGTTGCCTGGTTTCTGATTTATGACTCACATGTCTGTTGACTTAAAGATTTCTTCCTGATTTACTTAGTGATGAAAGGTTCAGGCATTACTCTGGCCTGCCCTGTTACCTGGCAGGATGCACTCAGGCAACACTCTGGCCAGCCCAGAGTTCCGTGAGAACCACGCAGGTGCAAAGGACCCCTTTAAAGGACTGACCCCTGCCCGTTTACGCTCTCTTGCTCTTACTCTCTTTCCCTCTTACACTCTTACTCTCATCTTACTCTGTCTCTCTGTCTCTCTGATATCTTATCTCTCTCTCTCTCTGCTCTGCAGGGGTTGGTTACCTCTCACCCCCCTTTTCCCTCCCCGTCCACCAATAAACTCCACGTGGGATCGTTGAGTCGAGGTTTGTGTCTCCTTACTGGATAAACCTAAACATTTTAACAACAAGTGATCTTAGCACAATACTCCCCAGAAAGGAGAACACAAACTCCTCTAACATTGACAATGTCAAACCAGGTAAGATGAAAACACATTTAAAACTGATCAAAACCAACTAATATACCAGCAGTAGTCACAAAACACAAAACATATCTTAAAATCTACAGTAAACCAAGAATTTTCATTTTATGTCTCCTTTTCATGAGGCCTTCATTCAGTCTTCTTGTTTGTTTTCTGTAGGGATGATCTGTGTTATTTGTTGATCTGTGAATATTGTCAGTCTCTTTTCTCATTCTGCAAACTCTATTTTCTCTTAACATTGGCTGTGAGCATGAGTACACACAGAGCACAATTTCCCATCCCAGGTGTATTACTTTACTCATTGCTACCCCCAAATATCTTTCAAAAGGCAAGTCTAGGGAGGATTTGCTTTGGACTTTGGTTTAAAGAGGATACAATCTATGGTGGATGAGAAGGCATGATGACTGTGACGGAAGTGACTGGTCATAATGATGGTTGGAACTTGAGTGATCATGGTCTGCTGCATGCCAGTGTATCAAGAAGCTCAGAGAGGCTGTGGAGGAAATCAGAGCTGAGAGACAATCTCCAAAGCCTCTCCTCAAGAGATCTTCTTCCTTCAGAGAGGCCTCAGCTCCTACATGTCCCACAACCTTCTACAAACATAACAATCCACTGGTGCTTAAGTGTTTAGATACACTAATTTGTGGCAGACATCTCACTTTCAAACCACAACTAACAGGGATGGAGAGTGTAGCAAGCCTCTGGTGTGTTTGCAGCTACAGCGCTACCATACTTTACAATGACCCAAGGCAAAGGGAGAAGGGTGTAAAATGAAGACAAAGAGAGCAGCTCATTCTTACAAGGAGAATGGTGTTTTTTATTAGAAGGGTAGAGCCTTAAATACCAAAGGCAGGCATGGTGGAAAATCCCCAAGGGTAGAAGCCTAGGTTCCCAGGGCCCACCAGCAAAAGATGGGCCCCAAACAGGAATTAGCATTTAGACAAAGGATGGAAAACAGGAATTTGCAAGCAGGCATTACTGGGAGGAGGGGATGAGAAGTGTTTAGCTAAAAGCTCCTAGGGGTCAGCAGACAAAGCCCCATGGGGGAAGAGTGCAACAGCGAGACCAATGAACTATCTTGTTTGCATAATCTTGGTGTAGTTTGGGAAGAAGGAAGTCCACCACGGAAGTAAAGGATTAGCCTTAGATCAGCTTTGAGGTGATGTGTCAGTACCAAGAAGGGTCCCGAAGCACCAGTGATTGTTCACTGCAGGCATTTCACTGACAGAGAAGCAGATAGTGCTTGGAGGGGTTGCAACACAGAGAGATGTCTTAAAACAAGGCACTGTGATTTCCTATTGAAATCTCTCAAACTGTGAACAAGTGTCCTCGGTGCTTATTTAGAGTCATCTTTCTCTTATGGTTAGTTGTTGTTGAAGCTGCCATGTTAAATGACCTGTCAGCACTTTGTGTTTTCCTGTTACAAGAGCATCTTAGCAGCCGGGAGCCAAGAATACCACAAAGTCACACCACACAACAAACCTCACACAACAGATTTATTGGGGAGAAGAATAGAGAGGCAGCTGTCTCCAAATGTGAAAAGAGATGGCAGAGAGCTGAGAGGAGGGGCAGGCTTTTGAGGAGGGTGTGGCTGCCGGTTAGTCAAACATGGGTGGTTTGCTGATGGGGAAGCAGAACAGCTAGAAGTATTGCTTGGTCCTTAGCTCTGAAACATTTTTTGGACTTCAATGCTGAGTCACAGGGAAGGGGACATGGTTTCCAAGTCTCAAATCTCAGGGGCAGGCCAGGGGTGGAATGATTTTTCACTGGCCTGTTACCCTGCACACACTACGACGGTACTGCTACACACAAAAAGGCTGCAATGTGCTTGCTGGAGATAGCATATATGTTAGATAAGCTTCACCCAGTCAGAAGCTACAGTGATGCTGGCTGAGAGCTTTTCGATTTAAATGAAACAACCACACGCTAAATGAGGGAGCCCTAACCGAAACTCAGATCAAACAAGAATATCTATTGACTCATGGGAAACACACCTCTACTTCCTCTAACAATACCAGCTCAGTATACAGGAACTCAGGATTCCCAGGGACTTTCCAGAATACAACCACCTGAAATAGTGGGGAATCCACTATAGTCATTTCAGAAGTAGTGCAAATAAATTAGAAAGAGCAGTATTTTTACTTCGTCCTTTAGTCTCCTACGACTTAGTAATGTGTATGTATTGAAAGGTAGCTTGACAGGTCCCAATCATGTTGAACTTTGGAAGCTTTATTTCTAGTTCACTTAGATTTTCCACATCATGTTTTACCACAATGAATCCTGGAAACACAATCTTCCGGAGATGTGACATCACCAATAAAATGAGGTACCATGTAATGCTGAGGCTGTCAAACTCCATAAGCCCAATGACAGACCAGGTAATCTCTGTTTCCCTCAGAACTGTGAAGTTCCTGGCAGCAGCTCACTGAGCTAAACGACAGAGCTAAAAAGAACAGACTAAGGTGAATACTTACGGGTTCACTAGTGACTATTATTCCTAGTTCAAAAAGAAATTGTGTGTTTTTGAGAAATGGCAAAAGCATGACTGTAAATAACTTTTGAAGTAGCAGATGAAAACTTTCAGGCCCACCTGGTGGTAGTTAGGGTTTTTTGTCACCGTAAGAAATACCAAGTTCAGCCGGGCGCGGTGGCGCACGCCTGTAGTCCCAGCTACTCGGGAGGCTGAGACAGGAGGATCGCTTGAGTCCAGGAGTTCTGGGCTGTAGTGCGCTATGCTAATCGGGTGTCCGCACTAAGTTCGGCATCAATATGGTGACCTCCCGGGAGCGGGGGGGGGGGGGGGGGGAACCAGGTTGCCTAAGGAGTGGTGAACCGGCCCAGGTCGGAAACGGAGCAGGTCAAGAAATACCAAGTTCAGCAATAGTGGTGCACCTCTTTAATCCCAACACTGAGGAGGCAGAGACGGGTGAATCCTTATGAATTTGAGGTTAGCCTGGTCTACAGAGCTAGTTCTAGGACAACCAAGGGGTACACAGAGAAACTCTGTCTTGAAAAACAAAGCAAAACAAAAAAACACCTGAGAAGAGTCAACCCATAATGAGAAAGGTTCAAGCTGGCTATTATTTCAGAGGCTTCAGGAAATAGTTATTTGGCCCAATGACTTTTGGGGCAGTGACAAGGCAGTACTTCATGACAGAAGCATGTAGCACAAGAAACATGTTGGCCTGAGATCAGAAAAAGAAAGGGGAGTTGCGGGGTCATAATGTCTTCTTCAAGAGCAAGCCACCACATTCTTCCCACTAGGTCCTTCCTCTTAAAGGTTTCACCACCTCCTAACCATGTTATAGTGAGTTTTGAACAACCACACTCACCCTAGACTTTTGGAGAACATTTCCAAGCCATGGCACTCTTCTAGTTTGCCTTCCTAATGCTGTGATGAAAATGTCATGACCAAAAACAATTTGAGGAGTAAAGGACATATTTGGCTTACAGGATATATTAGTGTTTCTATTACTGCAGTGAAACACCATGACCAAAAGGCAAATTGACGAGGAAAGGGTTTACTCAGCTTACCCTTTAGCTACTGAAGGAAGTCAAGGACAGGAACCCAAACATAACAAGATCTCGGAGACAGGACCTGATGCAGAGGCCGTGGAGGGGAGCTGCTTACTGGCTTGCTTCTTACAGCTTGCTCATCCACCTTCTTATAGCATCCAGGACCAACAGCCCAGGCATGGCACCACCCACGATGGGCTTGGCCCTCCTCCACTGATCACTAAATGAGAAATGTCTTATAGCTGGATCTCAAGGAGGCATTTCCTCAGTTGAGGCTCCTTCCTCTGGGATGACTCTAGCTTGTGTCAAGTTGACACACAAGTGGCCTAGCATTGAGCAGAGGCAAGACAAAACTTAAGACGTAAATTAGAGACAGTAACTGAAGCAGAAACCATGGAGGAACACTGCTTGCTGACTTTTTCCCTCTGCCTTGCTTGGCTACATTTCTTATTAAACATGGTACCACCTGCCTATGGGTGACACCAACCCACAGTGAGCTAAGCTGTCCTACTTCATTTAGCAACTAAGAAAAAGCCACACGGACATGTCCATAGCCCAGGGTGGAAGCAATTCCTCAACTGAGACTCCTCAGATTCCCACTTCCCACATATTCCAATTTGTATCAAGTTGCCAAAAACTAGCCAGTACAGGCTCTCTGTTAAAGTACCTAAGTTTTATTCCTAAAGTAAAAGAGAGCTTCTTAGAAAATAGTAAAGATTAGCAAATTGGTGTGTTTATATAAGATGTAGGTATAGCTACAGAAACATATAACTGGATCATGTTTGTACAGTATTATATTTAGGAGACCAATCTGGTCATAATGGAGAATGGGAGGAAAATTAATGGTAAGGATATGGGGACATACGGTTATTTCAGTGTAAGATAAGAATTTCTTGCAAAATGTAGGAAGAAGACAGTTCTTTTTTTTTGTGGGAATTTAGGACTTGAGGGATATAGTGGGTGTTGGGGAGGAAGGATTGTACTTGTCCTTCAGATCTTCATTTTCTAGCTCCTATACCTTGATCGAAGCAATGCTGTCAGTCAAGCTCCTATGAT
The DNA here is from genome assembly GCF_017639785.1 of Mesocricetus auratus. Taxonomy (NCBI): domain Eukaryota; kingdom Metazoa; phylum Chordata; class Mammalia; order Rodentia; family Cricetidae; genus Mesocricetus; species Mesocricetus auratus. Next base: position 36,100,941 of record NW_024429202.1, on the reverse strand, counting down.
TCACCTCTAGGATCCTTTTCATGCTTATACGCCAGGATGGAAAACTTAAACCCCAGTTGCTACCCTGATCCAGCTTCTTTCAAGCCATGACTGTTGAACGCTGCTGGTGTCCATGCCTGATTTTCTACTCTGTTCAATGCCAATCCACGCAGAGCACTAATGGCCTCTCACACCACTCCTCTTCGAGCGCTAAGGGCCCAAGCTCGCCACTTCCGGGCTTTTTGTCAGCTTTTCTCTTCCGTTCAAGCATCTTGAAATTAAATGCGTTGCTTCATGCTAAACATATCTGTCACTATTTGTAAGATGAACACACAAAGTAACAGTTACAGCACACCCTCCTTTGGGACTATGACCCTGCCCATTCAAAGGATTTCTTGTGGGAACAGCAAATTGGGGTCAGGGCAAAGACTTTGTATCTCAGTTATAACTCAAGGAGTTCTAAGGCTCTCAGGAGGCACTTGTCCTCAGGCATGTGGCTTGAGGAGAGATCATTGGACAGTCCAGACAAGTGAACGTCATCTTAGGATATCTTGATTGGTGTGCTCCATATGGGTCATTCAGAGGACACCTCCACACCGAGAGGACCTTCCCTCTGTGTGATGGGTTACAGAAAACATTGCTTCAGAGAAAACTGAGGAAGGAAGTCAGATTTGACCAGCCAAGTCAGTTTAAGCAAGCCACCATGTGTCTGGCTGGAAAGTAAGTGGTCTCTGAAAACAGAGTTCATAGTGATCATTCCTTCAACAACAGGGGGCCTCTTCACCTGTATTAACGTTAGCAGAGAATCGAGAGGTAGAAGAATGTATGTCAGAGTACTTAAAGTTTATGGATTTCTGGAGCTGGAAATCTAGAGATGGTTCAGGAGGTAAAGGGTCCTTTTGCAGGGGACCTAGTTTTGGTCCCCAGCATCTGCACTGACTGTCCCTCCAGCTCCAAGGGACCTACAGGCTGCATTTGTTCATGCATCTACAGAGATACACACATGTACCCATAGCTGAAGATGAAATCTTTTAAAAGGATGCTTTTCCTTACAATACATAATGTCAATGAGCATCTGTTCTCAGTGCCCCTTGAAGCTTTCTCCCTTCCAATGCCCGGCAACCTGGCCCCCTTGTGTTTTGCTTTACCACCTTTTACCTTCTGTGGTCAGCCTTTAAAAGTGCAGCCACATGCCCACTCCCAGTAATCCTAGCTCCTCCTCATGTGCTTGTTTTCTATGTGGCTTGTTTTTTTATTACCAATTGACTTGACATATAGTTTATATTTATTTACTTATTCTGTGTCCACCCCCCGCCATACACACACTCAAGACTATCTGGCCCACAAGGACTGGAGGTTTCTCACTATATTTTCATCATTGTACGTGATTATATATATATATAATATATACATATATATTATATATATATTACCTAGAAAAAGTCCCAGCATAGAGAAAACATTCAATAAATATTTAGTGTGGCCACACTGACGCTAAACACAACCTCAAACAGGCACTGTGGACCACAGTGGTGTGCTTTAAAAGATCTTACCGTTGTTTGAGGTATCAGTTAAGTTTTCTGTGTTTCTCTCAGGATGAAATGTGAAGCAGGAGAAGAATCTCTGCTCAAGGAGGTGGAAGGCAGACAGAGGAGGAAGAGGAGGGTAAAACCCAGGTGGGGTGAGAGTGGCCTGAGCACGGGATCTGAGGGGACATGAGGAAGAAGGGAGAGAAAAGGGCCACCGAGGGCCAATGGCAAGGGCTTTACTCACATATCAAAGGGTTTTGTTTTATCCAAACTGAGACAGCAGGAGCTCAGGCTATTTGGATAGCCAGGGACCCACAGGATACTAGAACACATCAGGGAAGAGTGGGCTGTCACGCACATTGGTTCTCCAACTCGCTCACTTCCACCATCCTTGCCACTCTGAAAACTATTGAGGACCCCAAAGCACTTCCGTTTGTGCACTATCTATTGACGTCTGCTTCATTTGAAATTACAACTGGGATGTTTGAGACACACACAATTCCTTTAAAACTGTTAGGCTGGCTGAATGTGACGGGTGCATGCCTGTGACCCTAGCTACTTGAGAAGCTGAGGAAGAAGGCTGAACCATCAACGCCTTACAGGACAATTTAGAGGGGCCATGCCTTAATTAACTAACTAAATGAAACAAACAAACAAATAAATAAATAAAAAATGCTAAGGAGGTAGTTCAGCTGCGTTTCCTAGTATGTGTGAGACCCTGTGTTCAAACTTCAGTACTACAAAAAAGCAATAAAAATAGCCATAAGCTCTCAATATTAGTTGCGAACATTTAAAAATGAAAACCTAAGTGTATGTTTCAGAAGTTTAGTCACATGAATCATGTTGCTTTATATTTCTGCCAGTCATCTTCATAACTGGGTTTTAAAACATGGGTAGACTTTAATGGTTGCTTTGGAAACTAATGTACAGCAATATCACGTGTCACACAGCATACTGAAACTTTCCCCACGCACTCATAAGAGAGGGAAAGCATTAAATACCATGCAGTATTACCATGGCACCCTTTACCTGCATAGGCTCTTCTCCAAGATACTGACTAGGTCTCTAAAACCACATATAGTACCAAACCCTATATATTATGTGTGGGGACACCAGACCTTGAGCAGAAACCCATTTCCCCTTCGGCCTGGGAGCAGGCATCTATGTAATGTTTACTGAAAACAATTCAGTGCTTTAGGTAGGTAGTGCTCAGATAGGGCTTGCTCACTGAAATACCATGCCTTTCACACCCCCTACGGCTAGATGCCTCTTCCTGTTTCCCTGTGGTGTCTCCCTGATTCTGGGGCCGGAGATTAGACCACCAGCCAGGAGGAAAGAATGGTATGTAGATGAATGGCAGAAGTCCTTAAAAAGGGAAGCTCCTTTTTCTTAGAGAGACTTCTCCTGAGACTTCTCTCTCCTAAGCGGACTGGGGTCTCCTCCTAAGCTGACTTGGGAAGCATAAAGTTTTCTTAAAGCAACCGACCGGTCTCTGTGTCATCTATCCCTACCACCTCGCTACATTCTCGGATGCAGGCCGCACAGCAGGTGTGACAATTATGTTTATTCCTAGTCATACATACCTATGACAAGCTTAAAGTATAAATTAGCCACAGTAAGAAACTAACTAAAAAATAAAATAGGACAATTATGATTAACACACTGCAGGAACAGTTAAGAGTTGCTTATTTCTGTAACTATTCAATTAGAGTTTTCTGACCTAAGAATGACTGCAGGTAATGGAGACCTCAGAATGTGAAGCCACAGATAAGGGGTTTTGTTGTGCTACAAGAATAACACTAGTGAGCAGATCCTAAGGACCTGAGGATACTGAGCCACAATTTCGGGCAATGGTTCTCAAACTGTGCGTCATGACCCTTTTTGGGTCACACTACCCTTTCACGGGGTCACCTAAGACCATCAGACAATGCAAATATTTACAGAATGGTTCACAACGGTAGCAAAATTACAGTTATGAAGTAGCATTAAACATGAGGAACTGTATTAAAGGGTTGCAACATTAGGAAGGTTGAGAACCAGTGCTCTGGTGATGAGAAGATGTCTGGGAAAACCAACTTATCTGCAACAGAAGCCCAGGCATACACCATTGCACTGTGCCTTCTGTGAATATGGTCCTACGTGGGGAATTTTAAAAAGGCAAATCGTGGATGTGTCATCCTTTTATTGTTTCTCAATGATGGAATAGGTGGGAGCATCCTTTACAATCCACATATGCTAGAAAGTGAAACGGGAACTCATAGAGCTAGCCTCTTCAGAACAAATTACCCCCATGTGTCTTATCAACATTGCCACCTTAAGCTACAGTTGAACTAAAAGAACCGAAGAGGATAGATAGAGCCTGTCCCTGTGGTTCTAAATAGTCTTACCTTCCACATGATAATCGGTATCGGTTCCCTTCATGCAAGTCACTCAGAAATTTAAACATTACAACACGTGTGCCGTATAGAAACCACTTACATTGATACTGCCTGTTGGCTTGTTTTAGTATTCACCTTTAGAGACAGGCAGCCACTCTACAGCCCTAGCTTTCCTTATATCCATGAAAATTGCTATACCATAGCTGGGATTACAGGAGTAGGTCAAGCAGGTGATTCTTTAGGAAATTTGTGATGTTTGGAAGAAAGGCATAGCTGTCTGAGCTACACTGTTCCATGTGTAACTTACCATCAGTCTCAATCACGGAGGGATACTCACTGGAAGATGAATTGATTTTAAGTTATTAGCTGAGACCTTGGACTGTACAAAGGACTCAAGCTACAGAAGAAGCGTATCAGGCAAATTAGCATTTCTCTTTTCAAAGTGTGTAGGGCTTATTTTTTTAATTGGCCCAAAGTTTCCACTTTGTGTTCATGCCTCTGAAGTCTTAAATTAGTGCCATTATTATCCATTAGTTTCTATAATGAAAGCTATTTTGTATCATTTCTATCTGTGACTGAACAAAATTTAAATTGCTGTAGGATTTAGACTTCTGAAATGGCATGGTGTTTTCAGCTCCACAGCAATCAGGTGTCAGGACAGGCCGCTTCAACTCAGAACGATTAGTGTTTTGTGAGGGATGGAAGAGAAATTGCTTGGCTAATCAAGGGAAAATCAACCAGCAGTCAAGGTGAGTTTTAATTAATTACAATGCCCGCTCGCTAAAGAGAGGCCTTTGAGAAGGTAATCAAAGGAACAGCACATATAGGTGTTTATTCTCTTAAGATAATGTTTCAGACAGAAATGTCTCCATTGGTCTTCAGACCATCTCCAGACAGTCCCGAGATGTGCTTCTGTTGATTTTCTAATTAGCATCCTCTCTGTTGTGTGGGAATATACCAAAATCATCCAACAAAGACCAACTAGGGTCTAGGTTTTAACGTGTCTTGCCGTGGGCAGGAAAGTAGACTACCACCCTGGGTGTGCTCCAGGGGCTTAAAATTGACAGACAGGTAGGAGAGCTCCAGAGTGGAGGGAATAGGGGGCCTCGGGTGGGAGCTGGTGATAGCCTGGTGACCGGGACGCTGCAGGGTGATGTCTAGAAGTGAGTGTCCTGCTGAGGAGCACATGTCTGTCTGCCTCTTACCTGGATCAAATGAAACTAAGTGAGAGCAAACACGGGGACTGCCCATCTGCATTTCCAGATGTTACCCCTGGATCAGCTACAGTACTGACACCTGACAAGCAACCGCTGGCCTGGGTTAGGGATGGAACTTTCGTTGCTCTATAGCAAATCCCAGCACACATCCCTCTTACCTTCTCACTGTATTTTGGTATCTGCAGTCTGCGCTTTCTCCTGTCTTTCTAAGAACAGCTTCTGTTTATTGGTGGCCAAAATATTCTGCACTGGAGTAGGCACTTTGATGTCACCATCTTATTAAATCCTCTGAACTGCCTAAGGTGTGACGGTATTATTCTTACTTTACATTTTTGTTTGCTTTAATGGCTGAGCCATCTCTTCAGCCCTATTCTTACTTTGCAAATGGGGAACTGGCTTCAGAGCTCACTGTCTTGTCTGAGTGACCTACATTAAGAGACTATATTATCCAGGGAAACTCACACTCTATCCTGAGGCCTTTCACTGAAGACAAGAATACTTTCCTAATATGTCATGAAACAGAGCAGAAAAAAATTAAACTTTTCCCTCCTAGGGAAAAATGCTAGCGATACCGTGTGAAAGAAGAAGCAATGCAGAGAAGGACCAACGTGCAGGTGGATTCATGAAAGGAGACTAAAATAGCGTGGACTGAAGAGGAAGCAACCTCGAAGTCAGCTCACATAAAGTACCATTTCACTGGGAACTTGTGAGAGGCAATTCACTGTGGTGAGAAGAGACAGAGAATGTCTTATTCACAGAAAAATAGAGTTAACATTATCCACTGTTGGCGAAATAAGTACAACAGCCTTTTAGATGTGCTCAGAGGAAAATGATTCTCTGGACAGTTTCTGACCCAAAAGTAAAAACCAAAACAACAACAACAACAACAACATACACACACACACAAACCCATACGTACATCTGAGTCTACACTGTGAGGAAACAGGCTCAAACTGGGAGTTGCTGAGAAAATGGTTTGAATTTTTTCAATATTCCAAGATCAGGTACAGCAGGCACACTGAGGAAAAGCCCCACATGAGAGAGAATAAAGAGACAGAGAACCGAGGCATGAGGATGGCCCCAGTGGCCAATACTTGAGAAATGGAAAGTCTAATGACCTTGTCTGAAGAGTCTCATCAAGTACTGGATTATTGCACCGAGCTTCATAGAAACAGGTAATTATTATATATCTCCTTCTATTTGCAGGTGCGGAAGGGAACGCTGTTCTTAAGAAAGTCTAAAGAGTCCTTGGGGCAAAGGGACATGATACATATAGCTTACTTCCAACAGTTCAAGGATCAAGGATGACTCTAAATAGAGAGGAGGCTAAGTAACAAACAACATCTAAGAAGGTATGGATATTTTGGGAAATCCGAGTTACATCTTCTATTAATGTAATTTCATGTGGGTAAAAACATAACTTGTCAGAGGACTGCGGGAGTTATCCTTTAAAAGCCCTATATTTTTAGTGAACAGGTGCCATTATCATCGCCATGCAATTAATAAGGGACAGGGCCATCTCTATTTGGCCCTGGAGCCTGTCCTTGTCCCTAGTCCTTCACACCCTCACTCCATCTTTCAGACTTTTCACAACCCAGTGAGATAATTCATGGAAAGGTTTATATGAAGTATGAAATGCCAAGCCTTGGTGAGTGATGGGGAGCTTGTGAGTGAGCACAGCTACTTCTGCAAAATGATTACATGACCTTCACCCAGACAGCTAAGTGAGTTGTGGAAGTTCAAGGTCAGAGACAAAACACACCTTCCAATTTTCAGCCCCATCTGCTGACCTTGGAACTGCGAAAGAGTCTGGGCTCTTTCTTTCTGCCATGTTTCTCCATGCCTGTTTGGTGATGCGCCTTGAGGCTGAGCTGTGACTCCACAACTCTGCTGGTGGCTGGCTTCTGCAAGGCAAGAGCTGACTGGAGGCTGGCAAGCCTGAAGGCCACCAATGGCATCTGTGCGTCATCTCTCCCACAGCTGATGCTGCAGATGGCATCTCTCTTGCATCTGATTCAAAGACTTATTTTCCTTCCCTGCCTGAAACACAGGCAGAAAGGTAGACAGGGGATCTCAGGTAACCCAGGGACTTGGTTCCTACATACACCTAAACAGAGACTCTAAGGCTGTTTCTTCATAATGGGGAATCTCTACTTGCTTGACAATACTTCTGAGAGTTTTAAATTTTATTTTAGTTTTTGAATTAAAATGATTACATCATTTCCTCCTTCCCTCCAGCTTTTCCCATATACCTACCCCTTCTCTCTCGCAGATTCATGGCCTCTTTTTCTTTGATATAAGTATATAAGTATATAAGACCTACATTTATCTGTTGGTATAAGGATACATACTTAGAATGAAGTTCATGATTGTGCTGATTTAGTAAACTGGCAGTTGTAGGTTGCCTCCAAGATTCACAACATCACTACCCCTGGTGGTTGGCGAGATTTCCAGTACTAGGTGTGATTTCAGTCTCAGTGGTTTTACCTTTTCTTTTTCTGTGGCGGCTTACACACTGAGAAAAGAAATTGCAAAAGGTACTCGAAGATGGAAAGACCTCCCATGTTCATGGACTGGTAGAGTTAATACTGGGGAAATGACCATCTTACCAAAAGCAATCTATCGACTCAGTGTAAGCCCGGTCAAAATTCCAATGCAATTCTTCACAGAAATTGAAGATACCATGTTAAATTTCAAATGAAATACAAGAGACCCAGAATAGGCAAATAATCCCAAACAATAAAAAGCTGCTGGAGGTACCTTCATCCCAGATTCCAAGTTATCCTATAGAGCTACAGTAATAAAAAAAAAAAAAAAACAGCATTGTGTTGGCAAAAAACAGACACATTGAGGACCATATATAAGCCCAAACCCACACAGCCTCCTGTTTTTAAACGAAGAGTCCAACAATGCATACTGGAGGACAGGCAGCATCTTCAACAAACGGCACTGGCCAAACAAGACGGCTACATGGAGAATGAAATAAGTTCCTTCCCTCACGAATTTCAACACCACTGGGATCAAGGACCTCGATACCAGATACTCCAAATCTGTTAAAGAAGGAAGTACAAAACTACTTGGACTCATTGGCACAGGAAAGGACTTTCTGAACAGGACTTGATAGTGCAAGCATTAATATCAGCAACAGAAAAATGGAACCAAGTGAAACCAGAAAGCTTCTGCTCAGCAAAGGATACCAGAGAATAAGCATCCTAATGAATGGGGAAAAAGTCATTACCAGCTATGCAATTTACAAACAGTCTCTAGAACATACAAAGAACTGAAAAACCCCAAAATTAAGATAACAAACAACCCAATCAAAAATGGAACAGAACCGAGAGTTTTCAGAAGATGAAATATTAATGATCTAGAAATAGTGTAGTGCCAATAATAAAAACCCAGAGACAGATATTGGGGTTGAACCTGAAGATTAGAAGAGCAAAGCAACCAGGCACTTGCTCTCATCTCTACCTCAGACAAAATGGGTGATCCTGTCTCCCACGAATTCTTAGATTGAATCTGACCGCATCTGTCTCCTTCCATCTTATATTCCTCTCTAGTACTGGGATTAAAGGCCTGCACCACCACCGCCCAGCTTCTATGGTTAACTAGTGTGGCTGCTGAGGTTAAAAGTGTGTACCACTACCGCCTGGCCTCTATGGCTGTAGCTAGTTTTGCATTCTGATCTGCAGGAAGGCTTCATTATATCATAAACAAAATATTATCACAAAATAGTTTTTTTGGTGTTCAACATGCTTAGACATTAAAGAATTACAAATTAAAACTGATTTTAAATTTCATCTCATTCCATTCAGAAATGCTAAAGTTAAAAAAAATGATAACGCGCTGGTGTGGATATGGGGAAAAGGAAACATTTAATCAGTGCTGGTGAGAGTGTAGCTTGTACAACCACTAAGGAAACCAGTGTGGTGCTTCATCAAGAAACTACTAATAGATCTGCCACATGATCTTGTTACACCACTCTTGGGAATATATCCGAAATACTGAATGTCTTACTAAGGAGGCAGGTAGCTCACTGTTGCTCCATTCACAACAGATCGGATACAAATAGCCTAGATATCCATCCAACTGGTGAATGTATAATTGAAATGTGGTACATTTACACAAGGGACTATCATTCAGCTATTAAGAAACAGGAAGTTATAAATTTGTGGGAAAGTACAGGGAGCCCACACAAGCATCCGGAGTGAGGTAACATAGACCTACAGAGACAAATGCTGCACACTTTTTCTCATTTGTGGATGCTAGCTTTAAATCTTTAGATATGTATGCTTCATTTGGAATACCATAGAGGTCAGAGAATTAGTAAAGGGTCCTAGGATTTAGGGGAGGGTGTTTAAGGGAAAGAAGAAAGAACATGTTGATTTAAAAAAGGGGATACGAATAAAGGAACAGGAAGGGTTAAATTGGGTGGAGTATGGGAGGGTAGTGTAGAAGAGGGAATATGCGGAGGGATAATTAACACTAAGGACCTCATGGAAAACCACTCCTGCAAATCTTCCTGTAATTTAACACACACACATATCTAAAAAGAGCTTAAACAGAGTTACCCTATAGTGAGGCCACAATGCCCCTTGAGACACCAATATGTAAAAAGCCCAGTGCCAACAACAGGTTTCCTCTTGGTCAGTGTTCTTGGTCAGTGAGGTCCCAGCGACCCTTAATATTACAGATTTTTTTCCTCCTCTGCTCTTGGTTCCAGTCCAGAACTTGATGATAAGACCCTACTGATGAAGGCACCACATACCTGAATCACAGAGTGTGTGGGAATCGAGCCAGTACTCAACTGTGCTTCAAGAGCCCAGTTGGAGAGTACCTGATAACAAACAGGGCAAGGGTGATGGAGGAAGCCTGAGTTCAACAGAGAACGCAAATGCAAGTTAGTAGAAGCATATACAGAAAGTGGATTTTTAAACGATTCCTGGCTCCGTTGCTGTTTGATTTTTCATTTGTACCTGAAAAGAATATGACAGTCGGCAGAGCTCTGCAGTAGACAGTCTGCTCTTGTTGAGAGTCCTTCTGAGCAGACCAACTAACGTGTGGGAAGTATTTCATTCACACACTCTGACAGAAGCCAGCATTGACTTACAGCCTTCTGCATACACTGCCTTTATGATTTGCCTGGGAAGCAACAGGTTGTCAGATATGCCCCCTTCATTTTCTACCTGGACCATAAATAATAAACTGAACCCACTTACATTTCTACAACAGAAACTTGCGTATTTGTCTCAAGCTGGGTAATTTCTCTACCGCCATAAAGTTCCTTGCTTTCTGGGCAGCAGCACCTTAACTGTTTTTAAAAGGTAGTCATGGAGCCATCGACTTTGGCAGCATTTTTGTAAAAACAGCAAGGTGGGGGCAAAACATACTCTCAGTCTCAAAGGAATGTGATTAGCGTTTTTAAAATTTTGTAGTAAAATCTTTTCATGATGCTACGATTGTAGTTTTTTATTACTCAATGCTACTATCGTGGGTTTTTTTTAATTACTCGAATTGATTTGCTGTTGACTTTAAGCTGTTGGCACATCGTACTGCACACCTTGACTGTACTTTCAAGACACAGCTTAGAGTCACAGTTCGCATCACCCCAGTGTCCCAAAATGTCCATCGTGGCAACTGGTGGAGAGGGCTAAAGCGTAGAATTAGCTATACCACATGTATTTCATCTATAAAAGATGCAGTTGTTAATCTGAGTGACGCATCGTCCCTTCAGGCAGTTCCTAGAAATTTGGAATGTCAGAAACAGTTAATAGAACTGGGGAAACTGAGTAAGCATCTCCCAGCTACACTTGATCCTACACAGTGCATTTTACTCTGTGGGTTTTAGTTCAATTCCGGTGATGTTTTAAATGTCTGTAAACTTCTGGATTGAGTTTGCTCATCTGTCGTGGTGCCTAGTCCCAAACACATAGTAGGCACACACACCAAAAAATCGACGAGACGAACCTTAAAACAATACATTCAGTGAAGAATTTGTCTCCAAAAAGCTCATCCTTGCAAGGACCGAGTCTGGAGGATTGGATTGATTTGACTGACCAAAGTCCCTCCGGGTACAATCAGTCTTGTTCCACCACGGCCCGTTGCCCTTGCCCTTTTCTAACTGTGCAAGAGAACTCGTAGGAACACCCACATCCAAGGGTGTAAAGTTCACAGAAGCATGTTTACCCGCAACCCGGGACAGCTGTGGCTGTCTTTGGAAAATAGGAGGGCCTCAGTGACAAATGGGCATTCCGCAAGTGAGCAGACAGACACACCCGATCTGCGGCTCCCGCAGCCCGGCTCCAGGTCACCCCTGCGCCCCGCTGGCAGTCCCGGGAGTCTCAGAGGCGAGAACTTGGCCACCCCTCCCAGGGTTGGACCGGTCTGTGTTGGTGGGCAAGTGGGGGGAGCTCGGAGTGGAAGGTGGCCCGTCCCTAAGTCCGTCCCTGCACAACTGGGCGCCTCTCAGTAGTGGCCAGAGTAAAGATGCAGGCGGCTTGAGCCGGCCGGAGCCTGAACAAAGAGAGCCAACGGCCCAGAGGATGCTGCTCTTCTCACGCCCCACCCAACGGGCCAGGGAACTGCCTGGCGTACAGGTTGCCCGGCGTTCACTCTGCAGAGGGTCGTGAGTTAAAGGCCAGCACACAAAGACTCACTTCCTTGGGGCCAGCCTCCCAGGCCGCCCGGCCCACTACTCGCGGCCGGTGGCATTCCTGCGGCCACCACCTGGACCCTCGCGCCCCCGGGTGCCAGATACGGGGGAGCAGAGGCCGTGTGGGGAGCCCGCGGAGCCGCTCGCCCGGTGGAGGCGGTGGCTGGGATTAGCACGCCTTTTTAGGCAGCCGCGCCGCCCCACGCAGCAGAGTCTGCAATCGCTGTGCGAGAGGCAGGCTCTGCGTCGCCAGAGCGTCCCCGCCTGCGCCGGCCGCCGGGCGAGCAGCGGGCCGGGGCGCGCGCGGGAGGCCGAGCAACTTCCCGGCGCCCAGTCGCTAGGTGAGCCCAGGCTGAAGACTGGAACCGGGAGGGAGGGGGTGCACGGGGCTCCGAGGCGGGGCAGCCTCCGATCACCGGCCCACGGGGCCACCAGCAACCGTGCCACAGCCGTGCAGGCTGGAACAATGAGGCGCGCGGCGCGGGGCTGAGCGGAGCCACGCATTGGCTGGGAGGCCGAGCTGCAGCGGGAGGCGACGCGGTCGCGCGCTGCCGGATAGGGGACCACGCCAGCACGGGGTCGCCTGAGCCCCCAGCGAGGCCGCGCTTCCCTGGGTTTCCGTGCGAGTGTGGGAGCGCGTGGTGCGCGCGCCCGTCCGCCCGCCCGCCCACCCGGCCGCGTGGCTGCCAGGGAATAAAATGTGACACGCACGAGTCTGACTTCAGCGCAGAGCACAGGCGTGGGGACAAGGTGAGTGAGTAGCGCGCGAGCGTGCGGGATCTGCGACCCGCCTTGTCCTGCTGGAATCGCCTTGACTGGTACGCTGAGCTACTCAGAGTTAGATGAGCTCAGCCAGCAGAAGCCAGCGTTGTGTTTGGAGAACAGGACACTCCGAAGAGGGTGAGCGAAGGGAAGGCTTGCGCTTTGGGGACAGGTGGACACAGTTCACTCTGGGGATCTGAAACTGTGCTTTGGTTTGATTTGATGTGATTTGGTTGCTGAAGGAAGTGGAGATTTTTATCAAATTCCCGGACCTGTCTTCATGCAAATTAGTGCTCCTACAGCTTAGAGAGCATCCTGATTTTTACCCTCTATGTCCTATGTGGTTATAATGTTTAGGTGCAGAGGGACCTTCGGGAGTGCCCCCCCTCCACACACACACCAATTCAGTGTTAATTTTTATGCACTTTACTGGCGAAAACTCCACGTTTGGGTTGTTTCACTTCCCACCGTGTAGAGTGGTTATGTGATGAATTCTTTTTAATACGGAATGTGACATCTATCTCCTTTGGACCTGATGGTACTAGTGCTCTGGGACAAGTAAAGTTAAACTCATGGTTCGACGCAAATGAGGCTTCCCAAAGAGCCGGATAGTGTGTTTGGAAAAGCTGTGCTTTCCAGGAATTTAAATGAGACTTTTGTGATTGCCTTCCAGCGTCTCCCCCTGTGTTTCTTGGGGGCAGAACTTCCAAAGCAGTGTTGGAATCCAAAATCACTGTGGAGTGAGGAATTATCTGTATCTGTATCTGCGTTTTGGTAAACTTTGAAGGGACGGTGGGAGATCCTGCTGAAAATGTGATGAGAAATAGATCGTATCATTGTCTCTTGGATTGCTGAGCATTCTGGTACATAGCGGGCAAACAGTGGTTCTCCTGCGAATTGCCTTTCTGTGTGAGGAGAATCCTAGGCTGATTTAAACACTGCACTTTACACACACACACACACACACACACACACACACACACAAAGAGCAGTTAGCTCTACAATCTTTATTTCTCATGGGAGTTACTTGATAGTTGACTTTAAAAAATTCTGATCAGTACTTTTTTTTACCATTTTGAAATACAGTGTATATCTTGGGGAGAATTTCAGTAGCAGAGTGGTGGCAAATTTAGGGTAACTTCTTTTCAAAGGAAAAACACCACGTGCCCATTTAGTTACTTTTACTATCACTATTTTTCTGGAACTGACAACCAATCCCCACCACCCCCCCCCCCATTTTGTTCTAATATGTTAGAAAAACTGTCAGCAAGGTGGTTGGGTATTGTAACAGAAGAAAAAGAGAAAAATAAAAATAGTAGATGGTTGGGTTATGAATTGTACAAGTCGCTGGGGTGAGGGGCCTCAGACATGCAGAGGTTGGTTGTCTGCTTCTCACAGCTGACAGAAATTGGAGCGTGCTGCATGCCCTTTTCTCATTGAAGATGATGTTTCCTGAGTTGTGAGCTAAATCCTCTCGGGGATTTTGACTTGGGTCTCCTCTCCTGACAGCTCCAAGCTGCACGGTTTAGAGTGCACAATTTAGAATTAAAGCTAAGGATGAAGACACACACCTGGAGGACCCAGACTGAGAGACTTTAGTAACTGGAAATGTGTGGGTAGTGGGTTATGCAGAAAGGGACCCTTGTCTGTGCTTAGTCCTGACCACGAAAACTAAGAGGAAATGGATTCAAGTTTCTGAGTGTGGTCACGCCAGTCGTCAGGACAGATCAGATGGAGTCGTGGTTGCAGAGATGTCTTATACATATGTCCTTGTTTCTAGGGCTCCTCCTCACCCTCATCCCCTTTTTCTTTCTCCTCCCTGCTGTTTTCTCCTCCTCTCCCTCCTTTTTTTTTTCTGAGATGTTTCTCTTTCTGAGCAGACCTCTTGCATACATACTAACTGAACTCTTATCCGCTAGTGCAGAATGTATCCAGCCATTTCTTGATAAGCACAGGCACACTAGGGCGGATGCAGCCCCTGCCTAGATAAATAAATCTCTGAGAAACTTGCAGACATTTATCCCTTGGGAAGTTCTTAATTAATCAGCAGGTCTGCTGCCTGGTTTCTGATACTTTGAATAAAAATATCTCATGCACGATAATGGGATGTCTTGTTTTAAACATGGGTCTCTCTTTAAGTGTACTGTACTATGGTGTGCCCTATCAGTTGTGCTTGGCCTCCATTGGGGTATTCTGGAGTATGACCTTAAAATTTAATTGCTTAGATTAATGTTTAATTCAGCTTGCTCAAATGTATAAGCAAAACAGAGTTCCTTTGTGGCACCTAGATGTTAAGTTTCAGGTGTTGTAAGCCATAAAACTGGAAACGAGCATGCTTTACCAATGATGAGAATCGTATAAGTATAAAAGAAACAGTTGCATGGAGGCAGACACTAATTTTGGAATCAGGCGAGAACAGGTGCACATTTACACAGAAATTTTCAGTTGATTTTAGCACCAACTATTGATGTCAGTGCCAAGGACTAAATGGGCTATGGGTGATGACCAGCTACTGTTAGCAGATGAACATACCTTCAGTGGGTAAAGCTTCTCCTTTGAAAGCCCACCACGTCCCACTTTTGAGAGATTTGTTTTTCACACATTGAGTGCAAAGACTACAGCACTGGGAGGGGACATGGATTTATTAGGCCTCTTATCAAATCTGAAGTTTATTATGATAAAAATTCCAAGAACCCCCTTCAGGGGATAGGGAACAGCTGCAGTGTGGACTATGTGCCTGGAACTTACCCAGCCTGTGGGATGCATTAAAATAGGCACTAGGATGCCCTGAGGCTTTGCAGGAGCTGGAGGTCTGGTCCAGCGCTGCCATTGATCCTAACCTGGCCACTTGGTAGAAGCTAGGTCTCAGCAGTGTCAACCACCATGTGCATTCCACACTGCTCCCCAGAACCAAGTGCTTCATAGTAAAGGGGGAGGGCGGAGATGGCTCTGTGATAGGAAATGACACCTGAGGCTTGCCCTGCACCTCTCAAGCTTGCTGCCTCCACACAACTGCTGTAAGCCTGTTCTGCCTCCTGCTGTCCCCTGTGTTTCTCTTTAGGGAAGAATTCCAAAGTCAAGGTACAGTTTGGCCCTAGAAAGATGGAAGAGTGTGAAGAAAGGGTTGACAATTTTGCACTGGGCTTTGCTGAAGAACAAAGTGATCAAGAAGGCTGGCAGTCAGTGGCCTCGCTGCGACTTATCCTGGAGAAAGTCTCCCTGCACCAGAGTCCAGGGCTGGAAAGGAAAAACAGGGACCAAATGTACAAGTTGACTTCCGGTGCTGGATTCTTAAGATCAGTAATTTAATGTTCTGGTGTACTTAAAATCGATTTTCCCTCCAGCCCCTAGAGAAGGTAGTAGTCCAAAGAATATAATAATAACAACTGATTTGCAGGTATCGTGTACTACACCCTGCCATTTGCTTTGCATAGATTATTTGAGTACACTTTAGCCATAAACCTAGGAAGTATTAATACTCCATTTTAACATTGAGAAGACTGAGCCTCAGAGAAAGTATAGTGCCCTGACAGAGTTGAGGAATCGGCCCAATGCTTATGCTCCTGGGCTGAGCTCCACTCTACAGAAGAACATGAATGACCACTGTCCTATGTGAACAACCACTGTTATTCTTACGTCTGGTCAGAGATTGCTGAGACCGTGAGCTGTCACCTCCATTGAGCTTGAACTGTTGGGTGGGACAGGTATACAGGTGTGCTGGGCACTCAGAGACCCTGCAAACAGAAAGACATTTTTGAGCTCAGAGTTTTTAAATGGGCACAGGCATTTCGAGAATCCAGAAGAGTACTATGAGAAGGAAACCCTGCCTGATATGAAGGATGCCATGTTGAGTGAAATTTCCAGGGAAAGACTGGGGCGGAGACTGAAGAGAAGCATGCGTCTGCTTTGAGTTATCGCGTAGTGAAGAGCGGGCTTTCAGAGCCTAGTCTCTTGGGACATTTAGAATTATATTGGCGAAAGCATCAGAGGGCTCACCGTGCAGTAGAACCTGCCGTCTTGATGACCGGCCTCTGTTTTCATGAACTTTATCATTCACACATTGAGTTCTGTTCAGTGCCGCTTCTAGTTCAAGCCCGAGAAGAAAACGCTTTATTAAATTTCAAACAATTGGTTTTGCCTGTTTGAATTATACAGATTTTTTTTCAAGTCAAGGTTCTTGCTGTGGTTTTGAAAAATGACTTGGCTTTAAATTAAACTCTGGAAAGGTGAGCCTCTTATGTAATCCGATTACCTTATAACTCAGGAATAAATCTGAAAGGCAGTTTCCTTGAAAGCATGGTAGTAATGATGATTTTTATGAATGATAGTATGTGGCTGTGGGTGAAAACTTAGTTAACATGGGATTTGTTCATGCTGGTTCACTCAAGTGTGAGATGAATCTATAGTGTATGATTAAATGAATGAGCTCACTTTTGCTGTTGAGGTGGGAGTTAACTATGTAAAGTATGTTTTAAATTTTCAAAAATAAATTCTATTAGCATCACCATGTGAAGCTGGGCATGGTGGTAAACACTTGAAATCTCAAACTAGTATGGGCTGCCTAACATCCTACTGGGGAGGGGGTGGAGAAGAAGAAAGAGAAAAGAAATTTTCATGTGAAAAAGTGGACTACCTTTAAACAGACATAAATTTTCACTCACTCAAACACACACACACACACACGCACACACGCACGCACGCACGCACGCCGATCATGTTCCTGATTCATTTTTTTAAAATCAGAAGTTAGGAATAAGAAGTGAAATAGGATATTTGGTCTGGGATTTACAATAGTTAAACAACTCATCAGGACTAGAGTTTGACCCTTCTTACTGAGAGAATACTCTTTTTCCTATATAAATTATCTCTGACAGAATTGCATGCTCCAAATTACATGTGGCTTATAGGAAGTTACCCAAATGGGTAGGGTTTAGAGAACCTTTGGTTTCTTATCAATAGGACCTATGTGGAAGCCTATGTGTTAATTTAAGTGTATGTATATTCGTGGAGCACATGTACGCGAGTGTTCTTAATAGCAGTCAGCATCTTCGAGGTGCCTTTGGTGGTTTGCAAACTGCTTTTAACAGAGGAATAGGACACTAATTCTGGAGAGGCCCTGGGCAAGGCACCCAGGGGAATGGCCTCAGACTGAAGACTGGACTACATGGAAGCTATTTCTCCAGGTGACAGATTGAGCCACTTAGTTCAGATCAACATGAAGTTGGTCAAACAATGTAGGTGACTCAGCCCCTCTCCCAGGGAACAAAATACTGTTTGAAGTTACCCAGAATCAGTGTCTTCCAGCTCACTGTAGGTGATAGCAGGTTAAAGAATCGAAAACAGTAAGCCCAAGACTTCTGTTTTTAAAAGACTACACTTCCTAATTCTCAAAGAAATTTTTTTGAGTACACCAGTTAATGAATAAGGGGAAAGTGGGTCAGTGTTAACATTTTTTAAAATCTCCATCTATCTGCAATATGTATGTGATTATGTGTAGGCATATAATTTACAATTTTCAAGGGGAGCCCCTCCCAACTTGACTCATAGTATAATTAGCAGCTATTCTGCTTTGTATTTAGAAAATTAGTAAAGAGGAGACTTGAACTCATTAAGTAATTTGCCCAGTTTAATAAGATTGGCCCTCTGCATCTGTGGATCCTACACAAACAATTTGACCAACTGCAATCTGTTTGGAAATAATTTCATAAATATTTTGGAGCATATATGGACTTCTTGGCATCATTCATAGAGGACTCAGTATAATGCATGCGTAATCTAGAGATGATTGATGTAAGTAAGAGGATGTGTGTAGTGTCTGTGCATGTGCTGTCTGTCGTTTGATACCAGGTGGTCTTAGGGCAGTGGTTCTCAACCTTCCTAATGCTGTGATCCTTTAATAAAGTTCATCACGTTGTGGTGACCCCACAACCATAACGTTATTCTCATTGCTGTTTCATAACTGTAATTTTGCTACTGTTATGAATAGTAATCATGCAAATATCTCTGTTTTCTGATGGTCTTAGGCGACCTCTGTGAAAGGGTTATTTGATCCCAAAAGGGTGAGGACACACATGCTGAGAACCACTGTCTTACAACAGCTCCCGCAGTTCATACATCATAATAACAGTCTGGATGTCATTAAAGAAAGCTATTTTATTAATCATTTGAGGTGAGAGATTTTCAAAAACTGACTTAATCATGTACATAACAAATACCTATGTGGTACCCTTTAAATAATGTGACCTATTTGCTTCATTCTACTCTTTGTACTACGGAGTTAAAACATATCACACTTTATTGTAATTTTACCCTAGCAATACATCTTTTGATAAAAGAGAAGCTTTAGCACACATTACATAACATTGCTCTTATGGAGCAGTTAAAATTATTCTGCATCAAGTTAAGTGTGTTGTTTCTGGATGGTGTGCTTAACCCTGTTATCTTGCGGAACTGAATGCGCTTGATCAGGTGTGTTCTGTGCCCGTTGCATTGTCAAGACTAACTTACCCCCAAATTCCATGTATTAACTCAGTCCAGATGACTGAATCTACTTGGTACTTAGCAGGATAGATGCTGAATATGGCAGGTGAGTGTACGATGTTGAAGATCATAGAAGTAATCCTGGGAGTCACCCTGTGAGTGATTGGTACAATGTCCTGGGAAATAGCGTGTGGTCCCTGAAAAGAAGTCTTTAGGTACTGGCTCTGTGATGCTACAATGGACAGCCAGGTCCTGTACTGAGTGCCAGGTTTCTGCTTCATCTAGACAGCAAGCTCTCCTTCAGAAGCCATTGGAAGGATTCTTCTTTACCAGGTTAGATGGCATACCTACAAAGATTAATTTGCTTCTTAGAATTCACATTTCCTGTGAACCTAGATTATCTTCTCTCCCAAATAACAATTCAAGTTGTTCTAGGGTGAGAAGTGAGTGTGCATCAATACATAGACAAATTCACACACACTTTGGTTGTTTGATTTTTTTTGTATTGCGAGTACACAAGGATTGTGAGTTTCAGTAAGACATTTAAACACACCTCTTGTTGTAGTCTCTAAAACCTTGGTAGGTGTGTAGTACTCACATCTTGTCTATAACATAGCATAATATTTGCAAAAATCTACATACATTACCCAGGTGTCCTATAAATCATCTCTAGATGGCATGTACTTAATAAAGTTAGTTATAATGCACATATTAAGGAAAGCAACAAGAAAACGATGTATCTGTGTTCAATATATGTGACTTGGGCGAGAAGATAATCTAGCTTCATAGGAAATGTGAATTCTAAGAAGCAAATGAATCTTTGTAGGTATGCCATCTAACCTGGTAAAGAAGAATCCTACCAATGGCTTCTGAAGGAGAGCTTGCTGTCTAGATGAAGCAGAATATGAGGAAATATTAAATATTTTGCCATTTACACCTGTGCTGGAATTATAAATACACCATTTGTTGACTGTTCATGAATGGAATATGTTTGTCGAAAACGTGGAGAAACGGATATTACCACTTCATCAAGCCTTCTTTTTCTCCCTTTTTGTCCCTGTCCCCACAGTCCCTGTTTGGTTTCTAACAGGCTGGATGCATGTTCTCTTCCTGATTACACTAGATTTAATCAAAATGACCAATAATTTATCATATTGTAGAGTTAAGGTAAAGTTAAGTAGGAATGGAAGTATTGATTGTACATTAAAGTTGATCGTTTCTGTAGTTGTTCATCATGGATACTTTTGTAGCGACAGTTAACAACTCTAGAATTGCTTTTATTACAAAAACTCAGTTTTGTCATTGGTCGAACACCCTAGGCTTTTTCTTTCTGCTGACTGCAGACATGGCTCAGAAGTAAAATTTAAAGAATCCTCAAAGCTACCATGTTGTGTCTCAAATCATGAAGACAAAGTGCAAAGTAAAAACATAATCAGTGAAGTTTGTATTTCCAACTGAATTTATCTTGTGAAGACAAAGTACAAAGAAAAAACACAATCAGTGAAGTTTGTATTTCCAACTGAATTTATCTTGTGTGAATTGTGAACCCGGGGTTCACAATTTAATTTTGGCAAAGGGGTATTCATACATAGATAGCTATAGGAGCAGTTTTGCATAACTCAGTTTTTTAAGGAAATGTGGTAGAGAAAGTAGTGCAGCATGGAGGAATCAAGTGGGACTGATTCTTTGGCACTTTTATCTTAAAGAGGCTTGTCTGTTTTTGGTGGGGGAGTTTCCAGACAAGGTTTCTTTGTGTAACAGCACTGGCTGTCCTGGAACTCACTCTGTAGACCACGGTGGCCTCAAACTCACAGAGATCCACCTGCCTCTGCCTCCCTAGTGCTGGGATTAAAGGCATGCACTACCTTTTACAATGTTGAAATAAGTGGAGGTTCTGCAAACCTAGTCCAGACTGCTCCATGACAGTAGCTTCCTGGAGTGTGAGGAGCAACTCCGAGAGGCTTTTCTACTTTACTGAAAGTCAAAGTGAAAAGGTAGAAAGCTGTCTGAACATTTAGTGGAGAGGAACAAAAGGAACGTGGGGTAAGGAGCACTTGCTGCTTTTGCAGAGGACCTGAATTTGGTTACTTGCACCAACACTGTAAAGCTCCCAAACCCCTGTAACTCGAGCCCCAGAGGATCCCATCTACTCCTCTGGCCTCTTCAGGCATTTGCACACGTTGTGTGCATGTAAACACTCAGGCACACACACATGCACACACACACACATGCACACACACACGCATGCACATAAAATGTGAGAAAACAGAAAGGAAATGTGATTTAGGTAGTAAGGATAACAGGCAGATTGTTTAATAAAGGTTAGCTGTACTCAGATTATGTTGTATGAATTTGCCATTCCCCTAAAGCCAATGCTGGCTTGCATCCTAAGGCAGTCGCAGGTGCTCTGTATGGAGGCAGAAAAGCCTACAAGCAGGGAGGTTCTGTGACCACCTCCTGAGGAGGAAGCTGTTGTCTGTTCCCTGTTCCCAGCAACTTTAGCTTCTCCACAGGATGCCCTGGGGCAAGAGCTATTTAAGGGTCTGGAAATATGTGATTTTACCCCCTGTGCTTGTCAAGTCCCTTTCCTATTCTGGACAATTACATTTATGGTTTCTGGAGAGTAACTTTTTCTTTGGCTTCAGTTTCAGGGTCTTATATTCTTGAAGGGAAATACCAAGTAGAAATGGCTTCTTATTTATACAGGGTGAGTGTACTTTGCCCCTCTCTCTCCAGTCTTTTAAGAACATTTGTCCATTTTATTTTTGCATGCTTATGGGGTGCAGTGGGATAGCCTGATACATGTATATATTTAAGCATTTGTCTATTTTGTTTGCTTTGTATTTTCCCCTCCCATTTACATCTGTCTATATTCTGTTGAGGCAGAGTCACCTTATCATGTGGCTTTCCATACGGCTTAGATATCCTAGCCATTCTCCATGGCATGCAGAGCCAGGCCTCTGATCCATCAATAGCATCAGTGTGAAGTGTGTCAGGATAGAGTCAGTTCATGGTCTCCACATTTTATGGTCTCTACAGTTCATGGTCTCCACACTTCATGGTCTCCACACTTCATGGTCTCTACAGTTCATGGTCTCTACAGTTCATGGTCTCTACAGTTCATGGTCTCTATAGTTCATGGTCTCTACAGTTCATGGTCTCTACAGTTCATGGTCTCCACACTTCATGGTCTCTACAGTTCATGGTCTCTACAGTTCATGGTCTCTACAGTTCATGGTCTCTACAGTTCATGGTCTCCACACTTCATGGTCTCTACAGTTCATGGTCTCTACTATTCTACTCTCCTTCTAGCCCATGCTGCTTTCAGGCTATTTTCTTTCTTTTTTAACTCCAAATTACCCTGGTCACACTTCCTCTCCCTAATCTCAACTTTCACCATTTTATGTTAATTTTTCCAAGACACACAAAACACAAGCACACATGCGTGCATACACACACACACACACACACACACACAGAAAGAGAGAGAGAGAAAGGAAGAGAGAGAGAGAGAGAAATATGTATAAATGGCTTTTCTATTGATACATTTACTACTATCTTCCAAATGCCTTTTCTCCTCTCTCCCTTTCTTGGTTGTAAGTAAGAATTTGTGTTCCAGCTACGTGGTTGCTCAGCTCAGTAGGTGCTTCATGAATGTTTGCTGAATGAATAGCTCTAAAAATCCTAGTAGTCTAAAATGAAGGCTGCCCACTCCTAAAATAGGAGCTCTAAAAATGGAGGGGAGTGGACAAGGTATAGTGCTCTTCCTATTTCAAGTCAAAACCCCATGGAGATTGCTCCCCTCTTAGAACAGAGTAAAAACGATGTGCCCAAGGCCAGGCGGTCCTTCTGAATATAGGTTATCTAGTGCTTGAGAGTTTCTGTTAATCACTTTGGAGAGACATGTTCATTAGTAGTGTTGTGAAATCAGCATTAAACCATTCAACCTTAAATTTTTTGTCACAATTGTGAACCTCAAAGAGACACCTGAAATGCACATTTATTCCTGTAATTATTACAAATAAGGTTGAATGGCTTTGTTTCTTTCTTCAGCAACCCATTCAGAACTGAAGGACATGAGAAACCGGCAAATAATTAGAACATAAATTGGTTAGGATCTGTCTGTGGAGGATTTATGAAGGCACATCGTCTAGGATTCATAAATGCTGTATTAAATCCTAACAATTAGGATGGCACACAGTACCAACACCTGGCAAAGATAATAAGGCTGCATTAGTGCAAATGGGCTCAGCAGTGTTTTGTTATTAGACTGCGCGTTTAATTTTTCCTGCCCAAGTATCATCCACGAACAGCTATTAGAATATGGGAAAATTACTTTCAAGTCCCTGAAGAATTATATATATGCAGGGCCTTGACCCTGAGTTCAGTCCAAGCCCAACTACAGGTCAGGAATCTGACACACCTTTAGCCTACAGCCTGAGGATGTGCTGTGATGTGCCATCACACGCGCACACACACACACACACACACACACACACACACACACACACACACACACACACACACACGGGCACCACCATGGCCTGTCAGAGTCTGTCCGGAACTCTCTGTGTGTCTCCAGAGTATCTTCCTGGATTCCCACATCTCTGAGTCCTAAGCCTTCTGGATTCCCCTCCCCAGTATCCGTGTAGTTTTATTTTGGCTTTTGAGATGTTACTGCCTCCCAAAAGGTCAAGTTGAAACTGGGAGCTTGCCTGAGACATGTGACTTAATTAAAAGGGTTATGTCGGTCACTCTCAATCTATAGCAGATGTTACCAGTGCTGGAAGTTGGAGACACTGAATGACCAGGAGTGGAAAATGAATGCATTTACTAAATGGCACAGGTGGAACCCGAAACAAAGAAAAGTGCTTAGAGCATTTTTATATATAAACTGTTTCACTGTCCATTTGTGATGGACTAGATGCTAGGACTGGCGAGGAGTGAAGAGGAGAACCGAAGTGGACTCATCACACCGTGGAAATCACTTTACTGGCATTCATAATCACTTTAAGTGAGTGTTAGTGGCTTTGTGTGGGCTAGCTATTAACTGTTATCCTGCAGATTGTCGCAGTCCAGCAGGCTGCTGTCTGATGGCCCCATTAGCACCCTGAGCTGTGCCCTGACTTCACAGCACAGACTTGAATTCACACACCAAGAAAACGATGCTTTCAAGTTATGAAAGACATTTCTACTATGAGGAACCTGGGTGGGTCTCAGAGCATCTGTATGCTGCTCTTGTTCACAGTGATATGCAAAATGTGAAGCTCTGGAAAAATTATTTTGTGTTTCGTAGCAATCTTAGATGTCTGCACACCCCATGCCCCTTTCCTTTTCCTTCTGAGTCATGCTATGCCAGCTCACTAGGTCTACATCGCCAGCTGGTTTCTGTGTACTTTTAATTATGTTGTTGTCCTTAGCGAGGATTTGATAATAGGATGTGGTTATAAAAGTCTTCTGCTTTTCTTCGGGAATACTGGTGCCAGCCAAGAAAGCTTCATCCTGCACTAAGGCCAGCCCCTCAGCCAGAGAAAGTTGCGGGAAACCCATGAGCATGGACACTGACAGTGCCTTAAAAGGATGCCAGGCATGGGGGAAAGAGAATGCTGGCCTTGACATCTGTCTACCGATAGGCCGATGGACACTGTGCCTGTCTATTTGCTGGACTTTCTTTTTGTGTTTTTCAACTGCCTTATAATCCCTGGGCAGTGAAAATGAATATCACGCGGGGGTTTTCTAGAAAATCGGCCAAATAGGTTGATTAGCAAGATCTGCCATTGTTTGTGCTTGTGATCATCTGTGGTAATTGGAAAATTCAGTATTTTGGGTTCTGTTAATAAACTTACCATTAACCATTAATTTCACAAACCACAAATAGTGGCCTTTGTTTGATGGAAGACGGGGAATATAAAAGCCTTTTCTTTGGAAGCTTAGGGTGAGCTTAGGGTGATGGGTATTGTGGGAGTCAGTCTCACTGCCTGCCTGCCTGCCTGCCTGCCTGCCTGTCTGTCTGTCTGTCTGTCTGTCTGTCTCTCTCTCTCTGTGTGTGTGTGTGTGTTCTTCCCACCATCTCCTCACACTTCTACCCAGAGGAAAGTCTACATTGAAGAGTCCTGGGCAAAGAGCAGCTACCCCCCAGGTGACAGCTGTGTAGAGCTGGCCTGCTACCTCTTGTCACTGTTCTGGGGAGGGGCTTCCAGCAGCCACAGCAGTTAGTGGTGTCCTTCAGCCGGCCTTGCTACATTTGTCACGAATAACTTGCCAACTTGCCTGTCCCAGCTCTGAGTTGAGTTGAGGAACATCTGGGGCAGGGTAGTCCTGTTCCATGTCCTTCCAGCCCTGGAAGAGGCTCTTACCTGAGCAGGTGTGATGGATTTCATCAGAAGCCCTCTGGCTGCTGAATAAGATTAAACCTCAGTTGAGTCCCTGCTGGGTCAAGTATGGGGCTTAGCTATCTGTGAAGTTAATGAGAAGAGCTTAAAAGCAAGCTGAAGCTCTATCCTCCCCAGGCTCTTTCATGTTCTGGGAAGACCTAGCTGGTAGCTTTGAAGATCACCCCACCTCCTGCCCAGAGGCCAGATAGGGGAAGGGACTTGTGCACCTTTTAAAACTTAACTGGGTCTTCCCCTTGATGACAGAAAAATGAACAGGAAATCGGGGCACTCCCTCTTCCCCCACCTCAGTCTGGAAGCTTCCTAGGGCAGGAAGCTTAGGCACCATCTAAGGCATTGAGAGGGTAGTAGTTTGAGAGCTCCTGGGAGGAAATGGTGGGACAAGATGTGGTTTCTGCCTACACTGGAAAATTAGCATGCTGGCATCAAGCTGGTTTTCTCAGAGTATCTCAAGAGCCAGCTCTGTACACAGAAGCTGCTGAGGGTCAGCTTCCACCCTTCCTGGTGGGGCCTTTCCCTTCCAGATGGGGAATTCCTGTGCATCTTCAGCTCCTTCCTGCCCCCTTAGCCTTGCTCACGTCTTCTGGATGTTACCACCTCCTCATTCCCTTAAAGCCTGGGAATTTGTCTAACCTACCTTGTTACCAGTACCTATCCAGTGCGCCTCACAGATAGAAAGGGTGTGCTGATTGGAGGATTTTTGTGTGTTTGGTTTATGTTCTTGTTTCAACTAGACCCAAGCTGAGGTCATCTGAGTAGTGAGAACTCCATTTGAAGCTATCATTCCATCAGATTTGTTCTACAGGCAAGTCTGGGGGAATTTTCTTGATTAATGATTAATATTGGAAATCCCAGCCTAGTATGAGAGATGCCCAGGGCAGGTGATCCTGGGCTGTGTGAGAAAGCAAATTGAACAATCCAGAAGGAACAAGCCAGTAAGCAGTACTCCTTCATGGCTTCTGCTTTGGGTCTTGCCTCTAGGTTTCTGCTTTGAGTTCTTGCCCTGACTTCCCTTCATGATGGTCTATAAACTGTAAGACGAAATCAACCCTTTCCTCTCCAATTTGCTGGAAATTTTCTTCCTAAGAACAAAGATAAGCTGGCTGTTCAGTCAACTCTCTGTGGATGGGTGGGTGGTGTTTCCTTCTACTGGGTTTCCCCAGAAGAAGTCTGCAGTCACTCTTCTCCCTCGCCTGCAATTTCTGGCTGGTCTACTGTCTTCCTCCAGTCCGCCACAGCAGTACTTCGGTGATGGTGGCATGCTCCAGGAAGCATGGCCAGCAGGGTTATTGTTGCTTTGGGACCTGCATATAGATATTTAGTTTATTATGGCCAGTTCTAAAAATTTATGACCTATGAAAAGTTTGTTTTTCAGTGTAGTGAAGGTCAGAGTGAGACTTTTCATCGGAACCCTGTGTCACTGAGTTCTGCCACCTGTGAAAGCGCTTTGCAAGCTGTGGAGGGCAGCTGTGGAAGAGAGCCCGGCTCCACTCAGCAAGTTCAGGTCAAATCCTAGGGCACTGCCTTGAGGGAATTTGAGACTCCCGCTCTGCTCTTCTTCCACCTCCATTTTGCTGCTGCTGCTGCTGCTCCTCCTCCTCCTCCTCCACCTTTAAAAGAATGACAACAAAACAACAAATGCAAAAAAGAAGTAAGCACATTCTAAGCTTAGGGTTCTTCCTGTGTAACTTAAGGCTCTCTTGTGACGAGCAGTATCGTGAGGAGCTAGCCGGAATATATGCACAGGGCTCGGGGTCAGTATCCTTGCTCCCATTCCGAACACAGCAAGCTAGTCAAAGGAGATTGAGTTGACTGCTATCCGACCTGCATAGCCTGGGTTAAGCCACATGGCATTTTCGTTCCACATTAGCTTTGTGGATAATGCCTTGTTCTGCGAAGAGACTTGCGGTTGATGTCACTTAAAAGCCAGATGGGGGTTTTGAGGGAGATGGAGCAGTAAAGATTTGTGGTGGAAATCCTCTACTTTGCTTCGTTTTGGGAACTCCAGTGCATAGTTCTAATCCCTTACCCCCAGTGCACATCTGGTCCTCACTGGAAACAGCCCTTTGAAACCCAATGCCTCTTAGCAGCCAAGGGCACTTTCCTGGCCCCTCTTTCCTGTTTGTACAGTGCTCTAAAAGATCAGACCTGCCAGGAGCTACAGCCTCTTGTCAGAGTGGTCATTAAATAGGAGATGAGCCAGAGAGAGGCTTGGAGGCTATGTGAAACTTGTTGTACTCCTTTCTGAAGTTGCAGGTTGGGCTGATGTGTCCTGCATTGCGGTTAGGTGTGTTTAGCATGCAGAGAGCGGATGGCAGAAGCTCGGCTGAAAGAAGCACCGAGAAGCAGGGTAGGTGAAGGGGATGAGTCATCAGCCTCCAAGTGTCTGTCTCCAGAATCACTGCCGACCTTGGAACAGTGGTCAAAGTCCTGGACACTAAGGAGTCTTTTACTGGAAGCTGGGTAGATGCGTGCCACTGCCGAGTAACTTAGAGTCAGCCTGCTCGGGACACCATGCTGCCATTTATAATGCTGGCTGTGGGATGCCAATGAAAAGTAACATGAAGTTTTTGTGTTGTTGTTTAAAACCGGAAATAAGTGCCCTGAAAGGAAGGTAGGACTCCATGTTTATACTGTATTCTTTAGTACAAGTGGTTGGCTGAGAAAAAAGAAACCAGAAAGGACAGGAGGGGCCACAGGCATTTGGATTTCTTGGAGTGCAGCTGCTTCCTTTTGCTTTGGAAGCAGCGCATGGTTCCAGCAGATAGCATGACCTCTTTGGCAGTTGAGTCCCCTCTTGCCATAAGGCAGCCTGTTTACCTCATGTTCTTGTTCTCACTTGTTGAACTGCGTGCATTTGTGACTGGCCAAATCCTGTGCACGAGGGACATCAAGGATGTTGATGAGTGAATGGGGGCAATGCATGGTGGGTACACAGTTCACACGTCACTAGGGTCACTAGGGTCTGCTCTGCCCGTGTGCTTTGTTCCTCTCTCCCAATTCACAGCTTTTCAGAAAGGCCTTAGCTGTGTGAGCCTTCCAAGCCTGCATACCAGCCCTAATGGCATCCCATGTAGGTGATGACTTATTCCCTTCACCTACTCTGCTTCTTAGACAATGTTATTTCTTCTTACCATATCTGATATGTGCTGCCTACCGTGATGGACTTTCATAGATCCCTTCTCTTTTCTGCTCAGTTACACCACATTGCTAGGTTAAAATTATCTGCGGAGGAATAAATAACCATGAACAGAGGCTAATAGCCAGGCGTCTTTTCCCCCTCCGTTTTTCGGAGAGTCAACCGTACAACATCAGCAAGCCAGAATCACAGATTCCTTTTGGAAGAGATATTCCATGTTGTGGCTACTGTGGCCGTTCCAGAAGCCACGAGAGAATGTGAAAAGGAGCAAGAGAATGGGATGGTCATTCCTTGAGCAAAAGTACCTGGTGAGACATTAATTGCCGTTTAACTGATGTCTGATTAAAATCCTCTTCTAGGTGAGCTACACTGCATGAGACTATCCTAGTCTTGCAGCTGGAGACGCTGCTCTGTGACTTCATAATCTTCCCAAGTTGATAAACTTAACAAGCGAAAAATACAAAACAAAACCCAGGTTAGAAATGTATCTGAATAAGCTATTTGACACTCAAATGCTCATTGTCTTTGCCTTGACCAATGGGAACAAAAATGTATTTGGTTCCGTTGATGTAGTATGGTACTGGAGATGGAACCCAGGGTCATACATGTACCAGGGAAGGCTTTCTTCCTAATCTGTAGCCTCACCACTGGGGAGGAGTTGCTTATGAGGTATTGTGAGTGGAGGAAGGGATCCTGAGAAGGTCTTAGGAAAACAGAACTTGCAAAAAAGCCGGGACCTATGTGCCTGGCGTCCTGTGTGGTCTCTAGGGTTGAAGAGAGAGACTGGTTTTGGTAGAGGTGCTGGTGGGTAGAGTTTGCAGATTGTGGTCAGACAGACATCTGTGCATAGTTTGCTAATTCCAATCAGTATGCTGAACATTGTCTATGTGGGAAACCTCCCAGAGTGCCAGACCACCGGAGGGCACCTGGAATGCAGCTTCTGGATTTGTCTCAGACATGTGCTCCAGTGTGATGATTTCTTAAGATGCCTCTGGGCCATGAGCTGTAGTCCAGTGAGTCTTGCTTGGGTAGAACCCGGGATGGTGCATTTTGAACACACCTTCTTCAAGATTTCAAGGCAGCAGCAGTTACCCAACGATAGGAACTGTGGTCTTACAGCTTCTTGGGTATCCACAAGAAAAGAAAGGACATGTCCTCGATAGGAATGATCTTCCTAGCTCCTCTTCACTTGACACCCAGCCTGCGTGGATCTCCACAGTTGCCGCTAGAGGTTACAGGCAATCAGTTATTTTATAGTTTACAGTTGAGAGAACTCATCTTCAGACAGCACAGGTTAATTAAGCAGTGCCAGGTCTCCCCATTAGCAATCACCAGACCCAGAATTCTGGGTATTTTGCCAATGTGCTTTCTTGGGTGCACACAGCCTCACAGTAGCTACTGCCAACATGTTGTGAGGATGTCACCACATGATGGCCTGCTTCAGCAGCAGTCTCGGAAACATTGTGATTTCAGCTATGGGGAGAACTCCCTGTGCTTGCCAAATAACTATGAGTTCCTTTGGAATAATCCCTCAGCATTCGTAGTGAGTAATCTAATTTTTGAGATTCCTTGGTCTCGATTCATACAGCCACAGATCCTAAGCCGCAGTCACACATTTTGTAACATTTCCACCCACATGGAACTACACTACATGGGAGTGAACCCTTTGAAGTTAGAATGCCGAGGGATGTTCATGGCCATTTTAGTTTGTATGAGTACATACTCAGGTTTTTGTACAGTCCTGAGCATAACTGGTGATACATCCTTAAAGCACATCGTTATCATGAAGTGACATATGACTGTGCCCTGGAACAGATCCACGATCCCATTCAATCAATATCACTGGATGATGGGCTCATTCACACAGATTAGAGCTCTAGAAGCTTTAAGTACTTCTCTCTATTTTCATTGCTTGGTGCCAGAATAAAACTGAGAACAAGACAATGAGCATGATGCCGGATACTGTGCTTTCATCTCCCCTGCATCCAGCTAGCTGGGTGACCCTGTGTAACTTGGTCCATCTCTCTATTTCTATTTCTTTGAGGATGTTGGAGTTTTGTAAGGTCTGCTACAAAGAATGTGTAACCCCACTGATAGCATGTTCTTTGGTCTAGGACAGAATATTTGCATGTAAAGTCAGAGACTCAAGGTTCTGCCCTTGTAGTCATTTATTTGGGCACAATAGCCACACATTTTGCCTGTCAAATTCTTTAGATGTAAATAGCTCAGCTATTTGGTTGGCCCAGTATTTGGTCACATTGCTTGTTTGCATGGCCGTCTGTGTCTGGGGATGATTGCTCCACACCTGGCTTCAGATTTGTTCCTAGGTTAGAAAGCAGCTTCCATTCATCTTATTGTGCTTCCCTATGAATTCTGCTTAGATCTGATACTTCGTCTTCTTGAAAAACTGGGACCAAAAATTTCTTTCTGACAAGACAGCCAACCAAGCTGGCAGCATACAATGTGCTGTAAACCTGCAGGAGCCATACCTGACTTCATTTTAACATTACATTCTGAAAGAACCAGAACATTTTGGGGGGTGTATTTTTGCCCTTTGGAAGGAAAGCAATAACCTTGCATTGTTCAGAAAGGAACTGTAGACACACATTTTTATCCAACTCATCTGACATCTTAAGTGAAATATTACTGATGAGTTCGGTGTTTTTTTTTTGATAGACATCACAAACATTTTCTTTTTTCAAAAAGCAATCTAGGAAGTGTGTATTTTAGTGTAGTTAAAACTGCGTTAAGTTGGTGTAAAATAGATGCCGTGAACATTTGTAGAGGAAAGGGAAAAAAAGCTTTTATTTAAATAGTTCCAAGAGCAGAAATAAAATGAGTAATAGGAAACTGGAATGAGAAGCAGTGGGTAAAAATCGAGGCTGCTCTAAGGGTGCACAGCAGTGGCTTCAGCACTTCATTTAAGCTGTGAGTCACATATGGAATGATCTCTAGTGATTCTTGTCTGAATATGAGTACTTGCAAGGGGTCTTTATTGAGTGAATAAGTAACTTCTGCTGCAAAAAAATGTAGCTTACTCAACATGGACATTAGATTCACAAACAATTAACCATATGTCATTTATATGCTTACCCAAGAGTGTAACATTACGAACACCAGCTGTTTCACTTATTTATGGAATGCTTTCAGGTGGCTCAGATGTCATAAAGACAGCCTTGCTGGTTGTCTTCATTAATCATAGGACCATGGAAGATATGACTGTTCTGTGCCATCGATTTAATTCGCAGC
Source organism: Mesocricetus auratus (assembly GCF_017639785.1). NCBI lineage: Eukaryota > Metazoa > Chordata > Mammalia > Rodentia > Cricetidae > Mesocricetus > Mesocricetus auratus. The sequence continues at coordinate 36,069,164 of NW_024429202.1, read as the reverse complement.
ATTTTGCGCAGTACCTGGGCATTTAGCAAATGCCCAAGGTGTATGTGTGGTGTATGCACATTTGTCTGAACTGATTGGATCCAATCATGTTTCAGATTTCAGATGCTTTTGAGTTTGGATTTTTTAAATGTGCATAATGAGGTGTCTTGGGGAAGGGATCCAGGTCTAAACATGGAATTGTTTTATGTCTTGTGCGTACCTTCTGGACAGAATGAAGACCATTTCACTCTAGACTTTCAGTGTGCTTTCATTTTCTCTGCATCCACTCACCAGAGTCAAGGATGGAATTTTTCTACTTGTGGCATAGGGTTGGCCCGCCAAGGTTCAATTGTTGGAACATTTTGAATTTTAGATACTTAACCAAATTCCCTATGTGTGTGAATTGACATTTCCATAGATTTGCAAATGAACTTTATCCTCAAAGGGCAGGTGGGCAATTTCTATACATAGACCAGAGACCTTTACAATGAAGGAAGAGAGTGGACTGCAGAGAAAGCAGATGCCTGTTAACACCACTGCTGGACAGGGAGTCTTGGGTTCTGAGATTTGCAGAGACCATGATATCTTTCTCCTCCTCGCTGAGTTCTATCTGTGTCATCCTAGGGAGATTTAAGTGCAGAGTTGGTTTATTTAGCCGTGACTGTGACCTCACCTCTCTGCTCCTCCTCTATGTCTAGTACTAATGTATCAAAAGCAGATTAGTGCTCCCCCAGCTTATTCTAGGTGACTGGTCAAAGTTGTGGCTATCTTATTATTTCCCCTTTCTCTTCTTTCTAGTTCCATATATTATAAGTTAGACTTCTGGAAGTCAGAGTTTACATTGCTTCAAAGAAGTTTTAACAAAATCATTTGTGAGGAAGGGTCTTTACTGGGCTCTGGGGGACACTGCAATCTGCTGTGTTCCGTGTGTCCTCAAGTGGCATCATAGTCTTGACATTACCAAAAGCTGATGGTATGCGTCACAGAAGCCAGTGTGTCCAATTCACTGTGTTTGTGGGTTTGGTAAGAGGTGGCTAAAGGGATGTTAAATAAGCCAGAATGATCCCAAATTACATTGCATAGGGCCAGACTCCTAACTACCTTAGCCTTTCACTGCTGAGGTTCCTCCAATTGAAATGCATTCCATAATCTTAACTCATCATGATCAATTCCTTCCCAGGTTAAATATTTCAATCTCCACAAGTCCCCAGGTCTCACCTAAAACCATTTCTTTCCTTTCCAACGTCCTTCCTGCACAGACTCATGGGCACTGAGAATGAGTGTTCACAAGAGTTCTATAGCCCACTGGAGAAGAAGAGTAGCCAACACACATAAGTTCATGGTCAATGTCAAATGTCGAAACAAAGCCACCTAACCCGGGCAGAGAGGACACAGGGAAAATTGGGAAAGCATTTCCCGTTCAGTAAAACCAAGAGGCAGCCAGACCAATCTAAAGAAGGAAGGGCTCGGGCAGGGAAAGGACCTGGGCAAACACCATGTGGCAGCATGAGTAGAGCATGTTCAAGATATAGGATTTGGTGTGTCTGAGGGGCGGGGCTAAGGAAGGGGCCAGAACAGTAAGGGGAGAGGACAAAAAGGGGCAAAACCAACCGGGCACAGTGCATGAATGTTCCAGGTTTTTGAAAATTAAGAAAGAAAGTAATGCTAGGTCAAGAACAAAGAATTTCCCTATCCCCAAAGCCCAGAGATCCTTGTGGAAGAAGGGCCAGAAAGATAGTAAAAGTCACAAGGCAAGAAAGACTGCTTTGAAATAGTTCTGATTTTGACAGAGCTGCTGCACTCATGAAGTCACAGCACTTTTGGTTGTCTGCACAAGATCTGCATAAGACAAGGCCACACAGAATATGGAAATGGAAGGGACTTGAGAAGCCCAACCTACAGATGAGGAATGATTGATAGTTGATGGTCGAGGGAAAGTTAGTTTTCTTTGTGCTCATGAGCAGCACTAATTGAACTCAATAGGATAAAGAAGAAGAAGAGAACGAAGAAATTGAGATGAGATTGAGAAAGAAATATATTTGAGGACCAGAGAGGAAGAATATGATACAAACACATCAAATCCCTGCATGAAATTATGGAAGACTTTGAAAAAAACAAACAAACACCCCAAACCTGTCACTTTGACGTGGAGCATCCACTAATGAGGCAGGGAAGAAGCAAAGAGCGACTCAGAGTTGTGCTGCAAGGACCACACTGGGGCAGTGGGAGCTGTGATGTGCTGCCAGTCACTATGGTGCTACTGTGTGGGGGCTGCTCGAAAACAGGGTGCTCTTTAGAGACCTTTGCTGGCATCTGACTCTTACGTTCCAGCGCCTAGCTCCTACTCTACCTTCCTGCACCAAGGGATCAGTTTTATCCTTTGTGGAATAAGAAGAAACTGGCTTACAAATTTGTTCCTGCCTCATCCATGGACATGTACCTCTTAAACTTAGCTGTGAAATGGGTAGGGCTGCATTCAGTCAGGTTCCTTGGTGACATTTTCTTTTATAGATGGAAAGCCATTCATGTGAATGGAGGGAAATCAGAGAGGAAAAGGGAACATGGGGAGAAAATATCAGTGAAGACTACATGGTACCACACTCAGCTATAACTAAGATCTGTTTTCCCACATCACTGTCTGCTCCATTAGAAAAAGCTATACAGTCCTGCTTGGTTGCTGCAAAGGAGGGTTATTGGATCCAATAGTTGCCAACATTGGTGGGTGCTCAAGTCCCTTATATAAAATAGTATGTAGCATCTACAAAGAATATCTGTATACACTCTTGGATACTTTAACCATCTCTACATGATTTACAGTAGCAAAGACAGTAGAGGTTCCGGGTGAATCTTTGCTGTACTGTATTGATTAGGGAATAATGACAAGAAGGGTGGAAAAGGCTTGTATGTGCTCAGTACAGACACAATTATTTTCCCAAATTATTTTTCGATCTGCAGTTGATTTTCTTCATAAGTGGCAGACCCCTGGCAATAGAAAGCCAGTTGTACTTTATCTGTTCAGCATTGTGAAGTAGGTGCTCAGATGTCTGAAGGAATGAATGATAAATGAATGCAGTAGGAGAGTATGTGATGGACATCTGGGCTCATCTGGACACTTGCACAAAAACACCTGATGCAAACTGGACCAGTGTTCTGGAAAGGAAATGCCTGGTTCACCACCAGGGGCTTCTCCATCCACATTAGGGTTAACATCTCCATTCACAGTAGGGTTGACTCTTTACCAGTGGCCCCTTAAGCAAGTGTCACTCAAGTTTCTGTGAGGACAGGGGACAGCTTCAGAGTTGAGAGGTTAAAACTTACTGTGAAATGTCTCCAATGTCCCACTTTACAGACTAAAAACTCAACTTGATTTTATTTTTCATTCCAAAATATTTGTGCATATGTGCTTTAATCTAGAAGCCATGTCTCTCTCCTGTGTTCTCTGTCAGGGAAGATGTGGCTGGTTTATCCTGTGGCTTTTGTTGATGATGTGTCCTGTCATTAGGAACATGGTGTTAGTGCCTTCACAACTTGACAGTTCTTTTAATAGGTTTTAAAGTCCCATCCTCAAATTTCAGGAGTGCTAATCCCACCTCACTGCAGCGTTTTAATAGCGGTACAGTCCAAACAACTGCCATCTTTATTTACCTGACATTTTCCCCTAGCTGTGATTTGTACTGTTCTTAAACTCATACGAGAATCACTTTTTTTTTTTTTTTTTTTTTTGGTTTTTACGAGACAGGGTTTCTCTGTATTGTTTTAGAGGCTGTCGGTCCAGCCCGGCCTCGAACTCACAGAGATCCGCCTGCCTCTGCCTCCTGAGTGCTGGGATTAAAGGCGTGTGCCACCACCGCCCGGCACAAGAATCACCTTTTCCTTTACACTTACTCTGCGAAACAAACAAAACAAAAAAATCGACTAAGATCATTGTAACATTATCACCAAATCTAAATATCAACAGTGGCTCATATAATGAAAACTGGATGAATTGGTAGAATGGCCTAATTTAAAGTGCTTTCCCCAGTACATCTTCTTCCTTTTGGCTGTTTAACAGCATGTCCCATGGACTTCTGATAAGCCATGTCATGCAGCCTTTTTTCCCTGCATATCTACACCAACCCATGTGAACAAGTTTGGGCTACACAGACTGTGACAGAATATCACACGAGGATCGTGGGTTCTCAGAAGGCGAGGACTCCCTTTACTCAGGAAGAATTGATGGGTGGGGGAAGGAAAAACAGAAGCACTAGGAAAGGCTCTATTATCCCTGGATGTTGGCTGTTAACATATGTACATATGTGCATAAGTCCATAGCACACTTGCTGCTACATGGCAGAACCGTCCATTTTATATTATTGGTGTTGTTTAAGAGCCATGGATACTTCTTTTTCTGTGTAGAACAACATGGGGTGGGTGGGGGTTGCTGGGAAGTCCATTGAACCAATAGATCACTTCTGGTAAGATAGTCATTTTCACAATATTGATTCTCCCAACCCTCATAGGAGGCCTTTCTGTTTTCTAGTGTCTTCCTCACTTTCTTTCTTTCTGGGTTTTCATTGTAGAGGTCTTTGTTGGTCAGGATTATCCCAGGTCATAATGCTGTTCTCAGCATGTTTATCTCTGGCATCAGGAAGGCTGCTGATTTTGCATGCTCATTTTGCAGCCTGTTACTTTGCTGAAAGGCTCTAAGAGTCTGGTTGAGTCTTCAGGGTCTCTTATGTATGGAATTCTGTCATCCACAACTAAGGGGACTTTGACTTCCTTTTGCTTTATTTGTATCTCTTTCATACCCCTCTAGTAGTATTGCTTGAGCTAAGATTTCAAGTACTATATTGAATAGAGGTGGAGAGACTCTTATCTTGTTCCTGATTGTAGTGGAAACACTGTGAGTTTCCCCTCACTATAATGTTGGCTGTAGATTTGTCATATAAATCTTTACTTTGTTTAAATATATTCCTTTTATTCACAGTATCTTTAACCTTCTGTCATAAAGAGATGCTGGGTTTTTTGTCAAAAGAAAAGTCTGCATTTATTGAGAAGATCATGTAATTTCTGCCCTTGAGCCCATTTATATGATGTATTACAGTTATTGATTTCCCTATGGCTTAGTTTCTATCCTTGTTACAATGATAAAATAACTTAATAAAACAACTTAAAAGAGAAAAGGTTTCTTTTAGCTCCCAGTTTGAGCTATTGTCATCATATTATGGAAGAAAGGACAATAGGAAGTTGAAGTACCTGGTCACATTGCATCCACAATCAGGAAGACTGCCTTTCTCTACCTCCACAGTGCTGAGATTACACATCAACGTGATGAATATCCTTGATCAGCTCACTCTTTCCACTTTATACTTTTCATGATTCCACTCTCGGGGAATGGCCCTCCCCACAGTTAATGTTGTTGTTACTATTGCTTTAAGATTTGACTTAATTTCTGAGACCCTGCTGTGCATAATTTATGTATTTATTTGAGATCTCTCTGAATTTTTAATGTATACTCTCATTTTAGGATTTCTCTCATTATAGTACATAGGTTCTCGTATGTTGAGGTCACCTTTATATCACTCTTGAAGTTAAGTTTTCTTGATTTATTCAATGGTCTATTCTTTACTCACTACTATGCTGTTTAATCGCCTTGGGTTTGTGTATGTTCTGCAGTTTATCTTGCTGTTGATAGCTAGCATTCCATTGTGGTCAGATAAAACACAACTTTCTTGTGTTTGTTAAGGCTTGCTTTGTGTTCACATTATACAAGCGACTTCAGAGAAATTCTGAAGGCTGCAGGGATGAATGTGTGTTCTGCACTGTATGTGTGTAATGCCCTGTGGATATCTGTTAGATCCATTTGATCCTGGTTTCCATTTAGCCCAAATAGTTCTCTGTTTATTTTTCTCAGAATAACCTATCAATTTCCCAGACTATGGTATTGAAGTTACTATTTAATTCCTGTCACTTGTTATTTGTAATCTTTGGTGTTTTACTTTCCCTCATTTGCTTCACTGTTGTCCCAGCATGGCTTCATCCTTCCTGTAACCTTATGGATGTGTTCATCTTTCTCTTCAGTCTGAAGGAGTCTTCACAGCATCTTCTATAGAGATGGCTTGATGGTTACTAATTCTTTTAGCCTATTCTTATGGTGGGAAGCTTTTTTCTTTTTCAATTATAATGGATAATTTTACTAGGAAAAATAGACTTTTAAGATTATAAATCCTCCTAAATTTTCTTTAGAAACACCAGCTGACTTTATATGCCACTTGTTTCTTTCCTGTAGATTAAATATACTTTCTTTGCTCTATATATTAATGTTTTAACTATAATATACATTTTATGGTCTTGTCTGCTTATCATTCTAAACGCCTCCTGTACTTGGGTGGATATCTTTCCATATACTTGAGAAATTTTCTGCTACATTTTTTTTAATGTTTTCTTTGCCTTTGTCATGAAGTCCCTCTCCTCTGCTCACGATGGATAAATATGGTCTTTCCATCATATCTCATAGATCTTTAATACTCTTTTGATATATTTTAATTAATTTATTTTATAATTGACTGAATATTCCAACTTCTTTTCTGTTTCTAAGGCTTGATATTTGGAACACCATCTAAACTATCCTATTTTTCAGGAACATTTTTATTTGATATCATTGAAGTTTTCCTTTCCAGTATTTCAAGTTGGCTTTTTTTTCTCCATTACTTGTACCTCTTTATTGAATTCTACTTTCCTAGTCTGTATTGAATTCCTGATTTAATTTGCATGTTTGTTTGTGTTGGAATCCATTCTGGAGTTTATTTTTTGTCCTGTTTGATTTCTTTGAGCATATTTATAAACATTCCTTTGTATCTTTTGTCTGGGGTTCTATTTTATTCACTCAGATTAAATTGTTAATTTTGAGAGGAGTTATATTGTGTTACTGTATTGTGTTTATTGTGATTTTTTTCATTGGGACTTATGAATCTGGGGTTAGGACATTTGTTTATTTTTTTCATTTAAGACACCCTTATTCTTTTGATGTATATATTCACAATGTTCAAGATGCACCAGGCCATAGGATTGAGTTGTCATTTTTCTATTCTAGATAGATGCTCAGGGTACCCGGTTAATCCCCAACACTACTGTGAGAGTGGAATAACAACGCCTTAAATTTTTTTTCAAAGGCTAGACCACTGTGAAAATGTAGTAGTCAAACAACACTCTCTCCTTAAATATCAAATCTCCTTAAACATCACTCTCTCTGTAAATAGTTGTTTAAGGAAGGAGTTGTGTTGTTAGTTGTCGTGTTTCTAGTGACTTTACGCTGGGACTTACACATTAAGGAAATTCAACAGCAACCGTTTGAGTACACAAATGCATTAGCACAGTAGAGTGACTGTGTTCAATAACTTCCTGTTTATTTTCTAAAGAACAAGTTAGAAGAATGGAGCTATAAGTTCCAAGGAAAGAAATGATAAAAAGAAAAAACAGGGAATTACAATACTCTGATGAATATATCAGACTGTATCGCAATGTGCTGAAATATCAGACGGTACCCCATAAGTATGTACAATTATTATGTGAAAATTCAAAAGGAGAAAGCGGAAGTAAAACATTGTAACTCTGGAGCTGAAATTATCTTCATTTTATATAAAAAGCTTAAAGTGCAGAAACTCACCCCAGTTCATATGGGTGTGGCAGCTGTGGACTTAAAGCTTATTCCATTGTGAGCCCTGTTCTCATTTCCTTAAATAAAGTATTGCATTTTCACGTGTAGAAGTTGGGGTTCACATGTGTGAGTGGATGTCAGAGGAATGTTTGGGGGTTCATTTATCTCCTTCCACCATGTTGGTTCCAGGATTCAAATTCAGGTCAGCAACTTCAAAGGCAACCACCTTTACCCACAGAGCCATTTGGTCAACCACCTTTACCCACAGAGCCATCTCGTCAACCACCTTTACCCACAGAGCCATCTCGTCAACCACCTTTACCCACAGAGCCATCTCGTCAACCACCTTTACCCAAGAGCCATCTCGTCATCCCTCCTTCACTTTTATAAACTATATACTACAGTTTGTCTCCTCTTGATTGGTCACATTGCCTCATCAAAGTTTTGACTAAATCTGGAATCTAATGTAACATACACATTTTCTGTTTTGTGTTACTCTCTTAGCAGGAATTCTTACCTAAAGGGCTTTGGAAATAGATACAAGAATGTAATTGCAGCTGGTGATATTTCTGTCTTATTTTTACAACTTTTATGGTTGTTGTTATTGTTTAAAATTATTACATACTTTACATGTGAGAAAACAGACGCTAATAAAGGAGTTTATGGATCCAGATTTAATGATGGTCATACTTTCTATTCCAGGTCTTTAAATGTTTGTACGCGGTGCACACACCCTCCTTCCTTCTTACTGAAATCTCTTTGCTCCCCTTAGATGTGTTTAATCGATGGAGCTCTGTGATGGGTTTTACACTGTTACATAAATGGTCATTCTGTGTGCCTGCTTTCCCAGCCTCTGACATCCTCCCGGGTCATATTTGATATTTGCTCATAGATACAGCACTAAGATGTTTAGCTTTTCTTCTATTTTTACTCTTCATGTAGATCTTTATCCACAAACCCTCTTTCAGAGGGAGAAGCAAATGTCACATGGAGCCTCTGAAATCTGCAGCAAGTTCCCGGAAGCCCCCGGTTTTCTTTGGTTCTTCTAAGGGGCTTCATTTTCTAGCCTAGAGATATGGGGCTTTGACTCTGTAGAATCCTACCTGTTCCTGCTTTTGCTACAAAGTCAGTTCCCCAAGGACAAAACACTGTGTGACACATATCCCCCCTTACCTTCTGCTTAATGAGTATTTATTGAATGATGGCCGAATGAACTATAAGAAGCTGATTAGCACACTGAATTCATTAGCAGATACTTATCAGCCCTTCCAGGGCAGGTTTACATTCATGACTGAAGCCACAGAGATAGGTCTTTATTTAGGGAGGACTTGTTCTGTGCTTATTAGCTGTAGTCAGGTAGTAGTGCTTTTCTAACTAGGACTGCCTCAGCTTAGGTCACTTAAGGAGAGGGGGATGCCTACTGCTAAATGCTCAAGTGAATACATGGGACCCAAAGTAAAAAAATATTAGAACCCAAACTTCTTAAGGCACTCTTCCCATTTGTACAAGATATGAAATCTACATTAAAAAATAGGAACTGGGCTATCAGCGTGTACAAGACCCTGTGCTGAGCATGTCACTTCATTCGTTCACTTTATAAGGTAATAGTGATTAATGATTAAGCATAATCATAAGTCAGGTTTGGTATAGAAACTAAGAGTCTAGTATTGTGTTATAAAGTGATAATCTTCTGACCATAGAGATTTCGAGTTAACCACAGGTTGCCTTTGGTCGTATTTTTTATGCTATATTTTGGTTTGGACATAGGGTATAGTGTTAAGTAGCCAAGGAAGGGTAACCTTGAACTGTTGCTCCTTATGGTACCACCTCCCAAGTGCCAGAATCAAAGTGTGAACCACCATCTTTGATTTCATGTGGTGCTAACTGGATCCAAGGATCTTCACACATATTTAAGCAAGCATTCTACCAATGAGCCACATCCCCATCCATTGTCATCTTTATCGTTCTGTGCCATACAATCCAAGGTCAGAGATGTTGACTCTGACATGCTACTCTTCCCATCACATGCTTATGCACTGCCAGCCTGTGATACCTCCTGGGCTAGGATGGAGCACAGCCTACATTGCTTTTGCTAGAAATGGTAGTCTATGCTTGTACAGAACTCTCTTTTAAGAGCCACCTTTGGCCACCTGCATGTTACCTACAAGCCCAGTTCCATTGTAGGTGTTTGCATAAACCTCCTAAGACTCAAGGGCAGGCCTGCACTTTCACAGCTTCTGAACAGTTGAACATTAGTGCTGAATCAAATTGACATCTCCAACCACAAGCCTTGGCACATTAGTGGTGTGAATATTTGAATGTTAATGATTGTAAAACAAAGAACCATTGTGCCCAAAGCCTGAATGCTGTTTCAGGAAGCCAGTAGATCCTTGCACTAGGCAGCTTATATTGTCTTTGTACAACCAATGATAGCCTTCTAGAATCATTTACACTTCCCCTGCCCATCCTACTGTAGGCTACTTGAGAGACTCACAGGTAAATCTGCCTTCAACACCACTTCCCACCTGCCCAACTCTTCAGTACTGTACTGAAAAGATTAGCACCTAGAAAGATGTGCCACCATCTTGTAAGAGCAGCCCACTCTCAGCCTACCCAGACCATCCAAACTCCTGGTGCTGCTGGTCCTCTGTACACATCTGTATGATGAACAAGCTGAGGTGTTGTCAGGCTCAGAACAACCACCCCTCTTTCAACTTCATCAGTGTCCAGCTCCAGGCCTTCTCTCCACTGAAGCACTCCGGGTTTTCTTTAGTGCAAATTTCTAAGCACACACACAGGGTGGGTTGGTCTCCCAGTCATGGGCCAGCAGCCTCAATATGTGTGACTTCTCTGGACGTGTTATCCAGCAGCACACAGTGACAGAGTAAAGTCCGTGTAGGGGTGACACAGTTACTGCAGTAAGTGAAACCAGAGTTTTGAGATGGTGGGATGTTTAGAGAGAACATGGGGCTGCTAAACTTTAGGAGCTAGTCAGAGGTCAGAAGTTAGGGAAATAGTTTGTAGCAGAGACAAAAAACACAACAACAACAAAACCATTGAAATGTTAGAGTTGATGCCTGCATAGCACATAGCAATTTTTCTTGGAGAGCCTCTTGGAAGCTCAGATTCATACAGGATGATAGGATGTTTACTGAAGATATTGTTGTATGTCATACTAACATGAATTTAAATGAGACATTGTAGTTGTGGTGCTTAGTATGATACCACACACAACACACACACACACACACACTTGCACTCATGAACCATGTAGTAGCCAACACATGCCAAAGCCTAGGCATTCAACATCCTAACCATAGCAGCTTCCATATCGTATAGCCCAACCATTCAACAACCTAACCATACAACAACCTACTACATACCATGGCCTAGCCATTCAATTACTTCATGGTGTGATCTTATAGACACAGAACAGCCTTGCCATTCAATGCTATAATCATATAGCAGCCTAGACATACAAAAAGCCTAACTATCTAACAGCTTAACCATATTTTTCCTGGAGCTGCCCATACCCTCCTCACAGCCTGAGAAGCACGCACTGACAGAGCCATCCTCCTAAGCAGTCTGGAACCTGTGGGGGGGCAATTGCAAAGCACAGAATTTCTTGCTATATTTTACTAGTTCCACTATTTTATTTGAAAGATAGAGGTTAAGAACATCCCATAAGCCATCCCACTTTTGTTCTGGGTGTTCAAGACTGAGTAAGATGTTGCTGCCACCTATAGGTCATCTCCACTGTAGCTTGTCCCAGCATCTGATTACTAACCATTGCCTCAGCGCCCTCATGGATTGGGGCCTTGCCCAGCCATCATCAGAGAGGTCTTCCCTGGCAGCTGATGGGAGCAGAGAACCACAGCCAAACATTAGGTACAGAAATCTCAGACTGGAGATCTCCTTCTCCATCAGGGCCCTCCCCTTGAAGCTCAGGGAACCCAAAGAAAGAGGGAAAGAAGAAGCCAGAGGACTCGAGGACACCAGGAAAACATGACCCACAGAATCAACTAAGCAAGACTCACAGAGCCTGCATGGGTCTGTGCCATGTCTTTGGCATATATGGTTGTTATATTGGTGGTTTTTTTTTAATGTTGTGTGGGACTAACAGTGAGAGCTGTCTCTGACTATTGCCTTCTCTTGGGACCCCTTATCCCCTAGTCTTATTGTATCTTGTTATGCCGTGTTCACCTGATTTCCTTGGGAAGCCTGCTGTTTTCTGAAGGGAAAAGAGTGGATCTGGGGGGAGGGGTCTGGAGGAGTGGAGGAGGGGAAACTGTGGTGGGGATGTATTGAAAATAAAAAGAAAGGAAAAGGAAGGAAGGAAGAGTAGGAGAGAGGGAAGGAGGGAGGGAAAGAGGAAAGGGAGAGAGAGAGAGAGAGAGAGAGAGAGAGAGAGAGAGAGAGAGAGAGAGAGAGAACAGGCAGCTTACACCTTTGCCAAGTGAGGTCCTTTGAGCCTGACATCCCTTCCTGAAATAAGGCCTGTATTTCCACATCCATCTGGACACAAATCGTATCCCTTACCCTGTCACAGAGAAGATGGAAGAGGCCTCTCTACCACGGGGCACTGCCCTTCCCAAGACAAAGATTTGATGTGCTCCTTAGAAAGGAGCTAATGTCCCATCACCACAAAGCTCCCCTGACCTGGCTGACCTTTCCCTTCTTCTGAACAGTGGCCTAAAAATGGGCTGGGACTTTCAGCCTTCAGCACTTAGCTGTCTGGAGACTTTCTTATGTTTACAAACGTGAAGAAAGGAAGGGGACCATTTGTAAAGAGGCCCATGAGGTTGGGAGGCGACAGACGATTTCTTCCCGGAGGACTGGACCTTCCTCCTGTGTGCCCAGTGCCTTCTCAGATGTAACAAGAGCTAATTTAAGGAAAAAGATCTTGAAGACCATTAAGATATGGGTGTTTCTACATAGCTCACATGTTAAATCTTTATTATATCAATGTTAAGATAAATACTTAGATTTGAAATTGGTTCAAGCAACTCTTTCGAACACATAAAAATATGAGTCATCCTGAGACTCACAGACTTCCTGGCCATTGGGGTTACAACAAACATGTCAAAGCATGTCAACACCACCACCATCAACAACAAACCTGAACCCCCAAAATTGGTGGTAAAACTTGTCAACCTTGGGACTGTGGAGTGACACCATTGAAGAGACAAGGCCTAGGATTAAATTCATTGCTCTTATGCAAAATAGGAACTTAGCTGGTTAGCTTCATGCCAGAGTGTACTGTTTGAAGAAGTGTTTACATTTCATAATTTCATCTGACAACGTGTGATAAATTGTGCCTTTGAGAAACTGTAATTTCTTTCAGAACACTTTGAAGGAGAATTTAAACATTTCTCTGCATAATCACGACAATTCCTAAGACAACTGAGCTCTTTTGTTGGGTGGGGAATCAATATCTAAGCTAAGGAAACCCACCAACCTTTCTAAATGAACAAGGCAATCAGAGTAATTTCTAGTGATGGATGGGGGTTCCCATGGAAAAAAATATAGAATATCCTTGGAGATTTGTCTAGACAAGAAACCAAAGTGGAAAATGGGGTGGGAATAGGACAGAGGTTGTACCAATAACAGAGAAAGGCCATTAGAAACCAAAACCTTCCTGCTGCTGTGCAATAATTGAGTGGCTGTGGAAGGGCAAGGTAGCCACACTGGTCCAGTGTGCTGATAATCTTGCCACAGCTGTTCTCAGGGTGAAAGTGGCAGGAACTTGACAGCCCCAGTCATTTAACCCTCATTGACAATCTACACGTGAAGGTCTGGTTAGAGAGCACTTTCCCCTGGTATCTGGGGACAGATGATTTGCCTGATGGGCCTCTTATCCATCCTCTTCTGCCATTTATATCACACCAGCTAATGATGACATATGGCAATGAGTGTAACAGGTGACTGCGTAAGTGATGTCGTTATAATATTTCAGATGTACTATAATAGGGAAAAGATACTGCTTTCTATTGCATAATAAAAACCTCCTTTTCACATAGAAGAGGGATGTATGCTTTAACGTTCATGCCCTCGCCTTCATGTGCTAGATCTGTTATAAACATGTGCCTGATGGAGACTGGGAACAAACGGAGGGAATTCTGTGTATTTTGCTTGCAGAGGATCTGCCACCGCTTTGTGGCTTGAAGCCACCAAAGTTGCAGCAAAGGCTTTTGGATTATTAAAAGTCGAAGCCTGATCGTGAGTGGAGGCAGCTAACCTCCTCCTCTCTGTAATTACTGTGTGTCAAGAGGCGTGTGCATCTTACCTGATGGGGAGAATTGCTTTTCCTTACCTTGGGATTCTTACTCCTTTTGTGCAGCTCTGAGGATCTTCAGATTTCTTCTGCCTAGCACATCCAGCAGGGAAGAACAAACAACCTCAGGGCCATGGGTACCCGGCAGGACCTTCTCTTCCAAGTGTTCCCAGATATCTTCTCATTATTTTCCCTCCCTGCTGTGCCAGCCATCATTTCCCTCGACAGCAAAGGCTTCCCATCTCTTTTTCAAGGAGAGGAATTTTCATATAATGCAGCAAGCCTCTGGTCTTGAGAATCATTCTGTCTAATTCAGCAGGTTCACCTTCAGAGTTGGCTTCACTGCGGCTTCCTGCAGTCACTAAACTATAGAACAACACAAATTCATGTAGCATGGTGGGTCATGGCCCCTGGGGCCAGAGGTGTCTGGCTTCTTCCCAACAACCCAAAGCTGTTTTTCTTATTTTATAGCCCCGGCTCTGCACACACCTCACCTTTATCTGTAGGTTATAAAAATGTTCTCACAGGCTAGTAATGAAATGATGTTATCCTCCTTCTCATGTTACCCACCAAAAACGCTGCTCAGAGAGTGAAACCATTCCCAGTCAGAGGCAGGAAGGCAGGCTTTCAAATTTGCACCTGCTGCCTTGGGGTAAGGTGAATGCTGGAGGACTCCTCTTGTCTTTGTCGTAGGAGTCTTTCCGACACCCTGTTGCAGTTTTTCAAATATCCTGTGATAGGGACTGTGCTCATTATACTACAGAGGCAAGTCACAGGCCCCCACAAAGCTTTACAGTGGGGGCTTCAGAAAGACTAGCAATGTGGAATTTCTGGGTTGGAGCTTGGCACTTGGTGCTAGCCTCTAGCAAAAAAAGGAAAGCTGTGGATTGAGTTTACTCTCAAGGCTGGTAATTCACCTAGTCACACCCATATAATCCAACCTTGATAAGATGCTGGCACTGAGGTTCAGTAGAGCTCTCTGACTGGTAAAGATGTGATATACCAGAGATATATCCATGTATCTATCACCTTGTGGGCACTGTGTATATAAAACTAAAATAATTACTGATACAATTTTGCTTGGTTCTGTTGGTCATTCCAGCAAATTATCACACTTAATGGGCATTGTGGGGATTTCCCACCTGATAGCCAAACCATCAGAGGCGTGGCCTGGTGACTCCACCTGCAGCTGGCATGAGAAGCGAGGCAAGTTTTATGGATATGAACCCCAACTGGCAGAGTCAGCACCAACTCTAGGTCGCAAGTGATGGAAAGACATTTCAATGCTTACAGTTTTAGTGGAAATAGGATAATTGTTACTAAGAGTAGTGTTCTGATTTCCACGGACTCCTTAAAATACCAGAAAAGGCTCCTGGACCTTTTTGTTGGACATTATAACTTGAAGCAGTGATGGACTATTTCCTTAATGACAGGTTAGTCAAGTAACATAGGAGATGGCACTCAAATCCCAGACTGCACTGTAGGAAACTGTCCATTATCACTTCCTAGTGAGATGTGTAGACACATAATGCGTAAGCACTTAGAAGCTGATAGTAATTGGCATGGCCGTGGCATTCTGGTACAGAAGGAAACAGAAAAGTATAGCAGCGAGTGGCAATTTGGGCAACAATGATCCTTTACCACAGATAGACAACAAGCTAAATATAGAAAATATAGCTTTCCTTGGTATGAGGAGATTGTTTCAAAGTTTAGTGAGCTCTAGGATCAAGATGAGTTTGTACATAACATTCCTTGCTATACCTGTTATTGAGCATATTGGTTTACCTCTCTGGACATGTTTCTAGTTTTTTTTTTTTTAAAGAATATATGCTTCAACTTCATGTATTCTTTCATGCCAGAAGAGGGCATCAGATCCCACTTTAGATAGTTGTGAGCCACCCTGTGGTTGCTGGGAATTGAACTCAGGACCTCTGGTAGAGCAGCCAGTGCTCTTAACCGCTGAACTATCTCTCCAGCCCCATTTCTAATTCTTGGAAATGGATATGGCAGTGCCTTCTGTCTTATTTAAAACTGAAAAGATAATTCAGGACAAGTGCTAAGTACAGGGCCTGGAAAACAGCCATATACTGCTGGTATTTCTTCTAGGTTAACTTTGTGGCCCTGGCGGCTCAGTCTTAGTTGCAGAAGGACAGGGCAATACTTGAGGGCACTGAAGTCAGCAGGTACTCTGCACAATGTTTACCTTCAGCCATAATCACCCCCATTGCTTTTTCCAGTACCACTAGTGGTGGATTTATGGTGTGTTCCAGGTAGACCATGAAGAATTTAGAAATGCCTACTATCATTGATGCCTATAAAATATGAGCTGAAACTCTGATGAGCTGCTGGCAGATGGGAGCAGGCAACTGCTTCAGTCTCCAACCTGGCCTCACCAAACTAGAATTCTATGTTGGATGCAGAGGGAAGGTGCAGCCATAGGTTCCCCACGAGTGTTCAGGCTGGAATGGCAAACATCTCTAGAGGCTCTTGGGAAAGCCTTTTCTCTCCCAAGGCTCTGCTGAGATGGCATGACCTTGCTAAGGTCAAGAGTGAAGGTAGGCGAGAAGAGAATTCAGCAGTGCTGACTATTCTGCTTTCCGATGTCCCTCTCAATCGATTTTTCATAAATGCTGCCCCAACGATGCCCGAGCCGCTTTCCCACGCTAAACTGTGGCTCCTGTCTTTTTCAGGTTCTGCCCGCCTCGCTGTGCTTTTAGAACTCCAAGGTCTTGAAGTGCTGGCCCCAGAGGTCTGCAATGAAACCGCACTTGAAGCAATGGCGACAACGAATGCTCTTTGGGATATTTGTTTGGGGGCTTCTCTTTTTGGCTATCTTCATCTACTTCACCAACAGCAACCCTGCTGCTCCTGTGCCCAGCTCCTTCTCCTTCCTGGAGAACCGTGGGCTCCTGCCTGTGCAGGGCAGGCAGCGGGCCATCATGGGTGCTTTGCAGGAGTCCTCCCTGACCAGGAGTTTGGAGGCAAGCAAAGCACTGCTGGGCAACCACCCTGCCAGCCCCTTCCACAGCGGGCCTGGGGACCCACAGAAATGGGACCAGACCCCAGGTGACTTTGACAATGGGGAAGAGTTGTTTTTATCCCAGGTCGGGAGGAAATCGCAAAGTGCTTTCTACCCAGAGGAAGACGGTTACTTTTTTGCTGCTGGCCAGCCAGGGTGGCGCCGTCACACGCAGGGCGCCCTGGGACTGCCCTCCCCGGGGGAGCCATCGCGGCGGGCTGGACCCGTCCAGTACAAGCGGGAGAAGCTTCACCGTTCGAGACGGAGCCGCGTGCCTGAGGACGCCTACGACGGCGACGTGCTGTCGGCCTCCATGTCCAGAGCCTTCCTGTACCGGCTCTGGAAGGGGACCGTGTCCTCCAAGATGCTGAACCCTCGCCTGCAGAAGGCCATGCGCTACTACATGTCCTTCAACAAGCACGGAGTGCGCTTCCGCGGGCGGCGCGAAGTCCGGCGCACGGGGCCCGAGTTGCTCTGCGAGCTGCGCAGGCGCGTGCGCGTGCGCACGCTGGACGGCAAAGAGCCACCCTTCTCGGCGCTGGGCTGGAGGCCGCTGGTACCTGGGGTACCTCTAAGCCAGCTCCACCCGCACGGCCTGCGCACCTGCGCCGTGGTCATGTCCGCCGGGGCCATCCTGAACTCCTCCCTGGGGGAGGAAATTGGTGGGTCCCGCGGGCCTGTGGCTCCTTTCTGAGTCCTTTGAGCTTCTAGTTCCAGGATGGGCATGTATGTGCCCAGGATGCTGGGCAAGCTTCATCCTTCATCCCTCACACCGTGGTCTGTGTGAACAGACGGCCACGAGGGGGGAGGGGCAGGGGCATCAGGTGGGAATAAGGGAGAGGAGGAGAAGGTCAAGGATGCTGGAGGTTGACCTCATGGGTGCCAGCCTTAAAGTGAATGGCAATGATGATACTGAACTCTCAGGGACTAAACCCAAGTCTAGGGCCACTGAGGGGAGCCAGGCTGCTACTGAAAACAGTTCCCAGACAAATGTGACCTCTAGTCCTGGACTGTTCTATCAGCCTGACCTTTGGGTTACAGCCCGTGTGCATAGTGGGGGCCATCTCCAAGATGATGAGCAACATGACCATACTCACACTGCTCTCTGTCCTCAAACGCTCGTGTATTTGCCGAACACGGGTTTCATACAGTCTCTGTGGATCAATAGCATACCGAGATGGAGGGACAGAGTTACAGGATGTGGCTGAGCTTGCAAGTCTGAAGTTTGTAGGACATGCGAACAGGTGAGGGACATCAGGCAGTTTTGATGGTGCAGTCCTTTAAAACAATACTTCGAAGGTTTATTATTATTTTATGTATATGCCTGCAGTCAGTGGGGCCCTGAAGAGGACCCCAAATCTCCTGGCCCGGATTTAGGGAAGGTTGTGAGCACTGTGTAGGTGCTGGGAACTGAACACTGATCCTCTGATTTTAACTGCTGAGCCATCTCTCCAACCCTTCTATGCTGCGTTTTTGAGGCAGAGCCTTTTGGGATACCTCTGTGTATGTTCTTAGGGCCTTCAGCTGATTGGGTGAGGCCCGGTACAATGTGCAGAGTAATTTCCTTTTTAAAAAAGAAAACCTCGAAGTGACTACCAGATCTCATAGCACAGTCAGGTTGACATGTAGTGTCAACTGCCATAGCTTTCTGCCACCTTAAAGTAGAATATTAGGACTGGAATCTCTTGGTTGAAGGGCAAGGGGTAAGGTTGCAGCAAGTATATTTGCCACCCCAGAGTCTAGATCCTGCCATAGGAGGGCTAACATGGGCTCACCAACAGAATTCTCAATTCTTGGTTGATAGCCTTAATTCCCCCATCCTTCTTTGCCAGGGAAGGTATCTACCGTTCTTCCTTGCCCCTCCCCCAGCTCTTCTCTCCCTGTCAATTTTATACCCTTCCCTCTAGGACCCCTCTGATCAGGTTGAATCTATTGCTGTCTCCCTAAGCAAGCTTAGGCCATTCATTCATTTCAGAAGCATGTGTTTATCCCCCAACTAGTTCTCTGCTGGACACAGACTACAAATGTGGCTGAAACATAACCTCAATCTCAAGTCTTGATGCAAAAGATCAGCCACTACAGTCTCTAAGTCACTAGTGTGGAAGTGACATTCAAGGGGACCATTGCATCCTCTCCACAGAGAAGCAACTATTGAATGTATTCTTCTAAACAGATCTGTGTCCTTGAAGAGTGGTGGTGTCCTGCAACCAACTTGGAATGGCACACTCAGAAACTCCCTCAGCTCAGCTGTTTCTTGGGAATGAGACTGAATGGAAATTCTTGTTGTTTTTTTTTAAGTTAAAAACCCAGGGCAACAAATATGGCCTTGTGGTGTGAGGTTCCCATGTCTCCATTACATCAGGCTCATAATAATACTGTCCATGCGTCACATAAGCTTGTAGCAAAACCCAGAGCAGAGCAGCCTGCAATTTATTAAGAAAGAACAGTGGTTTAGAGGTCCCCAGGGTGAAATAACACCACAGCTCTTTCTCATTTCCAAGGACCAATATTAATAATGCAGAAGGGGAATTTAAGTATTATGCTTTGAAGCAGGCAGTCACTTATTTCTGGTTTTGTTTAGTTTTAAACACCTCTGCCTCGTAAATACATAGTGTTTGAATGGCTCTTGCATACCAATGAGAAATCTCTGCCCCTCCTTATTTTTCCTTGCCTTAAGGATCATGACTAGAGCCTTTAAAACTCTATTCACAATTTGGAAGAGGGCGTGAAAGTCACTTAGAGTCATATTTCTGAAGGAGATGAAAGGTCACTGTTACATATTTGTTAAGTTTCTAGTATCCAAATTTAATTTCAACTGTGAGGTCTCATGATTAGGATTGTAAAGTCAGAAAAGAAGAACAGGCTTAAGGAATTTGAAGGTTTGTTACCTTGGCTGGTTAGTTGCTTCTGTCTTGTTCGGTCTAGGTTCAGATTTCATGCCTGGTATTTTTAAGTCTTGGAAACATAGGTTGCTCAGTTTGTATAAACAGAAAGCTGTTCACCTTTGTAGGCTGGTGTGGCAGGACCAATGCTGTACATGCCAAGGGCTGGTCTCTCTACACCCTGCTTACTGAAGTTGATATTGCAAACCCACACAGTCATTAGTGGTTCTCAAAGCAAAACCAGTCTTGTGGAGTAGATTTTAGATTTCTTCATGTACCTTGGAATGTGGGAGCACAATGAGGCCAACCTCAAGTTGCCCCCTCTGGAATGGCAAAGTGAAGATAAAAAGAGTTGCCAAAAGTTGACATAGTAAAATATTTAAAGTGTGCCCAAAGTAGTCCTATGCCATAGCCTACCCTTAGCTCTGTCAAAATAGCTCCCCAGCTAAGGTCTGCTATTCCTTTATTTTCCCAGAGGTAGACCCAGTTAAATCTGTTTAATGCTTGGCTACCTTTCGGCTCCCCCAGGTGTTTGATTTGTGGACATTGAATCCTCCTCCCATGGCCTAATTATGTTATACTATGTCCTATGGACCAGTTGTTGTGCATTAGAAAGGTATAGTGGTAATAAAATGCTTTCACTTTGAATGTGTAACCTGAGCTGTTTTGGAAACAGGGAACATTCCTTCCTGGAGTTATGAGACAGTCTCTTGCTCTTGTCATCCATACAACAAATGACAACAATTTGCTGGTCATCCCTGACAGTTCTGTGGCAGTCCACCATAGGAATAAAAAGGGACTGTGGGGAGACATCACAGTCTTGATGTGCAAGACCTGGGTCTCTTGTTATTGAACAACTAAATACTGTCATGTAACTGGGAGACAGGAGGTAGGGTATGTTGGGGACAGAACCCATAGTAATTTCTGGAGCAGGTCTTGGACTTGGCAAGTTGTTTAACCTTACATTTAAAAAGACAGGAGACTAGCAATTCATGTAGTCATTAAATCATCATTAGATGCTTGGTGATCACCATTTCTCTACCAGATCCTGTGCTTAGCACAAAGATGAATAAGTGACAGGCACAGATTTTAAATCTGTACAATCCTAGGAAGAATCCAGACCACAGACAATTCCAGTATCCCGTGAATGGGGAAAAGACAGAGAAATGCATAGACAGGCAGGGTAGAAATGATGGCAAACCTCTAACCCACCCAGAGGGCTTCTTATTGGTGGTCAGATAGGCAGTCAGGAAAGATTGCTCTGCAGAAGCTGGTCCAGGCCAAGGATCCTGCACATGGTATGAGACTGAAAGGATCAGACCCTCACCCAGTCCCCTGCTTTAGCAGCCATGACAGGCTGCAGAAAAGATCCAGCTGGATGTAGGCTTCTGACTCAGCAAAATGTGCTGAGTTTCTGGCCTACTGACCTTGCCAGGCCTGCCCTTAGTCAGTAGGAGGTCAGTTACCTTCCATGTGGCAAGGAATCAATCAGAAGTTAGCTGGTGGGCTCTGGACATGCGGTATGGGCTCTGAATATGCTTTTATACTGAAAGTGGTGTAACAGTGGTATGCAGAACATAGCACCTGCCCTGGGAGGGAGGGCCTATAGGTCATAGCAACCAGTTGACCAATCAACACAGGACAGGTCGCCCAATCCCAGAAGCTCACCAATCCTTAAACTGTTGCATACCCCTAGACACTCCCCTTGCTCCTCCCAATAATTTCCCCACCTTGCAGCCCCTTTGGGTACTTCTCATGCCAACCACTGTGTTGGATGGACGAGGGAACCAAATTAAGACAGTTAACTCGTTAAACAATAAAAGACTCTTTGCTTTAACATTGGAATGGGTCTCCTGGTGATTTGTGGGTTCAGAATTTGGGCACAAGACTAGCTAAGCTTCAGTGAGTTCATGGGCCAGGAGTAGGCAGGAAAGAAGCTGGCTAGGGAAAGAAGAAGGCAGCCCATGGATACTCTCTCTGGCCCTTACACACAGACTCCATTTACCAATTGCAGTAGCATTGCCAGATGAGAGTGTTTACTGTAGACAAAGACCTATTCTATTACATTTTAACAGTTGTGAAATCAATATCCCTGAGTGGTACATATATTTCCATTTCTAGACAGGACACAGGCATCTGGAATCCACTGGGCAGAACATGGATTGAAGTTGCAGTCTGGGTCTCTAGGAATTAAGGGCAATGATGTCTAGGGCAATGAAACCTAAGTGTGCATGTTCTATTTTAGATACATCATGTGAGCCTGGGTTTGGGGGCCCTGGGAGAAGTCAAGTGCAATGGGCAGGTCAGAGAGGAGAGGGACAAGGTAGGGGGAATTGATAGAGATAATTCATGTCCTATCCCTGCAGGCCATTGTCTGGAGGCTGCATGCTGTGACTGTTTTGTTTTTTATTTTCTGATCAGTACAAGTCAGGAGAAGGAAGAGGGGAGGATGCAGGGCCTGAGACAGGGTTAGATGGTGACTTGGTGCCATGACCTCTAGCATGCCTGTCTGTTCCTTGATGGGCTCTGTGGTTAAGGTCAGCCCAACTCTGCTCTGACCCAGAAATGTCTTCTATAGGAGTGAAGCTTGACTTCATTCACCTCATGCTTACTGTCTAATCTGCTCCATTCCTCTGAATAGGAATGAATGGCATAGCTTCTGAAGATGCATTGCCATGTAGCCAAGTGTGTATTTGCCAAGTGTGTATGGGCAGGGAAGCTGATGGTTTGAGCTTATTGTCCCCTGATCCTATTCACTGACACTTTCCACCAGGTTCAACAGACTCCATCACTCAGCCTTCTTTGTACAAGTGACGTTATGACTCTTGAAACCAACATACTCGTTCCAGAGATATTCCCTGTCTTCTGCCTTGTGATGTTGTAAAATACCATGCACTGGTCCATCTAGGCCAATAAGCATTTAAATGCCTGGATATTTACAAGGATGGTTTGATTAAGTTGGAATTACAGCCAATTTACTTGAATCACACCCACTGCTTAGGACCCTAGGTCTGTTCATCAGATAAAGAGACTGTGTCGCAGGAATGGGCAGCAAGGCTTCCTGGGAGAACTGTGATTGAGGAGTTGGTGTCACAGTTATTCCCCAGTCTTGTCCCCAAATCCTTCTGGGCCCCTCCTACACCAATGACTTGGTGTCTCCCTCTTCTCTCTTGATTTCTTGATGGGCTAGCCTTCAAATGGCCACTTCAAATCTGTGGTTCATCTACAGTTTCCAAGACTCTTTCAGAGATCTACAAAGTAAACTCAGTTTTTGTTTATGTTCCCAAGTCTTTTCCTTTTCAACGTTAACATTTGTACTGGTGAAACAAAAGCAGCGAAGGATAAAACTGTTGTCCTCTGAGCACACATCTGGGGAGGGGCCACTGATGCCACGAATGAAAAATAACGTGACTGGCAGGCCGACTTTAATTATTCAGAGTCAGACACTCAGCAGATTCCTTCTTGGGAGGAATTAAATGAGACTGTCACTCTGAGAAAGATAACTGACAGGGTTTGTTGCAATGATTAAAAAAAATGAAGTGTTCAACCATGAACTTGGAAGCTTCCCACACTTGGAAAACCGATGAGATCCATGGTGTATTAACGAATATGGTCTGTGGATAATTTATAGTGAAACATAATAATATTTAGAATCACTGCCCAACTTGTTTGCAGAGAGTTTTCAAATTAGCATTGAACAGCATTATGAAAGCAAAACAGAATAGATTATAAAATTGCAAGCTAGTTGGATTATTGCATTTATAGCCATTCATTTTTCGTTTAAAAACTTTTCTACTTTGGAAGCTTTATTATTTCAGACACAAATGTGTTACTTTCTACAAGGAAAATAGCCCGAATGGTGAGCATAGACAGCAGACTGCCAGAAAAAAAAAACCCTGTTTTGTATTTCATAATAAAAATAGGTTGTCAGCAATTTATTTGGATCCTCCCCCCCACAAAAAACCCACATTGGCATGCTTTTGAGAGGCCACAATGCAACCAGATCTTAACAAGCTACCACCATTTACCAAGTATGAGTAAACTAACAAAGAATGTTCAGTCTTCTGGAAGAAGTTGAATTTTTTTTATAAGTTTTCAGTCACATCTTGTAGTTTGTGCATGCATTTGTGCATGTGTGTGTAACAAGTCCTGGTGACAACATTAAAATACGGACCTTCTGTTCTGTTTAACACAATTTTTATAGCTCAAACTTTTCGATTTTTATTATGCAGTATGTGATTAAAAGAGAAATAAAGCAGTTCATTGCAAAACTGCAAAGCAGTGCTTAATCCATGGAAGTTCTCAAGGGCTTACATTATCTTTACAGAGCTTAGATTCCTTGAAATCTAGAGATTTGCAAATTTTGTTTTATTTTTCTTAAGAGCCATGTAGTAAATATTTCAGACTTTGTGGGCCGTGAGTCTCTGTTTCAAAGCCAGTTGTGTAAGGCTAGATCTTTTAAGTGTGTCTGTGTACAGCTTTAGTCACTAAAGCCGAGGACGACCACATTTAACCTACAGATCATAGCTTGTCAATTTCTCCAAAATTTTCCCCAAAAGAACAGTATTTTTTTGATGTCCTGACCAAGTACCTCATATGTATTCTTTGTACACAGAAATTGTCAATAAAAGCAGCTATCTTTTAAAATCATTGTTTTAGTGGCGCTTGCCCATTGACTTTTACTCTTTAGTGAGTACAGTGAAGATTCCGAGAAAGGTATAGCAGAACCCTGTTTTATAAAACAGGCTGTCACAAGGCCTTGTGTAGACTGTTGTTAACAGTAAGTACAACATGTGTATGTTCTTGTGACTCCTAGCCATATCAGAAATCTTTGAGTTTGCCTGTCATTCATAACTGCCAGTCACTATGCTTGTGGCAAATTAAACTTGGAATGTGCATGGGATTCTGTTTGTGTTTTGTTTTGAATGTGCATGTCTATGTGTGTCTGTGCATGTGAGTGCAGTAACAGAGGACAGAGGAGATGCTGATCCCCCAGAGCTGGAGTTAGAGGTGACTGTGAGCCACCATGTAGGTGCTAAGAATTTATCTCAGACCCTCTGTAGGAGCAGCTAGTGCTCCTAATCACCGAGCCATCTCTGCAGCCCCCATGCATGGGATCCTTAAAGCTAAAGGTGACCATAGAAATTCCCTTACAGTTCGCACAAAATCCTTGCCCACTGGTGGCACTGGTAGTTTCTCTAAATGCAACGACACCTTGGCATCCACAGTGGGAGATAAGGCTTCATAGAATCCAAGACTGTTTTTCTTTTCAACCTAAACCTTTACTAGAGCAGGATGGAAGGCTGTGGTTTTTAGTTTGGGAGAGAAGGCAGCTAGATTAAATACAGTTCTTACCATGGGTGACCTAGTGACTGTAGCTCTACAGGCTAGGAAGCCTCGGTGAGCTGCCTCTGTGCTCCCAGCATCTTTCCAGCTTCCTCATGTTGTGAAACTTGAAGGGGAGTAACTGCATGAAGTATGATACTTGTATGTAGTATAAAGATAATAACAAGTATCTAAATGTAACTTAGGCAAAAGGGGTCACCTGTAATCAGCTGGCCTTCTATATATGTATAGGTATACACACATAGTAATTTATCAAGAAACAAGAAGACATAGCCCAAGGAATGTATCATTAGGTAACTTTGCCAGTAGTGGGTAACATAGAGTGTACTTAGAAAAAGAAGATGTTACAGTTACTCTTGGGGCCACATTTGTAACTATCTGTGGGCTGGTGTCAACCGGTGTGTCCCAGTGCTATGTGACTCTTGAGATTCCATGTTAATGTCCCTAGCCAAGTTGTTATCCTAAATCAGCAACAAGTTATCTAAAAGTCTGGGTATGTGTATATAAACTTTATTAGTGGTTTCTAAGTTTCAGATATTGCAAGACTTGTTTTAATGCTTTTTTCCCTAGATTATGTGATTTCACAGAGACAAAAAATGTCACTTATGTGCCCTTAGATTCTCATGATGCAGTTTTGAGATTTAATTCTGCCCCTACACGTGGCTATGAGAAAGATGTCGGAAATAAAACCACAGTACGCATCATTAACTCCCAGGTAAGATGGATGGAGTGTTTTCACTGGTATATTTTGCAGGCAAATCATTTAAATGAGTGAATAGGAATATCGTTATCCATAACCACATTATCTTGCTATTTCTGTGGATCTTTTAAGTGTGAAGAATTAGTGAAGAAAAATGAAGGAGGGCATTTAGATGTTATTTGAATACGAAGAGATGAGAAAGACCAAGAGAAAACTCAGATTAAGCATAGAGAAAGGATTTTTATTTATGTGTGTGTAACATTTTGTTATCATAGCGTAGTGGGTCTCAACCTTCCTAAAGCTGTGACCCTTGAATGCAGATCCCTGTGTTATGGCGACACCTGGTCATAAAGTTATTTTCACTGTGACTTCCTAACTGTAATCCTGCTACTGTTAGGAATGGTAATTTGGGGAGTTAGAGGTTTGTCAACGGATTCATGGCCCACAGTTTGAGAACCACATGAAACATAAGCGCTCTCAGGATATCTTTGAAACTTCAATTTGTGACATTGAAATTTTGAAAAATGAAAGTAAGTTGCTTAATGGGACATGAAAATACCCCCTTTTCTTCATGTTCTTAATGTCTTTCAAATCTATGGAAAAGATTATTCTCAGAACAAACCACAATCTCTAATTTCCAAAATATGTAGAAAAATGAGATGCTACATGATTTATGGTGAGTTGCTCGCAGAACAAGCTATTAACACTCTGCATGGTTCACTGCACCAGTGAACTGTGGCGAAGTAAAAACAATTACCATATTTTCTTAATTCATATATGTCACTGGCGGTAAGGTCTACATTTTATTTAGTAATTTCTCAGAATGTGATAACCCCACCAAATTACAATACATGTGTCCTGTAAGATACATCATCATTGGTGATGAAAAATGTATCTTCATAATGGTGAAAAAGTTTAACCAATTGAGAATTTCATACATGCATGAAATGTGTTTAGATCAAGCCCACCCTCCAGTTCCTTCCCAGTTTACTTTCTTTTTTGCTTTACAAATCACAAATTCCACCTAGTGCAGGATATATGGATGCAGAGCAAGGCTCTTTTGGAGCCTTAGTGGTGTCTCGGAAACTACATTCCTGAAAACAGCTGGCTCTCCCTTCTCAGAAACGGTCAATTGCTAATAGCTCCTCAGATGGGGTGGGGCTTCATGTCTACTACCCTTCTCTGTCACCCTTCTTTGTCTGGCTTCATTTTGTGCATGCTGTCACAACTACTGTCTGTTCAAATGAGTGACTGTGCCATTGTATCCGGAGAACACTGTTTCTGTGGAGGTGTCTACTGTGTCTGGCTCTTACATTCTTTTCACCCCCTCTTCCGCAGTGATCCCTGAGCCCTGGGGAGATGAGGTATGATGTGTGTCTCATTGAGTGCTGGGCTTTCTGAAGTCTTGTATTCTCTACATATTAACCAGTCATAGTTCTCTGTGTTAATCACCATCTACTGCAAAAAGAAGCTTCTCTGTTCAGGGTTGAAAGACGCATGTGCCTATGGGTATAACCGCATGTATATTAGGAGACAGATTGACACTATTTAGCAGAATAGTAGTAGATTCTCCCCTAGGGCCTACCTATCATAAACTCCCAACCCTGTTACTTGTACGAGGCAAGAGTTTAACATTTTATGGAGTGGGCCTGAAATCCAGTGAGAAAGTCGTTTGTTATTCCCAGAACTTTCATGCCACTATTGCACAAATAGGCACATCATTACTTAACTCCCAGGGTTCCCATCTGGGTGAGACTGATGATAACTTCACCTGCGATGGCATGCCTAATACCTCAGAGCGCTGTGAAAGCTAGTCAGTAGGGACGAAACCTCCAGTGAGTGCCAGGCTGCTTCTTCATGTCTTCTGACAAAAGTCTGTGGTGTCTTCAGTACGAGGGCCTTACCATCAGTTTCTAGAGGGCAACCAAGTACAGAGGCTGTAATTTAAAATTGTTGAGGGTCAATGGAGTGACACTGACCAAAAAAAAAAAAACCCAAACAGGTAACTCATTTGCACTTGGCTTCTTTTTTGATAGCCTGTGGTGTCTGGGAGAAACATTGCCCTCCCCCATTGTAAGGTAGCTCTATTTAAAGCCTTTATATATGTAATTTATATTTTAGGAAGCTTCTGCAGTCGTAGGTCTCAATAAGACATTTTCAAAGGGGTTACCCCTAGTTATCCCCTACACACATATCATTCTATAGCCTGTCTTCCTGTCCCCCACCTCACTTCTTGCTCCATTATTCCCTATACCCCCTTCATGCCATCTGTGTTCTCTCACCCGTCTCCCATGATGTCTTCCTGGGTTTCTGACTTCTTTAGGTACTCCAGTCTCAAAACCCACATCTAGAGATTCAAAGCTAGCATTCGTATGTGAGAGAGATCCTGTGATGGGTTTCGACAACTCACTAAGAATGATTATTTCCCCATTTATCTACAAATCACAATGTTTTTCCTTAACAGCTGAATAGTAGGCCATTGGGCATGTGTACTCTGTTTTCCTTATTCATTCATCAGGTGATGGACACCTAGGCTGTTTCCTTCCTGACTTACGAATACAGCTGTGATGAACATGGCTGACCACATATCTCTGTAGTATAGAGTCCTAGGGTATATGCCCAAGTGGGTTAAAGACTAGATCTATATCTAGCCTGTTGTGGACCCTCCACATTGATTTTCATAGTGTCTGCCTGTACCCTTTTGCAATCCCATCAACAATTGAAGATTTTCCATCTGCCCACACCCATGCTTGAGGTTAACTTTTTAAAATGCTATTTGAGCCATTCTCACTGGGGTAACATGAAATCTCAAATTTAACTTGCGTTTCTCTTATAGCTAAGGATGTTGAACTTTTTTTTTAATGTTCTCAGTTATTTGTATTTCCTCTTTTGAGAACTCTGCTTAGTTCCATGCCCCAATTTTTAATTGGATTGCTTGTTTTTGTGGTTTTCAGTGTGTTTTAGCTCTTTGTTGCTCTAGACACCATCCTTCTGTCAGATGTATAGATGGTAAAGATTTTCCCCTCTTGTTTAGGCTGATGCTTCACTCGAGTGATGGTGTCATTTGCTGTACAGAAGCTTTTCAGTTTTATTAGGTCCCATTTGTCAGTGGTTGGTCTTAATGCCTGTGCTTGATAGCTTTTAAAAAAGATGGATGGCAGGTGAAATTGATGGATCCATCCAGAAGGAGATAGGACCTGGGAGGAGGGGCAACAGCTGACACCTCCTAACTCAATTCTGCCTGTTCCATACCTACCCCTGTCTCATGTCACGCATCAAAGGTAATAAGGAGACTGGGAGACTGAATTAGCTGGGGAGCTTCATCTTGCAAGGGATTGCCGGCATCCAGAGCACTAAATTAGGTGCAGACTTGATGAAAGTGGAGAAAACTGTGGGCTCGCTTTTGCTTTATTTAAAAAGAAAAGGAAAAAATGTCTTTAAATGTACTTTATTTGCTTTACCACGTGATACCAGCCTTATGCCCTCTCCCAGAGGAAAATATAAAACCGGAGCCTTGCTCTCATTCAGCCTTTTACTTGTGACTTGTTTTAAAAACATAACTTTGAAAAAGCAAACACTAGTCATTAAGAACTTTTTTCCCTCCCCTTGTGTGCTTACAGATTCTAGCCAACCCCAGCCATCACTTCATTGACAGCTCCTTATATAAAGATGTTATCCTGGTGGCCTGGGACCCAGCTCCTTATTCTGCTAATCTTAACCTGGTGAGTATTTCCTTGATGACATGGACCATGGGTAGGACAGTGTCTCTGAATAATTTCCCTTAAGAAATTGCAGGTCAGTGATGGGTACTAACTCACGTGTGTACCATACACCTTTCAGTACCATTTGGTGTAGCAGCATAGCTGCCTTCTACTATGTATGGTGCTTTTTCTCTGAGAACTAGAGAAAGCATAGCATATGTAAAGGCTGAGAAAGCTGTAGTTATACCAAAAAGGAGGCTGATCAAACCAACAGTAGTTCCAAAATCATAGGTTGGTAACAAGAGCTTTGGAAATGAACTCAGTGTGGTTGACAAAAACAAAACTAAGTTGTTCATTGTTGCTTAAATAAATAAAGACTGTCCCTGATTTTCTTAAGGATGCTTCTCATTGGCTCTTTCTGAATGGGTTAAATTTATGGAATAACCACCAAATACAAGCAAGTTGTATGTTTTACCTCATGGCAAACTGTTACCTTCCTAAAGGAGAAACTAGCTGTGTTGGATGGAACAGTGTATGAAAAGCCAGTAGGCTTGTAAAATGGATGATAGTCATGTGTTAGTTCGCAATGCTGTTGGCTGAATGAGTAAGTGTCATGACTTGATTTACCCAAACTGGGGAGCATACAGCCTTCTTCAAATGGATGTGGGTGAAATGTGGAAAATCTGCTTTCAAAACACACTGCTTGAGTACCAGGAGACCAGCATACTGTAGTGTGAACCAAACCTTTCTACAGTTCTCGTCATCAAGCTGGAGTAGAACATAATAGTCCTGTCAGCCCCACTGCTGTGACTCCAGCTGACCATGGAGACCCCTGGCCCACGGCCTCTCCGCTTTACTCTCTGACCTCTTCCACAAAATGCCCGCCACCTCTTAGCTAGCCCCAGGTCTCATTGTTTTGTGAATAATTCATCATTGGGAGAGATCGGAGGAAGGAAAGGGAAGGGGAAATATGTCATTGTAATAACAAAAATAAAAGAAATAATTAAAAGATAAAGCATTATTCCTGCCAGGGTTAGAACTGTGATCTCTGATTGTACTTCCCCAGGTAATTGGATCCTTCCCCTCTCTCCAGCTCCAGGCTGGCCCATGACCCTCTTAAGTACCCCCCCCCCCCCTCAGACCTCCACAGTGCTGTTTCCTTTCACAACATGATCTTCTGTTCTGAATTCCAGTTGTTTTTGTTTGGTTTTAGTGGTATAAGAAGCCAGACTACAACCTTTTCACTCCATATATCCAGCACCGCCGGAGACACCCAACTCAGCCATTTTACATTCTTCACCCCAAATTCATATGGCAGCTTTGGGACATTATCCAGGAGAACACTAGGGGAGAAAATCCAGCCCAATCCACCATCTTCTGGATTCATTGGTAGGTGTGTCTAGAAGTTGATAATTGGTTGTGTGTGACTTGTATTGTGTTTTTCAGCCATGTTTATGGTTTTGCCCCATTTCTCCATTTATGTTGAGGCTTTTCACCCCATTTATACTATATTTCCTGTATAGGGTATATGAAGGCATGTCTTGATGCCCTGGGGAAGATGACAGGCTGTAACTGAACCAAAGGTATTGACTTTGTTGTCTCTCTAAGTTTACTAAATGTATAGTATTCCTTGGTCTGCACACAGGGTCTCCATCAGAAGAGGGGAGATTTGTAGAGACAACAATGGCTTCATTTAAATTAAGGACACAGTATCCTCAAGTGAGGCCTGGAGCTTTTGGAGTAGATTACAGCACCATAGTGATATGAAATATTTTATATAAAATCCCAGGAAAACCTTAGTGTGACTATTTTAAGGTAATGCCTCAGATAGTTTCATTTGAAATCCCCAATTCTTTTATAATTTTATTTACATAAGATTTTTAAAATTTATTTTAACATACAGACCACAGTTTCCCTTTCATCCTTCCCTCCTCCCCTCCCTTTCCACCACTTCTCCTCTGTCTCTATTCAAAAAGGGGCAGGTCTCCCATGGGCTTGAACAAAGCATGGTACATCAAGTTGACACAGAACCAAGCTCTTCCCCTGAATCAAGACTGGCCAAAGTAGTCCAGCATGAGGAACAGGTTCCCAAAAGCCAGCTAAGCACCAGGGACCGGTCCTGATCTCCTTGCTAAGAGCCTTACACAGAGGCCGAGCTACACATCTGTCACATACATGTAGAGGACCTAGGTTGGTCCCTTGCAGGCTCCCTATCTGTTAGTCCCAGGAACTCTATGGCTTCCCCTGTCATGCCCCACCACCCCATCCCCCACTCCCGCCCAGCTTGTACAATACTATTTTTCTAAAGTCCTGTGGATTTAGGAAAGGAAATTTAACCCGGTTTTCAGCAGAGACTAAATGTGTTAGAACAGTGATTAGAGCACATAAGGGGATACCACAGTCAAGTTTAATAAAGTCTGTTTTCATATCATCACCATATTTGATAAAGGCAAGAATTATAAAGCAGAGTTGACCGGGGGGGAGGGGGGGGCCGGGAAGGGGGGGCAAAGGTAACTAATAGAGATAGAGATTCAAGGTTTGAAAGGCTCAGCCAGATGGTTGTAGCCATGGAAGGTAATTCCCAGACTGAAGAGAAGCTCGGACCACAAGGGCAGCTCTCCCAGGGGCTGTTCATTGTGGATGTGGGGTTCTCAAAGA
This sequence comes from Mesocricetus auratus, assembly GCF_017639785.1. Classification (NCBI taxonomy): domain Eukaryota; kingdom Metazoa; phylum Chordata; class Mammalia; order Rodentia; family Cricetidae; genus Mesocricetus; species Mesocricetus auratus. Next base: position 36,036,969 of record NW_024429202.1, on the reverse strand, counting down.
CCCAGCGTTGGCCTTGTGTCAGGAAGTGAGCTACAAATTCATTGCCATTGCAACAGAGAAGGCTGGGAATACCTAGGTTTGTGTTTGCATTCTTCTCTGCAACTTGAAGGCATTGAACCTTAAGTTGCTTAATGCTGTGGTCCTCAATACACTCGAATGAGACGTGTAATAAAGTCTCTTAAAGGACGAAGCAGGGTAGATAGCTGACCAGCTGCAGCTGCTGTTTTCCAGGGTTGCCTGTGCTCAGTGCAGCATCTGTTAGCCACGTGACTGTTTACATTTCAATTAGTTCTAATTAAATAGAAAATAGCATCCGTTTCGGAGGCTGACCAGCCCTATTTCAGGGACTCGACTGTGGCAGCCTCCTGGTGGCTACCATATGAAACAGCACTATAGGGAGTCTTTTCATTGTCCCAGGGCCATGGTAGAGAGCACTGCTAAGTTTTGCCAATGAAAAGAAACTGTAACACAGCAAATTGGTAAGAAAACATGGGTTCCCACCAGGCCCTCTGTGCTATGTGGATGGAGATCCAGGGGCAATAGAGGACTTCTGTGTCATTAGATTCAGTCTCTGAGTCTAGGCCTCACCTTCCTGAAGGGTGTGAGATTCTCACCACAGTGGGCAGTGGCAACAACGTGGGTAACCTTTACCAGTGCCCTCTGGGCATCCCCATGCTGTTGTGGTCTTTATACTTCCTCTTTGACCTGGATGAGATGGAGTTGACCTGTTCAGTTTACTGGATGTTCTCAAACAGATGGGACTGATGCCAACCACATCTCAGTCTCTCTCCCATGACAACTTCTGTGACATCAGTGAGGAGGGCTGTTTTGTTTTGTTGCTGTGAGATCAAAAGTATGCTCCAGATACCTTTTTCCTGCTCTAAAGTCCCGCTGAAATGTTGACTTGGTTACTCAACATCTGTTACCCCTAAGTGCTGCAAGCTCCTGAACAAAACCAATTTCAGAGGGACAAAGAGGGTTAGAATGTTTTACTGTATGCTTGGCACTGGGAACTGGTCAGCATGGAGGTCCCCATCCAGAGATAGCCCAAAGCAGGGTCTTCCTCATCTTGCTCTGTGTTCCTGTCTGGTACTCCGCTGGGTGAAGCCGAGAGAATCACTTTCTTCACTAACTGTTATCCATATATAAGGAGTAGCTTCGTGGTTGATTGCTCATGCAACAGACACAGCCTGCATTTTCTTAAGCATGCTGAAGAGTTTGCACAAATGAAATAGAGAGACCTCATACATCTGGATTCCGCATCCATGGATTCAAATAGCCACTAACTGAAAATATTTTTTTAATTACATCTTTTCTGAATACAAGACAAGACCTTTTCTCTTGTCTTTATTTCGCAAGTAATAACAACTATTTATATTACCTATATGTTGTTTGAGGTATTTTAAGTCATCCAGAGATACATAGAGCATATGGAAAGATATATGGAATGCTGCAACATCTTGTAAGTGGCTTGAACATCTTTGGATTTGGGTATCTGCATGGGGCCCTTGGTCCAATTCCCCAGATACTAAGGAATGACAGTATTTGGTGAATGAACACAGACTCTCAACGTTTAGCATGCCTCACATCATCCATGAGTTTCCTATATTAGTAATCCATTTCTGCAAAGCAAAACTCAGCAACTGAAAACAATGATTGGTATGTATAACCTCACAGACCTGTGCAAGCCAGTAATCCAGGGACAGATTGGCTGGGTGATTCTTAGTCTCTCCACAGCTTGTAACCACCTGTTTCTTCTAGCTATATTCCTTCTGTTACACAAGTTGGTAACCTTGCTGTGACAAGGGGACCGAGACAGGACAGGCAGTCAGGAACCAGTGAGAGCCAGTTTAGAGGCTAACTGCAACAGCGTTTTAAACCAAAGGTCCTGAGTAAGTGGAGGAGGTTGGGATTTCTGTTTCTTATAGTCTCACAGAGCACTGATGCTGGTTCTGGGGTATTTACATCCCCACTCTCTCCGCTCCATAGGAAAAATATCAAAGTTGCAGGGAACTGTAAAAGCCTAGTCCGCATGTTCTGTACTGACTGTCAATAAGGTCACAAGCTTGGATGCTGTAAGGGGACCCAGAGTTCCAACCCACTCTGCTGCTTATCACTTAATTATGGTAATAATTAAACACAAGTGGAATAATTTTTATTTATGTTACTTTAAATAATACAGGATTCTGCAAAATACAATATGCATCTTTATCTTTTGAAATGGTGTAGCATTAAGCCTTACATTCTGGCCCTACTAGATGTTCATGGCATTTGTATTCCTTTCTTTAACTCACAAATGGGCAAAGAAAATTCAAACATAAACAGCTATCTATGCCCCTGTTTGTACTGGTACATATTTCTTGTACATAGTGTTTCTTTGAAGTCTGTTTGCTTTGCTCTCACCTTCTTGTCCCCGCTCTAGTCCATGGCCTGTCTGCTTCCTTCCCCTCGTCTCTCTTTTGCTTTCATACACACTGTTTCATGTGTCTATAAAATATATAGGCTCCACAAATGATAGAAACTGTGTACAACCAGGATCCTCCGGAAGACCAGAGATCCAGTAGAATGAATGTTCGCTGTTAGGTTGGTTTACACAGCAAGAGGCAGATAGTTCAGTGACAGCAAAGTGTTAGTGGGAAGAGATGTCTGGAAGATCTGCTCTTGTGCAGGCTGCCTGGCGGGTCTAGAGCTGTGTCAACACTGGGACTGCGCCCCCGTGAGGGAACAAGTCATTTCCCCCGTGCTTTAGAAGCTGCACGTTCTCTCACAATCAGCTTCTCCTGTAGAATCCATTTGGAACAAAAGTGCTTTATTTACAGCTGAGCACATTGCACTTTAGAACTTCTCCACACCTCAGTGTTGGGAAATTATCTCATTCAGAGGTTTGCAGTTCATGTATGTTGATTTCATCAAAGCTAAGCATTTATTATCCTTTCAAAATAATAAAAATGGGCCTAGAGAGATGGCTCAGCAGTTAAGAGTCCCCATTACTCTTGCAGAGGACTTGGACTCTGTTCTCAGCACCCTCATGACAACACACAACCATCTGGAACTCCAGTTCCAGATCTGATGCCCTCTTCTGGCCTCCACAGGCTTCTGCAAGCATGTAGTGCACATAAACTCACACAGGGAAATACATGTACATTGAAATAAAAAGAATAAATCTTTAAGTAGTAATAATAAATGACCTAGAAGACATGTAAAGAATTGTAATGATTAATATAAATATATAATACATATTCATATTAAATGAATTAAACTATACTTCTACTATATTCATTAATATCATTAATATTAATATGATACTTATTAAACCTTTTATATTTACAATGTTTCTAGTCTTCTAAAATTCTGGATGAGTACTGTAAAATCATGTTTTCTACATTTTAAACATCAGATCTATGTTACAAATTAACAACCCTGCCTGTCAAAATATTTTGAAGAATCATTATTTAAAATATGAATATTTATTGCATTGAAACATTAAAAATTAACTCAAATTACATATTAATAACTGAAAATTATCTTTCAAAACATTTCTAAATAATTCTGGATATATTTTGACTTGATGGCATGGTCATTACTTAAAAATGATTGAAAAACCTGACTTCTAAAAGTGTGTGTGTGTGTGTGTGTGTGTGCGTGTGTGTGTCTGTGTATGTCTGTGTATCCCACACTGCAGTGAAGGTCAAAGGACAATTTGCATGAGACTCAAGAATTTATCAGGTTTGGTGCCAGGTTCCTTTATCCACTAAATTTTCTCACCGAACCCAAAATACATTTTTTTTTTGAAAAATCCATTTCAATACTATGTAAGTCAAAAGAAACCTGGATACATTATTTGTTCTCACATAGCTATAAGACCAACACTTTGACCAAAGTTTAAGGAAAATTGTGCTTACTGTTTCGTTAGCCTTGCTTGGCAGCAGTATTGGGTGAAGGTCTTGATGTGTGGTCCAGGATGGTATCAAACATGGAAATTCTCCTGATTCAGCCTCCTGAATGTTGAAAACACAGCTGTAATTGGCAGCTCTTAAAAAAAAGAATCTCCTGTAACTTTATAGATTCTATAAAAGGAAATAAATAACATTATTAACTAAATGTTTAAGCATTGTGAAAACACCAGATAGTTCTCCTCATCCTTCCTAGCACCATCTTTCTGATTTTATTTTATACCAGTTCATGTCTCTATCACATCCGGGTCTTAGTGTGACAAGTGTGCCCCCAGCGGGCTCCCGTAGCCCCAGCACACATTCAACACATACTGGGAAAATGAGTGGGTGGGACTAGGTCTCTCAACTTCTGGATCGTCCCTCAGTGTAATGTATAGCTCCTGCAGGATGCTTAACTCCTCCTGGGTCATTTTGTGGTTAAGACCTTGAATTCTTCAGATATCAGAATAAAATCAGGGCCCCAATTTACTAGCTCTAGCCCCCAATTTTTTATGTATGAAACAAAACTCTTTGTCATGAAGTTTTCATGTGGCTAAGCACATTAACTACTCAATAGTGCTCATTCTTAGCTATAACTCTGCTGTGCCTCATTCAACAACTTGCTCCAGGTAAAATGATACCACACTCCCAACTGGAAGTAGACTGCTCCCTCATTAAAGGCCTAATCAAGGTGAAAGTAGCCTTTCATTTCCTGTGATGTTCAAAGGCCAGAGAGTTCGTTACATACCCTAGTTGTTGCCTATTTTTAATTGTTGAGTATTTTTATTGTTGCAGAGTACTTGATATCATGGGACAGTTACATCAAAGAGCCATTGCTCTGGCCATGTACTAATATATACTACAAATATATTCTGTATGTGTCATACATTTTCCTTTCTTAAGCTACTTCCTTAAGTCTCAAGTCTTATGGTTAGGTGGCCATCCTGAGCATACATCACCTGGTTGTATTTATACTTAGAGTCTGCGTCTGTCCGCAGGGTACACTAGAAGATGCTCTGGAAATGTAGTATGAGTCCCGACTCCCCAGAGAAACAGTATGGAACAATGCTATAAATTTAGCTGATGCGGCAGAACCATTTAGAACCCATTTCTTTGGACAGTGTTTTTTTTAAAGATTTACTTATTTATTACATATACACCAGATTGAATTGTAGATGGTTGTGAGCCACCATGTAGTTGCTGGGAATTGAACTCAAGACCTTTGGAAGAGCAGTCAGTGCTTTTAACCTCTGAGCCATCTCTCCAGACCCCTTGGGCAGTGTTTTAATCTATTACCATTTCTCTCTTTCATCGCTAGTTAGATACTAGTGATTGCGTCTTGGAACCTGATGTGTTGAGGTCATTAATTCTGCTCTATCCTGACTGAGTAGAGAATTCTTTCCTTGGACTCCTATAGCTTCTCTTGTGCCCATGTGAGGTTAACTACTTTTATAGAGGATGGATGCACTCAGTGAGAGTCATAAAGCCTGGCTCACTGCTGGCTGTACACAGAAAGTGCCCAAACAATCCAGGAAAGACCAGCATCCCTGATATTAGTGGGCCACTTATGACCAGGAGTCTAGCACACTAGGTGCTGAGCAGGTTTGTAATGTCCTACTGACAATTTTATTATTATTATTGTTATTGTTATTATTATATAAACCACCAACATTCCATCAATTTTTAAAAAGCAAATTCTACTGGTGATATCATAAGTAATATTTCTATAATTCACAGCAACAACCTGCTACTAATGTTTTTTTCATTATATAAACCATCAACACTCCATCCATTTATCAAAGGCAACCTCTACTGACGATATTGTAAGTAATACTTCTAAAATTTACAGAGGCAAACCCTATAATTTCAGGCTATTTAATACATATACAAGAATTACATGCTTAAAAATTAGTCATAACCTCTTTTTCTCCATTTTATGTTGCATTTTAGAATCCAGTTTTCTGAGATACTGTTCAAACTGAGAACATTAATGCAAAATATCAAACAAATTAAGTCCTTATTTGTGGTGGTATAAAATATATCATAACTTCTTGCATTTTCTATAAATAACGAAATAAATGACATAATATAAATGAACTAAAATTGACTTTCAGGTATTACTATTGTGTGTGTTTTATTCTTTGATGCAGTAAATGCATCTTGGATTTTTCTCTTATCATGTGAGTTCATATTTCCAATAACTTTGAATCACAGATATTTTCTGTAAATTCACTTTAAAAGTTACTTATTCTCTTGAAGAAATCAGAAGTATACTTGTTAAGTGTTCCATCTCTTGATCAAATGTGTAGAGCAACTCATAAAGCAGCTGCAAGATTTCCATTAGCCTGCCATGTTTCAATGCCCCAAGCCTTTCCACCCTCACCACCCATCTAGACTGCGTCTTCCTACTCTTATTGGGCATACTCAGAAATTCCTAATTGACTCTGTATGACCAAGTGTTTATTCAAAGTGATTTAAACTGATTTTTTGCTGGTACTTACCAATTTGCTGTTTTATACCAAGAGCTCATATTGCTATTCGATGGAAAGATGTTTATACAGAGAATTTGCCAATGTTAAATATTCTGCCAAGTGAAGGAAGTATAAGTTTTGTTGAGTCAAATTCTGCTCATGCTAAGTGTTTACCTGAGTCCCATGGTGTCCCATGGATGTATGCACATCCACAGGGATGCCTGACTCCTACAGTGTGTCATACATACAATGGCATTTCCTGACTCCCACAGTGTGTCACATGTATGTGTGCATGCCCACAAGGCTTCCTGACTCCCACTGTGTGTTGTGAATGCATGCACACCCATGAGGCTTTATAGATAACACCCCATTCATTGTAAGCTTGATAAAATATGAACAAAGGGTCAGCTCTGCCTTTGGTTCAGCTTTCAAAGCAAATAATTATCCATCTGCTTATCATGCTGACTCATATAACATGCCATCTTATTAAGACCAATTGAGATGGTTTTTAGTTGCTTTGATAATTTGACTACCGTATACAATATTCAAAAACATACAGTTTGGCAAATGATACCTCCTGAATCATAACTTCCCAGAACATACTGATAACTTTGTATGTTCAAATGAATCCCTCTTGAGGAGTTTTCTGGAAAAAAAACCTGGCTGAATAAAAAAAGTCATGAGTTGAATTTTGTTTAAAGATTTTAAGTACCTGGCTATATGCCCATTTGATTAGCTTGGGAAATACATCAAAAACATTTAGGTACTTGTCTGTCTTTCAGAAGTCCAGCTCCAAGTCGAAATCAGCATGACTTCTGTTAGTTATGAAAGCAGTTAAAATTTGGTAGTAAGTAAACAAAATTACTTAACAGAAATGTTCTTTAAGTAATTTTTCAGAGTTCGTGGCTATAGAATTGTATAGTACTAGCTGAACTAGAGAACTTGGGTTTATTTTGTTTTTCTTTTTAAAATTATTTTCTAATTCATGTAATTCTCAGGAGAAATTAAAAATAAGATCAATTAACATTATAGCCAGATATGAATTTCCTATGTCAGTCTGGTATAGTGAAATGTTTACAAAGTGATATTTGAATTTAACATCTATGTTATCTATACACAAAAACTGTCCAGAAAGGCATGGCGGCTGATTCTCAGGCCTACTTGTGAGGTTGGCCCATCGCCACTACCTAGGAACATGGTCTTGGAGTAGGTTTCCAACCCCTCTACACCTAGAGTGCTACTCACTGAGCCTGTGAGCCTTTTGAGGGTTTGAAATTTTGGAACATGCCAAGCAGAGGCCTGCTGTGATCCACTCCCACCCAATCCCTGAAAGACAAGCATCTAACATACTTCCCTTGTTAGCATTCCAGATGCAATGCTACCTTTGTCATCTCAGCTTAGTCTCTGTGGCCTGAGCAGCAGCAAGTATGTCCCCCCTATCGTTCAAAGGCAGATAGAAGTTCAGATGAAGGTTCTGGCTAGTTCATGTTTTGAAGAAGGCTCCCTTCCTGCCTTCTTGCTGTGTACGTACATGATACAGGGAGAAATCCATAAATTAATAAGGACTTAGTCTTTGTAACATGCTCCCCTAATCCCTCTGTCACCGGCAAACTGAGAGTGAGGATCTCAACAATGCATTACAGGGTGTCTGTCACACCACTGCTGGAGGAGTGAAGGACATCTGGTGTGACTTCTGGAAGGAGGTGGCAGGGCTTTTGTCTGGCTTTTCCAGAGCTTCTCTTTTGCTGCTTTTGCATGTGTCCTTTGTTGTGATATGGTGGAGCAGTGTGCTAGACCCTGTGGGTTGCCTCATGAGTCATCAACAGTAGAGCTGTGTGAGACTCTGACACAGTAGCTTACTGATCCAGAGGACAAGGGAGCCCAATGCTATTGCTCTGACATCCTCTGCAGGACAACTTAGATAGGACAGAAACAGCATGACTTTATATTTTGTTCACAATAAGTGAGGATAACGCTTTCAAATAATGGATTAAGGAACACTTCCTTTAAAGTTTCAAGTTAACCAGACTTGGATTCACCCACCTTGAATGCCAGAATTTCATCAGCCAAATGGAGGAAGATCACAAGTTCAGGGTTAACCTGTGCTATGTTACTAGGCCCTGTCTCAAAAACAAAAACACAAAACAAAACAAACAAAAACTTCATGGTGGTGGTACAGAAAAAATGGAGAGAGAAAGGAGGAGGGGGGAAGGGAGAGACAAGAAAACCTAGACTGAGTGAAGAGGAGCATCACTTCATGATGAGGTTTTGTTGTTGCCTACTGGAAACACTTAAAATTGAAAACAGCTTCAGTAATGACAACCTCATGAGGATCCTAACTTACTATTTGTCATTGCTCTAACCCAGCCTGTATTCTAACTCAGGGTACTTCTGAGAGAATACATTTCTTGGGCTCAAGCAATCCTTCTGCTCTAAAGTAGCCCAGGCTACAAGTGTACCATATCACATGTTCCCAAGAAACATAATTTTGTGAATAAAATTCTTAAAATTTACACCCTGATACTATTGTGTAGATCTGTTCTATGCAGGATTCCGTTTTAGAACTGTTTGGGGAATGGTTTATATTTAATATATAATAAAGTTTCATAATCAGCTTCTATAGCATGTGTTTCTTCAGAACATAATAATCCTTTAGGGGATACTCTTGTTGACTATAGGAGCACACTGGAAGTTATAAATCACACACTGGAGCAAGGTCCCCTTACATTCAGTTTTATCTTTGTATGTCAGTTTTAGGTCTGCAGTAATAACTGAACAAGTGGCTGGATATGTGCAGTACATATTTATATGTGTTATATATATATTTATTCCACCATTAACCTTCCTTCATAATGGAAGCTGTAACACCGCAAGTGTGAAGCATGTGTCACCAAAGTCACCCCTGGAAGTCACCACAACTCCATGCCCCCTCCCCAGGAAAAGGCCCCCACCCCGTGCTTGGAGCTGCTCAGTCACTGTATGTTCATTTCCCTCTCTGCCAGGAATCCTCATCATGATGTCCATGTGCAGGGAGGTGCACGTGTATGAGTACATCCCATCTGTCCGGCAGACAGAGCTTTGCCACTACCACGAGCTCTACTACGACGCAGCCTGCACTCTGGGGGCATACCACCCACTGCTCTATGAGAAGCTCCTGGTGCAACGCCTAAACATGGGCACCCAAGCAGATTTGCATCACAAGGGCAAGGTGGTACTGCCAGGCTTCCGGGCCCTGCGGTGCCCGGTAACCAGCCCCAACAATACGTACTCTTAAAATGGAACTCTTGGGAACTGATGTGCAATAAGGTACTACTGTTGTCCTCAAAGTCACAAAAGAATACTTGAAGATAGATTTAGACAATGTGTTGTCTTTAATTGTAACTTAGTGGCCATGAGAATTCTTTCTAGTCTAAGCCATTGAGTAACTGTTACTGCTATGAATATAGAAATGGAACTTTGAAACTATCCAAGAAATAAGCAAAAAAAGGATACATAGAAAGAAAACAGATGTGTACCCATGGGCATGATACCTCTAAACATGTTAACCTCTACATCAGAGACACTCTTTATCACAGTTGGTTCCAGCCATGAGTTAGGGTGATACTACTAGTAATATGGTTTCCATCTAGAAATATCCAAGTTGGGGTCCTGTTGCTAGCATGTCACTTGTATGCATTAAGCAGCCTGGATTCTGTGATGGATGTCTGAAGTCTCACTCCACATATCTTGTCGGGCATCTGATTTTCAACCATGCCTTTGAAGCGCTGCTTCCTGGTGCTGTCTGGATGTTATGACGGAGAACCAGACCACACTTAGAAAAGTACAACTCATCCATTCCAGGAAGCCAAACCAAACCCCTGCTGCCAGCAAAGAACAGCTCCTTTGTCTTCCTGCAGCATCCCATACCTGGCCAGCAGCACTTGGCGCATGTAGGCAGCAGTCCAGGTGGTACCTGCAAGGTCATGACTGGTCAGGCATCCCTTCCCTGGCTGTTCCATTTTATGCTCCTGGCCTGCAAAGGCACCCCGTAGCTCTCATATAGCCAGTGACAAACATGCAAGGCAATTACTGCATCCCTGAAGGTCAGCCAAGGGACATCCTTGTTCCTTCCACACTATAAAGAGAGGATTTGGAGTGCTCACTCTGAGCTGCAGGGGATGCACTCCTGTAAATTCTGTATGCAGTTTCTGCAGGCTTTCTCAGCTATTGGAGACTTGCCCTTCGTGTGCTCTGAATGTCCCCAGTTCACTGACAAAAGGCTAAGAGCCCATTCTTGTTTTCATCAGTATGTTTTATGTTAACAATGTGGCAGAGCCACAGAATGGTTTCTAACAAGGTGACTATATGTGTGGCAGATGCATGGGCAGGAGCAAGTGTTCTTCCCAGCATGTTCCTGTACTGAGATTTTTAACCTAAGCTTCTGTCACTAATGCATCCTTTTGTGTGGATTTTTTGTTTGTTTTTCAATGAAGACAGTGGAAAAGAAGCGTTTTAGAATTCTTGTTTCAATATCAAATCAAAGCAACTCTCAGTGGTATAGTTAAGAGTTTTTGGCAATGACAATAGCAGTTTAATTAAATGCAACCCCCCCTTGCAAAATGTGTGGCTATCAAAATTTTGTAGGGGGAAAATATGTTTGTTTCCTGATTAGTTTTGTCCTGGCATGCTCTAAGGATTGCTTCCCAAGGAAGCATAGTTTTCTGAGACCGCCAGCTTCTGTTTGACTATTCTTCCCAGCAGAGCTGAAGCAGGCCTGCAGACATGCCCAGTGGCTTGCTACAGCAGTTAAGTGAGAAGAGTCGGGGTTATGACTGCATCTGCTGAGAGCCCATGCTGAGCTCCACAACTGAGCATCATCTGCTCACCCGGGTCCGGCCTTGCAGTCTCACAAAAGCTTGGCCTTGTCCCCATGTTGACATGTCTAATCCTGTCCGTAACTCTTGAGGACACGCTGGTGTGGGATGTGTATTTACCCCTAGAGTCCTTGGATGATTCTAGATCTTCCAGGCTTTGCCATTTTAAATGCTCACAAACATTAATAGTCTTGAAGGGGATTCACTTACTCGGCATACTTATTATCCCGGACAATCCCCTTTGGTGGCATGAGAATTTGGTTAGAGAATAACTTATTGAGGTCAGTGTAAATAGTCAAGTTCAAAAGCCCCACAAAACACTTCAAAGGCTGTTAAATAGCATTCTGTTGTCGCTCATGTACTTTTAAAAGGCGGCTCTCAGTTTTACAGGGGTTACAAGGAGACTGTAGAGCATAAAGGAAATTTAATTAAATTTTTTGAATTTATTATGGCCCTAAAGACTCTTGGGAATCAGAGTCTGTTAAACACTCAGAAAATGTGGTGCCCATATTAATATACTGTTGGCTAGGCACTCTTGTATTTAAAAGTTTAAATAGCTTAGCCTCTTGCAAATGTCACACAGTGATGGCTAATGTGATGGCTGCTTCTTGTATTAGCTAAATGGGTCCTAAGTGGCAGTATTTTGCCAGGCATTGATTAAATACTTCCACACTACGTTTACTAACCTAAAGTGAACCCCACAGCAGCCGTAGAATAGCAACACTAACCGGCCTGCCACCTCATTTCTCTCCGGCTCTGGCTCTTCCAGAACCGTGTGACTTCTTCTGTGAAGGGACTCCGGTCAGATCTTCTTGGTGCCACCAGAAGCCACCAGGTGCTGCTTCCTCGTGCCTCAGGTCTGATAGATGTCACATCCCTTTGTTTTGCAAGAAGGCATCGGCATCAGCACTCTGTTTCTTGTTGTTGCCTCTGTTCCTATTACAAAGACACCAGTGTTGTCTAAGAATAAGGACTCAGTCACGTCCAGATTCTCTCGAACTTGTGTCTCTAGCTGCTCACATGAGGCAAGAGATAATTTATGCATGATGAGGATGCTCAGACACAGACAACTCCATGGAATGGCTGACCACACCCACCACATCCTCATAGAGCTAATTCTATGGTAGACTCTGAGAGAACAAGTGGTGCATGCAGGCATCTCAGATGTGCTTTAATAGTCAAGTTAGAGATGTGAGTACACCTCCATTGCTGTGTCTTTTCCTCCCTGGTCTCTGAGCTCAAGGTGCTTTGTTTCAGAAATGGAACTTTGTGTCTTGACCCCTTGGTCCCTTCACCAGTCAACCAGGATTCTCTGGTAGTCCCATCGTTGGAACCATAACATCTAAGCAAAAGCACTGATACTATAGTCGTTAGTGTTTTCAGAATTGGATGTCAAAGGGCCTGGCTTACTCTGTCATGTTTATGAGCTACTTCATCTGCTGGAGGAGAGCTCAGCCCCCTGTTGTCAGCTGACCCTACTCAAAAATTCTGGATTAACTGGGCACAGTTTTGGGTGCATCAAGTGGAATTGTTTCCCATAAGTTATGGCATGATAAAAGACTTTGGTGTGCACCAGTGACTTGATTAAGTTGCACCAGATTTTCTTAGGACACATGATACATTAGTCTGCAGACATGTCCCATCACACTGTCCATTTCAATTTCTGGCTTTCTGATAGTTGGAATGCTACTCCATGGCCATATGTCTGATGAAGGCAGCTCTGTTTAGACATGAATAGCTTAGGTAAAATATGCCTGCATTTCAGCACGCTTTTGTATCTGGACGTTTCCATTGTGAGATTACTCCACATTCCTGTCTTTTGGGCTTTGTTTAGACACTTGGTGAGTGAGTGGTGGCATTTCTCTAGCAGCTCAAGAAAATAAAATGCAAGTTCTGGTTCTTGTTAAATGAATGAAGTCTTCAATAACAAAAGAATCTCAGCATGGTCTCTACAAGATTAGGGTAGTGACACTTGAAGAAATAAGGCTACTGATAGAGTTCTTAATCTTAGCATAAAAGTGTGCTTGTAGATAGTTATATAACTGTATATATACTTATCTACACACATGGTTGGTTTTGTATTGTCTTTTTCTTTCATCTTTATGATAAAAGCTTTACAATAAATTGTATTTTAATTATGAAGACACAAATTTTTTTAAGAGAAGGAAGCAAATATTTTGTTCTTCTGCTAAAAATAAACCAGTTTTCTGCCGTCACCCCCCCCACACCCCCTCCCATTTTACATGTCATAGCCACATTAACAATGACCAAAACATTGAAAGGTACAGTGCATCCATTACTTAAATGTTGTAATTAGTCAGAAGCCTGATGTAGCTCTGAATTTTGATGAGTGTGTTGACTGCCCATGGCTTTTACAGATTAAGGGAAGAAATACTAGTTGATTCTCTGGAAAATAAATTTTAACAAAACAAGTGCAACAGTAGTGTTAAAGCCTAAGTTTACAACACCTACCCTGTTTTGCTCTAGATAAATACTTATGGAATCTTTCTGCTGGAAACCAGTGAACTTTTTTAAAGGCTTTGGGAATTTTTTTGTATGATAATTTTTAAAACAAAATGTGTTGTCTTCAAACTAATTAATGGCTTGAGGTTTTCCAAGAAGCGCATTTTAAAAAGTGTTTGTACACATTTTAACACTTGGATATTTTCTATTTTGGTTTTGTATATTTTTATGTGTACACAGTGTACAGACTTGTAAATAAAACATGTTTTCATTTATCTAGAAGTGTCTCTATCTTAATCTGGAAAGTGCACATACAAATGAGGGAACAGCCATGCAGCCCTTACAGAGACAAATCAGGCACTGAGACACACTGGGCCTGGAAGGGGAGGAGCAGCATCAGTGACCACAGTGTGCACGGGGAGGCAGCTTGGCCAGAAACCAGAGGCGGGTCCCATTCAGAACATTCTTCCTGGTAAATAGCCGCATGCAGAAAAATGGCAGGGGTAAACATCAAGTAGAAAACACATGTTTTACGTTAGTGTGCCTTTATATTACCTTTAGAACCAAGTGTTTCGATTAATTGTATAACTCGTCTCACTTAGCAGGCTTTAAGTCACATCTGCTGCGATGTCAAACCAGCCTTGGTCTTCACACCTACCCTGGAAAGGAAAAAAATCAACTGATGAGGTCTTGAAAAGCCATTCTGGGTCATTTGTAGTTTTATGGCTAGAATGTGAAGGAATCCTCAGATCCCAACAGGTGTGAGGATTTGATGTGAAGGCAGATGTGGGCAGTTGGGGAGCTCAGGAAGCATATAGCTCACTGGGAGCAGCTGTGGTGACTTGTGAAGACCCCCTCCCCACTTTTTGCACCATTGGCCATTTGTTTTTCCTAGCAAAAGGATGGGTTTTTTTCTTCCAGATCATGAAAATCGGCCTTCCGTGCTAGGAAGAGTAGGACTGGCCAGGGGTAGCTGGTAGTTTAGCACCAAGCACATGGATAGGAGATTAGTGGTTTGAAAAAAAATGGCCCCTGAAGGGAGTGGCACTATTAGGAAATGTGGCCTTCTTGGAGTAAGTATGGTCTTGTTGGAAGAAGCATGTCACTGTGGAGGTGGACTTTCAGGTCTCAAAGGTGCTCAAGCTATGTCCAATGAGACAGTTCACTTCCTGTTGCCTGCAGATCAAGATGGAAGACCCTCAGCTGCACCTCTGTGTCTGCCTGCACACCACCACTTTTCACCATGATGCTAATGGAATAAACCTCTGAAACTATAAACCATACAATTAGATGTTTTTCTTTATAAGAGTTGCTGTGGCCATGGTATGACTAAGCAGCAACAGAAGCACTAAGACAGAGATCCTGTGCTTTGAGATCTCAATGCTGCTAGAAGAAGATGGAAAAAAAGGAGTTACATTAGTAGATGAGAGATAAAGAAGGAAACAGATGTCCCAAACTAACCAATGATTTAGAATCATTCAACTTACTAGGAACTGTACTGAGACATAGAATTTGGATTTCTTCTTACGATCTAGAGCTATGGAATCGAGTCCTTTCTGACAACCCTGGGCAGGGTCACAGCCACAGTTTTGGTCTCCAGTGATCAGAAGGGGAAAAGACTCGTACTTCAGGCACTGCAGAATGCTTTGCTGCAGAGCCAGGGTGTGTAAAGGCTAGGTACACTTCCCCCACTCTCTTTGCTTAGAGGAGGAAATGAAGAACAGCTAGGGCCAGGAAACAGGAAGTAAAAAGTAAGTGTTGGGCTCTCTGATGTTACTTTCAAACACAAATCATTAGTTCAGAAACAGACCTACCTCCTCACTAAAGACACATGAGCTAACCAAGCTGACTGCAATGAAGTGTTCCACCAAGAGGGCCAATGTACAGACCTTGATGGGGACGCCCATTTCCCTAGGATGATTCTCCTGCCCCTTCATTCATTGAGACCTTAACAATGGAGGTCTCGTAGCCAATCCAACCTAAAACACTATTTTCTGCTTCATTACAGAACATAGTTGCTGACCCCTATCATAAATACAATCTATCCAGAACATGGTTTACATACAGTTCTCACAAAGCCATTTTTCAGGGCAGATATTCTGTTACCTCCAGGAAAGGTGGGGGGGGGTCTAAGAGGTTAAGCCATCTGCCAACTGTCACATAGCCAGGAAATTACATGGAGGCCTCTAGTCTTCGATTTCAGAGTGCATGCTGGGAGCTATGGCACCAGTCTTTCAAAGCAGCCCCTCCCCGAGCTTTTGCCCTAATCCTTAACAGTCCCACTGCACAGCAAACCAAAAACTCATTTTTGCAAGGACTTTACTAACTCTACACAATGACATTTCAATCAGTTGAAAGACAGGGTGTTCAACTTTATGTACCATAAAGCCACTGTTACTGGTACCTTCTAGGATTGTTTACGTGTACACTGGTGTTAAGACAATGGGGAAATTGCCAATGATGCATTTCTGAGAACATATCCCCATCATTAAACAAATGTGACTACTTTGTATATTGCGGAGAAGTTGTGCTTTGGAATTTATGGGTAATTGGACTTTCCCAGTTCTATGAATCCCCAGAGCCCTGAGGTGGATCTGAACTACATATGCCAGTCAAGTACACATCTTACTCTGTTGTAAGAAGCTGGACTCTCATTGCCATAGCCTAATGAAAAGTAACTCCATGTGTTGCTGTCAGAAGGTCACCATTGAGTGACACTCCATAGCTCTTTCTCTCTATCCTAACCGAACTCTAACATACTCAAGAAACAAGTCAAGCAAACTTGAAGATTGAGGTTCCAGCTTAGACACTTTTCCAGATCAGAAAAGTCAACATGTGACAGAAATGAGTGATGCTGAAATGCAGTACCTTCGGTTCTCACTAACTTCATTATTGTCTGAGGGTGGAGGAAAATACAATAACAAAAGGGATTAAAACAGTAACCCATGTTGTGGTCGCCTGTTTTAAAAGAGGCTGGTGAAGATATTAGAGCTTGAAAGGGAGATCTGTGGGGCTCTGGAAGAACCTAGAGGTGGACATTCTCCTGAGTCCACAACACCTGGGCTCAGTACATAGAGAGTCAATGGCAGTTGATGAGGTAGCTGAGATCCACTACCAAGCCAATCTGCTTTTGAAGAAGATCCTGCAAGGATCATAAATACCTTTCTTTCACAACCAAATCCAGATATAGACCCAGAATTTCCACGTAGTCTTGGAGTTAAAAACACCCAGAGAGGTTGGAAACGATCATTTTTCCAACACAAGGTTAAAGACTGACACATTCCAAGCTTAGATAGAATTTGGAACAACACTGAGATTAACATGGCCCCTGTACAAAGATAATGTTCAGATTACTGTAAGATTCCGTTTTGTGTAGCAAAGAGTGTTAAGCGAAATAGCCATTCATAGGCACCAGTTGCTTCTATTATATGTAGAAGCCGAAATGCTTGATCTATGTAGAGAGCACAAGAGAGGTAGAAAAGGCTGGGAAAGGGTAAGGCATGGGGTACCAGAGTACAGACAGATAGAATAAGATTGTATGTGCTATGCACTCACTGTAGGGAGGGTAGAGCTCACAACTGCTGCAGCTGCTTGAAGGATACCAACATATGCACAAAATAAATGGAAGTAAAAGAAACCCTGGTCTGGTAATGCAAAGGCTCCATCTGCCTACTATACACACATCTAGAGTGTATAGCAGTGGAAGAGAAAGAACATCTCTGCATCATCCACCAGCTCACTGAAGGCAGAATTCATCTTAAAGGACCATCTTCCTGGAAATCTGACTCAGGGACTGCAGACTGGTGGTCTTGTCCTCACAGATGGGCTGTCCGGAAAGATGACACAGCTAATGTTAATTGCCTAGTCACCCAGATGGTTTTCTGTCCTTCGGATCTCAAAAATAAAATGACTATTCCTGAGAAATACCTCAACTTCTCCAGGCTTTCCTTCTCAGTGGTCAACTCATGACATATTACACCATCAGCAGGCTTGTCTTTCTCAGTCTAGGTTTCTTCACTCAGGATGATTTTTTTCTACTTCCATCCATTTACCTTCAAATTTCCTGGTGTCCTTGTTTTTAATGACTGAGTAATACTCCATTGTGTAAAGGCACCAAGTAATCCAACTAAAAATGGGGTACAAATCTAAACAAAATTCTCAGCAGAAGAATTTCAAATGACCAACAAACACTTGAGGAGATGTTCAACATCCTTAGCCATCAGGGAAATGTTAATCAAAATGACTGAGGTTCCATTTTACACCTATCAGAATGGTGTGGATGGTCAACCACTCACACTAAGAATGCCAGGAAAAGGTAGTAGGATATTTATTCAGATAGAAAGAAGTAACTTACATGGGAAGCTGGGAAGCCCTTCGAAACGTGGCCAGCATCCAAGGAGAGAGTGTCAGGAGGCCCTCTCTCCATTTATCCCCTCTCCCTCACTTACTGTAGCCACGCCCATTGGGGCGTAGCTAAAGCTGCAGGTAGTCTCTCCCTATAATTCTGCTTTAAGTCTAAAGAGAAGATTTAGACTTGATACAAAAACTCAAACATATACAACATATGTACAAAGAAGATGATAAGCAATTATAATCTACTTATATCCTACCCTAGGTAATCTATCCATCTAAACCCAAGAAGAGGGTTTGAAAGAGATTCCCAAATCTTGACCACCACCTTCCAACCCCAGCCCTAAATAATTGAAAACTAACACTAACAGGTGTAAACTATCCTGTAATATCAACAGTAGAGAAAGGGCATAGTATTCTCAAGATTACTTCCTGCTGAAATAGGATGACAACAATCTCATGGGAACCTGTAGGAAGAAAATGTTAGTATAACAAGAGTCTTAAATAGATTAAATAGTCTCTGTTTGGCAGGAGATGCTTGATTGAAGTTCTTGACTGAAGTTCTAATGTTAGTTGAAGCTCTTGTCTGAAGCTCTGGCCAGATTGTAGAAGGTGCATCGTATCAGTTCATTGCTCTGGAGTCATGTTGAGCGATGTAGTCCCAAACCAGTTTCAGGATGGTACTTGTCAGGTGGAGTCAATGATGTGGGGCCCCACTTTTGGAAGTCAGAACTGCTTATGGCAGTTCCTCAGAAAACTGGGAATCAACCTACCACAAGACCCAGCTATACCACTCTTGGGCATATAGCCAAAGGATGCTCAATCATATCACAAGTATACTGGCTCAACTATGTTCATAGCATAGTTGAGCCAGTAATAGCAAGACCCTGGAAACAGCCTAGATGTCCCTCAACCAAGGAATGGATCAAGAAAATGTGGTACATTTAAACAATGGAGTATTACTCAGCTGTTAAAAGCAAGAAGGGTTAGATTTTTAAAGTTGGCAACAGACCTAATAGGCATTTCTGAAAAAAAAAAAGACATTCCAATGGCAAAGAGGCAAGTAAAAGTCAGCTCAGCATTATTGGAGTGAGACCATGCATATCCAAAGCACAGTGCAATACAACCTCATCAAAGTTGAATGTGTATTATGGAAAAGAAAAGCACTGCTGGCAAGGCTAGAGCAAAAATAAAAGCCCTGTACTCTGCAGCTGGGAATGCAGGTTAATGCAGCCATTATGGAAAACAGTATGTGAGTTCCCAAAATAAACACTGAATGACCATATAATCAGATTTATATACAAGAGGCACGAAACCAGCATGTCAAAGAGACCACTGCACACTCTGATGCTTCCCATAGCACTAGTCAATGGTAGCCAGGGAATAGTCTAAATATCCATCAACAAATGCATGGATGAGGGAAATATGACATCTATCATACATGTGCATTTACATATACATGCGGTGGAATTACCATTCAGCCTAGAAGTCCTGTCATTTGGAACAACATGGCTAAAAATAGAAGACATAATACTGACTGTCGTATAGCTGTTTCCTCCCAGATTAAAGCCTTCCAACTTGGAGGGAAGCTTGCTAAGACACACGACATTAGAAAGGATGATAAATAACATGATTCACTAAGCCATTCCCAAGTGTATACACTTATCTAGTGTGGATTAAGTCCCATTCTCCTAAGAACTGCATCGGAATTCCTGGCTACAGAAGTACTTGAATAGAAGCATGAGATCTCTCAAAACTCCACTCCCTGCATGAGGGCAAGAACGCTGGCAATTATTTCTCAAAGCAGAATTTTTCTGTATTTGAAAGTTAAGGATTTTCAGTTCAAGAAAAAACTGCCCAGTCTCAGTAAGAACAGGACACTTGGTGGTATTTTGTCTTGTCCCGTCAACTTCCTTACTCCCCAGCCCCATGACTGTCCTCAACAATGACAGCCTCGTACTGCAGGAGTTGGGTAACCAGAAGGCCAGGAGCCACCAGAGAAGTCAGAACAGTTTTTGCAAAGGCCGTGGAAGCTGTGTCTCCACTTCCACCAGCTCACTGAGAAGTACCATCCTCTCCAGTTCCTACACCTGACTCAGCTCTCGGGAAGCAGCCTCACCCATGGAGTGTTTGATGATACCAAGTAGCAACAACTGTAAAACTCCAGAGCTATTGTAAAGGCATTACTTGGTGAACATAGAGATCCACTAGGAAACGAGATGCCTGTTGTCATCTTAGAATTGGCCGTGTGCATTACTGTGAATCTTCCAGCCACATGTGTGCCTTTATGGAAGTCTGACAACGAGTTGAATGCTGTGGACATGCCTCAACACACACAGACACCCTTCCATGCACAAAGGCTGTTTTTATTGAACTTCTGATTTTTTAATTTTAGTCTTTCTTCTGGTTCCTTAGCTCCAAATGTTTTTTTTTATAATTGTTGAGATTATAATGTAATTGCATCATTTTCCTCCCTCCACCCCTGTCATGCACTGCTCCCTCTTGCTCTCTCTCTCTCTCTCTCTCTCTCTCTCTCTCTCTCTCTCTCTCTCTCTCTCTTTCTCTTTCTCTCTCTTTCTCTCTCTCTCTCTCAAATTCATGATCTCTCTTTTTTTCTTGGTTTTTCAAGACAGGCTTCTTTTTGTAGCCTTGGCTGTCTGCCACCCAAGTGCTGGGATTAAAGGCGTGTGCCACCACTGTCTAGCTTTATAAATTGTTTTACGTGTGTGTGTGTGTGTGTATGTTTGTGAGTATGTTTGTGTGTGTACAAATTGCTCAGAGGAAAGAATGAAGTGAAAGCCCAAATTTGTCTATTTCCTCATACCATACATAAAATTTAGCTCAAAATACAAACCACGTTGTCTTGAAGAAAACATGAAATCTTCATTATATGCAATATATTACAAGCATACATATATATACATATATTTGCATATGTGTGTATATTTGCATACATGCATATAATAATATAAGCAAGAAAATAGACTGAACATTATCAAAATTTAAAACATTTATGCTTTAAAGAATATCATCAAAGTAAAAGAGCAGGCCACCAAGTGGAGATAATTCACAGATCACATGTTGGTAGAAGTCAAGAACTCTTAAAGCTAAATGATAAACAGTCAAGAAGCCTTATTTAAATGGGAAACTGTTTCAAGTAGATACATCTACAAATAAGACGTAAAAACCATACCCAGCATCATCACTGTATCACGGTAAACCCTTGGAATCACATTGATGAACAGAAAGCCAGAGTCCAGTCCCTGTCTCTCAAACTACTACATGAGCTTGGAGCATGGCCATGTCTACGGTTGATTTTTCCTCATGGGTAACACAGAGATAACCACAGCTCCCACCGAATTCATCGTTATGATTATGGATTTAGACAGTGCTGATGAATCATGTAACATTGTGCGTTGCCTGATGAATATGAATTGTCAGTGGTCTTGCCACTATTGTATGTTGATCTCTTAAGTCTAATATATCTAATTAATCAATAGAAAGGAACTTGAATAGAGGTTAGATAGCCAAGTCTTCAGAAACATTCATCTCGTTAGCGTTTAAAAGAACTCAAGTTGTCCCAGACTCCCTAAACAAACCCAGGGAATCATCTACCTTAAAATGAAATAAAAAAAACTGCCCGACACTTTCTCTTCCTCTCCCCCACACCCGTTACATTTCTACAGTTACTTCCAAGAGGTCTGTGACTGACTGCCCCAATGAAGTCGAAGTCTGTACAAACACCCCAGGGAAAATACAACCAAGAACAATGGGTGTGACCATTTGCTTTTCACTCTATTTGCACTTCCCTGCTCTAGCAGGGATACTGTTTATTGCTTCAAAGCAAACTGCCACGGGTGAAAATAGGTCTCTTTCTCACACCGTTGCTGTTTGTTTAGGAAATCTACCTACTTATCTCTCTTGAGCATCCTCACTGGTGGAAGGCACTGGCCAGCAGGTTTAAGCTGGTCTCATTCACACCTCTGCCAGGAAGTGCTACCTGCTGAGTGGCTTCTCTCACTTCTCTGTGGGACTATCTGGGCAGCTTCTTCCTAAGTGATGTCCAGATGGAGTTCTGAGGGGACAAAACCTAAGATCCAGAGCTCACATACATCTTTCAACATTCAAAGTGAGTGAGGGGAAAAATGGTACCTTATGCATGGGTGGGGACAAAGTGGCATTTGTCAAAGGACTGGCACCCAGAATAGAGGGGAAATGTGGCAATCGGACAGTTAACTCTTGGCCCTCACTTGTTCTGTTACAAGCCTGTATCCATACCTAAACCACTATATTTTCCCATAATATTTTCTTAATAGGAAACTACTGTTACCTTCTGTTTTCTGGTGCTATGACACAGTATCACAAAAGAAAAGGAGGAAAGAAAGAAAGAGGGGACATTGGGCAGTGGTGGTGCATGCCTTTAATCCCAGCACTCTGGAGGCAGAAGCAGGTGGCTCTCTGTGAGTTCAAGACCAGCCTGGTCTACAAGAGCTAGTCCTGGGACAGGCTCCAAAAGCTACAGAGAGAAACCCTACCTTGAAAAACAATCAAGAAGAAAAAGAAGGAAGGGAAAGAGAAAGAAAGCAAGATTTATTTCTGTAGTTGTGTAGGCTGAGAAGTCTAAGCTCAACATGTTAGCATTTGAAAGGGCCTTCTAGTGGTTATATAACACAGAAGAACGGAACACATGGTGAGTGAGCAGGGCACAGAGGAGTGGAGTGTAAGAGAATACACTTCTATAACCCACCACGGGCAGATCGTTCCCACAAGAATGTGATGGAATGGGGCGAGAGGCTGAGTGTGCATTACCTAGTCTCTCTGACAGACGCCATGTGAGTTAAACTGCAAAGGAAGGCCAGACAATAGCCCAGTGCCATAGGAAAATCACAGAGCAGTCCACGACAGCCCACGGTTGTTAGTGACAGCAAAAGAACCTACTTGGTTCTTGGCACCACAGAGATGAAGCCTTGTACCTCATTTCCCCAGCATCCTCACACAAACAGCATGGCTTCCTAAAGGCAACTGGAGGGGGTGGGTGAAGCTCTGATCAGATGTGTGATTCCTAACCCACTTCCCAGCAAGCCTCCAAGGTCCACTTACTCCATTGCGTCAGCACAGAGAGCTGACAGAATGTGGTCAGACACACCAAGAAGCATAATGGCTATAGGGGTATGCTTGTGAATCTGTGTCAGCATGGGGTCGCAGGGATTAGCTTCCCCAACCTTCACTTGCCATTTCTCTTGGCAGTCTGTTCTTACATTCAAGCTTTTGGAGTAGCTGTTTCGCATCTGAATGCTGATGGATACAATTTGGGTAATGTAATATTTTTCCTCAGACATAGCCAGATTTGAAGAGAAAATGAGATGCTAACCATCCATGGAATGCTGTGCAAAGCTAGAAATTCTTAACTGCAGTTTGAACCTCCATGCTATGGGAGGCCAGGTTCAGGATGACTGGCTGCTCCATAGAAGGCTCCAGTGGAATGAAGAGTGTGGAGTTTAATGGCTGTTTATTACTTTTATTACTGCTGCAGAATCTAGCAGAGAAAGGATCCTAGCATTACTTTCAGCCCTCCCCTTACTGTATGTGTAGGGAATTGGAAGCTGCAAGAGCCGCCTTGAAGATATGCTTCATTTCCCACAGCTGAGCAGCGAGGACTTAGGAGGACTAACCTAAAGTGGAATTCTGAAATTGACTGAATAACACAGATGGGCATCACAGCTTTGCCAGGCCTCATAGATAGCGTGAGGAGGTTGGTAAGAAAATGAATACCCACTGCACTTAGAGTGGGATTGTAGGAAAGATCGCTGTGTTGCTGAGTAAGCTGAGGTTCATACCCTGGCAATGCTCTCTCATTCTAAGTAGCTTCCTCAGACTGGACAGGTAAGTCTACCCTTCCTTCAATGCCATATGATAACTACACCTACGTGGGCCCCTTGCAGGGATGTTTTGTGTCAAACCAGCCAAACAACTCTCCTTTCTTCCTACATCTACAATTAGAATCCAGTAACAGCTGTGGGTCCACTGTGGACCACAGGAGCATAGCATAAAACATGATTTCCAAGGAGGCCCTATACACATAATAAAAAGCAAAGTTTAGGGGAGGGAAATGGAGAGGGACCTGGAATGGAAATGGGAAGCAACCTTGTTTCTAATTTAAATTTAAAATAACATATATATATATATACATATATGTATATATATATGTAAAAGCAAAGTTTAACTGATAAGCATTGAGGGGAAGAACATACATGGAAATAGATTCCCGAGGAAACACATTTGACCATACTATTCTGGTTTGTGTCCCTAGCTATGTGTCAGGCTTCCACACTTGTGTGAGTCCATAGTTAAAGAAGGTTCTATAGTCAATCCATCCTACTGTGCAAGATGCTCTTCATAGGAACCAAACCTTCCAGTATATTGCACATATATACTGTGGTATTTCCTAAGAGTAGGTTTTGAATATTGCACATGGTCTGTAGTATTTCCTGAGAGTAGGTTTTGAAGCAAATTCATCCTGTCTTTCTGGAAGAAACAAACAAAACCTCCTGGTAGTTTCTCCGTGATCCCAAATGTGCAAAGAAACCACAAAGTCTTTAAGTCATTCAGCTACAAAGTTGGATGTGGGGAATCACTGCCTATCATCAAGTTGACTGTCATATGGTAAAACAGACTCTAGGCAAGACTTGGGAATACAGGGTTTATGACTAAGTAAGTACTCCAACTTCTGTGTGCCTCTTTCCCCTGCTTAATGTCTCTCCTTTAACACACATTGAGGTCCTAGTAGGGATCCCCAAGGACCAAGTGTCAGAGGTTGAAAAAACTACCATGAATCTTGTTTTCAAATTCATACAGTTGTTTTTGAAAGTGACATCTATGACTCTACAGGCCTCTGGGCCTCTGGGGAAGAGGTGAGGGACAGTTCACTATGGCTGCAAGAAGAAATGCCAGCAGCACAAGTGTCCCTGGGAGTCAAGGGAGCGGACCTTCCTGAAGTCACATTGAGACAGCATTGGTTTCTTGAGGCTTTTTACAACCCCTGGTAGCTCGAGTGTTCCTGAAATGGCAGCATAGCATAGTTGGGCCAGACACTACTCTGCTACCTTCATAAAAGCTTGCCCAGGAGATCTATGAGCAAAGTGATCACAATAGAAGTTTGATGGTTATCCCCCAGCAAAACATAGTTGGCTGCTGGTCAAGGAAACCACAACAGTGCAGGGCAATTCCCTTCACCACAGTCTATTGGACCCAGGTGAGTATGAGGAAGGTGGAAGATGGTGTGCTTTTGCTGAACTGTCACTTCGAGTATGTCATGGAGGCCTGCCTGCGCTACATCAATTCCTCCCTGTGGCAGTATATTCTAGTCCCCCAATGGATGCCTGCTACTATAGAAAGTTCCCAGCCCTCTGTGTACTATTTCTCCCTACACATACAAAACCGAAACACATTGACCATTTGTCCATACCCAATGGTCACCGGGCATGTACCATGACTTCAGATTTTTCACAGCAGTGAAAATACCATGATTTTTTCTTTCTCTTTATAGTTTTGCAAACAGCAAATTCATCCTTAGTGTAGCTCTCTGCAACCTCAGCACTTCACCTTTTTCCTTTCTGTAGTTTATTCGCTTGTAAGAAATTTCTCCTTGATATGAACAATTTTCCAGTGGCTACCTGAAAGCAAGTGCTGGGGCACCACACCACACAGTCAATCTGATAACAAACATAACCACAACTAACTGGCTAGTGTTCAGGCTACACACACAGTGTGAGCACACTGGATGCTATGGAATGGCAAAAGTGCAAAGGGTCATTACATATGACTACGAATGGCATGAAAATTAAAGTTACGAATCATTTATTTCTGTTAGTTTCCTTTTAATGTTTTTGAGTCATGGTTGACCAGAACTCACTGAAATTGCAAATAAGAATAACCCATGCTTCTGCCAGTGCCTTAATTCATGAAATTTTAGGAAGTTCCATTGCCTGTAATACAAATCCCGTGCCAAGCCAACTTCTGATGTTCTCATTCTTTGTGAAGACATCCACAAAGTCCATTGGTGCTGGAACACACTCTATCACTACACATTACAGCATGAACTAGCTATGAGCAATGGGTATATGGTCTGATGAGCAGCTCATGAATGTTTTAATGTTGTCCATAGCTATTACACATGATCACAGCATTTTTCCATAAGCCACTAGAAATTGTCAGCCTTGTTTACCCTGCCTCTATGAATTTGAGTGTTGTCTTAGGGTTTCTTTTCTATGGCTGTGATAAAACACCGCTACCAAAGGCAACCTGGGGAGGAAAGGGTTTATTTCAGCTTACAGTTGCATATTACAGTCCATCATGAAGGAAGTCATTACAGGGCCCCAAAGCAGGAACCTGAAGGTAGGAACTAAAGGAGAGCCATGTCGAAGTTCTGCTTACTGTCTTGTTCTTCATGGCTTTCTCAGACTGCTTTTATAAAGAACCCAGGACCACCAGCCCAGAGATGGCACTGCCCACCGTGAATTGGATCTTCTCATATCCATCATCAATCAAGAAAATGCTCCACAGGCTTTCCCACAGACCAATCCTATGGAAGAATTTTCTTAGCTAATTTTTTCTTCCCAAATAACTCTAGCTTGTGTCAAGTTGATATAAAACTAGAAGCAGAGGTGGCTTGGTCAGGTCACTTACTGATGCCAACTGAACACAAATGTTGTATGCATTTTCAAGATATGTATTTTCCAAATTTCTTTCTTTGGTGACTAAAGCTATTTTGCTTTGAAGAAGAATTTAGGAAAATAATGTCTAATGTTATCAAGGAGCTGCTCTTTGTTCTTTGGAGGCCACTTTACGTGGGTTCATGTTCTGTGGGACACTTGGTCATGATGAGGTTGTGGTTGTTATGTTGGTGTTGTTTGTTTGTTTGTTTTTGTTTGTTTTGTCAACTTGACACAAACTCAGGTAATATTGGAAGAGGGTACCCCAATTTTAGTAGACCTTTGACAATTTTGTATAATATGTTTTTACCTTATTCATCCCACCACACCAACTCCTTCTAGATTCACACCCCTTTTCTACCTACATAATTTTTAGTTTCACCCATCAAGTCCAGTTTAGGCTGCCCATATGCTCTAGGGCATGTGGCTTTCCAGAGGAGCATGATCAACTTACCAGGGACAACAGTCTTAAGGAGAATTATATCTCCCTCTCCCAGAAGCCATCTGTTGTCAATAGCTCCCTGCTAAGGGTTGGATTTCAAATTTACTTCATTTTTTCCATGCAGGGTATGATGGTTATTCCTTGTTGGCTACTTGATCACATTTGGAACTACCTAAAACCCCAGAATGGCTGGGTACACCTGTGAGAATTAATTGATTCTTTTCTTAATTAAGTCACTTGAATTGGGAAGATCTACTTCCAATCTGGTTCTTTGAGGTGAGAATACACATCTTTAATCCAGATCTCTTTATTACTCTAATCTAATCTGGGCCACGCCCTATGGTAGAAACCTGTATAAAGGATATAGAAGAAGGAAGCACTCTTTCTTTGCCTCCTCTCCTAGCAAGACCATTCCTTCACTGGCATTAGAGTCTACTTCTTCAAGATTCCTTGTATACTGAAGACATCTACCTCATGAACTAAACAATTACTGGATTCTTCAACCTTCCATACATAGGCAGTTATTGTTGAAGTAACTGGACCACAGCCTATAAGACCCTCTAATACATCCCCTTTCTATATATAGAAAGATTCATTCTATAAGTTCTGTTACTCTAGTGAACCATGACTAATACACTGGCCTTTGGTCTGACTTGAGCTTGCACAGGCTTTCTGCATCCTGTCACATTCACCGTGAGTTCATATGTGCATCTGCCTGATGTGGCTGGAGGACATTTGTTTCCTTGTAGTCATCCCCTACCTCCAGCTCTTAGGGTCTTTCTGCTCCTTCTTCCACAAAGATTCCAGAGCCTTAAGAGGAGGAGGTGTGACTGAGATGTTTGCATTCTGCAATCTCTTATTCTCTACACTCTGGACAGTTGTGGGTGTCTGTGTTATGTTGTTCACCATCTACTTTAAATAGAAGTTTCTATGAAGAATAGTTGAGAGATGCATTCATCTGTGGTTGTTACGAGTTAGTTTACTACTATGTCCATTTAGCATAATAATAATAATAATAATAGTAGGTGCTATGATCTGTCTAGTCACATGTCCTGACATGGCCCATGTCATCTCACTCTCCCAAGTCAAGAATGTAAGGCCTTTTCTTACAGAAATCCATGCCTGCCTCATGATAAAGGCACTTCTGTCCTAACTATGTGAAACGAGTGTGGGTCTTATCTGATGTTGCCACCATGATGAATCACTTTATTTAGCTGAGAGGACTTCATAGGCTAATAATCATTGCTCAAAGTACTTTTTAGCCTTTTGATATAAAATTTTAAGGTCTAGATGTTTAAACAATTCTAAGATCCTAAATGCATGTACATTTTCTACTTTCTCTTTACTATTGCTTGCTAGCTGGCCAGACATCACTAAATTAGGCGTCCTTTTAAGTTTCCAAAACCAGTAGCAAGCAGCACACACAATATCCTAGCCCATACCCAATACTATCACAAGGGCCAACTGGTCCTGCAAATATTTGGCTCATCTTCAGAGTGATGCTAGCAACTACTGTCTCATCTCAGTGGGAATCAGTATCACTATGGAGCTCAGACTAATAGAGACACTGTTCATTCTAACACACACCTTTTTTGAGGTCACAAATATGCCCTCCGGCTGTGGAGAATAGAAGAATGCAGGGATGTGCTTGTGATGGAGGGCACACCACTGCTTTCTCAATTGGTTACATTTTCTCATGCGATCATACACAATTGCTAAGGAGACTGGGAAATGAAGTCTACTGTGGTCCCTGAGTCAAAGCTTCAAGTCTAGAGAGTATCCATTCCAATAGTATCACATTCTTTCCATCAAAATCAGGAATTATTGTGTTAGCCTGTTAGTACAGACAGATTCTCCCTGACCTTGACAACATCATTCCCAGTCTGTATATGGGAGAGCTGGTAGATATCCAGCCCACGGTGGGATGCCCTCCTGTCATGAAGCATGCACTTTCCTGAAGGTCAATCTTTATTGTAATTTAATGATATATATGTCATCTGGGCATGCCAATGCATGATTATCTTGATTAGGTTCATTGAGTCAGGAAGTCCTGCCCACTGCTCGTGGTCCCATTCTCCAGGCTAGGATCTTGGACTATAAAGGGAGAATGGGAACTGCAGTAGCAATGTACTCATTGTTTTCTGCTATAATAAGCACTTAAACCTCTTGCCACTTCTTTGATACAATGGACTGTACCTCAGACTGTGAGCCAAAAATAAACCCATCCTTTTTAAAGTTGTTTATTTTCCAGTGTATTTTATCGCAGCAACAAAGACACCAACTAATATAACTTCTCCCTAGGATAAAATGCCTCACAAATAAAGTCTGAATTATTTGTTCCAGTCTTGGAATAAAGTCATGCCTGGCAAAGAGAATTCTGGATTTTAGAAAGCATTTAACAGTAAACACCTCAATCTGGAAAGAAATGCTCATTCTCATACCTCGAGCTAAGTAAGGGTGGGCTTTTGGTATTGTTTGAGTCTCCGGGTTTTGTTTGTCCTGCTCTTCTTTGTGGAGTTGAGATGGGAAGAGGATTTTAACTCCATTCAAGGATTCTCACATACTTCCAGGTGCTATGTGCTGCTACAGTTCTATCAACGAGCAAGCTTGAAGGACTTAACTGTCATTCTCTTCCTGGCATTTAGGTTCCTGTGGTCTTTGGCCCCATAGGCTGAATGTGGGAGTTCCAGGGACCTCTGGTGGCATTGCTACCCCTAACACTGTGGCAGATGCTTACTACTTCAATTATTCCCCTGTTCCTCACCACTTCCCCAAGCTGTCAGAGATAAATCAAAATGTCAAGGCTTGATCCTGTGTGCACATCCCATTAACACCTCCATCATTCTTTATAAGAATTTAATTGAACAAAATGAATGTTTTACTACTGAATCATGGCAGATTGTACACTTGGGGGTTCCTGTAAGACATTAGAGGAACCAAAGAACATGAAGAAAAGATGTGTTACATTCTAGTGTGGAAGATTTGTAGTCGTTCCTTCAGGAAATATTAGAATCTAGAGGGAATATCTAACCCAAATGCATATTTTGGCAAATTATCTAAGCCTTATGTTATAAATGCCATAAAAATAATTGCTCAGTACACTTTTCATACTTCAGGGTGAGTTCAAGGCCAGCCTAAGCAACTTAGGAGAGACTCTATCTCAAATAAATAAGTAACAAAATGTGTAGATGATGAAGGAAGTCCTGTGTATATGTCAATAAAGCACTGTTGGCCAATAGGGAAGCAAGATAGGTGGGACTAGGAGTCCAGGAGGACTCTGGGTAGGAGAAACACAGGGAGTCAAGATGTAACTGCCATAGGGATAAGAAGCCTGGAAACTTCTCCGGTAAGAGAAATACTTAGATTAACAATTATGGGATAAATACTTAAGTCAGAGCTAGCCAGTAAGAAACAAGCAAGGCCAACAGCTTCATAATTAATACAGCGTCTTGTGTGTTATTTGGGGACTACAACGCGGCAGAGCC
Organism: Mesocricetus auratus; assembly: GCF_017639785.1. Classification (NCBI taxonomy): domain Eukaryota; kingdom Metazoa; phylum Chordata; class Mammalia; order Rodentia; family Cricetidae; genus Mesocricetus; species Mesocricetus auratus. The sequence goes on along the minus strand of NW_024429202.1, from coordinate 36,006,262 downwards.
CAGGCAACTTGCGTGGGGGGGGGGGAGACCAAGCCGCTGGCAAGGAAAAGGCATCTCTCTAAATGTAGAGATGTTGGTCAATGATAGAGTGCTTACCTAATATGTGCCAGGTCCTAGCACTAATTCTGTATACCTTCCCTACTCAAAAAAGAAGAAAACAAATGACACATTCAAGAATACTAAGGGGGTGGGATTCTGGAGGGTCAAAGGAAAAAACTCACATAAGCTATTTGGAGATGTGTTTTATTGGCCATAGAGTAGTGGAGATGAAGTTGCTGGGCGAGACTTCTTCTGCCAGAGCATCCTATTAGAGTTATTTCAGTATTAATGGATATAAAACAGGTCTATGTGTTCCACAGGTCTATGTGTACATGTGATGTGTGCACACTGTGGAGTACTTGTAGAGTAAGAGGAAATTTCCTCTAGGCTTTTCAAAAATCCTTGAGGAGATACTTATATCAATTTGGCAGGCCCTTCCCATTTTCACTTCCCAGTTCCAGTGCTGTTTGGGTCAGGAAGAATTTCATCTTGCTATCATTAGCTTTCAAGTGCAAAGTAGAGTTACATCAAGAAATGCTTCTGTATGCTAGGGTAAATCTATTGCTGTGGAATAAACTGTTTGTGCACTGTGAAGATGTATCTTTGCCAAGGTGCCTTCTGGTTGGTTTAATAAAGAGCTGAATGCCAATAGCTAAAAAGGAGAGAAAAGGCAGAACTTCCAGGGAGAGACTGGAACTGGAGATGGATGAATCTAGGTGCATAAAGGACAAGAGAGATACAGAACAAGTCAGACGTACAGAATGGGAGAAAGGTAAAAGTCATGTAGGTTAAGAGAAATAGGCTAATTTGAATTATAAGAGCTAGTTGGGAACAAGGCTAACCTTTCATAATTAATAAGTCTCCATGCGGGCTGGTGGCCCCAAAAGGAAAATCTGACTACTGACTGCCTAAAAGAATTTCATTATTGCTGTGAGCATTCAAAGAGACATCCCCACCCCTACCGTGTGTGTGTGTGTGTGTGTGTGTGTGTGTGTGTGTGTGTGTGTGTGATATTTCATCGCTGGGTGTTAATGGCAAGGCAGGAAGAAGTGCACATGTTCCTTTGGTTGTCAAGCCTTAGAAAACATCAGTCACACCTGATGAAATGAACATTACTTGGAGAACATGGGTTCAAGCCAGATCCAGACATTGGATACTTTTTCAACTGTTCCCACCTGGACAGAGTTAGTATACTCTCTGTAGAGTAAGAAAATTAAGCAGCATTTAGGGAGTAGAACTATGAGCTGGCACAGACTGCTAGCCTCACAAGAAACCTCCTGTTCTGCATTGCCTTCTGCATGGCTAGTGATGTTGCTTGGCTTCCTTTAGAGTTAGAAGGGGAAAAGGGATGTAACTAATGATGATCAGCACTGACATTGGTGTCTGGGTTGAATCATTTGCATTTATCTTGTGTGATTTCTGAGTCCATTCCTCTTCTCTGATTGTGTCAGGATGACCAAAGAAACTGAACTGAAAATGGCTCAGTCCACTTCGGTCCATGAATAGCTTTATGAGGCCAACCTCTTCTCCCTTTTGACTGAACTTCTTAGTTATTATACCATGAGAAAGAAATAAAATGAAGCTTTGTTAAGCCATTTTTGTATTTGAGGGTTGATTTTTGTCAACTTGACACAAGCTGAGATTATCTGGAAAGAAAGACCCTCAATGGAGAAATCAGATTGACCCACAAGCATTTTCTTGACTAATGATTGATGTGGGAGGGCTCAACCCACAGTGATTGTCACTCTTAGGCAGATGACCCTTGATGGTATAAGAACTACCAAGCTAAGTAACCCATCATGAGCAAGCCAGGAAGCAGCATTCCTCTATGATCTCTGCATCAGTTCTTGCCTCCAGGTTCCTGCCTTGAGTTTCTGCCATGATGTCCCTCAATGAATGGACTGTGACATGGAAATATAAGCCAAATAAACCCTTGCCTTCCCAAGTTGCTTTTGGCTAGAGTACTTTACTTTATTACAGCAATAGAAAGCAAAGTAGAACACAGGGTGATTTTTCAACCCAACTAAGATTACACTAGGTAATATAGTGTCCTCATCTGTTTTCCTCATGCCCTAAGCAACTAATCAGCATTAAAATCATGAATAGGCAATGAATTCCAGCAACATTTACAATGTCCTCCCCTACCTCCTACCAAATAATCCCTTGTGTTCTATTGTCTCCATTGTTCTTTTGGAGACACAAGCTTCAAATTGCTGTTTCTGGGAATTTAGGCAAAGATGTTAAACTCTAAGTCTTTTTAAGCTTTCGATGGTAATGGGAAAATATTGTACAGGGCATCCTGGGGAATGAATAAGAATTCCCATACTGATCACAATACATAATACATACACATAAGAAAAGTATCTCCCTGGTGTGATTCAATAGCTGAGGCCTAAGAGTTCACCTGACAGAAACTAGATTCACATTAAAAGGAGATAAGGAATACATTGTGTATTGATTTTGATAATTCTGTGTTTACAGGGGAAGTAATATACTAACAAAGGGCTGTGGGTTGTGGAGAAAGGACTAAATGGAAAACTGATTTGAACTTTTAGGAATACCTACTGCAAAGGAGCTGTAAAGGAGCTGAGAGAGACCTGGGGGAAACTAATGACGGCAAGGTTGCTTGGGTATGGTTCATTTGTGCAAACCCTTTCCGGTTGAGTCTCTCCCTCTGCCAGAAACAGGCTGTTCTCATCTAGTTGCAGACCAGGATATGACTTACACCACCTTGAAGGGAGAAAAACCCATGCCCTGCCTTTAATCCGAAAAGGGGGAAGTGTAGACCTTCTCTTGCATGTGCTGATTTCGGTGTCCAGTAAAAGCTCACATTAATACTGTTTGTGGTATCTAAAAGAGACCTTCGTTCCCTTGAAAAGTCCTCGGACTAAATTCTGATGGGATAAATACCTTCAAAAGGAAAATAAGGAGTGGAGGTGTTTGAATTGCTGAGAGGCTGGAAGGGAGAGAATTTGGGTCTGAGAGTAAGGATAATGCCACATACAGCAGAAAGCATGAGACAAGCTGGCCACTGGGGAGACACTGAGGAAGCTAGATTTAGATATAATTAATCTTCCAAAGGAGGAATCCGTTTGAAGAGCTGAGGGAACCTGGAAATCAGAAGCCAGTGTTTGGGAGTAAAGCTGTGGAGGCTAATGTTCTTGGTTATGCCTAACAGGCCAAAGCAGGTCCCATGTGGTAGCAAGAGGAAGACATAGTATACCCCAAGATGGCCCAAGTTAATTTCCAAATAAGCTGAGCAAGACACCTCACATAGATTCAGTGTCCCTAAACCTATAAATAGAATATCTAACTAAGAACTTGGAGGCAGTGATCAAGTTGGAAATTTCATTTACTTGATCCAACATAGAGGAGACTTTGACAGTCAACAGTAAGTGTAAAGGTAAGTTTTGACTAGAGCTTACCAGTATTGTGTAATGTGGAGTTCCATGTATGTAGCCCCCACCCTCATATTACCAGATACAGAATTTTGAAAGAAACACTATTTTGTCATAAAACCATAATTCTGTCCCTCAGAAGTATAATGCTCTGCCTCACACTCCCCTCTGGAATCTAACCAAGACATTGAAAAGTACCTACCAAGGTGTTTTCAAGGTATAACTTGTTACAGTTATGTCACAGTCTAGGTACCTAGACCACTTTCCTTGACCTCATGAATTTAACCTCTAGTGACAGAATCCCAAAATCCATACTGCTTGAAACTCTTATCACAAAAACCCAGAGACTGATATTGGGGTTCAAGCTAATGGTCAGATAAGCAAAGCAGCCAGCTACTAGCTCTTACCTCTGCCTCTGGCTGAAAGGACTGTCCTGTCCTCAGCATGGGGAATAAATCTCTAAGACTGACTTTGCTTCTTCTTTTTATAGCTCTCAATTAAAGACATGTGATCCCAAGTGCTGAGATCACCTTTGTATGAGCTGTTTCTCTTTAGAACTAGGTCAATTTTGTGTAGCTCAGTATGACCTTGAACTAACAAATATATGTCCGTCTTCATATCCTGAGTCCTAGGATTAAAGGTGTGTGTCACCCATGCCTAGCTCAATGGCTAGCTAGTATGGCTGCTGGGATTAAAGTTGTGTATACCATTGCCTGGCTCTATGGCTTGTGACTAGCTTTGCTTCCTGTACCTTCAGGCAAACTTAATAAACCATAAGTAATATATCACCACAACTAGCATTCAAGAGCTTTGTCTGCCCAATTGTAAACTCAGTAAATATGAATTTACCTTCTATGTATTTTTAAATCACATTTGAAAAGATCATTGTCCCAGGAAAATTCACACTCAACTCCTACAAAGATGTATATTGAATACTTCCTGTGGTCTGAATGTTTTGCCATTCCCAAGATTTACAAATTGCCATTGTAGACCTTCTTGTGACTATACTAAGAGGAGAGGCTATGACAGTAATTAAGCCATGAGGGAGTAGACCTCCTGGATGGAACTGACCCAAGAGACACAACTTATAAAAGAGAATCATGAGAGACAAGTCACAGCTTCCATCACATAAGAACATAGTATAAAGGTGCTACCTATGAATGAGGAAATGGGCCTGTACTCATGTATTAGCTTTTGTCATTGGGCAAGAATACCTGAGTCAATTTAAAAGGAATATGGGTTAGGTAAGCCCCTAGTTTCAGAGGTCTCAGTTGCAGGTTAGTGCACTCTACTGCTTTTGCCTTCTCGTGTCCTGCAATTTGTGAAGGGCAAGGTAGAAGTGTATAAGGGTGGGTGAGAATACAGGCAGTCAAGGGCAACACATGGCATTTAAAATAGTACATCTTAAATGTCAATTTGCCACAGTCTAGAAACTTTTTTTTTATTTTTAAATTTAAATTTAAATTAGAAACAAGGTTGCTTCACATGTCAATTCAAGGTCCCTCTCCCTTTTCCCTCCCCTCCTCCCATGCCCTCCCCTCAACCCCCCCCAATATCCCCTCATTTCCCCAGGGAGGGTGAAGCCCTCCATGGGGGTGTCCATAGTCTGTCATTTCATCCAGGGCAGGGCCTAGACCCTCCCCCAAGAGTTCAGGGTGAGAGTGTATTTCTCATTGTTGGATGGGAGTCCAAAGTCCATTTGTATACCCAGGATAAATACTGATCTACTACCCAAGGCTCAATAGATTACCTAGGCCTCCTCACTGACACCCAGATTCAGGGGGTCTTAATCAGTCCCATGCTGGATTCCAAGGCTGATGCCTGGGATTCAAGAGCTAACCCCTGTCAGGTCAGCTATTTCTGGGGGGTTAAACCAGCCCAGTCTTAATCCCTTTGATCATCAGTCCTCCCTCTCTGTCACTGGCTTTCTCGAGTTCAGCTCAGTGCTTAGCCATGGGAGTCTGCCTCTTCTTCCATCAGCCACTGAATGAAGTTTCTGTTTCCCAGACCCTCTGGCCATGGGATTGTAGGCTGGCACTCCCCAGATCTATGTCTAAAATCCATATATGAGAGAGTACATGCCATGTTTCTCTTTTTGTGACTGTGTTACCTCACTCAGGATAGTTTCTTCTAGTGCCATCCATTTGCCTGCAAATCTCAGGATTCCATTGTTTTTTCTGCTGAATAGTACTCCATTGTGTAAATGCACCACATTTTTTTTCCTCTATCCACTCTTCGGTTGAGGGGCATCTAGGTTGCTTCCAAGTTCTGGCTATTACAAATAATGCTGCTATAAACATAGTGGAACAGACATCCTTGTATGAATGGGCATCTTTTGGATATATGCCTAAGAGTGGAGTTGCTAGGTCTTGTAGTAGGTTTATTCCCATTTTTCTGAGGAATCTCCATACTGATTTCCAAAGTGGCTGAACCAGTTGGCACTCCCACCAGCAATGGAGGAGTGTTTCCCTTTTACCACATCCTCTCCAGCATAAATTGTCATTGGTGTTTTTGATTTTAGCCATTCTGACAGGAGTGAGATGGTATCTCAGAGTTGTTTTGATTTGCATTTCCCAGATGGCTAAGGATGTTGAGCACTTTCCTAAGTGCCTCTCAGCCATTTTAGACTCCTCTATTGAAAATTCTCTTTGAGTTCTACAGCCCACTTTTTAATTGGATCCTTTGGTGTTTTGGGGACTTGCTTCTTGAGTTCTTTGTAAATTTTGGAGATCAGCCCTCTGTCATATGTGGGGTTAGTGAATATTTTTCCCATTCTGTGGGCTGCCTTTTTGTCTTGATGACTGTGTCCTTTGCCTTACAGAAGCTTCTCAGTTTCAGGAGGTCCCATTTATTAATTGTTGATCTCACTGTCTGTGCTACTGGTGTTATGTTCAGGAAGCTGTCTCCTGTACCAATTCGTTCAAGGGTACCACCCACTTTCTCTTCTAAGAGGTTCAGTGTGGCTGGATTTATGTTGAGGTCTTTGACCCATTTGGACTTAAGTTTTGTGCATAGTGATAAACATGGATCGATCCGCATTCTTCTACATGCCAGCCTCCAGTTATGCCAGCACCATTTGTTGAAGACATTTTCTTTTTTCCATTGTATATTTTTAGCTTCTTTGTCAAAGATCAGATGTTTATACTTGTGTGGGTTAATATCAGAGTTTTCAATTCGATTCCATTGGTCTACCTGTCTATTTTTGTGTCAATACCAAGCTGCTTTCAGGACTATAGAAACACTTTGTGGAGTCTTGAAGAATTGTTTAGATCAAGTATGCCTGATGGGCAGGTCTGTGGGGGATTATTTAGATTGTTACTTGATGTGGGAAGACCCCATATGGTGTGGGTGGCTCTATTCCCTAGGCAGGACATCCTGAACTGTATAGAACAGGAGAAAGCCTTATGGGATCAAACAGACAAGCAAGGAGCATGTAACATTGGTGCATTCGTTTCTGCATGCTCTTTACTGTGGATGTTATATAGCTAGCTATACCAAGCTCCTGCCCCTGTGTCTTTGCTACAATGATGGGTTGTAATCTGTGAATGTAAATAAACACCTCCCATGCGGCTTTTAGACAGGGTGTTTTATCACAACAATAAAAAAGGAAACCAGGATACTCATCCAAGACACATAGCAGTGATCTACTTCTTCCTAGACTCCACCTCTAACATCCCTGTCATCTTGGGCAGTGATGACATTGATGCCTTTATGATTCAATCACATCTCAAAAGAATCATGCCTGAACCTTTAGGAATGTTTTATATTTAAGTTATCCCAACCAGACACTGAGACACTGAATAATCAGTCCCTGATACTTGGTTTCCAGTCCCCAGAATTGCAGGACATGCATATCTAATGTTTGCAAGCTACCGGGTTGATGTCATTTTCTTATAGCAGGATGGGGAGTCTAGGACAATATTTCTTCCCGGCTATGTTTTCAAAAGATGAGTTCAGTTATCTCTCTTCTTTTGTGTAATCCTATCTGCAAATGATCTCAACAAGCCCAAGTTCTGAAGGTTTTATTGCTGTGTGCATTTCAAGAAATTTGTATCTTCCATGCCCGGCACACAAACAGTACATACTTAGTGCTTATTAGCATCTATTGGGTTGCAAGTGAGTCTTGAATGAGAATCTCACTGTCCCTGTATAATTGCTCAAAACTTTTCTTCAGGGAAAGCTGAACAGCGTTAGTCTCCAATTCAAAATTACACTGTTCTTGGTGTTTTTACATTGTGCCATTAATCACTATGGTTTGGTAATGGATAATTGCAAAGACAAGCTTTGCATCCAAATGTAGACCTCTAAGAAATGTTACAATTGAAAACAATAGCCGGTTGTGGTGACGCACGCCGGTAGGATTTGCTGAGGGAGGCAGAGGCAGGAGGATCACGACTTCGAGGCCAGCCTGGGCTACACATTAGCAGGGTGGTGGTGGTGCATGCCTTTAATCCCAGCACTCGGGAGGCAGAGGCAGGCGGATTTCTGTGAGTTCGAGGCTGGGCTGGACCGATAGTCTCCAAAACAATACAGAGAAACCCTGTCTCGTAAAAACCATAAAAAAAACCAATAGGAAGAAATTATTAAAAATACTGAGGTCTCGTTTGCAGCTATGCAGTGGGTCCCAACTAAGACCATTGGACTACCTCTCTCTTTTTTTTCTTTGAAAGGGTCCCACTATGTTCTTCCAGTTGACTTCAAACTCTTTACTATATGCTTGTGTTCCTATTTTTGTTTTCAGTTGGTCTAGGGTATAAAATATATATATTCTTGGACAGTCAGAGTTGATCTTCAAGTATTGCATTCTTGCTTCCTATGCTGGGGGTGGTTGGCAGTGGCCTCCTGTCTGAGAATAGTGGCAGAACAACAGAGTGCTCACTTAGTTGTGTGTTATTGGAAGATGCCTAATTTCTTCCCATGAAACACAATACTTGATACTTCTTTAGCAGCCTAGCTGCATGCAAGGCATCTTGGGGCTTGATGTAAAGAGAAAATAAGGTTTGCCTTAGTAATTAACCAAATGAAGAGGCATGACATGCTAGGGAAGCCATTCACATTATCCCAATCCTTAAGTTAATAGGAATGCTGTTTTGTTTTTCTCCCTGTGGGACTGGTAAATCAGTAGATTGCCTCAGTCCCTCAGCATTCCTCACCAGGATTTTCCACTGCAGAAAAGGAGACATCAGCAAGCAATTACACTGCTCCCCAGACCCTGGGCTTTCCAAGGCAAGGCTTGACATACTACCACCACCACCCCTCCCCTAGCAGCTTAGTGATCCCTGAGTACTCACCCACAAGTCCCTTTGTAAGAAAACAGCTTGAGAATAGGGTGTACTCTGGCACCAGAAGAAAGTCAGAGTCTTTACTAGAATAAATGACTATAAATAGCATGAAACAGTCACTGACAAGTATGGTACCCTGGGGCATCCCAAAACTATCCTAGCAAACATTACTGGCCTTCCACCAAACACTCATCTATTACTAGCCCATCATTCTTCATTCCCTTGACTCCAACTGGACACTGCTACATTTTAGGCCCTGTGCATACAATGGGCCACAGGCATAATCTCAGAGTTCATTAGCTGTGTCCGCCCAGATATAACCTTCACATCTGTTCACCTCTGTCATGAGTCCAGTTATAAATTCTACCTGTATTTCCCCTCAGGTAATGAACTTTTAAATGATGTTGCCTTTTCATTTTCCTCTGAGTCTACTTAGCAGGTGTTTAAAATAGTCCCATTCTAAGATAATCTGTGTATATTAGCAACCAATCTCATAGCTTCAAGTTCTAGCTAAAGCCATCATTATTGCCATCTTCATCATCCTTACTGGTATTGTTATTTTGTTTTGAAGACAAATCCTGGGATTTTTATTTACTTAAAATACAATTACATGTTTTTCCTCCTTCCCTTTCTTCCTTCCTACCCCTCCCATGCCTCACCTTTTTGTTTAAACAGATTCCAGTCTTTTATATCTACTGGTTTCCTCATTACTTGTGAACTCAATGGAGATCACAAATTGAACATTTCCAAAAGGGAACTTGAAATCTTCCCCAAAACCTCCCACAGACCTCACTTTACTAACTACAGTAGTTCTCCATCCATTTGCCCAGTAAGAGAGCAAGTCTCCTCTGACTAGTCTCTTTCCTCCACTCCCCATAGTCAATCCACTCACACATGGTGTTGGTCTTTACATGTGTTAAATTCTGAATGTCACCACTAGCTTAAGCCACCACAGTCTCTCCTGAGGAGTACTGAAAGAATTTTCCAGCTAGTCTGCATGTTCTCCTCTTTGCATTCTTTGTGTTTAATAACTTGGAAATAGTTGTTCAACCTTGGCATAGAAGAGGAATTCAGGCAATGCTCACTTATTTAATAAATAACAGAGGAAACCTTTCATCATTTTGTTAGCTGCATCTATTCCAGATGGCTTTAGTACATGGACCATATCAGCAGGTAGTTTTTCTCCTAAAATTTAACATAGAGTCTAATGAAGAAAGTTACATTATGCTTTGTATTTCAATTCTGCAGTCTCACTCATTACCATACCGATTAGCTATATCTATAATACTTTTTTTTACTAGTCTGAATTCTGGTACTATCACAGGATACTTAAGGGTGGTCATTTATAAGGTCATTTATCTGTCTCATTGTTTTATAAATCAAGAGCATGGTACCATCATCTCCTTGAGTCCTAGTGAGAAACTTGTGGTAAAAACTGGAAAGAAATGAGTGAAAGAGGCGTGAAAAGAGAGAACTAATCCACTCTGCAATGCCCTGCTCTCAGGAAAAAATACAACCCCGGGAACCTAAGCCAGTCTTGTGGGAGAGATACAAGTCTCTGTGTTAAAGGTGCCCCTTCCTCAATCTGCTGCCTTGGCAGCCACATCTCAACTGGAGTTTGGATAGGGATGAACAACTTCCAATCCAAATCAACTCCTTCCTTAGATGATGGGTGGGTCCACCTTCCCTAAGGAGATGCTCAACAGTGGCCAACCCACATCCTACAGCCCAGGGCACTGCCTGCTCCTCAACCCTCACTCACGCAGTCTGCCACAGACTTTTCCAATGTTTAGCGAGCTCTCACACTGATGCTGCTCCCCATTGCAGTCTGACCACACCCCAGTCTGTCTGTCTTCCAGCTCCTCAAACCACCATATCCACACACCTCTGTCCTGAAGTTCTTAAGTCCCTGTCTTAGTCACTGTTCTATCACTTCGAAGAGACACCATAAACCAAGACAACTGTTATGAAAGAAGTTTAATTGGGGGCTTGCCTTCAGTTTCAGAGGGTTAGTCCTTTATCATTACCGAGGGAAGCAGTCAGGCATGGTGCTGGAGCAGTAGCTGAGAGCTTTGCATATTGATCTGCTGTCAGCAGGCAGGCAGAGGAGGAGTGGGGGAGAGAGACTAAGTCTGGCATGGACTTTTGAAATCCCAAAGTCCACCTCCATAACACACCTCCTCCAACATTAGGAGGTCACAAGTCCTAATCCTTTCTAAACAGCTTACCAAACAGGGATGGTCTAAGCATGCAAACATATGAACCTATGGAAGCCATTCTCATGCAAACCACTAAATTCTACTTCCTGGCCTCTGTGGGCTTCTACCATGTCATAATGCAAGACATGTTTAGTCCAACTTCAAAAGTCCCCATAGTGGACCCTCAAAAGACCCAGCCTCCCTGCCTCACCTCACCTGAGAATCAGGTGGGTGATCTTCACTTGCTTTTCTGTCTTTCATTGCAAATTCCCCACTTTCATCCCCAGTCATCCCTGTAGTAGACCACCTGCAGGGGCCTCTTCTCCACCTCTGACTCTACTCCCACCACAGCTGCCTCCTTCATGTATGTTCTGGGTGCTACAGTTGCCACACCAATGCTCAGAGCCTCCAGGAGAGATACAACCTTCAATCCTGATGGAGTTGCAAGGTGGGTTTCTGCTGTTACCTCAGACTGAAAAAGGGATGGTCTTAAGGACTTTGAATAGTATTGAGAATGAGAAGTTAGTATTTATATATGTAAATTTCATTTCTGTATGTATAGCTTATAGAAGTAAAGCATTGCTACCTTGTAAAATGACACAAAGGAAAAAAGAGATCATTGACCAACGTCCCAGAAGTCAATTTACAAGATTTAAAAGACATTGTCTTTAAGAAAAGCATCGAAACTTAATAAATATTTGACTCTTGTTATGAAGTACATACTTGAAAGTCTACTGTGTTCTTTTGTTTTCATGAAACGTATTGAATTAAGGAAAAATTACAGTAGCTCTTCCTTATCACCAGGGAGTAGTCTTGGATGCCTGGTGGGTAACAGTACAGGATATTGTGTGTGCAATGTCTGTTTTATATTTATAAAGTATGTATGCATAAACACGTGTATGTACATATGTGAAATATATATGTCTAATGTTGTAGTTCAATTCTTAATTTAGGCGGATTAAGAACTAATGATAGTAACTATGAGAACATGGTCCAAAATTGGAGTCCTGTGAGGAGAATTCTCAGGGCTTGTAGGCAAACTCCAAGAAAACAAGAAAAGAGTCTTGTGATCTCATTTCACTCAAATCACAGAATTATTATTGGAATAATATGTTTTCATACTCCTCCCAGGTGTACTGGATAGGAGTGAGTTTACTTGGGATTATTCATTACAACTGGATGTTGGTGTTTGTTTGTATGCCTATAGGGAAAAGCGTGTTTTTGGCACATGTAGCTTATCTGCTACGTGTGGCTTGCCTGCCACGTGGGGCTTGTGTTTGTGGTTGTATGCTTTACTCATGTGACTCCTCCTAACTCTCAGAGTATAAATTTCCCGATTCTCTGAATGAAGTTGGCTATTGCATGAGACTTTAGTCTGCCCCGTTTTTTAGACTTAGCTCTTCCAGGTCCCACTGCCTCTAGAGTGGTAAACAACAGCGAATCTTGCGCCATAGAGAAACTATTGAATACTATATTGTTTCATTTGACACAAGCACCACAATGGTATAGCCCTCCCTTGATCTGAGAAAGCTACAGAGTACTTAACAGGTGGTTAAGCTATACAGTGGATACTCTAGGCACAGGCGTGGAGGTAGATGTGTGAGATTTCACCATATGACCAAAGCCAAAACAATTGAAATTGAAAACTCATGCTAATTTTTCTGTTGTTTTGGTTCTTTGGGGTTTTGTTGTTTGTTTTTATGGGGTTTTGTTCTGTTTTTGGACAAGGTCTCACTTTGTTTCTCAAGCCTTGAACCTATCTATGGTCTTCCTGTCTCAGCCCCCTAGTGAGGGGATTACAGCTATGTGGCAACTTGCCTAGCTTCAAAGCTTATATTTTCTCTCTTTATGGTATTTTCTATCTAATATTTTTCAGACCATAGATGACAACAGATAATTGAAACTGTAGAAGTCAAAATTGCGAGTCAAGAGAAACACTGTAATCAATGTCTCCCCCCACCTCTCCCTCTTCCTCTTCTTTCTCTCTTATTCCTTTCTCCCTGTCCCTTCTGCCTCCCTCCTTCCCTCCTCTCTCTTCCTCTTTCTCTGTCCCCTGCTCTCTTCTTTTCTTCTTCTCCTTCTCTCTCCCACTCTTCTTTTCTCTTCCCTCCCCCTCCATCTCTCTCCTTCTCACTAACTGTTTCTCTTTTCATCTCTCCTCTCCCTCTCTCCTCTCTCCTTCTTTCCTTCCCTCTCTTTCTTTTTGGATACAGGGTCTCTCTATGTTTGCCCCCTGCTATCTCAGCCTCTTGAATAGCTGTAAGGATTAGTTGAACACAAGCACTACCATATCATGACACTTGGTGTGATGCCTGAGAGAACTAATAAGTCCTTAACAGGTGGGTAATCTATACACCATGGATACACTAGGTGCCACCACCACATGAAGGAATGACTGTTTGCTACATCGTTCTGTATAGTTTTACAAATAAACTTACATTCACTGAAAGTCAGTGTCATGGTGACATGAGGTAATGATATTGTCATGAAAGAGAAACCTCATTTCTGCCCTCTTGGCTTCGCTAGCTGAAAGCCTGTAAAAGTGACAAAAGACAAGTAAACAGGAGAAAAAGGTCACGGTTGTTCTTACTATTTCTCATGCAATAGGACCTTAGTTGGTATTTATATAGCAGGAATCATGGAACATTAGAGGAATTAGAGGAACTCGAGGATTCAGACTCCAGCTTGTGCCTCATTTTGACAAAGGGAAGTGGGGTTGATCTTGTTGGTAGGTATGCTAAGCCATGAGAAAGTGACTGAAGTCCGAGGGCAGGAGGCAGTCCAAGGGTTGTTGTGGAACAGTCTGTGCAGACTGAGCACTGGCTGCTCCGTGTCCACCTGCCATCAGAGCTGCTCTTCTCTTCTTGCTATGGGTAACAGAGACACCTTCACAACAGCTGCTGTGCTCCTAGGCAGAAGCTGTGGAGGGAAGATCATTGCCTGCTTCTGTGATGTTCAATTGCCTTCTTGTCAGAGCAATCCTTGGGCATGTTGGCATGTCCCGGGGAGGTCTGTCTCCATACCTCTCAATGTGAATGCCAAAGACTCAAGAGGGAAGTGCACTGATGTGTGCAAATGACTCTGAAACGGATTTAAAAACTAAGGTGATTTAATAAACAGATGGAGATCTGATGAATAATACATGACTTTAAAAACTGCTATGAAATGTTAATGGCAGTATCTAGGTAATGGCTATATGGATATATGACGTAAAAGTATTTCATGTTTGCTGAGTATTTGCAAATTATTGTGATAAAGGGCTTGGAAACATGCTATGCTTTTGGCAAAACTTATCGCCCACCAAATGGACACTTTCTCCTTCCATGTCATATATATGCGTGTGTCTGTGTGTGTGTGTATATATATATATATATGTGTGTGTGTGTGTGTGTGTGTGTGTGTATGTTAAACCGAGACCCTATATCCATGTGAAAATATGTTATGTTTTTCTTTCTTCTCTTCACTTTTCACTTTATATTATTTTGTTTCCATGACCCTTTAGGGCCCTATCCCAACCACAGAGTCCCCTTTTAATTTCATTACACACACACACACACACACACACACACACACACACACACACACACACTTCGGTGCTTAAGAGGAAACAGGGGTATTTGTCTTTCTGAATCTGGCTTATTTTTCTTAACATGATGAGCTCAGATTCCATATGCTACCCTTAATATGACAAATGTCATTCTCCTTTATGGCTGCCTAGACTCCATTGGGAATATCTCTTCCATTCTTATTCTGATGGACATCTAGGAGGGTTCCATAGCTTAGTAACTATGAGCACAGCAGTGATTAAAATGGGTCTGCAATTGTCCGTGGGGGTCTTCTGATATATTTTTAGACACATACCCAGGAGATGTATATATAGGTACAAGGTAGTGACAGTTTTTTTTAAGTTTTTTTTTCAGTTTAAATTTAGATTAGAAACAAGGTTGCTTCACAAGTCAGTTCCAGGTCCCTCTCCCTTTCCCTCCCCCTCCTCCCGTGCCCTCCACCCAACTTCCCCATTATCCCCTCATTTCCCCAGGGAGGGTGAGGCCCTCCATGGGGGTATCCATAGTCTGTCATTTCGTCCAGGGCAGGGGTAGTGACAGTTTTTATCTTTTCGGTTTTTCAAGTTTGCTTTTGGTTTTTGGTTTTGTTTTGTTTTGTTTGGGTTATTGTTGTATTGTTGTTGTTTTGTTTTGTGACAGGGTTTCTCTGGGTAGCTTTGTAAACTAGGCTGGCCTTGAACTCACAGAGATCCACCTTCCTCTGCCTTCACAGGGCAGGGATTAAAGGCCTGCACCACCACTACTTGGCTTTCCAACTTTCAGTTTTTTTTATTTGGCTGTTTGTGTTTTTTTTTTTTTTTGTTTTTGTTTTTTGGCTTGGTTGGTTTTTTGAAGAACACTGCTTTCCATACTGGCTGCACAAATTACATACCCACCACAATGCATGACTGTTCATCTTTTCCCACAGAGCCACTAGCATTTGCTGTCTTGAAGATTCTTTTCTTATATGTATTTATTCTATTTTATGTGTATGTATGTATGTATGTATGTATGTGTACCACATATATGCTAGGAGCCTGTAGAGGCCAATAAAGGACTTTGGATCCACTGTAACTGGAGTCAGTGGTGGGACCTGAACCTGGGTCTCCTAAGAATACCTGAGAATGGGTATTCTTAACTGCTGAGCTATCTCTCCAGTCCCTTCATATGGTTTCTTGATGACAGCCAGTCTGACTAGGGTAAGATGGAAAGTTAATGTGACATATAGTGTTTTGGTTTTTTTCCCAAATGGCTAAGGGTATTGAACATTTTTTCTTATGTTTATTTGGCCATCTTACTTTTTTCTTCTGCTAATTTTCTATTCAATTCATTTACATATTTATTAATTGGATGAATTGAGTTTCTGGTGTTCAAATTTTGAAGTTCTTTATAGATTTTAGGCATTCATCTTCCTGGAGGATACAGTTGCCCATTGGTATTTCTCAGTCTGTTGGCAGTCTCTTTGCTCTGCTGATACTTCTGTGCAGAAAATTCTTGGCTTCATGTAGTCCTACCTGTCCATTCTTACTGTCATTGCCTGTGCTGGAGTATTCTATGCAGACATTGCTGTCTATATTCATACATTAGGCCATTATCTCTGTTGGTCTCCAACTGCAGTTTTGGGGCAGGTCTTACCAAGTTCAAACACTGAGTGACAGGAAATGCTTGATGAGGTCCAACAGCAGTGACATGTGCATGACAGTAACACAGATGTCCTCAAAGAAAGAACTGTAGTGTTACTATTAGAATCTAGGAAGCCCCCCTCCCATTCAAGGATGCAAAATTTGTTTGTATATTCATCTATTTACTTGGGCATACATTTACCAGGCAGCAGAATGAACGATTAACATTGGCATCAATAATAAAGACACATTAAATGTTAAATGCAGACTAATGAAGAAAATGGCAAAGAAGGAAAGCATCTACCTCCCCCACCCTGGAAGACCAAAGGTCCTATCATTAACAGAGATTTACCCAGTGCCCCAGATAGTTTAATGCCAATTTGACACAAGCTAGTCATCTGAAAGGAGTGAACCTCAATTGAGAAAATACCTCCATAAGATCACACTGAAGGCAAGTCTGCAGGGCATTTTCTTAATAGTGACTGATGGGGGAGGGCCCCGTTCATTATGGGTGGTGTCATCCCTGGGTTGGTGGTCCTGGGTTCTATAAGAAAGCAGTCTGAGCAAGCCAGAGGAGCAGGCCAGTAAGCAGTACTCCTCATGTCAACTCCTGCCTCCAGATTCCTGCCCTGCTTGAGTTCCTGTCCTGGCTTCCTTGGATGATGAGCAACAATATGGAAGCATAACCCAAATAAACCCTCTTCCCAGACTGCTTTCAGCCACGGTGTTTCATCACAGCAACAATAACCCTAACAAAGACACCTGGCAGTACTTAACCAGAGTTTCTTGTTTGTGAAGTTCCATGTTTACTCAGCCCTAAGGAATACTCTGCTCCTTCAAAGGAGGGTCACCTCACCTGGTGACCAAATGAGAATCTATCTCATCGGGTGCCCAAGTCTCTGGTTAGACTCTAGGATGTTATGTCTTGGACTGTGTTTCTCCACTTTACCATGGAAACTTCCTAGTGTGTTCATCCCTCTGCTTGACCTTGACCCTATTTGTGCACACACAGTGCAAATACTTCTGTTTCTTCCTTTTAGGAAAAATTTCATAGCTCATGATTCAGCCAGAAGCTACCAGGTCTCCATCGTGCTGTGGTTTCTATAGGGATTGTTTTACACACCAGAACACCAGTGTCACAAAAGTGTGCATTTTCATTAATATGGCTACTTTTTGCCATACTAATAGAGACATCCCTCACTAGCATAGAACTGATGGCTGCCCAGGTGAGACCCACTGTGTTGCTCTGTGCCTTCGGGTGGGAGGGGGGCACAATGGCAACAAATAAGGCAAAATGTGGGAATGGTGTACACAGGAATAAAACAGGGAATCAAGGATAGCAACATGCTGATGCCAGGACCTGCACAATGGCTTGAACTAGCTTCACAAAGCAGGAGAGCAAACTATAATGCACTGGGAGTCAGGAACTTACAGATCTGAAGACTGAGAGTCTAAGATTAGAGTGTCCACAGGTATACTGTCGTCTTCTCGCTGCATCCTTCAGTGATGCTTGTCCTCGGCAGGTATACTGTCTTCTCCCTGCATCCTTCAGTGATGCTTGTCCTCAGCAGGTATACCGTCTTCTCGCTGCATCCTTCAGTGATGCTTGTCCTCGGCAGGTATATCGTCTTCTCCTTGCACGTTCTGCCATGTTTGCCCCTGTTTTAGCTGCTTCTTCTTAAAAGGACACCAGTCACATTGGATTGGAGCACAGAGCAGTAACTTCATTTAATGTTATCTCTTTAACTGGTTACACAGGCAGCTAAGTGATCATCCTACTTGCCTAAGCATCTTCCTGTATGTGGATGGTGAAAAAGAAACCACCTACCATTGTAGCTGGAGGTCATAGTGCCTTAATTTATACTGGAAGCTCAACAGTAACACTCAACTCACTTTCCAGCTTCCAGCATCAGAAGAATGGGAAGATATCCGCAAAAAGGAACCACTGGAGGGGGGCTGGACAAACACATGATGGAAATCTATCCACAGTGACCACTAAGGTGTATCCAGGTGGTTGAATCCGGGAGGAAGCAGAATAGACTGGGACAACTTCAGCTCTCTCCCATCTCAACATGTAAACGAACCCAGAGCAATCCCAAGGAATCAGGTGCAACAGCTTTTAGCAAAAATCATTTGGACACAGTTAGGATCCAATTAGTATCTAGAGCAATTTACAAGAAGAAAATTGGCACTTATGAATTAGTACATTGCAGCATCCCATGCTGCTATTTTAAGACCATGGAAAATTTAAATTGCTGTGAAGAGAGAAGAGACGGGGTAGGGGGAGCAGGAAGAGTCATCTAAACAATCTCAGCAGACTGCCCATGTGACCACCGATTTCCAACATCTGCACACAGTAGACAGAAAAAGAGCTGCCTCAATCTGTTCTCAATTCTGCAATAAAGAGAGGGGAAAATGGAATTTTAGTTGTTATTCTTGTTTTCCATGTAAATCATCCCATGAACTAATTACACTGGACATATCCCAGATCTGCAGTCTGAGAAATATATGGAAGACACAGGGAGTCAGAGCTTGAATGTTACTCTCATCCTCAGCTTGAAGTGACCTTGAGAAAGCCAAGCTTTCCACTGTGTCTGGCTATGCTATTAATTGAAGATGACAGTTTAATCTATCTCTCAGGAGAGCCAAGAGGAAAGAAGCAGTCAAAATATCCTGATGCTATTGCCTATGACATCTACAACGTCGAAGGCAATAAGAGTCATGTGTTATTGGGATATTCACTACTTTTTTAATAAGGGAGATTGGTAAACAATGAAATATAGCATTCTATTGTCAAGGACTTTGGAGAGTTGTAGCATTTACTTGGTACCAACATTGCCATCTGGTTTGGTTTAGATGAAATACATAGAAAGCACATGCTTGACACTGGGGTCTACAAGGTGTCAGACAGGATCTCTGGTCCTATCAGACTACAGATGTCACACTCAAACTGTACCTTCAGCAGAATTTAATACAGTATCACATGGAGAGTTAATAAGCAATTGAGCAAGATGCATGCTTTCATTTCTGTCTATTCCAAACTATGGGTGTAATGTAACCAGTTGTTTAAGTTCCTGTTGCCTTGGTGTCCCTGCTAGGGGCTAACGGAAATCAGTGGATATTAAAGAGATGAGAAAGTGCTCAAGGATTTCATCCTTCTACGGTCACCTCAGGTTGGACCACGACCCCTCCTGGATCACAGCCTCTCTCAGGTGGTCCCTGTAGTCGTTAGCATTAATTGTCAATTTGACACACCTATAGTCTCAAAGAGAGACTGCTTACGTTGGGTTGGCATGTGTGGGAAACACTGAGGAACAACTCGGTTCTTAAGGGAACTTCTGGCTTTGGAAAGAAAAGAGGATGGGTAGTTTTAAAAACATGCAGGACAAGTACCAAAGAAAATGTCCAGCATGGCAGGGACATCAAGGCAGCAGGAACTTAAAATAGCTGGTCACATTATACCCATAGTTTGCAACAGACAAAAATGAATGAATGGGTGCTTGCTCAGTTGCTTATGCTCAGCTCTCCTTCTCCAACACAATTCAGGAATCTATGTTTAGGCAATGGTGCCACCTACCCTGGGTTAGGTCTTCCCATATCAATTGACTTAATTAAGAAGACCCTCAACATACACACCCATCCAAGGCCAACCCAATGTAGGCTGCTTTGCTTCTCTGATCTTTCAGCTTGAATCCCAGTATCTGTCTCTGGGTTTTCATTATTCCTGTGACACGGCTCCACATTGGTTCTCTGCTAAAAGTCATGGCATAGTCTCGCTTAGGAACAAAGATTTGTAAAGGGATGCTTTAATAGTACTTTTTGGGGGGTTTTTGCCTTTAGGCAGTGGATGAGGGAATTTTCTGGGAGTTGTCTGGAGAAAAGCCTTCAATGACTCGTGGAGAGTTAAGATGTATCAAGTAGGCCATGAGCCAAGTAAAATGATCAAAAATGTCCATTTTAGAGTTCCAACATAGTATGTGGATTCTGTCATAAATTTATTACACATCCTCTTTTTTAAGGATTTTATGTTATCAGATTATACATTTCACCCCAGAAAACCAGCTCGTCCATCTCTATTACCCAATGACGAGGTTCCTGGGATCTATGCTCTGATAAGGTAAAGCTAGAAACCACAGGTATTTTGTAAGCAACCGAAGCCTGTGTCTTTTCCCTGAAAATTGGATTTCTGGCGAAATTTCTATAAGTTGTAGGTTGATGACCTAGAAGAGAAGAAAATCCCAAGCAATCATTAATTGTGCTAGAATTGTTTCTAATGTTTATTTATATACATATGCATTTGGGGGGACACACATGTGCAAGTCAGAGGAAAACTTGGGAGTCACTTTTCTTCTTTTACCATGTAGATTCCTGGGATAAATCTAAGGTTATCAAGTTTGACTAGAATTCTTGCTCCATTTCTAGCAAAGGCTTTAATAGGTTTCCTGGGTGAACGTTTTTCCCCCTCATTGTGTCCCCATGATTTACCCTGCACACTCCAACCCCTTCTTCATACATAAACAACAGCAAGGGGGCATGAAGAAATCAAATTGCATGGCACACCCAATGGGCTAAAGTATGTCCTTCGGAAGGTCAAGGTAATACTACAATATATTTCCTGTAAACATCTTATCTGACTGTCATTTATGAGGTTGGAGTTGGGCAATAACTCATTCCAAAAATAGGGTGAGTGTTGTGATGAGATGAGCAAAAGAGGTTGGCTTCATAGATAAAAACAAAATACAGTAGAAGCAGAAAGGTTGATTGTTTCAAATCACTTTATAGAGTTAAAAGTGAAGAGCGCTTCTGTATTGTGCTAATTCACTTTGGCATATCAGTCTCTGTCTTTGTCTCTCTCTCTGTGTCTCTCTCTGTGTCTCTCTCTCTCTGTCTGTTCTCTCTGTTTGTTCTCTCTCTCTCTCTCTCTCTCTCTCTCTCTCTCTCTCTCTCTCTCTCTCTCTTTCTCTCTCTCTCCTCAAAGAAAGCTGACTGGTTTCAGAGTTCAGCTTGATTTTGTGGGTTGTATGCTCTGTGGTACCCTCAGGCAGGAGATGCTTCCAGAACCAGAGCCACCCATAGCCAGTTCTCAGCAAAAAGCATCTGAGAGCCAAATGGGCAGCTAGCTGCTTCACACTAACTGTGAGAGATCTGAGTTGGGAGGCTGGACCCCCTTTCTAGAGCTCTTTTCCTTTGCAGAGTCATACTTTGCTATGGCCTAAAACTTTACTTCCAAAGAAGCAAGAGCCTAGACATCTTCCAGTGAGCGGCAAGCTGCATGTGACCCTTGCCAACAGACTGCCTTGATGCTAACCCTCTGGGTGGTGGAGCTCTGGTCTTCCGGAAGTTCATAGAGTGGGTTTTCATTTTCTTCAGTTAACATAGCAGCCCTCCAAACTCTTTCCTGTCCTGTGGCAGCTAATGTAAGCTCAGCACTTCTTCTCCTCCTCAACCAACTGAAAGCTAAGCCTTTCATTCCTGTGGAGGGTGGAATGGGAAATTACTCCTTTAAATTTCACCAGTAGACAGTGTCAAGAAATTGGTTTTTATTTCCAGAAGGGAATATACATTATTTAAAATTTACTTAGTATCAAATCATTCCAAAATGAGTAGACACATTCTTTTATATTTTAAAATTCATTGTGTTATTCTAAAAGTTTCCCATTACTTGTTTCTTTCTTTCTTCCTTCCTTCCTTCCTTCCTTTCTTTCTTTCTTTATTACTTTTCCTTTCTTCTTCGTTGGAAACTATACGTTTTTCTGAACTGCCAGACTTGGCCTTTGAGTTATACTAAATATATTTTAGGGACAGATTTTGCCTTCATATGAATTTAATTATTTTCTTTCTCACTCCCAGGGTCAATTCCTTGATAATCACTTTATTTCATAAACATGTATGAAAAAAATTGGGAAGTGAATTCACTTAGTTTTTTTTTCTCCTTAGTATTTGCCCTTTTTCTTATATTCTCACTATGACTTTCTTTTCCTCTGAAACTTAGTCTCTATTCAGTCCCATTCTACAATCATGTAGTCACAGTTACTTTGGTTTAAAGTCTATATTATGGCCACCTTTGGAGTCTTTGGGGAATTTGTTCAAGGACTTCCTAGCAAACCAAAGTCAGCAGATGCTCAAGTCCCTATGAGACAATGGCATAGAATTTGCATAAAATCAGCTGCATCCTCCCATATACTTGAAATCATCTCTAGATGACTTACAGCACCCAATACAATGTAAATGCCATGCAAATTGTTACAGTGTGTTATTTAAAGAATAGAGACAAAAGAAAGATCTGTGCATGTTCTGTAGAGATGCAATTTTTTTCCTCTTGTTATGAGTAGGATATTTTCTGTCAGCAATTACTGGACTCCTTAGGTAGAGGACCTAGAAATACAGAGAAAAAAATCACGCTTGCTCCATCTCGTAAAATGCTTTGGATACAGTGGTGTGACAGTGGTTGCCAATGGACTCTTCACCTATGTACAGACTACTTGCATAGCAGCCATCCTGTGGTGATCTCACACCGTGCTACCCGAGGAAGTGTGTATTTCCTGCACCTGACCTCTGTCTAGGAGGCCAGGTGGCCACCTAGGCAAACTAGGCCTAAGATACTTTCCTTGTCCTCGGACCCCACACAACTGTTACATTAAAGAGTTTGTGGTTCCTTAATGAATATCCATGCTTATGATCTTCCCACTACCAAAATTGAAAAACACTACCAAAATGGGTAAATGAGATGTAACGTTCTTTTTCTCTAAAGGGACACTGATAATTGCCCTCCTGAATAAATACAAAGAAAACATGTGTCAATGTGGGGGCCTTCACTATGAGGGCTCAGCTTCCCATGGCCTCCACAGCACTCTTTAATTTTTTATTATTTTATTCTTAGACAATTTCATGCATGTATGCAGTGAGTTTAGGGCATTTTTTTCTCACACACAATCCATTACCCTGGCTAGTTCTCCTCTCTAACCCAATGGACTCTTTTTCTTCCAATCAAACTCTGTCCTACTTTGGTGTTTTCTTTCATGTTTCAGTCATTGATATTAATTGTGGCTGCTTGCATGAGCAAGAGTGGGAAACAATTTACCAGAACATGGGCAACTGATGAGTGGCTACACCACTGAAGAAAATGGTACCCCTTCCTTTAATACCCATCAACCAAGCCCTAAGTGAGGGATGAGACCTTATGAGCCCCTCTGCCATGAATGATAAAATGTAAAGCCCAGTCTTGAGCACATCTTTTGCAGCTAGCCACAGCTCCTGTAAGGTCATTCATGAGTGCAATGGCCACGCCATGCCTGAAAGACACGTTCCATAGCACACCTATGGGATCTTGAACGCTTGCACTTTTTTTGCCCTCTTTTTCAAGATGCTTCCTGAGCTTTCGGGGGAGGAGGTTTTATCTGTCCATTGGGGCCATGATCTCTTTCCCATAATTTGAGAAATTGTGAATCTCTGTATTAAGTGATGTCTATTGCATGAAGAAGTCCCTCTGACATAAGCTGAGGGCAATAGCACTCTACAGGAATAAATGTTATGTATTTTGAAGTTTGACACCATGTCTATTTAATATAGTAACAATAGGAGGTTCATTCTACCCTAAAGTCTATGACCTTTGTAGCCACAGGCTCTTGACTAGGTTTATAGTACCAGATATGAGTTCCCTGCTGTAGAGGGGGATTCAAATCCCACTGGAAAGTAATTGGGTACCCCTATATTATTCATGCCACTATGGTATCAGTAGACATATATTGCCAATTATATAAATTGGAATTTGTGGTATCCACAGCTTACTATGACCATTCATTACTCTTAATAAGGACAAGGGAAAACCCAGCTTTATTTACCTCTTATCTGTCTAGGATAAAATCCTAAACTTCCAGCTGGTTAGTGTGGCTTTGATCCCAGCACTTGGGAGGCAGAAGCAAATAGAACTCTAAATTCGAGGCCAGCCTAATCTACAGAGTGAGTTCGAGGACAGTCAGGGCTACACACAAAGAAACCTTTCTTGGAAATCAAGAAGAAGGAGGAAGGGGAAGAGACGGAGTAGGAGGAGGAGGAATGAAGGAAGGAAGGAAGGAAGGAAGGAAAGAAAGAAAGAAAGGATGAAAGAAAGAGACAATGACAAAAAATCCTCTCAATTTCCAGTTTTTAAAACGAAGCCCCCGTCCTAGTTTTATTTCTGTCTCCTTTTTTCAATTATTTGGCCCATAAGCTATAGAACAAAGCTTAGCCTGGGTATTATATGAGTACATTTCTAAGGTTTGTAATCCCCAAAAGTTTTCTGTGTGTGGAAAATAGGCAAAGGTGTCTCCAAAGATACTTCTAATCTCCAAACCTACCTGAAAATACATCACTCTTCAACGCAAAAGGGGCTTTGCAACTAAATTAATGGCTTGAGATTTCCTGTGGTTACCTGTAGACACCAGTGTAGCCACAAATGTAGAAAGAGCGGCAAGAAAAAGTAAAAAGAGGAAGCATGAGACAGAAACAGAGGTCAAAGTGATGCATCCATGAACCAAGATGTGTTAGCTAATCTTGGTTTCACCTAGAATCAACTCAAACCTAAACAGCTGGGCACACCTGCGAGGTGTTTTCTTGATTGGATCATTTGAGATGAGATGACTACGCTAAATCTAGAGCACTTGAGTTCAGAAGACCCAGCCTCTATCTTGGGCCCACTTTCTAGTGGCAGCCTATATAGAAAGAGACTGAAGAAGAAAAGCCTTTGCTTTTTCTTTCATTCCCTCACTCTCGCTGGCAAGTTCATCTGTGCTGATGCTAAAGCATTTGATGTCACTAGAACCTACTTCTTCAGGATTCCAACCAGAAGTGTGGACAGTTCCTACAGCTTGGAAGAGAAGAATCCCTTGAGCCTTTGGTGGCAATGCAGCTCAGCCAGATCTTAACTTGGATTCAGGAAGCGATGTCTTGGCTTTTGACCTCCAGAACTGTAAGGTTGTAATCCTGAGTTGTTTTATGGACCAGGTTTGTAGAGACTCATTACAGTAACCACAGCATATCAATGGGTGTCCTTCTGTCCTTACTGTCTGGCTTCACCTCAGACTGTGCGTCACTTGAGAAATGCCTGCCACTTCTTAATATCATTTCCTCTATTTTCATGCATGCATTTCACTAAGAACCTGTATGTTCTGACATATCCTGTGCTGGCCTGCCCACAGTGGGACACCCACTCCAACATGGCCATATCTCCTAGACCTTCCCAAATAGTTCCACCAACTAGAGACCAAGTACTCAAACATATGAGCCTATGAGGGCTCTTCTAATTCAAATCACCCTGATGTGTCTCTCTTTCCAAAATTGTTCTGTCCTCTCAAAATTAACCTAAATTTTTTTATTTGACATGACAGAAATTTACCCCTCATCTTATGTCCCACTTTCCTTATTCATGCCACTGGCTTGATGCACATGGTGGAGAGAATGAAATCATACATTTCTGGGTCTCTTCACACAAGGTGTCCGTTCCATCATTGGAAACTCAACTTTAATGATTTCTTCAATGACCCATCCCCAAATACCACCACTAAGGTTGTAAATTATGAGTGAAGAGGGGAGCAACTAATCTATAACACACATAGTCAACCACTTCTCCAGGCACCCTTAGAGGTTCACAACAGAATGGTTCAAAAAGCAAGATAGAAAGCAGCTGCTCAGTAATGTAATAGACAGAACCTTGGCATCACAGAAAACAAAAACTGGGCAGAATGCGTGTGTGCAAGTGTGTGTGTGGGGGCATCCATGTATACACACAAATAGTTGTTTATTGGTCTAGTTAGTATAATACATTTTAAGGACAGCTTTGCACCCACTGCAAAACTAGGTTTACATTTCCGACACCCTAGCTGCCCCACCCATACATAACATCTCCCACTACCAATATTCCCTAGCAGTGCAGCAAATGTGTCATAATAAATGAATCTACATTAATATCTCATTATATATTGAAGTCCACTGTCTGCATTAGTGCTCACTTTCTTTGTGGCACATTCCATGGGTCTTGACAAATGCAGCTCTCAGCGGTTGGGCCTCATAGAAAGTGGTTTCCTTACCCTTAAAGCCTGTCACTCCACTTATTCATCTCTCCCTCTCCTCAGTTCCTAGCAACCACTTATCTCTGTCTTTTGTCCATTTGCCTTTTGCACAGTGCTTTGTAGTTGGAACCACGCTGTATAGAGCCACGTTGGGCATCTCTCTGTTATCAACGTGCTTTTAAGCTTTCCTCCTGTCTTCTCATAGTTTGAAAGCCCATTTCTTTTTAGCACTAAAAATCACTTCATCCTCTGGATGCAACCGGAGTGTATCCATTCAGTTGCTGAAGGGCATTCCGAATGACTGTAAGCTTGACTGTCACTGTCTTTATGTGGGTGTGAACACAACTGCTATAAATACCCACACACAGGTTTTCATGAGGCCTTAAGTTTTTAGCTCATTTGGGCAAACAGCAAAGAGCACAATTGTAGTTGGACTTTCTTTGGACCACCAGCTCCCACATAATTACACTGAGAGTTCTTATTAAGTATGAAAGCTTAACCTTACCTTGGGCTGGTTCCCAACTAGCCCTTATAAATTAAATTAACTCGTCTATATTAGTCTATGTTCTTCCATGTGGCCCATTAGCTCTACTCCACACTGTACATCCAACTTCCTCCACACCCCATTGGCGTTCCCCTGAGTTCCTCTTTCTCCCCAGAAGTCCCACCTATCCTCTTCTGCCTAACTGTTAGCCATTCATCTGTTTATTAAACTAATCAGAAGGTGTCTTAGGCAGGTGAAGTGAAACAGAGACATCTTCACCCAGTGTGATCAAATATCCCACAACATGCAGTCATAGGTTAGTTGGGCATTTGTTGAACACTATAAGAAACTGTCCAACTGTTCTATAATGTGATGTTCTGTTACAACTTCACATCATTTATGGCTGGATGCTCTTGTGGCTCCAAATGCTCACCAGAATTTTGATATTTACAGTGAATCTAATTTTGACCATTCTGATAGGTGGGTAGTCACAATATATTATTATTAGCTATAAGCCCGATGTTACAGGTGGTAGTGAACATATCTTCTTCTGCTTATTTGATCTCCGCATATCTGCTTTAGTAAAGTCTTTGACAGGGTTCTTGACCAGGTTATTTACTTCTATATTGTGACCTGTCTCCTCATTTTTCTGAGACAGACCTCTTTTTAACAATAACTTAAAAGTAAAATAGTAAATTAGAATACATGAGCCTATTATTTTTGTACCTACGCATGAGGTGATAAGTGTTAATTTATGTGAATCCATTATGATGCCTTCCGATCTCCACAGGTTCTCTTCTAACCATCCTCTGTGTTCATTTACATTGACCCTCTGTCCATGAGCAATAGGAAGTTCATGAAGGCAGAGCCTCAGTGGTACCTGAGGAGGCCAGCTGACATAAGAAGGGGATGCCAATTGTCTGGGAACCAGATTCCTTCAAACTATTGGATTTCTTCTTTTCAACCACAACAGAAACATAGAACAAAACAGGTTTTTCTTTCCATTTTATGAGAAGGAACATAGAATCACAATAAAGCCTGAATGAAATCATCCAACACCAGGAAGTTCTTTGAGTGAGAAAAAAAAGACAATTATGATCTAGTTCAGAATTTTCTGGAAAATAGCAAAGCACAAGGAAAGTAACTATTAAAATTGTAAGTACCATTTAAAAATTCCAGCAAGGGTTCAATTCTTTGTTTTGGGCTTGAAGTCTCAAACAAAATATTCCTTAGGTGTGGTGATGGCAAAGTGTGATGGAAAAAGAATAAATATGGGTAATTAGGAGAATGTTGAGAACCACCGGTACTGAGAATCACTGGTGCTAAGCTCCACCTTTGGTACTCCTTGACTCTCAGAGAGACCCTGCGATAATTTTCTCAGCTTTACCAATGTGAAGACACTGGGGCCCTGACACATGCTGGGTGATGACGTCACAGCAGATATTGACTATCACCAATAATGATTTCTATGACAGTGTTTGCCAACTGCACAGTCAGCAAAGACTACCCCAATATTTTTATTCTTCCTTCATATTTCTCTAATTCTTCATAATTTCTGGATTTTCTTCGCTTAAATGTATTGATGTCATATCTTCCCTCAGAAAAAACAAAACAAAACAAACAAACAAAACCAGAGAAACAACATGGACCTGAAAGACCCTTTACTGTTCCTAGCACCCTTGTCAACTCAAGAGAATAATAGAAACAGTAGAGATCATAATACTGAGAAACGGCCTGGTGGCCCTCTCTGTCATCTTCACTGGGAACAAGACCAAGTGGTATGTCCTAGACAAGTACCTTCCCCCTGCACATATGCTCAGTCTGCTGTTCTTGGAGCATTTAAGGCATTGTTTATATTGGCAACCTGCCAGAACTCTTACCTTATAATAACCTGAGCAGTAAAGTAACATGGTTTCTATACAGTTGTAACATAGTTGCCAATTCCCGAGGACCACAGAAGTCACTGTCAGTTGCTGGCCAGGAAACTAGTAAACAAGGGAATGTTGTGTAGACTTGGGTTCTCTGTGGTGGTTGGAACACTACTGACAGATCCTTCTATGACTCTTCTTAGTCCTTATTCTTCTTAGTCTTCCTGAAGAAATGTGCATTAAAAAGAGCTGTCTTCAGTACCTGGATTAATCCCTTTATCAGCACCAAAACCCACTTAATCAGGGGGAAGCTGAGATGCCTATGACCTGTTCTGGTCTTGAAAGTGTGCTGACCTGATAAATAGGAAGGAACAGATGCCCTGGGTGGTTAAGAAAGCACAACATGCCAGAGGGTAGGGAATGAATATAATACACAGGTTGCCACCCCAAGAAAATTTTAGGGTCTAGTGCTCTAGAGAATATCCAGTGCCCCTTATAATTTGAAGAGAAAGCTAGCAAACCACAAGAAAGCCCATGGAAAGAATTGGCTGAATCGACTAGATAGGAGAATTTGCTTTCACAGTAGAAGAGATACGTGATGCTAAAAGAGAGAAAAGGTGGGCTGGAGAACTAGTCCACACTTTTAGAAGGTGATTCAAATACTCTTGCTTTTGAAGAATGACTTCATCATGGATTTTCATGGGAGGCATGCATCTTCTTTATGCCTTCTTTCTCTCAGGATAGAAGGAGGAAGGATGGGCCCCTCCTCTTCCTTCTTCCTTCTTCCTTTTTGACATCCAGGATATTGATTCCAACTTTGGCCTGAGCACCTGATGTATTCTCACCCTGAATCCTGCACTTATGTCAGTTCGATATCTGAGAAAGGAATACTAGTGGAGTCCCAGTCTGCTGACCTTGACTATAAACTTTACTCTCTCCTAGTACCTTATCTTCTCCCTTTCTCAGGATGAGCTCCACCTTCTTGTTGTTTAAACACAACAACTTTCCTTTCCTGGTTGACTGACTCGGGTTCATTTTTAGCTCTTGAACCAACTCTGAGTACCACAAGTGGTCTTTGTTCTGAGCAACCATCAAAATGAAACTCTACTAGTCTTGCTTTTTATTTTAGCTACAAATACTTGAAGAAGTAATTTAATCATGTAGGGCTAATAATGGAATGAATAATTACCATACTTTTCTTTTGCTCTTGTTCAAGCAAATCAGGGTGCAACAAAGAATGGAGGAAAATAAAGAAAACTGCTAAAAATATTTCACAATTTTATATGATGTGTGTGATCCGTGCATGTAAAGTTCCTTTTCAGGGTTTTAAAAATAAATCATTCCCATTTCATTTTTTAGGTTATAAATATGTTTTTCCTTTCTGTTTTCCCTCCCTTTGAGCCTTCCATATACTCCTCCCTGTTCTCCCTTAAATCCATGGTGGCCTCTTGTTTCATTAACTGTTATGCATGCATATATGTGTATATGTATATGTTCCTAAATATACTTACTCAGTCCATATAATGTTACTTGTACGTATGTTTTCCAGGGCTGACCATTTGGCACCAGACAATTTATTGGTGTGCTCTTCTCTGGCACAGAAATTTTTATTTGAACTAAAAACAACTTAAGAAATCATTTGCAAAGATGTCACAGATACTAATGAAAACTACAATTTTAAATAGGACAGAATAATAAACTTCATTTGGAAGTTCAGACAGGAGAATATAGAAGAAGCTCCAGGTTCAACAGGAAGTACACACATGCAAATATATATATGTACACACATATAATATATTATGTACACAATACACATGCATATTATACACACATATTATATACACACATGCAT
Source organism: Mesocricetus auratus (assembly GCF_017639785.1). Taxonomy (NCBI): domain Eukaryota; kingdom Metazoa; phylum Chordata; class Mammalia; order Rodentia; family Cricetidae; genus Mesocricetus; species Mesocricetus auratus. The sequence goes on along the minus strand of NW_024429202.1, from coordinate 35,975,928 downwards.
TGTATACACATAGATGCATGTATATTATGTGCACATATAGAACACCAGATTTCCTTGTTCAGCTATCGATACAGAGATGACTGGATTATATACAGTGTGACACCCTTTGTCAGGATAGCATCCCCCAAGGCCTGTTCCATGGGGTCAAATGTGAAGAGTGAGAGTAAGCAAACCCTCCTGGTCCCATCACAGCAAGAGTACATGATGACAGAAGACACTGTGGAGGAACAGCACAGTCCTCTCTCTAAGTTACATCATACTTATTTCCCAGTTTGAATGAAAAATAATATTTCTTACATCCTTTTAGTGGAGTTCTAAATTTGTTCTTAGTGGCTCAAAGGAAAATCACAGAAACCATAGCTAGTCCTATCTGTGGATACACATATTCATCAGATAATGAAGTTGCTTGGGGACCACTCCATTAGTTTACAGAATCAGTTATAGAACCTAGTTAATTTAAAAAAACTTAACATAGTTACTTTGAACGTGGATGATGAAATTTAATCTTCAGTCTGAAAAATTATGTGTATTTTGTGTCTCTTCACAAACTGATTGATGATTTGTAAGCTTGTCAGTGTAGATAACAGAAGTGGATGGACAAAACCATTGACTATTTTCCAAGCTCTTTAACTTTGAGACCCATAGCTTGTCTTTTCCATTGCTGTGACAAAGCACCATGACTAAGGCAACTTATAAAAGAAAGCATTTAATTTTGGGACTCACAGAGGGTTAGAGTGCATAGCCATCATGACAGGGAACATGGCACTGAAACAGTATCTGAGGGTTCACATCTGACCCATAACCACAAGGCAAAGGGTGGGGTGTTAGAGGGGCGGGGAGAGAAGCAGGAATGACACGGGTTATAAAACTCCTAAGCCTGCCAAAGTGACACACCCCCTCTGACAAGTCACACCTCCTAATCCTTCCCAGATTGTTTCACTAACTGAAGAGCAAGCATTTAAATAGAGAAGCCTATGGGGGACATTCTCATTCAAACCATCACAACTTGAAAGCACAAAGTTTTGCATCTTTGTTCATGTTACCAAAACGCTGTTAATCTAGAGAGTGGAATCCAAGTGACCTGGTTTTGTATTGAACTATCAGGACATGTAACTACATAGTAGAATAGCTAAGACTCCCCAAAGAGCGCTGTGTATTCCCAGGGCTTGGAACGTAGGAACCTTCACTCAGCCTCTCTTTGATCTCAGCACCACTCTGCTGGAATTCTATCCTTTTCTCCTTATAATGCATTTGAGACCCTGTAAGCCCCATCAAAAAGAATCTTGAAATTGTAATAGCAAGCTAAGTAGCAAGTGATTTCTATATGTTTTTGAACAAAAATTCATTCTACATTCAAACTAAATGTGATCAGTTTGCAGCCAGTCCATAAAATTTTTCATGACATTTTTTATTCCAGCAAAGTAATATAAAGTCTTTTAAAAATAAGTTGCAGTAACTGCTCACTTACAGCCCAAATATATAATGCGAAAACATGAAGCTCATCACTCCTGTAGAATGCACTGCTGCAATTTTGGTCTGCCTGATGATACAAAATCCTGCTTTAAATGTATTAGCATGATGTCAGTTGTTATGGTAGGAAATAGATGTATTTCTCAGTTGTTAACTATGCATTTTATTAGAGAATTGTGGGAGTTAGAGCAAACACATAAAGGGTGAAGAAATGAAGATTTCTACCCCAATGACAGGAGAGTCATGCCATTAGAGCAAGTGTGAACTAAGTTGCAGACAGCTTCATAATAATGCTGAAAGTGAACATTTTAATTTAATTTATCTTTTAAAGAACAAATTACTACCATTTACAATTAGTATCTCAAATGCTAAGAAAAAAATCATCGAATCAAATTTGGCTAAGAAAATAAAAGACTTGTACACTGAACACTATAAAATATTTCCAAACAAATTAAACTCCAGTAAAGCAAAGACACCCATGTTATGGGGTTATAAGAATTAAATTAAGGCATTAAAATTGCTCAATTTATCTACATATTTCCTCTAGTAACTATTACAATTACAAAGTTGAAACAGGATCCAGAATTGCAAGAGATCTAGAGCTAAAACAATCTTGATAATGGAAGGCCAGGCTAAATGACATGTTTTTTTATTTCAAAATACAATGTAAAGTCAGAGACCATAAAACAATACTTAGCATCATTGTTATGGAAAGCAAATACTAAAAGCTGTAATGAGGTACTACATCACTTATACTAGGATGGTGTTGATAACACAAAAAGAAAGAAAAATGGAAAATAATCATTGGTGGGGGATTTCTAACCTTCACACTTAGCTGGAAGGAATTTAAAATGGGGCAGCTGTTGTGAGAAACAATTGAAGGTTTTCCAAAAATGATAATCATAGAATTACCATACAGCCTAGAAATTCTATCAGATACCACAAGCAAATGAAAACAAATATTCAAGCATAGTCACCATAGCCAAAAGCTGGAAATAATTCAGTAGGTATCCACATTGGAAATTCTAGGCTATTCGAGCTCATGGATCTGAAGAATTAATCTTACAGGATGGTCACCCTAATAAAAGCAATCTGCAGATTCAATACAACCTCAACCAAAATTCCAATGCCATTTTTTACAGAAATAAAAAATAAACAATAAAAAATTTTATATGGAAGCATTCAAGAACAAGTATAGTCAAAGCAATCCTAACAAAAGAATATCTTAAGAGGTATCATCACATCTGATTTCACATTATACTAGAGAACCATAGTCATAAAAACAACAGGGTATTGGCACAGAAACATAGGTAAGTGAAAGAGAATAGAGGACCAGATACGAATCCAATGAACTATAGTACCTGATTTTTTAAAGACACCAAAATTACAGATTGGAAGAAAGAAAGCATCTTCAGCAAACAGTATTAGGAGAACTGGATTTCAACTTGGAGAAAAATGAAACTAGATTCAATCTGTCACCTTACATAAAACTCAACTCCAAACGGGTCAATGGCTTCAACATAAGACCTGATACCCTGAAACTTGTAGAGAACACCTAGGGTGTATACTTCAACTTACAGGCACTGACCTGGGCTTCTCTCAACCTTCTTCAGATAAGTCCGTGTTTAGATGACCATCAATGGATGAATGTGTAATAAAGATGTGGTACACACAAGGGGATTATAAGAGTTATTTTAGTTTTTAAATTGTGTGTGTGTGTGTGTGTGTGTGTGTGTGTAGATATGTGCACATGATTGGCGATTTCCATGAAGTCCAGAAACATTGGAGCTAGAGTTGGAGGTGGTTGTGAGCTATCTGACATGGATCCTGAGAACTGAATTCAAGTCCTCCACAAGAATAGCAAAAAATAGCATGAGCCCTTAAGTACTGAATAATCTTTCCAGCTCCCTACAGCAGAATTTTATGCAGCTATACAGAAAAATGAAATTCACAGGTAAATGGAGGAAGTTGAAGAAAAAATATTCTGAGTGATGAAACCCAACCAAGAAATGCCACGTTTTCTCTCTTATAACTGAATGCTGGATTTGAACCTTTATGTGTATTTACATTGGAATACCTGTAGATGTCAGGATATGAGAAAGGGCCCATGAGGGCAGAGATTTCAAGGGAATGGAAATAGTAGAACACAGTGGCATGTAAAGAAGAGTAAGAGGCAGTAAGAGTCGAGTGGAGTGGATGATGGCAAGGCAGAATAAGGAAAACCGGAGAAGGGCTAGTTAACAGTGAAGACTTTTGAAAACACGTAGAAACCTACTATTAAAGAAGCTTCCTAAAATCCAAATATATGCATATGTAAAGGAGTTTGAATGGAAATACCTATAATGGGGCTAACAGTGTCCCTCCCAAATGCCATTGGCAACCATACCAAAAGGCCAGTGCTAGGAATGACTCTTTTGGAGTTGTTGATCAGTGGGATTCCACAGACCCCTGAGCATCATAGGAATTAACGTGTCTCTTGGTTACTTTCTCTTGGAACTTGATAATGAGGTCCTGTTGGTGAAAGACACCATATACCTGAGTCACAGGACATCAAGCTGATGCAGAACTGGAAGTTTCCTCTCTAGTACCTTGATTTCACAATGCTAGAAGATGCAATTCACAGTTCTATGACAGAAAAGTTATCAACAGGCTCGCCCAGCTGTGAACCCTATGAGATCCAATAGTGAAGAGCCTATCAGGGTATGTCCAATGGTGCAGTAGTCTCTGGATGTCGTGGAGGTAATCAACCACTTTCTTATTGAATTTAAACCGCACTGCACAAGATTGAACCCATTCCTGTTATTATTAACTGGGAAATAAAAGCCATAGCTAGCTGGATCATAGGACTCAGGGGAGAACGACTATTTTTCTACTAAGTAGACATAGTATTAAATTTCCCCCACAAAATCCTTATCTTTATTCGCATATATTAGTGTATTGTCATTGAACCATCAGAGAAGCTTCTTTTTGCAGTAAACAGTGATAAACAAAGACCCACATCTGATCAACACACAGAGAACACAATCCTGTGAAGTCCTCAGCCCTAAAGAAGACATTTATACCATACTCCTTCCTCCCAAGATTCAGAGATTATTGCAGAAGAATGGAAAGGAAGACTGTAAGAGTCAGAGGTGGAGGAGGACTGCTTTGAAAAACAGTCCTTTGAGATCATTACAGGGATACTGCACACACGAACTCACTGTGGCTATGACTACATGCATAAGCCTGCCAACCAGGAGAGGTGCCCACCAAGTTTCACCCATAGCTGAGAAAATGTTGGCAGCTGAGACTTGCTAGGGGAGGGGAGTCAGTTTTCTTTGGATGTGGCCCCTGATAGGCTGCCCTTGTTTCAGTGAATGGCTATATATTTATGCACAAATTAGAAACAGCAATTAGACTCAGTGGATTTTAAAAAAGAGCACATAGTTGTGGGGAGGAAAAAATGATAGGGTCGGGGAGGAGGAATTGTAGAGTATGGGGTGGATTTGATTAAAACACACTATATTCATGTGTGAAATTCTAAAACTACAAATTAAAAAGATACAATGTGCACTTTAAATAGTGAATTTTATTTTTATGAATTTTGCCTCGATTTTTTAATGAATTCATACCAATTAAAGGTATCTTTCATTTTTTTTGCCTCTTGATGATTTCACCTTAGATGCAAGTTTGATGTGTTGAATGAATCGATATACAAAAGTCTAGGGTCTCCCCAAGGAGTCTTACATGTGCCCTCTACGTGGAAACAGGGACAAAACCTTTTGCCAGGCTTCTAAGCTCTCATAAGCACCATGCAGGTCCAGTGCTGTGGACCCTGATAATAAGCCATGCTATTTTTTTCTGAAACAAAAGTAAACCTCTACTGAATTTGCTTTGACAATAGGAAAATGCCTCCATGCAGAAGTAAGTGGTAAACTCCTGCCATAATAAAACCTGTCTCCATATGCCCACAGGAAAACATTAGTGTGTCATTACACATTCTGGAAAAACTTCCTCTAGCCTCTGGTTTTAGTGCTTAGCTCCTTAACTATTACATTTCCTGTCAAGCACATTTAATATTCCTGCATACAAAGTACAAAGACCAAAAGTCAGCCATTTTCTAGCAGGAATGCAGCCTTCAGATCTCAGTGAAGATTCTACCCCTCATTGTTTGGCTTCTTCTTAAACTCCCTGCCTGCTGGTCCGGGGAAATGAAGGGGTAATAAAATGAGAGTGTGCTTTGAAGCATTTGATCCTGTTGGACGCTGGAGGGGAGGGCTGCCCAAGCCCACCCCATAATGTTGCTGCATTATTCTGTATAAACACTCCAGCATCTGAAGTGTAATCTATTCAGGATGATGGCACATTACAGTGAAACTGTAATGTGTGTGAAGAATTCGTAGGCACCTGTCACGCACGATTTAACTAAACAATTTTCCAGTCCTGTCTTTTAGAGTGGCATTTTTTAACACCTTCATAAAGCAACAACATAAAAGAAAGAACAATCTAACATCTCTTCAAAAAGACAGCCATCATCCTTCACCAAACCCCAGTAGGAGACTCGGTTTTCCTGAGTTAAGATAATGCAGAGCTATAGGGATTCCCAGAGTTCTTAAGACAATTAAGTGACTAAATGGCATAGGATATCAGTTAAATTCCTTAATCAAGAAAGAAATAAAATTTACTCACTTGATGCGGGCTTGCTCATTTATGGTACCACAGGAAGTTATTTGTTTATGTTTTGTGTTCTATCTTCCTCTGTCTCCAAATCTGAATGCCCCATTGGTAAGGTACAGTTCCTGAATAACAGATGATCCAGGTTAAGGCATTTAATGCCCCCATTAGAGAGGAGAAAGAGCAAAGGAAGATTATTAATGAGGTCACAAAGGCAGTCACAAACTGCTCCCCAAGGATACAGATTCCCACAGACAACAGACTCCAAGTCCCTAGGGAATTCAGTAAAACCAGCATAAAAGGCAGAGTTGATGAAGTGAGCAGACAGTCCTAGAATTAGGAAAACAACCCAAAAAACCTTACAATTATTTTTATGTGACATATAATAGCTTTAAGGGAAAGAATTTAGAGAATTTAAACTAATACGTAGATAATACATAATACAGAGGTTAGCAAAAATGAAGTCAGCTGGCATTACTTTCTTAAATAAATTTTTTAGACTCTTCCTTGTTAGAAACTGTGTTTCACCCACAGACTGAATACAGGTTTAACTATTTCAGAACCCACTAAGCTATTGTCATCCTGTCAAGATACAGGATGAGGAATGACCCTAGACGAAGCTCCATCCCCCTTTCTGAGGGCATCCTAGAATGATGGTGTCTCCAGGTAGACCCAAGAGGCCAAGAGATCAAGGACACCCTATTTGTTACCTGTTTCACCAGATTCAGAAAAGTGGGCAGATTTAAAAACCTTGCTTTACTATGGCCCTCAAGCTACTGCACCAAGGGTGGGGATTCTGGGAAGGAAAAGTACAGAGTCTCACTAAATGACTGATTATTCTGCCTGTGTCTTTATTGTGACTTAAGGTAGGTCTCTTTCCTAGGGGATGGTCACTTAGTCAAAGTGACTGAATCAGCTGAACTGGAACTAAGTTACATCTCTACCCAAGCCAGAGATTCCAGTCTTTTCATCAGAATTTATGTATGTTTTTTTTTAACTCTAATAGAAAGGCCTCTGTATTTGAAGACCAGCATCCTCTATCATGCTGCCTTTACCCACCTCTCTTCTCTTGATCAGCAGTTTCATGGGCTCTATAAATTCAGGCTTGAAATACTGTCCAGTATCATCTATCACTGAATAATAGAAGAAAGTGAGCACCAGGTCAGGCAATGGACCTGAGTCAGATGAGTAGGGGCATCAATGGAAAAATAAAAGGAAGATTAGGTGCTTCCTATAGAGGCACGTAATGCCATGAATCCATACCATGGAAAAGTGCTAAGAAAATAAGCATGATGGGAGATAGTTAAATGAGACACCCACCCCTATATGGTCAAAGAGGTCAGGCAGTAGCATTCATCCTGAATTCTGGACACACTAGCAGGCTAGTCGTTTACACTGAGACCACAGAAGGAGCTTGGGGCCACCAAGAGGACCCGTGGTGCAATCCTGGGCACATGCCTCTGATTAGCCAAATTTTCCTAAGTGGCAGAAGACCAGGAGGCCTAAGGCGTTTGTTTTCAGGAGACAAACAGTGCAGCAGAAAGAAGAAAGTACTGAACCTTGTTGTTGTATCAAATGTGAATTACTGTGTGAGCAAGAACTCAATAGGTCAGGGATCTAGGGAAAACCAAATGCTATTGTTCTGCTAAAGAAAAGTAGCAATAAGTGTCTCCTAATGTCTTCATTGAAAAAGATCTTTCTCAGCCATCATCAGAGAAACTTCTACAGCTGATAGGAACAAATATAGAGACCCACAGCCAGACAAGAGAATAAGAAACTTTGGAACACTTAGCTCTAAAAGGGATGTCTTCATCAAATCTCTCCACTCAGGGAACTTTGTGGAAGAGGAGAGTAATGGAAAGAGTGTAAGTATCAGAGGGGATGGAGGACACCAGCGAATCAAGGCCTTCTAGACTCAACAGGGCAGGTGCACATATGAACTCACAGAGACTGTGACACATGCACAAGGCCTGCATATGTCTGCACCAGATGGGGTCCTAGAGCTTAAGGGAGAAGTGGACACACACACCATCCCCAACTCAGAAGCTATATCTCCAATGGAAAGCTACTTGCTAATGAAAAGATAGTTTTCTGTAGTGGGAAGACAAACCATTCTTCAGGGTAGATGGCCCAACACAAAATGAACTCAATGGCATCTTTGGAGGTTCTTTGTCTCGTAATGTTAAGTCATACCATTTTAATAATTTTATATATTTTAAATACAGACACATAAACACACATATATGCTTCTGGTTTTAGGTTTTTATGTGATTTCTGTGTGTGTGTGTTAATGTTTGTGTCTCTGTGTCTATATTCAGTTCTGATGCTTTTTCGTTGGTTGATTATTTTGTTATATTACAATCTGTTTGTTTTTTCTTTATTTACCTTATTCCATTTTATTTTGTTACTATCCCTTAGAAACCTGTTTGTATTCTAATATAGGAGACATAAAGGCTGTGATTCAGATGGGCGAGAAGGTGGGGAGAAACTGGGGTGGGTAGGGTAAAGGTAACAATAATCATAATATATTATATGAAAAGTCTATTTTTATAAAATAAAAAAGTTGTAGTACAGTAAATGAGTTTCATTTTTATGTGTCAAGTCTGACCAGTTAGTAGTGGCTACCTGGGGCTACATGTTCTCAAATACTTTGAGGCAGAGAATGGGACCCAGCAGAAAGGAATGCTATAGCTACTTAGTGGGATTTGTCCTAGGTTTGGGAAGGAACGTGGTATGTACACTGCATTGGTCATCTGTCACATGGGAGTTAATGTCTAGACTTTGCTTTTTAGCCACAGCTATTATTGCTCTAATAGACTTTGCTTTCATTGGATGGGTGAGAGGACAGGGTGGTGGAAGGAATGTGAATAGAGACAACTGAGACTAAAGGCCTTTTGAAAAGCTATATGGAAATCTACTACTATATAAGCTTCCTAAAATCTATATATAAAAATGAAAGGAGTCTAATGGAGTCACTGAATAATAGAGAAGGCAATGACACTAAACAAAATATCCAGTGTCAGGAAAGGTTACATCTTGTTGAGTCATTGGCCACAGGGAACACCCCAAACAGGAGAGGCTATTGCCAAAGCTATTCGTTTCTCTCCACAAGCTGATTGTAAGGCACTATTGCTGACAACAACATTTACTTACATCACCAAACATGGAGAAGTCAATCTGGTACCTAACTAGAAGCTTCACCCTGCTGACTAACATTCATGGTACTAGAAGGTACTCTCCATGCTGCCAGAGGAGAAAGGTAATCATCAACCCAGTTACAAATCCTGCAACCTATAGCAGTGAACTGCCTGAAAGATAGACCAGTGGCAATACTGGCACAACTGTCATGGAAACAACCAACCACTTTTGCTTGGATTTAAGGACCACTCCATGAGATAGAGCCCACAACTGACATTGCTAAAGGTGCCAAGAACCTGAGACTGGATAGGTCATGGGCCTAGAGGAAAACTTACTACTATTATTCTGATAAAGGAACATAGCAATAAAATAACTCATAGCGGCATACTACTATACCCATGGATCAGCGCCTCCCTCAGCACTCATCAGAGAAGCTACTTGTCATAATATATAGTACAGACACCCACAACTGGAAATGTACAAAGGCTGAGAAACTTTAGAGCACTCAGTTCTAAACTGGATGTCTTCATCAGAGATACAGGTTCGTGTATGGAAGAAGGCGTGGAAAGATTGTAAGAACCAGAGGTGGTGGATGACTCTGAGAAAATAGTACATTCAAAATACAACAGGACTCACAGGGATGGTGGCAGTGTGTACAAGTTTTTCAAAGGTGCAAGCCAGATGAGGACCAATCACTGAGACAGAGAAGGGACATAGGAGCCACTCCTTCATTTTTTAAACCTCCAGAACATTCAACTTGCTACTACATTTCCCATCCTTCCTTCAAGTAGAGGAATGTTATCTTGTGAAGGGAATGTAAGTCTTACCCCCTTCCTCTTCCAGTCACAATCTGGGACCAGATACCACAGAAAGATAGGTGTTATAAGCCATGAATGAGCCAACACTAATTGTGGTTAAACCAAAAGACAGAAAGAGCCCAAGTTTTGATGAAAGTATAGATTTACAATGACCTTGGTATGCCTGTATCTGAACTTCTATTTCGCTTATAAAATAAATATTCATATTTCTGTAGGACACACTAGATCAATTGCCCTTATCCCACTTGGATACAATTCCTAAACAGGATAATATCAACTATCAATTCCCCTTAAAAATCAATCAATATTGGGAGACAGAAACTTTCTACTTCTCTCATCCAGTTGCAGACAAACCAGTCCACAGACAACACATTTCCCAGACTCATTGCCTTGAGCAGAAACATTTAAGCACAAAGACTCCTGGAATGTTAAGATCAGTCTACACTAACCTAAGAGACTGACTGCAGTGGTCATCTGGGGCTACTATAATAAAATACCAAACACAAGGTAGCTTTAAAAGGAAATACATATTTTATCATGGTTTTCCAGGTTGGAAAAGAAGGATCTGAATTCTCATTCTGTTTACTAGCCTATTACACAAAAGATCCAGCCTCATACCCTCAAGTAGATTTAAGTCACCCTCTTCAAGTCATGGTCTCTAATACAACCACAGTGGACTAGAGCTTAACTGCATGTGTTTTGGGGTAACATATTTCTCTTCACAGCATTGATACCCTAGTTCTCCAGTGCTGCCTGCTAGGCAGTAGTTGCAACAGACACACACATAAGAGAGAGCATCAATATTCTTCTTATGCAGTTTCTTCTGGAAAGCACACTCCCGTGAAGGTTCGGAACTACCTTCCTAGTTTCTCAGTAGAAATGGAGCAGGTCTCACACCTGTCCAAGAATCTCAGCTGGTTCTGGCTCCCAAACTCCTTCAGTGTTAATCAGAACACCATACATCAACTACCAGTCCCAGAGGAGGGCTCTAAATGCTCCTGCCCATGGAGCATAAATTAGCCAAGCACTCAATGGAGCAACACTCTACTCACATAGAGAAGAGACTGGTTGAAATCAACACCAACACTGTGCCTCACTTTCCTAAGCCTGGCATGTCTGTCCTAACAGCCCATGCAGAGAAATGACTGCACATACGTTTCTTGTGCCACAGTACAAGAACCTCATTCATTTCACTGGAAGACAGACAGCAGAGAGATCGGCACATAGATTAAAGACACATGCTTTGTGCTTGTGTTAGCAGATTAGTCAGAACAAGGCAATGAATGCGGCATGGATTCTTTTCTTGGTGAGGTCTTCTCTGACTTCAAGGTCCATCCTCATGTGGCCAAACGAAAGCGGCAAGGATATACATGAGTTTGCCTTTCCTGCCCATTCTACTCCTCCAGGGTGAGGGAAAGGAAGTGAGCGTTGAGGTGAATGTTGGGTGCCTTTTATACAGAATACTGCTTCTAATGTGATCAGCTGCTCTCCTATTCTTGCTGTTTAGAACCATGCATGACCCACCTATTAACATCATTCTGAAAACTGCTCTCTATTGAAAACCTCTGAGCTACTAAAGATTTCCCCCATGGATGTAGATCATGCCTATTCTAATGAAATGGATTCCAAAAGGAATGCAGTGGAGCCATCCAAGACCTTTATGGTCCTCCGAACATAAGGTCTCCACTCAGCCTATCCAAACTCTTGAGTCAGTTATACTCTTTCATACTTCAGTAAAATAAAGCAGCAAAAAGCAAAAGTTTCAATCCCATCCTCACTCTGACGCTTAGAAAATGGAAAAAAAAAGTATTGTTTGAAGGGTTTCGGCTTGCAGAATCTGTGCAATTTCCTCTTGCTCTTGTGTGTGTGTGTGTGTGTGTGTGTGTGTGTGTGTGTGTGTGTGAGGCTCTTCCTTGCCTTCTCATTCAATAAGAGAAGGCTTAACAACACCTGTTCCAGCCCAAGTTCCTATAATTGGAAATGGATTTTCAGTGCAGCGCAATGCCATGCCATAAAATAAAATAAAAATCAATCAATGACTGTCACAGACAGTTATGAGGGATCTGACCTTTTTAGAGAAAGCAATGAAGGGTTGACAAGAGGCAGTGGTAAGCAGCCTGTTCATTGCACTACAGTGCTCCACCTGAGTGATCTTTCACAGAGCCTTCTGTTCTCTATAGCCAGCCTTGGAAGCAGCCAGCATCAGTAACAGCCCCCATCCACTGAAGAAAAATCTTTCTCAATGACCAAGGCTACACACATCATTCTCACACTTGTCCTCCACTGCCACCATGCCAAAATCCCTGCGCCAGACCCTGGGAAGGTTATAGATTCATTGTTTTTACTCAGTAGTATTAGCTTATATGCTCAGCTTTCCCCCCTCCCCCACGTGTGGATTCATTTGGTTCCATCAACCCCACCTTCCCTATGCTCTCTCCAGCTTTCCAAACTAACCATCCATTAAGAACAGCTTTAATGCCCACCTCCTTCCTGAAACTGATCAGTCCCCTTGTGGATTCTTCCCCCTTCTATACTCCGTGGCACTTTCCATGCTAATCATGGTTTCATTACCATGAACTTCTCCCTCTTTTCCTGCTTGCCTGCCCTACATTTTCTGTTTCTCTGACCACATTATGCTAGAGCTTTTTTATCCAAAGCTTAACCTTCATAGTGTGGCGCTTCATCTCAATTGTCTATACAGTAATATGTAGAACCCCCCTTAGATTGAAGTCTCGGCATGCCTATGAGGGATTCTATTAACTGGGTTCAAGTAGGAAGACCACTGTGGGTGGTACCATTTCTTCGGCTGGATTCCTGGCCTGCATCAAAAGGAGAATGTGTGCTGAGTGCTTCCTGACTGCTGAAACTGTGTGACTACCTGCCTCACACTCCTGCCCCCAGCACTTCCTCTAGGGAACGTGCCTTAAAATGGTGAACTCAGATAAGACCTCTTTCCAGAAAGTTGCTTGTGTCTGACTATTTTATCACAGCAATGTAATAAACAACTAAGACACAGAACTTCGTGTATCCACCATTAACAGAAATTTGAAAATCTTTGAGGGAAAATTCCAAACATTCTAAAATGAATAGCTATGAGTTTGGGTACACGTTCTTTACAGTGGGAGGGTGAAATCTCAGTGCTTTGAAGTACTATGCTGGTTAGTCCTACCTACTCTACATATCCAGGTTTCCAATACGTCCAGGCTTTATATGCTGATTGCCCATTACACGTATGATAGTTATCAAATCAGTTGTTATGGATTCTCAAGACTTGGTTTCAAGCAATTGTTACTTTGCTTAATGGTCTCTTAGTACAATAGTAGCGATGCTGTTCAGCAATTGGATGTGTGGAAGAGAATCCAGGAAGTTCTTCCTTTAAATGAGAAGGTGCAAGTACAGTAAGATATTATGAGAGAAGCATGAACTCCCATAGCTTTATATTATAAAGTGCATCGCATAATGGTTCAATTTTATTATTCACTGCTGTTAGTCTCTTGCTGTAATTTAGCTTATGAATCACACTTTGTCATAGGAAAGTATTACTGGAAAGACCATAGTGTATACAGGTTTGGCACTCCCCACAGTGTCAGACATTCACGGTGGGTCCTGGCGTGTAAACCTCATGGAGAACTGGAGACTACTATAATGACCCATGAACAGCAGTCGTCATTACTGGTTGTATTTTCTCATTCATCTCTGTGAAAAGAAACTTGCCAGGACAACTTAGAATGAGAAATTTATGTGGCTCCAATCCAGTTCTTGCCTCATTGCTGTGGGTCTATGGTGAGGCAAAGCATTACAGTGGCAAGGTTTGGGGTCGAACTAAGCTGCTAACTTAATGACAGCCATGAAGCAGAGAGAAAATATTGGACTAGGAACATTTAACCATACCCCAGTGACCTACTTCCAGCTGGAGCAAAAAGCAAAGGTTCCATTGCTTCCCAAAATGACATCATCAGCTGGGGACCAAGCTTTCAATTCATAAGTCTCTGTGTTTGCGGTGACTGGGAGGGCCATATTGCAAATACAACACAGAATAAACAACTTTCTCATGGGTAGATGATCTTTTTCAGGATAATTGACAGTGCCTGCATCATTGAGGATAGCCCTTTGCTCACACCGGTACCATCTACCCTCCCCAGGCACAGGCCATGTAACTGCCATGTACCAAGTGTTATTAACAAGCACCGCCAACCTGCTCTTCATCCTGACTGGCAGTGTTGGTACTCCCATGTGTGAGCAAAAAAATGAAAATTAGTGTGAAGAGCTCATTCCAGCCTTCTCAGCTCTAACAAAGGTGCCAAGTGGCTCTGGGCTAGATTGACAAAAGCGATGACTAACAGTGAAATAGATACACTGAGTAGCAAGGAAGAGCAACCAAGACCATAGTTATAATGGAGCAGGATCCTTCTGCCCTTTGCAGGAAGGTCAGGGCCACAGGCTTCATAGTCTAAGGCACTCTGGACCTGACTGTCACTGCTAATATTCATTTCTATTGCAAGAGTTCACAATGCCACAGCTTAAAATAGCTTACATGAGAAATGTGTCAATGGGGCCACATTCCCCCCTTGGGAGTCCTACAGGAGAGTCTGCCTCTTTGCCTTTTTCCAGTTTGCTATTTCCCTATTGAGCCCTATCTTGAACTCAGTCACGGCAGTCACTTCCCTTTACCATGAAAGGCAACATATCCATAGATGTCAGTGATGCTGAAGGGACATCTTGGAAGATCTTTCATTCTGTCCACCATGGACAAAAGCATTATATCTGGGTTTTCTCTAATGGGGACAGAAATTTGACATTTGCTTCTGCCATGAATATGGTCAACAAGGTTGTGCAGTATCAGCAATATTGCTGTGCTTTGCTTGCAAATATCGCAGGGTCAATTACTGCAATGCTTTCACTTGCCAATGAACCTTGCTCGGTGTTTATTTTTAATAAAGAAACATACTGTGTCACAATTTCCTAAAATTACTCTGACAATAAGATTCGCACTTTCTTCTGTCACATTTTCTAGGCTGCAGTTCCTAAATTGAGGGCTCAGATTCATGTGCATTTAACTTAGGTATGAAGTGCTTCCAGGAGAAGCTAGGGGAACTGGGGGAGTGGAAAGGGGAAGGAAAAGGAAAGGGATCAATTCCAAAGAAATCTGGATCTCAACTATTCTGTTGGCTGCTCTTGAGAGTGTTGGGTATGTATCAACTACTGCAAACAGAACTAGGCTTTCCAATTCTGGGACCAGTCCCTGTGAACTAAGGGAGCTGAGCAAATATGGACCGCAGAGTACCTCCACCTTCCTGTCTGTGGGCAGAGTCTCCCACTGCCAAGGAAGGGGAATTGCGGACATTAAAGCTTTTAGGGTTAGGAACAGAAGTGGGGATGATGAAACAGACATGCTCTCCAGAGGATTCTGGACAGAATCCCAAAGCATCTGCCACACTCTGATGTAACAAACTTCATTTTGAACATTTAGAAATATTTTGGGAAGAGATCTGTTATTTCTATTATAGTGTAAAGAAAAACAATGTCCATTACGAAAGAGTTCATATCTTCTATTCTATGACTTGATTAGACTAGATAGGAGTCTCTATCCCAAAATGCAGCCACAGAAGATGTATTCAAGCAAGGTAATTCCCCCCCACACACTCACAGAACCTTTCATCCATCAGCATCCCTCTCCACAAAAGCCTTCACAAATGTTGATTTCAATAGACCTACGCTGATCATGTATCTTGTAGACTGATTTAAAAATTATGTGAACTCACATTGCAAGCACTAGAATGTGTCTCATAAGTAAAATTAAACAAGTGCTAGAGGTATAGCTTGGGTGTAAAGCACTTACCTAGCATGCCTCCTGACCACAGAGCACCTTTCCTGCCCTCATTCAATCTGTCCTCTCAGATATTTTCACACTTCTGACTCTTCCTCCCTGAACTTCCCTCTTCCCCTTCCTTTCTTGAAGTCACGTGACCATGTCTCGCATCATCAGCTCCTGTACTGTCTCTTTCTATTTACTGCTGATTCTTCCCATACTCTCTATTATTAGACTTGGAATTTCTTCCAGTATTGACTCCTCTCATGACTCTAATTCTATCTCTTGGTGGCTTATCTACTTTTACATTTTCAATATCACTTAACTGGTATTTCTTCTTAAGTCTTGAGTTTCTCCTTTGAGTTGCGGGAATTCAATCATATGCTTGTCTTCATTGCACAACACCAACAGATCTCAATCTAATCCAGGGTTATTCTTTTTCTAGATAAACTCTGCCAACAGCAAGCTCTCCCTAATAAGCAGAAATAACCCCTTACCTGAAAAAGCAGGAGCAAGTTGCCCTTTAGTGGGTACTTTATAAATTAGTCCATTTCCTAATGCTATGACAAAATACCTGAGGCCAGGTATTCTTCAAAGAAAAAGAGGTCTGTTTAATTAACATTTTTGGAACTGAAAACCAATATTCAGGTATCACTACCTCTTTGATATCTGGTGAGGATCTGGAGACGAATGTTTTCTCAGTGGTGTGTGTGTGGTGTGTACTCAAAGGTCAAGCATAACTCTTTTAGAATTGAACAACTGCCTTATATAAGAACTCTGTTCAGAAGACCAGTGTTAATCCCTTCTAAGGGCATTTCTCCTAATGACTTAGCTACCTCAGGATAGTCCCTGCTCTTAAAGATGCCACCACCTCTATGCAGCTTCACAAGGGACAGCACTTTCAATGCATGGATACTTGGGGACAGCACAGTGTAGCACTTGGCTTTGACCTACCTTCTGGAAGGTAGGTTGTAACATAGAATTCTGTTATGACAGGAAGTCATCTACAGCAGACAAGCTGCTTTTCTGAAACCAGAAATCCCTGCTGTCAGCAGAGTGAATGGCATCCCTTAGAGAGGCAAAACCGTCACCCACAGGCTCAGACCCTCAAGCACGCCTGGTCACTGCAACCCGCTGAAATACAGAGGATTTTCCTGTTTAGAAACACTGTCACGTTCTATCCAGGCATCGGCTGTGAATGTTTACTTGGCAAAATGAAAGAATTAACTCACTATCAGATATCTCACGCTATGAGAAGAAAAGAAACACAAGTGGCAAGTGCTGAAATGATGCCCTTGAAGGCTCCTCAAGGGAAAAGGACGAAGCTGGGCCATTCTCTCCACCGTGAAGTGAGAGCCAAGATTGGTAGCCCGTCTTTCCCTGTCTGTCTTCTTGTCACGAAAGTCTTGGCAATGCATGAACAAAGCTGATTCTTAAAAACAAAATAGAAAAAAAGAGGGCCTATAGTTTTCCTGAAGAAGCAATAAACAAATCACTGCCACCACAGAGCCATACCAATGTTGGTTATAAAAGGACTTCAGAGAGAGTGGTGACAGCCAGAGTAATCATTAACACCAGAGGCCTACAGATCATTTGATAAATCAGAACTTCAAGGGAAGTCTTTTTTCTGCAACCTCACTCTGTGAGTGTCAGAGTCTGTAAGGAGTATTAAGATGTAAAATCACAGCAGGAACTTCCTGAATCATAGCAGGCATTCCCCAAATCTGAATCCATGTCTCAATACCACCTTAGGGCTTGTTTCGACTAATTTGACCTGTATCAGCTAAGTGACACCATCTTTAGAATGTCCATTGATTAGATCTTGTCATTGCTCCAGAAATCATGCTCATATCTCATCCCTTTAAAATTTAAATGCAACATTGATTTTTTTACTGTGTTAGTCATAGGTGTGCCATAGCGTCTTGTCAACATGAATGTCATTTACACAATTTTGGCATTTTACCTTATGAAATACCGATATCAAATAGGAAATAGTATATATTACAGCTCATCAGCAGGGATTTACCAGCACTTTGGCAAATTGGATATGCTGGCAAGTTGGATATACTGAATGGCAGTATTCAAGCTGGCCATTTGAAAAATAAAAACTGATTATCTGCTAACACATCTAGTGTCAGAATGGTATGTTGACAAGTTAAATAAAAATTGGAGGGAATAACAGTCCAGAAGAAGTGGGAGGTCCCAATGTTAAATTCTTACCATATGCAGGCAAAAGATGTACTATGGAATAGAAGAATGAATTCAATAACCTAGGAAGAAAGCAGCTACAAACAGGCAGCCCAAGGTACATGCAAAACAAAATGTATCAAAAACACACGCAGCCTAACTGCATGATTTCAATACTTACTTTAATATGCACAGTGTGGTTTGAGTGGCAGAAGAGATCAATGGAATAAAATAAAGAGCCCAGAAACAAACCCATGCAAATATGATCTTTGGCAAGCGAACAAAGCTGGTACAATGTAGGAAAGATTGCCTTTTCAGCAACTAGTGGAACAGCTGATAGCCACATGTGAAATTTTTTTAAAAATTAATCAGGGCTGGAGAGGTGTGGCAGTGGTAAATAACACATCTTAACTCTTATAGGGGACAGAGTTTCTACTCCCAGCACCCATGTCTACTCACAACTCCCTGTAACTCCAGCTCTAAGAGACTGTGGCATTCCCATGGAGCTGCACACTTTATTTCCACTGTGACTGCCTCTCATCATGCTCTCTTGCCCACCCCAACTCCTGTTGATCCTCTTTTACCAACTAGCACCCTTCTACTTCCAAGTTTGGTTTTGTAGCTCAGCAAGCTCATTCCTGTTGCTTACAGGAACACGGGTGAGGGTTTATTTGCAAGAGCATAAAGGGTTTGAATAAGAATGTTCCTCCTCGCTGGCTCGGGGTTTGAACCCTTGGTTTCCAGCCAGTGGTATTGTTTTGGGGAAGTTTAAGGAAAGGTGGCCCCTGGAAGCCTTGTGCCATGTCTACTTCGTTCTCCCTGCTTCCGACTCACCATCTCTTGGCTTCCTGCTCTGGGTGCCGCCATGTCTGTCTGCTGCCAAAATGAACACTTCCTTCTGTAAATCACTTTTTGTCACGGTATTTTATTAAAGCTTCAGAGAAGTTACCATTGTAACGTCTTACCAATGGATACACCACTAAAGAAATGCCTACCCCTTTGTTTCTGCTGCTAACTGTGTAAAATCCCTGGGAGGTGGAGGGGATGAGGTTTGTGAGCCCTTCCTACTCCAAAACAACATGATGACAAGGCAAATGTTGTGCAGACCTTGTGCAGGTAATCACACAGCGGCTGTGAGTTCAAGAGTACAGCAGTCTGTCCTGTCCCAACGTCAGCACCACACACCACATTCCCCAGCTCTCCCCAGCTCTCACATTCCCTCTGTTCTTTCTCCCATAAATAGCAGATTTTTATCGAATCCTCTCAGAATAAATTTCCGGGAAAGAATTTCATTCCTTCTATACCCCAAACTTATAATTTTCATATCCATGATTATTAAGTTTTTTCATTATTTTTATTACATTTCTTTAAGAAAAAAAGCTTTCTTCACATGTCAATCCCAGCTCCCTCTCCCTCCCCTCCTCCCGCACCCCCTTCCCATCCCCCCCCAGCCTCCCACCCTATCCCCATTCCCTTCTACATAGGGGATATCCAGAGTCTGTCATTTTGTTCAGGCAGAGTCCTCATTGTGGTACTGACACACAAAGACCATTTATATGTCAGGGATAAATACTCATCTACTGCCCAGGGCCCCATAGGTTGCCCAGGCCTCCTCACTGACTCTCACACTCATGGGGTCTGGATCAGTCCCATGCTGGCCTCCTAGCTGTTGGTCTGGGGTCCAAGAACTCCCCCTTGTTCAGGTCAGCTGTCTCTGCTGGTTTCACCAGCCATTTCTTTACCCCTTTGCTCATCACTCCTCCCTCTCTGTCACTGGGTTCCAGGGGTTCAGTTCAGTGTTTAGCTGGGGGTGTTCACCTCTGCTTCCATCAGTCACTGGATAAAGATTCTAGGATGGCATATAAGGTAGTCATCAAACTCATTATCAGAGATGGGCATTTAAGGTAGAGTCATTGTAGGTTTGAAGAGAGATCTGGCACCAGTGAGATTTCTAGTGATTTACAAGGATGATACAAACTGGCAAACTAAGCAATAGTGGAGAGACTACCTTAAATGCTTATTAAGTTTTTAATTAAAATATAATTACATTATTCGCCTCTTTCCTTTTCCTTAATTTAGTCCCTCCCATGTCCCTCCCACTGCTCCCTCTCAAAATCATGGCCTCTTTTTCCTTCTCTTTTAACTATTACTGCTACTGTTACACACATACTACACACACACACACACACACACACACACACACACACGCACCTAAACATGTACATATAACCTGATCACCTGCACCTCCCATTCAGTGTTTCTTGTATGTACATTATTTCTGGGCAAATCACTTGCATTGGATAACCAACTTAAATTGCTTTCTCTCTATATTTTTAACTCTTAATGCCTGCAGAACTGGTGACATAATTTCCCCTTCACAGGGCTAGAAGAGCTGGGAACAACCCCACTCAAACAAATGGACACAGGTTCAGATAGAACATCTCAAGACTCAAGACTCAGACAGGGAAAGGAGTTGCCTACAGGAACTGCAAATACCAGTGAGAGTCGCCTCAAGAATGAGGTGTACAGATGAGAATATGCTGGATTTCCTTACCCTTTAGAATAATGGGAAGCCCAAAGGGCATGAAGTGTCCCAAAACTGAGATTGTAGAGTACAGGAACAGGAGGACTGATGACTCATATACAGAGATACCTACTTTGTTATGTGATGCCTGGTGTGAATGGTGACTGTGGGCAGCTGCTTAAGGGACATGGAGGGGATCGTTTGGGGTCTTCATCATTCCAGCCTATACTAATGATAGCTGTGTGCCCCAGATACCTCACTAAAGGATTCCTAAGGGCCATGTACTATGGAACTATGTGCACATTATGAATATGTAATACTCTCATTTGCTAATAAAAAAGCTGATTGACCGATAGCTAGGCAGGAAGAGATTGAGCAAGAGAACCAGACTAGGAGAATTCTGGGAAGAGGAAGGTCAGAGTCAGAGAGTCAAGGGCAAACACAGAGAAACAAGATGAGAATGCCGTACTGAGAAAAGGTACCAAGCCGCGTGGTAAAGAACAGATAGAAATATGGGTAATTTAAGTGTAAGAGTCAGCTAGTAACAAGCCTGAGAATATTGGCCTAGAATTTGTAGGTAATAGCCTCTGAGTCAGTTATTTGGGACCGGGTAGTCGGGAAAGAAATGTTCAACTTCGGTCATGGTTTAGTGAGACTCAAGAGCATGCTCTAGGGTTGACCCAGGATCTCAAACCAGCCACCCTCTATACCAGTGCACTGAAGCTTTTTCAGTGCCCCTCCCCTCTTGCCTTTTCAGGAAAAATGGCTGCTGACTCCACCAAGTTGGATTCCAGAGGGAAAAATCTTTATTTGAAGTGTCTGCACTGTGGCCCTAACACTTGGATAATTCAGGAGTTGCTCAAGTTGTTACATGCAAAGAAAAGCCAGTGGGCAGCAAGCAAAGGGCAGGAAAAATGTCATGGTGGAGTTGGGCTGGCTCTATGGCTTCACATAAACATCAAACGAACAGGGACACTCAGATAAATCTGTGGCCTTACACAGGACCAAGCCCATAGAAGACAGGAGGGTAATTTGAATGGCACACCTTCTGCACAATCTGTGCTGACCACCACAGCGATGATGGGCATCGTCCTTCCTGATACTGATCCTGTGTCCCAATATGACCATCTAGCACACTTTGACCACCCATGCAGCTTGTCTCTGTTTATCTACAGCAATGATTCTCTGGGACTATCTTTTAATTCCAACCAAGCATGATAATATCCTTCTCTGTCCCAAGATAGCTAAAGTCCAAGGACCCTACGTAAAAACCTGAGTCTAGAAATAATCTTAGATATTGATTTCAAGGATGCATGAAATACGATGAAAGACAGAGCTGCATGTGTGAAGTTCAACGTTCTGAAGGCCCTACTGTACCACCCAGGTACCCATCCCATGCAACAAGTCCTCTGTGACTCCAGTGCCTGTCCTTGTTCTGCCTCATGGAAAATGTTCAAAGACATTGGCTGATGGAAAGAAAGTCTCCCAATAGATTGCTGGAAATTATTTATCCCCTGACATATCATTTCTGGGTGTAACTCGGCTGTCTTGAATGAGCCCACAGAAGTTCAAGTGTTGAAGTAGGCAAGATGCTTACTGGGTAAACATGATTGCCACACAAATTGAATGACCTGAATTCAGATCCCCAAAACCCACATTAAAGCTTGTGTAGTAGTGAAAGTATTTGTAATGCTAGCATACCACTATTGAGTGATGGGAGGTGGTGATGAGTGACTCTTCAAAAGGACAAAGGCCAACCATTTGGCTTATTTAGCAGAGAAGAAATCCTAAGATCCTATCTCAAGAAAGTGGCAAGAAGAGGCTCAACACCTAAAGGCTTCCCTCTGACCTCCTTGTGTGTGCTGTGGCACACATGTACCTGCACCCCCACACAGGAATGCACACACACACACACACACACACACACACATTCAAATGTTGGAAAATCTTTGAAAGGAAATCAGCGTCAGCTGAAGTCATCAAGAGCCCCTCTCAAGGAATTCATGTCTTTCTAAGAAAACTGAATTTACCATCTTTTTCTGCGATGCCTTCTACCATCCATCAAGAAGACCTCCAACAGATGTGGAGCAGATGCCTGTGCTGCTCTGGGATTTCTTAGCCTCCAGAGCTATGGCCCAAAAGCCCTTCTCGTTTATAAGTTACCAGGACATAGGTATTTTGGAATGGACTGATTCAACATCTCCCAGAAATTGGAAAGGCAAAGAGAACATACTTTTGATGTACTAATCTGCTACAGAAGACAATACAACAGAACAACTTGGACTTGAGGCCTTGAACTGTTTTCCCTAACAATCAAGCAACTTCCATGCTCACCTTGTTGAGAGTAATACTGATTCCCCACATTGGAAACTTAAGTACAACAGAAAGTAAATGGAAAAATACAGATGAGCCATTGTAGCCAAAGCAGCTGAGAATCTACAATGAATACAACGTGCTTCACATAAAAGCAAATTCCATATTCCTGAAAAGAGAGGCATTTGTTCCTATTTTGCTTGAAAGTAGAATTCTATTGAGGAAACCTGAATAAAGAATGAAGCATTTCATTAAGATATCTATTTCATAAAAATCAATTTTGAGAATAACAATATGACTAGTATTTGACTTACTTATGAATGCGATTTGGTTCTTAGTTAACTGTAAATTCAGTGGGAATTATCTGAGAGTCTTTGTGTCACAGATGAATGATTCAACTTGAGCTCTCCAGAGAAAAGCTATGAGGAATATCAGATTATCCTCTATCACTACACAAAGTGTGCAAAGAACAGACATGAGAAAATAATGCTGACTCCCTTTAAGAATCATCACAGATATTAATTTTAATTTAACATAATCTTTAAAGTTGAAAGGCCTGGGTGCATTAAATGCAATGCCCAATATTATTTGGTATTTACTTAATATTCAACTAGTAAGTTAATAGATTCAACACAGCAAAATTTGGGAAACCAATATTTCTTGAGCCTTTAAACACTGGTTATAAATGAGATTATTTTTCCAAAAATATTTTAAACAATAACAATGAACTTATCAAGGAAAATTCATTTCAATAGCTTGCATACCTTAACCACCTAACAAGCTCATAAATACATTGACTCCAATGTGTACTTCTTCATTTGTGCTCAGCTCTGTCTGTTTTTTTCTTGATCTTTACGCTGTTTTCATGCATTGCTAAGATGGTGCTTATGCTTATTTTGATGCCTCCCCATGGCTACGTAGTAATATTTTTTATTTCTTCCTAAGACAATTCTAATCTTACCAGAGTCCAGAGAAGCAGAATTCTTGCTCAGGTCAGCTGTGGTTGGGGAAGCTGGGCTACTCCTACAAAGCAGGAATTTTTCTCCAAGGATATTAAATCTGGTTCTATAAATCATCAGGCTGATTTGTATGGTGCTAAGAGCATAATGCATGAGATACACCCTCTTACAAATCTCCAGTGTGTGATGCAATGTTGCTACTTGAGTGTGTGCTTTAGAGCAGAGACTCATGACTTACTCACCTTGGACACATGGTTGGATATATTCTCTGCTAGATGACAGGGACGTCAAGGACTTCCAAAATCGAGACCTTCTGCTTTGATGTCTCTTGTCTGTTAGTTTTTACGGTGTATTTGTAATACTAACCCCCTTAAGTTGCATAATGATAATTTCCCAAAAAGTATATCCACGCACTGACTCCTGGGACCTGGGACTGTGTCCTTTGAGAAAAGATTCTTCAGATTCTTAAGTTAAGGACCTTAAGTTGAAAAGATAATTCCAATTACTTGTGGAGAAAAATAAGTGCATATTCATCCCTCATAAGTAGCATTCAGTATAAAACTACTTATTAAATGTGAGGTGTGGCAATGCATGTTCTTACTAGCAGCATTAGGGAGGCAGGGGCATTGTTTCAAGAACAAAACTACGTATTAAAATCCGTCAAATAATGCATACATTCATTATACTTTTCCTTCCTTGTGACACAGCCTCCCTGACTTCTCTACTGCTGTTGAAAAGCAATTTCCTCTGGGATAAAACCTCCATCTTTGAGGGAAGCTCTTTAAAACACAGGATGCTCTAGAGGAAAGCAAAAAAAATTAAGTTTAAAAATGTGGTACAGGTTTAAACAGAAAGTTTTCAGCAGAAGAACTTCAAATGGCAGAGAAACACATCCACATCCTTTGCCATCAGGGAAGTAAAAATCAAAAGGACTTTGAGATTCCATCTTACACCTGTCAGAATTGCTAAGATCAAAAACACAAGCGACAACTCATGCTGGAGAGGATGTGGAGCAAGGGGAACACTCCTCCATTGTTTGTAGGAATGAAAAGTTATACAGCCACTTTGGTGGTTTCTCAGAAAACTGGTAATCAACCCACAAGAAGACCCAGTTATACCACTCTTGAGCATATACCCAAGGATGCTCAGTCACACCACAAGGACACTTGCTCAACTACGTTCATAGCAGCTTGATTTGTAATAGCCAGAACCTGGAAACAACCCAGATGTACCTCTACCTAGGAATGGATAAAGAAAATGTGGTACATTTAAACAATGGAGTATTACTCAGCTGTTAAAAAACAAGAACAACAGAAAATTAGAAGGCAAATGGATGGAGATGGAAGAGGATGAAACTGGGAGATGGAAGAGGGGAATGGAGGATAGGGACTTGGAGGGGGGACGTGGGGAGGAGGTTGCAACCAGGATGCAAAATAAATAGGTGAATAAAAAAGTATTATAAAAACAAACAAAAATGCCATCCTGCAGACATGCTAATTAGAATTCAGGAAATAAATCCACAGCAAATCTGAAAATGATTAAATTTGCTAGGCCCCTTTCTGCCTTATACAATCAGTAGCCACCCCTGGGAGACATTCAGACCTGGTGAGCTATGTAGAAAAAGTTAAGACTAGCTTAACTAGCTAGAAAAGGCACTCTCCATCATGTTGAACTGTAAGATGAACAGTCACTCCAGATTTCCTGATTTCCTGAGCCATCACCCATGCTTGGGTGGCTTTAGTTATGCAGTCGTCTTTGAGCTATTTCTACTCTTACTTCCCTACTGCTTCCCATGATTGATCCCTCATAAATCCAATGAGAACCTCTTGAAAGCCAAGAGGTATAAATAACTTCCCTTCCACTAGGAGGAATTCCTCCCCTTCACTGTCCCCTTAGTTCTGTTCCCTCTAACCTCCCATTTTTCTTAAATCTTTCTATCAATTGTTTTTCTACTGGGTCAGCATCTATATAATTTTTTTGTAAAATTGATACAACCTAAAGACATTTGGCAAGAGGCAACATTAAATAAGGGATTGCTTCCATCATTTTGACTGTAGGCAAATTTGTAGGTGTTATGGAATATTAGTTAAAATGTATTACATTTGCTTATGCTATGAAATGTTTGTTTAATGATGCAAAGATGTGTTGCACTCTTTTATGCTGCAGTTGTTTAACTCTGTAAAGCTGTGCTGCATTGACTGTCTAAAACACTGATTGCTCTAATAAAGTGCTGAACAGACAATAGCTAGGCAGCAGAGAGACTAGGTGGGACTGGCAGGCAGAGCGAATAAATAGAAGGGAAAAAGGAGAATGGGGGAGCTAAGGGAGAAGGAGAGGAGGACTCCAGGGGTCAGCCACACAGCTTCACAGCAGGCCAGGGAATAAGAAGTAAAGAAAAAGTATATAGAAAGGTAAAGGCCCAGAGGCAAAAGATAGATGGGATAATTTAAGAAATTCTGGCTAGGAACAAGCCAAGCTAAGTCCAGACATTCATAAGAAAGAATAAGACTCCATGTGATTTATTTGGGAGCTGAGTGGCAGGCCCCCAAAGAACAAAGAGTAATAAAACAAACAACTGCACATGGGGCACTTTATTGATTAGTAATTTATATGGGAGTTACCTTCCCACTATAGGCAGTGCCCTTTCTGAATATATGGAGTTGTACAAGAAAGCAAACTGAACACAAATTTACATATATAATCAATACATGTACATTGATACATAGAAAATTGGAATATATTGATAATATATTAGCTAAGTAAGTGAAAGAGCTATATGATAAAAACTTGAAGACATTAAAGTAGGCACTAGAAGCTGGAAACACCTTCCATGCTCATAGATTGGTAGGATTAAACTTGTTAAAATGACCATCCCACCAAAAGAACTTTACAGATTCAACACAATCCCCATTAGAATTCCAACTCAATTCTCCATAGAATTGAGAGAACCTTAAATTTCATTTGGAAACACACACACACACACACACACACACACACACACACACACACATACACTTGATTGTGAATAGGATTGTTTCCCTGACTCCTCAGTATGTCTGTCATTTGTATGTAGTAAGGCTACTGATTTGTTATGTTAATTTTGTATCCTGCAATTTTGATGAACATATTTATCGGCTGTAGGAATTTGGGGGGATCTTTAGAGAGTTTTATGTGTAAAATCTGAACATCTGTATGTAAAAATATATTGACTTCTTTTGTATTTGTGTTTATAGCTCTTTATTCTCCTTGACTTATTGCTCTAGCTAAAACTTTCAGCACTACATTGAACAGGAGCTATAAGAGTGGACATCTTTGTCTTGTTCCTGATTTTCATGGAAGTAGTTTGGACTTTTCTCCATCTAGCATAGTATTGGCTATAGAGTTTCTTAACTGTTTTTTCCTTTATTATGTTGAGAGATATCCCCTCTATCCCTAAACTCTAAGACTTTTACAGTGAAGGGATGTTGAATTTTGTCAAATTTTTTCCACATCTGATAGGATTATCTTGTAGTTTTTGACCTTGAGTCTGTTTATAGATTTATTTTCATATATTAAACCATCTCTGGGAACTGAGTTGATCATGAAGCTGAATTTATCAAGGTGGATAAACTTTTTGCTGTGTCCTTGATTTTGATTTCCAAGTATTTTACTAAGAAAATTTGCATCTATTTTCAATAAAATTATTAATGGATAATTTTCTCTCTCTTTTGATTGTTGTTGGGTCTGGTTTTGGTAATCCTGACTACATAAAATGTATTTGAAAGTGTTCCTTCTTTTTCCATTTTATGAATAATTTAAGGGTTTTGGTGCTCCTTCTTTGAAGTTCTGGTAGAATTCTGCTTTAGTTCTGGCTGGACTTTTTCTAGTGGGAAGGTTTTTAATTGGTATTATTTCACTGGTTGTTAGAGGCCTGTTGAAATTAGTTCATCTTGATTTTATTTTTATAGATCATATGTATCTAGAAATTTGTCCATTTCTTTTAGGTTTTCCAGTTGATTGGAATATTATTTCTAAAGTGTATCCTTATGATTCCCTGCATTTTTATAGTATCTGTTGTAATGTTTCATTTTTAATCTATTATTTTATTAATTTCAGCTTCTATTCTCTTTTGGTTAATTTGGCCAAGGGTTTGTCCATCTTACCAATCTTTCCAAAGAGCCAACCAACTTTTGGTTTAATTGAATTTTATCATTGCTTTTGTTATTCATTTGTTTTGTGCTATTATTAATTACTTTATTTAGAGTTATACTTTCATGCTGGTCATTTAATACCACATAGGTAGCTGAAAATTGGTCATCATTACTGTTAAGGCCAGTCGAGATTCCTTGGGATTTACTATTAAGGATTTACAAGGGGTCCCTTCACTTCTTTAACAGTGACAGTCTTCTTGGAACGCTCAGAGCTTTGATGATTATGTGACTTTTATTAGAATCATAGGGGACTCTATTTTCAGGATGAGTACTGGACAGCATCTAAACTCAAGTGTTTCATTGGCTTGCCTGATGGGAAAGATGCTAGAACTGTAGCGTATGTTGTTTATCTCCTGTCTGGCTGTGGGTGCTGTATTAGTTACTTTTCAGTTGCTGTGATGAAACACCATGGTCAAGGCAGCTTTCAGAAGAAAAGGTTTATTTGGGCTTGTGGTTCCAAAGGGATAAACATCTATGATGGCAGAGTAGAGGCAACAGGTAGCAGGTATGGTGGCAAATGAAGGGGGTGAGGACTCACATTGTGAGTCACAAGCATGAAGCAGAGAAAGCAACTGGAAATGACAAGAGTCTTTTAAAGTCACAGAGCCCACTTCCAGTGACTTATCTCCTCTAATAAGGCTTAAACATCCCAAACAGCACCCCCAACTGGAGACCATGAGTTCAAACACCCGGAACTATGGGGAATGTGTATCATTAAAAGCAATACAGAGGTCAAAGGCCAAAAGATGAATCTCCTCGTTGTCTAGTTATCTTCCTTTACTTAAGCCTCCGGGCTCTGGTTGTTTGAACACCTAGGAACATAGTTGTGTCTATCTTGAAGAGGCAGTAATGAATTTTGGTTTTAGCTTTGTATAACTAGAATAAAGAAAAGGCTGCCTTTCATAGTCTCTGTAAGAAGGAAATCTGCAGATGAGGGATGGTAGTGTCTTGTTGTTTCCCTGGGAACTGAGAGCTTCTTTTGATTGGGCTCAGCAGGACTCAGTCCTGATGAGTTGCTGGATGAAAAGAAGAAATCACACAAGAGAGAAATCAGCAGTCCTCAACTAGGTCCTAGTGCTACAGAAAAAGTCAGTGAGAGAGTAAAAGTTTAACATGATAGTGTATAGGCCGTGTAGCTGTTGACATTAGAAAAGTAGTTTGGGAGTAGAAATGAAAAAGGGAAGGCAAAGAGAAGAAAGTGTCCATGCCAGAAGAGAGCAAAACAAAGGTCCCACAACATAAACCAAAGCAAGTCAAAAAGAATTGAAGATGTACAGCCAACCATAGACCCTAGCAAAGTACGGCACCAACCAACTTAAAAGACATCACTAGAAGAGAACAGAATTCCAATTTGTCCACAAGAGACACTAGGCAGTGCCCTAATCTGGGCCATTCCAGGAAGAACAGAGGCCCTCAGCCTCCTGAAAGTGACTTTGTATATTGATGGGGCTAAAGTAATCCATTTGGGTAAGCCAGACTGAGCCAAAGGGGACACACAAACTGAAACTTGACCTTGGATCCTGAGGGTCTTTGTTCTTCATGGGTGACCAAGATTTCTGATCTCTCCTGAGACTGTCATCTGTAAGCTTCTCAGAACAGAAATAATGGCCAGTAAGGGACAGGGCAGGAGTGAATATATATGCCAGCCATACACTTCCTTCTTACTCCAAGCAACGACAGACACAAAAGCTGAACAGAAAAGAAAATATTGAGAGAGAAATGAGAATCCTCACACTACATAGAGTGAAAGGATTCCCAGAAAGCAATGAGTATCCCCTCATCCTCATGGCATCCTACTCAGAGGCCTTCAGTTTCCTCCAAATTAGACAGACAGACAGACAGACAGACAGACAGACAGACAGACAGATCAAAGCAAGAAGTTGCCAAGAGAGGCAAGCTACAGAAATGTCCTGTGAAGTGACATGCTGATGATGAAAATTTTTACCAAGACAAAAGCAGAGGAAGTAGGTCTACTAAAATGTGCTGCTTGGAAAGAGGTGTGTTCCCAGAGAAGCGATCACACTTCTGAGCAAGGGTAAAACTTCTTTCATGGCAAATTAAGGAGAAGTTGGGTGGTTTGATCATGAACTCTGATCAGACTCTTATCTCATCATTGTGTTGAGTAGTAAATTTTATGCATAAGTTTTCTTTTCTTGAGATTAACCGTTTATTAAAGGTGTCATGAGTCATGAGAAGTTAGGTTCTGGGTATCTATGTGAAACATCAGGAGTTAGACTCTAAATGTACCGGCTCTGGCTTATTAAAGGCTTTACTTTTTTTGTTCGTTGCCTCCACAGTTCTATTACAAGTTTCTCAGGGGGAAAAACAAGATGGTAGGTTAGTGGGGACTGAGGTTTTACTGTTTTTGTTGTTTGAGCATGGTTGAGAAGATTAATAAAGATAGGCAAAAACCTCAGAAAGTAGATTGGGATTATCAGTGTAAACTCCAGTTTAACAGTCTTTAAATATATGTATTTCTAACCCTTGCACAATGAAAGGGCCCAGAAACAAAGACCAACTCAGTAGAGATTGCATCTCAACTCCTGTTTTTTGAGTAATAGGTGATTAAAAGAACAAGGCAAGTTTGAGATACCAGGAAGAAACAGGAATTTCTAACTGGTTGCAAAATGAAATTAGGAGCTAATTTGAATGAACCCCTACTAGCCAAAACTCTTACAATTTGCACATGAACAAAGATAATACTTGCAAAGGGATAAAGAGATTAAATGTAGCTTGATGCAGTTATTAACACATAAAAGTCTCAACTCACTTATTAACCTTGGAAATGTACAAGGGAGCTAACTAATTACTTTAAAGTTGGTTATTAAAAAATAGAAAGAGAAAATTAAGTAATTATTGAATGTCTCCTAAAGAAATCTACACACCAGAAAATGTCAATCATTGATAGAAAATACTAGTCTAAGCTTACTAGTGATTGATAGCCATCACCCCCAAAATAAAAGAAAACAACTGGGCATTGTGTCCTTCCTGAAAGAACAACATTACTGTGAAATAGTCCAATTAAAAAAAAAGTCAATTCTGCACCTGATCAAGCAGGTAGCATAACCGAACTATTTGTAGGAGCTACAGAGAACAAGGTGGTGTTTAAAATTCCACGGTAACAAAACAAGGTATAGAGTTATAGAGTGGGAAACCCACACACAACCCAGTTCTTTCAGCAGAACAAAAAAGATATAGGAGAAAATAAGGGAAAGCTTGGCCATCAAAACGCAAATGTTGTCTGCCTCCCATTTTCACAAACTTCAGAAAATCAAGGACCCAATCCGAAACACGAAGATCGACTGGACGTAAGACAACCGTGATGTTTTTATTAGATAATGTTTTGCCACTTAAATGCTAAGGTATTTGTCCATGTATTCTAAAAACTAAGCCAAGACTTTAACTCTTCATTTCTGCCCCTAGTGTTTTCCTTAAGGTCACACTGACAGTCATTGTGGAATTTGGGAGGTAGGAGAGCTGAGCAGTCACTCCAAACAACAGCAAGTGTGCCATCTTTAAAGGGAGCCTCGGATGTTAATCAGCTATGGGACTATGGAAACAATACTTTTCAGTTCCCACCACCCACAAAATATCCCATACTCGTTCCTGACTTGCTTTGCGATCAGGGAGGAGTGTTGAAATGCATATACATGTTGATTAAATGCAGATGCAAACTGTTCAACCACAGACTTCACTCCTGAGAGGTCTCTTCACCGAGCAATAGTGAACTGAGGTGGCTGGCAGAATGGCCGGAAGTTTTTATTCTTCTCTAGCTATTTTGAATAAACCAGAAAGTCCTTCAGGATGTGTTGCTAATAAATCAACATGATGACACTTTTTAAAAAGATTTTGTTGTTGTTATCTTTATTATTATTTTACATTCCAACTGCAGTTTCCCCTTCCTCCCCTCCTCCCAGTCCCTGTGCTCACCTCACTACTGTCCGCCCATCTTCTCCTCCTCCATGTCTTTACAGAAAAGGCAGGTCTTCCATGTATGTCAACAAAAATGACATATCAAGTTCCAGTAAGACTAGGCACCTCCACTTGTATTAGGGCTGGACAAGGCGCCTCAGGTATGAAAACTGGGGTCCTAAAAGCTGACAAAAGGTAAAGAGAGAGCCCACACTCCTAGTTTGTAGTACCACAAGAAGACAAAGCTACACAACTGTATTATATATGCCGAAGGCCTAGGTCAGTCCCAGGGGAGTTCCCTGGTTGTTGGTTCATTCTCTGTGATCCCCTATGAACCTAGGTTAGTTGGCTGTGGATTGATTTTGTGTGTGTCCTTGACTCTTCTGACTCTTATAATCCTTCCTTCCTCTCTTCCACAAGGATTCCCTGAGCTCTGCCTACTGTTCAGCTATGAGTCTCTGAATCTGTTTCCATCAGTTGCTGGATGAAGCCTCTCTGGTGACAATTGGGGTAGACACCAATCTCTGAGTATAGCAGAATACCATTAGGCACCATTACATTTACTTTTTTCATATTTGGTCCCATCCTAGGTCTCTGGGCCATGCAGCCTCTGGGTCCTAGTCATCCCCCAAGCAGTGTCCAGGGTGGGTTCCCTCTTTTGGCATTGGTCTCTGGTTGGAACAGTACAATGACACTTTTTAGTGTCACTCAGTGTACTTGTGATCTAACAATCTGAAGACCCAGATGGACTAGTGTGAAAGGCACCCAGTTTCCTAGTAATCTTGATTCACAACACACAATGCATATAGCTCTAAAACGCTTATAATTCTGTCATGATTCTTCTTGACTACAATCCGTCATTGGGAAGCTGTGGAAGGGAGACTGCTATGAGTTTGAGGCCAGCCTCAGCTACATACGAAGTTTCAGTCAGCCCCATCTACAGAATGAGGCCTTGTCTCAAAATGCCAAAAAATAAAAGTAAAACAACACACAATGAAATAACAAATCACTGTGCCTTGTTTTAGTACTTGACAACTTTTCAATGAAGTTGTGGTCTGAAAAAAAAAACCCTTTTCATTGAAAATTCCTAAGATAAAAATGAGTTTAAAACCTATTGCCTCCAGAATACCACAGTTTGAGCATGTTCAAACCTTCACATTAGCCTGTAGTTGAGCAAACGTTTCTAACAGAAAGCCCATTTTACTATAAAATACTGTTTATCTCAATGGCCTTGATTAGGGCTATGTCTGAAGCCATTCTGGAAAGCTATTTCTCTGGCCTGCCTTGAGACCTCAAGTTCCAGGCTATCAAGTTCCAGGTCTACCACCTGGTCAAGGGATCTGTAACAATTCTTTTTCTGTCCTGCCAGCCAGTTCCCAAATAACAACAAGAAGACTTACTAATTGTGAAAGCTTAGGCTTGTCCCACTAGCTCATATAACATAAATTAACCCATATTCTTATTAATCTAAGTTCTGCCATGTGACTTTTACCTCTCTCCCATTCTATGTGTCTGATTCGTTCTCCATGGTGTCCCTGGAAACCTCAATTATTTTCTTCCTCTCTCTGCCCGCAATCACAGCAATACCTCTTCAAAGTGTACAAATATCCCACAATAGGGACCACTTTCAGGAAAGTGAAGTTACCTTGGGAATGTGGACTCACCTTAAGCCATGCTAAAAGGATAGGTGGAATAATTATCTCTCTGGTGTGACACCATACCCTTCCTTCCCAACATTCCTGTCCCAGCCTGGCTCCTACAAGCTGCCATGAGCTGCTGTCACCCTGTCCTGACTCATAAGGATGCAATTCATCCTCTTCCTCTTTCCCTTATATGTCTTTCATTCGGATGCTGGCCAGAACCTATGTTAGTCTTCACTGCCAGTTTGGACTTCCTTTCTCTTTTCCTAAAGACAATGTGACTGTTAGTAGCCACGTAGCTGACCTCAAAGCTAGCTTAAATCAAAAGGCATGGGTTTTTGATTTTCCCTTTTCCCGTTGGCTCTACCAGGCAGCTGCTAAAATTTAAACTCACCTGCCTTGAGTCTTTTTCTTTTAAATTCTAATAAAGTTGTCCTTGAGCTTCCTTTGGAGCCCATTCTTAAATTCATTTATTAATGAGACTAGGAACCCAAGAGTTTTCCCCTGGTGTCGTCATGTGATTTATTTAATGTCTGAGTTCTACCTGCCTGTGCCTCCTGAGGGCTGGGATTAAAGGCCTGCACCACTATGCCCAGTGGATTGCTTCAACACTTGATCACTGGCTGCTGGTGTTTACTTGGGGAGACTATGGAACCTTTGGATGATGTCTTATTTAAGGTTACTATTGCTATTATGAAATACCAGGACCAAAAGCAAGTTGCAGAGGAAAGGGTTTATTTGGCTTACACTTCCACATCACAGTCCATAACTGAAGGAATCCAGGACAGGAACTCACGAGGGCTAAAATCTAGAAGTAGAAGCTGATGAAGAGGCCATGGAAGAATGCTGCTTACTGGCTTGCTCCTCATGACTTGCCAGCCTGCTTTCTTCTAGAACCCAGGATCACCATCCCATGAATGACACTACCCTCAATGGGTTGGCCTTTGCTCCATCAATCACTCATTAAGAAAATGCCCTACTGCTGCATCTTTTGAAAGAATTCTCTCAAGGTTCCATCCTTTCAGATGACTCTAACTCAGTGGTTCTCAATCTGTGGGTCACGAACCCTTGACCTCTTTCTCCAAGAAAAATTTATGTTATGATTCATAACTAGCAAAATTATGGTAATGAAATATCAACAAAAATAATTTTATGGAGGTCACCATAACATGAGGAATTGTATTAAAGGGTTGCAGAATTAGGAAGGTTGAAAACCACTGTTCTAGCTTGGGTCAAGATGACATAAAGCTAACTAGGTCAGGTGATGAGGTCTAGCTGGAGGCAGAAGACACAACAAGGGTTGCAGTTTTATAGGCCAGCTATGGGTGGTTCTCTCTCTCTCTCTCTCCCTCTCTCTCTCTCTCTCTCTCCCTCTCTCTCTCTCCCTCTCTCTCTCTCTCTCTCTCTCTTCCTCCTTCTCTTTCTCCTCCTCCTCCTTCTTCCTGATCTAGAGAGATGCTAGCAAGCAGATCTTGCAAAATCCCACCACCAAGGAGCCATCTTCCATCAGGCTCTCTCCACCATGTTGTACCATATACCCTGAAACCATGAGCCAAGTTAAATATTTCCTTCCTTAAGTCTCCCCAAGTTGGGTATTTTGTAAGCGACAATGATAAGTAATTGGCACAGAAAACTAGTGAAAAGAAATGTCATTGCTGTAATAAACCTGACCTGGAACTAGTTAGAGGGAAGATTTTGAAGAAGGTAGCTGGAGATTTCCTGAAATACTATAAGCAAAATGTAATAGGTCATTCTAGTAGGAGTGCTAGAGACCAGAATACCGACAGAAACACAAGCAATAAAGACTATAGTCATGAGGTTTCAGAAGCGAGTAAGGAACCCTATCTAGGTTATATTGCTATTGCTGTTATAGTACAGCAAAGAATCTGGATGTATTCTTTTCATGTCCTGAAAATTTGAGTAAGGATGAAATTCAAAGTAATGGACCAAGTTGTTTGGCTGAGGAATTTTTAAGACCACATAAAACCCAGCCCAATGTATGGTCACTGCTCACTGCTATTAAATTTACAGTGATAGGGAGCAAAAAGATTTATTTTTTAAAGTACATTGGCAAGGAAAAGAAGACAAGGCAGATGCAGGCAAGCATCTACACTTATTAAACAGATTAGTATCCTCAAGGAAAAGTCATGGTCTTTGAAGTGGGACATGGCAATATACAACCCAGTGAAAGTCTAAGGGATGACACTGCAAATTCATTTAAAGGGAGAATACCTAAAACGGCAAAGCCTTCAGAATAGTTATCTAAGGATTTCCCATGGTCAGTCATACACGCAGAGGCTACTGTAGCTATGGTTCAAGAGACCCAGGCTACCATAGTTATGGTCCAAAATGCCTAGTTTACATCTTCAACTAGCAACAAAACTTGTCATCATCCACAGCATGGAAAAATAAGAATGAAGGACTCATGAAGGCTTGAACCATGGTTCTGAAAACCTGCTGAAGCCAGTCACTGGGTGGTGTGGTCAGATTTCCTCAAAGGAGGTCCTATGAAGCCATGATATGATACTGTGAAGGTGAAGCCTAAGTTGCAAGGGAGACACTAGGATGTTTATATGCCAGAAACAATGAGTATCCACCAAGGAAAGGTACAGACACTGGGAAAAGCCAGCCAAAGAGAGAAGCCACATGCTAAACAAGCAACAGAGCTAGAAGGGTCAGACTTCCTAAGCCTACTGGAGCACAGATGATGCCATCACAAGCCTAAATCAATTTTTATTGTATAAAATGGAGTAGCATTTGCACAACCCATGCACACCCTCCTGTTGGCTTTAAATCACTGCCAGATAACTTACCATATCTATTCAAATATAAATAATGTATAAATAGCTGTTATGATATGTTATCTAGGAAATAATGAAGAAAAATATTAAATGTGTTCAGTACAGAAGAAAGTTTATTTTACCTGCTAGAACTTATGAATGAAGAACCACAAATCTCACAAATATGAGGGAGGGTCTAACTGTAATTGAATTTTAATGTATAGATGCATAATATTACCAAGACATTAATATGGGCTATTCTACAAAGATGTGGTCAGCTAAGTACTGACAAGCCAGGGACGAATTTAGACAACAGGAAAAGAAGAGGAGGAGGAGGAGGAGGAAGAGGAGGAGGAGGAGGAGAAGAAGAAGAAGAAGAAGAAGACTACATCAAAGTATAAGAGAGAGTGTTATATGAAATTCCACTATGATAGTCATAGGAAAGACTCAAGAACTGATGTTAGAATCTCAGGGTCACTTATGTTTGTTGTAGATGGTATGGTTATGTTGTATAACACACTGTATGTCACTGTCTTTGCTGTTCTCATGGCATGCTTCCATTGATATTGTGGGTGAGTACTTAGAAAGAATCTAACACTCAAAACCACCCTTTCAATCTTCTTTAATGAATGGGTTCCTACAAAAGCAGCCATGTCCAGGGATCTCCCAACTCTCCTCTCTGTTTTCCCTGGATTCTAGTCACCTCCATACTGAGACACTCTGTGGGTACTTTACTTAGACTAGGGTTTGCTTCCTTTTCTAGTACTGGGCTGGAAGTTTACTCACTTTTGCTTTCTGATAGCTTCCTCCTCAACTCCCTGGACTCCATCTCCTGGAACCTACGAGCCCTGTGGAGCGCCCCAGAAGCCTGAGTCCCAGAGGTAACATGCCTCAGCGTGTAGGTAGCATGCTTTAATGAACTCTCCCTCTCTCCAAAGTTAGCTTCTGAGATATGGTCTATAGACCTGCTTTCATTAACTCCCACGTCAGTTTGTTTACCAATGGTCCTAGAATATGAACATGTTCAAATTCTCTCCTTATATTTCAAAACGAGCAAAGAAAAGAGTGAGTGCAAAATCTTGAAGTGGCCACAAAAACAGCACTTTCCTCTCACGTTAGCACCCAGCACTGACAGACCTCATGTGCTACAATGATGCCCCTCAACTTGTTCCTGGTGCTGTAGTTATTTGTTGTGTTTTCCAAAGCCTTTGTCCCACTACTCTCAGATGTTCCATCTGAGATATAAGCCTCTATTTTGTTTGGCATAATGATGGGTGTTTTACATTAAAGAAGTAGAGCTATCTAAGCCCTCTGAATGTGGGTGACAATTATGTGGCTTGATCTGTTAGAAGGTCCCCTGGTGGTGGAACCAGGACTTATCCTGGCTGCATGAACTGGCTTTTTGGAGCCCATTCCCTATGGTGAGATACCTTGCTCAGCCTGGATGCAGCAAGGAGGGTCTTGATCCCGCCTCAACTTGATAGGCCAGACTTTGTTGACTCCCCCAAGGGAGGCCTTACCCACTCTGAGGAGTGGATGGGGGTGGGTGGGATGTGGGATGTGGTTGGAGGGAGAAGGATAAGGAGGAAGAAAACAAGAAAATTAATTAAATATAGAATTAATAAAGAAAAAAGAAGCAGAGTTATCAATTACTACAGAAAAGAATCTGTATTGTTTCTTAGGGAATCCAAACTGTTTTCCTCGTTTTTAAAATTTTTCTTTCTGGAAGTCCTATTAGATCCATCATTTCAATCCACTATGCTGTCTTATGTTCTTAAAAACTTTATCTCCTTAGCTTTGGGTATGGGAGCTGTATGGATATTTACCTGTCTGGCTTCTACTGGACTTGTTTGCTTGGATCATCATATTTTAATGGATCTTTCTTCGCTGACATTCAATTCCTACCAAATCAATGGAATGTCTTTTGCAATTTCCCTGGCACACAAACATCTTCTTGAGGTCTCATGGACTTTCTGATTTTTGCTGCTGTTTGGCTGAGCTCCCAGCTCCAGCCCCTCCCACTAACCTGCCTTGTGCAGCTTCTCCAGCCACGTTCTTCGAGATTTTCTTAAATAAAAGCATAATAATTTCTTGTGTCAAATTGCAGAAGGGGATTGCAGTAGCTCCATTTTACATCTGGCCATCAGAAGTTCTGGAAGCCCAACATTTTTGGTTGGTGTCCAGTTAGGCAGAAGGGACTGAGTCTGAACCCACTGGGTTTGTTACCATGTCCAGGTAGATAGTGTCTAAGCTGAATTGAATCAGCAACCAGACTTCTAGTGTCTGCTGCAGCAATGGCTGCCTGCTAGGGGTGTAGGGTGGCTCCAGATTCCCAGTCCTAATTTGCTTTCTATTGTTCTGATGTACACTGTGGCCAAACGCAACTTAGGGATCACAGGGTTTATTAAGTTTAACCATCCCAATCATAGTCATTCATCTGAGTGAATTTAGGGCAGGGATTCAAGCAGAAGCAGTGGTAGGAACTCTGGAGTCATTTAGTTTGTCTTCTTATACAACCTGGACCACCTTTCCAGGGATGGCATCATCATTCCCAAAGGGTTACCTACAGGACAGTCTGACGGAAGCATTTTCCAAATTGAGAGTTCTTCTTCCCAGATGACCCTAGCTTATGTCAAATTGACTAAACGAAACAACACACACACACACACACACACACACACACACACACACACACACAACCTAACTGCATTCATACACATGGTTTTCCAAAACTATGCTGATTGTTGCACGGGAAAGTTGAAGGACCCAAATGTAGTTCATCCTACATCCTGAGAGAGTTTCTACCAGTCACTCCCTGAACCCCGTCTCAAGTTCAGACTTCCCCCAGCATCCTATGATGGATTCTTCCTCAGACCTGTGCGGGGTGGTTGGTTTCCTCCTTGCTCATACTGCTGCAGTTTGGGGAGAAGGCATGTTTCATATTGATATTACACTTGTTGGGTATTGTTATGTTCCCAGTGCCATCAAAAACTTTACATCATGGTAGGGGTTCGAGACAAAAGCAATTTTGTGTGCACAAGGCAGCCTGGCAGCAGAACAGCAGGGTGCATAGTCAATAGTACTGAAGCAAATGTTCACCATAAGGAAATCCGTGCATCTCCAGTGAGTTTGAAAAGCAGATTCTGAATGCTCTGTGGGCTCCAAGAAAGGATAATTTCAAGTCAATGACACCTGATTACATCCTGCTAACGGGACACATAAAAGAGAAGTTGCTGAGCGCATGCCCAGCCGTGCTCCGAGAAGAAGGGAACAACCAGGTCCCTCCCAGAAGACAGGGACCTCAGAGAGACAAGGGAGTGGTAGAAAATAAACTCATAGGTCATGCAGAGCTGTTGTCAATACACTGGCTCCTAATTGCAAGAAAGCAATGTTTTGTTTTGTTTTGTTTTCAACTATGATGCATCATACTCAACTTGGAAATTTCTGCTTTTCTAGATTCTCTTTACCCCCTCCCCCTGCTAAACTACACAGTGCACCCATTTTTCAGATTACATTTAAACACCACTCCTCCCCAGATGATTAAACCATAGAAAATACTGAACACTAAACAATCTGTGGTTCACATACGCATACTATGAAACACTCACCTCTTAATGTAAAGGAAGACCCTCAGAGCTTCTCTGTGGTATATCTGAGTCACCAACACTGCTGCTCTTTCTTACCTACTGGTAACCAGAGTGAGTACCAACTGATATTTCACTGCACTCCCAAGAATGCCAAGCAGTTTAACTCATGGATTGTTTATTTCTAGAATGCCCCATTTATTATTTCCAGCCGTCTCTGACTTTAGGCATCTAACTGAAACCATGGAAATGGATAATGAGAGACACCTGGAATGTGGTAAGTTCCTCCACCTTTCTCCTCTGTCTTTTTCTATTTCCACCCTACCCTTGTGAGCCTAGACATCTTATTGTGCTGGTCCACTCTAGACTGACATGCAGAGATGAGGGATGGGACAAAGGTGACCATTCCTATGCCTGGATGCCACACTCTAGTTTCATTGCTCATCAGAGTACCCAGTAGGGCCATCTGAAACCAAATTTCATCAGAATCTATGCCGTTGCCTGTTCTTCCTTTGTCCTGTCCGCTCTTATTTCCCATAATTCTTGCAAAGTCATCTGAGAGAATCTTGGTGAGTCCTTCCTTAAGAGACGCAGGTTCTGCTTTGCAGGTTCTTCCCTGAAAAAGTCACCTGGCCTCAGAGCTCCGTCTTAAGCCTTGCCTGACTCCTGAGCTTGGATACTTAAGTCTACAATTCCTCTACTGAGCTTTTGGTGGATTTCCCAACAATGATCCTCCTGTCTTCCATACATCTCTACTGGGGAACCTGCTAGTCCATTGGCTGGTCTGAATGCCTTGATGTCAACCATAACTCCCCTCTCTCCATTCTGTCCTGACATCCTGTCCTTGATGAGCATTCACAGTTTGACCCCTCTCAACATCTGTATGGGGCTGCCAGTGTCTCTTGTCTTGATTATTACAGCGGCCTCCTGACCCTCCCCCCTGATTCTGCCTTAGACCCCAGTATCATGCAAAGGGGGCTTCCTGCCCCTCCAGTGTTGCTCCCAGCACACACATCTCATCCTCTTCCTGCACACATGCTCAGCACTGCCTGCTCCAAAAGTCCTGGATTCTTGCTGCAGGTTTATGGTGGGTCCTCCCATTTAAGTGACCTGGTCACAGACATCCCTCACAGGCGTGCCCAGCTGATTCTAGATGCAATCAAGTTGACAGTCAAGATTAACTATCACACCTCCCAATCCTCTCTACTGATGCATCCCTATCCTTTCTCTGTCTCTCTCCTCTCACCCATGCAGAACCAGTACCTCAAGCCTCCTCCCTTTCACGCATATTCAGCGTTGCCCAACCTCCAGATGTTTACAGTTTCTCATCCCACTAATTTCGGCTCCTTTACTAGTCATCAGTATGGCTTGTTCCTCCCTCTCCCTCCTGCTTTTCAGGGAAGCCTCCTTCCCTATGCCATGCCTGTCACCCATCCCTCTAGAAGCTACAATGCTCAGTGCCTTATCTCCTCCTTTGTATCCCTTCCCTCATTGCTATGCACAGTTCAATCACAAAACTTCTATCTGGTTTGCTTGTATGCTTTCTCCCTAGCCCAATCCCCCTCCCTACAGAGTAAGCTCTAGGAAAACCAGGATTCTTGTATGCTTCATTCTCAAGGCTTTGTGCAGGAGTGGGGCCCGTGCTTCACACATGAAAGAAGCCCAGTAAATGTGTTGAGTGATTGAATTTTTGACAGACACAATCTAACTTATCAGTGTGAGGTTGGCGATGCTTTATCTAACATGCCTTTGACTACAAGTATGTCAGATTCTTGGCTGGTTTTCAAATTTTAGAATAGTTGCATACATATAATGAATCTCTTGGGGTTTGAATCCAAGTATAAACAGAAAACAATAAGTATGCGTTTATATTTTGTATGTACTTTGCTCAC
Organism: Mesocricetus auratus; assembly: GCF_017639785.1. Classification (NCBI taxonomy): domain Eukaryota; kingdom Metazoa; phylum Chordata; class Mammalia; order Rodentia; family Cricetidae; genus Mesocricetus; species Mesocricetus auratus. The sequence continues at coordinate 35,934,059 of NW_024429202.1, read as the reverse complement.
TCTGAATGCTTTTAGAATGCCCATGTTTTAGTTGTGACCTATCATATAAAATCGAAGGTAGAATTTTCCCTTTTTCTTCTCCCTCTTTCTCCCCTTTCCTTCCCTTTTTCCTTCCTTCCTTCCTTCCTTTTACTCTCTTGTGCATGTGAGATGCTGTAAATCCAACTCAGGGTATTCTATGGGCTAAGCTAAGATATTGAAAACATTTTTCTTGTTTTCTTTTTATCTTCCCACCCATAGCAGTTTTATTTTCATCACTTTTAATTATGTGTACGTGTGTGTGTCTGTATGTGACTATGTATATGGGGGTGGTGCTGTATATTGATATAGATGTTCCAACTCTGGCTGAACATTAATAGCTGCTTATTTCCCACTTGCCGCTACAGTAAGAGACCTCTCTGATGAAGACTGGGAGCAGCGCAAACCCATGGATATAAGCCTGAATGTTTAGAAGGCAATTTGACAACATGACCATTTAGAACAAGAACATCAGTGGGTTCTCCCTAAGGGCCCATGACTTCCTTAGGCATGGATCTTGAACATGTTTATATTATTATCAGGATGAATTCCCTTCTGAAGCAGGCCTCAAATCCAATCAAGACAACAATTGTTTCATAGACAGTCTTCCCAGGACTGCATCAGTGAACACATCTCCCCACCACCTGACAGGTCAGTATTGTAGAATGCACGGTCCATGCTGCCTTAAGACCACTGACGTCCTTTCTCCTCCACAACCTGTTCAGCATCACAAAAGCTATTGATTTCTATGTATCCTACAACCAAAGTATGTTGCATCTTCAACAACAGGATATTGCCATCTAGTTATGGTGGGCAAGCAAGAACAATGGTGATAGCCAGTATTGTTTGGGGGCCTCTGGATCTCTCTAACCAGTAACTAATAAGGAGGCAGCCTGTGCCTAGCACTAAGATTTTTCATTTAATAATCCTTGTCATCTGGGATCCGCATTGTAGATTAATGTGGGATAGTTCTGTTCAAAATCCTCTTTAAAAAATGTTTTTATTTAGCTTCAAACCAGTGGATTGCATAAGTCTTCATCATAAATCCCTAGTTTGGGTTAACACACCCTTAAGCCCTCCTTTTCTTGACTTTCCTGTCCCTACCACCTCTTAAAGATCTATTTGTACTTATTTTTATGAGTGTTTTGCCTGTGTGTTTGCACATACATATATGCTTGTGAAGCACATGCACGCCTGTTGATTTTAGAGGCCAGAAGAGAGCATCAGATGCCCTGGAACTGGAGTTACAGGCAGTTGTAAACTGATACATAAAACTAATAAGGTCCTCTGCAACAACATCAATTGTTCTTCAGTACTGATCCATCTCTCTATCCATCTCACAACCCCTCTTCAACCTTTAGCTCCCAGTAGTCTCAATTTGAACAGTGGATATGTGTTAACAGAGAAAAGACGTGGACTAGAATTACCCAACAAGGATTTTAAAACAGCCATCATGGAACTGTTTCTGTTGGCAATTACAAATACACTGAAAACACAAGAGCTAGGGAAAGAGACCAAAAATATAAAGAACTAAATTAAATAGAAGTTTTTGAAATTAACAAGAAAGCAACAGAAACTAAACATACACACACACACACACACACACGCGCGCGCGCATGTACATATAAGCAAAAATAAAAGAAATCTTGTTTTAAGAAATTGTTGAAATTTCTCCACATTTGGAAAAAAAGCCAAACACACACACACACACACACACACACACACACACACACACACACACCCTAACAACAGAACCTCAACTGTATAAAGAAATGAGCTATTGATAGGCATGGATGGTCAAAGGATCTTAGGGAACTTGGGCTGGGTATTAAAAAAAAAACCCATAACATCCAAAGTGACAAAGTTGAAGAAATGGAACGTGCACATTGGTCTCCAGGGGTAGGGATTGGAAATGAAAGTATGTTGGGGTAGTAGTAGCTGTGTCTTTAGAGCCAGAGAAATCCTTTCATGGTGAAAGACTCGTATCTTAATTATTGTAATCAATTAACTCTACAGTTGATAAAATGACAGTACTGAATATAAATATTCTAATAGTGTCCATCTCCTGGTTTAGGTACCGCTCCACCAGTATTTGATACTGTTACCTAAAATATAACCAGGGAATCTACATGAAGGGTGAGTACATGGGATATCTCTGTACAGCTCTGATTCCTATGAATCATGTAAGTAATGAAAGCACAAAATGTGCATATTAAATACCTTTTGACATGGGCTAGGTGACACCACACAGCCTTTAGTTTATGATATAGTTGCAAACTTTGGAGGACTAAAAAATACTTGTGAGGAATTGTTAAGTTTATAGGTACACTTTAATGTGGTTTTATTTCTCTTTCAATTTTAATGAAGATAATTGCTGGTGATGCAACTGATGGCTTGGATTACTTTCATTAATGAAACTCATGAAACCATCCAATTAGCTGCATGGTCTCAGTATGCATGGATACACATGTATTCACAACAATGAGTTTCCACAGTGGTAACCTGCTTGACGTCCAAGTCACTACTAGTTCTTTGATAACTGAATTCTGTTTCATTATTTTAGAATCATGAGTGTTTAAGAATTTGTCACTTAATTACAAAGTTTTTTAAAAGACAGAAACTATATAATGTGATGGATTTTTTATGAGTAGTTTTGGAGAGGACCATGCTGAAGAAAGTTCCCTATAACCAAGTAGAGCAAAGGACAATAGGTCTACATGTGGTAAGTACTTCTAAGGCAACTTTTCTTTGGTCAACTTAATAAACATCTGGGGAGAAGTAACAGTTAAGGCTCCCTCCCAGGCCTAGTGTAGACTAGTTCTCAGGATGTTTTTCTAAGTAGGCTTCAAACCAATGGGATTTAGCTTTCTGAGGTGGTAAGAAAAGTGTATTGTCTGTGTCAAGTAGTGTGGTAGCCACGAGTACTAGGGAATTTAAGTTCTGCCTGGGAAATGTAAAGAGATCCTGACTCAAACTAAGTAGTAAAAAATGGGATAGGAGTCTAGCAAGATGACTTGGCAGATAAAAGCACCTGCTGTACAATCCCAGTGACACAAGTTCAAGCCCTAGGACCCCTGAAAAGGTGGAAGGTAGAACCCTTGCAAAGTGAAAGGAAAGAACTAGCTTCACAAAGTTGTCCTCTAATCTCTACCCACATGCACTGGCATGCACACGCACATATATGCATGTCATGCACTCATGTGTTCACCACAATACTAAAAGAATGTGTAACTGTTATAGAGCACTTCCCTAGCATATATGCAATGCCCTGGGTTCAACCCCTACTATGTCAAAAAAACCTTTCCTAAGTTTCCCCGTTGCTTTTTCATAATGAAGGACATCTTCTTTGTTGCTGCCAGGAACTGCTGCAGCCATCTTGTATTCATGAGGCAAATTATGAGGAGAAGGAAGCTTACCTTGACACAACTTGGGCCTGAGTCAACTCAAGATGGATCAATATGGATTTCTCATTTTATGAGAAAATAAATTATTATTATTTAAGAAATTGCTTGTAAATTTTTTACTGGCTCTTGTCTTCAAATGTCTGATGGTTGGAGATCTTCCTTAGCTCTGTCCAATGCTACTACTCAGACCTGTGTCATAATTTACATCCTAAAATTCTTCTCTAGAATAGTTATTAAGATTAGATCTCCAAGTATGGCTAGTTAAAGGGAGTGAGACAAGCAAACAGACAGATAGACATAGAAATCTTCAACACGCAAATTTCTGATCCTGGAGGGCCTGGAACAGCATACCAAGCTTTGAGCTGATTTGTAAGAATCATGAGAAGTTACCATGAGCTTTAAATAAGAGATATGGGTGACAGCGAGGAGTCCAGGGCAGTCTATGGGACTTCTAACAGTGGTACTAGTGTTTATCCCTAGAGCTCAAATGGACTTCGGGAGCCCATTCCTTATGGAGGGATACTATTACAGCCCAGATATAGGAAGGAGAGCCCGGGCCCTCCCCTAAATGATGTGATGGACTTTGATGGTTCCCCATGGAGGCCTCACTATCCCTGAGGAGTGAATGAAGGATGGGATAGGGAGTCAGTGGGGAGCATGGAAGGATGGGAGGGCAAAGGAATGGGGAGATTGATATGTAAATAAGAGTGCTTCTAAAATAAATAAATAAATGAATAAGAAATAAAGATATGGCAGTGTTTATTCTGGCTACAAACTCCTCCCTGCAAATGGGGAATGGAGAACAGGGCAATACTAAAATCTAGTCCGTCTGGGAACTTTGTCATACTGGGCAGAGCACGATGTTGTTTTTGACTTAGTGTCTACCTTCTGTTGTGTCACTGTGGATTTAAAGTCACGGGTTTGGCAATTTTAAAGACTTATCAACTATTGCATAACTTAGCAAGAAAAGAAGGTACAAGATTTTGTCAAGGATGTGAGTGTTGGAATATATTGTGTAGACAGTTTTTCATGAGACTTGACAAGTTAATTCTAAAAATGACATGAAGTACCTATATGATCCCTCAAAATAAAGTAAGAAAAGGTTCTACAAAATAAGTTATTGAAGCCATCATTAAAATGTAGTGTCTGAGCTTTGAATAGAAAAATAGATCGGTGTCACATAACTGACTTTAGAAACAGATGCACCCCATATAGAGTGCTGAAAAATGACAGCAGTATTATAGATCTTTGAGAAATGAGGTGTTTCTTAACAGATATACCAAACACAGGCAGGAACAAAACCAGACCTAAATCTGTAACATGAAAAACCCAGGTCTGTACAATAGCATAGTGCTTTTGTAATCATGTCTGAAAACTTGAAATAAAACCCAGAGGAACCTGTGCATCTAACCACTTTAAATAATGGAGTACTATTCAGCAGAAAAAAATAACGGAATCATGAGATTCGCAGGCAAATGGATGACACTAGAAGAAACCATCCTGAGTGAGGTAACCCAGTCACAAAAAGAGAAACATGGCATGTACTCTCTCATATATGGATTTTAGACATAGATCTGGGGAGTGCCAGCCTACAATCCTATGGCCAGAGAGTCTGGGAAACAGAAACTTCATTTAGTGGCTGATCGAAGAACAGGCAGACTCCCTTGGTTAAGTACTGAGCTGAACTCAAGAAAGCCAGTAACAGAGAGGGAGGACTGATGATCAAAGGGATTAAGACTGGGCTGGTTTAACCCCCAGAAACAGCTGACCAGACAAAGGTTAACTCTTGAATCCCAGGCATCAGCCTGGGAATCAAGCATGGGACTGATCAAGACCCCCTGAATCTGGGTGTCAGTGAGGAGGCCTAGGGAATCTATTGAGCCTTGGGCAGCAGATCAGTACCCATCCCAAGTATACACACGGACTTTGGACTCCCATAGAACAATGTGAGGTGCACTCTCACCCTGAACTCTTGGGGAAGGGTCTAGGCCCTGCCCTATATGAAATAACAGACTATGGACACCCCCATGGAGGGCCTCACCCTCCCTGGGGGAATGAGGGGATAACGGGGGGGGGGGGGGGGCTGGGTGGCGGGCACGGGAGGAGGGGAGGGAATGGGAGAGGGACCTGGAACTGACTTGTGAAGCAACCTCGTTTCTTATCTAAATTTAAACTGGAAAATAAAATATAAAAAAAATTAATAAAAAAATAAAATAAAATTCTATGTTGTTGAAATAAAAGAGATAAAGTCTTCCTAAGACACACTAAATAATGAGTATTAGTATCCAGTATTTGTGAAGAATCCCCACAAGTCAGTAAAATAAAATCCCATAAGAACATAGATGGTATACAGCCACAGGTACCTCACAAGAAATTATCAGTGACTAGGAAGGAGGGGAAAGATGAGTAGGCTTTTAAAGAACCATGCAATTAAAATTCAAACCCAGTGACACCAGACTGCTAAGAAGGCTGAGCAACTTAACCCTCTCACTGATGATAAGAGTGCTGGCCTATCTTGTAAACCATTTTCCTCCACGTTGCATTTCCAGAACTATCCTTGTGTTTCTATCACAATTTCATGAACAAGAATGTCTTTTTGCGTTTTTTGTCCTAGCCAAAAAAAAAAAAAAATCCTGAAAGCAATCACAATGTCCTCAGAGGGAAGAATAAATTGTGGTGGGGCCATGGGACAGGAAAGCACACATCAGAGAAAATACATCAGCCGTGACCACACACATTGTATAAGAATCACAATGAAGCCGAATAAAACCATGCGACGTGAAAGTAAACACAGAATCACAGTGTTCACAAAGAATGAAGTTCTTTCAACATCTGACATGATTTTGTTTAGAGATGAAACCATCCAAGGTAAAACTCTTAAAAAATAAAAACCCTGAAGATTTGACCAACAAAATATCCACAGTAGTCATTGTTGCTTGGCAGAAGGGAGACTCATGACTGAAAAGTACATTCAAGGCCCACTAGACAGAGAACCAGTCTCCTGATAGTGATCAGTGAGTGTGTATACGTTTATCTACAGTTTTTGGACCTTACATGTAGCATATACAGAAACCCAATCTCATTTGTAAAAAAAAAATGAAATAAAAAATTAAAGACTCAAGTTTGACTTTTGGACACTAGTTTTTGTTACAGAAACACACTAACTACCCAGTTCTAACATGTTTCTCTGAGGACAGCCATTTCCATCCTGGAAGCAGTCATGGTCAAAATGTCTACCACCTAAAACACTGTTTTATTTGAATCAGGCAGAATCTTTAGCTCCATACTCATTATAGTTGTTGAGCTTTCAAGGAAAAAACTGGCCTAGTTGCACTCTCCAAGGAATATTCTTATTCTTTGCTATTTTAGAATGAACACCCATGGCCATCTACATAGGTTTTATGAGTCTGGATTTAACATAGTTAGTAGAGAAACCAGTGTGTGTCCTGCGCTACCGTCTCGCCAGCAAGAACGACGCGGCACACTTAGGATCCTTCTGCAGAACAGCTTTAATGCGTCTTGAGAGGGAGAGCATAAGCTTACTGAGAGGAGACCCGGGGAGCGAAAAACCCAACCCTTATATAGCTCAGCAGTCCCCGCCTTGGACGTGTCATCTCCTGACTGGCTCCTGCTCGTCAGCCCATATGACGCCACGGGAGAGGCAGAGAGTAAGGGATGGAAAAGTAGCAGGCACGTGCGCACCAAGGTTGTTTACTCCAACTGACAACGGGTGTCTGCGCCATCTTGTAACGGAGAATGTGGGGGCGGCTCCCCACAAGTGTGCCCAGGAGAGAGATGGGTACAGGGAAGAAACTAATATGTACAGGAGGAAGATGGACACAGTAGCCTACGTGAGGCATGGATGCAGCAGAGAAAACAGTGTGCAAAAGAGGAGGGGTGGACAGGAAGTGCTTTACTTTGTCAAGAAGAAACTGCAAGGAAAAGCACTGTGAAGCATTGAAGAAGACTTGTGACCTAGGAAAAGGGAACCTCAACCATATGATTAGCCTGTGCGCATGTCTGTGGCGGACACTTTCATAATTACCAGTTGATGTGGGAGGGCCCAGCCCACTGAGGGTGGTGCCATCCCCGGGCAGATGCTCCTGGTTCATATAAGAAAGCAGGCTGAACAAGCTACGGAGATCAAGATAGTAAGCAACAACCCTCCATGACGTCTGCCTCAGCTCCTGCCTTACTGGTCCTCAATCCTAGATGGGGAAGCTGTGGATGGCAAGTAAACCTTTCCTCCTTGAAATTGACTTGATTTGTGGCTTAATATAGCAACAGAGAGGAATGTTACATGAACAAAGAATTCTACTTACGTATCTATTTCTAAATACTTGCATTTGTGCCCATAATTGACTCCTGAAAGCAAATGTACTGTGTGTGTGTGTACATACATATAGCTATAAATGTGTATACAATAGAGATACAGAGATAGACAGACAGATACATATTTTAGATATGTATGTATTAACAAATAAATTTAACACCAACATGTATGTGATAAATTACATTGTTTTTATTTTGACCCAAATTCTTTGTCAGGTAACTTTGAAATTTCTACACCAAAGAATGTTTCTATGCCCTTCAAATCTCAGTATGATCATGGTTATGCTTAGGCCAGGAAGATGAAAGAAGAAGATCATTAAAAAAAAAACAGCAATGTCCACATATCCTTATGTGCTTGATTATTGTGCTATGCCTTGCTAGACCACTGGGGACAAGAGAAGGACAGGACACATGGGAACAGAGCCCATGCAATTAACAACCCAACCAAGTTAGAGGGCAAAGCTCTGATGTGACCCCAAGATACATGAACAAACCTATCTGAGATAAGGCAAGCTTGGGTAAAGCTAGAAAACACCCATTCTTAAACTCTTAAGCTTGAAAAATAAGAGATTGGTGTAGTTGTTACAGAAGTTGACAATAGAGATAAAGATCTGTCAGGGAGGATTGTGTGTGTCTGTGCTCATGCACGTGTGCATTCATGTGTAAGGTGTGTGTGTGTGTGTGTGTGTGTGTTTAGTTTCAGTTCTAGATGGCATTTTTAAGTGACTAGAAAAGAGGAAAGAGGTGAGGAATCATTTGGTAAACCTGTAACCTAAGATAATGGAAAAGACAGAGATGTATATTACTAGCAAACTTAGGAAGTTGAAAAGAAAGACTTCCAGGCAAAACACTGAAAATAGCAGCTGTGTCTTGCCAGCTAGGTGTGACCCAGAACTGTAAGAGAGGCATGCCTTTAAAAAACAAATGACCTTATTTGCAAGAATTCAGATGGGATATAAATACTATGAGACTGGCTGGTTGGAAAATAAATCATTTTCTTATCTCCAACTTCTCTAGCCAGGAAAATGTTCTCAGACTAAATGAAAATATCACGCCCAAGAGTGCTGTCGGTAAGCATGGCCTCAGATAAAGCCCAAGCCAAAGATGTAGCCATAAGTCTACTTGTGACAGAAAGGACCCAGCTAATGCCTGTTACCTCTCTGAGACAGAAAGCCCTTAGGGCTCCCCTGAACAGTCCACAGGCACCCAACTCGCCCAAAGCATCAGAGGTTAAGTATGGAGAGAAAGGCTTTCCAGGAAGGTGGAGACAGGTTTGACACATGTAGGCAGTGGATTCAGATGTCTGCAAATCCACAAAGTCTTTGTGACAGCTATGCTGGTCTGTGTGCCAGCAGCCCCAGTGCAAAGGAATGGAGTAAGAAGGGACAACGTTCCACACCATTAGACAGCTAATTTTCATACCTGGTACTACCCTGAACACATTGTTCAAAGAAACTCTTATCCTGCTCTCTCTTCATATTTGCTGGAGAAAGCTGACAGAAACAGAAGCACACCACAAGGAGCAGAGCCAGGATTTTGGACAGCAATGGACTCTCCAGGGAACATAACTTGAGCTTCTGGCAGGAACCGAGGCCTGGAATGGAATAGGGAGCCGTGGTCCTAATTCTCAGCAGGATCTCAGAATTCCTATCAAGCAATGTGGCAAGTAATTCTCATTGTTGCCCATTTGTTTGATTGTTAAGATTGTATTTGTGTATGAGAGAGACAGACAGACAGACAGACAGACAGACAGAGACAGAGAGAGGGAGAGGGAGAGCAGGTACCATAGAGGTCAGAAGAGGCCTCATAAGAACTTGTCCTTTGAGTCTGATATCTCAATTGGACAGGACTTTGTTATCTAGACAGGGTCAATGGGTCATCTCTTCTTTTCTTTCATTGTCCTAGCTGGCTTTATGATAACTTGACATAAGCTAGAGTTCTCTGAAAGGAGGAAACCTTGGTTGAGAAAATGTCTCCAGAAGATCCAGCTGTAGGGCATTTTCTGAATTAGTGATTGACAGGGAAGGGTGCAGGCCATTGTGAGTTAGTCCATTACCGAGATGGTGGTCATGAGTTCTGTAAGAGAGCAGACTGAGCAATGATGAGAAAGCCAGTAAGCAGCCCCCATCCATGGCCTCTGCATCAGCTCCTGCCTCCAACTTGTAGCCATACCTGAGTTCCTGTTGTAGTGACCAGTCCCCCATTTCAGCATCCATGACAGGCTTGCATGTCCTTGCCGCTCCTGTCCTGGTCACTAAGGTCAAATGCCCTCCTTGTGGCAAAGAGTCAATCAAAAGTTAGCTGGTGGGGCTGTGCTTTACCGCTCTGGGTGTGCTTTACAGACAAGTGCACAACAGTGACGTGCAGAACATAGCAACTGCCCTGGGAGGGCCTATGAGCCATAACAACCAGTTGACCAATCAACACAGGGCCGGTCACCCAAACCTGGAAGCGCACAAATCCTGAAACTGTTTCATACCCCTAAACACTCCCCTTATGCTGCCCTTTAAGATCCCTGGTTGCTTGGGGTCTTTCTCCAGCCATTCGCCATGGTGGCAAGGTGAAGGGCCCGAGCTAATGGGTTTATCTTGTTAAACATCTACAATAAAAGACTCTTTGCTTTTGCATCGAAATGGGCCTCTTGGTGATTTTGGGATTCAGAATTTGGGCACAACACTGTCTTGACATCCTTTAGTGATGGACAATGTAGAAATGCAAGCCAAATAAACCCTTTTGTCCCAACTTGCTTTTGGTCATGGTGTTTCATCACAGAAATAGAAATCCTAACTAGAACATTCAGTTAATTGAGCCAAGTATCTGTTCATCTTATCTCCTTGGAAAACCAACTTATAGACTCACTAATTATTTATGTTATTTTCTTTCTTTCTATTTCACTAATTTGTGCTATGATTTTTAATACTTCTTGCCATCAACAACCTTGAGTTTATTTTGTTCTTATTCTTTCAAAATCTTGATTTCTATTATTAAGTGATTTATCTGTGTTCTTTCTGACTTCTTAATGTAGGCACTTAAAGCTATAAATTTCCCTCATTGGATTACTTTTAATGTATTAGAGATTTTGTTATGTTGTATTTTCACTTTTATTTAGTTCCAGGAATTTTTTATTTCTTCTTTGCCTATTCGTCATTCAATAATGAGTTGATTAATCTACATGAGTCTGTATGCTTACCAGAGATTTATTAGCCATCTATTTTATTGTATTGTGGCCAGATAGGATATAGATAGGATATGTGGCATTATTTCAATTTTCTGAATTTGTTAATATTTGGTTTTGTCTTGGGTTGTTTGGGTAGAATTTTCTATAGATACCTGCTAATTCCTTTTGATATATGATTTCATTTAATTCTGATGCTTCTCTGTTTTTTGTCCAGATGACCTGTTTACTGGAGAAGTGAAGTACTGAAATCATCTACTCTTAATGGGTTGATGCTAATCTCTGCCTTTCATTCTAGTAGCACACTTTTTTTATGAAATTGGATGCAACAGAGTTAGATTCCCCTATGTTTTAGATTATAATGTCTCCCTGATTAACTGTTCCTTCTATTAGAATGAAATGTCTTCTTTATCTCTTCTGATTAATTTGAGTTTGAAGTCTTGACCTGAATATGTGTTCTGCCCTTGAGCCTCATTACAAACACCCCCACATAAATCCCTGAGCTTCCAGCTCAGGTCACAGTTTTAACCCCCAAAAAAAGTATTAAATATTTACTGCTAACATGCAAAGAAATGTGAAAGCAATTTGGTGATCTGGGAAGAAAGTGTTTGTTACTGCCATCATCTGGCACTCAAAACTTTAGATGTTCACTCCACGCTAAGCCAGACAGGTTTGCTAGCAAAACACCACCTCATCTCTTTGTTCTGAAGAGGTTTCTTTTGTTAAATGCCCATAGAAAAATTAGAGACACTTTAGACAAAAATGGAGAGGGTGGACTTGTAGCTTAGTGGCAAAATGCTTGCCTACCTTGTACAAAAACCTCCTGGCATGGAGAAAGGAGAGAGAGAAACTTTCTTCTCTCTCTCTCTCTCTCTCTCTCTCTCTCTCTCTCTCTCTCTCTCTCTCTCTCTCTCTCTCTCTCTCTCTGTGTGTGTGTGTGTGTGTGTGTGTGTGTGTGTGTGTGTAACATCTAACAAGGAAAATTAAATTTCAAAACAAACTGACAGAGTTCCTGTGTTGAAAGAAGTCAGATTTTGTGTTTAGAATCAACCATTTTTTTTTGTTTTTCTTCATGTGTCTACTTCACACATAAGGCTAAGGAAATTAAATGTAACATCAACTAAAAATGTAATTTGACAAATAGAACTCAAGAACAAGACAGAACATAGGGACTCCCTTTTATTTTGAGGGTCAGGTGACTACTAAATTTTAAGCAACTCCCTATCCTCCACAGATTTTTTATATTTAAAGCAAAGCTGGATAATAAACACACTGCCACATCAGACAGAAATCTATAACAAAATAGTTTGCCAGGCACCAACCCAATTTTTATATAATTCTAGAAGAGTAGAGAGAGAGAAATTGCCTTACAGCTGTCCCCAAATGTCAGCTGCAAACAGAAAAATTGGATTGGTATTTGATTCAATCACCTATTTTTGTTTTTATCAGATTCTCAGGCTCTTGAGAGTAATCACCAGACAAGGCAACTTGCTATTTGCTTCTGTTTTTGAAGAAGCAGATAGAGGATAAATAGTCTCCCATGCTTACTACCTCAGCTGATTAGCAGAGTTATCCAGATCACTCTCTCATCTGAAGCTGCCTGAAGTGCACATAAATTTAACATTCCAGCCTCGTAAGGAAGCACTTGATTCCCCCATTTTCTTACTCTACATGCCAACAGGCACACGTGTGCATATGGCTCTATTCCAAAATTAAGCAATCTAGTCACCCGAAAATGGAGCTAATCATCCATTAACTCATTTCATTACTTTGCTGGGGGGGTCAAAAACCACGGTGTGTTCTGTCCTGTAAGACCAAACATAAAAGGAACGGTGTCTCAGAACACCTTGGTATTTGTACTTATTTGTGTGGGCTTGGGGAGGAAGCACCTCAGATACAATTACAGAAGCCTATAGTTTGATATGACTATGCACAGTGCATAAAAACTGACAATGACAACTCCCAGTAGTCTTCGGCTGATTTAATAAGATTTAATGAGTGTGGCAGTTGTGCATTCTAAAATAGAAATGGAAATGCGTTCTGCGGCTCTGTGGGGAGACGCTGTCTTGCCCCCTCATTCTCAGCATCTTCCCGGCTGTCTCACTGCACCCACATCAATCATGAGGACTGCTACAGAAACTCCGCCAATGCTTTGCACCCCTCTTACCTCCAGCTTTAAACCGCTTCCCTGCTTCTGGAATCCTTTGGTGTCCTTTGTCCTTTGAGTCTCCATCAGCTTTCTCCTAGAGGCCTGTCTCCAAAACAAAAATTACTATTAGAGTATATTCAGCTAAGCAACTTTCAGCCCCTGCCCACACTCAAAATCTTGCTGTTGTTCTACAAAGCAAGCAAGCCCTTAACAAAAGAACTATCACGCATTTCACCAGGAGACAGGGGAGAAAAGGAAAATGGTTCACCAAATACAAGTTGCTGGTTCCTCCCCCCCGGAAGAGTGTAGAGTAGGCGGAGAGGGACAAAATGGAGCCCACAGTCCAACTAGGAGACCATCAGAGTCTCTTCTCTGGTCCCCCAGATTGATTAGCTTCTTCGTGCTATCAGGGAACCATAACAAATTTTCCAACGTAGTTGCGATTTTTTTTAAGCCCTGATTGGTGTGTACCCATTCAAGCATATGTTAGTAATCACTAGTATGTCATTGTCACAGATACCTCCACAGTGAATAGCCTCCACCACCATCACCACCACCCTGGCCCAGTACTTGGTCAGATAGGCGCTCAAACAATTGGGGGTCTTATGAAGAGCATCCAGTGAACGAATGTGTTGACAACTCGCACAGGGAGTGGAGATGAAACAGATCATAACCCGAATTAGAGAGTAACCAGGGCATCAATTTCCTCCACACATTAACATGAACCAGGCTGAAAGAATAACCTGTTAGATAGAAGGCATGAAGAGAAGGAGACTGTAACATACACCACCAGCCCCCATTCAGCTGAGAGGTGCCTAGCACACTCTACATTTCTACTCACCACATTTTTCCTTTCCATCAAAATTTGGGAGTAATCAGGAACTTAGCCCAACAGGAGTCAAGGTGGAAGTCCTGACTGACTTGTCCCCCTTCTCCCTGTGTTTCTCTGATACCCTGTACCTTATAAGGACCTATGAATCTTGTTATTCCAGCTCAAAAACTAGGAACTCAGTTCCTCTGTTTTTTTTTTCTTATGAGAGTAAGGAAAAATAACTGTAGTATAAAATGAACATAAAACCCTGAGAGATAATCACCCTACAGATACTAATCAGCTGTTAATTGGAGATGAGAAATCTACAGCCCAAATATTTACTTCCTTCATGTGCTCACTCATGTAGCAAGCGTCTCCCAGGCCCTCATTCTCATCTACCACGCTTGTTTTTAAGACAATCATAATTTAAAAAAGAAAACAAAACATCTGACGATCTGAATGAATAATAACAATTCCAAAGCAATGTTTAATTTTTGCAAAAACAAGACCTGCTCCATTGAGACATAATTTATAAATCGTACAATTTACTCATTTAAAATGCATAACTCATTGTATTTTTATTAATTAAAATTATAGTAAAGTAGAAATATCATAAAATTCTTATATTTGATTTTTGACTTTGAGATAAGGTCTCCCTCTACAGCCCAGGCTGGCCTGGTATTCACTATGTAGTCCAGGCTGGCCTTGAACTTATAGTCCTCCTATATAGGGATTCAATATGCTGCTACACCCAGCTCAACTTTCCCCTTTTTGTGGGGTTCCATGGTATTCCTTGCATTCAAAATGCAACTCTTTCCATTGCTTCACAGCAAAGCTCTTGGAGCATTAAGCATAAGAACCTCCCTCTCCAGACCCTGCACTCCCTGTTCTGTTTTTGTCTTTTAACTTGCATAATCTAGGTATGCCATGTGACACTCTAATACAATAGTTATCCTTTTCACAAGACAGTATTATTTTCAACCATACAACTACTAAGAGTAACTGGAGGAAAAGAATAAGGGTCAAAAAAGGGGAGGGCAGGTCTCAGTGAGGGTGCAGGAGGGAGTCAGGCCAGGTAAGAACTTCTTCCAAAGTGACAGGACAACCGACCATTGCATCAGAGGTCTTGGGAACAGTGGGGCTGAAAAATGGGTCCCCACACAAGCCTTCTTAGGCAAAACTCTCATTCCCTAGCCCCCCTTTCTTGTTTAAAAAAAAGAATCAAGCTGTGTATCTAAGCTGTGTGCCTGAAAATAAAGCATCTCAAGAAATGGCTCATTTCCACAGCCACAAGAGTGGTGGGACAGAGGGAATGTTTGCTGTGTCACACATTATTCTAGGAGCAGGGACGAGAGAGAGACATTCCAGTCTAGAAGGCAGACAATGAACTGAACAAATAACCAGACCACTTCAGATATGAATTATTATAAAGAATCAAGCACAATTAGTAGTACATTTATGCAAGAAGCATGTTCCGCACACATGAAAGGCTGGAGATACACACTCGAGGCTCCTCACACATGAAAGGTTGGTTATTCACGCTGGAGGCTCCGCACACATAGAAGGCTGGTGATTCACACTGGAGGCTCCTCACACATGAAAGACTGGTGATTCATGCTGGATAGACAGAAGAGCTCTGAAGATACGGTGCTTGAGGCGTAAGCTGCAAGGCAGGATCCAGAAAAGCAAGTGTCTGGGGAGAGTAGGAAGAATCCTACCTGTGGGACAAATAGGTACTAAGGCACCATCTGCAGTCAGGGAGGAGGGAAGAGGGTAGAGTAAAGGTTCTCAACCCCTTTTATGTGACCTCTTAGGGGTACATATCAGATACCCTTTTATCAGATATGTGCATCATGATTCATAACAGTAGAAAATTTGCAGTTGTAAAGTAGCGATGAAATAATTTTGTGGCTGGGGGGTCATCACAGCCTGAGGAACTGTGTTAAAGGGTTGAAGCATTAGGAATGTTGAGAACCATTAAGGTAGAGGATCCTATTACCAAATCTTCTTCTCCTTTGGATGACTTTATCCATCTTTAAGGCATTCCACCCGGGAACTCTATTATTCAGCATACATTATTTTTATTATTTCACTTTAGGGTTTAATGTATGCATGGCTTGACAATTGTTTCTTCCTTCAAAAGTGATGTGCTCAGCTAGAGAAGAAACAACGCATTGTGGTAACTTAGAATGTGTCTGAATTGAATCATGCATGGAGAGAGAAGGATGCAACTCCCAGATAGAGCAGTAGAGGATCTGGAGAACAGAGGATGATGGGTAAGAGGGTCTGAGGTTACACCGAGAGGATCATCTCCAGGAGCTACAGCGAAGGGGATGGCAGGAACTGAAGAGGGCTAATGGCCTCCTAGGTTGTGAGAATTAAGATGTTATGATATGTACAAAAATTTTAAAAATCCGTACTAAGAAATGCAAGCATCAAAAATGAGTTCCACAAGCGCTGGGTTTGGCAGCGGGTTTACTGTAGCTGAAGGAAGAATTAATGAGTCTGTGAACAGGTCCAAAGAAATAGCTGATGAGATGGCTGAGTGAGTAATAGCACTGCCACAAAGCCTTAAGATCCAAGTTCTTTCCCCAGGACCTACAAGGTGAAAGGAAAGAGCCAACCTTTCTTATCATTTTAATTTCTCCCAGTATTTCTTTTGCAACACACAAATCACTTCAAATACACTTTTCCTAAGAATTTTTACCAGTACTTCAGGGTATTTGAACTCCTTCTGGTTCTTTATTTTCTGATCCTATTGCCTTGTTGAATAATTTCAGTCCTTTGAATTTCATTGCCATGCCTCTTGATGACCACATGGTACATTCTTTGAAAAGTTCTACATGCACAAAGAAACCATGTTCTTTGTCATGTGCAAATCTCTTTGCAAAATTAGATCAGAGTTGCCAGCTGTCGCTTTCAAAACTTCTAAGATTTGTTTGGAAGTTTGAACCATCACATTGCAAAATGCCTCATCTCTTCCAGGGCTGTGTTTTGCAGTTTCTTCTAATATTCTGGATTCTTTGCTTTTCAAATTTGGAAACTGCATTTCCCAAACACACAATTTTCACCAACATGATTTCCCAGAGAACGTTCAATGTAGTTTTCTGTGAAATGTTTAATTTTTCCTTTTCCTGATTTGTGTTATTATTTGTATTCCTTGTCATTTTATAGTATTTACCTGTTGCACATTTTATAGTCTCTTATCTTTCTGTCTCTCTTCCTTGTTCTCTAAACTGTCATTTCACTGATGCGATGAAATTTCTGGTTAGGCTAGATATGGTGAGAGATGCCTGTAATTCCAGCACTCGAAGTGGAGACAGGAGGATTATAAGTTTGAGGCCTGCCTAGACACACAGAGAGGAGAGGTCAGATGCCCTACATGGAAACACTCTTGTTGAGAGAAGCCTTTTTCTTGTCTGCCGCTTGGTTTTTCCACACCAGTCGCCTGGGCTCTGCTGTGTTGTAGTCCCCAAATAACACACAAGACACTGTATTAATTATGGAGCTGTTGGCCTTGCTTGTTTCTTACTGGCTAGCTCTGACTTAAGTATTTATCCCATAATTGTTAATCTAAGTATTTCTCTTACCGGAGAAGTTTCCGGGCTTCTTATCCCTATGGTGGTTACATCTTGACTCCCTGTGTTTCTCCTACCCAGAGTCTTCCTCGACTCCTAGTCCCACCTATCTTGCTTCCCTATTGGCCAACAGTGCTTTATTGATATGTACACAGGACTTCCCCAACACACTCTGTCTCAAAATAATTCAATTTTTTTATTTTTATGTTTTTCATACATGTTCCATTCCATAAGCTCCTCCTCTTGAATGACGTAAACAGCTCTAACGAATTTTTGATGATGATGACTTCCCTTTCTTCAAGCACTAGCTTTGGGGAGAGGAAGTAGGTAATTAAAGACTCGCCATCGAATCTAGGACCTCACTTTCCATGGTGGGTGTCCTCTGTTTCCTTTCTTTGAGTCAGTACAATACCCTGTGTAGCTGTTTATTTACTGCCTGTGTGCCAGCCCTATTGCAGGCCCTGCTGTTCAGTCTCCTGAAGAATATATATCTGAATTTAACTGTTCGAAGCTCCATATGACTGAAGTTCTGATCACAGAGGATTCTGCCCCAGCTCCTCCTGGCAGGCTGCTGGATAGGTCCTCTTTCTTCTGAAAAGTCAGATGGCACTTTCCTAGTCCTGAATTCACAGAAGAGGCCAGCTTCTGCGCCCTGACTAGTATAAACCATACAGCTGTTTCCCAATCCCAAGGAGGTATCAGAAGTTTCCCCTCCAGTCTACCCCTGGTTAGTCCAGTTCAGCTCTGCTCATCTCTGGAGGCTTCTTGTGTGATCTGTGTAGTTTATAAATCACTTAAATATTTCATCTAAAATTTCTTGGTAACCAGGATAGAAAGCCTTGGGTGGATCTTCTGAATTTGTCAACTTGGTTAGACATCAAAAACTTTGTAAAAGAAAAAATATTCCATTTGGGTTTAAATCATGAAGTTTCTCTTGTCTGTCAGCTTGATCCTAGATACCCACCCGTACTCACAGTTAGATCATCCTGTACCCTGTGGCTATCTAACTTCACCTCTTTTCAAAGGAGTCAAGAAGCCTCTTTAGCAAGTCTAATCTTTGTTCCATAGTAGCATTCAGAATTTTAAGAGGCAAGCAGCAACAGAATCATTGGAAACTGAATGGTAGTATGACTGTCTGGGCCCCAGGATGGGCAGGCAACTTTTAGGGAAAGCTTGGTCCTGGGAAATAAAATAAAAGAAGTTTGAGCCCTTTGGACAAACACACTCATGGGGCAAAAGAAGAAGAAACTGCAGAAAACTGCCCTGGAGGAAATGAGGTATTGTGCAATGTGATGGCTCAAACTTCCAAACAAATCTTAGAAGTTTTGAAAGAGACAACTAACAACTCTGATCCAAGAGAGCAAAAGCAGGGCAAACTAGAGCAGTGGTTTTCCAGGAAGTAGAATGGATAGGACATTGAGATGGCAAGTGCCAGTGTCACAGAATCAGCACCTAAAGAGTACATCAACTGGTACCTGGCTGATACTAGTGCTTTCTTCAGTATGTAGCCTCATTAGGGTGCACTGGACACTGGGCATGTGACTTGTAACAGGGATAGATGAAGAAAAACAAGGATCTAGAGGGTTGAATGCAGGTGAAGTAGACCTACATCCCAGTGGCAGATGGTCTGAACTCTGTGCGTACCTGGGAGTAATGTTCTTGGGAAACACCCAGGCTGACTAAGTGAAGTCCCACTGGACCTCTGCCATGTAAATGAGAACTTGTAAACTGATGACATGACCTCTAAATGATATGGTTGGAAAAGGTTTTATTGTAGATATGAGACAGACAGATAGAAAGACACAGACACACAGAGAAAGAGAGAGGTGTGGGGAAGTACAGCCAGAGGCAATCTGGAAGCATCAAGAGCACAGAGAGAGAAAGAAGACTGAACCCAGCCATGAGAAAAGCAGATGCAGAGCAAAGAGATGGATCACAGAAAGAGGAGGAGAGGACAGACCGAAAGACAGACAGACAGACAGACAGACAGACAGACAGACAGACAGACAGACAGAGACCCAAGATAGCAAGGTTATAAGGAGAATGAGTAGCTGGGGAGGGGAAAGCCATGGATGAGCTGGAAGGAGTTTAGGGTAGGGGAGGAGGTGAGAAGGGCTAGGATGCTAACATGGACTTTGAAATGTGTAACAGGTACTTGTGATACTGAGGGAGACTGGAAGCCAGCATGGGATTAAGTGTGCTAACGGATATCACAAGATAGTCATTTGTCCCTACTGTCTTTTGGAATTTGGGGGAAAGGAGTTCCTTTGAACCTGAAAGAGAACTTGTAGTTTGTTCCCATTGCACTGTGGATTGAACCAGGGCCCTCGTGTATTTCTGCTGAGCCACATCCCAAACTTGCAAATGGGATCTTTTGAGTCAGGCAAGTTGAATTCCTCATTATAAAGTACCTCTGTTGTGCCAGAGATCAGGAAAGACTAGCATGAGGGTGTGATGGAGGGTGTGATGTGAGATAAAAGAAACATTTACAGATACTCGAGAAGCCAGACAATTGAAGTTGAAACAGTAACACTGAATGGCCAGAAAATTACATCCTTCCACATCACCCTGTTACAATATCAAAGCCACAGTACTTAAGAGCTGTTGTCCTTTGTATTTACAGACAAAGGAATTGAAACTTGAAAAGAAGGTAGTAGATTAAGATAATGATTCAGGCGAGCTGGATTCATTCCAGAGCTAATGCTTGCTTGACTATTTTCCTGGGTCATTTCCCCAGGCAGTAACTACATCATTCTCACACTCACAGCTTCTGGTTATTGTCTTTGGAGCTGTGTTTAGGGTTTGTATTAACATTTTGCAAATGCTTCTGTCTTCAGTTCAGCTTGAGATAGCATATGCAACAAAATCATTGTTCTTCCCTTGGCAGTGAGTTTGGGAGACACTTAATGATAATTTGTTTATTGGTCTTTTATCTCTTCTCTAAGACCCACCTGTCACAAATTTCTTATGGATAAGGACAATGTCTTATTCCTTTCATCTGCCTGATCTCTGATAACTACCATCTGCAAAGTATGAACTTGGAAGTCCCGTATGAATGAACACATGATTAGAGGATTTTTGTCATTCAGAGATTACTGAAAAGGATCTTTGGAGTATCTAACTTGAGTGGAGAGAATTGTTTAATTCTGTCTTTGTTAGACCGCTGTTGCTGACCTAAATCAACTTGGGGAGGAAAAGGTTTATTTCACCTTAGACTTCCAGGTAACGCTTTAGTACTGGGAGAAGAGGAGGCAGGAACTCAGGCAGAACAGGAACATGGAGTCAGGAACTGAAGCAGAATCCGTAGAGGAACGCTACTTACTGGCTTGCTCTCTACAGCTTGTTCAGCTGGCTTTCTCAAATTATCCAGAACCACCTGTCCAGGTGAGCTGGGCCCACCCTCAACAATCATTCCTCAAGAACATGTACTACAGCCTTGCCTACAGGCAAGTCTTTGTGTAGGCATTTAACCAGCTGAGGGTCTCTCTTCCCACATGACTCTAGCTTTTGCCAAGTTAACAGAACTAGCCAAAACAGATCCTTTGGTCTCTTTTGTGATATTTAAAATACTTTCAGATTTAATGCATACTATTCATTTGCATCTGATGGTAAAGGAAACAACTACCCTAGCATTTCAATATTAAGTGACAATTTTCCAAGAGGCTTCCTTTACAGGTTAGCCAGTCTAGGCCTTTCACCACAGGTAACCTTTCAAATTAAAAATTAGAGTGAGGCTAGAGATAGCTCAGTGAGCAGCTACATGGTGCACGTAGCTGTTGGGGAATATTTCATCTCACAGTGAATCCTGAGTTTGCAGTTGCATTAATTAAATAAAATTAACATTGGGTCAGGAAGCTGCACTAGCAACTTGTTGTCAGAAAGTATCCCAGAGAGATAGGCACAGGATGTAGTAGGGTGGGGTTTGGAGTGGTCAAGTTTTCTCTGTTTGGAGACATGGAAGCACAGGTTGCTATTCAGCCTCTTTGAACTCACAGGTTATCACCCTAGCCTTTGCATCTCAAGTCTAATTCATAAAAAGAATGATAAAGATTTAGTTAAAGCTACCTTTAATGACAGTGACAGTGACAGTGACAGTGACAGTGACAGGGCCAGTACCTGCGGGAGCAGAATTCCTGCGAGGCCAGTGTTTGAGAAGCAGGCCAGTAACTGTGGAGTCCCAATTGCTGGCTGAAATATCAGTAGATTAAGGCTCAGCCACTGTGCTGAAGTTAAAATAACACGTAGCCCGGGGTTTGTTCTTCATTGTCACATAAACCAAGTGCCATAACCCCGGCATTCAGGAAGTAAAGCAGAAAGTTCTGAGGTTCTAGGTCACATCAACTACATAGCGAGTTCAAGGCTAGCCCGGGTTACACAAACTCACCTCAAAACAAAAAATTCTGACACGTATAAATAACCTGCTTATCTGCACAGGGAAAGGTAAGAGGGTTAGGGAGAGTATGCACATCCTTCATTTTCCCGCACAGAGTCCCATCTGTCTCCCACTTCTCCTTGTATTCTCTTCTCTCTACAGAAAATCCATCTGTCTTTTCAACAGGATGGAATAAATCAATGATTCTCAACCTGTGGGTTGCGACCCCTTTGCAGTTGAATGATCTTTTCACAGGGGTTACCTAAGACCATTGGAAAACACAGTTATATTCATGACAGTAGCAAAATCAGAGTTACAAAGCAGCAACGAAAATGATGTCATGGTTGGTGGTCACCACATGAGGAAGTATATTAAAGGGTCCCAACATTAAAAAAAATTGAAAACCACTAAAATAAATGTTTCTAAGATTCAATGAAGTATCCCATATTCATACAGCAGGAAATCTAGCCTTTTCTTGTAGAGGTTAAAGTGCATTAAAACTGCCAGAATCCTAAGTATTTGCATACATAAAAATGCATGCCCATGTGGACACAGTTTGGCAATACTGCTGAGGCTTGCTATCATGGGACCATTACATTAACTGAAGCTTCCATTTGAGCAGCAAGGCTCTTTCATCTCTACACATTCATGAATGTAGAGACAGCAGGGTTGTGCAGGACACCATCAGCCCCTGATGGAGATATCATCCAGTGGCAGTGTTTTATCAATAAAAGCACAGCTTGATCCTGTTGGCCACCCAGTGTGTGTTGGCAAAGTTGGACAGTTTTGATGGCTCTTTCGCAATCCTGAACCTACCATCCTGGTACATAAGAGATCCTTGGCAAACAGGATGCTACTGTCTTCCTCATTGCAGCCAAAGGTTCAGTGGCAGCTCTGGCAAAACCATCTCTGTGTAAACTAATGACTATCGAGAACTGGTCCTGTGGAGTACAGGAATAGGCATGGGTCAGCCCACACCAGGATGACAGTGACTGTGAAATGCTTATCCAGAGCTAATCTACTTCATCATCCTGCAAGCTCTCCCACCCTCAGCACAACTTCATTAAAACCTCCCTATTCCTAAATATTCTAAATAAGACCTTAATAAGTTTCTATTAAACTTGATAATGGCATAATATGTTTCCATTAATTTTTTTCATCTATGCTCATGGTCACAACTCATTTAATGTGTGTTATTGGAAATGTGCAACTAATGATAACTTGTTTGCCTTTAAGGGTTTAGATTTCATGGCATTAAGCCAGAGATTATTGTCTCCCCTGGGTCAAGGTCTGGGATGAGAATATTTTCAACAATGAAAATCATATTGATCAGAAAAACAGGCCAATTTTCCTTTGTGCCACCATTCTAAATGGAATGGTGCAGCACATATGGATCCACGTGTGATCTCAGTAGAGACAGCTGTGTGTATCTGGGAGGTGCATTCAGCAATGAATATTCTCTCTGCACTGAAACTGGCAAAGCAGTGTGGAAAAGACAAGCTGGAGGCTGGCAGTTGCCTGGGCTTTATGGGAAGATGAACTATTTATGTTTCTATTGCTGTGATAAAACACCATGATGGAGGAAACATATAGAAGAAAGAATGTATTTGGGATTGCAATTCCAGAGGGTTAGTGTCCATAATGGCAGAGCAAAGGCCTGGCAGCAGGATCTGGAAGCTGAGGGCTCCCATCTCGCAACACAAGCACAAAGCAGAAGAACACGCTAGAAATTGTGTCTTTAAACTCTGGAAGCCTACCCGGATGACACGCTCCCTCCAACAAGGCCACACCTCCAAAGCTTCCCCTAAACAACTGGAGGAGCAAGTATTCAAATGCCTGAGACTCTGGGGAACACCTTATTCAAACCGCCACAAGAGAGAAACAACAAAGAATGGACCTATGGCCTTGACTGGGCCTCTCCAGGCAGGAGACAAGAACGAATGTCTACCTTTAAGAGGAGCAGTAAGAATTAAAAAGGCCAAGGCAGCACTTGGAGAGTCAGCGGCAGTGGACAGAAAACTGAACTGATGACGAACCGTACCAGGAACCAACACCCGCCTGATCACTGACATCTAGATCAAATGGACAGAGAGGTAGTGAGCACTCAGGGAAGCCTGCTGAGCATGTGCTAACGGAGCATCTCTTCACATCGTTTATCCGCCAAGAAGTGCTTCGGCAGAGCACCTCAAGAAGAAGTGGAGAGAAAGGAGAGCAGTGCAGATACAGGGTTTGATACAGACAGACACAAAGATGCTTATAGAAGGGCCACCTTAGACACAGGAGATTGAGTGCCATGAACACAGCAGACACAGTTAGGCACGCAAGGCAAAGCACTCACCAGAACAGGGGAATGAGGGGAAAAAAGAAGAGAGACATGCATATTCATAGATGTAGATGTTACCCGTTTGAGATCGCATTTTTATAAAATAGACATCGATCGATTTCACATAAGTGGATACGTTTAATAGATGTGGACACATAATTGCACAAAGCCCTTGAGAAGAAAAGAGAAGGGGGTATGCCGGCACAGACTCTCAAGAGGTGGCCGAATAATGTCAGGCGAGCATACACACGCATGCGCATGTGCCTGTGTACAGCCACTTACAACCATTCACACACCCATCACTATAAACAAGACAGATAGCACAATACACAGACATGCATGTGTAGGTGCATGAATCAAGACCTAAGGAAATGCCCATTAGCAGCCCTTGACTGCGGCTATCTTAAGAGTGGGATACCATGACTTCACTCTCTTCCTTACACATTCCTGGCATTGCCTAGATACTGGATAGCTCACAAGTGGCATATGAATAGTCACATAATATTTGCATAAGTGGAGAAAACAAGTCTACTTACCCTGAAAAAGTCTTGCCTCTGAATTAGCATAATTTCCAAGCCCTCAGGAAGTGGATGCTAAATGCAGTACACAGCTAGGTCACTCTTATTTACCAGCTGTCCCTTCAGTTTCAGAACATGCTTCATCTCTACCCAATTCCCTCCACTAAAGCTTACCAGCTTTATTAATACCAATATTTCTTTCTATTTCAAAGTCTTTATATTTGGAACAGAAGCATATATATGTTTATATATACATATATACATGTGTGTATGTATATGTCTACATACACATATATGCATATATACACATGTACACATATGTACATATATACACATATGTGTAAATATATATATTAGTAAATATACCCATAATGCCACTTGCTGAACACAACATTGGACTAATCCTAGCATGCTCCTTTCTGCCCCCTACCTCCTTCCCCTCCCTGCACCCCTGCTCCTCCCTTTCTTGGGGTTTTTGATGTGGTATCACTATTTGGGCCAACAGCAGGACTGTTGGCAATTGAATCACGTCTCCTCAGAACTCATCTATTGAGGTGCTGACTCCCAGTACCTCAGAGTGTGGCTGCATTTGGAACTGGGCTTTTAAAGAGGTGGTTAGTTTCAAATGAGACCTTCAGGATAGGTCCTAATCAGATCAGATGGCTTCCCCTGACCCGGCTCTTTGCAGTCCCAGGGCTTTCTGTCTGTCCCTTCGTTGTTTCTTCTTCAAATAGTGATTTCTGTATGAAAAGTGTTATTCATCAGTCTGAATACTTGTTTTTCACCTCTTGCCTCTAATGCTCCAACAGAAAAACGCGCCTGTGGGTTGCATGGTGCTCCAGTTCCAGTAGGTGGCAGCACTGTGCTTTTGTACGTTCACTTCCACACAAAACACAGAAGGCCTTGCTTACAAGAAATGCATGAGCAAGGTCATGAGCCGCATATGTGAAATAATTGGAGATACATGGAGCGTGCCAAATGGTCTCTTAAAGAGATGGTTAACCCTTGAGTTCCACTCTTGCTTAGTCTAAATTCCAAGTTACTGAACAAATGGAGTCAGTTTGGATAACTCCAGTGAGTGCCTTGACAGTAACTGTTTTCATCTTGAAAACTATAGTCAGAATATTCCCAGGATTCTCTGTTTCACAAAAGGTATTTTAGGTCTTATCTTTAAAACTTTTGAGAAATACAATGCTAGGAATTGAGTTTGTAAAATTCCTATAAATAATAATGTACTTAATAAAAAAATAGGATACAAAATATAAAATATGACATGTTCTGTACCAAGAAATCTTTGCAACTGTCATGGGTGCCTAGGGGACCCAGATTATGGTGAGCATGGATTAAAATGAAGCCAAGCTCCCACAGTGTAAGACATGCAGTTTACTTAATAAGAGATTAGTAAGCCTTCTGGGAAAGACAGAACTCTCTCATAAAAGATACATCACATTTGTCATAAAGAGTCGCCTGAGCTTAGCTGTAGTACAACCAGCCCACACGTAGAGCTAAAAAGCCACATGAGAAGAACAAAACAGGACCACAAAACTGCTCCCTGGCCAGCCACCATGCACAGTTCCTCCCTCTTGAATTTTTCTGTCACCAGGCTAAAGAAACACAGCTTCTGTTGATTAAACATCTGTAATAATTATTCTGTCACATGCAAATAAAATAGCCCCAATAGATAAGAAAACATCCAAAAAAATTAAGAAGTCCAGTTATTTATTTATTCCACAAGTATCTAGTCAGTGCTTGTGTTATTCTGGAAGCTTCCAGGAGCTAAATGAGCCCAGAGAACATGAAACATGCCCCATCACTCTGCACCTCATCATAAGAACACAAGAACCAAGCAACTGGTCAACCCATTCAGAAAGATAACTCTACAGAAGCAACAAGTGTTCTGAACCACTGAGCTAACTCTTTAGCCCAGAACTATAACTCTGATGTGCTCATTTTAAAGATTTTTCTGACTTGGCCTTAGCTCCATCAGAGGCACTGTGCCCCTATGGGGTATCTAACAGGTTCATGATTTCTCTATACACTAACCAAAGGCCTCACTAAATAGAGATGCTGGATGTTGTTGCATGGATTATTCACTGTGTAGCTTCAGTGTTCCCCAGTGTTAACCCAGTTAATAGACCCTGGGTTAACAAAGAGGCAAAGAAAAAAGAGAGAAGGTCTGAATGTAGGAATGAAGACAAAGGTACATTAAAGTGAAAGCAGGGAAAATCTATTTGTCTTGTGCATGTCTATTGGACATCCATGATGTATCAGAGGCCATCAGCTCTGGCCTTACTACTTAGCCATTCCTTCCTTCCATAGACATTCAACTCCTCTTTCTCAACAGCCTGCTTCTCGAAACTTGTTAGGACCCAAGATTTCAGCACATAACCCCTAGCAGGAAATCAAGGGATCTTAAACAGGAAGTACTAAAAGACTGGTAATAGCAGTCACCAGTGCTCTACTGGCCCCAGCAGCTGGTAACTTGAGAAGTTGGCATTTCTAGTAATTTCTCCAGAGAATGACTGCCTCTGAGAGGTGACTGTGAGAATTGTCACTGGAAGCAAATCCCGAAAGATTAACTGCTTTCCTTTCTGTGCATTTTATTACCACTGAGATTCTCATCCATCTTGATTCTTCTTGTGATCCAGAATAGATAGAGAAAATGATCTCCAGGCTTCATCCCTAATGCTGAGCTATTGGTGATTGGTATTTGTTGGTGGATGGAGATCATTCTTCATTGCGGTGTGACCACTGGAAGGTTTCCTACACACCAGTGTGGTGAATGACCCCATACCCATGCATATATGGGCAAAACTAACCAGACTTGGTGGGTTGTTTTGTTTTTTAAAGATACGGAGTTGGAAAAGGGAACCTGTTGAGGAGTTTATGGTAAGAACTGAAAGAGGAAAATAGGAGATGTAGATATAATTGTATTTCATTGTATACATGTAACAAATTATCAAAAGAGAAATTTAAAAAAATAATAAATAAGTTGTGTGTCTCTCTTCCCACGTGATTCTAGGTTGCATCAAGCTGACATTTACCACTGGCCATCACATCCATGGTTTGAGAGGTTTGCAAGACAGTGTTAGCTGGCATTATGGTTTTGGAACCTGTGTCAACAGAGGGCATCACAGCAGGAGTACACAAAACTGTTTATGGTGACTGCTAAGCCAAGATAGAAGTGGCTGGCATCTCAGTATTCCCTTTATGAATGTGTCTTCATCGATCTAACTTCCTTTTACTAGGCCCTACCACCTGAAAGTACTAACCCCTGGCAGCAGATTCCAGGCTGGGGACCAAGCTTTCAACATATGGACCTTAGGAAGACATTCAAGACATAAACTATAATAAACATGAAGTTATCAAATATGTTACAAAACTGGCTCCATACTATCGTGAGAGTGGAAACCAGAACGATTGAACAGGGCCGATTTCAATAGCATCGTAAAGTGGAAAAATACTGAGGCAGGGGATTGGAAGCTCATATCCAGCTGTGTATCCACAATAGAACACTGGCCCTAAAAGGCACTTGCCTTGTTTTATATGCCAATAAAGATCCGATTATGTCTAACAAGCTCATTTAGGATGACAGCTCACATTATGTTCAAGTAATCACATGACATTAGTGGTACATAATGTTTAGTTTGTGTCATCTAAAAAAAGAGAATGTAAGTCTTCTAAAACATCTTGTAGCTTTCACTCTTCTGGACACAATGATAAAAGACCAAAAGACAGAAGGTGCTCTTTTTTGTTGCCGGGTATCAAGTGCACTTCCAAAACCTAAAAGTCCATTATCATCATCCTGCAGTATTCCACAGCAGGGCTCTGGCACCATGAAGAGCCACTCAAAGTCACGAACCCACCCTGCTGATGCTGGAATGCATAGCCTTTGTGGCTGTGGCCATCCCAAATGGTGGTATGTTTAGAAGAACCTGGGTGGACAGCATGGGACTGCCCCAGACCCCCTGAATGTGGGTGTCAGTGCGGAGGACTCGGGTAGCATTTATCTCTGGCATACAAATAGACTTTGAGTACTCATCCCACAATGAGGGAGGCTCTCTCGGCCTGGACTCTTGGGGGAGAGCCTAGGCCCTGCCATGAATTAAATGACAGATTCTGGAGATCGACCATGGAGGGCCTCACCCTCCCTGGAGATCAGAGTAGAGATTGGGTGGGGGACTGAGGAGCCTGATGGGGAAGATGTGGAAGGAGGGGAGGGAGAGGGAGCTGGGATAGACATGTGAAGCAAGCTTGTTTCTAACTTAAATTTTAAAAAAAAAGGAAGAGGAAAAAAAGAAGCACCTCTGCCCTCTACCTACCACAGGCAGCTCTCCCCCACTTGTGACCATCATTAGCCAGGGAGGGAGGAAGACAGGGGGCAGAGTTGTCCCTAGTGGAGAACGTGCTTAGAACCTCCTCTCTAGCACACGTCAGGTAGTTAAAAACCATTTCCAGAGGGAGTTTCCACATAATCATTAGTCATCTTCTTACTGGGTCAGTGAGATTATCCCAACTTGCCCGAAACAAAGTGTCTCACCTGATTACTTGAAACTTCCGTATCCGGTCATGTTGCAGTTATAGGCTTCATTGTTTACCTTAGAAGCCTCAGGAAGAAGAAAGACATGAGTCTTGCTGAGATATTCTTGGCAAAAGAGGAAACTATAGACGGCACTGCTTTCTTGGGTACCTGAGAGAAAAAGAAGCACGGAGATGGAGGACTCGTGGAGAGGACAGACCCTTTGCTGTGCACAGACTAAAAGCGTGAGCTGGAGATAGCCCATGATTTATAGTACACTAAAGCTTACTATTTGAAATGCTTTCAAGAATAATAGGCAACACAGTAGTTCTAGCTTACTTTCAACCTTCACATATTCATTTTGATAAAAGTGAACAAAAAGTATTTATCTTGAAATGTTCTATCTGAAGCTTGAATAATTCAGGAAAATCAAATTCACAGCAAATTTGGCTATCAATCTCTTAAGGATTGTTGAACCTTAAAGTGTGTTGATGACTACATAGTTACTTGTAGAAACCTTGCTGCATAGGTGGGGATTTTTGTTTGTTTGGTTTTGCTTTTTGTTTAGGAGGGAGAGGTACACCCAAACTAAAATGTAAATACTTTATTGACTGTTTTAAAGACTTTCCTGTAATTTGTTCTTGTTGATCTTTAGCATGAAAGAGAATAACGACGTTGTGGCAAGCAATGGATTCAATTTTATAAGTCCCCCTACACTATGTCCTCCAAATTTTGAAATAGATGTACTTTGCCATGAGGATGTCAAAGCCATGAATGACTGGTTGTTTACATTTGAAACTAGTGTAGGCTAGACAGTTCAGAGTCCACGTCCCAACCACAGTGTTAAATTGCTGGAGACTCAAGCTGGGTACGTGTCTATAGGTAAGTAAGGACTGTGCCACCAGTGACAGATAGAGAAAATAAGACACTTTTCTATTACCTCCATTTCCTTCCCCCACTGGCCCATTTTCAGTATGATAGGCCTCAGAGCAAGCTAATCGCAACAGTTGAAACTCACAATTTTTCTCCTAAATTGGCAGTCCCTTGAGCCAAATCTGTATAGAAGAGATGAAGCTGGACCACTTACTATCGCGCTGGAGAAAACCCAGTCTCTACACGGTTGTCTGTGTTGCTCTTCCTCTTGAAGGCAATGCTCTGATGAGCATC
Organism: Mesocricetus auratus; assembly: GCF_017639785.1. Lineage (NCBI taxonomy): Eukaryota > Metazoa > Chordata > Mammalia > Rodentia > Cricetidae > Mesocricetus > Mesocricetus auratus. The sequence continues at coordinate 35,903,693 of NW_024429202.1, read as the reverse complement.
ACGACTTGCTCCTATCTCTCAGCTGCATTAGCACCTCCCTCCCAGACAGTGCATTACTGTGATGTCCTAAATGACTCCTGCTTTTTGAGAAGACCTTTCCGTGTTTCTTCTAAAACAGACACACAGTCATCTCTTGGTACCCATGGAGAACTGCTTCCAGCCCCACCCTGCAACCCCTGGATATGAAAGCTGTGTATGTTCAATTCCCGAGAATAAGCTTGGTATTTCAAAGAACCCAAACACAGCCTCCCATATATTTTAATTCACCTCTAGAGTTCTTAAATATTTACTATAAATGCTGTGTAGCTAGCTTTTATAATGCATCACTTAAGGAAGAATAATAAGAAATATGCTTGGATGTTTTATTTTATAAATTATTTCTAGTATACAAATTTGGTAAGTGCCAGCCTCAGCAGTCTGACATGCAGAGAATGAAAAAGATTTCTGTTAAATTTCTAAATATTTTCATGGTGGATTCTGCATTCTCTTTAAATTGGAAACTCAATTTTTACATACGACAGAGTAGATTTTAATTTGATTTCTATCTTAACTCGCTGTTTTACACAGATAATGGGATTGTTATCTTAAAGAACAATAAAGTCTAATTTCTCTGATTACAAATTAAGATTGTTATCATGTCCTCATTTGATTAATGAGCAAAGCCTAAGTAACTTAAACTAAAAAGAAGCAAAATCTGAAAATTCAATATGTATTTACATATGTATATACCCAAGTTGTTCTGAAATTCACTATGTAGCCCAGGCTAACTTCAAATTTTTAATATTCCTGACTTAATTTCCAGAGTGCTGAGATGACATGAGCACCCCACCCACCACACCGCACTTAATTTTTATTTCTAAGAATCTAAAAAGTAAATTGATTTTTAAAAACCCAACATCGCCACCTAGTGCTCTGCATAAAAATTTTGGAAGACGGGGAGTGGAAGAAGAATGCCTCAATCCTGCTCTAACTAAACAGAACATGATAAATGCATATATGAAGAACAATATGAATTCATACATGGATAAAAATCAGAAGGACTTCCTCCATGCAGCACATTCACCTGGTGTGGACTTCACATGTCACTAGGTTTTCAAGTTCTCCAGGAAGTCTGCAGAGGCTGGAAATTTTTATGTTCTGAATGTGTGCCAACTGGAATTCTTTTTCATACTCCCTCTACAAGTGGTATGTCCTGTCTCTAACCCTGGTTAGCACGAAATAGAAAATACAGCAAATGAGAATGTACGGACCATCTTAGACTTTTCATAGGCAAATTCACACCTCCAAGTTAAAGCAGAATCAGGGGCCTAAGCTCATCAAAGGAAGGCCATCCAGTGTCCTCAAAGTGTGTCCATCTTGATTATGGCTTACCAATGCTAAGTCAAGTCTGCTCTCCCTCACTGGCCGCCTGTACCCACATCTCCGTCTTTGATACCAGAGTTCAAAAACAACAGGCTACTGAATGCAAGCAGAAGCGTGCATGGCAGAGGCCGTAGGGTGGGAGACAGAGGGAAGGGCTGGGACTGTACATAATTGACAAGGGCTACCTAAAGTGCTCGCTGTGGGGTTCCTCATTTACTTCCAAGCCCTTCAGAACAGAAATAAGACACTGTATGTGGCCACTCAAGATAACTAGCTGGACGCATTGAAAAAGTATAGAGCTGGGGTGGCCTGCTGACTCCAAATAAGCAGTCTACACTGTGAGGGCCACTGCTCCAGATGGTTTTATTATTCACACGCCTACCACCACTTGACTCCTCTAATGAGTACGCCTGAGGTCAGGCAGAGGTTTCCATCGGGTTAAATAATATTGGGCTCTGCTTGGTGAAAACAAATGCATTCAAGATATGTACAATGTCTGAAATATTGTACACAGAGTCTATTTTTTTCTTTCAAGACACACTTTCTATTCAGAGACAACTGTATTCATTGCCCTTAGGATAACATCATTTACCCTAAGAGCCTTTGTGTTGGCCGGCAGGTTACCAGATGCCAGCTATTAGGTCAGAGGATTCTGCCTTGTAACAACATTCTGACCTTGAGTGAAGCCATCAAGGCAGATGGTGCCTGAGACCAGAAACAAATGAGTTCACCGGCTTCACCAGGCTTGCAGAACAGATTGCACCATTGACCCTATACTTCCTTGTTGACGGTTTATTCAGTTAGTGCACAATTGTGCAGCTTCTATTTTCTAAGCCACGCTCTCGTTGATAATATTTGGTGTAAGGTGAGCATTATGAATGCTGAGGGCGAGTCTAATTCTCCTCACATATTTCCACCTTCTTCAGTATTACTTCCATCCACCAAGAAGTTCATAAGAATCATCAGGAACTGTGTGAACAACAGACCTTGGCAGGAAACCCACTCCTCCATCAGCCTGGGAGCAGGCAGCTGTGAGACAATGTTTACTGAAAACAATCCAGTGCCCCAAGAAATGTTTACCAGAGCTATAAGCTCCTGATAAGGGCTAGCTCACTGAAACACCCTGACTTTGATCTTCCCAATGGCTAGCCACTTCTTCCTGCCCCCTGCTGTTGCTGATTCTGGTGTCAGGGATTTAACTACCAGCTAGGAGGAGGAAGGGATAGGTGTATGTGCATGTGTGGGTGTATGTATGGCAGAAGCTTTTCTGGAGGGAAGGGTTTCTTGGGAAGTTCTCCTGAGCCTTCTTGGGGAGCATAAAGATTTCTTAACACAACCGACTGGTCTCTGTGTCATCAATCCCGACACCCTCGCCACATTCTCGGATACAGGCTGTGCAATGGGCATGGCAAGGAACCAGGCCGGTGTAGGCCCTTGGCCCACAAATTAAAAGTTAATGTTAACAACAACAACACTGCATGTGCTGCACACAGCACTTCCATTAAGCTTCGGATCTGGCTTTGGTCTCTCTAGACCTCAGTACTCCTTTTTATCTGGCTTGGATTGCGCGCGCGCACACACACACACACACACACACACACACACACACACAAATGCATGCACATGCACGTGTTATCTAGGATTATAAGAACCAGCTATATAATTTACAAGGTCCAGAGTAAAATGAAAATGAGAAGCCCCCTGAAAACAACACTAAGCAGTCCAACCCATGACAGAAACACAACAGTAACTGCACATCACGTGACTCCACAGGCCACACATCCATGAAGCCAGCTTTGACCATGTGGAATGGCACTCCCATCCTAAGAGGCCAAAGCCACACTTACTGTTTACCAATACACTCATGTCAGGGGCCAGGCTGTCAGCCTACTGGTCACCTGTACCGAAAAGACACTGCATCTCATGAGCCCGAGGGCCACGGCCAGTGCCATCCCTCTCCAAACCCCCTGTTGTCATTTAGAAAATTAGCACATGAGAGAAAGATGTTGTGCAACAGTGTTCAAACAGAAGGGTTTTTTATTAGGGAAAGGGATCATAAAAAGGCAAAAGGGGAGGGAAGAGGCTGACCTCCAAGGACAGGAGTAGCAGGAGAGAGGAAAGAGGAGAAGGGGGGAAGGAGAGAGGGAAGAGAGAGGAACAGACAGGGAGAGGGAAAGCAAAGAGACAGTGGGGGATGGGAGGTGGGCAGGGCCCTTTTAAAAGGAACATAACATAGTGAATGTGCACAGGTGGTGCTCTTAGTGGCTGCAGCTGAGGGGGTATCCTGTCAGAATCCCAAGGACAGGCCAGTACAGATGTCTGAATGCTAAGACCCTCCCCTCCAGTCTGCATCACTGACATCTATAGCAAGTTATCCATGTCAATTGCATTGGTGCTGTTCAGACTCATTTATTTTATGCTGTCAGCCAGAGCACGAATACCCTAGGGCCCAGGAAAACAGAGTATTACTTTATTTTGTACTATCTGCAGAGTCTTAACTGAGCTACATTTCTGGTAAATACCTAGAAAACGATCCCTACTTGCACTGGGGAAAGTAAAAATACATTTTCAGATCTACAAAGCCAGAGATACTGGTCTTTTGTTTTTCATTCAAATGAAAATAGGGTATCGGTCTTCTGTTTTGCTTTGTGATTTGAATTTATTTCCCAATGCAAGTGGTCACTCAATAATAATACATTGTGTGCCTGCCTGCTCTAGGCAAGGTATTATGATACTTAGATGTTGGGAAAACAAAAACAGAGAAAAACAAGAAAACAAACAGACAAACAAACAACAAAAAAAAACTAGGATCCTGACCCTTATGCATCTATAAACTCAAAGGGGAACCTCGGCCAAACATTTTTGGAAGCATTTCCCTTTGGCAACTGCAGAGGGAAATTCAAGATCAAAACTGCAGCCATGACATTCAGGCTCATGAACAGGTATGTGTGTACTCAGGCACATCAACAAAGGACAGTTATGTAAATACTATTTAGAAGTGGCTCCAGACAGCCCACCAGGCACTCACTCTAAGGGAGCATCTAGGCCACTGAAGGCCACTGGTAACAAGATCAAGACTGACCAGCAGTCCTGGAGAGCCTGGGGGAGCTCGCTATGTTCTTCTTGGGGTATTTTGGCACTTTTCCCTTTGATTGTTATAATCTCTCTTCCAGAAAGTAACTCAGTTGCAGTGTTTTACCAAGTATCACATTTACTCCTCAACACCCACAGTGCTAAATCTTCTTAAGCACAAGAAATAAAATACACTTCAATGTCTCTCTACCTCCGTGCCTGCACTGGTTATCTGACATCTTGGTTTAGTCACCCTCTAACCTGCCCACTCCAAAGAACCACACCCTTTCCCCTAGTGTTTACAGCCTTCGATGACTAAAGCAAAAGCTGGCTATCTGCACTAGCTAAGAGTAGCAAAGAGAAGAAAGAAATCTTCATAAAGTGTCGACAATGCCAGGAGGATGCAGCCCTACTCTCTATTTCTAGTCCATTCTACATGGGCTGTCCCAAGAGCCTTGGTTCAATGGACAAGTTTCCTGATAGAAGAAAAGAATGCCTTTCCTTTTACCAACCCCCAGACTAAAAGCAAAAAGTGAGAACCCTAACAAAAATGACCACAGTCCTAGGACACAACCAAAGTAGTTGAGGGAGACTGTCAGTTACCATGTATAGTGACTTCCCTGCCTCAGCTCTTCCAATGTGACTTTGAGCTCCTCAGCCAAAGGACCCTTGCACTGGATGTGCTGTGGTTGATGGAACGGGGCAGAATCCATGCTTGACTGGTTCTGAGTCCAGGGCCAGGATTCCACACATGCCCTGACTCACTGGTTTAGAGGCCTGCCAGCTGCCAAGTAAGCTAATCCAGACCTGTCTCCTAGAGCAGAGGTTCTCTTATCACACCTTTCCGTTATGATTCGTAACACTAGGAGATATATTAACGGGTCACAGCATTAGACAGGTTGAGAAACACTGTCCTAGAGGCTATGCAAGCCCAGCTGAAGCCCCTGTAGGAAAACCTACCACCAAGTGATCTAGAAACTGACCGTAGTCAGAAGATTCAGCTCAGATGAGACCAGAAAATCTCCCTACCTGAGCTCAGCCAAGCGCTCATCCTGTCCCAATCATAAGCTAACTAGAAACATTTCATTTTTAGCCACTAAATTCATTAGTAATGCTTGACTTGGTTATTTCATTTTATTTTCATTTTTTAAGATAGAAATCTAACTATGCATGTCGTCAATGCCGGCCTCAAACTCTGTGTAGCTCAGGTTTTCCTTGAACTTGTAGAAGTCCCACTGAGTTCTGAGATTGCATACGTTGTCACCATGCTCAGCTTTCCTCTATAGTTTATCAAGAAGTTTCTGACCTGATCTGGTCCACTTGATGGGACACACAATATGGTAGAGGCCACGCTAGGAAGATGAAGTCAGCATGGAAGGGAGGGAAAACATCCAGCTTAAATATTGTGCCCCTATCATTTGCTAGCCTGCCCTCTTGTAAAGTAACATCAAGACAACGCCAAGAATATCTTAACCACCTGCCGTCATTAGATGGTGGCATCATAATGAAGGCCGTGCTTCATGGCAGGTGGTTGAGGAATATGACTTGTGTTGCTGAGTGACTGGGCTTCCTTCTGAGAACTATGGGGTTAGGCAATTGGGCTTACTTGAGCTAAGTTGACTATCATGTCACTAGACATGTAGTCTTATGGGATGACAACCACACATGTAGTGTTTTGTCAAACCATCGTTACGCTGCGGGTAACTGTACAATGCTATTTGTTTCTGTGCACTGAATGGATCCCATTGTCCGTACGTGGATCTCCAATTAATTTGTTTTTACTTACACAATACTAAGTCGTTCTTCATTAACAGGCTGTCAGCTGTTCCTCTTTATCGTGTGGCCAGTCTCCTTGGCCGACTTCCCACACCATTGTTCCTCTTTCCTTTCCCAGCATGCCTTTCATGCACTGGAGCCAGGCTGCTCTGGGATATAAGGTCTGCACAGCCAGGCTGGAAAGCTGGGGACAGAAGGAAGCCAGACTGCCTCTGAGCAGGTCAACCACTAACTACAACTAGCAGGGCTACACAGACCTCAAAACACCATTTAAACTGCAGTCTTCCTTGTCACCTTGAAGTCGCCCAGAGGCAGCCCTCTATTCATTACCTCCACAGGCAGATTGGAAGCACCAGGCTCACAAATGTCACAGCTGCTGCAGGTACCTGGCCCTCCAGTCCACAGCTTGAAGTCAAACCCTAAACCTGCCCAAATTCCAGGATCCCAGGGCATCCCAGCTTCAGATGCAGACTCCATTGGTAATTCATTGTCTCATCATTCGGGAGTTTTCTTTGCTGTCTGCTTTCCGTTTTTAAATTTCCCACCAATAAGCCACTAAAATCAAAGCAAAACAAATGCTTCTCCCCTTAATGTGGCTAATGCCTAATCCAGTTTTGCCACAAGTAGATAAGAAATGATAAATCTGTGTCGGTTTACATCAAGGGTTCTTCCCTCTTCCATAGGAATCCTCTCATTAACACAACCCTGCTGGAGTGGGAAGCTTCAGAATACAGACTTGAGTTCGAATTCTGCTCTGACACTTCTGGCCCGCAGAGGTACTGTTCTGTGATATAGGGCGCATGAGCTAAAGGTGATTCTCAACCTTGCTAATGCTGCAACCCTTTAACACAGTTCCTCAAGTTGTGGTAACCCCCAACCATAAAGTTATTTTCATTGCTATTTTATAACTGTAAATTTGTGACTGTATGAATCCATCATAATATAACTAGCTGATACTTCCAATGGTCTTCGGCGACCCTTATGAAAGGGTCGGTTGACGCCCAAGGGGGTCATGACCCACAGCTTGAGAATCATCAAGTTGAGGTTTGGTCAGGGCCATTCCCAGAATTCAGTGTTGCACAAAACCCTGTTGCAGAAGCAATGTGAGAAGAGACCGTGTTCTCCCAACCTGTCGATTCATGTTACATGAACCTGGGGTGATAAAAAGCAAGAGACTGTCAGTCCAGCTCAATAATTCATAAGCCTGACAAAAATTAATAAATAAATGCATCCTGGGTAAGTTGCTTCAGAGTGTTCGAGAGCATCTGTCTCCTTCATCATTTGCAAGGCTCCTAGGAAGCTTTGGGATGTGCTCTGTTGTATGCAGCTTACACCTCACCCCGTGAAATTCCCTGTGTCCTTTAGTCTCGGTGTTATTGTTTAGAAGGCTTTACAGTCGCGGTACCCTGAGGACCTGTGAATGTATAAATCTGGCAGAGGTAGAGGAATCCCTGAGTACCTGTGAAACATGCTTGAGCTCCTCCCAGAGAACAGCCACTGGACACTACTACAGATTGAATTGTGTCCCTCGAAACTCATATATGGAAGTCCCAGCCTCTAGCACCTTTAGATGGTTTTGTTTGGAGGCAGATCCTTTTAAGAGGTTCTCAGGGGAACCTAATCCACCCTGTCTGGAAGTTTGGATTCAGAGACACGGACAAAGGCTGTATGAAGACAGTGAGAGAAAAAGTCACCCTGAGGAGGCTGGGGCCTATGGAGCAACCTGGCTGACTTATAGTCTCATCAGCATAAAGAAAGTATCTTTGGCTGATGTCTGAGTCTGTGACACTATCTTAAGATAGCCTGAGCTAATTATACGGACCCCACTGGGAAAGGACACGGGGAGAGGCTGGAATTTCCCAAACCAGATCTACATCTGAACCTGCCTGCCACTGACTGGGAGTGGCATCAACTGCACAATGCTGAGCTCATGACTCGGGAAAGCTGGCACACCAGCCGCAGGTGTTAAATCTTCCTTTCCTCATCCTCCTCTTCAGGAAGCACACCTGAGCGTGTCTATGACTTCCACTGTTCGGAACTGAACTGCTAAAGGCCAGACTAAGTAAAGAGGAAGATATTGATGAAATCCAAGAGACCCCATGGAGACCATGGTGCCTGTCAGGAGGTGCTCGAGAGAGCTCTGATCACAGAGTAAATAGATAGCACACACCTGTTAATGAATAACAGAAGGATCTCAGTCCATCCTGTGCTATTACATTGGAATGGTGCAGATCGAATAAGACCTAACATGAATTTACTTCTCATGTCTTTAGACATGGGAAGTAGTCCAATATGGGAATCTAAAAACGAAAGGGCTGGCCTCTGATGAAAGGCATTCCTCGGCAGAGGGCAAGAGAGGAAAAGGGCCTGAATTACTCCTGGGATATCAAACTGATTGGGTCTTGAAATGACATTAATCCACTTGTGAAGGTGATATGAAGACCACACTCTTATGGCCTCTACATGTAAACAAATAGGTGCACACATACATACATGTACTTACAGACACAAACACATAACTATTCACACACAAAACTAATTAACTACCCCCCTCCCCAACACTGCTCATCACAAGTCACATTTCCAACAGAAGCCCTCATGGGGACAATTTCAAATCCTACCAACAAGGAATAGTTCTGTGGATCTCTGTCTTGTTAGGATTTCTATGGCTGTTATGAAACACCATAACCGAAAAGCGAGTTTAGGAGGAAAGGGTTCATTTGGCTTACACATCCACATCACTGTTCATCGTCAAAGGAAGTCAGGACAAAAACTCAAACACAGCAGGATCCTGGAGGCAGGAGATGATGCAGAGGCCATGAAGGAGAGCTGCTAACTGGCTTGTTCTCCATGCCTTGGTCTGCTTTCTTATCAAGCACAGGACTACCAGCCCAGGGATGGCAACACACACAGTTACTAAGAAAATGCCTTTGCAAGCCTGCCTGCAAGCCAAGCTTATGAAGGCATTTTCTTAATTTAAGTTCCCTCCTCTCAGATGACTTTAGTTTGTGTCAAGTTGATATAAAACTATTTAACATGCCTTCATGATAAAGGTCTTGGAGAGATCTGGGATAACAGGAACATACTTAAACATAATAAAAGCTATATAGAGTAAACCAACAGCTAACATCAAACTAAATGGACAGAAACTCAACGCAATTCCTCTAAAATCAGGAACAAAACAAGGCTGTCCACACTGTCCATACCTTTTCAACATTGTACTTGAAGTTCTAGCCATTGCCATACGACAACAAAAGGGGATCAAGGGGATACAAATTGGGAAGGAAGAGGTCAAACTTTCACTGTTTGCAGATGATATGATAGTTTACATCAATGACCCAAAGAACTCTACCAGGGAACTCTTACAGCTGATTAACACCTTCAGCAAAGTGGCAGGCTACAAGATCAACTCAAGAAAATCAGTAGCCCTACTATATACAGATGATAAAAGGGCTGAGAAAGAAATCAGAGAAACATCACCCTTTACAATTGCCACAAACAACATAAAATACCTTGGGGTAACTCTAACCAAACAAGTGAAAGACCTGTATTGCAAGAACTTTGAATCTTTAAAGAAAGAAATTAAAGAAGCCCTCAGAAAATGGAAAGATCTCCCATGCTCTTGGATAGGTAGGATCAATGTAGTAAAAATGGCAATCCTGCCAAAAGCAATCTACAGATTCAATGCAATCCCCATTAAAATCCCAGCACAATTCTTCACAGACCTTGAAAGAACAATAATCAATTTTGTATGGAAAAACAAAAGACCCAGGATAGCCAAAACAACCCTGTTCAACAAGGCAACGTCTGGAGGCATCACCATCCCTGACTTCAAGCTCTATTATAGAGCTATAGTCCTGAAAACAGCTTGGTATTAGCACAAAGACAGACAGGTACACCAATGGAATCGAATTGAAAATCCTGATATTAACCCACACACGTATGAACATCTGATCTTTAACAAAGAAGCTAAAAATATACAATGGAATAAAGAAAGCATCTTCAACAAATGGTGCTGGCATAACTGGAGGCTGGCATGTAGATGACTGCGGATCGATCCATGTTTATCGCCATGCACAAAACTTAAATCCAAATGGATCAAAGACCTCAACATAAATCCAGCCACACTGAACCTCTTAGAAGAGAAAGTGGGTGGTACCCTTGAACGAATTGGTACAGGAGACAGCTTCCTGAACATAACACCACTAGCACAGACAGTGAGATCAACAATTAATAAATGGGACCTACTGAAACTGAGAAGCTTCTGTAAGGCAAAGGACACAGTCAGCAAGACAAAAAGGCAGCCCACAGAATGGAAAAAAATATTCACTAACCCCACATCTGACAGAGGGTTGATCTCCAAAATTTACAAAGAACTCAAGAAGCAAGTCTCCAAAACACCAAAGGATCCAATTAAAAAGTGGGCTGCAGAACTAAATAGAAAATTTTCAATAGAGGAGTCTAAAATGGCTGAGAGGCACTTGAGAAAGTGCTGAACATCCTTAGCCATCCGGGAAATGCAAATCAAAACAACTCTGAGATACCATCTCACTCCTGTCAGAATGGCTAAAATCAAAAACACCAATGACAATTTATGCTGGAGAGGATGTGGTGAAAGGGGGACACTCCTCCATTGCTGGTGGGAGTGCCAACTGGTTCAGCTACTTTGGAAATGAGTATGGAGATTCCTCAGAAAAATGGGAATAAACCTATCACAAGACCTAGCAACTCCACTCTTAGGCATATATCCAAAAGATGCCCATTCATACAACAAGGATGTCTGTTCCACTATGTTCATAGCAGCATTATTTGTAATAGCCAGAACTTGGAAGCAACCTAGATGCCCCTCAACAGAAGAGTGGATAGAGAAAATGTGGTACATTTACACAATGGAGTACTATTCAGCAGAAAAAAACAATGGAATCCTGAGATTTGCAGGCAAATGGATGACACTAGAAGAAACCATCCTGAGTGAGGCAACACAGTCACAAAGAGAGAAACATGGCATGCACTCTCTCATATATGGATTTTAGACATAGATCTGGGGAGTGCCAGCCTACAACCCCATGGCCAGAGAGTCTGGGAAACAGAAACTTCATTCAGTGGCTGATGGAAGAAGAGGCAGCCTTCCATGGCTAAGTACTGAGCTGAACTCAAGAAAGCCAGTAACAGAGAGTGAGGACTGATGACCAAAGTAGTTAAGACTGGGCTGGTTTAACCCCAGAAATAGCTGATCTGACAAGGGTTAACTCTTGAATCCCAGGCTGATGCCTGGGAATCCAACATGGGACTGATCAAGATCCCCTGAATGTGGGTGTCAATGAGGAGGTCTAGGTAATCTATTGAGCCTTGGGCAGTAGATCAGTATTCATCCTGACTATACACAAGGACTTTGGATTCCCATCCAACAATGTGAGGTGCACTCTCACCCTGAACTCTTGAGGAAGGGTCTAGGTCCTGCCCTGGATGAAATGACAGTCTATGGACACCCCCATGGAGGGCCTCACCCTCCTTGGGGAAATGAGGGGATAATGGGTGAGTTGGGAGGAGGCCATGGGAGGAGGGGAGGGAAAGGGAGAGGGACCTGGAACTGACTTGTAAACCAACCATGTTTCTAATCTAAATTTAAACTTAAAAAAAAAACTATTCAGCACAGTTTCCAACAAATACTAAGAATTTCTCTGCCCCATTTCCTTGCCAAGATGTAATGGGACCCACTCTAGTCCTTACACAGACACATACATGATGAGTCCAAATCTCTCTCTTGATGTTAGGAAAAGATGTTATAAGCAAAGAAAGGCAGAAAGTGAAATGGATTCTGTGGGACTGTGTTGAGAACTATCACTATAAACTTACAGTCTCCATAGGTAGGTAGACAGAGACGATAGGCAGAGATGTATAGATATGTGAATATGCATGAGTTAGTGTTGCTCTACTTTTGCTGAAAATTCTAGAAGTGATGGCATTCATTAGTGACAGAATTCAGATATTATTTCTTTTTAAAAACATTTGTTTTTCCAGGCTGTAGAAGCACATGCCTTTAATCCCAGCACTTGGGAGACAGAGGCAGGTGTATCTCTTTGAGTTTGAGACCAGCCTAGTCTATAAGAGGTAATTCTAGGACAGGCTCCAAAGCTACACAGGGAAGCCATATCTCAAAAGACAAGAAAAAAATGTTGTTTTATTTAGTCAATTGGTCATGTATGAGCATGTGTGTATGTTTCTGTGTGAGTACATGTCTATGCATATATTTAGTCAGTTACTCATGTATGAGCATGTGTGTATGTTTCTGTGTGAGTGTGTACATGTCTATGCATATATTTAGTCAGTTAGTCATGTATGAGCATGTGTGTATGTTTCTGTGTGAGTGTGTACATGTCTATGCATATATTTAGTCAGTTAGTCATGTATGAGCATGTGTGTATGTTTCTGTGTGAGTGTGTTCATGTCTATGCATATATTTAGTCAGTTAGTAATGTGTGAGCACGTGTGTATGTTTCTGCGCGAGTGTGTGTACATGTCGTCTATGCATATATCTGTGCATGTATAAAGAGCATAAGAGTATGCTGGGTCCCTCAAAGCTATAGTTACAAGTGTTTTCAGGATGCCAGCCTGAAAACCCTTGTTACATGGGTCCTAGGATCCCAACTCTGGTTCTCATGATTGAATAACAAGTTCCTTTAGCAACTGAGCTATCCCTCCAACTCTCATTCCTTATTTATGAACACAATTAAAAAAAGAACTAGGGCTGTTCACTTTGTTTTGTTGTTTAACACTTATTCCTTGTGTGAGGGGTAATTAGGAGCTGAGTGTACTGGCATGGTGCATTTGTGGACATCAGAGCATGAGTTTTGGGGTCAGTTCTCTCCTTTCTCTGCATGAGTTCTGGAGAATGGATGCGGGTTATCAGCGTTGGTAGAAATTGCTTTTACCTGCTGAGTCATCTCACCAGCCAGGAATCAGAGCTGTGTGAGAAGTGGTTGCTTGCAAGAGTAGTACAGGGAAAAGACAAGATGGAAGTGAGGCTCCTGCTACAGCCTCAAGCGTGGAGTGCCGGAGAGGGATGGAGTCTTGCAGAAAGACCACAGCACCCACCTTCATCCCGAGATCACGGTACCCAAAGTGGAATGATGAAAAGAACAAAATAGGAACAGGTCCCTATCACAACACATAGCATGTGAGAAATACCCATGAGCCCTGGCTGACATAAATGCTTAATCTGCTAAACTAATAAACAGAGGAGAAGGAAGAGTTCCTCAAACAGAACTATGATTAAACAGCACAGAAGGCGGGGCACAGAATCATCATTACACAATCACATCAGTCATGGCTACTGCATAAAAGACTAACTGAGGGATGCTGACGTCCATGGTCAGAGATCTCAGGAAAACAGTGTTTGCCTCGTCTTTATGTTACCTCCATAAGGTAAGTATCAACACCAGAGGGAAAGAGACTGTCTTACAGAGGAGGGACCTCAGCAAACGTCCCCTGAACTAAGTGACCAAGGACAGTATCAACAATGAGTAGAACCATTGAAATCTGGAAGCTGAAGCAATGACATGAGGGCCACACAGCTTCCTCCAGAGAGATTCCTGATGAAAGATCATGCAGGAGGAAACTTCAAATAGGATGACATTGAACCAAAAGACCAGAAAAGGCTCTTTGAATATGCCCAAGCTGTGAGAGACAAGGGACAAGTGCAGACTTCAAGGAGCCAAGGTGCAGTGCTGGGTCCTGGGAAGGATGTATTCTGGAACACCAGTTTAAAATTGACAATATTAGAACAAGGTAGCCAAGCACAATGCTACCTCCTTAGCTTTAACCATCTCGCTGTAGTTGCATCAGATGTTAACCGTAGGAGGCATCGGCGAGGGATTACATGGAAGCTCTCTGACTTAGGCTTCTCCACCAAACCAAAATGAGTTCACTTTTGGAGCAAGTCGAAGCACTATGTCTGAAGTGAATTATTCGTGTTCAGCCAAAGGTCATTACAGCCTGCTCCTTTTAAAGGCTAGGCTGAAAACTTGTCTTTGAACCACACACAAAAACCCGTCTCCCGAGCACAAAGAGCTGAATTAAGAGAACACTGACATATGTAAACTCTTGCAATTTCCTCTTCAGCTACCACACAGCTGCCACCCACCATTTGCTCTATTTGCCATATGCTCTGCTGTCTTTTGCTTCTACGTAATGTATTCTGCACTCCCGGCTTTGTTGGCCTTCTAATTTCACTGTAGGTTGAAGGGCTAAATTCCGTTTTATGGCTTGCCTAGCAGAGAGGCGATGTTTTCTTTTCCACCATCTAATCCCAAGCAAATAAGCACGCCACAGCAATTTCCTTTTCATGAGCCAAGGCCAGTACATAGGCAATTCTTTGCCAGCCAGGAGTTTGAGCTGTCATGAATCAGACACTTTCTCTTGCTGGTTGGTGGATGCATCGTGTATGTGTTGTTTACCATGGGGAGCTGACTTTGAGATGAGCTCCGGTAGAAATGAGCTTCATCGAAGATTCTAGCAGAAAGCTAGGGGGCATGTGGAGAGGGGGAGCATGGTGAGGACACCCGATGAGGCCTGTGTTTCAAAAGGACTGATACAGCAGCTTGTGTACAATTCTGACTAGAAAGTGTTTTCCTTCCCATTGTCTCATGGATATAAGACACATAAGACATAAGACATGGACCCCACGTCTCTGTTGTGTGAGTGAGAAAGGTGACACTCTGAGAATATGTCATCATCTAGGCCTCAGCTTTGATGGAGCCAGGACCAGCCTCTGTTTTTGATACAGTCTTGAATGTTTCTTACACTATTTCATTAGTTCCTTCCCTGAAGAAGCTGCTTCTATCTGTCACATTGTATCACTGGGGGACTCAAGAAACCATTCTCTACTGTAGAAAGGAAGTTAGATACAGTATATAGTATGCAGAAATCTGTATGATCCCCATCTTTTGGTATTCTGATGTAATCTACTCCCTGTGACTGTGGATAACCTGCTGCCAACTGTGTTCCAGGTATCTTGGAAGCAGCCCCTTGCCCTCTAAGCTTGGCGACGACTACAGCCCTCTTGACTGTATCATGATTTTGAGTGGCCGTAGTTCAGGGCACCCAGTCATGCTCCACCCTGATTCCTGACCAAGCGAAATTGTGAAATAACAAACCCTATGTTGTCTTTACATTTTGAGGTTAAGTTATGGCATAACAGTGGATAATTCATTCAAGGACAAACTCACAGGAACGTATCTCAGTGGTGGAGTACTAGACTAGTATGCCTGACACCCCAAGATCCTCAACTCTACATGAAGGACAAATGTACTGTGTGTTATGCTCTGCTGTTAGTTGAAGGGAGGAGACCCAAATGAGAGAGGTAATGCTTAGGAAAGCAAAACCAGCATGAAACAAAGATGTCATGCTGGCTTTGGAGCCAACCATTCCCAGAATGCTGTTTCTCCCCGTGGGAAAGTCAGGCTTCACTAGTGTGGATTTGAAATTACATGCAATCGCCTAGCATACATCCCTCACTTACTCTGAAAGCCATTTGGTTTTTATGTGTTAAATTGTCTTGCTAAGATAATAATCTTCTTCTGTATAGCTATAAATGGTACTTTCAACAAAACTTCAAGATATTAAAAAGTTTCCTCTCTCTAAAAAAAAAAAAAGCAAGAAAAGAAATCATTCTCTGCAACAGAAGCCATCTCCAACCTCCGACCCTCCTTCCCTCCTCCTAGTTAAACCCTCTCAGGGCCATTAGTCCAGTGGATGCCCATAACAAGTTGCAGAGTTGAAAGTCACCCAGAAACTTTACAGAGGTAATGTTGACTGCTTTTCCCATTGCTACTGGCTAACATATCTCTCACATGCTATAACAGCAATAAGGACTTGGTAAAAAGCACGCTTAATTTCGATGTTCTTTTTCCTGGCTAGTGATATGTAATGCAGTATCCTCATGGAGGGATAGGGGGCAACAGTGATTGCAAAGAGAAGCAATGGAAAGCCTCCCTTGAACAATGTTGCCAACCTATGTCTACAGCAGGCTATATTGTTCAACAGTTTGAACTTAAAGTACCTTCAGCTTGTGATGTATTGATCGAGTCGTGATTCCATCGTAAGTTGTGGAACATCTGTATTCAGCACAAATTCAATTCCAGCATTCAGGAGACAGAGGCAGACAGATCTCTATATAACAAGCTCCAGACTAACCAGGCCTGCACAATGAGATCCTGTCTCAAATAAAGATAGGAGAGAGGGAGGGAGGGAGGGAGGGAGGGAGGGAGGGAGGGAGGGAGGGAGGGAGGGGGCAGTGTATTTGGCACATATCTGTGTAGTTGCCAGTGCTAGTGTGTATGTACCTAAGAGATGTGAATAGACAACGTTACTCTTTATTCCTTCGTATCACACACTGGAAAGCGGTACTTCTCAACTCAAGTTGCCACCCTCCAGCCCAGTGCCAAAGAATACATCTTGCAATCCGTATCGCTGCTGTAACTCACTGTGAATGTCTTTCAGTTTGGAAGTACACACGCAAGCAGGTATGGAGGAGTATAACTGCATGTCCTCTGGAGTCTGAAAGCACCGTGCTATTCATTGCCTTGCCAATCATCTCCTTTCCTTCCTTCCCTCAAGTTTGAGTCACTTTTCATTATCCACAAGGAAGATGTCAGTGGATTCTGAGGTGAATCCTGAAGACCTCTATCTGAATGTGTTTACTCTAGAGGTAATCATCTGGTGATTTTTTTACTTGAAAATGCATATATGAATAAATATATACAACACAGAAAGAGATCAGCAAGATGGGTTTGGATTTTTGTAATGGTAGAGCAAGGGGAGTCCTTTCTCTTTGGTGTGTTGGTATGCAAGCTCACAAACTGTCAGAGTTGGGACAATTGCAGCACTGTGTGAATTCAAATATTGTCAGAAAATAGAGGAGAGGAAACTGCCTATAAAATTATGAAGTATGTTTGAGTGGTGCTCGGTGATGAAGATGAGGGAGGGGCTTCCCCTCACTGTTGGGGATGTAACTAAGCAGCACCTTTGAGGATGGCAATTTTACAGTATAGCTAAGGACCCTTGAAGCCATGCCTTTGCAGCCAAGTGGCTTCTCTGAAGGGAATATTTGGTGAAATTACCCTAAAAATGTGGAAGGGATCCCACACAGTGGGGTTCATCCCAGCACTTAATGTAGGAACAGAATTGAAATGATGGTGAAAGCATAGTGAACCAGTGGACACATGCTGACTTCTCAAAGGGATGTTACCCAGGCATTCAAGTCTTGTTTACAAAGGGTGATGCCATGGAAAACAGTAATCACGATGACACAACGGTGCAATCAGTGAGATTTTATGTTGTTGCTCTTGATTTTAGACACTTACAAAGGAAATAGCAAGATGGCTTCAACGTCATAAAGATTTTAAACCAGTAATAAGCATCATTAATTATTAATTTATTATCTAGGTATTAGCTTTTAAAAATGTGTCTGAGAGAGAGAGAGAGACAGAGGGAGAGACAGAGACAGAGACAGAGAGCACACAAGTTCAGGTACCCAAAGAAGCCAGAAGAGGGCATTGGATCCTTGAAGCTGACATTACAGACAGTTATGAGGCACCTGAAGTACGAGATGGAAACGGAACCCAGTTAGGTCCTCTGGAAGAGCAGTAGGTGCTCTTAACCACTGAGCCATCTCTCCAGCCCCAGTGCTCTTATTATTTGATGGAATTTGTTTAAACTCTAAGAAGATAACCAAAATAAATTTAGAACAAGTAAAAATGATATGCTAACAGAGTAGAGAAGATCATACTAAACTAAATGTCCACTTAAAATAAAAGAAAGCAGAAAAAATTAACACAGTGGGGCACACAGTAAACAGAAAACAGTTATGTGGTGATTTGAATGAGAACTGTCCCTGGTGTTTAGATATCAGGCCTCAGTAGGTAGTGATGTTTGGCGAGGTTTCGGAGATGGGGCCTTATGTAAATGAAGTGTGTCCTTGGAAATGGGCTATGAGAGTTTAAAGACTAGTGACATTTCCAGTTTGTTCTCTGGTTTGTATTTGGAGTTCATGACATGAGCGCTTAGCTTCCTGTTTCTGCTGCCAGGCCTGCAGCTGCTGCTATGCTGTTCCCAGTGTGATGAACTCTAATCCCTCTGAAATAGTAAACCAAAATAAGCTCTGCCTTTTACAAGCTCTGCCTTTTACAAGTTGCCTTGGGCTATGGTGTTTAATTCACAGCAACAGAAAAGTAATTGATACTAATTGACTGAGATCAATAGCCATCTTAAGTACAAATGCACTAAATATGTCAAATATTATGGAGAGCTGAAGAATGAATAAAGGGGAAAGATGCAAGAATAAGCTATTCACAAGAAATCACTTTAAATATAAAGGTGGAGATAGATGACAGGTCTAAAGTAAAGGGATCAAAACAGCGTTGGCATGATTACATTAATCAAAAGAAAGGGATCCCAGATAAGAAAGGCTTCAGAGCAAGAAAAAAAGCAGGCATAAAGAAGTACAGAACGTTATCACAAATGGTTTAATTCCCCCCAAGAAATGATACCAAGTTCTTAATTTGTATATTCCTAGCAACAGACACAAGGTACAGACTCAAAACACACAAGACCAAAACTGACAAAGCCACAAAGGATAGACATGCCTACAAGCATAGATGGAGGATTGCTACAGCCTTCTGGCAGCAAGATCCAGTAGGCAGAAAATCAATGAGATTGTGAACTGCCCGGCACTATCAGCCAACTGTATCTAATTGATGTTTATAAAAGACTTCGTTCATACCATACCAGTAGGATGCACATTACTTTTATGTTCATAGGGAGTGTTCACCAAGATAGGCTTACCACCTTTTGAACCAAAAAAACACACCTTAAGAAATTTAAAATAATTATACTTTGCAATGACGAATTTTCACTGACAATTTGACTAAGCTTAGGAGGAAATAGACCTCTGGGTGTGTTTATGAGGGTCTTTGCAGAAAAGTATAATGGAAGTGGGAATGCCCACCCTGAATATTGACAATACCATCCATGGGCTGGGGTTCTGGAGTGAATACAATGGAGAATGCGGGTCAGGCGCTAACATTCATTTCTGTCTGATTTCCCCAATGTGATCATCTGTCTCATGCTCTTGCTGCCACTACTTCTCTGACGTAAGAGGGCTGTAGTCTCAAACTATAAGCTAAATCAAACCCTCCTTCCTTAAGTTACCTTTTCCAGGCATTTTGTTGTGGGAATGTTAAAGTAACAAGTAGCATCATGCAAAGTATATTCTCAGGCCACAATAGAATTAAATTGGACAGCATTAACCAGAGAGCCATAAAATCCCAACATAACTAGAGGTTAACACACTCCATAGCATAGAAAGTTCAAGTGAAACTTTAAAATATTTTTAATTAAGTGTGAGCAAAAATACAACTTGCTGAAGCTGGGCAGTGGCGGTGCACACCTTTAATCCCAGCACTGGGGAGGCAGAGGCAGGCTGATCTCTGTGCGTTCCAGACCAGCCTTGTCTACAAAAGCTAGTTCCAGGACAGCCTCCAAAGGCACAGAGAAACCCTGTCTCGAGCCACCTACTTACTGAAATGTGAGGAATCCTATGAAAGCAGCGATGTAAAGGGGAAAATTATTTGCAGTTGGATGTGTGTGTTAGAAAAGATGTCTGAAATCAGCAACCTGAGTTTTTAACCTTAGGAAACTGCAAATAAGGATCTATCAAATAAGCCCAGCAGGGAAAAACCCCAATCCTGCATCTCCATATGCAGCATCTGGGATCATAGTACCATCACCTGGGCTCACATAGCCCATCTTTTGTGGATGCTCATCCTTGGGTCTCCACTACAATTCAGGCTTTGCCTTCACAGCTGCACACAATGGGCTCTCGGGGGTTTCTTTGCAGGTACTCCAGCCCTACCACGTATTCCCTAGACGCACTGCTCTCTGAAACTGTGGAGCCATGCTCCATAACGCCCACACTCCAGCGTCTTTCATGCCTTCAATACCAGCACCCTCACGGATGCTGCCGCCAAGTCCTGCTGCCAACTCGAGGTTCATTCTGGCTTCTGTGTGCCACAGTTGCAGCAGGCTCTGTGCTCTATGATGGAGAAGTGCCCTGTGGGCTGTTGCTTCCAGGAGTAGAAAACCCCTTAAGTATCCCGTGTCTAAATAGACTCCTTTAGAATGAACTTGCATTTTTACAAGTTAGAGCCCTTTATGGGTCAGGTCTTATTTTCAGGACACAGTTCTTGTCCCAGAGCAGAATGGGTTTCTCTTTAATGATGTCAGTTTCCTGAACAATCTCAGATGCTGTCATCCGTACTCTCCTTGTTCACAACACGCAGCTTGTTCACACGCCTCCCTTTGCCAGACTTCACATTTTGTATTTCTTGTTGCTCTCTCACTGTAGATCTGAATGAGAACTATGCTCCCACAAACCAGTGATCATGCCCCAAGAACAACGTGGTCGGGTTTGTCATAGCTAGGGCCCGACTTCTTGCTAACAAATTTCTATATTAGCTAACCTCACTGTTGTGATAAAACACCCTGACAAAGGCAACTCAAGAAGAAAGGGCTATTTGGATTTACAGTTCCAAGAAGGTTAGACATGCAAAAAAAGCAGGGAAAGCATGAAGACAGCAGGAGGCTGGCTGGCTACATTGCATCCACACTCAGGAAGCAAAGAGAGAACGGGATGAGGGATTGGGTCATACAGCCCCAAGTCTCACCTCTAATGACTCCCTTCATCCAGTCAGTCTCTACCTCCTAAACCAGCAGTGCTAAACCTATGGGTAGGGACCCCCTTGGGGGCCAAGGGACCTGAGGGTCACCCAAGACCATTAGAAAACACAGATATTTGCATTAAAATTCCTAACAGTAGCAACATTACACTTATGAAGTAACAATGGTAATAATTTTATGGCTGGGAATCACCGCAACACGAGGAACTGTATTGTAGGGCTTCAGTGTTAGGAAGGTTGAAAACCACTGTCCTAAAGTTTCCACAGCCTTTATAAATGGCACCAACAGCTGGGAACTAATTATGCAGACGTGTGAGCCCATGGGGACATTTCACTGGGAAACCACAATATAAATCCAAATTAACAGTCAAAGAGATGTCTGCACTCCCACGTCTAAGTGCAGTTCTTTTCCACAATAAGACACAGGATTGATGCAGGTCCCCGTTAATGGACGATGGCATTAGTTTTCCAGTTACTATTTTGAGCATAATCTAAATGATACACTTAGAAAGAGAAAGAGGCTTTTGTTTTTGTTTATTTTTTTCTGAATTTAAGTGACTTGGTATCAAGTTTAATAGAGAAATCCGTTCCTTGGTCAATTCAGCTTTCACATGGAAATTAAAAAGTCTGAAACTTCTTGACCCCTCCCACCTTTTCGGTCAGATTTCCAATCCTGGCAATATAGCTCCTTGCTATAACTACCCCAAGACCAGATACCAAGTCACTTAAAATAGTACCCTTATTGCCCCACAGTCAGATTAATCATTCAAACTCACTCCATGCCTGCCCATAGATCCCCATAGATGCCAAAACAGGTCGATGCCATATTTTCCTCCTACTCTTTCTGACTCTGGATAACCGAGTGTTCTCTTGTATGACTCCCTTATACATGATACAGTGGGCACCTTCCTTTTAGGAACTGAGACAAACTGTCTTTTCAGAACCAGGAAGGTCCTAAATTATATATGTTTGTAGCATACTGTGATGTTCATACATACATGTACATTAAGTGAGCTAATTAACATAGCCTATCACCTTACACAGTGTTCTAGGGGAGATAAGAACATTTAGGATCTCTCTAAAAAATGGAAAGCATGAAGACATTGTCAACTATAGTTTCTATGCTGCAAATAAACCTCCAGAAATGTCTTCATTTGCCTGTTGTGATAGTTTGAATGGGAATGGCCCCATATACTATATTTTTTAATACTTGGTCCTTGGTTGATGGAACTGTTTGGAAAGGATTGGGAGATGTGACCTTTTTTGGGGGGAGGTGTGTCACTGGGGACAGATTTTGAGGTTTTCAAAAGACTAGCACCATTCCCAGTATGTTCTCTGTCTCCTGCTTGTGAATCAAGATGTGAGCTCTCAGCCGTTCCCACCACCATGTCTTTATTCTCCCATCATGGACTCTGCCTCTCTGAACCATAAGCCCAAATTAAATGCTGTATTTTATAAATTCCTTCACCATGGTGCTTTATCACAGCAATAGAAAGGTAACTAATACACCTCTGTTAAGCCGTGACCAGGCTGTCCTGATTTCTCTCCTGCTACCACTACTTTCTGCTCCCACAGTTCTGCTTTTTGTGTGTATGAGCTCAGGATTTATGGCTATTTTTGCTTGTCACAGTGCCCCAGGTTTGTCCTAATTTTCTTTTTGTTGTCACAAAAGACTGATAAAGAGTAACTTAGGAAAGGAAGGGTCTATTTCATCCTACACGTCCAGAAACGGCACATCACTGAAGCAAGTCATCGCAAGAGCTCAAGGTTAGAGGTAGGAACCCAAGGAGGGATCGTGGAGGAGCACTGTTCACTGACTTGCTCCCCATGGCTCACTCAGCTTGCCTTTTTATACAAGTCACATCACCCGTGCTACCCACAAATTGCTGGGACCTCCCATATCAGTCATTAATCAAGAAAATGCCCCAAGGCATACAGGATTCCCTCTTCCTGAGTGTCACAAGTTTGTGTCAAATTGCCAAAATTTACCAGCATAAGGTAATCCTTGTGCTAAATGACAGGATTTCCCTTATCGTTTAAGGTCGGATATTCCTCCACTATATGCTTTCTTTATTCGTTTGTCTGTAGGAGATGCTTCAGTTGACTTCATGTCTTGGCTGTACAAATAATGACACAATAGATATAAGATGCAGATGTCTCTTCTACATACTGACACAGTTTCCTTTTTATACATACTGGAAAGTGGGATTGGCACCTTATTTTTCCTTTGAGAAAAAAAGCCCAACCCTGCATTTTAAAACAAGATCAACATGAGGAGAATTATATGTCTGATGAAAGAAATCAAGCAAGATCTTAAAATCTAAATGCAGTCCCTGTTTAGAAGATACCCATCAGCAGGAAGACTTGCTATTATTAGGATGGAAGCCTCTCCAACCTGACCTAGTAACGGATGTGATTTCAACCAAATCCAACAACAAAAACAATGGTTCTCAGCTTTAAAGAGAGAAAGACGCGTAGTAGCTAAAATGATACCTAGGACCAAAGTCAAAGCCTTGACACCACTGATGTGCAAAGTGATAGCGGTTAAAGCAGTGAGCTGCTGCGAGAGGGACAGCAGACAGATGGAACGCCACAGAGCCCAGGGACGGGCTCTCTTAAACAGAGCCCACTGATCTGTGAACAAGGAGCAAAGGAAACAGCATGAAGACGTCTTTTCAACAAATGGTGGGGGGAGAACTGGGCACCCATATGCAGAAAATGAATACACCTAGACATAACCTTACTCTTCTCACAAACACTGGGCAAAACAGCTCAATAACCACAGCATAGAATGAAACCCTGTGAAGACTGTAGTCAATGCATAGGAGATAACCTAGGTAGCTGTGGGTGTGGTGACATGGCTCCAAAACGCAGTCCATGAAATGAAATACTGACCAGCTGGGCTTCATTAAAATTTTAAATCTTGTTCTCTCACTCTCTCACTCTCTCTACACTCTTAATTCTCTCTATCCGCTTCTTCTCGGTTCTCAAGTCTGTCTCCCCCTTCTCGCTCTCTGGCTGCTGTAATAAACTATGATTAATGTGTTCAAAAAATTTTTAATCTTTGCTCTGTGAATGACATTTCTGAGAAAATGAAAAGATGACATACAGAGAGGAGATACTCTCAAAAACATACATCTGGACATGGATTATTATAGAAAATATACCAAAAAATATTTAAAATCAACAATAAGAAAAGAGAAAAGAGATCTGGAAAGACTCAGAAGAGAAAATACACAGTTAGCCATAATCACAATGAAAGATACTCAGCAGCATAGTCATTAAGAAACTGTAAGTGAACGTGCCAATGATACCACTATCCACCAATTAGGAAGATGAAAAATCTAACCCTGATAAGGCCATGGAACAATCCCACATCATTCCCCCTAAAGGAGATGTAATATGTCCCACCCCCTTGGAAGACAGTTCAGTTTCTTCTTACAAGCTTATCCCTACTCTTAACTGCAGAATCCAAAAACTGTGCTCCCTGGTATTTAGCCCAATGAGTTGAAAACTTATAGCACATAAAACTTCCCACAGAAATATTAATAGTAGCTTTATTCATCGTTGCTGTCTTAGCTACTGTTCCATTGATGTGAAGAGACACCATGGACAAGGCAACTTAGAAAAGAAAGCATTTAATTTAGAGCTTGCTTATGGTTTCAGGTGGTACATCCACAGTCATGGCGGAAAGCCTAGAGGCAGACAGGCAGGCATGGTGCTGGGGCAGTAGCTGAGAGCTCACATCTGACCTGCATGAGAGACGGACACTGAGCCAATCCCCGGTAACCTTCTCCAACAAGGCCGAACCCATTCCACAAGGCCACACCTCCTAATCCTTCCACTAACTGGGGACCAAACATTCAAACAAATGGGCCTATGGGAGCCATCCTTATTCAAACTACCTGTTACCAAACAAAACGGCCTTTGGTTGGTGAATGGGAAAACAAAATATAACAATTAATAAAATTGAATGCTATTCACTGGTAAAAGACAGGAGCTATCAAGCCATAGAGTATGTAGAGAAACTTTAGACACATGCTTCCAAATGAAAGAATCCAACCTGAAGAAGGCTACATATTACATGGTCATGTGACATCCTGAAAAGGCAATGCTATAAGAACCACAGAAAGACTAGTGTTTTCCAAAAAGCTGAGAGCCAGAGGAGAGGTAGGATAGGGTAAGCAATTGAATGCAAAAGATTTTTATGGTGAAGAGATTATTCCTTACTTACTGTATCCATGGATGCACAATATTGTAGAATATATAACATAAAATATTAATGCTAAAGTGTGGGCTTCCATTAATAACAACACAGTAATATTGGCTCATCAGCTGTAACAAACAAATCTAACCAACAAAAAATAACCAGGGAAATGTGAGGGTGGAAAAGGAGCCTATGGGAAACTTTTATAGCTTGTGTTCAGTTTTCTATAGACCTAGAGTTGCTCTAAAAATAGTCTATTGATTTTAAAGTAATGAAGTCACACCTATACAGTGATAAAAATGAAGCATAATATTGTTTTAGTTAGAGTTTCTATTGCTGTGATAAAATACCATAGCCAAGAACAACATGACATGAAAGGGTTTATTTAAGTTTACACTTCCACATCATAGTCAATTATCAAAGGAAATCAGGGCAGGAACTCAAATAGGCAGGAACCTGGAGGCAGGGGCTGATACAGAGGCCATGGAGGGATGCTGCTCACTGCCCTGCTTCCCACAACTTGCTTGATCTGCTTTGAACTCAGGACCACAGGCTCAGGAGTGGCACCACTCACAGTGAACTGGGTCCTTCTCCATCAGTCATTCGCCAAGAAAATGTCTTGCAGAACTGCCCACAGGCCAACCCTAAGGAAACACATTCCCCATTAAAATTCCTTCCTCTCAGACGACCCTAGCAAGTGTCAAGCTGAGATAAATGCTAGCCAGAACAAATATTTATCACATTTAGAGAGATTCAAAACAGATCGCCATTTCCCCCACAGAGATACAGGCAGCTTCTTGTCCTGGCAGCCTCATTTCTCAGGTAAAGTTAAAAAATTCACTGCCTGCACCCTGCCACGTGAATCTTAAGTGAGGTGCGTAGTGTGTTTTGAGCATTTCTTAAGTGAGGTGCGTAGTGTGTTTTGAGCATTTCATTGCCATAATGCAATACCTAAGACAGGCAAACTTACAGTGTAAAGAGGTTTATTTGGCTCCTTGTCTGGGAAGCTAAAAGCCTAGGGGCCCTGTGGTAAATGACAGAACAATGCAGAAAGAAACATCATGTCTTCAACAGGAAGGAGAGAGCCGAAGCAGGTTATTTCATAATAATATTTCCATAAGACATAATAAAAGAGGGCATGACCCAAAGACATATTTACCTCTCTATAGGTTCCAGTCCTAAAGGACCACATCTGACTACCCCCACAGTGTGGATCACAACTGTAACTCATGAGCTCCAGGGTACAGTCACAGCAGTGCATTTCCACGCATCTTATGCACACCCCTAACGTCCCAGCCCAGCCCTCCATGGCCCAGTGGCTCCAGCAGCCATGTGAAACTCACAGATCCTGGCCTCTTTTCAGGTGGAGCTGAGGTGGGGCCATGGCGTTTGATCTTTAGCAGCCCTTTTGTAGGGTGTAAGAGTCTTCACTTCTCAAACTGCCCTCACTCAAATGCATGAGAAGAGTCCTCTAGAGGAGACCCATTGCCCATGCTGTATATATGAATCCATTGGTCCAGTTTGCTAGGTTGCATAACCCGATCCTGCCATAAGGCCACTGCCATACCACACCCTGTGACCTTCCTTTCACCCATGTATCCTCACCTTGACCCAGCCTTCTACCATCGATGTCTCCTGCTATAGCTGGCAAACATCACCCAACACCTTCCTCCTGGCCGTTTGTCCCACCACCAGAAAAAATTATATATAAATATATCTAACAACCACCCGCCATGCATTTAGCCTCTCCATATCACCAGATGCATCACTCTGAATTAGAATCAACCATCTCCTACTTCCCTTCATAAGTTTCTGCACTCCTATGTCACCTACCCTTTGGCCTCTCCATGAGAGCTAGTTTGAAGGCCCAGACAGAATAACAAATACACATTTTGATAAACCCCTTCTACAGCCAATAGTAAATGAAAGATAAGAAGGAAAAACCATGGAAGCTATTTTAAATAAAAACAAATAGAGATGTTCATATATCTGAGCATATTAAAATTAAAATATTAAATATTAAAATTTGAAAGGAGCACACAAAATAAAAAGAGATACAAAGCACAGACTGGAAAAAGATGTACTTGTGATGCACATTCCTGACAAAGGTGGGGGTCTGGAAAATACAATTAATTCCCGGAAATCAACAAGAAAAATGAGAAAGGCCTCCCAGAACTCTAGGCTCACAAGATGAAAAGGCAGTTCAGGAAGGAAAGCCAAATCACTGAGAGGAGGCAGAATGATGTTCAAACTCATGAAAGGCCGAGAAAAACTAGATGAAAACTATAGGCAAATGTCACGCACATCCCTTCTGAAAAGCAAAGTAGGGAAGGCTAATGGTACCAAATGTCAGTAATGAGGATGTGAAAGAGAGAGATCAAATGCTTGGCTGTGCTGTCAACCAGTGACACTGACTGGTAAAACTGCAGGCAAGGCCTTCCCACTCCTCTGACATGCGCACAGAAGACCTGGGGACATGCTGCAACATAGTCCAGATGCAGTATACCCATCCATCGTTGGAGACTGCTAAATTAAGGGTAGTGTGTGTAGTGTGTGTGTGTATGTGTGTGTGTGTGTGTGTGTGTGTGTGTGTGTGTGTGTGTGTTTGCCCAGACTGGCTTTAAACTCACTGTTTCGCAGAGGATGAGTTTGCACGCCTGACCCTCCTGACTCTTGTCTCCCATGTGCTCAGATTACTGACCTGCACCAATTTGCCCATGCAAGGTTTATTTATAATGTAAGTTAATTCATGATACATCTTCTGTGGCTAAAAAGACTAGTTGTTGAAAGAAATACAATGTAGGATACCATCTATAGTCAGATCACAGCTTTACAGTGAGCATTACTGTACATTATTTATACACATGCATAAATGTAATAGCAGGGCTAAAAGTCACAAAAACCAAAGATGCCAGATAATGACAATGTATGGCTCTGCAGAGAGAATGTCAGGTAGAGCATCTATGAGGGATTCTACTTCCTATTAAAATATTTAAATTTAAAGCAAATATGAAAAATGCGATTTGATACAGATGGATGAAAGGTACATTATTTTCTAAGCATTTCTTTTGTAAATTCTGTATTAATAACATAAACACTATTTCCCTTATATGCAATCTTTGCCTGGCCCCATCTTTGCCACAGTCCAAGTTGGTTTCCAGAGCCATTTTTCTGCCAGAGCCAACAATGAATGACTCTCCGTGGAGCTTCCAGTATGCTCCCACCAGACCTGGTCATCATACAAAACCATCTTGGCTTTGGAGGCACACCTTCTTATTTTTCTCTGCCTTTCTGGTTGTTCCGCCATCAGCACCTTGCTCGGTTCCTTTTGCCCTGGTGCTCAGGGTTTCCATTCAGAGCAGAGTGGACCTTCCATAACAACAGTAGGAACAACCCTGCTGCCTCAGGACACAAGTAAAAATGATGGCAACATTTTAAAATAGCCATTTGTCATCTCAGGAAGTGTCACAAGAACAGCACAAATTAATGAACAAATAAGGAAAGTCTGTTTCTGAGGACCCATCTCCCTTCTCTCTGGGCAACGCCTCAGGGGCCTTCTTCTCTGGAGACTCCAAGTGTCAGCAACTTCATCTTGCCTCAGCTGCTGGCTGCTCAGCTTAAATTCTAACTGGGGGTGGTTAAGACTTGACCTCCTTCTCTTACATTGTCCCCATCCTACGCCTTACCTTGAAGATGCTGTCACTGAGCATCCCCAGGGCCTTTGCTGTCCTTACACTGGTTTATATAAGGCACTGGCTCCATGCCAGAGAAGGGAAGCCAAGAAGATCTGAGTCTATCACTGTGGTATCCACCTTTACTCAGCTCCAGAGCTCAGAAGGGCCATCGGGAGGGTGAGAAGCCCAAGGTCACTCATGCCAGCCTGATCTTGCAAAGAGCCTGTCTCAATTTATTAAAATGTATTTTAATTTATTAAAAGTTTTTCTAGATTCAGGTTACCTCACTCATTATAATAGTCTCTGATGTCATCCATGCACTTGCAAATTTCATGATTTCATTTCTCTTTACAGCTAAATAGAATTCCATAGGGCATATGTAGAATCTCATAGTGGATATGTACCATATTTTTATTATCCATTTACCTGTTGAAAGACATTTAGTTTGTTTTAATTTCTCAGCCATTGTGAATGGAACAGCAATGAATACGGCCTTTGGAGATTTTCCCCTATACATGCTGACGTCAACTGATGTTGTCACTGTTGGGCTATTGCTTAGGTTAACCATATTATTGAGATTTCATGGGTGCAGCTCCCCCTGACATATATAGAAATTGTTGCTTCTTAGCAGGCATCCTTGTCCTCTGTCTCTTTTAATCATCCTGCCCCACTCTTCTGTGATACCTTCTGAGCAGGTGGGGACGGTGTCATAGATGTATCAACTGTATGAAATTATCAAGGAACCAATTAACTATAAAAAGTAAAAGGAGCAGAGTGATAGAAGACATGCTTGTTGATCCCTGGCCTCTGTACAAAGCAATTTGATGGGACTAACCTTCCCTCTGAAAACCTCTATGAAAGCTAATTGAAAGAATAACAAACAGCTTGGTCAGGGGACTGGAGGTCAAGTCAAGCAACAGAAAGCTTCCCATCCTTGAAGGATGGGGTCACTGAGGGGAAATCTGTGATTCTGAGGGCATTCCCCAGGCTGGCTATGAATTTGCATGCTGAGAAACTGTGTCTGTTCTGATGGAGATGCTAGAGGGAGAACGAGGTCTACTAAGACAGATTGGAAAGAATAAGGAAAAGCAAAAGTCCTCAAGTAATCAGGCCCCGAATCTATGCATGGTAACCAGACATCATACAACTGGGTGAGCCCCCATAAGTCAACACAAAGTCTGCAGGCAGAGATTCTGAAAGAATTGAGCCACAGTTTGTTGCCCACCTCACAGACATGATAAATGCAGCCCTCAAGGAACAAATCATGGTAAGATGTCGGGAATCACTAGTACGTTATGAGTTTCAACTATTTAATTTCCTCCTGTTTTAGCAGGATTTAAATTATAAACTCATAGTTCTTTGAGACAGGGTCTCACTGGGAACCAATCCTAGGCTGGTCTTAAACTCATGATTCCTCTGTCTCAGCCTCCTGAATGCTGGGACTGTGAGCCTACACCACCACACTTGGGTTATATAGCTTAATTTTAGCCACTGTGGTGAGAGTTGCAAAGCTCCTGAAAGGGCAATAACTGACTCCCACGAGTTGGTTCATTGAGCCAGCCCCTCACTGTAGCCAGCCCCAAATCTTCCACTGGACTCTAATTCATAGAATTCCCCGTTTGTGTGTGGTAGCAGATTGGCTGCTGGAGAGCTCTGCAAAGTTGGGAAGCTAAAGGAAAGCATTAACTGTCAGTGTCAGAAGGGCAGGACAGGGTGCAAGTCCCCAAGTCACATTGCCCATGTGGTTGGTCACTGAATACTGGCTTAGCTTGTGGGCAGTTGCTCCAGAAGATGCCAGAACATCTGTTTGGGATAGCCTGAGTCCTGAAGCCTGATGAGGGTATGTCCTGGCCCAAGATAAAGACACCAGCTTTGTTTTCTATTTACTCACATCTTCAAAGATGGATGCTATGAGGAGATACAGCAGGTTCAGTTCATTCTTGCCATTTGCACTTATCTCCATGATTTCCCAACCTTTTTTCCTTTCCTACTATGTCCAGTTTTACTTGCTGGCTGTCTCACCATGGCCAGCAGAAACCATGAACCCTCCATTACCAACTGAAAGAGAAGACCTGCTGTAGGCAGTATACTTCTATGCATTGTGATCTTGGGTGGGTGCCTTTTCTCTGGTCTCCACGTGTTCTCTTAAACACCGTGATTTCTGCAGTCAAGCAAACCTTCTCCATAATCACCTTTGAACTTATGAGCCTTCTAACCAATCTCAATAATCCCTAATATCATGAGTCTGATTCTCTAACTGAACATTAGTAGAGCAGGCCACAGCCATCATTTAATGGAATAAAATGTAAGATAGGATTGAGAAACAATGACAACAGTGCCTCCACAGCTGTGCATGTGCAGTTCTTAGCTGGTGTGGTTGTGCGAATGCTGTAGGTCCTAACCTTAAGGTATGCTAAGTGGGAGAGAAGAAGAACATTCACAAACCCTGAGCTGCAGGATGCCTTTCACCTTATTCTATTATTAGAACCCAGTTCCATTTTTTTGAGCATTCTCATTCACTCTGTCTAATCCACACACAACCATCCATTGTTGCGGAATATTTGTTTAGACTGTGAAGATGTGTCTTTGCCAAGGCACCTTCTGATTGGTTTAATAATCAATCACTAATTAAAATGCAAAAGCAAAAGGAACAGATATTCCCACACTGCTCAGGTAGGGGGCAGTCTCTTTGGAATTTAATTCCAAAATATATGAGCACTTTAAATGCACATAATGAGGAACGCAGATTTACTAATATTTACTTCACAGGTTGATGTTAAGTAACTGATTTTTTTTAATGTTAGAGGTGGAAATTGAACCCAGAGCCTCAGATGATCTGAGCACACATTTTACCACTTGGGGAATTTTGCACAGTGATGAGCATACCGGGGCAAGTCTAAAAGACCTGAATCCACAGCACCTAGAGGTCTATGGCTAGTACTCGAAAATGTAAACAAGCGTCCTGTCAGACAATTAAGGACAGAGGTCTTATCCTCTCTGTAATACTCCCTCCAGGCACTGCCAATTTGGTACTGTGTCACTTTTAAATGCAGGAGTGTGATCTATTTTCATTACTGTGACTGGTAAGAAAAATTTGGAGGCTTCCCCGCTCCTCGCTTCCAAGCTCGTAGGGCAGAGCGGATAGTCTGTCTCCCCAACAGGAGCAGAGCTGCCAAAGCTACTCACTCCTTGTTAATAAGAAATCAGATGCTCTCCCCCAACAGACTTGCTTCCTCCAGCCCGGCTCCACCTCCTAACCTTTCTAGAGGCCCCCAGAGCAATTTGCCACAGCTGAAGCCAAAGCAGTGAGAAGCCAAGTCGTCCTTCCAGTGCGGGTGTGGAATCTTCTGTGGCAGGAAGGAGCAGCCTATGCCACTCTGTCCGGATGGAAATCCAAGCGGGTTTGCATCTGGTCAGATCTTTGCTCCTCCCATGGTAATTAGGAACGAACGCCCTTCCTACCCCACGTCTGAACCCTGTCTTATCCAAGCACTCCACACTGCAAGCCGAGGCCGTGCTGGGCGAAGAACAGACCTGAACCGTGCGTTTTGACTAGGAGAATTTCACTGACCAGTAATACCAAGAAAAATAACCAGATAGTCACACGCAGAATGCTTCCAAAGCTCTGCCTTAGACAGGTCACATCTCATCAGCTTCAAAAACAGCCACGTGAGAGGATGGTTCAATCGAGGCACCTCTTCACGTGCCCGACCACGTGAGGTTTGGATCCCAGCCACACCTCAGGCATCGCCTAGGGTCGCCCACTCCACACAGAAAGGGGCAAAATGCTCACTGCTCCCGTGTGTCTGGACCCACAGCTTGTAAACACCTTATAAAGAACAGACAGCAACAGCCACAGAAAGCAGTAAGGACCGTAATTGGAGTGGTGGAGATAGAAAGAGATAAATGAATGCTTGCAAAAGCAATTTACACTGGATACTGGGAAACGCCAGTTATCTTCAAGGAAGAAATTTACTCTAAAGATAAAACCTATTTCTCTCTCTCTTCCGCTCTCCCTCCCTCCCTCCCGCTCTCATTCCCTCCTCCCACCTCCCCCACCCCCCCCACCACAAAGCTTGGGGAGTTGAATGTATTACTGTATAAACGTGGGGAATGGAGGAGAGCACATTGACCAGCAGGAGTGGCCAGCAATGAAGCTCCCAACCCTCAACCTTTCACCCGTCTCCCCAGGGGATATGCCTCTTCTGTATTTTTGGCGCCGGGGCTAGCAGGACAGAAAGGCATGCTATATGGACACAGACAGCTCTCCCCTACTGTACACACTGTTCTTTTGGTGGAAGGTAACTGAGGAAAAGAAACCAGGAATTCCCTTCCCCCCCAAAAAAAATTAAAACAAGGAAAAATGTGCCAGGTAGGAAAGAATGAAATTAAGCAGGTTTCCTGGACCTGTGAAATGAAGCTTCTTCAAGGGGAAGAATACATTACAAAGAATCACGTTTAAGCAGCCAAGAGAATACAAAGCAGGTAGCAACCTATCCACCAACTTCCACCTAAGTCAGAGCCGTGGTAATGAGCAGCAGCTTACCTACTTGCCATTGAAATGAGATGAACATCCAGAGATATTCAGGGGCTGGAATAAGACTGAGGACACACAAGTTAAGCACTAATCAGAACTCGGTGAGTCTTTTCTGCCCCTCTCATTGCCAATGTGGTCTCCTGTGCATTGGTATCCTGACTTTCACCCGGTTTTCTAAGCCAAGTCGAGGACAGCTCAGCAGGTGTGAGACTTGGGGATGCCCATGGCTATGGAAGTTCCTGGAATCACATGGGGTTGCAGGATCAAGCGGCGCATTCGAAGGCCATCTGACTCACCAGATATGGGAGCTTGCTTTTAGCAAAACTGCAGGTATCTGCAGTGACTGAAAATTAGTCATGAAGACCATGATAATGTGGGTGTAAATGTAATCTCTATGAAAGCAATTAACATCAGAGAAGCCATAACTTTAACAGAAAAAAAAACTGAGAATGTTGTTCAATGAAGAATGTCTTCTGATTTGTAGTTTTGCTTATGAAAATGCTTAAACAAGTCTTATAATTAAGCCTTTCAAAGGATGCCCATAGATGTGATGAGTAACCACTCTGTGGGCTACTGTGATTGGACTCAATGAGACCACTAGTGACAGTGTGAACATATCAAAGCCACCTCTCCTGGAGGCAGCGAAGCTGGGTACTTTACTTTCAATTCTTAGCTTGTGGCTGTGGGCTGCCACTGCTGCCAATGATCTAGCATTTCTGCAATGTTCTGTGCAAACAGAAAGTTCTGTTGGGTACATTAGTTTCAAGTTGGTCAAATCACATAGACCAAGAAGCCAAACAGTAGTACAGAAAGGGGTAGCATAAGCTTTAATTCAGGTCAAACCCCAGTGACCTCCCTCCTGCCCCCAACTACCTCTTAACAAAACTATCATACTGTGACCCCACTAAGAGATGAGTCTGTGTCACAACATGCATGATTATCCTTTTCTTCCCCTCACTCCCCTCACAGACACACTCAGAAACTTGCTCCGCTGCTGTAGGCATTTCCTACTAAGTCAAGTTGGCAATAGATAGTAACTTTGGAGGACCCTGGGAAGGCTATTCCTTAGGAACTCTGAGCACGAGTGGCATTACTAGTCACAGAAAGCAGGCTGCATATTCTGACCACACCAGCTTACACATATACGACATGATCTTACAGCCAGAAGTGGCCAGAACTGGCCAGCCAACCCAAGGTTCAGATGCACTTGGAGCTGGCCTGAGTCACTGGAACAGAGCACGTGACTGACTCCTGCTATCTGTTGGAGAGAAAACCTAGATTCATTTAAGAACTGTACACCAGCTCCTTAGTGGAATCCTTTTAAAAATCTAATATAATATTTGTATTAATTATTGAAAGTTTCATGCATGCATAAAATATATTTTGGTCCTATTCATCCCTCATTCCTCCCTCTAACTCCTCCAAAATCTGCCATGCCCCCATCCATCTTCCTAATGTCATGTTCTCTCTCTCTCTCCTCTCTCTCTCTCTCTCTCTCTCTCTCTCTCTCTCTCTCTCTCTCTCTCTCTCTCTCTCTCTCTCTCAC
Organism: Mesocricetus auratus; assembly: GCF_017639785.1. Taxonomy (NCBI): domain Eukaryota; kingdom Metazoa; phylum Chordata; class Mammalia; order Rodentia; family Cricetidae; genus Mesocricetus; species Mesocricetus auratus. Next base: position 35,868,784 of record NW_024429202.1, on the reverse strand, counting down.
ACACACACACACACACACACATTTGTTTGTTTTTCCAGACAGGATTTCTCTGTGTAGCTTTTGAGCCTGTCCTGGAACTCGCTCTGTAGAACAGGCTGGCCTTGAACTCACAGAGATCCACCTATCTCTGCCTCCTAAGTGCTGGGATTAAAAGTGTGCACCGCCACTGAATCTCTCTTCCTTTTATAACTTACAGAGACCAGTCTTCTGTGTTGCCATATACTGATGGGTGTGGGGCTATCTACTGGAGTTTGGTCAACCTATAGTAACCAAACTCTGAAAAAGAGCAGATTGTCCTTCCCTAGCAACCAACAACCATGAGTAGGACCTCAGCTAAGGGTAGAAGTCTGTGAGTCCCTTCCCCTTCCATGCTCAGAAAAATATCTTCGGCTACATTTTTTTCATGTTGGATCATCAAGCGTACCTTCCCCAAGATGAAAGTGGGAGGGAGCATGCTTTCTCACAGCCAACCCCAAGGCTGTCAGCAGAGCCATCAACCTCAGCGGTGACCTTGGAGTTAGTGAGAAAGGAGTCCCACCCAAGGCATGAGTGCTTTTCTCCCAGGCTGGCTGAGAATTTTCACCAACCTAAGCAAGCTTGGAAGCTTATCCATTGTGATGACAGCAGAATAAAAGCGGTCAGACGCTGGTAGCTGTGACTTCCCCAGACTCTTTCACACCCCTTGGTTAATCCACGTGCAGGCCTGCCCATGGCTGCTGGTGCATGTTTAAGTGTCATACCTGTACAACTGCAAGTGCAAACACACAGATTCTTGCCACATGGTCCCTCTCAATCATCCTTGAAAATCTGGGACTTACTCCCCTCCCCGGTTCCAGTCTGACGGCAGCCAGTCTCTAGGTGGAGTATACCTGTCAGTCAGCTTGTGATCATCAGCGTCTGCCTCACCCTTTACTTCTGGGCAGCTGCCACCTTTACAACGGGTCCACTTTGCCGTGATCTTCCGTGATGTCTGTGTCAATCTAGCCAGTTATGTAACTGTCTCCTACAATGCCTACAAAAAGTCGACATTTTATTTCAACTTCCCACCTGATACGTACTTTCGTAAGAAAATGGTCCAACATTGTGTCTAACATGCAGCTGCCACCCGGGGCCTCATTTCCAAGTGGCATCTCATTCCAAATAGCATGTCCATGCAGGAAAGCAACAGGACTGTGTGGGAAGTGGATGTCAGGTGAGTGATAGCTTCTGCTTTGTGTTGAAACCAAGCTTTTTTTTCTTTTTACTTCAAAGCAGTTTGTTGACTACTTGGTAAAGTATGAGAGCAATGCATATGTCTCAGTAAAGGTGGTGTTTCCTGTGTCCTCATCTATGCTGCTAAATATATTCTGAGATATTTAGCAAGTCTGAGATCTGCAAGGAGTATGTGGCTGGGTGCTGAGGAAGCATGATATGTCAGAAGCTTTGGGCTTCAAAGAACAGATGAGATCCTGAAAAGTGAGGAGGGGTGCATGCATACATGCAAAAACAAAAGCATGAACTTGACACGTTCGGGTTCATCCATTAGGATGAGACATGTGGAGTGTGGAGATGAACCCAGAAGGTAAACAAGAGTTATGGGAAATTGAAGCCTTGTGTCTGAGTAGCAGCATGGCTTATGTGTTCTCTGGGTGGTAGAGAGACTGACACAGACTCTGGAAGAACCAGGCAAATCCCCTCTAGGGGCGGCATCTCCAGTGACCTCATGGATCTCACTAGATTCCACCCCTTGGCATCACCACATTGAACAGCAAGCCCAGTAGCTCATGAGCCACAACCCTTCAGGAACAGTGAGACTTGCAGTGTTGAGTCAAACCCAGCCAACACGGGTGCTTCTTCCTTCCATGGTGGTATGTGGTGATGTGCTTATGGAAATGGGGAAAGGAAGCAGACTCAGGGGAAGACAATGGCTTAGTGATGGATTTGAGCCTGTGCTTATGGGGCCTGAGAGTAAACACACCAGAACTCAGGAACTGTATCTGGGTGGAAATGACAGGGTCTGAATCGATTGACTCAGTTCTGTAGGACAAGTAAGGGGAAATGGGCTAAGGATGGAACCCATTGTTCAAAGCCAGACAACTCGATGAGTGGCAGAGAGGCAGAGGGAAGGAGTGGGGCAAAGGTCTATGCAGAAGTCTATGAGTGTGTTTTCTCTCTTTCCTGCTACAGCTATCTTTGTTTCTGGTCTCAAACCACACCTCATCCCTGCAGCTGCTCTGGAAGCTGCTCCTAGATCCCCAGCACTTATTTCATCAATAGATCTGGAAGGAGATGGCTGCAGAAGACTAGACTTCTTTGTTTTTATTTTTTCGTATTTCCTAGTCTATTACTTGTTTAGCAGTGCCAGGGGTTGGATCAAGGTCTTGCACGTGAGAGAGAAGCATAATAAGATACGTCCGTAGCCTTAGTGTTTGAGACAGGGTCTTGCTGTGTAAACCAGGCTGAGCTAGAACTCTCAATCCCCTGCCCCAGACTAGAGCTGTGATTCCTGTTGGACCACTTCACCTGCTGATGGGTCTTCGTAATGTAACTTCACTCTATGTGTTGTGCGGGCCCCTGTCAGACCTGTATTGTATGAGGGCTGTGCTCTTTGGATTCAGGTCTTTGCTTTCTTGATAACTTGATGAGCTTCAACCATGATTCTTTTGCCATTTCTGAATTATGATTATGACTTTTGTAAAGAGAATTCCAGACATCCATCACCTTTCTATGTGCCTGCTATTTTTGTGAGTTAAAAATGTCCATGTGCTTACCCAGATACGCTACCCTGGCTTTCTCATTTTTCTCTAGTTGACAAAATATTTGTGTATATCGAAAGGGGACAATGGAATGTTTTGATCTATGTATTGATTGGAGAAAGATTCGATCAAGCTAATTAACACCACAGCCAAGGCAGCCTATAGAAGAAAGAGTTTATTCGGGCTTATGATTCCAAAGAGATAAGAATTCATCATGGCAGGGAAGCATTGCGGCAGGAGGCAGGCATGGTACCAGAGCAGGAAACTAAGCGTTCACATCCTCTACCATAAGCACACAGAAGAGAGATGGGACAGAAAGTGCCTAGAGGTTTTTCAATCCTAAAACCTGCCTCCAGCGACACATTTCCTACAGCAAGGCTACACCTCCCAAACCTCCACACACAGCGGCACCAACCGGGCACCAAGTGTTTGTTCAAATACCAGAGCCTTTGGTATTTCTCATTCAAACCTCCACACCAACCTACATTTTCTGTGATGGGACTGCTAAAAATCTTCTCTCTTAGCAATTTTACCTTAAGCCTCTGCTTCTATGTGAACCCCCTTTCTTGATCTCTACTGTACCCACATCATTCTCTTTGGAATCTCATCTATTCACAGTCCTTCCATCCCTGAGGGTTCCCACCTGGGAAACAGCTGAGTACATCATAGTCTTTTTTTAGGAGAAATGTGACAAATGCCCTTCCTATTGTCTGCATAGCCAGCACCCTCTACTGTGTGCTTGAGGGAAAGATGGGTGCTCTGATCTCAAGGTGGCCATTGTCTTCCTGATTCTCCCCACACACAGCACTGAGGCTACAGAGTTCCTTGCTGTGTGGTTCCACCCCACAGATGTGTTGGAGAATCTGGGGTTTCTTCGAGACCTCACCAACAACGTGTCCTACAGATGTTGCCTGAATGTCTCTTGCTGTGCAAGCCTAAGCACTGACTGGTTTTTATGAGTAGTCCTGGGAATTCAAAATCTGCCAGGCTACCTCTGTCATTGTCCAGTTGCTCTCTAGAAAATAAACCAAAAGAGGGAGACAGTAGATTCTGTTAGAAACTACAAGCCATTAGGACATGTGTTGAAGAGGCCTCAGCTGGTTTGTAGCTACTGTTGTTAAATATCTATGTCCTCCAACACACACACACACACACACACACACACACACACACACACACACGCACTCAAGAGCACACACTTACATGCGTGAATTTTTTTTAGGGAAGCCATCATATTTTACTTGTGTTTATGATCCCAGAGGAAGCTATAGACCCATCCTGTGGGAGAGACACAATCAATCCTTGGATTCACTGAATAAAAGTAGAATTTCTTCCCCAAAATTGAGTCTAGCAATTATCTTTTTTCCTACCATTGTTGGGCAGCTGCTAAAAATTCAAAGATATGTAGAACTTCATTAGTAGTTCTAAACACATGCTTTTTCCTGAATAGGAGAGTAAGAGACAATAGACTCTGAGAGCCAGAGTGAATGTGATTCTGCATCAAAACTTAGGAGACTAGCTGGGCTAGATCTTGGTTGCTACGGTGCATGTCTACTGCTCACAAAGTCTCCAACAGAGCACAAACCAGGCATGGAGGTGCAAGTCTGTAATCTCAGGACTCACAGCAGGAGGCAGGAGGCAGGAGGCAGGAGAAGCAGGCGTTCAAGGTCACCCTAGGCTACATAGGGATTTCCAGGCTATCCTGTACTACATTGAGACTTTGTCTCAATAAAAAGGGAGGAAAAAAAGGAGGCCCTATCTAGTGACCTTTACTTATGGATTCTTCCTGCCAAAGAAAAACAGATTCGTGCAAAGCTTTTTGAAATTGCATTTTTAAAAGTCAACAGAAACATCGGTGGCAACATTTGCTTTGTGCCAGATTTTTCTTTTGCCAGTGGGACTTTGCAGAGATGGTCTTAGCTACTCTCATAGTATCGGGGGAAGAAGATGAGCAAAAGAAAGACTTCCATTGAGCATCAAGACACAAGTTCTATAAGATGTCCAGAAAACCATGGGCTCTCTAGCATCCTGTCCACCAGGCACACTTTCCCCTACTTACCAAGCCCGGTACTCAGGGACGCTGGTAAGAAGAGCCAGAACCCAACTCTGCCGCCTTTCAGGTCCTACTGTGGCCCCAACCTTGTCTAGTGTGCCTGGAAAAGGAAGTGCCCCATTTCTCTTCCCTCCAAGATCTGCACTGTTTACCCACACAGAACACCATTGATTTTTACCAGGAGAAGCTTTGGTGACACTGCAACTTCTCAGAAAAAGATTGCAATGAAAGCAATTCCCTTTATGTTCTCAAAAATGTCAAGATGCCCTTGTTTGCCCTGCTCGCTGTGAAATTAGAGGCTAGTTAGGGGAGAAAAACATCAGAGGCGGCTGTTGATGGGTCAGAAGAATCTCCCCCATCCATGTCCCACACAAAAGAGCTTCTCAGCTTGACAGAGCTGGGGCTCCTGGTAATAGTACATTACAAGTCAGGAGAACAGGAGCATCCCCTAGGCTGCGAGTGGTTCCCATCACTGTCCACACAGGTGGCGCTGAATCTGTGGCTCACTAACCAGCCAGGCTCTCACAGGGCTTTTAACTAGAGGAAACAAGGACCAGCCTGGGCTGGGCTGATCCAATAGCTAGCTCCCCTTTATCCAATTTCACATTCATGGTTTTAATCAACCATAATCAGAAAACAACTAGTGGTAAATTGCATAAATAAACAAACAACTCTTAAGTGTTAAATTATTGACTGCTCCATCCCACTCAGGATTCAAATCATTCTTCGTCCAGGAGATTCCTGCTGTATGCACAATACCTACTCATTAGTCACCTAGAAGGCACTTCAGTTCTGAGATGACCAAAGCAATACCTTGGTGAAACCCCTATTTTACTTCATAATAAGCTATTTTATTTTTCTATTAATATCTTTTCCTATTTGTTACTATATATTGCTGTTCATCTCTTACCATGCAGAGTTTATAAATTAAATATCACCTTATGTATGTATGTATGTATGCATGTATGTGTATATGGAAAAATGGACTATAAATAGGACTCATACCTGGTGGAGTTGTGACCATCTATAGAGCATCTCAGGGAACACACTATTTTTGGATGAAGGAGTCTCTCATTTTCAGGATGCTGAACCCCTCCTCAGAACAACTGACATGTCAGGGAGGACAGAGCCTGGCATTTGCCTTTACAACAAGCTTCGGTGTGCTTACGGTGATGATCTAATGCATTTGTTGATAATGCTGAAGAGTGATTCCTACAGTCATTTTAGTACTAACACTGGAAACTCCTTCATTGACCACTACATGTGACTGGAAATATGCTTAGCCTCACACTGCTGTGGCTATTCCTTAGGGCTGCACGTTTACAGAGTCTTCATTCTCTTAGAGTTGGCACTTGCTCTGTGTGCACTGGGCTTCTTAGTCATTGTAGCCACTTCAAGGTGACACAGCAACCCGGAAAGACAAACCAGAGGTATTGCATCAACAATGAGCTCAACTCAGACTGTAATAGCTTGAAGACAGGTTACAGTTTCTGTACACCTCACCGGGAGGCTTGTACTTTACAGCTGCTACAACAATAAGAAACAGAGGCAAACATTAAATAGTGGCATCCCCTTCCTAGTTGAACAGAACCGGATGGTCTTCATAAGAATGTAGCGATTACCATGTGCCCCAATTTGCCATGTAACAGTTTAAATGCTTTAATTTTGAAACAGAACAATGATGGTTTAGAACTCTATTTTGGTAGCACATTATTAAGACTATTTTAGCCCCACTTTAATATAGGAAAAAGAGTTTTAGAGGTTTATAGTCCTTATCAAATACTTAAAATAAATATGCCTTGTAATCCAATTGAAAATACTAATAAACTGCATATTCACCATCTCATTCATTTCAGAAGCACCTTCTATGAAGCTGCTACGTGGTTTCTGGGCCTGAGCTGAGCCAGCATTCTCTAAGCCATTATTTATCCCAATGACTGCTGGGGGTAACTGACCTCAGTCTCCCATCCATCTTATTCCTTCCCCTCACTTCAAATCTTCCCTTTCTATGCCTGTTTATTCCATTTCCTTCCTCCCTGCCCTCCTAACCACTGTGCAGACCACGCTGTACACTGCATTAGGGGTGTCCTTAGAAACTCCCTGTCCCATTCCTTCAGTTCAACTCTAGGCCCAAGGTCAGTCTCCCAAAGTCACTTCTGCTGCAGTCACAAGATGACTCCACTCACAGGGCTGATCTCTCCAGTATGCGGCCTGTCCCTCCCTTCCTTATCCCACCCAGGATGCAATGAGCCACAGGACACCAGCCTCTTACCTCTTGAACATCTAGACTTGACTGGCAGAACTGTGCCCCTTGACACAGCTGCGGGTGCCCCACGTTCTCCTCCACTGTATTAGTCAAGGTTCTCCAGAGGAACAGAACTGATATTAGCTTTATTTGTTATCGTTTGTTACAGTGGATTACAGGACGTGATCTGTCTAGCCCAACAACACTTATCACCTAGCAAAAAACTCAAGAACTCAATAATTATTCAGTCCACGAGGGTGGGTATCTTAGCTGGTCTCCACTATATATTGGAATCCCAAAGAAATAAGCTCCAATATCAGTGAAGGGATGAACTTGACAGCAAGAATGAGAGCAAGCCAACAAGAAGCTAACCAATTCCCTTCTTCTATATTCCTTATATAGGCCGCCACCAGAAGGTGTGGCCTGGATTTAGGGTGGCAGTTGATCTGGATTTAGGATGGGTCTTTCCGCTATAAATGATCCAATCAAGAAAAACTCCTCACAGGTGTGCCCAGCTGTTTGAGCTTTAGCTAATTCAAGATGTAGCCACGTTGACAACCAAGAATGGCCATCACACCTACCTTCTATTATTTGGCCATGTTGCTCCAGGTCGACAGCTCATTGATGCCAGATGAGCTCTGGTCTCTCATCCTCTTCCTCTTTTTCCTGGATTCCCCCCAGTCTGTCTACCACTGTACTCATTCCCTTCATGTGGGCTCACTGATTCCCCAGTTCACTCATAGACCCATGGCCACAGTGCGGCAAAGCCCCAACATTATTAAATAAATGACCATTGCCCACTTGTCCTGAGCATCTGCCTGTCCTGAAAGAAGCCCCTCCTGGACTGACTGGCCTCATCTAGATGTGTGATCACCAACTCCAAGCAAACTTTGTTCTGCTGACCACTTAATGTCCCCAGCCCAGGGACAAACCTCTACTCTAGAGGTGGCATAGGTCTTACCCACTCTCCCCATGCACGAAGCCTCATCCTCATCTGATGACTTCACCCTCTTCACTGAGAAAAAAGATGTCCTTGTTTACCTCTCACATCTTACTTTCCATCCAGACTTTCTTTTCTGTTACGGTGGAGGAGCTGTTGAGATCCCAGCAAAGGGCCAGTACACTGTGGGCCACCAAACCCCATCCATTCTTGTTATTGCAGAGACAAGACAGACACTCCGCTTCTAACACTCTCCTGCATTATGGGATTTCCCCTCCTGGGCCATTCCAGTTAGAACACAAAGAAGTGTTCCCCTGTAAGAAGAAGATAACAAGACAGCGGAGTCTTTTTTTAACCTCATCTCTTCCAACTTCTGGCTCCTTTTGAAGAAAAACTTCTCAAAGAATTATTTAAACCTGTCTCTTTGAAAGTCTTCAGACTCCTTTCCTAGAGTCGTTCCATGAAGTTTTTTTTTAGCCCCAGCATGTCACAAAATTCACTCTCATTGTATCAGGCCCCCAGACCTTAACACAGCTGACACCAGGCCTTTGTTTTGGCAGGTTTGGAGCTCATGTGCTGGCTTCTAAGGAAAGAATGGTGCCTCGAACATGGTGTCAGCTGTGTTAAGGGATCCAGGAAAGTCCTCAAATTGTATAACCTTGGTTTTGGCATATGTAGTCTGCCTCTCACTAGCTCTTCTTGCTAACTGAAGTGTGTCAACCAGGATGCAGGTTTTGTGCATGAAAGACAAAACTGTGAGGACTAGGGCTGCATGATTTGGGCAAATTCCCCATGTAGCCACCAGCCAGCGATTAAAACTTTATTTTCAGCTTTAAGAGTGTCTATGTGTGTTCTCTAGTAGACTTACCTTGAGACATCATCAAGGTTACTAATGACCTACACAATGGCAAATCCCAGCCCAATTTTACTTCCTGTAGTGTTGAGCACAGTTGATGGGCTTTTGGATGTTGAAAGTTTCCCTTACTCTTGGGCTGCTCTAACTAAATACCAGACAGAAACTTAGTGACTTGACTAAGATTGTATTTCTGGTGACTCTGGAGGACGTACTACAGGCAGGTCTGAGATTGAGGTACAAGCCCATATAGGATCTGTTGAGTACTCACTTCCCAGGTTTTCTCGTGGCGAGTCCTATCTGTTCTACAAGGAATAGGCATGAGAATCCACTGTCCAGACCTCATTTAAATCTAATCACCTTCAAAGACCCCCACCTCCAGAGTCATCCCACTGCAAGAGGTAAGAGTTCAACATACATATTTAAAGGGGTGGGAACGGTAAGAAAAGGGTGATTTCCCTTTCCTCTGTTTTGTTTTCCATTTCAGGCAGGGACATTGAATGGGGTATAAAACCCTCAACCCTATACACATTGCCCACCCCCCCAAACATAGAGAATCTAAATCCAGACAGCTCAGATAAGTTGTGTATAATGGCACAAGAGGTGCCCTACTGGACCAATCACTGATCAAGCATCATGCACTAAGGTTTGAATATGAGTTGACCACCCCCCCTCCCCAGGCTCTTGTGTTGAAATATAGGTCTTCAGGTAGGAGTCCTATTTTGTGAAGTGAGATACAGCTGTATAATAGGGCACTAGGCCTTAGTAGACCCCCACAGGCCTTAGCACAACTGACTCCATGATTAAAGTACCACTCAGGTTATAAAACTCAGCATGTAGACAGTACCACCTGCTGAAACTAAAACCAAGACTTAATCCATCAAAGTCCATAGTTATGGGAAAGTCTCTAAATGATTAGCCCTGTTTTATTTGGCTTCTGTGGTTCTGCTTCCAGCTAACTGTTCTTGTTAACTGGAGTATATCAACACAGAACATGGTTTTTATGCTTCACACTGAGAAGGAGTCTGGGCTACACTGGGATCCTGAACACCCAGTGTAGTCACTGGCTGGCTAGTAAAGACTTTCTATTGGCTTAAAGCCATGTATAAGCAGTCTTCCCTGGTGAATACCCCACAACAGTTGGAAGAAGAAGGTCACTGGGATCAAGCTCTTGGGGTTTCTCTCAAAAACAGTTCTCTTCTGCCACAGTGTTCTGCCCAAGTACACAAGCCCAAACTACTGTAGATGACCCCTGACTGTGAGGAAAAATAAATCCTCAATTGTTTATGTCAAGTATTTTCAGTCACAGAAACAAAGAAAAGCAAATAGTTTGTGATGTGATTCACAGAAACAATAAAAAAATTAGTGCATGATGTGATTTGTTTGCTTGGCTAGTCCATGTGACCACAGTGCAGGGGAGGGCAGGGGAGAGGGGAGAAAGTTGGGATGCCCAGACCACATCAACAGAGCAGAATTGCTCTATCAGTCCACTTTTCATCACTACAGGCAAATTCCCAAGAAAACCAGTGATTCCCATTTTAGGGGTTTTGCTCCACAGCCAGAGGCCCATAGTGAGACAACACATCATAGCAAAACAGTATGACAACCACATTGTAGCTTGGTGATGAAGAGGCTCAAGGGACCCCTGTGCCCTCCTAAAACCAATGGTAACCAGTTATCCAACTGCCTCCCTATAGACCCCACCTCCTCAATGTCATCACTTCCTGAAGGGGTGCCCACCCCCTCACCAAAGAACAATAGCCTGGGGTTCAAACTAATAGACTTGGGCCTTTGGGGGCCATTTAAGAGTCAAACCATAGGAACTGATGATGACTGAGGAAGAGTGAGTCTCAAAGTAAATGGTGCCAGGGTGAAAAGAAGTGTGCCCAATATATTATATTTGAAAGGCTTTCGTGTGGAAGACTGATTTGATTTGAAATATTCATTCCTACGAGGCATTAATCAGGCCACACTGCAGAGACTTTTTATTTCATCCAGGGATACACTAAAAGATGGAGTGGATTTAAAAGGAAAAGGAAAGAATGGGTAGCAGTCCAGGCATGGAGGCATCTTCACCATGATTTGGCTGTCACAACCTTCTCCCCTTGACCCAGAATACCATTACATCCTGCAGTATGGAGCCCTGTGGAGCACCCCCCTGTATTCCCCTGTGGGTTAGAACTCTCTTGGTAGCATTACAGCTTACTGGCTTGAGTATAAGGAGTTTTGCAGTGATAAAGTAGACATGTGCTCCTGGGCATGGGTAGGCAAGGAACTGGATACTCAATGACCCGGGAAAACTGAGGGTTTATTTTGTCAGTTTTGTTAGAGAGATTAGATGTAGGGGAACCGAGGAAAGCTCAGATATATCCTGGTCAGTGTCCCCTGGAAGTCAGGTTCCCTTGTGACTAAACATCCCTAGAGACCATGGGATCTTCTGGAGATGTCTGAAGCCTAAGAAAAATGGACTTAGCCTCATTAAAGTATCATTTGCATTATGATTTTAATGTGAGCAGAAATATCTAAAGGGAGAACCAGCCCTTCATGACTTGGGAGAGAAAAGTCACATCCTTACCCCATGAATAGGTCACCATTTCATACATATTCATATCTTTAAAAACTCAGGAATGTATGAATACACCAGTTATTTCAGTATGAAGATCTTAACACTACGGTAGAGTGAGCAAATAAAATAATCTAAGAGTTTCTGGAAATGAGGTCACTGAAATCTGTTATTCTTTTATTTTTAATGGCTAAAAGACATACCAAACGTCTGAGTTCAAAATGGAAGACGCTGTGCACCAAATTATTTGGACAAATGTTGTGTTCCTTAACAATGTGTTGAATGGGTTTGATCTGCATGATACTCGGGGCTGTTTTTAGAATATTAATTTCTTCCATTGTGCTAGAGTTCAGAATCAAAGTGAACCAGCTAAACACTTTGGCCCCAGTTTTCCACAAACATAATTCCGTCCCACATAAACATAAGATCAACCCAACCTTATTTCAGAAAGGCCTGGGGAGATAGCAGGGCTTGCCACACTAAAAAGCCCCAGGGAACTAAAGTCAACCCCCAGCATCTGTGTAAAAAGCCATCAGTTTCCACACGTGTTCCTGCTGTCTTTTCCTCCCCACCACCACCACATAATATAAAATTCACTGACATTCATAAAAGAATGGATTGTTGTGTAATGGCAAGGCTATGATCCTACTCCTTACTCTTAAGGCCAGGATAAAACAGAAAGGTGAAAGGGCAATTTACTTTCTGGGGTTTGTGCTTGGGTATATCATCTCTCCTGAAGCAACACCAGGCCACTGGCTTGGGTCCTGGTTCATCCCACCCATTTTTGGCATACTGCCTTTTGAAATAGTGCCTTGTTTGACTGCATTGTTACAATAGAGGTAAGCAATAGCCTAAGAGTTAGAGCCCTCCACTGTTCTCTGTACCTTAATTTAAAACAGTTTTCTATTAAACAGGGAGGGTAGTGGTGACATTACAGGAAATGATGTTGCCCTACAGAAGCAGGAAATGTTTCTGAGGCTACAGTTCTAAGGGAGTTGTCCCCCTCAAAATGGTCACACCCTTGTTCATGCCATAATCATGTCTTGTATTACATGCGATTATGTAAGTTGGTCATGGCCTGAAAGCTACTTTACAAGGCATTCTGGAAAAGGTATGTATAGGTGTGTGTGTGTGTGTGTGTGTGTGTGTGTGTGTGTGTGTGTGTGTGTATGACTTTGGAAGGCAGGAATTCAAGTGTGGGAAAGATTAGAATGTAGAACAAGTTTACAAAAATCACCAGGAGCCATAGCTAAGCAATTTCTCCTGCAGCCAAGAAGACTAGGAAAATAATCCATGAGAAGACCATGGCACACGACCAATAATGAAGCCCCAAGAACCTAGTAGTTCCAACCCTTAGTTTATTCAGTTCTATGAGGTGACTTTAGCTGGGAGATGTGATATGAAACAGAACCGGATAAGAGGTAGGTGTGTGTGTGTGTGTGTGTGTGTGTGTGTGTGTGTGTGTGTGTGTGCACATACATGTATATATGTGTATTCTGGGTGATTCTTATACATGCATATATATGTATGTATATCAGGGCCCTCCCCTTCATCCACCTATTTGTGACATCTGATAGTTTTATGGCAGGCAGTACAGATCAACAGGGAAGGCTGAATTCAATAACCAGGTTGGGAACAGCAGACTCTCTTTATGAGGTAAACAATAGCCTACCTCTCTTAGGGTTGGCTTTCATGTTACCTTGACACAAATGAGAGTCATCTGAGTAGGGAGCCTCACCCAAAATAACTGTCCTGAATGTCTTGATTGATGTAAAAATGTCCGCCCCAGCTGTGAGTGGCACCTTCCAAGAGCAGTCAAGATGAAAAGGGAGAAGGAAAATGGTCTCCCTTCTGCTCCCTTGGCCTCCCTCTTGCTACTGAGTTAGTCTGTTCTGTTGCTGCTGCTACTGCTGCTGCTGATGATGATGATGAGGAGGAGGAGAACGATTATGATGATGATGATGATGATGATGATGGTAATTATGATGACTGTCTTAGTTGGGGTTTCCATAGATGAAAGAAATCACCATGACAAAAAATCAAGTTGGGGAGAAAAGAGTTTATTTGGCTTATACTTCCACATTGCAGTCCATCATTGAAGGAAATCAGAACAGGAACTCAAATGGCAGGAACCTGGAGGCAGGAGCTGATGCAGAGGCCATGGAGGAGTGTTGCTTACTGGCTTACTCCCCATGGCTTGCTCAGCCTTCTTTCTTATAGAACCCAGGACCACCAGCCCACGGATGGAAGCACCCACAATTGGCTGAGCCCTCCCCCATCAATCACTAATTAAGAAAATGCCTTACAGTCAGATCTTATCTAGGCATTTTCTCGTTTGAGGTTCCCTCCTTTCAGATAACTCTAGTTTGTGTATGAAGTTGACATTAGACTAACCAGCACAGCAGTGATGATGGTGGTGGTGGTGGTGGTGATGATGATGATGATGATAATCCCCTTCATTGACAGCAGAGCCAGTATTTCCAACTCACATCATGGGCAGGGACCAGCAGTTCTCCAGGAAACTCCCCAGCATCCAACACCAGACAGAGACTCTGGAGACACTGTGAACTGAGTAACTACCGGTTGTTGCTCCCCAGTGAAAAAACAGCTACTGAGGAAGTGCTCTAATTGTTGGGACACCCAGCCTCATGGATAGCGTAACTATCAGAGTCTCCACTTTGCAGGTATGATTCCACCATTGTTTCCATTTCAAAAATGATTTAATAAGTACACACACACACACCTCTTTGGTTCTGTCTGTCTAGAGATCCTTGACTAAAACTCTTCTCAAACTTCAGTTCTGAATAAATCAAGTGCCTAAAGCTAGAAGGCGAAACAGCAAAACTGCTTAAGATTATTAAGGAAAATAAATAAGATATAAGAAGACCAATCATAAAGAAAACAGCTGATAAGTTGGACACAAAACCTTGGAATTTATTTTCATAAAAACTTACTGCCATAAAAGGCCTTTTGCCACTTTGTTTTCCAACAAGTAAACTCTTGTCACAGTGTGAAAATAGTATCAATCCATTTATATTCAGAAAGCACAAAATGCAAGGAAGAAAATGTGTGGGAGGCCTAATCCAGCATAAGGAAGAAAATACATGTAAGCACTGGGCGAATGAAATGTAAACAGACATCAGGGGGATGGAAAGTCACACATCCTCAAGTCAGAGAATGCAGCAAGTTAAACCATGGTGAACTTACTCCACACTCCCACCTGGTGGACCAGAAATGATAGTCTGAAAAATACGATGCACCAGAAGGAGGGACTCCCCACACACCACTGGCTGCTACAGGCCCTTTAGAAACTGGTTAGCATCATGCAGTAAGTAAGCATGTGACCAACGGTCATTTTGTTGCAAGGTAATTACACCAGATTGCACACAGACATTCCTACAGCCAAATAGAAAGGCTGCATTGCCAGTCAGTGGCTGCACTGGGAACTTGCTGAAATCATGCAGCCAGGAGCCTCACTGTTTTTTGCCTTTTATGCACAAAAATCACAACCTGGTTAACACACTCAGCTTACCGAGAACAGTTAATGAGGTTGAAACTACAGAAGCCAAAAAAGATTAGTACAATTAGGGACTTCCCTGGATCCTGGAACTATGGACCAGGTCTTTGATGGATTAGGTCTTTGTTCCCATTTTGGCAGGCTTAGGGGCCTAGACACTGGGTTCTGAGGTCAGAATGATGCCTCCTCTAATATAGTGTCTGCTGTGATAAGGTCTTGGGGCCTGCTATAATTAGGCTCTGACATAACTCTCTGTACTGGAAGGTTTTTTTTTCATTATATATATATGAATGTGCTTAAAAATATTCATCATTTCTCCACAACAAAAACTGAGAAACTAGCCAGCAGTCGAATGGGAAAAGAACTCCAGCATGTCCTTGTAAGGAAATAGTTTATAGTAGTGGAATGAACACACTAAAGTATCAGCATGACAAAAGCTCACAAGCACTGGGCTGGCACACAAAACGAGTCCAAAACCGACACAGAAGAAGAGTGCCAGCCTACAATCCTATGGCCAGAGAGTCTGGGAAACAGAAACTTCATTTAGTGACTGATCGAAGAAGAGGCAGACTCCCTCTGTTAAGTACTGAGCTGAACTCAAGAAAGCCAGTAACAGAGAGGGAGGACTGATGATCAAAGGGATTAAGACTGGGCTGGTTTAACCCCCAGAAACAGCTGACCAGACAAAGGTTAACTCTTGAATCCAAGGCATCAGCCTGGGAATCCAGCATGGGACTGATCAAGACCCCCTGAATCTGGGTGTCAGTGAGGAGGCCTAAGTAATCTATTGAGCCTTGGGCAGCAGATCAGTACCCATCCCAAGTATACACACGGACTTTGGACTCCCATAGAACAATGTGAGGTGCACTCTCACCCTGAACTCTTGGGGAAGGGTCTAGGCCCTGCCCTATATGAAATGACAGACTATGGACACCACCATGGAGGGCCTCACCCTCCCTGGGGGAATGAGGGGATAACGGGGAGGGGGGGTTGGGGGAAGGGCACAGGAGGAGGGGAGGGAAAGGGAGAGGGACCTGGAACTGACTTGTGAAGCAACCTTGTTTCTTATCTAAATTTAAACTGGAAAATAAAATAAAAAAAGTGTGCAGGAAAGCGTATGTGCGTTCATTCCATTACACAGAACTCAAAACAAAGCTAGGTAAAGGCTGATGCTTAAGGGTACACCCTAGTCAACACTTGTAAAGAAAAACGTGAAGTGGTGACCATCCAGGAAGAAAGTAGGGTGTGGTCAAGGATGTGCTGTGGCGACTTCAGGATGCTGATAGCATTCCAGTTTGGACAAGGTAGTCATCCTTCTGGGTTCCTCCTGCCTTGATTGGTGTGTGTGTGTGTGTGTGTGTGTGTGTGTGTGTGTGTGTGTGTGTGTGTGTGTGTGTAGATAGGTAGATAGAGAATGATAGAGAGGGAGATAGATAGATAGATAGATAGATAGATAGATAGATAGATAGATAGATAGATAGATGATAGAGATGAGAAAGATGAGAGATACAGAGAGGGGGGGATGTTTGCAATTTTCTCAATTTTCTGAATAATGTTTTCACAAGAAAATGTAAAGTGCTGACGAGAAGAGACTCATTCTGAAAAGGGATCCACACCTCAGCAAAAGCTACTCTGGGAGCAATGTCTTAAGTGGAGATCTAGCTCTGCCCAGGCAGGAGCACACACCAGCCGTTCATCGCTTTCATCCTGGTAGTGTTTATAAAGAAGGGGTCAACTTGGAAAGCTCTGGACCCACACAGGAAAGTGTCTCACACTGCTTTCAGTTGTGACACACATTAGTTTCACTCAACAAATGATGTATTGCTGCTCATCACCTCTGAGGGACCAGGGATGCTGTAACAACAGGGTAAACAGAGTCAAGAGTTTAAAGGAGCTCATGCTGAGAAAAAAAAAAACAGTGAATGTATGTTATTGACAAGAGCATGGCCGTGTTAAGGATCCCAATGCCTCAGGCGAATGGGAATGGCAAGCCCTTCTCCTGGTTCCAGTATGGATGTTGAGTAATAGTTGTCTTTTAGCTAAAACCAATTGTTTAAAAATAAACAATTTCAGTGTTTGGAAAAGATAATGCATATACTATATTTTGATTCTGGAATGTTTCTAAAGGTCCATGTGTTTAAAGTCTGGGTTTCTAGTGTATACTACTGGAAAAGTGGATGAACCATAGGAGGTAAGACCTTGTGTCCTTATAATGAGCCTTGGGTCATTATGCATGCTCCTTTGAAGGCACTGGTAATGTTGCTCTGCTTTTACTTTTTTTTCTCCCTGATGGTCAGGTAAGCAGGTGTGTTTTGCCACGTACCCCTGCTGTGATACATTGCTGCATCAGAGGCTCAAAGCTTAAGGTCAATGAGTGTAGACTGAAGCCTCCAAAACCGTAAGCTAAAGTCCTCCTTTGATCTTCCCATGGGTTGCAGGTGAAGTGCATTAAGCAGTACTTGGCCCACAGCGCACCGGCATCGACCCTGCTGTTGTGAAGTTTGCTATGCAAATATTGCAGATTGCTATATCCCTAAGCAAGATCTGATAGCCAGACATAGAGTGCTGACTGTTGAGCGAATGTCCTGTTGAGTTGCTCAGCTCTCTTAGCAGCTGTATTTTTTCATGGTTGTATTCTGGTTTTAAACATTTGTTTGGTGAGTGTGAGCTCATACCACATCTAAAACTGATGAGCCCCAAGAGCTAAGGGAACAGATGTCGGGGCCATAATAAGAGTGCTGTGTGCCTTCAGCGTGGCAGGAATCCATTGGCAGAGGCAGGCTGAGAAGCAACCCTGTTGTCACTCCCCTCCTCACACAGGCTGCTCCACATCCATAACCCTTCAGATCTTGTTCAAGCTGGGCCAGCTCCAAAAGCAACCTGCGGCCTTCCAGACGGCCTCAGTGTCTCCTCCCTCTGCACCCCACCCATTCTGGCTAGCAAATGAACATGGACTTGTGGATACCACCTCTCATCAAAGGTCTCCAGGCTCCCTTTGCTTTTCTTGTTATCCTGAACTGTGTGTGACACCAGGTACTTTTCAGTGAATTCATAAGTCAATAAATGAATTCTTTATTGTGGAGGGCAGATGGTCCTGAGTGAATGTGTATTACTGACATGAGCATAGCTACCCAATGCCTCAGACCCATGGGAACGGCAAGGCCTTCCCAAGGTCAGACTCAGGGGAATAGCAAAGTCTAATATGGATGCTGAGTAATGGTTGGCCTTCATCTAAAACAACTGTGTGCAGAAACTAACATCCTCCTCCCGGATGACTGCAGCCTGAGCCCACTCCCCTACAGAGTCAGCTACCCCACCGCCTCCTTGGTGCAGTCCGTGATGAACACACTGAGTTTCTGGGATGCTGCTGGTGCATCTCTGTCAGACCTTACTGGCCAAGTGTTCAGCCCACCTGAACCCAGGTTTTCTGTACATATGTCTGTCATTTCCTCATTCCCCATAACTCCAGTCAGGTCAACCCCTAGTCATGCAGTGCAGGTCAGGGCACTTTAGGATGGTTTGACTTTTTGTGTGGCCTAACTATTGTTTCATTGGTTTGAGAGAGGCGGGGGTGAAGGGAGAGGAAGAAAGAAGAGGAGAAATAAACAGAGAACAGAGACAGAGAGAAATTTAATTTTTTAAAATAGGGTTTCACTGTGTCGCCCAGGCTAGCCTTGAATTTGTGATCATTACTTTTCTGTCACCCAAGTACTGGGATTACAGTCACATGCCACCACTCAATGCTTGAAAACTGGGGTCCAGGTTACATTACCAATCAAACTGTATAACTGCAGCTATCTCTACACAGACCCAGCCCTCTTCCTACATTCAGAACCCACTTTGAGTGCTGAAAAGTCAAGACACCAGCCAGGCATGGTGGTGCACGCCTTTAAATCTCAGCACTTGGGAGGCAGAGATAGGCAAATCTCCATGAGGTTGAAGGCAGCCTGATCTGCATAGTTAGCTCAGGGAAAGACAGGACTATATAGAGACATCCTGTCTCAAAAAAAAATAATCAGACATCAACAATTTTCAGTTGAAAGTGCTGAGAAGCCAACATCCTACCTCTGCCCAGTTGTTAATGATGTGTTTGCTTTTTCCTCCCCCCTGGTTGGGGGTGGTGCCCAGCTGTATGAAGCAGGTGAGAGAGCAGTATGAATGATGCTGAAGAAGAAACCTCTAGGCTTTCTTTTTCAAATAATGAACCTAAGGAACTCTAGGAAAACTAGAAAGAGGTTTGGGGCCAGCCATAATGGTGCAATCTTATAATCCCAGTATCTTGGAAGTGGATCTAAAAAAGCCAGAGTTCAAGGTCAGTCTTGGCTACAAAAAGAACTTGAAATCAACCTAGACTATAAGATACTGTCTTAAACAAAAACAGGGGAATTTTGAATAACCCAAAATGACATTTCAAAGGCCACCAACCCACACTCTTACACTTAGTGCTCTAATGAATGACTCAGTTATACAGTTGACCCAGAGATTAGCAGTGCTTTCCTGTGGTTTCAGAGAGCAAGCATTTTAGGATTTTCACGTGGCATGGCTTCTGTTGAACCTTTTCAATTCTGAGATCATAGCACAAAGCAATCACACACAACACCTACACCAGGCGGTATGGCTCTGTGCCAGCAAAGCATTAACAAAGGCTGGCAGCAAGCTAGGAGTTGGCAGCCAACATTTATTGAACAGGGAGGCATACTGCAACTCCAAAGAATTTACAAACAAAATGTAACTGTCCTGAAAACTCATTAGGAATCAAAGGTAGTAACAAAAACATGTTATTGAAACGTCTTATGCAGACTTCCAGGGTAGACACAGTGTCTCAACCCCCATTAACCTGAGTTAATCACCCTTTGTCCTGGGGTATGTCATAGGCCCTACAGGATGCTTAGCAGCATTATGGTCTCTGTTATCTAGGTATCAGTAAGACTCCTTGCCTCTACTAAGTGATGCCAACCAAAAATGGCTCAAGACATTTCCAAATATCCCCAGAAAGGCATATATATTTCCCCTCTATTGGGATTCACTGATTTAGAAAGATAGATAACTATTACCTAACCCAAATAAGAGACTCGATGTGTCAAAACAACATTCCAAGCCAAAATGTTCTGCTCTATCATCTGGTAACTGCAGGTAGAAGACAGTCTCTCAGCCTCAGGACCATATGAAGTGGATCATTTCCCATGATGCTTTCCCCCTTACATGGAACAAATAATACAGGATGCTGAAATCTTTAAATAGATATCTGAACATTACTTTAAACTACAGGGCACCTCCAAAATATTAGAGGGTGGTGTCCAATGAGAAGGCCAGAGTCGTTATCCATGCTTCTTAAAACAGTGTCTCTCACTAAACCCAGAGTTCACCTATTTGGCCAGATAGGCTAGCTAGCAAGCCCCTGGGATCCTCCCGTCTCTCTCTGCCCACCCAGCACAGGCATTAAAGACCTTCACCAGCATGATTGTCCATGGATATGGGTTTTGGGGAGCAGAACTCATTTCACCAACCCAGTGATCTCTTCAGCCTCTTGTTTCTTCTTTCAAAGACTAAGGATCAGAGAAGAGGTTGCACCAGGATGGGGTCATGAGGCATGTCTCCTAGACTGGCATCCAGGATGGCAAAGATGGGGAAGCCAGGTTTACAGACCACACTGCCCCTGACTGCCTGGCCTCTCCAGAATGTACCATGAGTAGTTCACTGAAGACAGAGGCTGGGTACTCACACAGTTCTTCTCTGAGAATGACAAGCTGCCAGAACATTCCCACACACACATCCATGTCCATGCTCGGTACATGGATGCAGATGCTGTGTAAATCAACAAGGATCAATTCTTTTCTTACCAGTTCATTAATAATGCTAGAGTCAGAGGCTAGAGAGTTCTCTGTTATGGGAATACCCTGTGCATTATTGACGGCGTGCCAGCATCTCTAGCTTCCATTCACAAGATCGCACCTTCCCCATATGACCAAAACTGTCTCCAAACACTCCCCCAAAGACAAAGTGAACCCCTTACTGCCTTTAAAAAACAACTGATTTCCACAGATGCCTCCCCTGTACATAGGAAAGGGAGAGAGTGCCTTGTGATTAAGTTCATTCATCCATTGCAATCCAATCTGCCTATATTTCCATGACTTCAATCCTGTTGTGGCCACCACCAAAACATCTGGAGGTTTCTAGCAACCTGAGAGCAGGAACACTAAAGGATAGAAGAAATATGCATCTTTTTACATTAATAGCATATTTATTATGTTCCAAATTGCATCAGATTCTCACCTTAGAGATAGATGCACTGAATTGTTTTTTGAACCATCCATCATTCAAAGCTCAGTAGAGAACAGAGAGTAACGTGAGTCTTGCAATCCTTTGAATTTTACACACGCAGTAAAGGCAACACTCTTTAGTCTCATGCCCTATGAGAATATAATCTGATTTGTTCTGGCTACTGCTGTGACCTGGCCAAAACACACTTGGGGGGTCTGTGCAATTATGCAGCCTGTATCTGCCCCTGAATTAAACTGAATTCTGCATTAAACTGAATTCCGTAGGCTAGAGCAGACTGGAAGTTCAGCTTTTCATTTGTTCCTCTTCAATGGTATCTTCTCAGAGATAAATGGTTCATACACATTAATCTTCTCAGAGAAAAGTTGCAGCATGCATCAGTACCCAGAAAGGCCAGACAACTTAGAAAATGTATAAACCTTCAGAAAAAAAAGCCAAAAGTGGTGCCATGATGCCTGAGGCTACGACTTTGATAACAAGCTTCATCTGGACAGTACAGGTTCTCAAGTCCTATATGAAATATACCTCCTGAATTTAAAATGTCCTGGGCTAAACTCTGGAGCTAACAAGGGTCATTAATTCGAAATAAACAGGAGGCTGAAGAGATGGCTCGCTTGGTAAAGTGTGTTCTGCTACCCAACACCCATATACATGGGCAATCATGGTGATGCAGGTCTTGAATCTCAGTGCTGGATGGGCAGAGAGAAACAGGAGGATCATTGGGGCTTGCTGGCTAGCCAATCTGGCTAAAAATTGGTGAACTCTGGGTTTAGTGACAGACCCTGTCTCAAAAAATAAGAGAAGTAATTGAAGAAGACACCAGAAGTAATAGAAAAGAACACTTCTGACCTCCCCATGAATGCATATCCATGTGTGTATGCACACACACACACACACACACACACACACACACACACACACACACGCACACGCACGTACACACACAAGCTAGATGAGCATAACAGATCAGGAGTAAATGACATTACAGTGCAGTGGTTCTCAACCTGTGGCTTGAGACTTGAGGGCTGAATGACCCTTTCACAGGAATCACCTAAGACTATTGGGAAATAAAGATGTTTACATGGCAACTCATAAGAGAAGCAAAGTTACACCTATTAAATAGCAATGAAAATAATTTTATGGTTGGGGGTCACCACAGCCTGAGGGACTGTGTTGAAGAGTCACAGAATTAGGAAGGTTGAGAACCGCTGTCATAGTGGCCAGGCAGATAGTGTGACAGTCCATCATGAAGATGGGTGAGGGTCAAAAGAGACCCTTTGGACAGGGGGGATTCTGAAAAATCAAGGAAAGGAACAGTAAAACAAGATCCACAAAACATTCCACAAATACATGCAAAGAAAGGATGCCCAGCGCATATTTGTAACACAGGCTACATGTCCAAGAACATGAGCTACCAGGGGCTGCTATGCTAATGAGCTTAATTCATGTGTGTTTGAATGTAGCAATTAGTGATAGAAGCAAAAGGCCCCAATAGTTGTGCATCTTTGGAAGACTGAAAAATCCTAACTTGGGCTTCCTAAGCCAAATATGAGTCAAAAGCCATCCTATCTGATGAGTGTTCAGTCCACGCACACATCTGAGAATCAAGACAACACAGCACAGTTCTGCATCGGTTGAACCATACTTCTGGGGGTTTTATAAAGGGACAAACTCAAAACTACTCTCTGTGATGAGGATAAAGAGTTCTGCACCGCCATCCTAGGAGGTCTTTGAGGGTGTTAACATCAGGAATCACATGAAGGTGACTGTCAGCACCCAAGGGGTGGTGTTTGCTGAACCTAGAACTCAGGCACTGATGTTGCCATTCCCTCCTTCTAAGGAATCTCATTATACTCCTTGGATGCTCTTCCTGGAGTCTCTTGGTCATGGAGTTCCCTGGAAACTTCTAGATAGTCACCTCTTAGGGATTCTGGCTTCTCGTGGCCTAGGGTTGGTATCAAGTCTTACAACAGGCTAGGAGGTTTGTGAATTCTGATATCACTAAAGAGGATCCCAAAGATTCATATGGCAGAGAAAGGCGGTGAGGTTGTCAAAGCCAAGACAAGAAAGAGAGATTGTCTATAACAGATTCCAGGGCAAAATTTAGCCGAAGCAAGATGTGTTAGGGGTAGCATCTTTTTCCTTGCCTACGTCTGTGTGAGAGACTGCATTACTGCAGTCCTCGGATAGTCTACATGTCACTCCTTTTAATATTGGAGTCCAGAGCATCATCCCACAAGACTATTGGATGATTCTCCCAAGTGAGACAGCTGGGAGAAATCAGTCACTGTGTGCCTACACGTGCTTTGTGCTAAACAGGAGGGAAGAGCAGTGAGTGTCACGCGCCTGAGTGTTACATTCTTATTGTACTCCTCCACCTTAACTGCTGAACTGCAGTCTCCGCTAAGGACACCCCAATGCTCAGTAATCTGCTGTCTCTAAGAGTAGACAAAAAGAGAGATGGAATAAAATCTTTAAACCCACCGTGACTGAGAAGTTTGTCAAAACTTTAAATTTCCTTCATAATCATTCATAGATCATTTATGTATACCTTCACATAAAATGCTTTGGAACAAGAATTTGAGTATATTAAACATGAATAAATAAAAAATCATACTTAGAGACAGGCATTCTTAGGAAATTAATTTTCTCTTACTAAAGTTTTGTTTTGGCATAATTTGCACTGAGTTAATTGTCCATAGAATACACATTGTATTAAGTTCCAACATATATACATGTATTCTCATGTAAAGTTTGCCATGGCGGCAGACTACATATAGGCCCCAAGGAAGGTCACACCCTAATCCCTCAAACTGTGCATGTGCCACCTCACCTCGTTAAAGGAATTCTCAAGATGTAATCAAAGCTCTTGAGATGGAGAAACTGTAATGAATTATCTGTGTGTGGACCTTTGCTTATTATCTGATGATACAAATAGAACATTCACATAAGAGTCTTGGTCCAGAGGTATACTTTTTTTGTTTTGGCTAAATTTCTGCATGGAAAGACTAGATTATATCTATGCTTAATCTTTTCAAACATTACTTTTCCAAAGTGACTTCACTAGCTGCATTCCCACCTGAATATGAGAACTGTCGGTGCCTCATATTCTTGCCAGCATTTTGTGTGGGTAGACTCTAATTGTGGCCATGCTAGCAGGTGTGTCTGGCATCTCTCTGTGGCTTAGCTGCATTTCTCTCGAGGGCAGTGCTGCTTGTGCCTTTCCCATCTCTGGTTCTCCCGTGATGCGATGCCTGTTCCAATCTTTTCTGCTTTTGTTTTTGTATAGTTGAATTAAAAGCCCTCACTAATAAAACAGCAGTACCTACTATGCGCTAGATTCCATATGAACAGAAAAGAGGTGGGTGATGCTTCTGTCTTCACGGGGATGGCCTTCAGCTTGGGTGGTTTTGCCACAGCATAGGACAACATCGAGTCACAATGGGGAAAGATGCATTTTTTTCCAAACGTGGTCACAGTGAGGTAGAAGATAGTTCCCTTTCCTTGAACCTCTCTGATACCTTTCTGGACTAGGTGGCAGCAGTGACACAGCCAGATCTTAGAGAATAAGTCTTTAAAATGATGACTTCCAAACTGCTCTCCTCTCCCCTACGCATCTGAGATAGTCTGGATCTTGATTAAATGTTCCCCAAAGGCCATGTGCTACCACACATCAGTGCTAAGGACCTGATGGAGCTGTAGAAGGTGGAGAGGTATACTTGATGGACCTGTAGAAGGTAAGGGGGGATCTGTCTACCTGATGGAGCTGTAGAAGGTGAGGGGGTCTATGTGATGGACCTGTAGAAGGTGAGGAGGTCTACCTGATGCATCTTTAGAAGGTGTGGCAGGATGAAATGCAGTTAGGTCTTTGAGGGCATGCCCTGTAGAAGGGAAGTTAGGACCCTGGCCCCTTCCTTTCTCGCCTTGCTTCCTGGCCACCAGGACATGAAAAGTTTCTGCCACACCCATAAGCAATGCAGCTAAGTGATTTGGGCTGAGACCTCCAGGACCACAGGCTGCTTTACTATCTCAAGTTATTTATCATTGCAGGAATTCTTCTCTCATACTCTTTCTCTTAATTCACTTTCCTTTTTTTTCCAAGTCTGTCCCCCATGGATGACCAGTGTTGACCTCTACATGAATGACTGTATGTCTCTCCTTGACACCAACTATACTTCTCCTTCAGTGACTGGATAGAGCCAAGATAGGGTTTCTCTGTTATGTATACCTCCAGTTATAGATTCATGTGTGAAATACATATTGCTATAGCTTAAGGACATAGGTTTTTCAGGTAACCATAAGTAACTAAACCAATAGCTATCTCTAACAAACAATGGCATTATTATTTTTAACGGAAATAAAATATTTGGTGTCTGGATTTTATTTTTTGCTACAATAGATGGGCTTGTTCATTTAAAAATCCTGTCTATATTTAATTTTTTAGATACAGAAGTTAAAAGTATGCTTTTTTAGTTTTATAGGCATTTGCCTAAGAAATGTGAGATATATGTATCATAGTTAGGAGAAAGTTACCTAATTTCAGGGCTGAAAGTAACTTCAGGGCCAATGGTCTGCCATTCTCATTACACAGTAGAAGCCAGAAGCCAATGTGCTCTGTTCATCTCACGTAACTTGGAAAACATGTATTCCTGCTTTGTCGTTCTCTGGCTTCTCCATTTAGGGGGGACTTACACTGTATTCATAAGTAAATGGCAGTTCCTTTCTTATGTTGGAGAGTTTATGTTCAGGGAGCTGGATAACCCCCACAACTGAAGTACCAACATGATCAGTGCCTGGTGACAATCCCAAGAGTCTCCAGAGCCAAAGGAGGCAAGAAAGGTTCAAGGGTCTAAATGGTCACCAAGTTCCGGTTCCAATTCTATCAACAGATACCTCCCTGACTGCTCAGTTCCCTCATCCCTGTCTCAGCTTCCTCATCTGAAAAGTCAAGATGTGTGTGCAGGCTTACACAGTGATTAGGGGAAATATCAACGAAATAGCCATATACCTGAAACACGGGCTTTTTGTTTGTTTTGCTTTGCTTTGTTTTTCTTTATTGCAAAAAGGCTTCAGGCTCTGTCATCAGACCACAGATACCATTGAAATCCCACTCAGGATTATTTTTTACTGTAAAATTGAGTCTTAACTCCATTAGAGCTTTCCAAAACCATCCGTAAATGTCTGTTTGAATAATTGAAAAGCACCCACAGCCAAGACGAGACATTAAAGTGATTTAAGCAAAAGAGAAATGCCCCCAAATCTGCCTTCATGATTGTCACTGGGTACAGTATGAAGAAGGTAGCCAATGACTAGATGAAGTCCACTGAAACACTGTGCTTGTGCCCGTATTCGCCGCAAAGTAACAATAGCATTGCTGGGGTAATGGCAATGAAGCTGAACATCATCATCATCATCATCATCGAGGTCATGCTTGTTGACCGTCCTCATTGAAGAAGTGCTGCAGGAAGAGAACTTGGCCACAGGGACAGAGTAGCAAGAGAGAAACATCAGAGAAGCAAAGAGGAAAGCGATGTAAGAAGGAAATAGCTGCTTGGAATACTCAGGAATCAGTGAAGGAAGGGCCTGAAATCCTTACCACACGCACTGGGGACTTCTGAGTTGCCCCACTATTTATAAGGTGACCTGCAGTCATCAATTTATGATTATCTATCGCTTGGGTCCTAACTGAAGAGGCCAAAAGTGCTGCCCGGCCATGGGCCCGGTGTCTGCTTCCTTCACTAAATGAAGGGGCCAAAAGTGCTGCCCGGCCATGGGCCCGGTGTCTGCTTCTTCACTGTGCACTGTCACGGCGATGCGACGGAATAAAGGACGGCAGATTCGGAGCACAGACCTGAACAGTGACCAGCACATGGGTAGAAACCATCAAAGCATAGAAAGGATGACTCAGCAAAGCCGACAGCAGGCGTCTGGCCATCCAGCCCTCCGCAGCAAAGACCCTTAACTGTCCCTCATTGGGAAAGGGTACCCGACACACCATACCACACACACACACACACACACACACACACACACACACACACACGGTGGCAGCAGCGGCAGAATTTCATCGGTGCAATTGTGCTGAAGACTACACGCTGTCTTAAAATACTGATTCTGGCAGCCCCTACCAACAACCCAAATCTATTAAAAAAAGAAGGAGGAGGAAGAGGAGAAAAGAAGAAGAAGAAGTAAAAGGCTGAGCATAGAGGCACATGCTAGCGATCCTTAATCCCTGTGTTTGAAGGCAGAGAGGGGACTCAGAAGTTCAAAACCATACTCAGCTAGAAAGTAAGTTTGAAGCCAGCCTGGGTTACATAAATAAATAATTGATTTTAAAAAAGTTAATACGAAAAAAGAAAGGAGAAAGAGGAGGAGGAAGAGAAAGAGAAAAGAAAAGAGGAGGAAGAGGAGAATGAGAAGAATGAGAAGGACAATGATGAAGACGATGGTGACGACAATAGTTTAGGGGTGGCGTCCTGCAAAGCACTCAGTTGAGTTTCCTGCTTAGTCCTGAGCACAACAGTTGGGCCAGGAGAGCCATGAGCCTCACCTTGCTGCCATATCTAGAAGCTCCCCAGGAGCGTCGTCTACGGGTCGAGGAGGAGTCGCGGTGAAGACTGCATTTCCTACACTGGGGATGTGAGAGAAAAGGGTAAGAGCCATGAGCATCGACCCCGGAAAACCAGCAGGCACCCCTACAGCAGAGCCAGTGGTACAAGAATGAACAGGGCGGGGCAAAGGACTCTGCTCAACTCAGGTCTCTACGAGTGACGTCACAAACTCACCGTGGTACCCGCAGACTCCAGAACTCAGGGACTGGCTATCGTGGTGGACCTCCAGTCCCTATAGATGATTTGTCTCTGGACCTGCGGGGGCCCCACGGCCTGTGGTGAGTAGAGAAACATGAATTCCCCTTCCCAGTTCTAAGATGACCGTTGATCTTTGACTCACTAAAGCAACTTCCTCCAAGAAGAGAATTCCCAACTCTTTTACAACTCTTAAGCAGGGTATATAATCGGGTGACAATAATCTTCAGCTTGTTCCTTTGAACCAAAAACAAGCAGCTAGAAACGTGGTCACCAATTCCATGCTTTAGGTCTTCTGCAGTTCTGCACTTGAACACACGGGGGCACCAGAGTCCAGCATGCCCTAAATGTTGCTTTCTATCAGTTTTTCAGGTTGTGCTTATAACATTTTAAGTAACTATTGGAGACTGCCCTCGTTGTGCAAGCGTTGTAGCAGCATGTCCCAGCATTCCTTTCCTGGGATCTGACAACCAGCAATGTGCTCAGCGTTGTCAAAGTTTGCTTGGAGTGAGAAATTACTCTCTCCCTGCTGAATGTCACTGCCCCACCTAGAGGGAAATACCTTGACTATGGGGGGTGTGGGGCGATAACTGGCCTCATACTCAGTAATGTATGGCCCTACTTCCACAAAAGATAATACCGCATATGAAGAAGGCAGTAGTGGGAATATCTGTATGCTTAATACTTTTATTTTTATTTTTAATACTTTCCCTTGGGTCCCAGAACCTCCATTACCAGCACATATCTGCTGAGTAAGTGAATAGGTCCTACCAGAGAACCCCATTGTGGCTCCTCCTCTTTATCAGGTTAGACATTGAAATGTATTGTTATTGCTGGCCGATCTCCTGTGACAAATTGTCATTTCTTTAAGAAATGTTTAAAGCTGTTCAAATAAAAAATAAAATTTGAATTTTGCATAAGAACTGTTTCTAGTAAAACAATTGCCTCAATGCTGGAGAGGGTAGGACTAAGAGGCATTGATGCTTGTTCATTTCTTCATTTGAGAAATCGACCCAAACTCTTTGAAAGTCTTCCTTTGAAAGCTAAAGCTGTTTCGCATGATCAGGAAAGCATTCGGATAACAACTTAAATTTTCTTTAAAACATAAATAGGACACCTGACCCCACTTTAAGTATTAATTATCCACCCACCCCTAATTATTCCCATCACATACAAGCAATAATCTAGAATGCACATTTGCCAAGAAGCAGATTTTAAATGAGGAGGTCCCAAGAGACAAAAAAAAAAAAAATTGAGGCTGGAACACTGGCTCAGTTCTCAATGTTCCTGGGAGGATACCCTCAGCCTCTCATCGCTCCATGTGGCAAACTTAAGTCATTTTTCAACTGTCAGATCTTGTTCTCATTTTATCAGTCAAAGGCAGCTTGGCTCCTAACCCTTTCATCCACCAGAAGAATTGGAATTCAAATCAACACCTACAAGTGTGATGTATTGGGCTATGGGAATGATCAGTAAGATTTGGGGTATCTTTTCAAAGTTCCTGCATCTGGGAGAAAGCATCCCGCAGGTTGCCACAAAGCAGCAGGCAGGGAAGAGCAACAGATACCCGGAAGCCACAGCCCCCTGTTCCCCACTCCCCACCCCCTGCAGCTACACAACGATTTTCTTTTGTTTCCAAATGAAGGCTGAGAATTTTGAAAGCACCAAGGCTGAATGATTCAGGAGCAGGCATATCTCTTCAATTCCTCTTGAGTAGGTTGCCTGACTGTGGGGAATAGATTTGACCTTTGGGACCAATATCATTTTTCCTTGATCTCTGTGCATCCGCACTATGGAACATATACACACCTCAGTTCCTGCAGTAGTAGATGCTGAAGTCTCTGTGCAGCCCCACTATGGGACACAGACACACCTCAGTTCCTGCAGTAGTAGATGCTGAAGTCTCTGTGCAGCCCCACTATGGGACACAGACACACCTCAGTTCCTGCAGTAGTAGATGCTGAAGTCTCTGTGCAGCCCCACTATGGGACACAGACACACCTCAGTTCCTGCAGTAGTAGATGCTGAAGTCTCTGTGCAGCCCCACTATGGGACACAGACACACCTCAGTTCCTGCAGTAGTAGATGCTGAAGTCTCTGTGCAGCCCCACTATGGGACACAGACACACCTCAGTTCCTGCAGTAGTAGATGCTGAAGTCTCTGTGCAGCCCCACTATGGGACACAGACACACCTCAGTTCCTGCAGTAGTAGATGCTGAAGTCTCTGTGCAGCCCCACTATGGGACACAGACACACCTCAGTTCCTGCAGTAGTAGATGCCGAAGTCCTAAGTACACTGTGAATTTAGCTGAGAAACTGTTTGTGAGTGGTACCCAGGGAGAAGAAAAGCAAAGAACAGAGCTTGTGAAGACTTTAAGGGGCAACATGCCCCTTCACCCATGCCTATTCCTAACCAAGGCTCTTCAAATTCTGCCTCAAAAATCCTACCATGCTCTCACACTGAGCCAAAGGTAAATATTAGTGTCTGTACCACCCACTCCTGCATTTAAATCACCCTGGCAAGCACTGTTTGGAAGTGGGTTCTTTTCTAGTTTTATGGAATCACAAGGAAACATGCCAGATCTTGAGGAGTCAACATGATGGAGGCAGGAGTGCTCACTGGGTAGACCCGGTCCCACGGAAAGGCATGAAGACTTCTGAAGGCCCCGAGCATTCAGGGCCCTTCCTAGGCCATGGTGCACCAATCCTGGCACAGATCATAGATGGAGTCTGCAGATAATTTTTCTTTTCTTCTACATCCATTTTTTTTCCAAAATGAGGCACCTGCTTAACAAGAAGCAGGCGTGAGACTCCCATGTCTGACTGTTCGCTGCTTTGTCCAAGTGCCTACTTTTCCTTCCCCCTAACTTCAGAGCCAGCTAAGTTTAATCCCATCAGTTCTAATTAGAGGTGGCAACTACAGGCTCTCCCAGCGAGGCCTTCTAGAGGCCCCCAGGCCTTTAGCAAAAACAGTCATCCTTTTATCATTTTTTGTCATTCCCTCAGCCCCTACAAAGAGTGAAAATCTAGTATTTAGAGAGCTCAAAATCACCTCTAGAGCCATGTGCTAAAATGTAAGAGGAAATTTTAAGCATATGTGAATCAAATTCCAGTGAGAAATCTGTGCAAATGCGCCAAGCACATTTATTTTTCTTAACCTACCAGGGAATTCGGTGCACACTGAAAAACAAAATTCGTGAGAGCAACAGTTTTTGAAACGTCTCCTTGACAGTGAATAATTGCTTGGGGCCTCTCCAGTTGGTTCCAGCTCGTGGCCATACAAGGAAATATAAAGTCTGAACTGTCTGTGTGGTTAGACTAGGAAAAGGAAGTGAACATTAGGGAAAGTCAGGTTGTCTACATGGCGTGACACTGCGTGAGGACTGTGTGATGAGCATGTTGTTTAAAGCAGGCACCGACAAGCACCAGGTGAGAGACGGACTAGGGTAGCATACAGAATGGGGTGCAGCCAGGATCCCAAAGACTGTGCAGCGCTCACATGTCCTAATGGGATGGTTACAGTGACCTGCCTCGGGGACTAATCATGAGCTCCATCTGAACTAGGGGCGAGATCCGGCATGCACTTTGTCTTGGAGAATACAACCTCTTTGGAGAGATGTTCTAGACTGGCCAGCGGTGCTACTTACCCGTTAGCCTTGTTAAACCCACATTTCTTGGTATAAACTGGGCCCCCAAAGAGTAACAGCACTGTCACTCCAGAGGGAGTACCATTGTGACTTTGTCACTCCATGCCTTATACCTGTCAGGAACACGGCTGTTCACGCCGTCATGAATTCCGTTTCTTTGGAAATGTCTAACTCCTCCGAGTAGAGGCAACCAGAGGAACTTGAAGCTACTAAGGAAAAAGCCTGGGTATGTGAATGGCAGCAAATGAACACGCGGGATTTCAAAACTTGTGCCGCATTCATGGGAAGCTAGAAGAATATGCCTTGATATTCCAGTTTTTAAGAGCATGTGAAAGCTGACAAGAGCTTGGCTATCACCCAGTTAAGTAAGTGCCTTCTGTTTGCTGTATAAGGCTGTTCTTTGATGGAGGGAGGTATTGTCAGGCTCCAAGTCTGTGTTTTTAATGTCACCCTTTTCCTCTGGGGCTACGACATTATGATCCTTGATAAAACCACATGGTCTCTGTGTCCCTGTCCCTTTTGATGGAATGTGTGTCAGCGGTCTGGAACTGTGAGCTTCGAATGTGTGTGCGCTACAGTAGCTGATGTATCCCCTGGGTGACTGGCACAGAGCAATGTCTGGGCGCCGCAAAGGGCACGGATGGGCAGAAGGGAGAACAGTAATGATTCCTTTAAATGATACAATTTTATGCCATTATAACTCAAAAAGCTTCAATTTAAAAAAATCTATATTCTCATCAAGCGTTTGGAATACCAGCCCTATACAGAACACCTGTATCCTCTGGCTGCAAAAATGTGGGCCCCCGCTGTGCCAACACAAGAGGCACCCGACTCTGCTACCAATCGAATGGAGGGAGCCTTTCATTTTGCCCAGCTGGAAACGGCAGCCAGATCTATCAGTTTGCTCTCTGTTGCTTTGGTAAATACTATGACCAAAGGTACTATGACCATAAGCAACTTGGAAAGACATGGTTTCTTTCTCTTCTTCTTATTCCTCCTCCTTCTCCTCCTCTCCTCCTCCTCCTCCTCCTCCTCCTCCCTCTCCGCTATGATTCAGTTGGTGGTGTTTCCCTACAGCTGAAAACAAGTATCCAGAATCCAATGGCCTCATAGCTACCAGATACACACATTCATTTCTTCATCCTTTGATAACAAACTTGGTCTTGAGTAGCCAAGTGCCCTTTTCAAATGAAGAATGTTTACCACACAGGGATATGACAATGGGTCTTGAACCAAATCAAGACTCCTACAAGTTCGCCATGTCAGTGGCTGAGCAGATCATTGCTTCCTAGAGCTGTCAGCATTCCTGATGGAAAGCTGTCTTTGCCCATGATGGTTAGAATTGGTCATCAACTTGACTGCATTGAGAAACACTAACGACTTTGCAAAGAGCACTTCTAAGTGTGCCTACCAGGGCATTTCCAGAGACAATTAGACAATGTGGGCTCTGGCCCAGTGCTTGACTTAATCAATTGATAGATTTACATTTTTCAGAGGCCATTTGGAAGTAGTGGGAATGATGTATAGGGACTGACTAGAAGTGGAACACTGGGCGGGGGAGGGGGCATCCTTGGAAGCTATATGAGACCTTGGCCACTTCCCGGCACACTCTCCCTTGGATTACTGTATACCACCCGGGGAAGGGCCACCTCTTCTGTGTGACTCTGATATCATGGTGTTCTGTCTTCCTACAGACCCAGAGTTATTGTAATTGGGGGTTATGCCTGAAACCTTTGGACACATGAGCCAAAAGAAAAAGTTCTTCCTTAGTTGTTTGTGTTAGGCAGTCTGTCACAGAGATAAGGATGCTAACACATTACCATTCAATGGGGCTAGCATGGGGATGAGTGTTATTGGAACCCAAGGGCCCTTTGGTTCTTTCAATATTGCCAACTGAGTTATCAGATTTAACAAGGGGCAATCTCAGTGTCACGTAAGTGAGATTACTGAGTACCTCTTCCCTGTGGGAATGAAGGTTCAAGTCGCCCTACTGGGAGACCTTGTACTGGGGATGCAAATAAGACTGGGATGGGAAGTGGGGAGGAAGGGACCGAACTGGGGGGGGCAGTCTTGTGGTCAGTGTGAGGACTGTAGCAAAAAGCTAGTACTGCAACTAAGTGAGGTCACTGTCAAGGAGGCTCCCAGGGTCAGGTGCCAACAAGCTTCAAGTAGTCATAGAAATCTGATGATTGCCATTTCGTGGGCCTTGAAAGCTATCTACTGACATTTAAGTCAACTTAGTTTGAGTCGTAAGGATCCATTCGAGATCCACCGAAGAAACAGCCAGCACAGCTGCCTTGAAGTATGTGACACTGCCTTCACCCTGGCCTCCTCTGGCTCACAAAGGGAGAACTGCTCCGGGAGCAGAGTGTGTGGGTGTGTGCGGGCAGAACAAATAGGGTAAGTCCAGGCTAGCATTCCTAATGCCTCCTCAGGTCTTTGATTTCCCTGCTTCTAATGCAGCAAAGAATGCATGGCCTCTTGATGTTATTCACCACGGGCCAGCCTTCAGACCAGATCTGAAGCATGCCCCCAGCACCTGTTAGATCTGCAGCCAGCATGTGCCTGGAGATGGGACCCACAGGCTTTGACCAGGGCAGACATATTGTCTTTGTAGTGTGATCTAACATTTTGTTTCATCTTACTCTGTTGAGTACTGTCAGAGTGTGCAAATACTTTCCAGGTTCTGGTTGCATAGCAGAACATCTCTCCATCTCCACTGGAAAACCGTGTTCCTTGAATCTGAAGGTTGAAGCCCAAAAGGACAGGTTACTAGGGCTGAGTACCACACAGCCAGGGCCTTGAGAAGTATTGTTCCGACTACATGGTCTGGTTTCTTATAAATCTAACTCTCATCTTTATACATTCTTTGTTACGGAGGTGAACTAGAATCCTGAAGAATAGTAAACTTGTCACCAAAAAACAACTGCCAACTTTTGACCACCAGGGAAGTGGGGTCACTTGAACTAAGTGGCTGGGCTAAGACTGGGAGAAGGATGGTGGAAGGTTTGTATGTCCTCTAAGCCCACGTTGGGTGTGGTGACAGCACAGGGAATTCATGTGTGGTTCCAAGGCACAAATAGCCCATGAGTAAAACCCTACAGACTTCCAGCTCTGTGTGATAGAGCTGAAACCACCTGAACAGTGGCCGCTCAGACATCACAGAAGTACTCATATGGCAAAGGTCTCTCAAGCAGCAGAGTGGCTTTCAGAGCCTTTATGCAGCCATGATGAAAGACGTACTGTTCCTCCGAGAGGGCCAAGCTAGACAAAAAACAAGTATGGGGTGTGACGGTTCATAGACCAGAGGGAGACAGAGCCTTACATCCCTTTCATACCCTTGACTTGGGACACTGTATGTGTATGAAAAATGTGAAGGCCAGTTGCTAAAAGCAGTGAGGCGGTGGAGGCAACATCACACGCACAGAAACGCTGAAAGCAACGTGTGGACATAGCTTCTGGTTATGGCTTTGTGCGATGTTCTGAGTCCATAGGGTCAGAAAAACAATTTATGTCTTTGTAAGTCTCCTGGAAATGATTTAAAACCAAGGTTCCTCATTCCTTTGCCATGCCACTTTCTATTCTGCTCAATAACTAGAGAGAAGAGCCTTTGTTCATGAGGAGAGATCAAAACTCTCTGGAGTAAAGCAGACTCACTCTTGAATTAAATGACACCAAGGGTTGGTTGTTCCTCTTTATGTGGCATAGCTCTTCCGTGGTTAAGACATTTTGTAAGTTGCCTGTTGCTGGCGTAAGGCCATCACATCCAGCCGTCACATCTGTTCTGGTGCATGTGAAATGGAGAGGTGAAAATGCAGCCTTGTTATCTCCTATGCCAGAATTACATTCTATGATGAGGGCTTAGGGTGGTCATGAGTGCTGCAAATGGGTCACCAGGGTTTGGTGTGCATGAGCCTTGAACAGGAGGTGTCCCGGTCACTTTGGTCATACATTCTGATCCTAGGTTTAGTGTACCCAGCACTGCCACTGAGAAGCCCCTGGAGTGGCTGCAGGAAGGCGCTGATCAATATGAATCAGGGATGTCACTCGTGTACCTGGGTATAAGGAGTGTCCTCCCAATAGGGACCCTATAGTGAAAATCCCATAGTTCACGGACATCCTCACAACACACATGACAGGATGCCTGAATTTCCCCACCCTGGTCTTCTGTCACTTTTTCCTCTAGATTTATTCTTTCCCATTCTTCATCAGTCCGGCTGAACAACAAATCACAGGCCCTAAATGAGTGTGCATTCACACCCTAGTCCATCTTTCCTTCCAGGAAAGGAGTCAATACCACCTGGAATTCAGCTTTGTGGTCTTCCCAATACTATGTATAAAAAAGGACATAAACTGTGGTAGCCCTAGTCTCAGTAGCAAGTGTGTCTAGAGCACCCACTGTAAACCACCTTTGAAATGGTCTTCCTTGGTAAGACTAGCCCTAGGGAACTTTTCACAGTGGCTTGCCTGTGAAATTGGAGTAAATACATCAGGATAAGTATATACAGAACAGGAACCCAATATAGACAGTATGTGTTCCTACATGGCCCCTGTGAGCCTGCTCACTCCCCTATACCACCTCTGAATGTGGAGTAATATCACACACCCAACTTGGCAGCTTCATAGCACAAAGAATACCCCATGCATAGCGGAAAGTTCAAGTTAAATGGTTAACTTGATGTCCCATGGTTTGTTTAGGTCAGGCTCTATCACCCAAATCAGAGGATAATGGTTACATTCCAAAATAGGGAATAACTTTGTTCAAACCCTGTCACCATATAGGTTCACACAACAGCATCATGGTACCAGCAGGGCACCATGGTTATATGGGATAACAGAGAACTTGAGTCACGATGCCTTCCAGATCAGCAAAGATAGTTTCTTATATCCCCTGCCTCGTAGAATACTAGGATGGGAGGATTCTCTTCCAGGAGCCTTGCATACTTACTCTGTGAAATTATTGCTCTGGATCAGCTGTTATTCCTGAAGTATAATTAAGCTGATGTAACTCACCATCGTTTTCCCAGATGTATGTGTCTTCAATGTAGACAAATCTTTCATGTTAAATGGGCTTATGAGGTGGACAAACAAACACACACACACTCACACACCCTACTGAATCTCTCAAGTCTTTGATGCCCATGCCCTGCCTGCCAATGTCTTTGGTCTGTAGTTTCAGAGTGAATGGGTCTGATCAGTGAACTCTCCTAGACCCTTCTTGCAGTCCCAGACTTCACTGATGCAGGCAGGTCACTAATGTGTCAACTGAGTAGCTCCTGTTCCACCTCCATAGTTAGGAAATAACAGATGGGTTAAAGGTGCATGACGGACCTGCCTTCAGCTTAAGCCTCTCATTGGAAGATTGGTTCTATCTAACCAGAGACGTTAAATCTACTTCAGGGCTTCACATCTCTCAGGGTAATTGTTGAAAGCAGACAAAGGTCTCTGGCTCAGTGCCCTCTCCCTCCTGACACACTAGGCTTCTGTGGAGAAACACCATAGACTGGTTTGTCCAATTATTTCTCAAAGTTCTGGAATCTATCGACCCAGGGCCAAAGTGTGGGGCTTGCACACATTGTTGGTGTCCTTCTTCTCACAGTCACTTGTGATTGGAAGAGAATGGGGCTCAGTTCTCACATCATCAGGGCATGAGTCCCCTCCTGAAATCACCACCAATGGTCTCACCTCGAATACCACCATCTTGGGAATTAGAAGCTCAACAGACGAATTTTGTGATGATGGAAACATCCAGCCAGATCAAAGCCTATGTTCTTCTCTTGCATCTCAGGAGGAAGGGCTCTGAGACAAGCTGCTGGGGCCAGTTAGGGGAGTGACAGGGTTGGTGGAGGATCATGCTGCACTCCAGAGACAAAGGCTCTTACACACAATCAGTTACTGGCCCTGTTCCCTGCCCAGCTTGTTCCCTCCTTCCTTTTGCTTATTACCCAAGTTCATTCCTGGGAAACTTCTGGACCTGGATAACGACAGATTTCTGGTGGTCCTCTCCTAGCAGACAAAGGGGTGGAACCCGTGTGATTGAAGGTAGACCCTGATTCCATTGCCACAATTACAATACCATGGGTAGATGACTGTGAAGGCTTGTGTGCCAAGCAATTGTAAAGGTTCAAGAATTACACAGCAGCAATGGTTACACACAATTCTGAGTGCACTGGAAGTTACTGAATTGTACAAATGCTACAGTTGTGAATTTTAGGATATGTAAATTTCATCTCCCTTTTTTTTCCTTAAAGTCACTTAGACAGTTCCTAAAAGGGCCTTTGTTTGACAGGGAGTCTGTCTTTGTATCTGCATAATGACAAGACTTATTCAAAAGGAAATGCCATGTTCCCTCTGACTAAGACATCTCCAGATCATGTGGTAAAGAATATGATACAAATCCCTTCAGAATGGGCAGTCTGAGATGGACTTGGAGCACACATATTGTCTTCCAGGACTGGGGAGGCTTAGAAGAACTGAAAGTTTGTGGCCATCATGGAAAAACTCTTGAGAACGTCTGCTGACTCCTACAACTGCTGGCCAAAGGTCACTTCTGTTTGGTAAATCAGTTGATTCATGCCCATGTGGAAGTGAGACACCTTTAGTGGGGCCATCTGCCTGGCTCTGAATGAACCAGCCTGGATACAGAAATGCCAGCCTTAGAGAAAGCAAAACTCTAATTTTTGGGTTGGCACCAAGAACCCTGAGTTAGCTAATTGCCTCCAGTGATTTGCTGAGTGGAAAGGGAAGCCCTGCAATTTTGTAGAAAGAAATAGTACTATATGACACTGTTCTGTGTGTGTGTATCTATGTATGTGTGTACAAAAAACAGACCAAAGAAACCATGTGAACCAATGAGTTTGATTAGGGTCACTTACAGGAGTATGGATGAGGGGTTACTTACAGGGACATAAATGACTCAGAGACAGTTGCATCACCAAAGCCCACCCCAACATGGGTGACAGCTCACAAAAGCTGGTAGGTAACCTGGCATACACTGCACATCCTTGCAGGTAGCTCAGTTATGTTGCATTTAGTCCTTTCCAGGTGTTTCAGTTGCTCTGAGCCCTTTTCCAGTTATCTCACATTCTCTGAGACTATCCCTCAGCTGTCCTTGCAGCATATAGATGAGCTCTGAGAGAGAAGGGCCTAGTGAACCTTGTCAGTTTCAGGGACATCCTGGAGCTACTTGGAGTTTACTTCCTGAACTCAATGAGCTTTCCTACAAGATGGAATGTTTCATCTTCCCTACAACATCCTGTTGTTTCACTTCCCTGTAAACATCTGGATTTTAATCTGGATAGGATGGCTATATGGCAAACGCACATGGAGATGTGAAGGGCTACTGTTTAATGCAACCAAAACTTTACACCAAGGAAGAGACAAATGATCTACGCTAGAAGAAATTTTCTACCCTCAGATTAACCCACTGCAGCCTCTGAAAAGTGAGCCAGTGAGTCCGGGAGCAGTGTGCCAGCTTGCAAGCAGGCTTGACATTCAGAGTTCCTCAAAGGGGTTTGTAACTATTCACACCCACAGGAGTTCAGCCCTAGGAGAATACCCTGAGGGAGAATGCACGGTTTGCACCTGGTTACATTGCTACACTGATATTGAAGCATCAGGCCCCTGGTGCTTCTTCTTCAGTGGAACCAGAGCAAGCAGCCAGACACAGCTGGCCCAGGGAGCGACTAGTAAGGCTTCTTGCCTTGCTCTGGCCTCGTCGTTCAAAGCCTGACCTTTGATGTTTCACCCAGTAGTCACATAGTACTGAAATGTGTGTCCAGGTGTGGCTTCAATGACCTATGATGAAACACAAACTCTCAACATGAATGAACAAATGAGCTTTACAAAGACAGAAAGATGGGGACACAGCAGGAAGGTCAGGCCCTCACAGGCCTCTTTGCAGAGTCCCTGAAGACTGTTACACCCAAAGTCTGGAACCCAAATCACCACCTCAAGACCAACTCCGATGCAAAAACAGCCTTTATTTGCATGTTAACTCTGTTCATTCTGTCTGTTCAATGTGGTGGCAGCAGAGCAGGAGAGACCCAGAGCAGAGAGGGAAGGGGGTTTATATAGTAGCCAGGCAGGAGGGAGGGACTTGAGAAACTTCAAACACGCCTAGATACAGCCTTGGGATTGGCTCACGCCTGGACTGAGTTGATTGGCTGCCCTGTATCTAGGCCTTGCAAGCCCTGTGGATGGTGATTGGCTGCCCCCGAGAAGTGGCACCAGTCTAGGGGAATCCCCAGCTTGAGGAGATTCCAAACACAGGAGGGAATTCCAAGCATGCTGGCCTGGGATTGGCCAGTTTTTCTAGCTCAGGGATTGGCTAGTTTTGAATCAGGGGCAGAGATAGCTGATTCCAGAGACAAACTATGTCACTTTCTATGGTTCTTTTTGGCTTTCTGGCACCAATTTCTTTTATATGTCCCAAATCTAGGGGTTTAGTGTGTTGTTTTGGTGCTAGTTTTGGAGTTGGGGTGTTTATCCCTGACTCTAGGCTAAGGAATAAAGTGTCTCTTTTGCTGGCTCAGGTCCCAAATCCATGGTGTGTTCCTTTCACTGGGTTGGGGCTTGGAGCTAAGACCTTCAGGGTCTCTAGGGACTGCAGATCAGGCTTTTCCTAGGGCCCAGGTTTCTCAGTGGTAGCACAAGCCTTTAATTTCAGCACTTGGGAGACAGACAGAATTTGTGAGTTTGAGGCCAGTCTGGTCTATAGAGGGAGTTCCAGGATAGGCAGGGCTACATAGAGAAATCCTTTCTCAAAAACCAAAACAAAACAAAGATTTCCTAGGGAGAGATAAAGATAGTTTGACCTTAGAGACAACCCAAAGGCAGAGGTTCTCAATCTGTGGGCTGTGATCCCTTTGTAGATTGAATGACGGTTTCATAGGAATTGCCCAAGACCATCTGAAAACA
This sequence comes from Mesocricetus auratus, assembly GCF_017639785.1. Taxonomy (NCBI): domain Eukaryota; kingdom Metazoa; phylum Chordata; class Mammalia; order Rodentia; family Cricetidae; genus Mesocricetus; species Mesocricetus auratus. The sequence goes on along the minus strand of NW_024429202.1, from coordinate 35,828,226 downwards.
CAGACACTTACATTACAATTCATAACAGTGGCAAAATTGCAATTATGAAGCAACAAAATAAGTTTTATGATTGGAAGTTCACCACAACATAAGGAACTGTATCAAAAATTAGCAGCATTAGAGACGCTGAGAACTACTACCCAAGGGGTCATGACCCACATTTTGAAAACCCTGGTCTAGACATACCTGCTGGCCGGCTTCCAGTATGAAGTGCCTTCATCCTTGCTCTTATCCCAAGAGTACAGTTCATGAAGCTGTTGTTGGCATGTGGGTGGTGGTAGAGAGGATGAGAGAGAGAGAGAGAGAGAGAGAGAGAGAGAGAGAGAGAGAGAGAGAGAGAGAGAGAGAGAGAGAGAGAGAGAGAGAGAGAGAGAGAGAGAGAGAGAGAGAGAGAGTTGACGCTGCAGTGGTCTTTCAAAAAGAATGTCCTGTTGATGTTCAGGTACTTAAAGGAGAGGTCCCAGCATCTCCTCCCCATCACTCCTGCATGCACATTTGGCCTCCTCTCCCCTTCCTCTTATTTGTTTCTCTTAAAATGTCTGTTTGATTGACATGTAAAACAAGCTATTTAAAATTAAAATAATAAAAAATGTCTGTTTGAGTATCATAGTGATTTTCTGTGGCTCTCTCTATTTTTACTAGGGTTGATCTGTCTCTCTGTCTCTGTCTCTGTCTCCTTCTATCTCTATCTCTGAAAAACATTCCCAGGCCCACAAACCACTCTGTGACTGACTGTACAATTTTCTACCCAGTTCTATTTTGTAAACTTTCCTATTTTACTTTCCTATTAAACAACTCCCATGTCTTTTGATAACCATCACCCAAAATATTTCCTAGAGATTCCAGCATACTATAACTATATATCACCCATCATCTCTACTTTTTGCATGGATATATTCCATGGAGTACTAATTTCTTATTATTTACGATTGTGTTACCCACAGAGGGAATTGAAACTATGGGGTTTAATTCTATAGTTTTCTGAGATTCACAGCTTGCACTAATCAGTAATTGAGGATAGAGATGGTCCCCTACTCTCAATAGCCTAATGTTCCAAGCTTGCAATAATATGAAAAGTGACAGTCACTTCAGATTTTGAATGCAAATGTTTTCCTGGACTATTACTGTACAGGCTGGTCTTCTCTCTTGATTCTGGACAAGAGCAGCTAGCCACAGTGCCCTGTCAGCCCGGCCTCTCATGGGGACATAGGCAGCTCTGTGTGCTAAACTTGGATGACAGGAGGCTTGGACAGATTCTGTGTATTTTTGTGTATGAAGTACAGGGAACAGCTGCACCTACTTATTAAAAGCTGTTTCTCATTCGTTCCTATCAACTCAACAGTGGGATGCTTACTTCTGACAGTGCTGGAGTAAACTGCCGCAGGCCAGTTTACTCACTGTGCCTAACTAGAGATGCCAGACAAAAGTGAAATACATTTCAAGTAAATAGCTCCAAGAGAGGGGAAGCCCAGGAGAGTGCCCACCATTTGATCTTATTTCTTGAGGATGTTTGCCAGTGAGACCACAGACGCTGAGAAGCACATATACCTCCACAGGAGCCCAGAGGAGTAGAAGCCAACAACCAAAGCTGTTTTCACCAGAAATCTAGACACTAGCCATGTTTCCAGTGCAGACCCCAGAAGGGCGGCTAATCAGCAGTACCACTACCAAGGAGGCAAAGCTGTAATCGCCTCAATTTATCGCTAGTGATCTACTGGTGGTCTGTAAAAATAAACAAGAAGTCCTTTCTGGATGACTATACCGTCACAGATACTCCCAAACTTACTATTATTACAAACAAACAGTAGCTTGGATTTGTATTTTTTAAAAAGATAAAAAACACAAAGAGAAATAGACACTGGGCTTTTTGTTTGTTGTTTGTTTGTTTTTGTTTTTGGGTTTTTTTTTTTTTTGAGAGACTCAGAGGAAAGGCACCCAGTCATTGGGAATTACAGCAAACTGAACGTGGACTTCTCTTCAGAAGTATGGATGCCAGAAAACAGGAAAAACCAGTTCTGCTGACCATTATGGTTTTAATCTGAAACATCTCCCAAATTCGATTTGCTGAAGTCTTGGTCGCCAGATAAGGGGTTCTGAGGATATGATTGGGTCAAGAAAGCTCTGACTTCATCAATGGGTCTTTGATGATGCCAAAACCCAGAGGGCTTATTAGGAAGAGGGATTGGTTGGATAAATCAGTTCACTGGAGACATGTCTTTGGCAAGTAGATTCTCTCTGGTTGCTTACTGGCTTTCTGCTTCAGGGAGCAGGAGGTGAGCATCTTTATTCAACCTCAGCCTTGGGCCATGATACTCCACCTTACCATAGACTGAAACCTGTGAAACTGTCAGTCAGAATGAAATTTTCTTCCTTTAAAATTGCTTCTCTCATGTGCTTTGGCCCAATGGCAAGAAGACACCCAATACAATGATATGGATAAATCTTAGAAAAACAAAATTTGACAAAGCAGAAGAAATGTGTTGTTGATGAAAAGGAAAACCACTCAAGAGATGGTCAGGGCTCCCGCACCTGTTCCACAGGAGTCTGTAAACTTCTCTCTTCCTCAAGATCAAACAAAAGCAGAAGGAAAGATATAATACTACAAACTCAAGTTTGCATGGAACTACTAGACACAAATTATTCCAAGATGCTGAAATATTTCAAAATAATGTCAAACATCAATGCCACATAAAAGGGAAAAAAACCTAGGGAACCACGATCAAATGGGAAAGAACCCAAAAGAGACATATCACCAGCCCAGGAAAAGATGGAAAAAATGCAAAATGTGTTTCCACTGAATTTGTACTGTGTTCATACCATCATAAATCCAAAACATCCTGAGACTGCCTTAGAATGAAATTTTAAAAACCCTTCTTAGCTTATCTGAAATACAAATCTACTTGTGAATTCCTTCCCATCTTTTTAAAATAACCAATGCAATTAAAACAGTACACTGCACACATACTGCATGGGAGAAGGGACAATTTTTACCTAACTGCTGTCCCCGGGATAGCACCTCACCCATAATAATCTGTCATTGCTCAATCTTCAATCAATGGGTGAACAGGAAACACTTCCATGGAAGGCTGTATCTTCTACCTCTAGGGCTTGGGGACTTGATTATTAAACCAACTCAATTTCGAGGTGGCAACACAGAAGATAAAAGAAGAAAAAACTGACTCTTGGTGTCATTTACAAGAAAATGTGAGCCTGATTTGTTCTGAAGAGCTCTGAGCTGGTCTCTTGAACAAAGGCCATCCCATTCTGTTTATTTCTTGAACAGCACAGCAAACACGACAAGGACAAGGACATTTTGTCTTAATTGTTTTTTATAGTAGTCTCATAATGGAGAATTTGTTTCTCTGACCCTATCGACTCAGAACATGATGCAAGGACCCTGCCAGATATTATCAATCTATGCCCACACATTGCTTTCAACATTGCAAGGAGGGGCTCAGCACCTCACTGCTTCCCCCAAATGGTCATAGTTCTTGTCCCCACATCTTTTGCACAGATACATCTCTCGCTTTGAGCCTGGCGTCAACAGATCATGAAAGGGAAATGGAGCACATCGTCCCTCACAGTGTCCAAGGCATAGTAAGACTGAATACATTGCTTGTCTTAAAGGTCAGTCAATTCTGAAGAGGTCAAGTGCACCAGAATTAAGCAGGACAGTGACAAAGATCTCCAAGCACACTATTAACTTGTTTGTGGGTTGGGTGAAAGTTTGATATATACATGGCAAGCTATAAACAGCATTTCTTAGGAAAGTCATCCACAGTTGCTTCTCCAGCATCCACTGACCTGGGTTTACAGATCTCTCCCCTTACATTGAGGAGGTGTGTCAACACACCTAAGTTCCAAACTGGAAAAGCATGTATATAAAAAATAGAAACAATAACATTGTTATGCACATCTTTCCTAAATGTTCTTTTCATGAAGCAAGAAAATTGGACTTAAAAAGCAAGGAGGAACTGTATAATTTGACTGTCCTCTGGTCATTCCAGACCCCATATAAAAGCTGACATGTGGGCAAATACAATAGCCTGGGATGCATGGTTAAACCTCATTAACTACCATATAGGTATGAAGTCTTACGGCTCTCACGTTTTCTGTTTCCATGTTTTGTTTCTTAGTGTTACCTTATTACCCAGAGAATGCTAGCCAATGTGAATAGTAGTGCAAATTCATCTTGACTCAACTTAGAATTAAAGACTTTTCCAAGGCAAATTAATAATCACGATGTCCTCAGGCACGTTCAACCCTGGGCATGCAGGATTTTTGTAATAAAAATGTATCTGGATTGAGTGCTTCTTAAGCACAAATTTGGTAGATGACAATAAGTTTCAATGTCAAAGGTCAGACTGGCTTGCAAGCTAACATTTCAGAAACATAAGGATGGGGTCATGTTACGGACCATGGCTCATCTGTTGTCCAGCTGGACATATGGTGAAGGGACATATGGTGAAGGGACATATGGTGAAGGGACATATGGTGAAGGGACATATGGTGAAGGGACATATGGTGAAGGGACATATGGTGAAGGGACATATGGTGGATGCCCACTACTTCAACCAGATGCCCAGGGTTTCCCCAGAACAGATGTAGGATTATTAGTTCCACATGCTTCTTGACTTCTGGAACACAGGGGTCCAAGGCAGCTTCCATGAGTCAGAAACAGCCTCAGTGTGGGGTGTGGGAGTGGAAAATCACAAACCCACTGGGCACTTCCATCTTTAGTCTATGTGATACTATCTGTAGTCAGCAATTCATAGGTGGCCTAATCTCAACCATAGGTACATTTATTTTACTGCCGTATTTACAGGACACTATCTAGAAGTAGGCATGCTGGTCTCTGGCCCTTAAAATGTTTTGTCCCCTCTCCATGATCTTTCTTTGAGCCACTGGAGCAAGGGTTGAGTTGCAAACTGGGATTGCTCACCCCACAGACACTAATTCCCTACATTTTGACCTGTTTTGGATTCCTGTACTTGTCTCCATCTATTGTTAAAAAAATTCCCTAGGTGAGGGGGTAAGAGGTATACTTACCTGTGGATATAAGGATAGGTACTTAAAACACAGTTATAAATTACAGTATTTTTGGAAAATGTCAGTAGTTAAGTTTTCTTCTATGGTCTATGACCTCTCCAGGCACGGGGAATTGGCTACATTTATAATATTTTGTTGAAGCTGATGAACTCAGTGCAAGTCTGTAGGCTTTGTGAGAGGTTATTAGTCAATGGAGTAATATTTTTATACTCTATTAAAGTATATGTGGATATTCTTTGATAGTAATGGCTTTCATATTTTGTGACATGAAACTTCCTTGTCTGTCTTCTGTATTGGCACTTCACCCACACAAGATGCTGTAACATTAGGCGTTGGTTGTGTGGAAAATGCTGTTTCACTGAGTTACTTGGGTCTTTCAACTCACCACTGATCTCACCAGAAAAATCTGCAAGCACTAGGGAGCCATTCAAGTTTTCCAAATTTCCCATTTTTATTTAAGACTTTGGATATTGTTGTTGGCACCAATTATAACTACTTCTTTCTCTGAAGTGACATGCTCTGTTTATTTTTGAGAACATCTCTGCCAGATAGTTAATATTAATAGCCATGGTTTGTCTATTTCAAATAAAAATGGTGTTGAATACAGAAAATCAAAGTTTGGCAGATCAGTCGTCTAGGGATTCTTCCTAAGGACATCCAGCCATGGAGTACTGATACTGTGACTGGTATTAATGTATCAGTAGTTTTGCTACCACTGTTGCTTGAATATAGTGAGTCCCTGCTGAAATTGATGTTGAGGCTTGGTACCCAATGTAGCAACATCCAGAGGTGGTGATATCTTCACAATCGTAGGTCATGTGGGTTCTACTATTGCAAAGAGTGAGTGTGGTTCCCTTAAGATCAAGCTAATATGATAACCATAGGTTGTTGTAAAGAAAGTTAAGCTTCTTTATCTTCTGCTGGCTTCCTCTATGGTCATGTGACCTTGTCGACACCTCAGCCTTCTTCTTTCCTACTGTTCACAGGTCATTTATGACTCTCACGAGAAGCAGAGCATACACTGTCTCCTTTCAAAACCCTCAGCCAAAAGAAAGCTCTTTACTTTCTAAACTAAGCATCCTTGGGTATTCTGTGATAGCAATGTAAAAGAATCTACAAGAGCTGCCATTCATTACTTTTGCAAAAGACAAATAATGACATTACTGTGGAAGTACTTTGATCCCTCCAAATTGCTGAAAGGTACCCATAGGTTCCACTTAATAAATGACCAGCCCACCATGCTGGGGAGGGAGTCAGAGGCCAAAAAGTAGAACTAGGTTCTACAATTCTTTCCACTTTGCTCTTTGGAAGAGCCTTTTTGCACAGCAGGTGTCATGAGAATGAAATTCCATTTGCCAATTAGGGCTAAAAGCATGTTCCTTTAGCACATAGTTGGCTTGTATCGAATAGACCTTCCTTTGGTGTGCTTATGGTCAAAAGAAAGCTTGTCCCCACCTCACCAACTCACCAATATTGAATGTTCCTGGTGCAGCACAAGTATAGGATCATAATATAAGATACAGCCCAGGCCCACTCATCACTGCCTGCTGTTAAGTTGCCAGAATAAAACAGACAAGGCAAGAAAATAACACAAGACAATACTTACTGCAAACTGTTACAACCCTTTTGGGAAAGGACATACATGTTCATGAGTTTCTAGAACCTGCTGGGCACCTAACACTTGTACTGGGCATAAGGGATTTGGGAAAATGAGGTAAGATCCTTCCATCACGGATTGTGCCTTCTAGGGCAGAGGACGAATACCAAGCAAGCATATAGCTGTGTCTCTGGATGATGGATTGTAGTAGTTTGAATGAGAATGGCTCCCATAGGCTCTTCCTTTTAAAATCTCCCAGTTGGTGGAACTGTTTGACAAGGATTAGGAGGTATGGCTTTGTCACTAGCGGTGGGCTTTGAGGTTTCAAAAGACTCCTGCCATTCCCAGTATGCTTTTTGCCCACTGCTTGTAGTTCATGTGCATTCTCAGCTGTTCCTGTCAGCATGCCTTCACTCTGTCATCCATGGACTCTAACCCTCCAGAACCACAGCCCCAATCAAACTTTTTACTTTTCTAAGTTGCCTTGGCCGTGACGCTGTATTGGAGCAAGAGAAAAGTAACTACTGCATGGTGCATGTAATAAAGAAAACTAAGGCCGGGTGGGACAGATGGAGATGGATTGAGGAGGGTGGTGTTTCAGGCACTGCACTCACATGTTAAAAGCGCAGCCAGGGACACCTTAAAAAGAGATGCATTCTGAATTGGCCCCCAAAGGAAATGACTCTATGATACTCGAGACAAGTTTCCAAAAGGGAAAATAAAGCAGAGAGGTGTGAGTGTCTGGACTGTGCATGGCCTATCCACATCAACAAGAAGTCCTGGACTGATGCGCTTAATAGATGAATGAGCAGAACACAGCTGAGTGGGAGATTCCAGAACACAGTGCTAGAGCCACTAGTGCAGAACTCTTTGAAGGGCTTACGTCAAAAAGCAGGTTCTGCATTCTGAGTGAGGTAACCCAGTCACAAAAAGAGAAACATGGCATGTACTCTCTCATATATGGATTTTAGACATAGATCTGGGGAGTGCCAGCCTACAATCCTATGGCCAGAGAGTCTGGGAAACAGAAACTTTATTTAGTGGCTGATCGAAGAAGAGGCAGACTCCCTTGGTTAAGTACTGAGCTGAACTCTAGAAAGCCAGTAACAGAGAGGGAGGACTGATGATCAAAGGGATTAAGACTGGGCTGGTTTAACCCCCAGAAACAGCTGACCAGACAAAGGTTAACTCTTGAATCCCAGGCATCCGCCTGGGAAGCCAGCATGGGACTGATCAAGACCCCCTGAATCTGGGTGTCAGTGAAGAGGCCTAGGGAATCTATTGAGCCTTGGGCAGCAGATCAGTACCCATCCCAAGTATACACACGGACTTTGGACTCCCATAGAACAATGTGAGGTGCACTCTCACCCAGAACTCTTGGGGAAGGGTCTAGGCCCTGCCATATATGAAATGACACACTATGCACACCCCCATGGAGGGCCTCACCCTCCCTGGAGAAATGAGGGGATAAGGGGGGGGAGGGCACGGGAGGAAGGGAGGGGATGGGAGAGGGACCTGGATCTGACTTGTGAAGCAACCTTGTTTCTTATCCAAATTTAAACTGGAAAATAAAATGAAAAAAAAATATGGACACTCTTTACATCAACTGGATTTATATAATAGTAATTGTATCTTGGTGTGTACCTTCAGTCATTTCTGTATTTGTTAGGTAATTATTTCTCTTTTTCAAAAACTGCATTAAAATAGTAGACCAATAAATGTATTTGTATTGGAAAAAAAAAAAGCAGGTTCTGACTAACTCAACATGGTGAATAAGCCTAAAGGCCAGTAGGGAGCCATCATCCACAGCTGCTTCCTGTCACTCACAAGCTCCATTACAGAAGTTCACGTGTCCTGAGACCTGGCCTCACCATGTGCCACTTGTAATTCTTAGAGCAAGTACTGCGACTCTGGCCTGTGGGGTTGTACCTTCCTCTGTACACTTCCTGCAGAGCTATGTGGACATTTTTAATATAGTCATGTGCACTAACATTCACTCTTTATGCCATCTTAGTGTTGAGTTTGTTCAAAGGGAGTTTACAGATCCTAGTGTTCTGTAGACATTCTTCCATGCTGATAGTTATTTCACATTTAAAGTTCTAAGTCCAGGGCTTGAGAGATGGCTCTATGCTTATGAGCATATGAGCCGGGTCTTGTAAAGGGCCCAGATCAGCTTCCCAGCACCAACATGCCTGCTCACAATCATCTGTAGATCCAATTTCAAGGGATCTCACACCCTCTTCTGACCTCAGATGGCTCCTGCTCATGCACGTGGTGCATATATATGAGAAATACACATGAAACATTTTTTAGTTCTAATACATTTGGGGGTAGATTTAACGTTAAGAGAGTGCTGGTGTTTTTTTCATTGGTCTCATCCATTTGTTAAATAGTTCATTCCTTTCCAACAGCTTTGACATTACCAAGAATGAAATTCCCTCGAGCATTTGGGGCTAATTCAGGACTTTCTATACTATTCCAATGATGTATGTATTCTCTTGCCAGGACCAAACTATTTTAATAATTTAAAGCTAAAATTCTAGATTTGTGATTCAGTGTCAGGATTTAGACTGATGATTTAATAATCAGTATCAGTCACACATGTTTTCTGACTTTGTAGAGGTGACCAAAAAATACCCTGGCCCCCTGGTCTGATGAAGACAAAGGCAGGGAGTGTTGTTCTGATACACACCTAGAGCTTCCTCAAGTCTCCAGAATATTCTGGCCACTGGTTAATGGCCCTAGCACCTTTTGAGCAGATGGAGTAAGGCTGGAAGTGGAGGACAAGCTAAGGGCTTTGGGGAAATCCTGACATTCTCCAACCTTTTTTCTCTAGTAAAGATTAACTCTCTATACAGACTCCAGTACACTTATCCTTCTGCTCTGGGGTGGGATGGGGGCATGGCACTTCCCTAAATAAAGCCATGGCCTGACATTTCTTGCTTTGAGTCTGGCAACAGTGCAGTCCTGGCCTGAACTTCTTTTCCCAAGCCCTGAAGCTCAGATGTGAGTAACATGACAACTGTATAATCTGGATAGCTGAGTCACCAAATAACCCTGATTGTATCCTTTGTTAAAATATAGGGATAAATTAAGCATTTTCTTCTCTCCTTTAAACAGGATACACCTCCCCCCAGGATAACTGCTGTGAACCATGCCTTAAAGAGACAGTAAGATTAACCAGGGAGGTGGAAGAGCATACCTCTAATCCCAGCACCCAGGAAGCAGAAGCAGGTGAATCTCTGAGTTTAAGGCCAGCCTGGTCTACAGAGTGAGTTTCAGGACAGCAAGGATACACAGAGAAACCCTGTCTTGACAGTCGAGAGAGAGGATGAGAGAGAGAGAGAGAGAGAGGGAAGGAGGGAGGGGAGGAGGAGGGAGGGAGGGAGGGGACGGGGAAGGAGGGAGAGGGAGGATTAAAACCCTTAGCTGCTGCTCTCCTCTTGGGAAAGCTAGGTGAGGCTAGGTGGGAAAAGCACATGAGTTGCCCAGGATTTAACTTCCTTTCATTTCCCCTCTAGACCCAGCTTCTAACTTACTGGACAGATGTGGTGAGAAAGGAGAAGAGCGAGCCTCAGCGGGTGTCAGGTGCAGGCTGTGAGTGAAGGCTTCGTGGAGCACTATGTTGAATTCTTTCAGAAGAAAATCAATAAGTAGCAAATAAGAGCGTGAAGATGGCAGCTGGTGACTCCCCCTCATCAATTGAAGGAGGTCACTCACACCTGCCTGGCAGTCACGCTGCTCAGAACAGAACGAAAAGGCTTAGCAGTCCAGAATTCCCTCTAACTAGTGCTGAGTCTCTATGGACATTCAGGGCACGGGGTGCACATTCCCTCCTCCTCATTTTGATAGCTTTTCCCAGCAAAACATTTTAGAAGTAGTTCCATCAGAGAGATTCAAGGCATTCAAGTTAAACCTAGGGTCAATAGAGTAACTCGGGATATTTCACCACACACACTCTCTCTCTCTCTCTCTCTCTCTCTCTCTCTCTCTCTCTCTCTCTCTCACAATGGAATTTCCAATCTTTTATGATCTGCAAGATTTGTGATCTAGAACCATACAATTCAGTTTTAAAATAGCACAAAAATCCCACACTGCCTTAACTACAGTTATGAATCTGCTTTGGGTCACATTCATTTGTGTTGTTACCACTGTATGCACGTGACCTATGGGCCAGAGGTTGGACATGCCTAAATGGGAATAGATTATAAGGTAGAGGAATAAGTAGATAAGAGAAATAGATGAATTAACAGACGAACGAACAATTATCCAAAGAAATTACAGACACTGATTTAGGAAAATAGATGAATTGATAGAAAGGTAAGGAGGTACATAAACCAGTTGGATGGATGGATTGTTGATAAAAGATGGATAAATAGATGATAGGCAGATGGAAAGACTAGATAGATTGATGATGGATAGATGGATGGATGGATGGATGGATGGATGGATGGATGGATGGATGGATGGAGAGATGGATAGATTAGATAGATGGCTGCTAGATGATAGCATTCTCTTGGTTTTCCCTATGCACTAGGCTGGAGAGAAAGATGGAGAGCTATGAAAGGATTCAGAGATCAATGAGAAGGAGGGAAGACAGCTGCTGCTGGTGGAAAGGCGATTCCACGCACTGTGGGGCAGTTGTGTGTTTAGAACAACCAATAATGTGGTAGGCTTTATCATCTGAGACTACATCTCACTCAGTAGCACAGGGCTCTTTGCTTCTGCTAAATATCAATACTATAAGAAGTGAAGAAATGCAGAACAGAAGCCTCCTCACGCAGTTTCTCCTGAATGCAAAACCCGCTCCCCAAGCTCCTCCCAGACCCACTGCTTGGAAGTTTACTGTTGTGCACTTTCAACCTTTGCTTGATTTCTTTGTATCCATATACAATACTCAGCAGCTCTTTGAAACATATCCACCATGTAACTGAAATGTGTCTGTATTGTATGTGTCCAGCTCTGGCTCTTGATTTTTACCCATTTGTAGTGTATAATTAAGCTGCAAACCATTATCCATTCTCCTGCTAATCTTAGATAATTGTAGAATAAGTTTCTAGTGTACAGACATATGAGTGTGCCTGTGTGATTCTGTGTGTGTGAGAGGGTGAGATACAGAGAGGGAGAGAGAGAGAGAGGGAGAGGGGGAGAGAGAGAGAGAGAGAGAGAGAGAGAGAGAGAGAGAGAGAGAGAGAGAGAGAGAGAGAGAGAGAGAGAGAAATTTACTTTACCCATTTTTATGCTGAGCTGGAGTGGTTCACTCCTAACCTTTGGTATGCTCTGACTTCTCTCTCAAACTCAGGATAAATTGTCCTAATACTCTGGTCTGTGTTTAGTTGAGTGAGTAAAGAGATGTGTCGTAAAAACGTCTCAGAACTCTCAAGACACACTGCACCTTGATATATCTGTATCTATCCATCTGGAGGGAGGTTGGGAGGGAGTCTTCTAGACTAAGGGCTACCCTTGTTGAGCCTAAGAGACATACAGGACGGATCATGTGGAGATAATAACAACAATGCTAAATTGTAAGACAGGGGACACAGGAAGGAGAGAAACAATCAGACCATGAGACACTTGGTGACAGCATTCTTTGCCTAAATTATGAATGACCAGGAAGACATGCATAGGGGCCAATCTCAGCACTGCACTCTCCACACCTGAAGTGTCCCTAATGTTAGATTCTTCCCCATGGTACAAAGAATAATGGTGATGTTTGATCAATGAAATATCCTGACAGGAGTAAACAAGAAGTGCTTTGTGGGAGAGTTAGACATAAGCTTTCAATTCTTCCATTGTCCTGTCAATGAACTTGAGACTAATGGTTTGATCTGCATCACGGACAGTGTTTCTATGCTGCCTGTGCTTATTTAAAACCTCAGGAACCTCTTGGTTATCCCTCTAAATAACCATGCGGATCCAACTGGGCAAATACTGAAGTGCCAGCAAGCAAGCTTGTAGGGTTGTCTAAGAGCCGTTCTGTGGCTCCCATTCCTCCTTTCTTCCCTGTTTTTAGCCTGGGGCAAAACTATTCTTAAAGTTCAGAGTTGGGGTGGTTAATAGTTAAATTGGTGCTTCATGCTTTCAAACTCACAGGGGACCAATATGTCCAAGTTAATTACAGATAACCTCTCTCTGCTCTGTATTCCACATTCTTTGTCAGTTATGTTAAAATCCATACCTTGATACTGACAGCAGTATTATAAGGAAGGGAGGTGATAAAACTTGGCAGAGTTGACTTACTTAGGGACACACAGTTATCAAGTCGGACATTTAGAATCCACGCACAAACCGGAAACCGTGAGGTTTTATCTCGCCTGCAGCTCACGGCTAGGTGGCCATGAACTTACCCTTGCATTAACTTTCAAGCATTAGTGATAGAGGACAAGAAAGTTCATTACTGCATGTTCCTTGACAGAAGAAGAATAGGAGGAGGAGGAGGAGGAGGAGAAAGCAGAAGAATTGTATTGAACAACGGTGCATGTCTCCAGTATCTAACCATCTTGTCTCACTCAAAAGAAATTGGACTGCGACCTTGACTAGGAATGCAGTCAACACAATTTCTTTCTGTCCACATCAAAAGTTATTATTGGAAAGAGAATCCTTGGGCTAAATGGTGTAGTGGTTAAGACTGTTTACTATTCTTCCAGAGGACCTGAGTTCAGTTCTCTGTTCCCAGATCAGGAGGTTCACAGCCTCTGTAACCAGCTCCAGGTTATCCACTGCCTTCTCCTGGCCCCCAAGAGCAACTGCATACATGTGGTCCACCCACACACAGATTCATACACAGATAAAAATTATTCACAAAGAATTTCACCTATGCAAGTGCTGTATTCCATGCAGATGCATCCCTGTCTTCAAAGTCATCCGTGTGATGCTTTTTCCTCATTTCTTCTTGTCTCTGATTATTGGGTACTCTTCTCGTCTTTGTTGTATTGAATCTAAGTTTAAATCTAACAACTGTCTAATGTCTAATCATACTCAATAACTAGTAAAGAAGGTGAAACAAAGATTTCCGTAATGAGCACCACTCCCAGCTTGTGCCTACCTGTATACTCCCAGTTTTGTGTGACATTGATGTCAGCATCAAAATGTTACACAGAAAAAGCCTTTTAAAAGCCGGTGAATTGCCTGAGCAACGGTGGTGCACATCTTTAATCCCAGCACTAGGGAGGAAGAGGAGGGCGGATCTCTGTGAATTCGAGGTTAGCCTGGTCTACAGAGCGAGTTTCAGGACAGCCAGTGTTACACAGAGAAACCCCGTCTCGAAAAAAAAAAAGGTGAATTGTTTTTGATAGATAACAATTTGTTAGGCTTTTATATCTGGAGCTTATTTTATGCTTTAAAAACTCATATGCCTCTTTTTCTGTTTCAGCTTAAAAATAGAGGAATTGAGACAAATATTTCAAGCTAGAAATATAATACATGTGACAATCTCCCCATATGGTCCTCTGTGGGCTACCGATAGCTATCAGCTGGGGAGATGATGAAGTCATCTCAAAAACTCTGCTCAACATGTCCCTATCTCACAGCTGAGATGAGTCTATGTGAATAATGCCCCAACCTGTGCTGTGAGGGCCCATCTTCCAAGAACCCAAAGTGCTTTAGGGATGTTCCCAGGGGTTTTGGTGGCTTTGATGTGTGTTTTAAAGGCACCAGATGCAAGTGGTATAACCAAAATGACTCAAAGTCTACGGAGATTCATTCACCTCTCTTCCTTACGTTCAGATCCTCCTTGTCTGGGATCTTGCTCTTGCTCCTGGAGACAAACGGCCTTAGCGAATGAGAATCTGAATGAGGTTCTTCACGTGCCTCTGTCTGCTCATTTATGACACAGATTAGTAAATGGCTGCTGCTTCCTTTGATGAGTTCTTCTTATTAAAGATTCTCTGCCTGGAAAGTCTCCCACACTCAGTCTACTTTCTTTCTTCATTTCTGTATACAAACGTCAAACTCCATGAGCAATCTTTGAACAGGAAAATTAAGAAAGTTTTGTAGACAGTCTAAAGCAAATGTTTCTTTTAACTTTAGCAGGATTCAAACACATACACACACACAAACACACGCACGCACGCACGCACCTTTAGAACAAGTCTAAAACAGTTAAGTTTTACTGAAACTCAAACAGATTCAGAGAGCGGGCGGGGGGGGGGGGAAGAGAGAGAGAGAGGCCAGGCCTGGGTTTTGTATTTCCTCAAGAGGCTGAGTCAAACCTGACCCAAAAGGTCCTTGCATTATCTGAGGAAAACACAAGAGCCCTCCATTGCTCTGTGTCTTGTATCAGTCTGGCAGCAGCAGTACTTCAGATACTATGAACCAAGCCATTCTTTACTCCACCAGGGGTGGCAGAGCAGAACATAACCCACTTCTAAGGCTCCAGCCGCTGGAGCCAGCAACATCCCCTCCTGTGTCGTGCTCAGAAATGTCTCTTGAGGATGGAAAGACAGGTTGATGGTTAAAGCTCTTGTCACACAAACATGAGGACCAGAGTTCAGATCCCCAGAATCCACATAAATATCAGATAGGTATGGTAGCATGCTTACATTTCTGATGCTGAGAAAATAGATGTGGTGTGTCAGGCAGGGCAAGCTGGAGAGCTAGGCTAACCATACTCAAGAGCTCTGGATTCAACTGAAAGACTCTGCCTCAACAAATAAGGTAAGAAAGGAAGACTCCCAACATCAACCTTGAGCCTCCAATACACATATGCATAAAAGAAAGAAAAAAATCCTCTGGATACTGCCAAATGTCCCCTGCAGGGTGAAATTCTCCCTGGTGGGGAGGCACTGACTTGAATCTTTACCTCTGAAAGGGTTCAAAATGCAATTTTTCCCAAGAATGGGTCATTCCTAAATGGTACCAAGAACACCACTGTTACATACTGAAAGAGACCCCATAACCCTAAAGAGGCCCCCATATCTAAAAGTCTCATCTATCCAAAAGTCAACACTGCACACACATTCACATAACCTACCTTGAACTCATTTTCCAGGGAAAGGCCCAGACTACCTTAAAGCTTTACTCTGTAAGGGTTGGTGGTGATCCAGTGAAATTGGGTGAGAAGGCCCAGCAGGAAGAAGCAGTTGATGTCACACAAGCCTGGTGACCAGGGTTCAGTTCCTGGAACCCACACAAAGGTGGAAGGAGAGAACCCATTCATCCTCTGACATCCCCTTGTGCAATCATAGCATGCACACTCCCCACCCCCACCTCCATTTAAAATATAGACAAGGAAAAGAAAAACAGCTTGAAAAACTCCATACTAGTAACAAATTCCACTTGGACTGTAGAATGGTTTATACAATAACCAAAGAGGTTGGCACACGTTATGATCAAATTTCCACGACTAATGATTCCCAGTTGATAACTAAAGATTTCTGGTTAAAGCATGGAACTATGTGTCTCTACACTTTAAGTTATTTCACATGTCAGTGTTTTAAAAATTATTTTCAAAGATGAGTCATCCATCATCCAGGATCTTCTCGCAGGATGACTCCTTGGGTGTACACCCTGTACCAATAGCGTCGGCTCTGCAGGCAGATGCATCCATTTATCATTTCCTTCCTGTAAAATACTCAGCTGTGGGAAACTCTCAACACGGCTGAATTGTGTGGCTAAGTGCAGAAAGCCTGTCATTTGTTGCAAAAACAACAAAGGCAAGAAACGTCACCTGGGAGGGTGGTGCTGCTGCAAACATTTTGGAGTCACATTAGCAAGAATAAATGACTATGCACAGTAGATCAAACATAATCCTGCAAGCAGGAACGGGACTACTGGAGACATTTCTCTGGGATAAAGCAAAATGGCAGGGAGCTGTGAGGGCAGGCCAAGAGGCTTCCAAGGAAGCTCGGAGACGATGGTTATCAGTCACATGCCCTGGCTCGGGAGAAATAAAGAACTCCATCCTTTATTCCCGCCCTAGGACAGTGCAATGTAAGTAGGATTCTAATTGATATTAATTATGATAATGTCATAGGATGAAAATGACACAGCTCTGTAGAAAATAGCCACTTCACTATTGCACATGCATCTTACAGCATTGTGTGTTCTGCAATATTTGTGTTCGCACGGACAATGTACACCGATAATAATTATCCACCTATGACCCTTTCTTGCCCTGCTCCCCACATAGGCCCTTTTACTTCCATGTCTTTCTGTTGAAATGTAGATTGTGCATATGAGAGAAAACACGCAACATTTATATTTCTGAGCCTGATTTATTTCACCTAACACGATCTCCATTTGCCTCCATTTTCCTGCGAAGTTCTGTCACAATTTCAGTCTCTTTATGACTGACTAAATTTACATTATGTGTATGAACCATTGTTTCTTTACCCATTCATCTGTTGAGTATGTGGGCTGGTTCTTCTTCCTGGCTATTGTGATTCGTGGAGCAATAAACACGGATGTGCAAATATCTTTCCAGGTACATAGCAGATCCGTGGGTGGTATAGCTATAGTACAGTTACATGGTAGCTCTAGGGTTGGGGGCACTCCATGCTGTTTCCCATAAAACTGCACTAAGTTACATTTGACAGTGTGCATTCCACGCTGTCTGCTTTGTCACTAGGAGTGATTGGATGTCAATGTTTTAGGCTTTTGACAAATTACATGGAGTGCCCTCACAGGCAGGAAATGTCCCTGAGGAGCGGAGTAAAGCACTATGGTATCCAACTAGGGGCCACTGCCCCCCTCATTTTGCAATCCTGCTACTTAATCTTCTTAACGAGGGAAGTTCCTACCCTGACTGGAAAGAGAGGCTACAGTGCATTGCCAGGAATTATTTACAGAGGTGGGATCTGGTGACAGGAAGGAAGAAACCACAGGCTAAGGACAATAGCAAGCTGTTTGTTTTGACTTTTTAAGACAGGGTTTATCTGTGTAGTTTTGGAGCCTGTCCTGGCACTCGCTCTGTAGCCCAGGCTGGCCTCGAACTCACAGAGATCTGCCAACCCCTGCCTCCCGAGTGCTGGGATCAAAAGTATGTGCTACCAATGCCTGGCTGGGAAGCTGTTTTACACAGTATCTCAGAGCAGAGCATAGTCTGATCTCCACAACCATCCCCACTGGACATTGCCACAAGGGCCGGCTGGGAAGATTTTCATGCATGCCTTTTACTAGGGATTTATCCTTAAAATCATAACCTTGACTTGATAAAATGGTCATAGGACATGTAAGAGCATCCCCAAGTAGGAAGCTGTACCTTCCCTAAGTAGGATGCCTCCCCCAGACTGAGAGGGGGAGTACCAAAAGTTGCCCCTGTGAGTAGGTCGCCTACTCTGCTCTGGAACAAAATAGAACCGCAGCTTCCACTGGACAAACTAGGAGACTGGGAAACAGTCGCCATTCATTCTATTCTCCCCAAGCCTTTCCTTCCATCCCCTGCACCTATAAGAGGTGGGGAGAGAGGGGAAGATGTTGGTGATGTCTGAAGACTATCTTACTGGGCAGATAGGACAGAAACGATAGAGTGAAGAGGAAAGTGACCCTTGTGACCATCTGAGGTTATGAATGTCCTCAGAGTACCGGAAGCCCTTGCTACTATGGAAAGCAATGCCTGGGAAACTCTCAAACCTTGCCCTGGTTTTTGAAATAGATCTGCTGCCTCGTTTCTATGGACGTGGGATCTGAAGTTGACATGGAAGCTGTGTGAAAGCTGAGCCCACATTGAGCTCACAAGTGTCCTCTGGCCACTTTGCCAAATCAAGGTGCCAATATGAAGGATTATCACTAGAAGGCATCTCTGAAAATCTCTCCAGCTTTCCTCTGTGAAACTGTCTGCCGAGATGACTGTTGAAATCAGGCTCCGCCCTGCTCTAAGCTACCCCGCATTGTGTATAACAGTGGCTTTTCATGCTGTCCTGCCCATAGAGACTCCGTTTCACAGGAAGCCTTTGACTCTATTTTGAGAGTGCAGGATGACTATGTACTTGGGTGGACTGGCAAATACAACACTCTGTCTCTGGCACCTTCCATGAAGTGCAAATTGTCAAATGACTCATTCCTGTGAATACTACTACCTATCCATTTGTCAGGTTGAAGATCGTAGGGTTACACAGGTGGATACCAGGAAAACCAGCCCCAAGAACTGATCAGACACACCAGATTGAGAAAAGAGTGTGACCCTTTCACTTGGACTCTACAAAATGGTGAAGATATAGCACAGTGACACTGTAGACCCCACCCGCCATCCGATATCAAGTGTGTGTATCAAGAACCAACAGGCACACACTTTTCCATTGCCTCTGGGGCTTCAGCTCAATGAGGCACCCTACTGTTCATGAGGTCTCCTCAACTGCTGTCTGCCTGTCTGCCTGTCCACCCATCTGTACCTGAACCTACTGTTTTTGCTCCACACCACATCCTGATCACTTTGACACTGACTCTCCCTTGGTCTGATCTTCACAGCAATGACTTCTTTTCCACAGCTGGGTGGGGTTCCTTATCTTATCAATACAGACTCTATTAGCAGTTCATATCAGTCCACTTCCGAAATCTCCTTAACTCTGCCTCTGTTTTCATTCTGTAAACTAGTTACAAATAGAAGCAAATAAATACACATGTATTTCTACTGTGAGACAATACCAATAATTAAGATTTTAATAAAAGAAACTGCATTACTCTGGGCCAGAGGGAGAAGGGATTATTTGGCAAATTGCTGCCACTCTGCTTTATAATTTTGTTGTCACAAAATTCACAGTAACAATATAGTCTGCATTGCGGAAATAAATGACTGGACTATGTTTCTTGCAAAGTGCACTCATGACCCTATTCCCCAAAATAGTTCTGTTTGTATCGTTGTGTTAGTACGGACAGTATGAAAAGTTAGTGTGCAGATGGAATTAATGGGCAAGGATTTCTTTACAGAAAATCGCCATGTTGGAAAGAAAAGGAGAGGGAATTGGAAAGTTGTTAGACCCAGTGCAAATTTGCCTCACCTACTGAGGAAGTATCTGAGCTTTGCCTCCTGTTGCTGCAATAAATACCCCCAACAAAAGCAACTGTGGAGAAAGGGTTCATTTCAGATCCCAGTTTTAGAGTACAGTCTATTGGAAGGGGGGCTGAGGTGGTGAAAGCTTGAATCAGCTGGTCACTTTGCATCAAGAAACTGAGTGAGGCATTCATGCATACTAGAGCTCAGCTTGCCTTTCCATCTTACGAAGTTCAGGATGCTCTGCCCAGGGAACCATCCTCCCCAAATCAATGATCACAATCAGGACGACTCCCCACATGCAAGCCCATGAACTCATCTTCAAAATAATTCTAGAGTCATTAAATTACAAAAGTAACCCTAAACATCAAAGATGGGGGGATGTATAGACACTTCCATACAATTTAAGGATACCATCAGCAAATCCCGGGGAGTCCTTGAGCAGATCCACCAACAAAGGAGCTTTATTTATCTCAGAATCACATCTGCTTTAGCTTCCCACAGTGCTTGATCCTGTCTGTAAGCTGGCTAAAACAGGATGGCCTCCAACCAGCAGCAAGGGGTTTCCTGGGCAGTAACCAAGCCCCATCAGTAAGCCACCTTCAATGAGAGACACCCTTGGATGCCACAATTCAGACGCAAAGGTCTACAACATGAAACCACCTGTGTGTCCTGAGCATGGGTGGGGGTAGAGAAACCTGGTTGTGCTATGATCATGCATGAACACTTCAAGGAGGTCATGGATTCCATGATTAATCCAAGTTTATCTTACCAAGCTTTCCTTAAGCAAGTGACATATTTGCTAAACTTGATCCTGAGGTGATACACCAACCAACTCTACCCTGACTTCCCAGAAGACTCCATTGCTTGTCCAGGTAGCAAAGGACAATGTGGCTCTAAAATTCCAGGTCTTCCTGGGCATGTTGTAGCCAACATTAAACAGCATTGTAATTATTTTGAATACTGGTGGCTGCCCTAGTGTTTATGGTGTAGACTTTTAATGAATCAGAGTCTACCTTCAAATAGCATGTACCATTTGCATATGTAACTTAACAAAATTAATCCTCAATTTTCCCTCCCACCTTTGTGTTATGACTAGCATTAGCATGTATTTTCCTTCTGCATGCTCTATAAACATATTAATTATTGCCACTATTTTTACTATTGCCGATTTTCTTTTAGAGAAAGTCAAAACATATTTTAATTTTAATTTATTTGAGCCTCAATGTTTTTATTGCATACTGTAGATCCAGGTTTCTTCCTAGTGTCATAGTCTTGCTTGCCTTCAATATTTTTCAGGAAATAGATACGGTGTGGATGTATATTCAGCTTTGTCTGCCTGCCCAAGTTTATTTTCCTTCCTTTTGGAAGATGATTTTTTTGTATGTTAAATTCTGGATTGGCAGTTTCTTTCTTCCTATAGACATAGTAAAGATAACTTTCAGCTCCTATAAGTTCTGATAAGACAATGGCTATAATTCCTACTTTCATTTTCTCCATTAATATGTCTATTATCCCTCTGGTTGCCTTCAAAATCTTTTCTTCTCAGAAATTTAAATATGCCACACTTACATGTATAGGTTTTCAACAGGCTTGCTATTTTGGTTACATTTGTGGCTGGTTGGTTTTCTGATTTATGAGATTTTAGTTTTTTATTTGCGGATGTATTTATCTTTTTAACATTCTATGAATTTTTGAGTTACATAGCTGGCATCAATCATTAATTTTTAAAATTTCTCATCAATTGTTTCTTCAAATATTTCTTTGCCCTTCCTTCTGCTCATTTTCAGTCCTGTTATGAGCTGTGTTGTTTAAAAATGCCTCCATTTAACCTGACAAGTTTACTGTGTGCTTTCAGCATCTATGGGATGGTATCAGGCCACCCCACGTTAGTTCCTAGTGTCTTTTTATGCATGGCTTTTCCCATCATGCACTGCTGGAGTCCAGCCCCAGCAAGATTCTTGCACTGCAGGAAGGGTGTTTGAAGTTGGTGAAAAATGAGGAATCTGACACCGGCTGTCTTTCAAACTGATGGCCCCGACTAGCTCAGGCCATTTTTATTTATACAAGCTCTAATGCATTTAAGCATGAGCAGTTTCAAAACATTTCTCTTTCATCGTTTTCCAAGAATCATTAACATTTTAGTTTCTCTTCTCCTTTCCCAATCTGTTGATGTCATGAACCTTTACCCCATATTATTATATAGCAAGTCAAGTGCTTATATCTAGCTAGGTACATCTTACTCATACTGTGCCCTAGCCGGCAGCAAACATGCAGTTACAAAGTAAGAGATTTGAGCCCTGTGATTAATTCTTGACAATATGAGACCAGCTGAATATATTGTGATGCCTAGAGTATCATTTTCAGGTATATACCAGTTCCTGAATAATCTGTGTGTCACCTTTATTATATGGATTGTAGTTATTGTCTTACTCTTTATAAGTTCTCAAAATAATGATTAGTACCTAACTCTTTAACTATTGAAACTAAGTTTCTTTATTTTTTCCTAGAAATTTCTGCATGTGCTTTTCTTTAAGAGGAACTAGGAGTTTCGGATTTCTTTATTGATACTTTGATATAGAAAAAGTGTCTGAGTGTTCCATGTCCTGGTGTCAGAGAAATGTCTGACCTTCCATTTCCTATCTCTCTTTCCTTCTGTGTTCCTATAAGGTTTTCAGTGTGATCTTTTAAGAAGCAGTTTTCTTGATTCTTAAGTTCTTTGAAGTACATCTCTTTTTGGTATTGAACAAGCAATATCATTAAGCTTTAGCAAATTCCTCATGTTTATTTAGGGTGACTGCAAAGACAGCCAGGGACAACTAGAGAACCTGGCTTCTGTCAGAGATCGGAGAAATGTAATTTTTCTATAAAGATTTTTGATCCCAGTAAACTCAGGCATAATCATGACTAACAAGGCAAAACTAAGAGTTACCATAGGATTAAGGATAGCAAAAGTTAGAGAAGCCTGAAGCCCATGAGCTCCCTAAGATCAGCGCAGGAGTTTGCAGAATTGTATCTGTAGGCTCTTGCCAAATGGATGGGATTTTCCCGAGGGCCTTGCCATTTAAGGAGTTCCATCTGTAACACACCTATGCACTGTTCCCAAAGGTGACAGCATGGCTTCCGCCAATGTCTGTATTATTTTAAATTTTTATATCATCTGTATTCTACTCGAATATAAACTACACAGCATTTTTTATAAGTTAATTGGCTACTACATTATAAAACATCTATTCAAGGAGGCCAAAGAAGGGATAGACTGTCACTGGGCTCGGTCCTGTGGATCTGTGAGGAAGGTAGCAGTTCAGCTCCCAACAGGCGATCCAAGCAGCTAGTCATCTGCTCTCATTACAATGGATTCCTTATGCTTTATGATGTCATCATCTCTAATCCTACATGGAGCCTTCCGTATACAAAAACCCTTCAATCAGTGTCATCTACACTTTGATATTAGCATGAACCCTACATTATACATATTAAGCCACCTTAAAAATTCAAAAATGTTAATTTTATGTGGCTCAGTCTAACATCAAGTAACTAAAAATATTTATAAATCCCTTCTTGGAAGAGTCCCAGGCTAAGAGCCAAGAATGCTGAATTAGAAATGATAAATGTAGTACTTAAGACTGGAAGTTAAGAAGTCAGATTTTCATTCTCAGTTTATTCTTTAGACATTGTTTGGGATCAAAATTTATGTGCTGACTAGTTTTATGTCAACTTGACACCAGCTAGAGTCATCTCAGAGGAGGGAGCCACACTTAAGAAAATGTTTCCCTACAATCAGGCTGTACACAAGCCTGTAAGGCATTTTCTTCATCAGTGATTGATGGGGGAGGAAGGGCCCAGCCCCTTATGGGCGGGGCAACTGATCTGTGGTGCTCTAAGAAAGAAGCTGAGCAAGCCTTGGTAAGTAAGCCAGTAAGCCACACTCCTATGTTACTATTTCAGGGTCTTGTTGGGTTACTGTTCTTTGCCAGTTGAAGAATCAAAAGGTATGGAAAATGTCAAACACAACAAAGTGACGGTTAATCTCAAATACCTCATACAACAGCAGACAGAGCTAGCAGTTGAAGAAAGGTCGTTGTTGGGCTCGAGGAAACTTGCAAGTATGCAGTGAGAAAAAGATCCTTTGCTAAGCTGGTTGGAGGGAGGGTGGAATAATGATGACAGCCACTAAAAAAGCCCAAAAATCCAGTCTCTTCTACGTGACTGGAACTTTTTAAGTCTCTGAAGAGCTTTCCTCCCCTAATTTAGGATTGGTCAGTTTGAAGAAAGATAAGATGGTTGACTGGCCCACAACTGTTGTGTAAACATGTCTTAATCCTGTCTTGAACTTGCTGAGCCAGTCCATCAACAGGTAGCCTGATGTTTCAGGTCAACAAATTAGAGGGGCAGAGGAGGTAATTCAATGGGCAAAATGATTTTTGTGCAAGCATGAGGACCTGCGTTCAAATCTCCAGAACCCATCTAAAGTCTAGGCAGGGTGGTGAAGTGTTTGTAACCTCAGCACTGTGGAGAGTGAGGGAGACAGACAGATCTTGGAGATGACTGGATACTAGTCTCACAGAATGAGAAAGGTGTTGTGTGTGTGTGTGTGTGTGTGTGTGTGTGTGTGTGTGTGTGTGTTGTGGGGTGGATTTGGATATAGAAGCAAAGTGATTTGATGAGGAAAACAGAAGTCATTCCACCCATTCTGAGTTTTAAGTATTTGAGATAAAATCAGAAGCTTTGTGACTTTCACAAGAACGGGGAGTTTGGGTGCAGAGACAGTTGCCTGAAACGTCAGAGAGGCTAACAGTACGGGGTTCTAGAATTCTGCCATGGCCACAAAGTGAGGGTTCCAGGGAAAATGTCAGAGCATCTGGGCACATGCAGCTGGCAGTGGGGAAAGACCCACGTACCTGCTGCCACACTTTCCTGCCTTTCCAAACTTCATAAACTCTCTTTCAGTCAAGTCTATCTAGGCAGAAAAATGGGGGGTTCCATATTCACAACAAGCAGCCCAGTCATAGCCTGGGCATTTTTATGGTGTAAACCTTGAGTTGGTTTAATGAACATTTTATGGCATAGACCTTGAGTTGGTTTAAATGTGAGAGCATTGCATCCTCCACTAAGTCATCTCAGTTCCTGCTCAGCCACCAGAGTTCATAGTCTTCCACATTAAAAAAAATCCACCTGCTATAAAATGCTTCTAACACAATTACTGAAAATACAACCATGGTTCCTGTCAGTTGCCATCTATTTTTATTTATTTATTTATTTAGAAACAGAAATGGGTTCCGGGAAGTTGATGGGAATCTATTCAAATGAGTCACCAAAAGCCGCAGTCTGCTACATACAGAGAGAGGATGTGCCTGACACTGTGATTCACAGGAGAAAAGAGGGCATTGCTATTTTTATTGAAAATAAGTAATGCACTTTGGGTCACCTTCAGGGCCATTTGTCTTATGTGCTATTTTGCAACACACCTCTTTCTGGAGACCTAAAAGCCATGTCCCTGAGACAGGTATTTATTATCTAAACAGACACTTCTCTGTTGACAAAACCCCAGGTGTGCTCTCAGACTAGGGACCTCACTAAGTTGATTGGTCCCCACTAAACATGGCAATCCCTTATCAAAAGCTAGACTAAGCTTGGTCACATGGGTCTGGAAGGGATGGATATCTGCTCTGAAGCCATTAGGGGAGGTTTTCTTCACTTGGGTGCTCTAAAATGACCACAAGGAAGAACAGTTCATCCATAGCCAACCTTGTCATGCTTGGACAAGGAATCTAGATAGGTGGGGCTAGGAATCCAGGAGGATTCTGGGTAGGAGAAACACAGGAGAGTCGACATGTGACGCCATGGGGGTAGGAAGCCGGGAACTATTCTCCGGTAAGAAACATACTTAGATTAACAATTATGGGGTAATTACTTAAGGCAGAGCTAGCCAGTAAGAGACAAGCAAGGCCAACAGCTTCATAATTAATATAGCCTCCTGTGTGTTTATTTGGGACTGATGCGGATCTAGAACCAGGCGGGCGCGGCAGAGCCCAGGCGACTGGCGGGGGATAACCAAAGCGGCTAGCAAAAGATAAAGCTTCCCTTAACACTCCATAAACATTAGTTTCCTCACCTACAGAACTAAGGCTGAGCCAAGCACTCCCAAGAGGGCTATGATCAGTGAGCTACTGTTCTGCATTGGTGTGTCCGTTCCGGAGGGAGCGGTTCTTTCACAGATGACAGGAACAGCATCTAGTATCTCCTGACTGCCCCATGGGTTCTGTCTCCCCTCCCAACTTGCCACTGTCATTGACAAGAGTGAGAGCTAGTCCTTGGACAAAAGCAGACACCAGTGACCAAGTCAGGGCCACCTCTAGGAGGGTCTGCCTACAACTGCATCAGGAAGATTCAGAGCTTTGTTAGGCTATCCTGGACACCAAGCACAACAATACTGCATCAAGCTTGTGAGATCCAGTGAGCAGACAATTCCCAAGTCAGCATGCGTCTAGTGTCATGTTAAAATGTTTCTACCTAAGAGGCCAACTTGAATAATTTAGAAGCATTGAGAGACTATCAGTTTAGTTGCCTATGAGTTATTGACATCATCCTTATTCAAATCTAAAGATGAGAGCATCCTCTGTTTCTGTGAAGCCTTTATCTCTGTGAAACTGGAAACATTGTTGTCCTGAAAGATGCACAACAAGCCCTGGGACTTGGAGTGGCCACTGGATCAAAAAGGATCCCAGACCATCCGCACCAGCAATCCCTTTTGGAAATTCAAATTGCTAAAAGAGAAGGAGGGAAGGAGGAAAGGCAAATTAACCAGACTACAGAAGCAGTTCTCCTGGAATGGAGAACTTTAACAAGCCTTCCTGGAGACCTTGTGCACATCCATGTTTATGAACCTGTGTGATGACAGCCAGGCTTTCACACAAGGAAAAGATCATGGGACAGAAGTAAGCAGCATAGACAGATCCTGAGAAAACAAACTCTGAGGGACAACAGCTTTATACCAAACTATGAGTTCCAGAAATCTCTGCATGGAAAAGGGAATGAAATACCCTTTTCCTCTATCCAGATTTCTAGAGGGATAAATACTCTGGAACTTAGTTCCAAGAATTTATGTTAAGTGACAATAAAGCTACCGCGGACCTCTGGATATGCACCAAGTTCACACCATACCTTCTATTATATCATTTCATCCTTACAAAAACCTAGGGCTTTGGTACTGTTTATTATTATTACTATTATTATTTCTATTGAATATATGTATGGTCTTAAGACACATGCTGAGTAAAAAATGGAGTTGATATCATAGTCCATTTCCTGTTGTTACAACAAAATACCTAAGGCTAGGTCATTTATAAGTAAAGATATTTAGTTTATTCATACTCATAATCCATGAGGCTAACCATCCAGGATAAGGTGATACTAACTGTTTGGGCCCTGATGAGAAGCATCCTAACTATGCAGGACACAGCAAAGCAGTTGGAAAGGAAAAATAATTAGCAGCAGTCTCATAAGAAAGACAGCAATCCTACCCAATGACACACCTCCATAACCCCAGCACCTTCCTAGGGCCTACTACCTCTCATAATTAGGGAGTATAATTCCCTCATGTGAAACTTTGGGGGACACTTGAGCCATCTCAAACATGGCAGTTGGCTTCCAAACCTTTGTAACCCGAGTCAGAGCCTGGGTCTCTCTCCCATAATACTTGGCAACTTCCGAGATCTAGGAAAACAGCAAATCGTTGTAAATGCCCATGATGTCCAAAGGGACAAGAGGAATGGAAGTCCAAGGCAGGGCCCTTTAGGACGCTCTGACAGTCTTCTGAGGAAGGTGGAGGGAAGAGCAGCTGGAGTTGGAGACTGACAGATCAAGGAAAGGCGTGCTGGAACTCTGTTGAGAGCTCAGTGGATGGGTAATAACTGAACGCAACAGAGAGGATAGGGAGGCTTCACAGAGCATCGAGGAGACAGAGTGCAGATGGAGAAGAAAGAGCCAGTGCGTGTAGGGGTACAGCAGCCTGCGGGCTGTTTGTGGGCACGCAGCAGGCAGACAAGACTGCCCCGTGTGGGTGGAAAACATGGACAGAAAACAGAAAAGCCCCCCCTCCAGAGGGCTTGAACGGCCTTGAATAGCACAGAAAACCCTTGGGATTTCTATCTGTAAGCCATTCTGAGCCTGGGAGCATCATGATTAGTTCTAACTCTCCCAGGAGAAGTCCTGAGAAAAGAAGGAAATGGCAAAATAAGCAAACAAACACATTAAAGTTAAAAGCAATTGGAAAGAGAAGGAAAGTGAAGCTTAGCCTGTGCATAAGGGAGATGCCATCCCTGCTACAGAAAAGAGCATTCGTTTGAAGGCAATGGTTGCCACACATGCATGCAGTATGGCATGCCTACATCTCTAGAGCTTGGGAAGCTGAAGAGGAAGAGTGGAGAGAATTTAGGGCCAGCCTGTGCCACATATTGAGACCCTGTCTCAAAAAGAAGAAAAGAAAGAGCAGGAAAGAGAAACAGGGGACGGGGTGGGGTGGGGGGCCACAGCACACAGGAAGGAAAAAGATGGGGAGGGTAGGGGAAGGGACTGCTTTCAAGTGGGGGAAGCTCTTATAAATTAACCATTGCAAATAATGACAAACAGTGCCAACGTTTACAGGAAGGCCGAGAACATGAAAGCTAAATGAAGACTGGGGATTTGAAGGTGGAAAAGCAAAGTGGCTTGTGCTTGACCCCACCCACTTCTTGGAACGGACTAACTCTGCTCTGTTTTACAAGTACCAGTAACTAGAGCTTGTAAAATACAGAATATGCTTTGGAAAACAAAATGCATTTCTTTAACACTGTAAACCCATGAAAGCAATTTTGGGGAACACATAATGTGACTGTTCTTTTAGTTCCTTGTGGGGGGGAGATCTCCCTAATAAGAAGGCACTTTCTCATGATACTTGTATTTATTTATGAGTTCAGAATATATGGCTCGATTAGAACATTGAAGACAGGATACATGGATGCTCTTTAGATTTAAAGAAAAATAGCTAATGGGAGATAATGGTATTTAAAATGTAGTTACAGAAAGAGTTACAGAAAAACAGTGCCTTCCAATGTAGAAGGAGGGTTACTAGAAGGAGTAGAACCAGAAAAAAGCAAGTGGGGACAAAGGACATTACACCTCCACAGGACCATGTGGGCGCTGTTATTTGCTGTCTTTTTCAAAACAGACCTTGCCCTCACAAAACTGTCATCCACATGTCATTGTAGGCAGCTCGCAGATGGTGCATGGTACATGTGTATTTCCACTTTAGGAACCCAACAGAGAGTGTCTGTGACTATAACAGTCACATAGTTTGGGCGGCTCAGAAACACTGGAAATTCAGGAGGTCCAAAGTCAGGATGCCAAATTAGGTGTCTGCTGAGGTCCAAAGATGGCCACTTCTGGACTCCCTGCAGTCTTCTCGCCATGTCCCCATGGCACAAGGGATAACAGAGCTCTCTGGATCTCTTTGCTGAGGATAGAACCACACTCATGAAGGCTCCAAGAGGGCTCTGCCCTTGTGACTTGATAATATCCCAAAGGCAACGCCTCATAATCACGTCACTCTGTGGCCCTAGTTTTGATACACAAATTTCAGGAGGACGTAAACATTCACTGTACAGCACAGAACATCTAGCATTTTGGTGACTTCCGTCTCAAAGTTAAGAAAGAAATCTGAGTGTCTCGGTCCTTGGAGAAGGCTGGCTCAGAGACTATTAATGCCAGTGTAGAAGCGACAGATGGGGCACCGCTCAAGGCACAGGCTGGCCAGATTGTTGCATGTTTATTCCTAAAAAGTACACTTCTAGGCTACGTGAGGGCTCTCAACATGGCTCAGAGAGTAAAGGCACTTGCTGTATAAACCTAAGGATCTCAGTTCAAACCCCCAAACCCTTGCAAAGGTAGAAGGAGAGAACCAGCTCCACAAAGTTGTTTTGACCTTCACACATGTGCCATAACATGCATGTGCCCACACATAACATCATATAATATACACATAATAATAATGAGTAACTTTTTGTCAAAAACCTTAAAAAGAAAAGCTTCATGAATAGCAAATCTTAGTGCACTACAGGTAAGTAACACTTGTGTAGTGATCTCTTTGCATGCTATTTAGATTAAGGAACACATTAGCTGACATGAGGAGAATAGTATAACCCTTATTGTCCACATGAGAAAAGTGAAGTTCTTAGAAGAAGGGTGGAGGAATGATGCACCAGCATCAAAGAAGTCTACAACGGAGTCAGGGTACCACCTGCCTGTGATCCAGAGAAGGAAGTGCTATCAACATGAGAAATGAGTAGCAGAGCTAGTTGACACACAATGGACAGAGAGTGGGGCTTCAGTAGCCCAGAGAAGAGAAGAAGTGGGACCAAAGTAGATGTGGTGGGTAGTCCGAGCAGTATGGTTAGCCCTAGGAGGCTGTCTGAGATCTGAGGCATGGCTAGCTTAGGATGAGAAAAGCTCTCAGCACAATTTTGTGCTGCCTTTTGTGGTCTCACCTAAGATGTAAATCATTCCTTTATCTTGTATCCAGTCTGTCAGTCTATCTACGTTACCCATCCATGTCTGGCTCCATTACTGTCTCTGTCTCAGTTCCACTGTCATAGTTTGCAGTTCTGTGTTTGGCTAACCCTTCCATAGAAGCCCATTGCTGTCACAGTGTTTGCAGTATCTACCTACATTTAACTCATCATGGAGTGAGATTGCCATCCCACATCATCACAGGAAGAATAGTGCATGTAATATTTTAAGGGAGAAGCAGTCTGTTTGTGTGACCTTTACTGTAGTATACAGTTAAATGTTGTTATTAACCTGTTACTGTGTCTAATTTACAGGTTAAACTTTATCATCAGCATTCATGTACAGAAAAGTAGCATGTATAAGGTTTGATGCTAGCCCACTAGAAGTTTCGATGCTATTCACTTGGAGTCTTATCGTGCTTTCCCCATGGATAAATGACTGCTAGTACTACTGAAGGACATACCACAGTACAAAAATACATATTTGCCTAACTTTCTATGTTTATGTACACACAGAGTCCAAAAGGAAAGCATGGAAGCCATCATTTAATCAAAGCCTCCTTAGTGAATGTTTTCCATATATGTACAAGTTTCAGCCAGCTGAAGCTTAAGTACCAAAATATTTTTAGTCAAAGTCATTTTATATGGAAATATTTATGCAATGAGATAATCCCCATAAAGCATGGAGCACAAACCCTGGCACACAGAGTTCAATAAGTGTTAGTTATTTTTAATGTTAATTAGGTGTATTATGTAAGCGCCTGCCTTAGATCAGAGTAAAAGGAGCATAATTTACCACTCTTCATGGCTCACAGTCATCATAAACATTAATTACTTAATGAAGCAATGAGTACAAGGACATCTTGGAAGTGACCAGGAATTCTGGGGTTGTTGGCCCCTCCATAAAACAGTCAGGGATGGCTAATGGTGGGACTTGGCAGTCATCTCATTACTACTCTCTGTGTCATGCCGTCCCTTCTTATGACTCTCCATGTGCCTGCACTGGCCATCTCTCACCTCCCAGTTGCCTACCGTCTTTGAGCTGAGACATTGTGCCATTTGAATACTGACCATCTTAACAACGGTTGGTCTACTTGTCCTCCCTCAACCCATTTCCCATTCATTTGTTCAGAAACCTTGAAGCTTCCAGAGTGAAATCTGTTGAGTCTAGCCAGATGTGATGCTGCATACCTATAATAACAGCAATCAAGAGGCTGAGGCAGGGGGATCGCGAGCTTGGGGCGAGCCAGAGCTACATAGTGATATCCTATCTCAAAAAACTAAAATTATTAAATGATTCATTAGCACTGAAAATGTGACTTGTGGCATTTTGCTTTGTGGATTTGTCTTACTATACTAGGAGACTGGAAACTGGTCCAACATTTTGATTGTCAAAAACTTGATTTGGGCTGGAGAGATAGCTCAGAGTAGGTAAAGTTCTGGCTTCATAAGCATGACAACCTGAGTTCACATCTCCAGCACCACAATTGGGTATAACTGTATACCTCTGTAACCCTAGAGCCCTGGGGTGGTGACAGACATATCTTGGGGGTCTCATTGGCTCACTGGCGAGTTCAATGAATAAAATAAAGTTGAGAGTGAACAAGAAAGACATTCAGTGTTGACCTAGCCTCCATGTGTACAAGTACAGGCAAACAAACATGAATGCCCATACCCACCCACCAGCCACCCCAACACACACACATGGGGGGTCCCTATTTGACCAGGTTTTCAAAGAAAAGTGGAAGCAGAAATGGGAGGTGACATGCCATGGTAGTAAGAACTGGTTTACAACCCACCTGGCGCTGCAACAGCAGAGAAAGACCAAGCACCTACTGGAAAACATGCTCAAGTGAGGAGGATTTGGAGCCATGGGGTCTAAGGTGTCAGCTGTGTAAGTTGAAGCTGGTCACATGACCACTCTACATGCAAATGCCTCTATTTGTACATCTGAGATTGAAATACTTGCCATGAATGATCATGCTAAGGGCTAACTAAGTGAAAGGGTATTTATAGTAGTCTGCTGGGGCTGTCATAAAAAAAGTTCTGCAGACTGGGGGTGGGGTGGGGTGTATGTTAAATAAGTGACATCTCCTTCTGCCTCACAGCTACAGAGGAGGTGGTCCATGGTGAAGATACGGGCAAATACGGTCATTCCTGTGACCTCTATTTGACTTACAGATGATAATCTTCTCACTGTGTCCTTGTTTAGCCTTTTTCTGTGTGAGCATCTCCTTGTGTGTTCAAATTTCCTCTTTTTTACAAGGACACAGATTGGATTGCATTCCTACCCTAATGGCCTCCTTTTAGCTTAACCAAAGGCCCTATCCTAAAATACTGTCACCCTCCAAGGCATTGGAGACTAGGGCTCCAACACGTCAATTTAAAGAGAACACAGCCCAGACCATAAAAGAAGGCAAGCAAAAACATTTCAGGATCTTCAGTTATAGCTGTTGGAGACCTGGGGTTCAGGAAGACACTGACAAATGAGACCATAAGTGATGGACTGTGACACCCAGAGAACAAGTCATGGTGGTCTGTTCTCCAAAACTGGCAGCATCATGAGATGATCATTTGCTCCTACAGTTGACCTTACAGCTACACTCCTTCAGCAATTAACTCTTGAGCCTCTTCTTTGAATGCCAGGCACTGGGCTGGGGGCCTAAAGGCTACACGTTTGCCACTTCACATGTCAGTTATACTAATACTGCCTGAGTACATGGGGTAGAGACTTTCCACTACCTTTCTATGTCCTAAGCATACCCTGTATATGCCCAGACACTTGGCATCTCACAAACATGTGCCCCTTAGTATTGCCAACAACCTGACAGTAAAGCTCAGAAACATGCTCTTACCCTTCTCAGATCCACTCACACTCCAACATTAGGGTTCGAACCCAAGTCTTCTGGGGTGGAGTTCACCACTTTTCTCCTTCGAAGCATAGTATAAAGAGAGGGAAGGACTCTGGGCTATAGAAAGACACAAAATTACTGAACAGAAGTTTGTGTACAAGTACATCTACTGGAGGCTTTTTCCTGAAAAAACTCTTCAAGGTTGGAAGAGGAAGCAAGCTGGGTTTTGCTATATAGAATGTTACAGGTAATACAATATAAAGGCAATCCCTGCAGACTGGGGAGATACCTAAAGAAATGAATAAGTAAAATGAGACGTAAGAGAAGAACACAGTCCTGCTACATTCCATTTTATTCTGAGAGTTCAAGGGGTTCAGAGCAGAACAGTCAAAAAGAACTCAGTAGAACTATCCCTAGCCCCAGGTGGTCCCACAGAACCTGGGCAGCCAGTGAAACAGAAATCAACAAACGTGCCCTCCTCTCTCCCTTCCCATCTTTTGACCATAATTTCAGCCTTCCTGGGCCCCGATGATAATGCCCCATTTCAGCAGGAAGTAGTTATAGAAGAGATGACTTGACACCTTATCGTCAACAAAAGGCTGGAATGTTAGATCGCAAGCCTCACTCAGTACCCGTGGCTCCTTACAGCTCTTCTTACCCTGCCCCTGATCTATTGGGAATGGTAATATATATCCTATGCCGTTTTATGTTAGAATTTGCTCGTTTATTTTACAGGGGTTTAGAATTAATAGATGGCCTTGTATCTCAGAAGGGACTCCAGGCTTTGAAACAGTGTAGAGACTATGGGGACTTTTGCACAATGATGTGACTACAAGCCTTTATGGGGCCCAGAGAGTGAAAAGTGGTGGTTGGAATGAGCATGACTCACATAGTCTAATACATCAGATGCTTGGTCCCTAGTGAGTGGAATTATTTTGGAAAGAATTATTTTGGAGGAGGGATCTGTCACTGAGAACGGGCTTTGAAGTTTCAGAAGCCAGTAAACTCTAGCCCCTCCCGCCTGCTGCATATAGATAGGATGCAAGCGCTCAGTGCCATTCCTGCCTGCCTGCTGCCACGCTCCCTGCCTTGATACTCATGGACTCTCCCTCTGAATCTGTAGACAAGCCCCCAACTAAATTTTATAAGTTGTCTTGATCATGGTGTCTCTTCACAGCAGTATAAAAGTAGCTAAGGTACCTGACAATATGTAACCTCATAATGAACTGAATGCCTTCATCCCACTCTGAACACACACACACACACACACACACACACACACACACACACACACACACATGCATTCATGCATGTGCAGAGACACATACACACTCCTCAATGAACAGCCTTACCTCACACTGACAAACTTTGAGCAACCTCACTGTGGACTGAACACATTCATCAGACATAAAATACCCATATTCAACAATGAATACCCTCACTCCACACTGAAAACTATCACTTGGCAGTGAAAACCCTGTAGCAGTACTGAATACCCTCACACAGAACTCATTAACCTTACTGAAGACTGAGCAATATGCAACTGACTGAACACACCCTAATCTGACAGTGAACACACACACTCACCCAACAGTGAGTACTCTCACCTGAGATTGAACAGTCTCCCAATGGACTATATACTTTCTCCTCATCCAGCACGGAACACTGCATCCAAGACTAAATGCTCATGTCACTTACATTACAGTGAACATGGTCAACTGAGTCTGACAAATCTCACCATCACTGCACACCCTCACATGGCACTGAACACTGTCACCCTTACTGAACACCCACAAATAATACAGAACAATGCCACGATGTACCGTGCACATTGATCCCTCTGAGAACACCCTCATTCCATAGAAAGCATGTATAACCAAGACTGAGCACCTTCACAATACACACCCTCACCAGATACTGAATAGTCTCATCCAGAAATAAACACTGACAACACAGAATAAACTGCCCATAACTCAAAACTAGATGCCGTCACACCATCACAAACACGCACAGCCAAGACTGAGAAAACTCGTAGTGCACTAAACACATTTACTCTGCAATGAAAACCTCAACTAACAAAGACCTTCCTCACTTGGCACCAAACACCATCATCCAAGATTGAGAAACTTCACAAAGGACTGAAAACCCTTAGCTGGCAATGAACACCCATATTCCACAATGAAAAGCTCTCTCACCTAAAACAGAATGTCCTAGCTTTGCTCATTGGCTGTGATAAATATCACAACCAAAAGAAACTTGAGAAAGAATTTCTTTCACCTTACAGCTGCTTAGAGCCTACCATGAAGAAAAGTCGGGGCAGGAACCTGAAGGCAGGAACTAACGCAGAGAACATGAAGGAATGTTCCAGCATGGTCTTCAGGTTCACATTCCTCTCTTCCCAGAGGCGCCATTACATACAGTGGGATGGGCCCTCCCACATCAATCATTAGAGAACAAAATCCCTATAGACTTGAGTTCAGGAGAATATGATGTAGGCATTTTCTCATTAAGGTTCCCTCTTCCAAGATGACCCTATTTTGCAACAAGTTGACAAAGAAACTAAACACCACAGATATCAACCTCATAACTTTTACTCTACAAAATTACCTCTATCTGGCAATGAAAACTCACCTGGCAGTCAACAGCCTTATCTAAAGACTGAGGCAATTCACAATTGGCTGGCCACCGTCTCCTACACTGAAAACCTTCATTGTGCAATGAGTACCTTCACCCCAGAATCGCCACCTTCACTCATCTGAGACAGAGCAAGGGCACAGCAATGGGGCAAGCACATTCATACCACACTGATCACACTCACCTTTTAATGGATACATTCACTAGGCACTGAACTCTTCTTACAAGATTGAATGACCTCTCGTTGTACTGAATGTCTTTACCCCACAGAAAAACACCCTCACCTGGCAATGAACACCCTCATCTTGCACCGAGCACACTCACCTGACAATGAACACACGTAAACCCCTTCGAACTCGCCTGATATCTTAGTTACTTTTCAGTGGCTGTGACAAAGCATTTTGATCCAGACAACTTTATAAAAGACAGGATTTAATTTGAGGTTCAGGGTTCCAGAGGACTTCAGTCCATGACCACCATGGTGGAAGCATAGCACCAGATAGAGTAGGCATAGCACTGGAATGGTAGCTAAGAACCCACAATTTGATCCACAAGCATGAGACAGAGACCTAACTGCGAATGACCATCCCCAGTGAAACATCTCTTCCCAAAAGGCCACATCTCCTAATCCTTTTCAACAGTTCCACCAACTGGGGACCAAGCATAAATGAACCTGTGGGGGCCATTCTCATTCATACCACCATATTCCACTTCCTGGCACCCAGAGGCTCATAGCCATGCCATAATGCAAATTGCATTCAATGTAACTTCAAAAATCCATATAGTTTTTCAGCCTCAAGACTGTTTAAAAACCCAAAGTATCTTCTGAGACCTACAGCAATCTCTTAATCATGATCCCTATAAAATAAAAAAGCTAATTCCAATATGGCTACAGCATAATATGTCACAGAATATGTATTGTCACTCACAATGGAGGAATGGGAGCACGGTAAAGAAATACGGAACCAAAGCAAGACCAAAATCCAGCGAGACAAACTCAAATCCTGTAGCTCAATGTCAAGGGCTTAGATGGCTCCACCCTTGCGTCTTTGCTGACTTGCAACACACTTCTCTCTTTGGAGCTGGTTCCACTGCCTGTCTTCTGCCAATGAAATTAGTCCATTGCTTTTCAACTTAGCCTTTGGCAAAGCTGGGCTGGGCCTTGTGCTGGTCCTTCATAGTCTGTATAGCTCTCAGCACTATCTCCCAAGCTCCTTCCAGAACAGTCCACTAAGGTCCCACTTAAATATTGTCCCACCACTTTCATAGTCTAAAAGGTTAGTCTTCCACATTCCCTAAAAACAAAAACAAACAAATGAACAAACAAAACATGGTCAAGCCCATCACAGAAATACTCCATTCTTTGGTTCCAATAAAAGAAAATATTTGGGGCTCACATTTCCAGAGGGTTAGAGTCCATGGCCATCATGTCAGAGAGCATGGCAGCAAGCATGCAGGCATTGGCCCAGCAGCAGTAGCTGAGAGCTTACAAATGCAGGGGGGGCGGGGAGCACAAACTGGGAATGATGTGAACTTTTTGAAACCTCAACTTTTTGAAATCCCCACTGACACACCCCTCCAACAAGGCCACACCTCTAACCCTTCCCTAACAGTTCCACCAACTGGAAACCAGGTATGCAAATATATAAGCCTATGGGGACACACTCATTAAAAACAACTTTACCCCAGACTGAATACCGTATCCTTGGACTGAACACCCCAGACTAATCACCTCCTTGTGGGACTGATTACTTTCTCATCAGCATGACTCCAATCCTAAACTCAGCTCTCTCACCTCCAAGTGAACATCAATACCACTGAAAAATACCTTCATCTCAGAATGAATATCCTAGCCTTGGACTTAACACCTTCACTCCAGAATGAACACCCTCACCATGGAGTGACACCCTCACACCAGACTGAACACTCATATCCTCAAATGAATATCTTACCACATACCAAATTCCCCTAGTACAGATTGAAAACTCTTAGCCCAGGGCAAAGACCCTCACCTCAGATGAACACCCTAATACCAAACTGTATAACACCATACTAGATTGAACACCCTCACCCAAGACTAAAAACATTTACCACACACTGAGCACCCCCATCTCCTTAACATCCATATTCTGGACCAAAAACTCCAACCCCAGGTTAAACAGTCTCCCCTCAGAATATACCCTCACCCTGAAGTGTCTTACCCTCACAACAAGGTTGAAACCCTCACTCAAGACTAAACACCTCTACCACACACTGAATACCCTCACCCTATCCTTAGCATCCCCACCACAGACTGAACCCTAACTCCTGTGATTGGTATACAGATATACAGAGGTAGGTAGGTAGGTAGGTGATTAGTTAGTTGTTTGGTTAATTCAAAGAAGTCCTCAGAACTGAGAACTCTCACCCCTTTGACAAAATCCTTTTGACTAAGCCCCAACTCCTAATGCTACTGCTTTGTGTTCCCAAAAGAAAAAAAATATTCAAACCCTAACATTCACACAAACCAACTAGTAAATGAATCCATTCTCAAAATGAACTCATAGAAAACATTTGCAAGAGAAGTAGGGATAAAGTTCCCTTCTAAGCTTCCCAAAAGCAAATGGGTAGGAAGAAACTACAATAGCTTTAATAAACATGTGAGTGGTTGTTAGCCATTGAGAGGAGAGTGAGCACAATGAATGTTTCTGGGCAGGGATGACTTGCAGACAGAAATACTTTCTTAAGTAAATAGTTTGAGCAACTATCCACACATCTCTTTCTTTGTCCTTATCCTCTCGAATGCGCAGTTGATGTTTTAATCAGGATTCTAGAGAAATTAACACGCATGCGTGCGCGCACACATACACACCACTCTTCTGGACTTGTGGTGTATGCTTACATAGCCCTGTCCTCTTCCTTATTCTTTCAGCCACATCCTTTACATAGCATCTCCGAAGATAAAACTAACACATTTGGTGATTTTGATGCCACACACATGTGGACATCCACCCCAGATACTGCAGAACTAAATTCTGAGGTGCAGAGTATAAAGTGTTTGGCAGTGGTTTGCTTGGAAGGAGGAAGAGACCACGGTGTCTGCCAGTGGACAACAGACCTATTGCTGGCTGCTGGATTGGTATGGTGCCCAGTCATTTTTGTTCCTCATGAGGATGTTATTTTAAATAAATTTCTTCCTCATGACTGTAAGAGATTTTCACATGTAAGACATAGACCAGCAGCCAGTGTGCCAGTGAGATGTCATGACGTCACTGTACACATAGGTACAGTGGCATTTACAGACTGTGGATATGTTGGAAGAGACTGTTGGTGGGTAACGTGTGAGAATCCACTGCCTCATGTTTCCATCAGGATCCCAATTTCTATTTTACTTCTACAGTACTCCTTATCCAAGATGGCTCCAGTTGAACACTCTCAGGTTGACGAATGCCCATCATCACTGTTTCATTTCCTCCTTGTTATAGTTTGTACTTTTTCCTGATGAACTTGTCTAAGAAGGTGCAGCATTCCTGGAGAAGTCTCCTCTCTTGGGTCACCTTGTGCCCAGGACACTTTAAGTAGGACAAAAATAGAAGACAGTGCTGAGGTCAACCCCTGGTGTCTGCCATTGAAGTTATTTAATGTTGTAAGATAACAATGAAACACTAATCCTGAGAAAGGTGTTATGCTGTGTACAACAAATTTCCTTTAAACAAATGTTCATCTGTGACGTTTATTTTATTAGAAAAATTTTATAATGAAGTTTTAAAATATGGATACATATATATAACACAAATAAAATACTTTAAAGTTAGAATTAAACTTAAAAGAGTTTTCACTGTGTGAACTTGCTGGACCACATGGCTTATACATGACTTTCCTCCCACATGAAGGAGAATATTTTGATCAACAGTTTGGTGGCTAATTAAAGCCTATGGGTAACACACTGTCTTCTCCAAACAGCAGTAGAGCCATTGCCAGCTCAAATAAGTTCCACTTTCCTTCTTAGGGGAGGTGATGAGAGCTCCTAAGATGGGCTATTACCTCTTTTGAGGGGGGTGGGATTGAGTTTTCCCTCTTAATACAATTGCCCAGTACCACTGTGTCCATGATTTAGTTTAATGTGCTTAAAATGAATTGGGTTCTGGTAATGACCAGATTTATAGTGGATCAAGATGACTAGAAGGGAGGAACATGCATTGCACTTGACAACGGTTTTCAAAAACAGACTGTGAAAAGTGAACATGTGTATCTGAAGGCTGCTCTCCTAATTTGCTGATGCAAAATTAATTGCTGAGCATACTCCAGAGAAATCACTCTCTTTAATGTAATGTTTTCTAGTGCAAACTTCATGAAATAACAAATTGAAAAGTTGTTTTCCGTGTATAATGTACTTTCTGGGAGTCAGTCACCAATAAGTAATTCCAAGCAGCCACAACAACTGTGGGTACACTCATTAGAGATCAGAATTTATTACCTAATCACCAGACAGCATCCTACCCATGAGAGAGAGTGCAAGACCTCAGAGACAGATCACAGTTCATGCTTTGCATGATGTAGACCACAGGAGGGAACGTTTTCAGGAAAATCCAAAAGACTTTTCTTTCCCTGTCCATCACTAACACAGCCAAAGGTACCCAGGTCACTGTGTGTTCCTCCTGCAAACCTTCCAAATGAAGAAGCTTGGAATTAAACATTTCAGATACCCACTAGTCACACAACAGTGATTCAATGTCTCAACCACAAATCCTGTGTTCTGATGCTCTGTTGGATTGTAGGGAGGTGGACAGGGATGATGGTCTAGAAAGACTGCATGTTAGTATTGAAGATCCTTGTCTCCACCCTATCCAATATGGGCCTATGTTTTCACATAAAATAAGCACCATCAGAAGCTAGAAGTAAGCACTCTGGAACCCCTTCTTATACCTCCCAACATAACGGGTTCATTCTCTCTGGCCAAGGATCATTGACTCTGTCAGATCAGCCCTTGGAGTCCTTGCCTGGCTTGAAAAGGTCTCCGCTAAGCTTTAAGCTCCAGTCCCACTCAGTCCTTTCATCATTTGGTGCCTCTTATTGTCTCAAGTGACACAGTCTGCTTTAAAACCAGTACCTAGGCATCCTCCATCTCCCCACACTAGTGGACTTCCAGGAGCCAATGGGAGTCAAGTCACGGCTATACTCTCTGAGTCTATCCCTCAATATTGTCACTGTTTTAGCAATTTCCCAAAGTTTAAACAGTCAGCCTATAACTCAAGGTTCCATATCTGTGGATTCAGCTTGGAATCCTGGGCATCGTGTTCACACATCATCTCAGCCCTCAGGAGGGAGAGGCAGGAGTATCTTCATCTCAAGACTATCCTGGGATACATGTGAGAGTCCTATCTTAACATGCACATCCTCGTGATAAAAAGAAAGAAAAGGGAAAGAGGATGTGGAGGGGGTGAGATGAAGGAAAATAGGAGAGAGGAGGAGAAGAAAGAAGAGATCTTTTAAGAAGATGTTATTTCTGTACTGAACACGCAGAGATCTGTTTTCCTGTCACGATTTCCTGATAACCCAATGTATTTGCATAGAATCAACACTGTGCTGCACGCTGTAAGACAT
Source organism: Mesocricetus auratus (assembly GCF_017639785.1). Lineage (NCBI taxonomy): Eukaryota > Metazoa > Chordata > Mammalia > Rodentia > Cricetidae > Mesocricetus > Mesocricetus auratus. Next base: position 35,787,039 of record NW_024429202.1, on the reverse strand, counting down.
CTAAATTGATTTATGGTATAAGGAGGATGTGGCTGGCTTCTATGCTAATGCTACACAGTTTTATATAGGAGACCTGGACATCCCTAGATGTGATAGTGAGCCCAAGTCCCATGGATACAGAGGACTGACTGTATGCTGACTGTTAACTGCTCCTTATGGAAGCTGTCAAGGTTATGATCAAAATCTATTAGTCTGCCCCACGTATGGTTAGACAGGGTCAGTGTCGGGGGAGGAGGCACAGAGTCAAACCACCAGGAGCCGTCCCGTATTGTCTTTGATCTGGCCTTCCCTCTGACAAAAACTGCCCATAGAAAAAAAAGAAGACAAAACCTAGAGATAATGACTTTCATTGCCCTCTTTTTTTGTTTGTTGGTTTGTTTTCCAGACAGGGGTTCTCTGTGTAGCTTTGTAGAGTGGACTGACCTCAAACTGACAGAGATCCTCCTGCCTCTGCCTCCCCAGTGCTGGGATTAAAGGCCTGTTCCACCACTGCCAGGCTTTTGTCCTCTGTTTTTACTGGGAGGGCCACCTGCAGGAGGTACATTAAACAGCATCTAAAGTGACTAGAAAACTTACCACTCCCTCTCCTTCTGTGCACAGTAAGTAAGCATTGCCACAGGCACAATAGTCCTTCTCAGGGGAGGACACAGGACAGAAGCCAGATTGTGTGTGGTGTGATGCCCCAAGATTTCTTCCAGTCAAAGCAAGAAAATATCTATTGCTGCATGCTAAGAGCCAGAGTTTTGCTCAGGGTATCCAATACCTGACAAGAAACTGAGTTTAGATGTGGTCATGAGTAGAATCCATTTAATGGCACCAGTGACTTTTCAAGGACTAGTAGAGAAACCTTAGCTAGCACATTTGCTCTGTCTCACAGTATGATGCCCTCATCATGTCACTATGTAGCAAGAGGGCCCTCTTAAGATATTGTTGCTGTGTTCTTGAACTTTCCAGCCTCCACAGCCATGAGCCAGACAAGCCTATTTTCTTTAAAATGTACCCAGTCTCTGGTATGTTGTTATAATTGCAAAAAAACCCTAAAATATTCAATATCTTTGTTTTGTTTTCTAGGGAACTTGACTATAGAAACTTTGAGAGATACAAATACAGATTTAGAGAATTTATTTGGGGCCAGTGAGATGGCTCGCTGGGTTGATGAGCTGAGTCTAGCCCCGGAATACATACCGTGAAAGGAGAGAACTAACTTCACGTGTTGTCCTCTTACCTCTTTGTGGGCACTCTGATCCACACACATGTGTGTGCAAGTAGACTTATCTACCCACATGAGCAAATGAATATCTTAAGGTGATTTGATTCTGTAATGCTTAACTTGATAATATTAATAAGCATATTTATTGATTTAGCTACATTGCATCATAAAATGCATGTGATGTTGTATTCATTCAATCATATTAATTTTCTGCTTTTGTTTACAGTTTTATATAACTCTTCATGGACTATTGGCTATGGGTATTTATTTTTATCATACCTACAGTCGATGTTGAGGCTCCAATGAGCATTCTAAGGTGTATGGCTTTTGGGTCTGGCCTACAGGGTGTGTGGCACTCTGCCTCCATGTGATATGCCAACTGGGAAAGAGGGTCAAACCACAAGCTTCCATTAACCAGCAAAATGAGCTCAAATCACATTCTTCCACCTTATGGTTGACAAAAAAGATGATTTTTTTCTTTCATCCTGTCATAATCTTCAAAATTTGAATAATTATCCCTTTCTTAATTGACACTTAAAGTCTGTGTACAGGGACTTTCAACCTTTCCAATGAGATACCTTCCTACTGATCATTAGTCTTTCTCAAGGGGATTTCCTTTCTTTCCTTTCCTTTTCTTTGTTTTTTTTTAACCTTTTTTGGGGGGGAGCTTTATAAACACCCTAAACTGACATTATTGAAGGCCTTTCCAGAGTTAACTGTTGGCTAAATTAATTTAATTGGGGTAGCAGTCTATGTTACGAATCTTTGTAGTGACTTGACATGAGATGATTCTCCCCAATAAGTAAATGTCAGAAGAGGGAAAAGAAATTGCCTTTTGGTAGGGACACAGGATGAAGCCATTGTTGATCATCACAAACTATTGAGCCTCCCAACTTGGGTGCTGAGAATGGAGTGCGGGTACCCTGAAAGTCAAGGAACTGCTCTTAGCTTCTCAGCCTTTTGTCCAGCCCCAAAATGTGGGTGTGTTCTTAAAAATAGTAATAATAAAACTGAACAAAGCCTGGCAGAGCAAAGTAAAATGAAAATACTACTAAAAATGAAGTGGACAGAAAAAAAAAGGAGAAAGAATAGGGATACAGAGGGTAAAAAGGGGAAGGAAGGAAAGAAAGAAAGATGAATGAATTTAGGTTAGTTGTTATTTTTCCCTTAGGTGTCCCGTAAGCTTCTGCTCTCCATATTTTGTAATGGATATACTTACTTGGAGACTAATTTTTATCTCCCCATCCCGAATTTGAAGCTTCTGGAAGTTTCTCTTTGAATTTGATGTTTTGCAATTTTTCTGATAAACGCAGCTCATTCTAGACTTTATTTATTTATTTTGTTTGTTTATTTGAGACAGGGTTTCTCTGTGTAACAGCTCTGACTGTCCTGGAACTCACTTTGTAGACCAGGCTGGCCTCAAACTCACAGAGATCTGTCTGCCTCTGCCTCCCAAGTGCTGGAATTAAAGGCATGCACCACCATCACCCTACTGACTTTAAAATTTTAGTTTTGTTTATATATGACTCGTGATGCTGTTTTCACTCTGAAATATTAAGACTTGGCTTCTTCAAACACTGCTTCTACTCACTTCTTGCTATTATCTTCTTCTGCAACTCTTTTTTCATATGTTGGGTCTCCTCTTTTATGTGTTTTTTGTCCATTTCATATTTCTGTAGCTCTAAGCTCCACTTTAATTACATTTATTTGTGTGTGCATACGTGTGTGTGTGTGTGTGTCTGTGTGTGTGTGTGCAAGCCTCAGATGTGCATGCAGAGACCAGAAGACAACTTGAGCAAGTTGGTTCTCTCTTCAGTCCATGTGTCCCAGGAGTTGAACTCAGGTCATCCGATTTGGTGGCAAATGGCTTTACCTGCTGAGCTATCTTGCTGTTCCTGGCTAAACACTCCTTATAAACAACAGGCTTCTTAAGGAGAATAATAGATTTCTTGGTTTATTTTACAGCCAAACATAGACTCAGCTGCAAATGCTTATCTGATAACGAGGCACACTTTATCACTAAAACATATTCTTATGCAGAAAGCTACTGCAAAATGCTGGCATAAACCCATGAGCCCTTGATTTCAGCGGATCGCCTGTTGCTCAGGAGCCACTCACCAAAGCCTATCAGATTCTTTTCTTGGAATATGCTACTTTGCATATCAAATTTCAGCTCAGCCATTTCTAAACTTAAGCTCCCTGGCTGCATTATTAAAGAGTTTGAAACACGTGTGCCTCCTTTCCCTTGCCTTGAGGTCTCATGAGTAAAGACAATACAAGAACTTCAGTTTGTGAAAAACATTTCCTCTGTGACTTTTGTGGAAGCAGAGACATTGTTTCTTCTTTTCAACATAGCCGTATGAGCTGTGGATAAGGAGCTTGGTAAACAGTGAATGTGAAACGTTAGTGGTTATTGAATGACTCCACAACTTTTTGAGTTTTGAATGCAAGTGTTTTTTTAGCCTGTAATTTTAGGATGGATTCATTAAGAAACATTATCAAGCTGGTGTTGTGAAAGGTAATTCCCAGAGCTATTCAGTGCTTAATAATGGACTTAGTGCAGTTCTTTTCTAAGCTAAAACAACACAAAACAAAACAAAAAACCTGCAATAAAACTCTGCCACTGGTAAGCCACCAAGTTGATGTGCAGCAGAGCCGGGGAGAATATGATAGGGGTGAATGGAGTTTCCCCTCTGTCCCCTGAAGGTTTGCTGGAATAAAATGACTAAGAGAAATTAAATGGGAGAAAGGCATATAAATGTATCAGTGTGAATAGCCTAATACAATTCAGAAGCTTTGGCGCTCCATTCTCTCCAGGGGAGGTGAAATACACGAAAAATGTCAGGAAAGCAATGTGCTATTTGCATTTTGTTGTTGTTATGCTTTGTTTTTCAACTCGACACAAGCTAGGTTCGTCTTTGAAGAGGAACCCTCAGCTGAGGAAAGGCCTACATCAGACTGGTCTGTGAACAGATCTATAGGGCATTTTCTTGATGGATCATTGATGTGGGTAAGTTCATCGAATTATGAGCAATGCCATCTCTGGGCAGGTAACCCTTGGTTGTATGGAAACAACCATGGAGTGGGGGTGGGGGGGCGAGTAAGGCATTAAACAGCTCTCCTCCATAGCCTCTGCTTCAGTTCCTGCTTCCAGGTTCCTGTTTGCCAGGGTCCCTGCCCTGACACCCCTCATGGTAGATTGTAAGCTGTGAGAGGAAATAAATAAAACCCCCAAGTTAGTTTTGATTGTGATGTTGATCACAGCAATAGAAAGCAAACTAGAACGAACAGCAGAAAAACCTTTAGTCATGGGGCTTGAAGAATAGACAGTAGCTTGGGACAACCTGTGTTTGTTGCAGAAAGTTTGTAAACAATTCTCTCTACAACTAAACCTGAGGGCAACGGGGGGGGGGCAATGTTTGTATCAAGTCTTTGAGAATATCACACCTGAGGGTTCTGTTAGTACATTTGATAAAAATCTGCCCAAAAAACAAGGAGAGTTAGGGAAACACCTCTTGTACTGTGAATGTCTTCTGGCACTTAATTGCTAAATCATAACCTGTATTTTTTTAACAGCAGTTTGTTGTTTGTGACAGTCCTTACCAGGTAATGTGACACAATTTTGAAACAGGTATTCCTTTCTGTACTGAGAAAGGCAGCTGTGGGGCTGGAGAGATGGTTAAGAGCACACACTGTGGTTGCAGAGGATCAGAACCTGGGTGCTGGCACCCACATTGGGAAGCTCACAAGGGCCTGTAACTGCAGCTCCAGGGGACCAGACATCTCTAGGCTCTGAGGGCACCGCCCCCCACCCACCCACACACTGCAAATAAATAAATAATTTATAAAAAGAAAAGCAGTTGACAGCTTGCCTTAATATTGCATTTTGTATGATATTTTTGTTTCTGAAAACAGATTTAAAAAAGGTTCAGGGGGATAGAATATTAGCAAAGTTCAATATTATTAACAAGACCATGTGGGAAGGATACCATTGAAATCAACCAAAACGCTAATTGTTAGAGTTGTCTTATTCCCGATCTCTTAGAAGGCGCAATGCTGTGAAAAAAACTGTTTACCAGTGTACACTTACTGTTGCCAGCTGTTCTGCATAGACTAATAACATTAACACTAAGGACAGAAACAGTAACTAGTGTTTATTTTATGTTCATTAGGTGAGAGGGCCTGAACAGTTTTAGATATTTTAGTTATACTGAAAGGTATGTGCTGTTTAGCCAACTTCCAGATGAAGGTTCCAGGAGGCTGTCATATGTCTAACGCTCCATTGGTCTGGGACTCAGAGCTGGAATCTGAGTCATTCAATGTTGAATGCTAAGTATTGTGCTGTTTACTGCTTATTCTGCCCCGAGGTGGCTTGCTATTCTCTGGGTAATTCATTGGTGTTTGCTATATGAAACTTTAGTCTAAATATCAAAATCAGCACTGAGCACATTTTCTTATGCCAGCTTGAATTTAATCATCTCACCACAGCCAAAGATGACACAAGTATTTATTTGGTGGAGAGAAAAATCCAGGCTACCATCTGTGCAGTTGGGGGCTTCACAGCCCAGTCTCAGTAATTTGTCCTTAGCAGAAAGACATTTGAGGACATAGAAAGCTTCTGATGCTGGACTTCTTGTGAGCATGAGTGTAGTTAGTCAGCTCAATCAGATCATCATGAATCTTCATTCTGTAAAGCTCCATAAAGGGAATGAAGTTATAGCTCTCATCGCCTGGGAGTTCGTGCTGCGTAGAGCCTCCAGGCTTCCCTGTGATTCTGCCCTCTGCCCAGCAAAGCAAAGCCAATGACTGCCATTAACGAAGCCACCCAGAGGCGTTTCCTTCCAGATTTCAACAGACACCTTAGAAAAGGCCTTGATAGAAATTTAAGGTTCCTTTGTTTTTAATATATATGCATCAAAATACAGTGAAATAGTTAAGGAACTGATCAAAATAGATTAAAGTTGTTGTTACTGAGTTCCAACTGTACAGGGCCAAGATCCCTATCACTTTACGGTGAGGGAGGGCGTTTCATTTACTACTATTTTAAAATACAGATAACATGAAAGCTATCATGTTTATGTATCTAAGTTGACAGCTGAGTGGCATTAAATACATCCACAGTATTGTGCAACTAATTCCCATCCGTCACCAGAATTCTTTCATCATTTCAGACTGAAATTCTACACCCAGTAAACACTAGCTTCCCCCTTCTCCCTCTCCTAGGTTTGGCAACCACCATGCTTCTTTTCACTGTTACTGATTCGTTATCTCCAGGCTCCTTGTACAAATACAGTTACAAACTATTTGTCTCTAGGCAAGTTATTTCTTTGTGTGTAGTATCATTGAAGCGTTCATGCCCCAACATGTACCGTAGCTTTTTAATGTGAATTGTGTTCCCTTTGTATATGGTGTGCATTCCTGTATGTTTGTGCACATCTCTTGACCAAATGTTGACCTTGGGTATTGTTCCTCTGGTACTATCCACCTTGTTGATGAAGCCGGATCTTCACTGGCCTTGAAGATAAAAACTTAGGCTGTACTGTCTTGCCAGTGAACCCTAGAGATAAACCTGTCTCCACCTCTCCAGAGCTGGGATTACAGGCAAAACATCATATACTTGGCTGACTTTTGTGTTTATTGTTTCTTTGTTTTGAGTTGTGGTGTGTGTGTGTGTGTGTGTGTGTGTGTGTGTGTGTGTGTGTGTGTTTCTAAAAACAGCTCTGAAGAGTGACCACCACCTTCTTTACGTGGCCTCGTGTTTTGGTTTGTTGTTGTTGTTTGGTTGGATTTTTTTCTTCTTCAGTCTGGAAGATTCCTTCAAGTATCTTCTTTAGCATGGTCATAAATTCCTTTAGTCTGTTTTTATCATGGAAAGCTTCTATTTTTCCTTCAATTGTGACAGCTTTCCTGGATACAGTATGCTTGTTTGGCACTTGTTATCTTTCAGAACTTGAAAAACATTGTTTCAGGCCCTTCTGGCTTTTAAAGTTTGGTTGAATACGTGCTATTCTTCCCATAGGCTCTCCTTTACAGGTGACTTGATGTTTCCTTCTGCTGTTCTAAATACAGTATTCTACTCTGCATATTTAGGGTTCCCCTTACAATAGGATGAAGGGCTTCTCCTCTGGTCTTCTCTGTTTGGTGCCCTGTGTCTGGATTGGCATGCCTTTTACTAACTCCGAGAGAAAATTTTCTGTTATGTTTTTTTTTGAAACTGGTTTCTATGCACTTTGAATGAGATTCTTCTACTTCTTCTATGTCTGTAACACATAGACTTTGGCATAAAATGCTGGCATAGTTCCTGTCGTGAGTTAGAAGGTGGTGTCCTCTTTCTGCCCCCATTCCACCAGACATCCTCCAGCTTTGCAGGGGGTGACGCAGATGCCTCACTTTTAGCCGACTATTCAGCGGTCACCTATTCTCTGGACTTGGACCATTTGGAAGTCTCTGTAGTGACTACTCCATGGCCACAATGCCTAGCTTTTTTCTCCCTACTATGAGGTCTGGGATTGAACTCAGGTCCTCAGGCTTGTACAGCAGCTACTTTTACTGAGGGAGCTATCTCTCCAAGTCCTCCATTATGTACTTACATTATTCTTCTTTTCCATGCTTGAGGATCATGTGGGTGATGCTGTTTTATCTTAGTATTATTTATAAATTCTACTGAGGATATGTCATTCGAAGTTCCCCACTATTGCTGCAAATTTCTCTCGAGCCAACTTTGATTCAGGAATAGCTTATTTTAGCATGCAAAGGGAGCAGGAACCTGTGCTTTCTGGAGCTGCTCCCCCCACCCCCTGCCACCTGTTCACTCTGCTTCCTCTGAATCCTGCATGTTAACCTGGGACCACTGTGCTTTAACATGAGCAAATGGGTATCCTTGCATGGAGCCTTCTGCTCCACCCTCCCAACTCAATTTCATTCTGCTAAGATGTTTTAGGTTTGTCCCAGTGACATTAAAAGCTCCCCCTCCCATCCCAGCTGAGATCTGCACACTACCTTCTGATGGAAACCTTGCCACAAAACCATGATCTTTGTTTTTGCCTTATGCTGATCACATACAAGCAGAGGAAGTATGATAGTGAAATGCTTGATTTTTCATGTGTCTCCATGAATGCTGTCCTTCAAAATGATTACCTTCATAAAGTGACTGTCTTCCTGTCTTGTGTTATGAGCTGTATAGTTTCATGATGACCTCCCCTCCCCCATCTCCCCCCATTCCTTTGATTTAGTTCAGTCCCGTCCCCTATCTCTGTCTCTGTCCTTGACTGTGTATCTTTGTCAATGCAGTGGAGCTGGAGGGCATGAGGAGACAGACGATTTTATGAATGCTTCTCGTGTAGCAGCAGCTTGCTTCCTGGGAGTTGCATTAATAACCATTACCTGGCTGCGCTCCAGGAAACCCCATTAGAGCAGATCCAGCTGTCCAGCTCCACAGCCCCCAGTGAACAGGGAAGGCAGTTGGTTCCTTTTTTCTCCTTTACCTTTACATCGCATCACTTAACTCCATTTCCTTTCCTGGATGCACTTAAGATGTACACTTGTCTATCTGCACAGCGCCACAGACAATAGAGTAGGTATTATTACAATTTCCTGGCAGATGGGTGTAACATGTCTGAAGGAATGGGAACTTTTCTGATCCTTATCTAAGACCCCAAGGCCTAGCAGGACCTGTGCTTCTGAAGATCCTTTATACGTGTTCCCTTTAGATAGACAGTCTGACAGGTACAATGCAGTACTGGCCAACGCAGTCCAAAATCAATCATCAGTTCCCCATTTCCTATCACTGTTGTTCAGAGCAAAACCATGGGTCATTTTAGGGATCTTCGGGATCTACACCATTCCTATAATTACTTTTGGCTGGCTATAGACCAGACAAGAAAAGATTTCCTATGTGGTAGGATGTGGAACTTTTGCTCAGAATTATCCTTTTGACAATGATAGTTTTTAGTTCTTAAAGATCACCAGGAAATTCCTCGCCTGGAGAGCATTTGTAGATGGAGACATGAAAACCCAGAAAGAGTCATAGTCTCCTGCCCATGTCCCTCCTGCCTGATCTTAGGGTTTCTATTGCTATGACAAGACACTGTCACACTGTGGGGACACCAGACCTTGAGCAGAAACCCACTTCCCCTTCGGCCTGGGAGCAGGCAGCTGTGAGATGTTTACTGAAAACAATTCAGTGCTATAAAGCTCTTGATAGGGCTCAGATAAGGGCTCGCTCACTGAAACACCATGACTTTGACACCCCCTACGGCTAGATGCTTCTTCCTGTCCCCTCTGCGGTGTCTCCCCGATTCTGGGGCCAGAGATTAAACCACCAGCCAGGAGGGTGAGAAGTCTGGAAAGAATTGTATGTAGATGGATGGCAGAAGTCCTTAAAAAGGGAAGCTCTTTTTTCTTGGGGAGCTCTCTCTCTCCTAAGTGGACTTGAGTTCTCCTCCTAAGCTGACTGGGGAAGCATAAAGTTTTCTTAAAGCAACTGACCGGTCTCTGTGTCATCTATCCCGACCACCTCGCTACATTCTCGGATGCAGGCCGCACAGCAGGTGCGACATCACACAGAAACTCTTGGAAAACATTTAATTGAGGCGGTGGTTTAGTCCATTGTTATGGAAGGGGAGCATGGCATTACACAGGCAGACGTGGTTCTGGAGAGAGAGCTGCTACATGTTGATATGCAGGCAACAGGAAGTAGACTGAAGGTCACACTGAGTGAAGCTTGAGCAAAAGGGACCTCAAAGCTCACCCCCTCAGTGACACATTCCTCCAACAATGCCATACCTACTTCAACAAGGCCACACCTCCTAAGAGTGCCACACCCTTTGGGGGCCATTTTCTTTCAAACCACCACATTCCTCAAACATGCAGACAACCAACATCACAGTACACTCAGATCATCTGGACAATGACAACACTTCCCATGATCCCCAAAGGTCCTCATGTTTCTATCTTCCACCAGAGTTATTATCTTGTGAATCTCTCTGCCATCACAAAGCCTCATTAACATCCAAACACCAGAGAGGAAAAGTACATTTGGTCTCATTGAACTCTGCCCCAGAAAAATCCAACCCCAGACTGTGACACAAGAGTCCCATTTGAGCAATCTCTCTCCCTTTTGATAACCATGATCCAGCAAAATGTCTATTGTTCTAAAATTATTCCCGCACAGCACTCTTTGTACTGTGACTCCTGCTCATCCCTGCCATCCCCTCTGCAGTGTGGCAGCTGCCTGCCTCCTACATCTGGCAGCAACTCTGCCAGACAGTCTTCCTAGGGGGAGCAAATAAGTGACTGACAGCCACATTCCAGAAGAAAGACCAGACTTCTATACCAATTAAACATATGATTTGAGTTTTAAGGATGAAAAGCAAACGAAGGAACAAAATTTACGTAGAAAGATGATTTTAGTAATAAGTATAGTAAAAAGAACTGCCACTGGGACTGTAGCAAACAAGGGGTTAACAAGAATTCCAGCACTGGAGTGAGGGGTCTATGGTGGGGAGAGAGAGAGAGACATGGAGAGACAGACAGACACACACACACACATACACAGAGAGAGAGAGAGACAGAGAGAGAGAGACAGAGAGAGAGAAACAGAGAGACAGAGAGGAAGAAAGAGAGGGGGGTTGGAGAAATGCAGGACGCAGTAGGAGTGATGAAACCTAAGTGGGGTAGGGGGATCTACAATGGAGAAGAGACAGGAGGAGTGATGAAACCATAGTGAGCAAGCCAAAGCAACTCAAGTGACATGGCTATGCATGTGCATTGAAACTGAAAAACTGGACACATGGAAGACAGAAGGCAGGAGTGGGTTCCTTTTACCTTTGGAATGAGAAACTACAGACAAGCAAGAATGGGGCATAATGATCAAGAGATCACCATTCAACACTGTCTGTTTAAAATCTCATTTATATGACCATAGGTTATCTGCAGAAATATTTAGTGATGTATGTATCAGTGCAGGACAGAACAGACATATATGTATACACACATGCATGTGCACGTGCATACACACATACACATGTCTTTGCACAGTTAACTAAGAGGAGCCTACGAGCAATCACTCCAGCCTTACCAGCACACACTGCTGCAGATCATGGTTTCTAGTACTATTTCTCAGTAAAAGGAATGAAACACTCTCGGAGAAGTTACTGATCAACCTGACCTCCCTTTGATCTCTACAGTCAGCCGAGCTTCTACTGTACCATTTCTGAAATTATTTCCATATTCTCCAAACATGGCTATGACTAGGGCAGAGAATTAAAAGAAAGGCTTCTGGGGTGGGGTGGGGGGATCCATAATCATAGGAGGTAATTAAAAGGGAACAGGAGACAACTGAAGGTGTTCCCTGTAACATAATCTAGAGTGATCTGAGCAATACAATAAACAAAGCAGTATACTTTTAGACAGAGTATTAAATAAACACCTGAGTCAATACTAGCATAAATGAATGATGGAATAAATTAAGAAAGGGAGAAAAGAGTTAATTTCTGTGACTTCCCAAGATTTATGTAGATTCCCTGGCCTCAAGGGGGAAATCATCTCTTCCCATACTGGATGTACAAGTGGTTTCTTTCAAAAAGTAGAGCCCACAGGCAGAGTGTCTTCACAGTGGAGAAATCTGATAAACACTTAACCTTGTACAGTATGGTGATGGCCTGAAGCCTTGGTGTGAACTAATGAAATCTCTTTGAATGAATGCAAGATGTTATTATAGGGGAATGGGCATGGGTTATATGGTGGTTTGAATGAATATGGCCCACATAGGTCATATGTTTGAATACTTGGCTCCAGGTGGTGGAACAGTTTGGGAAGGATTAGGGGGTGTGGCCTTGTTGGAGGAGGTGTTTCACTGGGGGCGGGCTTTGAGGCTGCCAGAGCCTCCTTCCATCCCTGCTGTGCTCTCTGCCTCCTGCATGTGGGTGGAAATGTGAGCTCTCAGCAGCTGCTCCAGCGTCCACTGCTTCCTGCTCTGCTCTGCCATCATGGTCTATTTCTTTCAAAAGATGCCTTGGTCATGGTGCTTTATCACAATGACAGAAAAATTCTAATGCATGGTATAAAGAAATCTTCTAATGTATCCTGTAAAAACTATTCTTGGGCTAGGAAGATGGCCCAGTCAGTATTGTGCCTTGTACAAGTCTCCCTTTACATGTTGCTGTGACAAAAACAGCTTAAGGAAGGAAAGGCTGGTTTGGTTTACAGTTCCAGGGTTTGGTTCATCATGGCAGGAAAATCATGCCAGCAAGGATTGTTGAACTGACACTGACCTCCCACCTTCATATACATACAAGTGAACATGCTGAAACACAAGCATGAGCACACATGTAGCATACACAATCTAATTTTCAAAGGGTCTTTATTAAGGTTTGATCCTGAAATCTCTTCTATGTGCTCATGTTTTGAAGGCTTGTTCTTCCTATAGCTGTGCTGTTTCGGAGGTCTGTGGAACCTGCGGTCTTGGGGTCTATGTGGAAGAAGTCCAGAACAAGGGTAGACCTTTGAGTATTGTGTCCAGCTCCTGGTTCCTCACTTCCTTCTTATTCTACTGTAATGGGGACAGCCTCTGCCACACATTCCCGTCAACAGGCAATGGGACGATTCATCATGCCATGCCTTTCCTGCCATGATGAACTAAAACCATGAAGAAGTCAAAATGAGTCCTTTAGATCCTTAGTTGTTTCTGTTGGGTACAGTGCTCAGAGTGATGCAATAGTAACTAATACACTCTTGGAAATGGTCTCTTCTGAGACTCGAGGTAATAACTTAATTGAAACCTCCCATAAAATCAAAAAACTAAATGACATTTACTTCTAACATATAAAAGCATAGAATAAACATTACCATTCCCAAAGGGCATAATGAAGGGACCACAGACCAAAGTAGATGGAAACCCAGCAGGGTAGGGTCCCAATCCTGTAGCTCAATGTCGAATGTCAAGGGGCTTATTGGCTTCACCCCTCCGGCATTGCTTCCTGTACACCTTTCTCTCTCTTGGCCTAGTTTTATTTCCTGTATGTAACTCTCCTTGGCAAATATCCCCCAGCTCTGGCATCTCTAGCACCTTGGGTCTCCACTGCAACCTAGGCTTCATTTCCACAGCTTGATGTAGTAACCTCTCAGAGCCTTCACGCAGCAACTACCCTGACACACACTGCTTGACCTTAGCAGCTCTCAAACCGTGGGCAAAGAATCCTCAGCCTCTTTATAGCTGCATCACTCATGCTTCTGAAACCAGTACTACATGGATGACCTGCCAAATTTGTGGATAATACTGCCAAGTTTGGCTGTCAGCTTGGGATGGACTCTGGCCCCTTTGAACCTCATTAGTAGCAGTTTTTGTTTGCAGTTGCTTTCTAGGAGCAGAAGACTCTTTGGGCCTTTGCCTAAGGTAACAGATGCTAGCTTATCTTAGCTGTTCTATTATATGTATATTACATGTCATACAATATATATTAAAGTAATACACATGCTAGAACACCATCTTGTATACAATTTTACTACCTTAAAAAAGGTAGTAAAAAAAAAGGGTGTTTTTTAAAAGATAGCAAAACTGTACCCAATCCCACAGTGTTACTACTACAAAATGAAATGTGGTAAGAGGTGAAGTCTTAGTGTCCTTAGGATGCTGTTAAAGTTTAATAAAAGCTTTTAAAAGCCCCCAGGATTTTTCCCCCTTGGAAAAGGAGACATATAATGAATAACTTTTTAAAAATTAGCCTATGTGCCAAGAACACTGTCTTATTGCTTAGAAATATTGTGGACACACCATTGGAGAAGTGAAGGGGTGGATAGCAAGGGCAAGGCGGGGCCTGGACAGGAGCCCTGGACCTGTTGGGGAAGTGGGATGGGGTGGGTGAGAAAGGGAGGCAGGGGTGTAGAAAGAGATGCCAGGGTCAAGGCTTTGCAGAAAAACTCCAGGACCTCTTTGCATCTTCCTTTCCCCCGGCCTTCTTGCCTCCACTGGGCATACATTGCCTGTTGCCAAGGTTTTGGGACACCAACATTTTCTGTTTGGTAATAAGGACGACAGTATCAACTTTAGTGATGGTGAAGGTAGCAGTATTTCCATACATTTCCTCCAAGCATCTAGAAGTTGGAGATAGTGCCTCATAATAAGAAAAAATATCAAGGAGAAGGACTAGGCTTAAGGAGGTCTGTATAAAAGCTTCTGGTCTATTTACATTGATATATAGTAATCAAGTAAACCCTACTGACAGTCGAATCAATTTGAAATCTGCCTAGTGCACATACCAACAAACTCTTCTCTCCTCTCTCTGCTCACCTTTAATCTATAACCACAGGACCCTAATAGAGTGGGGGGATCTCTGACCCCCCACTGCCTTCTGGAAAAAAAACCCTATGGATTTGGGGCGTAGTGGTTATTAAATGAGATTGTTGTTCTTGCAGAGGACTGGAGTTTCGTTTCCATACCTGATGTACTCTTCTATCTACTACTGGTACATGCATACAATGGTGCTAACGCACACACACACACACACACACACACACACACACACACACACCCCTATATGTATGTATATTTAATCCATAGATTTAACACAAACTCTATGCCGAAAATGGTTGCTGCAAACATGTCTGCTTTAGGGAATGGACTCTTTAGGAACCCAGGAGTAGGCATATCAGGCATTTTGTCATAGAGTACAATCCTTAATTACCTCAAAGGCAGGTTGCTAGGCTTGCAAGAAGCAAGTAAGGATAACTCGGGATGACTGTCCTTATGGGCACTGATCCATGGGTCTCGGATTGTGAATGAGTTACTGGGAGGGACCAATAGGGGAAGATATTTGAATTGACTTGTTTAAATGATTTGATTTATTGCCTGTTGAGCCATTTCTTTGTCTTGGGGATTTTATCTATCTATCTATTTATTTTTGAGACTGGGCTTCTCACTAGAACTCACTTTGTAGACCAGGCTGGCCTTGAAGTCACAGAGATCCACCTGCCTCTGTCTCTGCTTCCGAGTAATGGAATTAAAAGCGTGCTCTAGGACACCCAGCTTTTTCGTCTTGGGGGATTTTAATAAAGCCAAAGCAGAGTGTTCAATGACTGAGTTTAGCAATTGAGTTGGAAGAGACTCAGGGGTGGCTGAAGATCAGCAGCTCCCAGTGCCTTTGGAAGGCAGGTGGGCATAACACAAACTTCTTTTTGGATCCGATGGTGAGCTTGATATTTATGGACCCCATGACCCATGTGTTTGTGATACGCATTCAATAAATTTTATCTAAGAAATTAATTCAGGCTAGAGGGCTGAGACGCACACCTATAATCGCAGCACTTGGGAGTCCGAAGCAGGAGGATTCTGAATTCTGGACCACCTCACATCAAGATTCACAGGCAGACTGCACAGCATCACAATCTACACAACAAAGGTCGTGTGTTTTTTTCCTCTGGCAAACCGCTCAGTTTTATCTTTCTTTATCCTGGAAATTTTATTGACACAAGATAATTGCAATGACCTTCATTGTGGCATACATTCATACATGCATACAGTATACTTGGATCATAGTCAACCGCTATCTACTCCCTGCAAACAAATGGTTCCTCTTTTGCCTCCATGGCACCTTTAACCATGATTTGTCCTACATCTCTATGATTAGCAACACCTTTATGATAATATGCGCTTTATCTTTAAAAAAGAAAAAAGAAACTGCTGTCGATGCTAAGAAAAGTGTTGCCGATTCACTGGCAGTGCTTGGGATCACTTTCCTGTCCTGTTGCAACTTAAGCAAAAAGAACACCTCGGAAGTCCGGGCAACTGCTCATTGACAGATCCATCAACTACAACTAGCCAGTTCTTCAGATCGGACAGCGCGGGTCCACAGCATCGCCCTCCGCTGTAATAGGAGGGCGCCAGCGCCCGAGGGCTACTGTCGCACCTCCGCGACCTGCGAGCCCCAACCGCAGATCAGAGCTGGCAAACACATCGGTCTGCGCGTGCGCGCTCCGCGCTATCCGCGGCGCCCGCCCTTCCCTTCTTGGTTGACACTGTCTTAGAAAACTCAGGCACCGCACTGCGCCTGCGGGAAAGGAGGAGGAGGAGGAGGAGGGCGGGGTCTGGTTGTGGGCGGAGCCGGAGGCCAGGACGGAGCCGCGCGAGCGCAGTGGCTCAGCGGGCAGGAAGCGGAGCGCGCGGGGGCGGGGCGGGCGCGCGGGGGCGGGGCTCGGGCCGCCGCGCATTGTGCAGCGGCTGGCCGGCGCGGCAGGCCCTGGACCCGTGTGGTTCCCGGGCATGGTGAGCAAGGGGCTGCTGCGCCTGGTCTCTTCAGTCAACCGCAGGAGGATGAAGCTGCTGCTGGGCATCGCGCTGCTCGCCTACGCCGCCTGTGAGTGCGCGCGCGGTGGGCGGAAGCCCATTCATTCCCGCGCGGCGGCGGGGGACGGGTGCTGCGGCCGAGCGGCGGACTATGCAGGGCCGGGAGCCGGGTCCCGGCTTCCACGAGGCTGCACTTGTGCCGTGGAGCCGCTGTTGCTTTGCTTGCAGCGCATCTCCGCGTAGGCCCGCCGTCCGACCTGGTGGCCGGTGGTGGGGCCTTTGCCCCGGACGCGGTGGTCACGCTCCGTGAGCCGTAGACACTGCGGACTCGACCGACCTCGTTGCCCCCGGCAGCTCATACTGGCCACGGTGTTCAAGGCGTCCGGGGAGCCCGCTCGGTCCCGGCTAGCGATTCTGGAAAGTGCCGCTCGGGAACACCCTGGGAGACGGTGCTGGCTAAGTAGGATAAAAATACTGTTACCATTGGCAGGGTCCCCGCTCTGACTGTTTGCTGTGCAGGAAAATTACTCAGCATTTAACTCTAGGGGGGGGGAGCCGAGTGTTGCCATACCCCGAGGAGGATGCGGTGTTGCCATGCTCCGGTGTTCAGGCCCTCCGCCCCCTCCTCCCTCCCCCCGCCCCTCATTCCGTGCCAGGTACTCCTGGTGGGACTAGGGCCAAGCAAGCCCGGGAAGGAGGCACAGCATAGAGGACTGGGCAGGGCGGGTGTCATTTGGGTCCTCACAGCCTGTGAAGGCAGGTGAGGGACCCTCGGCTTATCAGAGGAGGCAAAGTCCTATTTTATTTTATTTTGTTGTTTTTGAGCTATACAGTGGGGGATATAATAGCTGCTATTAATACTTTACCAAGTACTAAAATTGGGCTAAGACTAGCTCTCAGTGTGAGCTGCTTCTAAACCCTGGCCACCTTGGCAGACATACTCAAATGAAACCTGGTAAGTGATGGAGTTTCCAGGCTCTGATTCCCAGGTGAGTAGGTACTTAAGAAAGTGATGGGTTGAAGGTGCTAGTTGGATGCAGTCTGCCTGCTCAGCTGATCCAGGAGGAGGAGCCAGGACGCTCTGGAAAGGCTTCTGGTTGCTAGGAGAAGTTTTAAGTCTGGATTGCTTGGTAGACCTGATTGGTTTCTGGAGGGAAGGGAGAACTAGCCTCAAGTGTGATCTGTATTGAAAAGAACTCACATCCAAGAAAAAGATCCCTTCCTGCTGATTAATTATTATTATGGTAATAGTAATGCCTACGTTAGCTGAGTGCTTAACTGTATGTGCAGGTGTGATTCTTATCCTGCCACCGCCGCCACAGTTGATTATTTCACATACCTTAAGATGTGGGTAATATGATGATTACTACTAATTTATGGGGGAGAAAGTTTAGAGCAGGAGAAATCAGCCTGAGTTAATGTTCATTCCAGCCCCCCAAAGGCTTAGATCTGGAGCTTAGAACTCAGGTCCTTGGACACAATTTCAGTGTTGATTTACTTACGGAGGGCTTCTATGGTGAGGCGTTGGCGTTTAGAATTAAGTAGGGGATTTCTGGAGCATGAGTTTTTGCCAGCCGTTCAGCCCCGCCAGCACGTTTCGCTCGGTCTTGAACGTTGTCAGTTGTTGAACGTGGCGGCAGCAAAGGCACAGCGTGAGTGCAGGCTTTTGCTTTGGTGCTACCCAACCTGGACCCAGTCATTCAGCACAGGCTTCCCACGCTTTAGTGCATCAGAGTCACCCGGTGCGGTTTTTAAAAACTGTTTTATATTCATTCGGCAGCTCTGGGATGTGGCCTGAAGGTTTTCCACTTCTAATAGCTTCTCCTAAGATGCTGTTGTTGTGGTGTAGAGAATTTTTGTTTTGTTTTGGTTTGGTTTAGTTTCACCCCATGGTCCAGGGTAGCCTCAGATTCTTGGTAACCCAGATGTCCTTCTGAGGGAGATCCTGCTTTGAAAGCCATTTGCCAGGAAGAGAAGGGCATGGATCCAGTACTCCTGCAAATAAGGTTAAGTCCGCAAACTGACGTGACAGGAGGGAATGCTCAAAGTGTAGGGCAGGGACTCCCAAGTGAGAGCCCTCACGGATACTGGTTTCCCTGACAAACCAGGGGGTGAGCTCAGAATGAAGGATATGTAGGAGCTAGCAGGAGGAAATGCTTCCCAGAGAAAGCAGTGCTTGCAGAGGTGCTGGGGCGATGAGGAGCGAACAGTAAGTCTAGTAACTCAAGGAAGAGTAGTGTTCTGGGAATGTGGAATCCCAGCACAACAAAAGCTACCTAGACCTGCAAGCTCTAGCTAGCTCGCCATCGAAGTCTTGGTCCAGCTCAGCAAGTGGGTGCTGAGTGTAGCTCTGAGGATTTAAAGACTAGGTTGGAGACCGTATTAATGATGAGTAGTAATGATAAGTCTGAGTTGCTTTACCAGGAAGATGTTACAGGGCTTCCTATGGGTTCCATCAGAGGATGCTGAAAACATAGTCTGTGGCAGCACCTGTGATTTCTTTTCGAATAGAATATCTTTTATTTGTTCTGTGGCAATTTCACACATGTAAACAATGTATCCTGATCCTGTACACCCCCCTCTCTCCTAGATATCCCCAACCCTGTTACATTTTGTTGTTGTCTTTAGTAATGCTCTAAGTCAAGGTAGTGCTGACTGGTTGGAATGTTGACCCATCCTGTTGACTTGGTCTTGCATAGGTAACCATAGCTGAATGAGCTCATGGGTATAGTGGTTATGTCGTATCCGAAAGACAGCACTCCTTCCTATCCATCAGCCCTTTGGTTTGTTCTTCCTCCTGTTTTCTAAGGTGCTCCCTGAGTGTTGGGGAGGAGTGATGTAGATATTTAGAACTGAGCACTCGACAGACACTCATGTCAGCAGGTTGGCCAGATCTCTTCATTAACACCGAGAGAAGCTTCTCTGGCCAAGGTTAAGGGCAACCCTGACCTGTGGGTCTGAACATAAGTACTTACAAGCAGTTTGACAACATGTCCTTTTAGCAGAACACATTGCAGCATTGGGTTCAGCCCTGGAGCCTGCAACCTTCTGAGCTGTGGTCTTTTAGCCAGCTTTATAGCAGTAGGCCTGGATTCATTCTTGTGGGTCAGGTTTCAGACCAATCCAAAGCAGTCAGTTGCCCTCTATAACTTTTGTGACATCATTGCAACTCTGGGCGCATCTTGCCTGGAAGGTGGGTATTACATATATAGCATGAGGGTTACCTGTGAGAACACATCAATGACTTTTCACCCCCCCAGTGGCCTGTGTAACACCTTTTGCCACAATGAAAGCTGGCCCGCAGAGGGGACTTTTTCATATTGATTCCAACTTGATTTCTCTGTGTCCCGCAGCCAAGTGTGTTGTCCTCAGCAGGGAAGATTTATTGACTAGTCCTGGTATGCCTTTGGTTCCTAATCTCTGTTTCTCCTTTTTAATAACCCTGCCCCCCATTACAATAGAACACCCCTGTTACCTCTGTGTGACAGTACACAAACACACACAATTACAGCACTATCACCTTCAGTCTGCTTTCTAGAGATGTTCTTTGTGTTCTGCCAGCAGAGCTCAAGTTCTCTGAGCCCTGGTCTTTCTCCTAGCCTTTGCGCCTGCTGTGGCCAACCTGCTGTCCTCGCCCTCATGTACCTTCCGTACCAGGGCAGTGAGTATGTGTCACCCTAGACTGAGTCAGTGTTGCACTTGAGTTCTTCTTCATGCATGCAGATAGATGTTTTTTATCTGCACAGCGTTCCCTAGCCCAGGCGGTACTTCAGGCAGTGCGCATTGAGAGAGCCCAAGGGAACGAGCTGAAATTCACTACAACCTTCCATGTACCTGGCAGAGGTTCAGAATGCTTGCCAGTGGTGCCTTCGGTGTTCACCCTGGATAGAAGCGGAGAAGATCTGATGAGTCTCTACAAGGTCTCAGGTCAGACAACCTCTGCAAGGTGTGACCCAGCAGCCTCCTCTGTCACCATTCCCCCAGCACTTATCACCAGGCACCCTGCTTTGGGCTCCAGCAGCCTCCTCTGTCACCATTCCCCCAGCACTCATCACCAGGCTCCCCGCTTTGGGCTCCTGATTTTGGTGGTTTGGGTCTTCCTGGACTTCTGAATCCTGTGCGTCTTCATTTTTCCAGATGGAACTGTAACTCGTGCCTTCATTCTTTAGAAAGTGGTCTGGCGTTGGCTGTCTTCCCCCTCCACCGTGCTGTTGCTGAGCCCACCCCCATGCCCACACAGTATATTTGAGATCATTTGTTGTTTACATGCATGACTAAATGCATGCCCTGTGTTTTTGTTGTTGGCTGTCTCCCCTCTCCCCTTTTAAATGTGTTTTCTCTCTCTGTATTGTGACTGATCCAATGTGATTTTTTTTTTATTTCTTTTTTTGCCAGTTGTCTTTGTCCAGGCTGCTTGTAAGTATTAGGGCATTCTCGTGTTGGTACCTTCCAGAGATGTGGCTGGGGATAGGCTGCCAGCCTCAATGGTCCCGTCTGCCTGGCTCTGCCTACACTTGGGAACTTTGACACTTTATCCACAGGGACTTTTCTGTGTTCGTATTTAGGGGCTAAATGAAGGTGGAATTCCAGAAAAGCATCTTTTCAGAGTTTGGAAGCATTGTCTGTTCCTTCCCAACTTTTAGTATTGTTTGAGAAGCGTGGAGCCAGTTTTGATGTTCCCGGAAGATGTCAGGCTTTGCCCTGTACCCTGGTAGTCACTGTTTCTAGTCTACTGTCTCTTCTCTGGTAGCACTTTCTCTCTTCTTGGTGGCCTTGAACAATGGTCACGTTCACGGCCTGCCCAGGACAGAACAAGAATGCTGACCCTCACCTTTGGGCTTGTGTTCTGGTGTGAAAGCAAGCTAAGTTGTTGCTGTGGTTTTCTCTTCCTCTGTCATGGCAATTAGCTGTGGCTTAAACGATGGAGCAATTCAGTTCCTCTCCATCTTGATTTTGAGCTCTCACTGAACCTGGAGTTCACTGATATGGCTAGACTGACTGGTCAGCAAGCCCTCGGTCAGATCCTCCTGTCTCTGCCTCCCTAGTGTTGGGATTCTATAGACCTGCACTGCTGTCTGCATAAGCTCTTGTACATTGCTGCTGGGGATTCAGACTCAGGTCCTCGTGCCTGTGTGACACGCACTTGACCCTTTGAGCCGTCTCCTCGGTCTGTTTTTGCTTTTTAAATGTAGAACTCAGTAAAGGTGGATGTGCTGCATGTCATTTGGTTGCCATGTCTCATAAACTTCTTGAATGAATAGCCTTATTCACACCCTTGTGTGTACACACACAGGTTTCTCATGATACTTACCTTTTTAGACATTTAAAGCGCATGTCAGTCACCTTACAGAACACTCCTATTTTGGGTTTATCTGATAGCTTCATTGTTATTAAACTTGGGTGTACATTCTATTACAGACTTGGGATATAGTACAGTCTAGCACCAAAACCAGTTTTCATAATTAATGCTTGCTAACTGATATCATCACACCACAAGACAAGTAATGTTGAGTTGCTTCTTCTGTTGGTGATGTCAAACCTGATGGACTGGAAGGGCTGTCGTGTTGTTTCACTTACCAGTGCATGTCCTTCAGTCTGTCACTGTGCATAGCCCGGAAATGCAGCTCTTGTTTTTGCTGATACTTCCAATATAAATTTCAGGGTGGCTGGCCTCTTCCCTCCCTTTCTCCCCTCCCCCATTTCCTTTTGCCCACAGTGAAAATCTTGTTGCCAGCATCAATGTGTTTACTCATTTGTTCTGTCTGCAGGTGAAATACTAATACTGTTTCAGATGATAAATTTTCAGTTTTATAGTGTTGCTAAAAGTCGTTTAAATTCAGTAGAAACCAGACCTCAGATTTTTGAATTTGGGTCTTTTTTCCAGGCTAATAGTATGCACTACAATCCTTGAGTGTCCTTGGGCAGTAGCAAAGAAACGCAGAGTCCTGTAGCACCCACAATCTGGATCCCGAGGGGAAGTTGCTCACGGCAGATAAGGTGCTGGGCTGCTCGGCCAGCCTGCGCAGGCGTTTTTCAGTTTGTGACGGGTATTTACAATGTGTAAGCCGTGTACATGGCACAGAGCAAGACTCTCCAAATTGTCTCTTTCTGTTGCTTCACTATGTGGTTCCCTTCATTAGCCTGGTTATCCATCTTCTGTTGGGTTCTGCAAATGTAGGCATACTTCTGTGTATGCATACGTATCACCTGGTTGAGATGCGTGAGAATTTGTGGAGGCCACCCCTTTTTATTGATGTGTATAGCCTCTGAACAGTGCTTTATTTTTCAGGACCAGTATACTATAGGGAAGGGGTGTGGTTTTCAAATACTCCTGCAGCGGACACACTTCTGTGCAAGCTTCCCCCAGTTTCAAGAGAAGTGCCCCCCCAAAGAATGTATTTGCAAATATTTATTTTTTTACACACGTGTGAAAAGGGAAGTAGGGGTTCCCTTTTGTTGGTTTTTAGATTCATCCACAGAAGTACTTACAAGCAGACTGGCAAGTAATCTGGAGAGAGGAAACCAAGAGGGTGGGCGAGCTGTCAATCCCCGTGGCTGCTAGAAGAAGGACTAGAGAGGAGGAAGTCGGGAGGGCAGGCAGGCTCAGCAGCAGAGAGCTCCGGAGAGGAGGAGAGTTACAGTTTAGGAGTTAGACTACAGAAAGCAGGGAAGCAGCCTAGAGAGTGTGGGGGCAGGGCCAGGCTTCTAGAGACTGCCCAGAGCGTCCGGGTTGGCAAGCTTAGGGTTTTGGACATTATCCAAAAAAGCAGAGAGGGGAAAAACAAGTTACCCTTGAGGTAGAACTCCAACAAGCTGGCTAAGCTTAGAGGGCTAGCATTAAGGCTGAGGTGAGCACCTCCATGGAGGGAAGCGCTCCGGGACGTATGTGTACATATATGTCACTAAAGGGTTAATTATTGTTGTCAACTTGCATGAAAGAAGGGTGGTCCTCTGGCCAGGTAATTGACAGGCCACTTTAAATTAATTTGAGAAGGCAAGCAATGGTGTCTTTGTAATGTATAATTTGGGGGGCAGTTTGGAAGGCCTGTCTCTACCTAGACCCAGAGATGGGGCTCAGGCCTTCTCCTTTTGCCCTACTGTTGGCCTCCAGGATGCTCTGCCAAGGCTGGTCTAGCCACCTATGGCGGTTTGAATGAGAGTGGCTCCCATAGGTTCGTATATTTGAGTGTTTGATCTCTAGATGGCGGAACTGTTTGAGAACGGATTAGGAGTTATGTGGCCCTGTTAGAGGAGGTGTTTCACTGAGGGTGGACTTTGAGGCCCAAGCCCAAGCCATTCCCAGTCTCTTCCTCTCTCTGCTTCCAACTTGGGGATCAGGTGTAAGCTCTTAGCAGCTACTGCTCATCACAATGTCTGCCTGTCCACTGCCGTGTTCCGAGCTGTGATGATCATGGATTCACCATTTGAAACTGTAAGCTTCCAACTAAATTATTGCTTTAGTAAGTTGCCCTGGTCACAGTATCTCTTCATAGCAGTAGATCCGTAGCTAAGTCACCACCTAACGCTGTCCCTACAGTTTTAATCTGTCCTTCTCTACTTCTCTTTTTGAGTGGCTTAGCATCTTTCAGATGTTTGAAAGCTGTTGCTATGCCTTTTACTACTGAGGTTTTAGTATACTTTCCTCTCATTTGTTGAGTCTGTATTGGGGTGTTAGCTGCCCTTTACATTGGAAATGACAGTGTCACACAATACAAGGATACATTTGTTTTTTGCTCTGGGTTCTTGGCACAGTTGTCCTAAACCCTTGGAATTTACAAAGTGATGGGGATGTCTTCTGCCCCTTCCTAAATTACTCAAGCTTATGCCAGTGAGTTGGCTTAGCCTGTGTTACAAGTACCCCAAAGCAGGCTGGTCACAAGGAAGACTGCCATTGAACTGGAAGTGTCAACCCCACTCACTGGACCTGGAGATTGCTGGCCACAGACCTTGGTACAGTGAGATTTGAGTTTCTTCCTTGGGTTGGTGATGCTGCTGGAATGGCTTTGGAAGGGAATTGAAGAGGGCATGGCTGCTACCCCAAATCCACCTTGGCGTGTACTGCTGCTTCATTTGACTGTTTCCGGTTCTGTCCTTTCTAAACAAACAGGCAAGTTATAAGACAGATGATGCATTAGTAATTATAAGCAGAGTGTCCTCGAGTTCTGTCGCTCCTATAGCACTGCGAGAGAGGGTCTCAGGAACTCCTGCCATGCAGTTGGTCAGGTGACAGATGGTGTGTCAGGTGGGAACAGCTCCATGGCAGAAAGCCCTTTTCCTCAGAGGTCTTGGTGGCAGAGTGAATGCATTTGTTGGAAACTCAGATTGGCATTTAGAAAATTGGTGAGTGGGTTGCTGGTGTGGATCTGAGTATCTCCATTGTTAACAGTTTCCTGTTTCTCGTGTCATTCTTTAGAACTTGGTCAAGATAGAGTGCCTTGAGAAACAGGCCATTAGAACCTGAAGGAACAGGGCATTGTCAGTGCAAGGTCAGCTTTCAGCTGGTAGAAAGTATTTGGGTATTGGAGTTGCAGGTGAAGGGGAATTATGAGCCAGAGCAGCAGGAGGCAGGGCACAGGTCTGAGGTCTGAAGCCAGCAGAGGCAGAACATGGAAGGTCAGTGGGTTTGGAGCAGAAGCTCACATTGGCCTCTCTGCCCTGATAGTTGCCTCTGTGCCTCTCATAGATGCTGCATGTTGGTGGTAGACCTGGCAGAAGCCTGGAATTCAAATGTTGAGAAAGTGGAGCCCTGGAAAGTGATTGGGCCTTGGTGTTGGAGGTCTCATGAATATTAATGGCCCAGAGGGCTGGTTTGTAAGTCCTCCATGTAACCACTTGTTAAGAACGTGTCATCCACAAACCAGTGAGCTCTCATAAGACAAACGCCTGTTTGTTCTCACAGTTGTTAGTCTCGGGACTGGGTGAAGCACAGTTAGGTTTTTGTTAGTCGTGGAGTTGGGAACTTGGTCACAGCTGCCTGAGCTGACTCACACAAATCCAGGAATGTTTGCTGCGAAGTCGCATGGCTCCCGCGGATAAGTGTCTAGTTGCCGAGACTCGTCACCAGGTGTGTGCACCGGACCCACATTCGTGCCACCTTTGCCTTTTAAAAATGTCCTTTACATTCTGCAAATGCGACAGTTTTAAGAACACTGGAGAGAACAGAGGAGCGTCAGGAAAGGAGCAGTCACTTAGGGCTGTCTCTCTTTTTACAAAGAGTGGTTTCATCTGTCCTTCTTCAGGAAAGTATAACTTGGGACAAGCCTTGCTATTTCCCCTAGAAAATGAAGCATCTATGCTCTATGTTTTTCAGGGATATATACACTCAAAACTTACTGTGCAGAAAGGCCAGTGTGTGTAAAGAACATGGAACAAACTGCCGGGGTGGGTGTTTGACATGAAGGGACTCTAAGGTCAGAAGGGCAGTGGAGGCTCTACTCAGAGTGGCTTTCAGATTTATTGATCAGTTGTTGTTGCTTTTTTTTTTCTTCTTCCTTCCTGGTTTAGCTATTTTGAGTTTCTTTAACCAAAATAAATAAGTAAAGTAGAGCAACAACAGAAAGCATTTGGCCTTCTCCAAACAGCCTTCTTCTCAGAGGGAGTCTGGCTTGCCAGTGAAGAAAAACTGTGTTGTCAGGGTGCTGAGATCTTACGGTGCTATTCTTAGCATCTCTGGGCATTTTTATAGCATTTCAGAAGCTGCAAACAGAACACGCCAACTCTCGTTGACATAAATACTGTAGGTGCCTGGGTTTCACTTATGTTTTTGTTTTAAACAATCTAGCAGGCAGCTGGGTTACATCAGCAGCAGCAGCAGATCAGAGATGTGGGGAGGGGGTGGGCGACTCAGCTCTAGCCAGGAGAAAGGACACATACCTGGGATGCCCGTGGGAATTAGTGGTAGGCCTGGCCATGAACTCTGAGGGGTCCTCTAAAGGGGACTCTGCCACATTAGGATCTGTTTCCTTTTAGTTTCCTTTGTGATTGTGTAGTTATGTACCCGCTCCCTTCACTCCAGTGCTCCTTAATTACTTAAAAGGACTCTCCTGGGTTCTAAATGTGGTGCAGGAAATCCCACCCCCACTACACACACACACACACACACACACACACACACATGCACGCACGCACGCACGCACGCACGCACAGGCATCCCATGCCCTCTTCAGGCCCCCACTGGCTTGTGTTGTCTGCCTCTATCCCCACCCACTAGTACAACTGTAACAGTGGGTACTGGAGCAGGAGTGGTGGCCCGCTCGGTCACCTGGCTGTCCTACAGTGGGGAGTTGAACTGTGCTCTGTTTTATAGATGGGGACGCTGATTTATGGATCTAAGCATGAATCTTTGAGGTTGTGCTCAAGCCCTGTCGGTGGTGAGATGTAGATGCAGGTGGAAAACAGTGTTTGCAGCAGCACACTGGTGTCTGTCTGTTTTCTACATCAGCAACCTGACAGCCAGGCTGGCGTGGCTTGCTCTGTGCTGGGCCCTCAAGTACTGCCTTCCTCTTCTGCCTCTTCAGTCTGCACTCTTGAATGATGAGGCCTGATGGCACTTGAGTTTGTGGGTACCAGATGCTTTAACAGCTTTTCCCACAGGCCTTGTCTGATGCTAGGGTGCTGGGGATAATTTTCTTCCTTTCTTGCTCTCTTCTTAACAGTTCCATTTTCATAAGAAAATCTAAAGAGGCAATACTCCTTTAGTAGCATCAGGGGAGGTATATTTCATTCTTTGAGAGGAGATATTGCCTCATGTTCTTAGGGTCATTCTACATCTGTTTAACAAGCAAAAGCCAGAGAAACCGTATGGTTGTATTTCCTGAAAAACCATCCAGGTCTCTGTTGGTATCTGAGGTGCCTTGGTGAATATAAAGGAGAGTTTATGCTCCTTAAATGTTTGTCTCTTGATAGTTGCAAAGTCAACTGTTCCTTGTTTGTTTTAGAATGAGTCTTACCCTGTAGCCCAGATACTTGCTGTACAGCCTGGCTGGCCACAAACTCATGGTCCCCTTGCCTCAGCCTCCTAAGTGCTGTGATTTTATGTAAGGTCTACCATGACTGACTCGTCAAAGAAGTTTCGCTGTTTGGAGATGAAAAGTTGTTTGGTGTATTTCTTTCTGTTTCTTCCTACTGTCTTCACCAAATTCCATGTTGTTTTCCAAACTTGTAAAGCCTGGGATATGCATGTGTTAAGAGTAGATTCCAAAGACCAGAACTTTGAGTGTGACACAGGACCCATGCATGTTCTGCTGCAGATGGCAGGAACGGTGTGGCTCTGTGGCAGAGACCTGCAGACAGAATGAAGCTCAGTGTCGGCTCTAGGAATTAGTCACATCACTGTTATGAATGCCTATTTCCAGCAAGCTTTTCTCTGTCACCTCTTACTGCCGCGTGCCAGGCTCCTAGGGTTAAGGGCAATTTGCAGCTGGATAGAAAGGTTCTGGGCTTGTGGAACTTCTACATGGCCTTCTGAGATTTAGTTTTAGTTCACAACGATAATGTTCAAATAACCCAGGAAACTTGGAGAGGCTCTTCCCTTCTAGCTAACCCAGGTGCCCTCCCCACAGGTGTCTGTCTGTGCCATCCGAATAGCTTTCTTTACATCCTGTGTCTCTAAACAACACTTAGACCCTTTTCAGTGCTGGTGGCTTTAGACCATCAGTTTTTCTCTGATTTGCCCTTTTTATATACGGAGGAAAGCTGTCTCTGCAGAGCATCCCATTCATCTGGTGGTTGCCCAGAACTCAGGTACATATACATCCTACTGTTGTTGTAATTTTTTAAAAAGTTGTGCGAGAGAGAAGGATGCCATGGGACAGAGTTCAAGTGTTTTGTTTTGTTTTTTTTTAATTAGGGAAAGGAATCATAAAAAAGGGGAAGACCGGCCTCCAGGGCAGGAACAGCAGGAAAGAAGAAAGACAGGAAGAGGGAGAGAAAGAAAGAGGAGGATGGGAGGTGGGCAGGGCCCTTTTAAAGGGGAATATCTTGAATATGCACAGGTGGTGCTCTTAGTGGCTGCAACTGAGGGCGTACCCTGTGAGAACCCCAAGGACAGGCCAGTACAGATGCCTGAACACTAAAAACTGTGTCCTCATTTGCATGAGGAGCTTCAGCATGAGAGTTCTGCTCCTGCAAACTGGTTCTTACAGGGTCCAGGACTAGTGATAGAACCATAGCTTAAAGACTGTCTCAGGGTTTTAAGGTCAGCTGTAAAGTTCTCCTTGCCATCTGTACTAGTTAGTGTTCCCTAGAGGAACAGCCTGTAGAATACACACACACACACACACACACACACACACACACACACACACACACACACACACACCATAGAATATACACACACACAGATACGTACATGAACATCCTATAGAATACACACACACACACACATTTATTAGAATATATTAGTTTAAACAATACTCTAGAAATAGTAACAACTGTTGCATTATACCAGAGAAGACCAAGAATCTGGTGTTTGCTTAGTTTGCAAGGCTGGTGCCTCAGCAGTACCTGTCTTGATGCCAAAGACCTGGAGGATTCCTGGAGAACCACTGGTCCTCAGCCCACATTGGAAGACAGGAAGTGTTGGTTCTATTATCTGAGAAAGAATCAATAGCAGCAACAAAGTAAATTAATTTGGTAGCAAGAGGCAAGGCCAACTGATCAGTAGACAAGTGATTTTCTTTTTTCCATGGCTTCTTTACCTAGGCTGCTACCTGAAGGTGCTGTCTGCGTTTGGGGTGAGCCTTCCCCACATCAGTCAAGGGCAGTCAAGACAGTTCCTCAATTGACACTGCTCAGGTGATTCAAACTTGTGAGAAGTTGACATTTAAAAGCAGTCACCACACCAAGTTCGAGTCATTCCTGGCTAATGTAATCTACATGGTGTACGTGCAGGTAGTTAGGACAGGGACCTGTCCTTCCTGTGCAGGTGAGGGCTCTGCAGTGGAACAGAGGAAGGACCCAAAAGGAGCATCAGAGGGGACAGTTAGGATCTGAGAAGCTAGAGGCAGGGGATTGATGGCACTTTGTGAAGAGAGTATTCGCGGTTGTGTGATGCCCTGGAGATAAGTCCAGGGAAGTGGTGGCAGAGCCTTATTACAGAGAGTTCTTCCAGCAGCCTGCTCAGGAATATGGGGCAGGGACAATCTGGTTTTCACCAGTGTGGTAAGATGTCCCCCATAGCCTGGGACATTTGAATATTTGATCTCCAGTTGGAAATTCTGTTTGGGGAATTTAGGTGGTGTAACCTTGTTAGAAGAAGTGTGTCACTGGAAAGTCTTGTGTCACTGGAGTTGCTTTCTCTACTCGGTCATATAGTAAAGGATGTGGGTATGCTCTCAGCATAACATGAAAACAGGCTTACCTCTTCCCTATCATGATGGAACTCTTACCCTTCTGGAACTGTAATCCCAAATAGACCCTTGTTCTGCAAGTTGCCTCGGTCATGATGCTGGACTGCAGTGATCATGCATGACTTTGCTGGGCTGAGTGTGGAGGTAGGCTTTTACCAACCAACTGCCCTAGAATCCTGCACAGTAGCACTTGGGGATGGCGCAGAGCGATTTGCCTCAGCATCTTCCTGCTTTCCATCAGAGAGACCCATTTGTGTTGAGACACAGAAGGTACTCTGGGTTAGAGAGGCTGCTTGCTACAGTGGTAGTTAAATTACAGCACAAATTTTGGAGGGACATTCAAACCATAGCTGTAGAGTAGTAGGACTTTATGATGTAAGCCTAAGGGTTTTGTAACTGGTGTTCAGGATCTACCAGCAGGGGCTGCTTCTGTTTGAGGACTGAGACTGTTGCCTGGACATCTGGGAGGTAAAGGAGGTGACGAACCCAGCCCTGTTCCAATTCAGGCTGCTTTACCACTTAACTACCATTACAGTGTATCATGGCCTTTGTGGGTTGGAAATTCACAAGGGGGGGGGGGCGAGTCTTTGATGTTTTCTAATGCCTGGTACTTTGGTTAGATTTAAATTGGACAGCCACTGGGAAGACTCACCAGCGTGTGGCTTCTTGGCTAGCTCAGGAGCAACATCCTCAGCACTGGCTGTCAGTGTGTCTACAATAGTCCCCATCCAGCCTTCTTCCACGGTGACTAAGGGCCACCAGGCTGACTGTCCCAGCAGTCACTTCTGATTTCCTTGTGGTCAAAGCAGCACAAAGCCCATGGAGTTCAGAGAGGGACACAGAGCCACCCTCCCTTGGAACAAGTATTACAAATGCAGTCTTGGAGCTCCTGTGGTGGTGTGAATGAGAATGGCCACCATAGGCTCATATGTTTGAACGCTTGGTCGCCTGTTGGTGGAACTGTTTGGGGAGGATGAGGAGATGTGGCCTTATTGGAACAGAATTGTCCCTGAGGTTTCAAAAGCCCATGCCAGGCCATCTTGCTCACTCTCTCTGCTTGTGGGTCAGGATGTAACTCATCTACTGCTCCAGTGCCATGCTTGGTGCCATGTTCCCCACCATGATGATAATGGACTAAACTGCTGAGACTAACCCCCAGTTAAATGGTTTCTTTGATAAGAGTTGTCTTGGTCATGATGTCCATTCACAGCAATAGAGCGGTGACTCAGACAGTTGCCTTGTTCTTGGTGCTTTGTCACAGTGACTAAGACAGTCCCTTCATGACAACACCGTAGAGCTTTGCCAGGAGCACTTAGCTGATAGAGCTATACGTCAGATAAGCATTTCAGTTCACTACACACACTCAGAAGAGCTAGAGGCAAGCACTTGCCTGTCCAGTAGCAGAATGGGTGCAGCAACATCATCCTGGAACTTTCTTTGCCAGTTATACTTGAAAATGTGCTCAGGGTGCCTTCTGTTTGTATAATTTCTAGTTTGAATATTTTCTAAATTAAAGCATTCTGGGCCAAAGCAATGAATGGTGACAATAGCTCCTCATTTTCCTGAACTGCTGAGTGTCCTTCATAGGGAAGTAGGCTTACTGTCTACCAAGGACTTCCTTGAAGTTAATATCACTCTGGAACATTTGCCACATGGCATCAGAGTTTTGGGGGACTAGTTTAGGGGACAGTTGTGGAAATGAGCACAGTGCCATTATTCTCTGAAGAAAGTTTTTAAGCAAAAACAGTCTGGGTGTTGGTAGCTTGTACTAATGATCTCAGCACTCAGAAAAGTTTGAGCTAGGAGGATTGCCACAGGTTCTTATCAGCCTAGGCTACAGAATAAGACCAAGCAGAGTGTGGTGATGCACATCTTTAGTCCCAGTACTTGAGAGGCAGAGGCAGGCAGATCTGTGAGTCTGGGGCCAGCCTGGGCTACTTAGTAAGGCCAGTCAGGTCTACATAATGAGGCTGAATGAAAAAACAGGCAATAGCAGACATTTTAGAACTACTCTACCTAGTTTGTCTCTAATATCTCCCATTTCTTGTTTCCCACTAGTGAGCTTGTTGAGGTCCCATCTCACCCCCTAGTACTTTCCTCATCTCCTTGGAGAGAGCTGCTTTTTCTTCTTTCGTCAGCCGTATTCCCCCTCTCGACAGTGAGACTTCTTGTGAGGGATGCTCTGGATAACGATCCTAAGTCAGTATCTAATGACAACAAGAAGATGCCTGGACCCACTGGATACTAACCTCAGGTCTCCCCCAGTCCACACTGAGCCCAGCCCTGTCAGCAAGGACATTTGTAACCATTGTGTGTGAATTCCTCTTACCCGGAAGGAGAGAAGACAGAGGACTGTGGTCAGACCATTAGCACTGAGCACTCACAGCAAAGGGGTCCATGAAACTGTCCTCTGCTCGGTAAAGTGATGTTGCATAGTCTAGGAGGCTCTGTATCCCTTAGCCAAAGTAACTGGGGCCAGACAGGTTTCTGATTTCCAGGTTTTTTTAAATTTCTTTTTTAAATAATTAATTAAATTTAATTTAATGTGCTTTGGTGTGGGGGTGTCAGATCCCTTGGAACTGGAATTGCAGACAGTTGTGAGTTGCTGTGTATGTGCTGAGAATTGAACCTGGGTCTGGGTCCTCTGAAAGAGCAGCCAGTTCCTTTCCAGCCCCTCCAGAGGTTTTGTTTTGTTTTGTTTTGTTTTGTTTCTTAAAAGAGTATTTGTATGTCTTTGAACCGTCTTCAGAAGGGAACTGACTCTAAACACACAGTTCACTTGTTTCTTATACTTGCAGCCTAAAGATAATTTTATATACTATTTTTAATGGTTTTGAGCATGAAACTGAATTTCAGGGCATGAAATTTCCTGATTGTAGTAGCACCATGGTAAGGCTCAGAGTTTCAGATTTGGGCACATTTCAGATTCCGGACCTTGAATTAGGGATTCTCAACATTTTGATGTGTTTAGTTGTCTTGTGGTAAGATGTCACTGTTGGGTTGGGACTAATTCCATGCAGTTACTAGAGGCATCTGTGCTCAGTCACCTGGTAGATACCCGCTAGAGAGGGAAGAGCTGTTGGAGGAAGAGGTTGTAAGTGCTGAAGGGATGGACTCCCACCACCAGGCCTCCACTTCAGGCTCCAGAGAGCTTCTCTGGGCTCCAGCCATAGCTACAAGCACAGGGAGAGCTTGGATCAAACCCGGGTTCTTTAAGGTGTGCAGTTCTTTGACTTTTATTTTTACGAATGGGTCTTTCTTAAGTAAAGTGTTGGGGACAAAATATTTTTCAAAACATATCACTGAGTTCCAAATGCCAGAGCTGCAAAACTACATAGGAATCTTATTTTCCACTTTTTATAGTCTTGATTTTCCTGAAAATGGTATATGTTTTATTGTCCTTGTGAATTCTTTTTTAGTGAACTTTATAAAGCATATAAAAATTAAAGTTTAGTCAGTTGGAATCCCTGAATATTATCGATTTAAATACTGATTTTTCTTTTCTTCTCCTTTCTCTTACAGCTGTTTGGGGCAACTTTGTTAACATGAGGTAATTCTTTTTAATTGCTTGGGCATTATGGTTGGGTTTTACAGGGTCAGTTTGTAACTCAGTTGGATCATGAGTTAACTGAATATTTTTGATGAAGCTGCTATGCTGTTCACACATCTGGGTGTTTCATTTCTTATGTGGTATTTTCAAGGGATGCAACTTGTTTTAGATGTTATCCCAGTGAAGTTCAGATGGCAATGATGACCACTGTGCTGTCTGCCCCCATCCCTCTCCTCCGTAGATGCACACAGTGTACACTCCCCTTTACTTCTCACATGGGAAGTGCATTGTGGGGGGCTTGAGTGAGAGCATAGGACCTTTTGCACAGCTCTTCCAGAAGGGTGATGTCTTAGAAATCATAGTTGACTTTTTGCCCCTGGGAGCCAGCTACAACTTGAGCCTTCCCTCGGTCCAAACTGCTTGGACCAGAAGTATTCAGATCTTAGAGGGGTTGATTTTCTTTTTCGTGTTTTGGTATATGTATGCATGTATAATGAAACTGTGTGGGATAGGATGCATGTCTCTTCCACATACATAGCCTGAAAGTGACTTTAGAGATGCTTTTGGTGAGCCTGTGTTTTGACTCTGACCTCGCACTTGAGGTCAGGCTGTGGTCGTTTCTTATTGATGCTCACCTTGTTTCAGATTTCAGCGTATTTTGGGTTTTAGATGTTTGGATTTTCAGGTTAAAGATACTTGGTCTCCACTAGATGTGGTTGTCAAAACCTCCTTCCTGTCTGGGTAATGTTAAGGCTTGTGGGACCCTTTAGTTTGAGTGTGCATGTTTGGTCGTTATTCCTGTTTTGTTTTGTTTAGGACAGAATATTACAGTGTAGGACAGGCTACCTTTGACTTTATAGTGTAGCCTAGATTCCCTCAAGCACATGATCTTCCTGCCTCAGCCTCCCGAGTGCTAGGATTATAGCCGTGTACTACCAAGCTGCCTTTCTAAATTTTGTTTCTTAATAGGCAGTAGGGATACTTGTACAAGTAAGAATCCTTGTGTGCCACGTTAAAAAGCAACACTTAAAAAGCACAGCTGAAGAGTAGTAGGCATTCATTTGACAAGCATAACTACCATAGTGCAGTTGTCTGCTTAAAGAGACTTTTGCTCCACTTTGCTATCTCCGGGTATGGGGACACTGAAGAGTAGCACTGCTGTTCCTGATGGGGAAGCTGGCATTGGGATCTTCAAGCTGCACACAAGAAACAAGCTGGCTTCCCCACCCCCAGCAACCTCTTTTTGTGGAATTGATTTTGCTTGCAAGGCTGCTGGGGCTGTGTTGATCTGATCCCCACTGCCAGTGTGTGTCCCCTAACAAAGGCGGCTGTGTGTGGATAGGTGGGGTGCTCAGGTCTCACTTAAAGGTACTCTGTTTTTCCTTGGAATAACTCCATTTTGTGTTAAATCCCTGAGAAAGCCCAGTAGACAAACACAGACTCCTATAGACATGCTACACCCTGTGTCTTAAAAGTTCTTGTTGGGGGTAACATGGCAGTAAGAGTATTTAGCTTAATTGAAACAGTCTGTTGTGGGGTGGGGTGGGGGGGGTTGTGAAGGGCAGGGGACACATGGGACGACACAGCCCATTTGTTCATAGACCTGAGGAGATTCCCTCACACTGTCTTATTTTCCTCTTCTGTGCCCCCTGCTGGGGAGATCTGGAAGTGGTGATCAGTACTTGAGCAAGATGGGCAGAGGGTCTGTAAGTAGGATTTGCTCTGGGGTAATTAGTTCAGAAACAAATCTTGAAGGCAGGAAGTCTTTCAACTGATCTCAGTTCTGCAGCTTTCTGCTCAACAGGTCTATCCAGGAAAATGGTGAACTAAAGATCGAAAGCAAGATCGAAGAGGTTAGTCTCTCTTCCTCCTTGCTCCTGTTCCATTCGTGTATCTGTCAGTCTCTCTGGGGGGGGGGTGCGGGGGCGGGGGAGCGGGGCAGGTGTTTCATAGCAGCTGATGCTCTCATACGACTAAAACAGTCTGTTCCGTAATGGGGCTTTCTGCTTGTCAGCCTGCAGACCGTTTGCCCTATTCAAATCTGTTTCCGCTAGTGTTAAGCTAGGGCAAAAGTAACCGAAGGCCCTGCTTGCTTTAAAACTGATTTGTGTTCTTGTTCCAGATTGTTGAACCATTAAGAGAGAAAATCAGAGATTTGGAAAAAAGGTATGCACACTTTTTTTTTTTATTTTGACTTTAAGAAAATGTCTTAGATGAGTGACAGGCAATATCAGTGTTTAGAATGTTCATCTCAGTTGAGTTCATGATATAAGAAAGTTACGTGGGAACTTAGAGAATATGAACAATTAAGGCATTCGAGAGAGAGATGTTTCCTTTCCCTACAAAGCTGAGTGTTTAAAGTCGGAATGTAGCTGTGATTGTTCAGAGACCGTCTGTCTGGAGCTCACTCTGTCCTTACTGGCCTCGAGCTCACAGTTCTCCTGCCTAGTCCTTCCAATGCTGGAATTATAAACAAACACTACCACACCAAGTCCTGGATGTGGTGTTTTAAATCATTTAAAAATACCTTGTTGTTAAGGACTATATCCTATAAAAGTAATAGAGTTCCACTAAGAAAACAAAAGGGAAATTTTGTTTGTTTGTTTGAGATTTGTTTGAAGTTGATTTTTTTACTGTGGTTTTGCTAAGTCTTAAGAGAGTCTAAATTAAAAAAAAATCCTTCTAAAATCAGGGCTGGGGTGATACTTCAGTGGATAAAGTGCTTACCCTTAGGGACCCCAAAACCCACATGAAAGCCCCATAGATGTGTACCTCCTGAAATGCTGGTGGGACAGTTGGTTCTCCTGCCCCGTTTTTTGTTGTTGTTTCGGATTTTTTAGGCTGTTTTCCCCCATGATTCCCCTCACCCCAACATTCATACCTTCTTGTCTCTACCCCACCCTCTCTCACTTCTTGTTGTTGTTTTTTGGCAATGCACTGAATCAAGTAGTGATGCCTGCTGGGATGTTGTCTGATTTTGTGCAGCTAGTGATGCCTGCTGGGATGTTGTCTGATTTTGTGCAGCTAGTGATGCCTGCTGGGATGTTGTCTGATTTTGTGCAGCTAGTGATGCCTGCTGGGATGTTGTCTGATTTTGTGCAGCTAGTGATGCCTGCTGGGATGTTGTCTGATCTTGTGCAGCTAGTGATGCCTGGTGGGATGTTGTCTGATCTTGTGCAGATAGTGATGCCTGCTGGGATATTGACTGATCTTGTGCAGGTATCCATAGCTGCTGTGAGTTCATGGGTGCAGTGGCATGTCACATCCCCCAAACAATATTCACAGTATAACTTCCCATCCTTTGGCTCTTTGATTCTTTCTACCACTTCTGCAGTCCCGATGAGCCTTGGGGTATGACATGGGTTAACACTTAAGGCTGAGCACTAAATAGTCACTTGTTCTCAGCACTCTGACAACTTATGAGTCTGTGCCTACTATTGACAAAGACGACTCTGACCAAGGTTAAGGTAAGGGCTAATCTAAGGATATATATATATATATATATATATATATCAATATGTCCATAAAATAGTTTGACATTGTGTAGTAACACAATAGTTGTGTGTTCCTCCCTGGGGCCTGGGACCTCCCCAGTGACAGCCTGTTGACCAGGGTTACAATTCCAGGCTTGAACTCCTTGCTGTGGAGTGTGCTTCAATCCCATCCAAAAGCGGTTGGCTATCCTGTGACGTTTATACCACTTTTGCACTAGTGGGTGCATCTTACTGGTGATTGGTACCTTAGCATTTTTGGCTGTACCAGTGGGAAAGCCATTGGTGGCAGTGGCTGGCACAGTACCTTTTGGCTCTGTAAAGGCTAGCCAGCAAGGGGAAGTTACCAGATCACCTGTACTCTGATTTTCTCAGTGTTCAGCAGCCCAAGTGTCTTACATTTTCGGTGTCAATCTTGGCATCTGGTTATGGTGCAGTGGTGACAGCTTGCATTATTTTGGCTGTTATGGGGTCTTCTATATCAATAACACATAGGCACCGAGATTTTAACTAAATAATCCGTGTCTTCTAGGAGCATCATTGACCTCCCATGCAGGGCACCTGCATTGGTTAGAGGCTGCTGTGCTGGAACACCATTACCACAGCAACTTAGAAAAGGAGGGGTGTATTTGGGCTTATGCTTCCAGAGGGATGAGTCCATGATGGCAACAAGGGGTAGGCATGGTGGCAAGGACTGAAGCCAAGAGCTTTACACCTTAAGCAGGAAGCAGAGAGAGGAAATGAACTAGAAATTGCCCGAGTCTCTTAATTTTCAAAGTTTTCCCTAGTGACATGCCGCCTCCTGCAAGGCCATACTTCCTAAGCCTCCACAAACAGCACCAACAACAGGGAAAGAAGAATTCAAATGCCTGAAACATGTGGGACAATTCTTATTCAAACCATCACATTCTGCCCCCTGGCCTCTGGAGTGCAAAATGTGTTTTGTCTAACTTCAAAGGTCCCTGTAGTCTTTTATAGTCACAACACCGTATAGAAGGCCAAAGTCTCCTCTGAGATTCCATGTAGTATCTTAATTGCAATGTCATGTAAGATCAGAAAGTAACTTACATACTCCTAGCATACAATGGCACAGAAGATACATTACCATTTTAAAATGAAGGAATGAGAGCATAGTGAAGAAACTGCGGAGTAAGCAAAACTGAAATCTAGCAGGGCAAACTGCAGATCCTGTAGCTCCATGTCTGATATCTGGGACTTTGATTTTAAAGGGCTTAGGTGGTCCCCCCCTCCAACTTTGATACCTCTCTTGGGCAGATGTCTCATGGCTCTGGCATCTCTGACATCTTGTGATCTTCAACACAACCCAGAATTGTGCTTTTACAGCTTCACACAGTGACTTCTCAAGGCCATTACATAGGGACTCCCCTAACACATGTTGCCTGGCCTTGGAGTCGCTCTGAGACTGCAGTAGGTGATTCTACAGCCCTTCACTCTTACATCCTTTGTGTCTCTAAAGATAGCGCCGTACAGACAGCACTGTCAGGATCA
Source organism: Mesocricetus auratus (assembly GCF_017639785.1). Classification (NCBI taxonomy): domain Eukaryota; kingdom Metazoa; phylum Chordata; class Mammalia; order Rodentia; family Cricetidae; genus Mesocricetus; species Mesocricetus auratus. The sequence goes on along the minus strand of NW_024429202.1, from coordinate 35,748,650 downwards.
GCTGCCAGCGTGGGATGGGCCCTGACTCCCTGGAGCCACAGCACTTTTGATGGCAGTTACCTTTCAGGAGCAGAAGATACCTTACTCGAAGTTGGAAGCTTAGCTGGGCGGGATCTCACCCTTTCCATTGGTCCAGTTCAGATCAAGCCCTTCCCTTAATGCGTTCATCTCTTTAACAGTTGCAGCCTCTACGCTACCAAGCTTTGACTGTAGTGTTTTAAGCTTGTCGGTGTCTCTTTTCTCTGTAGACTATATAGTTTGTATTCTTTTCTGCCCCGACTGCTCCTTTTTTTAATTGTCAACCCACATAAGAATGATCTTTTTAGGGCTCTCTTGAAATCTCCTTTGCCAAAGAAATAAATTCATCACCTTTTAATTTACCATGGGCTAGTTCTTGGGACAAGGACAGAAAGCTCTCACATTCTTTGCCACACTATCAGAAAAATAGTTTCTAATATTGACCGTCTTTGAAGCCTCTTGACCTAGGCCTCCACAATCTGCATGGCTCTAGGCACTGCTGTCTTCCAAGCGCCTACTTTACTAGCTTTGGGTTGATTTTTGTGTAGGGTGAGTTAAGGATCCAGTTTCATTCTTTTGCTTGTAGATACCCAGCTTCCCTAGGTCTGTTTGTTGAAAGTGCTTTGTTTTCTTTAAGTGTGCATTTTTTTTTTGCATCTTTGTTAAAATCAGGTGGCTGTACTTTTGTGGCCTTGTGTCACGATCCTCAGTTCTTTTCCATTTATGTGTCTGGTTTTATGCCAGTACCATGCTATTTTTATTACTGTGGCTTTGTTCTGTAATGTAACTAGAAATCAGGTATGTTATTACCCCAGTAGTACTTTTTGTTCAGGATTTCTTTGGCTGCCTGGGTCTTTACTTCCATATGGACCCCTTCCCCCAATTCTGTGAAGAATACCATTAGACTTTTGATATTGTGTGGAATCTGTAGATTGCTTTTGGTAGGATAGCTATGTTCACAGTATTAATCCTGACAAGCCATATGCATGGGAGGTCTTTCCGTCTTCTGCTGAATTTTTAAATTTCTTCAGTATTCAAAGTTTTTTCCATCATGGTTTGCCCGTGTCCCTGGTTAGGTTTATTCCAAGATTTTTTTGGCTGTTTATTAAGCTACAGTGTTTTTTTTTCCCCTGGTTTTATTGGTGTAATTGTCAATGATATGTAGAAATGCTACTGAGCTGTTTATTGTTGATTTTTGTATCCTGCCTTTACTTGAGAGTGTTTATCAGTTCTGAGTGTTTTCTGGTGGAGTGTTTAGGGTTTCTCACAGTCATATTATCTGCCAATAGGTATTTTGGCATCTTTCTTTCCTATTTGTTTTCTGTTTCTCTTGTCTCACTGCTCTAGCTAAGAATAAGAGTGGAGAAAGTGGGCGCCTCTGTTCTGAATTGAGTGGAATGCTTTGAGTTTCCCCATTTACTAAGCTAGCTGTATGCTTGTATGTTTTTAACATGTTCAATGTTTATTATGTTGAGATGTGTTTCTTCTATTCTGAGTTTCTTCAGAACTTTTAATATGAAGGAATGTTGGCTATTGTCTAAAGGTTCTTTTTTCCCCCATCTATGACCATGTGATCTCTGTTCTTGAGAACGTTTATTCAATTTGCATCATATATTACACTTTCATTTACACTTGTGTTTTGAACCATCCCTGCATTTCTGGAATAAGTCTGACTTGACCATGGTGAAAGATCTTTTTGATGTGTTCTTGAATTCATGTTGTATCATAAAGGAGTTTTGTCTTGCCTTCCTTCCAGGAATAGAGTGGGCAGACAGTAAGGGGCCAAGACACAGGAGAATTTTATTTTGTAGGTGAGAGTGTCAATTTAAAAGGAAAAGTAGAAACTGGAGCTGTGGATGGTAGCAGGATCTCCCAGCAACCATTACCCCTCTGTGGGTCTGGGTCTGGAGACACCAACCAGGAAGTTACTGAAGAGTGTTGCAGCGCTGCCCTTGCAGGCGCCTCAGCCACTGAGAACAGTGAACTGAGAAACTAGTCTGCAGAGGGTGAGAATGGCAGGGCAGGGAGCTCAGAGGATAGGAACAGGAGGTCTGCTCTGAGACACGACCAGTTCCCCTGCCTGCAGCAGTAGTGGTAGGTCTTGCAGTGGTCTGCCTCTGGTGGCCCTCAAAACCTGGAGTAGTCTTCTCAGATGGGCAGTCTTTAACACTGAAGTCTTCGATTGTATTCCAAAACCCCAGGGCAACTGGCTAAAAGCCATTCTGTGGAAAAGGCTATACTGACCAGAGGCTTATATAGGTTCAAGTGTGTGTATGCAAATGAGGTATAGAATAAGGACCAATTGTAGTAATTTAATGAAAGCAGCTCGAGAAAGACACCACGCAACAGAGTTCAAACAGAGGGGTTTTTAATTAAGGGAAAAGGATTGTAAAAAAAGGGAAAGGGGAGGGTGGAAGACCAGCCTCTGGGGACAGGAGCAGCTGAGAGAGGAAAGAGAGGCAGAGAGGGAGGCAGGGAAGGAGGGAGGGACGGACGGACGGACGGACAGATGGATGGGAGGTGGGCAGGGCCCTTTTAGAAGGGAACATAGTGAATAGGCACAGGTGGTGCTCTAAGGGGCAGCAGCTGAGGGCATTATCTTGTCAGAACACCAAAGGCAGGCCAGTACTGATGCCTAAGTACTAACACCAGTGAGGAGAGAGCTTGTCAGCCTGGGAAAGGAAAACAAAGCAGACCAAGACGAGTTTTCCATCTGGGTCATCCATTGGGGAAGGAAGAGCATCGCCACTGGGTACTTTGAGCCCTGACTCTCAACCTGTGTGGCCAGACCCTCTCCAGCCCCATCACCAGCACTTGAGAGATGAAATGGAATGCCTTCCAACAAGATAGCTAGCTATACCAAGAATCAGTGACCTGTGAGTTCAGTGAGAGACCCTGTCTCAGTAAACAAAGTGGAAAACCATTGGAGACACAGCATCAACTCTGAGCCTCTACACCCACTCACACATGTGCATGCATAACACACACACACATACATACACATACACACACACACACACCCCAAAACAAAATCCTTCTAAAATCACCTTGATTTCTATAAACGATGGCAGTCTAAATAAATTCCATATAAACATTTTTGTTTCTTTCCTCCAATTAAGTACAGTATCTCCATAAAACATTGGAAGAAGAATGTAGGTGTGTTAAAGTTTTCCTTATCTAAACTGTGTGAATTCCTGAATACTCAGTGCATACAGACTGAGACTAATCCTTCCCTGTTTGCACTTCTGGAAGGTGGTCTGAGAGTTGTGGCACACATTGATTAGCTTAAAAAAGTTTCAGAATAAGAGTCCTGGAAGGCATAAAACAAAGTAAGAGTTGGGCAAACTCTTACTTCCAGCTCTTATTGAGGGGGAAATCATTGCTAACAAATTCCCTGAAGAACAGAAAGCAGAATGAAGCAGAGACACAAGGAAGTACAGAGTAAGGGCTTTCCCTCAGCCAATTAATGCATTATTTGTGGCTTTATAATCGCTATACCATGATTTCGTACAGAAGTTCTATTACTGTGTATATTCTCATTGACTAGAAGCCAGAACTGCTTTCAATAAGACTACATAATTTAGAATATTTTAATCAAGGTTTTTAACAAATAAATTGTTCATGGGAAGAAATAAACCATCACAGGTTTTCATTTCTTTAAATAGCCCCACTGGTTAACTTACAGAAACCCCTGCTAGGTAGCTTCCCAGAGGCAACAGTTTGCAAACAGAATCCCTCAGAAGTCAGGCGATGTTGCTCCTGCTGACATCTTTGTGATGTTCTTTGTGTTTTTAAACTAGCAGAGACAAGGGAGCATTTCCACCAAAGCAGTTCTATCAGTCTGAGACAGAGCTGCCTTAAAGAGGCAGGGGTTTGCCCTCCCAGTCTCCATATTGATTTCTTGCTAAAACAGCTGGGCTCTCCTTGGTGAGTGAGGCCTGTGGGAAGAGCTGGAGCGCTTCCTTTCCTGAGAACAGCTCAGATGTGACTAAGGAGGGTTTGTGCTGGAATTCACTGGACCCCTGGTTTCACTTTTTCAACTGAACCGTCCTGTTGACCAGATAAGAATGTTTCTAGAAATAATAATGTGCTTTTTTAAAAAAAATGTGTTTGTTACTTTGTACAAACTGCCTACAAGAAACTAGGTGGCTAACAATTATGTATAGGGAAATGCGGAAATACATGAGGACAGTAGCTCTGCACAAACCTGAGGAGGGGTTATAGGTGGCCTTAGCATAACCGGTCTGTCCCTCCCCTCCCCTCCCACACAGTTCCTTCCCACATAGCTCCCTTTCTCTCCCCTCCTCTCTGCAGACAGTCTCACGCTGTGTTGTCCTGAGCCTGCACGTTGGTTCCCCTTTATCAATACTGATTTTACAGTCATTCTTAGTGTTTGGTGTGGTTCTAGTACCTGCCATGGAAAAATAAATGCTCAGATCTTCTTTACATAAGGTGGCATACCTAAGCACTTAAATCATGTCTAATGATTTGCCTTGGTTGGGGTCCTGCTGCCCAAGTAGGAAGTAATGACAAGGGGGAAGGTATCCACTCACTCCACACACTGAAAGCAATTCTGATCTCCAGTCGGTTGAACTCGGAGAGCCTGCTGCACGCTGTTGCTTCAGTCCACCTCTGTTCCTCTCAGTGCTCTTTGAGTACACTGAGTAACGGTGATGGTTTTATTTTCCTTGATTGTGGTGTGGGGGTTGGAACCCAGGGCCTTCTGCAGGCACTGCAACTACTCTGCTGCTAAGCTGCTTTCTTACCCCAGTGGCAACTCAGATTCCTAATGACGGTGCTTCCTACTCTTCTGAGTGTCCTAAAAGCCTAGGGCTGAAGTCTAGAACGATTCTAAATACTTGGTAAAGTGATAATTGGGTCCTAGTTGCTTTCCGGTGAGGTGTTGCATGCTACTTGGATAGCAGGGCATACCATCAGCTTTAGTTCTAACGTGTACTCCCTGAGAATACTACTTGTCATTTTCTTCCTGGAATAAATAACAAGGGGTTATAGTCCGCCCTCCATATCCTCAGGTTCCACATGGCTTTCGGCCAACTGCAGTTTGAAAATATTTGGGGAGAAATTGCCTCTGTAGTGAGCATGAACAGAGCCTTTGGTTGTTACTCCCCAAACAGTACGGCATCATGACTGTTGATACAGCATACACCTTGTGTTGCTGTCAGAAGCCATTGAGAAGATTCAGCCATTACTGTCTAGGGGTCTGGACCAGGTTCGCTCATCTTCTGATGAAAGACTTTAAAGGCAGGGAAAATCTTAAGTGTAACACACAGCGGAAGCAGGGGAACCGCAGACACTGCAGACAGATCAGCCAGCTTTTATTAGAGGTGAGGAAGACCCTCTGAGGGAGGACTTTGAACTGCTAGCCTCCTCCATGTTTGACCAGAGCAGGTCATGTGCAGGTGGGGGTTCACGTACCTGGAATCCAGCCTGTCCTCCACAGTTGGGGGTTTTAAGGATCTTTGAGGGGCCTTCCTTCCCTCATTTGGGATTGGTCAGCTTGAAAAATGACAGACCCAGTAACATGACCTGGTCCCCACCTTAAACTTGAACTTATCAGACAAGTCTACTGCAGGAAGACCCTATGGCAGAGGGGATCCCACCAGGTCTTCAGGTCTTTGTCTCTGGTCAGGAGTATGAGGAAGAAGCCAGAAGCTTGACATCTTTTTTATCTGTTTGTAGCCCGTACATATCTGCCTATCTGGGATTGGTCTAATTCCTAGTCTCACAAGCATACTGGGGGCGTGTGAGGGCCCTGTGTATGCACTGCTTCTTTGTGGAAGGGACTTGAGCATCCTCCCTTATTAGGACCTTCTGGAGTCTTAAAGCTAAGCCTCGAGAATGTTGATGGATGACCCTGCATCCAGAGCTAATAACTTAGATTCAGTTTGTTCTGTGGCTGATGGAGACTCTCACTCCTGGGATTTGCTTGGCAGTCTTGGGCCTCTGGCCCTCTCTAAACCATGTCTCCCCCCTTCTCCTTTGTTTTTCTAGTGTGTACCTGCCAACTCACTCCTCTAAGACAGCGTAAACTCCTGGGTCAGGCCTGTGTTTCAGCAGTATAGAGAGCTGGACTAGAAGTTAGCAGCCCTCCGTTTGATACCAAGATGTGACTGAAAACAGCAACAAAGTAGAGATTCTTGAGGAAGCGGCAGGGAGGGAAGGAATCAGTGTCCTGTCCAGTTCTCTGCATAGTTTCCCTGGGCTAGTAGAGGTCATGTCTCTGTTCTCTGTTGCTGCTAGCTGGTGGCTTCTTGCAGTCTGTAGTGTGGGAAAAGACAGTGACCTGTGACCCTACTAAGAAGCTGAAGAGGGATGGATGTGTTGTCTCTGGGCCAAGTGACTTTTATAGACCAGCTCTCACATGTCTAAGTGAAGGAGATGGTATAGCAGAGAATCATTTGACAGGTAGGGCATCTGTCCAGCTTTTCCGGGTCTTCCTACATAGCCTCCCCTGTAAAGGTATAGGCCTCTGTCTGTTCTCCACAACAAGGAGAACATTCCACGTGTGCTGGCTCTAAGCAGCACGTGGCAAAGACAGTCTGTGACTGGGATGGCCACTGTGGGCCCTGGGTGAAACAGGAAGTGCTCAGCTGCACAGCCTGACAACTTGCTTGGAGGCCACAGAGCTGAGAGTCGAGAATTGCCACCCTTGTCTTCAGCCACCCTTCTGTTTGCCTGTGTTTATAGTATGCAGGGGACCCTGTCATTTTGAGAACATGAAAGCTCTTTCTAGGGAAATTCTGTACTGGAAAGTAAGGCCTCTGCTCCATTTCAGCCTGCCTGCCTGTTCTCAGGGAACAACCCCCTATATATTGAGTGTAATGCTCTGTTCAGTTCAGGAACTGTTAACATATGCTCTGTGTACCAGCTCTGTGCATGCTAGAGACAGGGAGATTGCAGACAGCCTCACTCCTGTTACAACATGAACTACGAAACTGCACACAGATTCTTTAAAGTGCTGTCAGGGGACTCTGGCTAGAAAAGAGCTTCATCTGAGCAGCACACTCACAATACTGCCACTGTGTGTGTGTGTGTGTGTGTGTGTGTGTGTGTGTGTGTGTGTGTGTGTGTGTATGTATGTGTGTATACACTGAGGATTGAACCCAAGGTCTTTCCATGTTTTATCACTGTTAGGTTCTCAGCTCTTTTTACGATTGTGTGGGGGAAGGCAGAGTCTCACCGTTGCTCAGGCTGGCCTGGACGTGTTGATCCTCCTGCCTCTGCCTCCCCAGGCTGAGGATTAATGTGTGGCACTACTGTGTCTAGCGCATTCCATGATCTTACCTGACTCAGCCCAGAAGTGCTTCTCGTCTTCTGCTGCTGCCAGCCAGTAGCCTCCTCTCCCCTCATCTTGTCTCCAGTTAGATCCAAGCAGGAATAGGTGAGGAATGTCTCAAACTGGAACTAGCCAGTGCCCCCCCCCCCATTACTCTCTGGAGGAGAAAGGAGCAGATGGAAAATGCTCACCTGAGATGGTTTACTTTTGCAAAAAGATATGCATGTGTATATACTTTTAAACAAGGCATTCCTCTGTCAGTACAGAAAAGGATTAAAGCTGCTTGTCCCAAAAGATGGAGGGCTGGCATTCACTTCTGTTTCCTGGAAGGATTGTCAAGCCAGACTTTGTCTCCAGGGTTCTGGGGAGTGACCCAGGAACCACATTGGACTGACTTTCCCTTTTTAATCTCTTTGTATTATAGTTTCACCCAGAAATACCCACCAGTAAAGTTTTTATCAGAAAAGGACCGGAAAAGGATTTTGGTAAGTTTGCACACCAGATCCATGTTTATATTACTAAGAAATTTGCTCTATGTTCAGATTTCTAGGCTGTCAAATTCTACCTCCTCACTTGAGGAAATATAAATGTGGGGCATAAATATGCATATATATAATATACACTATTTATAATTGGGTATATAATTTATATCCAGTTCAGTGTTTTATATTTTGTTTGTGTTATTTTAATGGCATCGCATACTGACAAGAAACCTTGTACTATTAGCATCTACTTTCCCTTCCTCCTCCTGGCTCCCGAGATCCACTAAGGCTACTTTCTGTCTCTAGGGCTTGGCCCTGTTCGAATGTTTCCTGTGAAGAAATGATGCACTGTGTCGTTGTCTGGCTTCTTTGACTTGGTGTGATGTTTCCCGTGCTGCTGCACTGCCTGCCTTTCTTGGGTGAACAATGCTGTCTTTTATTGATGTGCCATACCTTTTTGTCCACTTCTCCATTGATGGACATGAGCGGTTTCTACTCTGAAGCTGTGATGGTGTTGCTGTGAATATATGTGTTGTTGTGTAGGCATGCGGCTTCTTTCCTGTGTACTTGGGAATAGAGAGGCCAAAATTAAACTGTCTGTTGTCAGAGAAGACATGAGTTTGTATGTATAAAGCCCAAAGACTCCCCCGGGACAGCATTGCTAGAATTAACCAGAGTTCAGAGTTGAAGGACACAGTCTATATGGAAACCCTTGAAACTTCAAGTGGCAGCTTATAACCTTTTCTGGTTCTTGGACCGCAGTGGTGAATACCCTGGGGGCTTACCTGACTAACTTGAGTTCTTCAGGAGAAAAACTTATCATTTTGTGGAACACTGCACAGAGATTTTACTATTGTATTTTTTAAGTCACATCTTTATTGGGGCACCATACCCGTAGCATTCACTGTTTAAAGTGTAATTTGCGGGTTTCTTTTGTAATCCCAGAATAGCATAACCCTTACCAAATCCAGTGTACCATAGTCATGATTCCTGAGAGTCACCATATGGCATCCCTGGACAACTGCTTGCCTCTCCCTCTGCATAAGCCTACCAATCGGCCTCATCATACCGATAGGGTGATGCCACGTTAGTTCGGCTATGATAGCTCCTTTCACTTAGCACGTTTTCAAGGTGCATTGGGACTATTGGATGTCTTTGTATCTTTGAATACTTTTTTAAGGTGACTATTTTCCTTCTTATTATTCAATCATAATAGAGATTTATGTATATTTTTGCAGCTTCTTTACCACAGTTTCAGGGTTTTTTGTTTGTTTTTTGCATGTTTTCCTACTTTGTGAAAAAATCTAAGCAGCAAAGCATCAGCATGCACTTGGAGACACGAAGAGCTCCTCTTTTTGCATGGGCTATGACTCAAGCTAATGCTTTGGAGAAGTCCAGCACCCTCTACAACTTCTTACCGCCTTAATAGGTCAGATGACTGTATGGCCACCTGGGGGTGGTCTCTGAGTCCTCTGTCTACCAGAAGGAATTTTCCTCACAGTTACCCATGTTTGCAGGAGCAGAAATGGCAAGAACAGATGTCATGCTGGTTTAAAGGTAGCAATAAATGCACATACAAAAAATTTGTAAGAAGTAGATAAAGGCACACAGATTTACTTCCCAGGTAGCAATAAAAGTGTGCCTTTCCAAATGGATGACACTAGAAGAAACCATCCTGAGTGAGGTAACCCAGTCACAAAAAGAGAAACATGGCATGTACTCTCTCATATATGGATTTTAGACATAGATCTGGGGAGTGCCAGCCTTCAATCCTATGGCCAGAGAGTCTGGGAAACAGAAACTTTATTTAGTGGCTGATCGAAGAAGAGGCAGACTCCCTTGGTTAAGTACTGAGCTGAACTCAAGAAAGCCAGTAACAGAGAGGGAGGACTGATGATCAAAGGGATTAAGACTGGGCTGGTTTAACCCCCAGAAACAGCTGACCAGACAAAGGTTAACTCTTGAATCCCAGGCATCCGCCTGGGAAGCCAGTATGGGACTGATCAAGACCCCCTGAATCTGTGTGTCAGTGAGGAGGCCTAGGGAATCTATTGAGCCTTGGGCAGCAGATCAGTACCCATCCCAAGTATACACACGGACTTTGGACTCCCATAGAACAATGTGAGGTGCACTCTCACCCCGAACTCTTGGGGAAGGGTCTAGGCCCTGCCCTATATGAAATGACAGACTATGCACACCCCCATGGAGGGCCTCACCCTCCCTGGGGAAATGAGGGGATAACGGGGGGGGGTAGGGCTCGGGAGGAAGGGAGGGAATGGGAGAGGGACCTGGAACTGACTTGTGAAGCAACCTTGTTTCTTATCCAAATTTAAACTGGAAAATAAAATAAAAAAAATCAAAAAAAAAAGTGTGCCTTTCTAGCCCACAATATGACTTTTGTCCAGATAGCTGGACAGCAGAGGAGAGAGAGGCATCTCTCCTCCAGGCAGTTTTGGACGAGTATTTATCTTCCCCAGATAAGGAGTAGGGACTTTAGCTAGCAGGTGGAACTCAGTACACCAATAAAACTTTATGTAGGATTCCTACTAAACTGTCATAATGTAAAGAATAATTTGATTCTGTTAGCTGTACATAAAAGTGTGTGTGTGTGTGTGTGTGTGTGTGTGTGTGTGTGTGTTCGTGTTCCTATCAACTCCACTTCAGGTGATCTATTTCTGTTTACCCTTTTGTTTTTGTTGCTTTTTAATGGTATAGTTCATAAGTTATTTTACAGTCTAAAGGCACAAAGACTTGTCATGTCTTTTTCTAAGAATTTTGTAGGTTGGAACTTAAATTTAGGTCTGTGTTATAAAAAGTGAGAACATGACTGCTTCAAGGTATGGTTGAGGGGAAGGTTTGTATTGCACATGAGGGAGAGAACAGCCAGAGACATCAGGAAGAGGAAGTAGTAGGCTGACCACTGCTAGTCGACTGAACCAGGCCTGTGAGGAAAGATAGAGGGGGAGAGCAAGAGAGGAAGAGCAAAGAGAAGAGGGCGGGGCTAAAAAGACCAGGAGGACACATGGCCAGAATGGCAGGGTTCTGGAGAAGCTGAGGGAGGGGAAGCCATGAACTGGAGAAGCTTAGGGTAAGAGTGGGACAAGAACAGGTACTGAGTGAGCCTGGAGTCCAGTAAGCACTTTGGTATGCTGCTGGGAACTACAGTTTCTTTTGGACCTGACAATTACATTTTGTTTAATTTCTGAATGTAGTGTTAGGTGAGGGACCTTCATTCTTTCGCTTCAGTTGCCTTTCACAGTCTGTCCTGGTAACTGTGCTGAAAGTGGAAAATCATTTGAATATAAATATTTGTATCTGTACTGTTGTGTTCACGGACTTATAGGTCAGTATTGATCATTGTGGTTTTGTAGTAGGTGTGGAATGGCACATCATACCACTTTGTGTCGTGTGTCGTCCCCCCCCGTGTGTGCGCACTTCTCCAAGATGGTTTGACTATCGTGAATCCCTTTGCAATTCCTTAAAACTTTTAGGATCAGGTTGTCACCTTTTTCCAGGAAGCCATCTGTGGTTCTGGTAGAGACTATTAAATCTGTAGGTCACTGTGGACCATCTTGCCGTCTTAACATTGGGCTGTGTTACTCTTGATGGAATCGTGAATGCCTTTCTGTTGTTCTGGTCTTCTTCAGGGTACCAATAGCAAAGTCTGATCTAGTCTTGTGTGTCGCCGTGTGTCAAACTGACCACAGGACTGAAGGTCGCAGTTGTGTGTTTGTGTTACTGTAATTTCCATTGCATGTGTGATTAACATGGCACAGAATAAATAGTTTCTGATGATGAGAAATGTCATGACTCTTGATTCTGGAGACTAGAGTCCTACATCTGACTCAGTCACCGTGTCATCCAGTGACAGAAGCAGAGGGCAAGGGAAGACAGAGGCTGAGCCTCTGCTTGTATAAGGACCCCACTACCACAGCGTTGGCACTGATGCACCCAGGAGAGCAGATCCCCAATGGCGTTTGGCTCTGCCTCCCATCAGTGTTGTCTCATGAAGTGAATTTCTGACAAGAGGACTTTGATGGACATAGGCACATTGGTAGGTAAATACCACGTGGTCTTGCAGATTTTCTTTCTCCTTATACCTTACTGCCACAAATGCACTCAGAATGTTTGGTGCATCTGCATAGGGTAAGGACTTTTCAGCATCATTTGGTGCCTGAGACTGGCATACTGTTGCTAAAAACTAAGGCCTTTTGCATAATGGTTGAAGCCTTAGACACAGAGGAGGCTTGTGTAGAAATTTATTTTCGTTGATTTTTCTGGGCAGCATAAGTTAAATGCTCACCTTGAACAAGACTATTTGAGTTACTCATTAGTACCCAAAAGAGCAGGAAGTGCACATACGTCTAGGTGCATTGATGAGTTCAGAGCTGTGTGCCATGTTTAGGTTCAATGCTGGTCTTCCTGGAGAAGCTTAGTAAAGGCCGAACTTCTGCTGGTGTTGTTTCCATTTGAAGCAGTTGTCAAACTGTTTGACGGGGTCAAATTTACAATTGGAACTTTATAGGTTTGCAGGTCTTGTGGCTGCAAAGACACTAAAGTCCCACAGAAGAGCTTACCCCAGAAGCATTTGCTCAGTGATATATAGAGTGTCAGTCAAAACAGTGAGTTTTTAAGTCTGCAACTATGGACCTCTTGGGGAAGCGGAACAGGGTGAAGCAGCTGACAATTTGCTGGAGCTGATGGCACTTCTAGCCGGCCGGCAGTCCTAACTACTCAGAAGGCTGAGGCAGGAAAATCACTACAAGTAAGTTCAGGCAACTTAACAAGACCCTGTCTCAAAAGTGAAAAGAAAAACAGCAAACAAAAGATGGCCATGGAGCTGGGTGTACACAGCTCTGGGGCAGAACATTTGCTTTGTATGTGGGAGGTCCTGGGTTCAACCCCCAGAACCATTGGGAAGAAGAGATTAAATGAAATGAGCTCTCACCCCCTGAGTCAGGTACTAGAGTGTGTCTAGTACTTGATATTTTCCCAGAAAATCATTTTATTATAGATAATTTTACTTCATATAGGTAGAATATAAGTATATTGCTATAACAAAATACTTGAAGGTGGGCACTTGTAATTCTCCTGCCTCAGCTTACCCAGTACTAGTAGGGAATAAGGACCTACTAGTAAACTGGAGTCCAAGGAGAAGAACAGGACAGGATAGTAGATGCCATCACTGTCTGCCTCCTGAGCTGGTGCTTTGCATTCCCATCTCTACCCAGAAAGCCAGAAGTTCATCCTCCACCCCATGGGAACATTGAATTTGAGTGAATTCTTCTTTTCATTTTCAGACATAATCAGCAAGGCACATCTGTGGTGATTAGTTAGGATTTAGGAAGCTTGTTGCTGCTGGCCTACTATGCTGGCCCCTTTGGTGCCTCATTGACTCTGGAGAGGAGAGCTGTAACCCTAATGTGTTGCTGGAATTTCTTTTCAGCCTGGTCCCTCAGCCGATTAGCCCCAAATAAACACACAAAGATTTATATTAATTTATAAACTGTTGTCCAGTGGCTAGGGCTTCTTACTAGCTAGCTCTGTCTTAATAACCCATTTCTATTAATCTGTGTATTGTCATGAGGCTGTGGCTTACTCATAACCCAGCATGTTACCCTCTCGGCAGCCTGGCGTCTCTCCACAGCCCCTCTCCCTCTTCCTCTCCCCAGCCTTCTCCTGGTCTGGTAGTCCTGCCTGTTTTCTGCCTGGCTATTGGCTAATCAGTGTTTTGTTCATCAACCAATAAGAGAAACATATATACAGAAAGACTTCCCCATCACTCATGTTCCTCTTCCTACTCAGATGTCACCAGGCGGCAGCGGAGCATTACTTATGGCTTTCCTCTAGAAAATCTGTAGTTCTCTCTTGTTCTTAGAACTAATTGGGAGGATGCTAGTTTTGCATGACATCTTTTTGTTGTTGTTGTTGTTGTTACAATGCTGTGCAGGGCTTCCCATTGGCTAGTTCTGTCTTAAGTATTAACCCATAGCTACATTATTTCTATAAGGTCTTATCTTACCAGGGATGCCAGCCTCATGTGTCCTCTCTTTCCCGGATTACATGGCAACTCCCTACTCTTGACTACATTTCCCAGACTCCTCCTCAACTCCTAGTCCCACCTGTATTGCTTCCGTGTTGGCCAACAGTGCTTTATTTATCAACCAATAAGACAAACATATACACAGAAGTACTTCCAGCATCTCCTCTTTTCTGTCTAAATAAAAAGAAAGGTTTTAACTTTAACATAGTCAAATTATATATAACAGAACAGTTATCAAGCATGACATCTTTTTAAAGTATAACTGAAATACACACTTTTTTGGTAGTTAACCAAGTCCTCTGAACTTTGCTGACCTTTACTAAAGTTGATTCTCAACATTAGCAGTAGTGGTTTTATAGCCGTGAACCATTGTCCCTCCGTACCCGTAAGGATGGCTTCTAGGGCCCCATGGGCAACAGAATCTGAGGGTGTCTTTATGTGTCCTGGGTTGGTATTTACATAGAACCTGCATCCCCCTTCTGTACTTTTAATTATCTTTAGATGGCTGTACTCAACACAGTGTAAATTACACTCAATTCTCTGTGATACCATATCACTCAGGGACCAGTGCCAAGCAAATCACCTGTGTTTGGTTCAGATACAGCCATCATAGACCACACTCCATTTCCAGTCCAGATCTATTGAATCAATGGCTGTGGACCCCGAAGACATGGAAAGGTCAGCTGTCAGCGGGTAGTCAGTATTTCATGTGTTGTATAACATGTTTTTGTATTGTGCAACTCTGCTGATGGAGATGGTTTGAATCGAGTACCTGTTTTTTTGTGCTGTTCCTTGAATGTTGTCTTCATTTGTGTAGAAAGAAGAGCTCAGTATAGCTTCTGCAGAGCCACAAACCTCCCACTGCTCCCCTAACCACAATCTTATAAAGTGGCCAGGGTCCTTGAAGGCTTTATACATTTAAAACTGAGATTTTATTCTTCAAAAGCTGTAATAACGGTGTTCTGGCTGGGCGGTGGCAGTGTATGTCTTTAATCCAGGAGGCAGAGGAAGGTAAATCTCTGTGAGTTCTGAGTTCGAGGTCAGCTGGGCAGTGTTCAGGCAGTAAGGCTTCTTTGCTCTGGAGTGAGTATGACAAGACGCTGCCACAAAGCCCTTCCTGTTTGCACCTTATTTGCTGCCAGATTCTTATTTGTACGCCAAAGCTGTGTCTCCATGTAATCACTTTTTTCTGGGCGTGTCCCAATACAGATCACTGGAGGTGCAGGCTTTGTGGGGTCCCATCTGACTGACAAACTCATGATGGATGGCCATGAGGTGACCGTGGTGGACAACTTCTTCACAGGCAGGAAGAGAAATGTGGAACACTGGATTGGCCATGAGAACTTCGAGCTTATTAACCATGACGTGGTGGAGCCCCTCTACATTGAAGGTGATTGCTTGCCACATTTTATTTGTTTCTGTTTTGTCCTATGTAAAGTCCTATCTTCCATAAGAAGGGTGGTTATTGTTCACTGTCATGTGGCTTTCCAAGTCTTGAAAATGGTGTATGGGGGTAGCCTGTGTGGTGCATTACATTTATGGTCTACATGTTGCATGTTGACATTCTAATTCCTAGGGTGATGGTGCCAGGAAGGGTGGCCTTTGGAGGTTGGTCAGTTCATGGGGAAGGTTCCTTCATAAAGGGATTAGTGCCCTTAAACTGTTAAAAGCACCCCCACCCTTAGAACACAGTGAGACAGTGAGAAGATACCATTTATTAACCAAGAATGAGTCCTAAGACCCCTTATCTTCAAGCACCACTGTCTTTGACTTCCCAGCCTCCAGTAGACATGGATTCCTCCCATTTATATGCAAGCAGCATATGGCATTTCATTATAGTAGGCTGAGTGAACTAAGACCACATCCCTGCTGTCTGATAAGGCTGATGCTTGATGCTTACATGTCATACTTTTAGTATTTTATAGGAAGTTGACTATTATAAAATGGATGAAAGATCGTCTATAAAGCTCTGGTTTTTATTAGGTGGTTTTATTGGCAAGCATTGTGTACTGTTGGGGTTGGTGGCAAGTAGAAGCCCATCCATTGTTAAGGGTATACTCTTAAAGAGAACTGTGAGACCTAACTCAGACTCTTTCTCTGCCTCAGGGTTTACAATAAAAATGTTTTTTTTTTCCACTGCACACTTGTGCCATGATGTGACTTCTTCCCAAGGTCCTCAGATCATGAAGCCATCTGATTTTCGATTATAATTGTCAGCCAAAACAACCCCTTTCTCTTATAAGTTAATTATCTTTCATATTTTGATACAGTGATAAAAGGCTGTGGGGTTTTGTTGTTGTTGTTTTAGAGCTTTTGTTTGTTGTTTTGCTTCATTTGTGACAGGGTTTCTCTGTATAGCCCTGGCTGTCCTGGAACTCACTCTGTAGAACAGGCTGACCTCAAACTCAGAACTCACAGAGATTTACCTTCCTCTGCCTCCTGGATTAAAGACATACACTGCCATCGCCCAGCCAGAACACCATTATTACAGCTTTTGAAGAATAAAATCTCAGTTTTAAATGTATAAAGCCTTCAAGGACCCTGGCCACTTTATAAGATTATGGTTAGGGGAGTAGTGGGTGGATCGTGGCTCTGCAGAAGCTATAGTGAGCTCTTCTTTCTGCACAAAGTGGGTCTTTGCATAGGTGATTGAGAGGCACAATCTGGCTCTCATTTTCACTGAGACTGACCTTACAGTAGAAATCAAGAAGGGCACAGACTCCCAGGGAGAAGGGCCTATGGAGGTCCAGGCTGAGTGCCATTGTGCAGCCCCAGCCCTAAAATGTAAATTTGCCCTTGGAGCCTTTGAGCACGGACAGCCAGAACATTGTGCCAGACATCTGGTTTCTGGAACTGTGTGAAAGTAAACACCTGGTGTTTTACTCCTTAGTTATGTTATATCAGTGACATCTATCAAAGGAAATGATTCCAGGGCCCTTAGATAACATTAAAAGCATCTTCTGAAGCCTTCCATGTTGTACTGGTGAGAACTGCCATCTGGTAACCGAGCATCATGCTCTTGTTAATCTAACAGTAGCACAGGAGCTAAGTGGTGTCACACTCCACTTCCTTAACGATGCAGAAACCCCAGGCTAGCTGGAGCCTGCCACAGTCAATAGAGTCCAGGGCTTCTGTAGCCACTGGCACCTACTCCCACCACCACTACCATTGAATGCACCGTGCAAGCTTCTGCCTTCACATTGCTGCCTGTGAAGAAGTGTGTTGAGGCTGTACAATGGTTATGCACTCTTATGTAAGGTCCTTCTCTGTGTTTTTTCATAAATACCTTTGTTGGAATTTCATCTCCTCAGTACAACAGTCTAAATATGAGTCATGCAAATGATACTGCATATCCTTCATGTAAAAACTGATATGACTGCTCTATGGTGCGGTTAAGGGGAAGGTTTTTATTGTAGATATGAGAGAGAGAAAGAATAGCCAGAGACACCTAGGAAGAGTCCAGAACAGAAAAAGTAGTAGGCTAAACATGACCAGCAGACCGGACCTGCCACAAGAGAAGCAGCAGCAGCAAAGAACATGGGGGCAAAGAAGCAGGGGAGGGGAAGGGGGAGGTGACAGGAGGAGAGAGTGGAGGGGAGCAGGGAGACAGGGAGAGGGCGTAGCTTGAAATAGCAGGGTTATAAGGAGAGTTCATAGTTGGGGGAGCGGTGGTACGTAGCCTGTGTACTAGAGGAGTTCGGGTAGGGAAGGAAGTGAGAAGAGCTAGGATGCTAGCGTGGACTTTGAATTGTGCAGTGGGTACTTGTGATACTGAGGGAGCATGGAGGCCAGCATGCGACATCTGAAGACCACAAGTTTGTGTGATCTGTAGCGTTTTAAAGCATGGCCATGGTGTTGGGTCCCCGCCCCTAGTGTCCTTTTAAAACTCAGCTTGTTTAACTGGCCTGAAGTGGCTCTTCTTGGGACTGAACTGTAGTTGCTACAGAGTAGATCAGGTGACCTGCCCTCCCTGGGCTTCCTTGTGGGTGGCTGTGGGTCAGCTGAGGAAATGCTTGCTGTGGTCTAGCAGCAGGGGGTTCTAAAGTTGCCTGCTAGATGGCCGTGAACCAACTGTCTGCAAAATACAGACCCATGTGGAACAGTCTAGGTGCCCTCGAGCCATCCACATACTTGAAAGGAGCATGATAAAGTGGGGTAGTCACGCAGGGAGACCGGGAGAACTGCCAGGAGGTGACCTGCAGAAGCCGTGGAAGCCAGTGGGAGATAACTTCGTGCTGCCAGCCTTGAGGGGCCACAGACAGGGCTCCATCCTTAGTCCTTTGCTGAGACGTCATGAATATTGAGGGGCCACAGACAGGGCTCCATCCTTAGTCCTTTGCTGAGATGTCATGAATATTGAAGCTGCTTCTCTACTCTGTATTATAAAGCCTGGGTGCCAGCCCAAGGGCTCCTCCAGGATTTGGTAATTTCGTTCCCTTCCAGTTTCCATCTCCCTCTATCTAGCAGCAGAAGCGCATTCTTCACAAGTTCACTGGCAGCGTTCAGGAAGATCTATCATTTCCCATTCCATGACATACCTACCGTGCAACAAGCCCAGGAAACACATGAAGTGTGCTGTGAGGTTACACTGACAGTAAACCCGGAGTCCATGGCAGAAAGATAACCTGGGAGCCCGGGTTCTCAAAGATGACACTTGTGCCATTTAACTCGGGCTGGGTTAAGTGAGTAAAAGTGCTTTACGAACTTGAGTCACAAGGCTTCTGCCCCCAGCATTGGGAGTGGACACGAGTGAATCCCTCAAGCTCACTGGCCAGGCATCTTAGCCCAGACAGCATGAGAGACCCTGACTCAGGCAATAACGTGAAGCATGGTGTAGGAAGACATGCCCACCCTGGCCTATGTGTGCACACACAACTTGCACACCTGCGCACTCACGTTTGTGTATCTACACGCAGCAAGCATACAAGTTTATTGGATTAAACAAAATTTTAGTTTCTTGCTGATGTATAATTGATAAATGAAAGATAAATGGTTTTTTCTCTTTAAAAAAGATTGTTCATTCTTTCCTCGTGATGAAAATAAAGCACATGCTAAAGGAAATTTGGAAAGAAAATTATCCTGAATCCTCGTTTCAGAAATGAATCTGTTAAATTTATCATCCAGCCATTCTTCTAAAAGCAGGTGTAATGGGTAGTGAAGTTAAATAGGTCTCATTTATGCAAAATTAAAAATACAAGCTGTAAACAGTCTTAAATTTCCAGTCCCAGCTGGGCCTTGAAAACTGCTGCAGACTATGTTTTTCATTGGCAGTGTCTGCTAGTGACCAGCTGATATAAGTGGATATTCTTACCTCTCCTTTCTTCAGAAAGCAGCCTATGACATAGCCCTGTTCTGTGTCATCCATTGAAAGCTGCTTAATTGTTTTAAGCAGGTGTTTGGTGGTCTGTTGTGTGGCCTTCCTAGATCTCTCTCCAAAGACACACTTCCCACATCAATGATACTACAGAGCCTCATCGTATGAACATAGTGCAGTCTTATTCTCTTTGTTGGGTGTTCGATTGTTGGTAATTGGAGCTGTCAGAAACCTGCTTCAAAAGCCATCCTATGTGCCTCTGGACTGCATCCTAGGACTCTTCTTCAGACTCCTGAGGCAAAGAGCCTGCGCCTTGCCGGGAGCTCTTCCATTTTGGTTTTCTAGTATGTGTGTAAACACGGATATGGAGAGCAGCTCTCAGACAGCAGCAGCACCTGGGAGAGAGCCCAGGGGAGAAGAGGCAAGAGTGATTGGCAGTACTAAACACCAACACTGCCTGCTTGGCGAGCTCATCTTTCCCTGGTCTCATGTGACAATGGTGGTTACCCTCATATACACGAAGCCATGGCAACCCTTTACCAAACATTTGAGTGCTAGGAGAGGACACCAGGGAAGGGGAAGTAAGAGATACATCTCATGGGCACCCAGGTGTAAAGCAGGCTTAGAGAAGTTTGCTTGCAGAAGGGCTTGGGTCCTTGTTGATGGAAGCATTAGGGGTATGTTGTGCTCATGAGAATATTTTAGTTAACTGTAATTGACCAATTAATGTCTCAACTTTGACTTTACGCCCAAGTGAAAATACAGACTGAAGGAGGTGGTAGATCTCGGAGGTCCTATCTGCTTCATTTGCAGCAGAGAGCTTCATGCAGAGCGAGCCCTGAAATGCCCCAGCTCCAGACTGAGCCAGGCCTCTGGCATGTGCAGCCTTCGTATGAAGTTCAGTTTGATAGGAAGCAAGGCCCAGTGCCACTCTTGCATTGAGCTGAGAGGAGTGTGACGGGTTGTACATGTCCTGGAATCCTGCTTCTCACTGTAAATGCTGCTGTCAGGGATGAGGCTGGGGCTGCTCTGTGGAGCCCCATGTCAGGAATGCATCCAAAACAGTCCTCCCTGTGCTAGCTGGTTCATTGTCAGCTTGACACAAGCCAGAGTGGTTTGAGAAGAGGAAACCTCGTCTGAGAAAATGCCCCACCAGGTTGGCCTTTGGGCAAGCCTGTGGGGCATTTTCTTGATTGATATTGGAGGTCCCAACTTCCTGTGGACAGTACCACGCCCGGGCTGGTGAGCCTAGGTGCTATAAGAAAGCAAGCTGAGTAAGTCATGAAGAACAAGCCAGCTAAGCTTATTTTTCCATGGTCTCTGTATCAGTTCCTCTCTCCAGGTTCCTATCTAGAATTCCTGCCCTGACTTCCTTCAATGATGAACTATGATGTGGAAGTGTAAGATGAAATAAACCTTCCCTCCCGAAGTTGCTATACATCTATACGTCATCACAGCTATACAAATCCTAGTTAAGACAGTGCCCTTGGAGGATGGTCCCAGATCCCCGTGAATACAACATTGGTTGATGCTCAGGTTCCACACAGAAGCTATGCACACCTACCTAGCACTTAGTGTATCATATGCACCATGGTTGCTGTGAAGCAGTTCCTATAGTGGAATCATGACAGGGAAGGGTATGTGTGTGTGTTCAGCACAGACGCAGTCCTGGGGATAGTTTTGCTCTGTGGTTGGTCTCATTTATGGATATAGATCCTATGGCAACGGGGCTAACCACATTTCTGCCAGGTCTCTGACTTGGAGTATAGAAAAGAGAATACTACGGAAGATTTCTCTATGCACATTTCCACAGAGAGACTCCTAATAATGCCAGTTCTCAGTGTCATGGTGCAGTCCTTAACTGGTGTGGACCAGTGCTGTTAATAGCACGGGCACCATCCCACAGGAACCTTGGTGCCCCCGGGACAGCAGGAGAGCCTGTTATTCTGCAGTTGACTGCATAAGGATCTGTGTCAGGAGGAGGACAACTCTTGATTTCTCTGGTGGCCTCTGAAAATGGCTATGGGTTCTCTTGGGAGTTCTTCCATCCACAGGACACACAGTTTCCCTCTGCCCTGGCAAGCCTCAGTGTCCCCCTGCCCCACTCTTCCCAGCCCTTTGGGTGGCATGCCTGATGATTGGAGGTCTCAAGGGTTTTTCTCCAGGTTCCTTATCCTAGCTAAGACCACAGCTCATAGCCTTGTAATACAAAAGGGCCGGGACAGCAGCGCTGGCAGCCCGCATCCAGAGACGCCACAGAGCGGTGGATGCAGTGGGTGAGGTGGCAGGCCACTCCCACTTCCATCCCGAGTGCTATGCTGGTTTTTTACTGTGCTTTGAGCTCACAGCTGACACTCTCGGGCTGTTTCCCTGAATGCTGTGTGTTATTAACTTTGTAGCTTTATTTACATTCCAGAGTCAGCTATTAATAGTGCTTTGAGGCGTCTCAAATTTGTA
The DNA here is from genome assembly GCF_017639785.1 of Mesocricetus auratus. Lineage (NCBI taxonomy): Eukaryota > Metazoa > Chordata > Mammalia > Rodentia > Cricetidae > Mesocricetus > Mesocricetus auratus. The sequence continues at coordinate 35,727,039 of NW_024429202.1, read as the reverse complement.
CTTGTTTGCCCCTACTCTGAAGGTTCCCCCTCCTCTTCATAATTCCTCAGCAGATTAATTAAGTCAACAGTCCATGCAGTGTCCTTTTTAGGACAGGAGCAGGGGTATTGCAGGCACCCTTACAGGCAGAACACATGTGCACAGGGCAACGGGCTCTGTAGTACCTGGATTTTCATGCAGTGTTCAGGTTCTCCTTGACTGGGCCACTGCACCTAAGTCCTACTTAAGCAGAGGTCTGGATGTAACTGTGCAGGACACCCCTCATCTTTCCAGGAAAAATCAGGAGGTTCAGCCTGTCAGATGGCAGAAAAATGAACCAGAGAGAGTAGCTTTGGAGGGAGAGGGAGTGGAAAAGACCTAGTTTCTGTCTTATATCACTGCTGTCTTAACTCTGTACTGTTCCCAGGGGCCTTGGCTGAAGCACTATGGAGGACTCTTTGTTTTCCATTGACTGTTGCCAGGCCCACCAAGGGTTTGTGCTGGTCCTTGCAGTGGGCTTGGGACTCTGCGCTTGTGGTCTGAGGTCACTGCTAAGTGGAGGCGGGAAAACAGTGCCCAAGGAGCTTGTTGCTTGCTGGACAGATCAGCTGACAGTTGAAGCCACTGGTCAAGGCAGCATGAGTGGCCTGCCCAAGAGAGATTATTTCTGACTAGGGCAACAGGAAGTTTCCCATACAAACTGGCATCAGCGTGAGCTTTGAAGAAAGCTAGACCGGAGTGATGGGAAGGAGGGCAGCTTACAGCTTCATGGCTTCCGTTTGATGTCAGAGAAGTGCAGTGGGCTCTTAATTCCCTGGCTCCGCCCTCTTAGGACAGGGTGCAGCCTCACTGTACCCTTGAACTGAACACACAGCATGCGCATTGCACATGTACAATGCATTTCCTGCAATGCAGTGCCATGCCATGCCAGCCAATGCTCAGATTTGAGACTGGTGTGTTATGAACTGTGTTTCTTTTGCCAAAGACGAAATATTTTTCTGTCCCTAGCACAAAATTATCAAATTCTGTGGGTTGTGTTATAGTATGGTGTTTGATTTTTTTAAAAATGTTATGTGGGGCCGAGAGTTGGCAGCGCACGCCTTTAATCCCAGCACTCGGGAGGCAGAGGCAGGAGGAGCTCTGTGAGTTCGAGGTCAGCCTGGTCTATGGAGCGAGTTCTAGGACAGCCTCCAAAATGATACAGAGAAATCCTGTCTCGAAAAACCAAAAACCAAAAACAAAAACAAAAACAAAATGTTATGTGGATTGCTAACTTGGAAATAGCCAGCATTTCTGAATTTTACAGAGCTGTCCTAAGCACACTTACAGGAAGTGGTGTTTTCAGCATGGATGATTCTGAAATCAGAATCACCATCAACTATGAAAAGCATTGAAGGTGCTTATATACCACAGTAGCAATGTCAACCAAGATTTCTCTATGTAAAAGGAAAATACACATCCATCTCTTTAGTGTAGATTTGCTTTCATCTTCAATAAATGCTGCAATTAATTATATATATACTAAAGAATTATCCTAAAATAAGTTTCTTTGTGATTTATTATTAGTGTTTGCTTTGTTTGAAGTTGTTAAGGATGTAGTTGGTGTCTATAGGCAACCATATATTAGCAAATAGAATTTCAGCATAAGACAAACCATACTGTTGTTTTGCACTATAGTGCCCAAGAGTTCATGATTTAGAAACAAAAACATTTTTTTTCTTGAAATAACACACTTCTCTTTTGCCTCCTTTAGTTGACCAGATTTACCATCTGGCATCTCCAGCCTCCCCCCCGAACTACATGTACAACCCCATCAAGACACTGAAGACTAATACAATTGGAACATTAAACATGTTGGGTCAGTAAGTTGTCTTTTTTTTTTCCTTTCTGGGAATATTTTAAGCAATTCCAAATATGCACAGCAATGAGACTTCCATCCATAATGTATATTCCAAGACCTCTGTGATTGCTCAAACTTAGATTATACCAAATCTTGTAACTTAATGTCTTCTCTATCTGGAGTCAGCACTCAAACTCTGTGTGCTAACCTTTATACCAGCAAAGCTAGCACATGCTTCATTTTTCTTCACAACTACTCCAATGGAAGATTCATCCATAGTATAGATCTTTTCACCGTCTGCATGAGAGTCGGAAGCATCAGGGTTAAGAGATGTTGATGGACTTTTCCACTGTATATTGTTGGGAGTCTGGGTAAGTTTGGAGGACTTGCCATGTTTGCTTGACCTCACATTTAGTAATGGTCTAGTTGTTCTTGTGTGGGTACTGAGCATAGGAAAGTGGTTTGGGGCAGGACTGAGGATCATGATGGCTACATTCTAGAAGGTGTCTGTATGTGGAGCCTGGAAGACAGCAGAACGATGTAGGTAGTTGCCCAGGTCAGGTTTGTAGAAGATGTGTCAGGTGTGCCATTTGGGAGGGTAGAATGAGAAGCATCTTGTCTTGCTATGTAACCTGCCAGGGTGTTTGTTACTCAGGAAAATGTAGGGTAGCCACAAAAGATGACTCAGAAGAAACAGCCTTCCAGACACTATAGGACTGGTGTACATATGAACTCACAGAGACTGTACAGCAGGTACAGGACTTGCACAGGTTCAAACCAGACTGAGAGGGCACAGTCGACACGAGCTCCCACTCCTAACCAGGAGGCTGCCTCTAGTTGGCATGCTTGCAAAGGAAACATTACTTCTCTCCAATGGATTATCACTGAATATATTAGCCATATTCTCAAGGTGGGCCCAACGCCCAGCAGAGATGATCAACACAAAATGGACACAATGGTCTTTTTGTAGGTTTTTTTGTTTGTTTGTTAGTTTCATAATGCTTTGTTTGGGCATTTCATGTCTTATAGATCTTTTGCTTGTGCATTATGATTGCCAAAATTTTGTGTTTGCGTGGGTTTTGCTTTTGAATGGATACCTGTGTATGTTTCTTGTGCTTTTTCTTTCAGAATTTTTAAATTCTGGTTTGTTTGCTTTTCATTTGCCTATTTGTTTTCTAGAGAGGGAGAAAGAAAGAGTTAGGTGAATGGAAAGTGGGAGGAGGAGCTGGGGGAGTTGGGAGGGGAAACTACTGTCAGAATGTATTTCATGAATAAAAATAGCTTTCAATTAAAAAGACAAAAAATAATAGTGTGAGGTAGCATATTTGCAGCTTAGACATCCGTGTAAAGCTCCTGGAGCCACACTGTGCTCAGCAGGGTCTGAATCTGGCCCTGCTTGGAGCTCCCACTTTTCTTTTAAAGAGCCATTTGCACTAGGAGTAGATAATTTGGTGGACATTCAGGCATCTGTATACTAAAACATTGCTTAAATTTCACACACACACACACACACACACACACACACACACACACTCTGCCTGTGTAAGCTGATGGCTTTTCTGATGACGTGTACTTTCTGCAGGACTGGCAAAGCGCGTGGGTGCCCGTCTGCTCCTGGCCTCCACATCCGAGGTATATGGAGGTGAGTGGTGGGACCCCTGAAAGATGCCCACTGACTGACACACAGGGCTGTTTGCATCTGTCCTAGGTAAGCTGGAATCAGAGTCCAGGATTCCATTTAGAAGGCTCAACCTGTTGACACAGCCCCTCTTTTGGTGCCTACTCTTTGAGGCCTGGGTCAAGTAAGCTGTCCAAAAATAGTGAGGTAGAATTTTTCCATTGTCCTCTGAAGACATCTCAGAAATTATCCAAATGAAGTCGCTTTTCACCTTTTGTTGGCACATTATTCTCCAATGAGAGCAATGAATGCTGGCTGGCTGGCCACCAACAGCCTGCAGGGTGACCTGAGAGCTAGTTGGTGATAAACACATGCTCATTGCCTCACCTGTTACAGATTGCTGAAAGAACCTTTAGTAGATAGTGCCAGCAAACACCAGGTCCCGTTTATCTACCCACCACCGTCATGTAAGAGGCTCAGAGAGGAGGCTTACAGCAGGCTGGTTAGCTTACTAAAAAGTTCTGATCTGTGGGTCAAAAGGGAGTAAACCAGCTCACACACACGTTTCTCTCATGGCTCTTAATTCTTTAAAAAGTATTCTACCCAAAAGTTCTCTCTAAATAAGATTTCTCCTTAAAAACCCTGTCCTCCAAAGTTCTTTCTCTAAAAGTTCTCCTAAGAAGGTCTCCTTAAAAATTCTCTAAAAGTTCTTTCTAAAAATTCTCTCAAGGTCTTTCTAAAAAGTCTTCAAAAGTTCCTCCTGTGTCATAAGGCTTCTAGTTCTTATATCCAGAAGCACGTTTAACGACTCCCTGGCAATAGGACCTGTGTGTCTCTCAGTGTCAGGAAGGCGGGTAGGATCTTGAGAGAGGCAGGTGCCTCACATCTCCCTCTAGACATTACTTGCAAAACATCCTGGCAGATGTAAGTCTCAGGGGGGATGTGACTTACTACTGTTAAAGGGGACTTCTCAGTGCTGTGTCGAAGGAAGTAACTAAGGCTGTATAGTGTGAGACCCAGAGGTTGCAGCTCCTCCTACTGATGCCCTGGTGAGAATCAATTCCTTTCTCTGGAGCCTATTTGAAAATACAAAGCACCCAGTATATATTCTATATGCAACAGAATTCATAGTAACAAATATTCTGGAGTTGATACCTAGAATACTAACTGCAGCTTCTGCAATCAACGACACAGGCTGGCAGCATTCATGGTCTCTCCTGAGCTGTTCAGCACCTGGGAACATGGGTCAGGGATGGGGAGGGGCTGGATTTTCAATCCCTGTTGGCTCCTACACAGTTGAAAACCAGGTGGCTGCAGGGTGTGGAAGAGCCCCCACCTGGTACAGTGGGCACCAGACCCTGATGTGAAGCATTTCTTTTTCTCTTTTTACATTATTGTTCTGAACAAGGGAAATGAGGGTGTTAAGGTATAGAATCTGAATTAAGTTTGCCAGGTAGAGAAAGAAACAACACAGCAATAGGAAAATTCTACAGAAAGTAGTGACTGCCATGAAAGTGTAACACATCCTCGTCATCTCTGAGGTCCGGGGCAATTAAAGGGCAAAGTTGGTGCTGTAGCCTGCACTCTGTCTAAAAGGCACAGTGACACCTGCTTTCCCCATCAGCATTTATTTGCATATGTGGTAAGAGCCTTTGTCTTTGGGAGTCTTAAGTATGAGGGTGGTGTGATTCCAGAGGTTTGGCACTTTGTCCTCGGGGCTGCTAGTGGAACATCTGCCTACCCTGGAGGGCAAGGGTCAGAAAGTTTTCCCTTGTTTTGTCCTTTGAAACAGAATGCAGCCCAGGCTGGGCTCCAGTTTGCTATATAGCCCAGGCTGGCTTCCACTTGTACCAAGATGATAGGTGCTCACCACCACACCTGACAAAGAGTCGTTTTTATTAACCCTCTGTGTACATGGTCACATACACATGCTCATTTATAGGCGCATGAGGACATGTGTATTCCATGTGCATTTATGAAGGTCAGAGAATGCTTTGTAGTCTGGTTCCTCAGTGTTGCTTACCTACTCTAGAGTTCACCAAGTAGGGTAGGGTGCCTGGCCAGCAGACCCCATAAATCTACCTGTCTCTGCCTCCTCAATGCCAAGATTACAAAGTGGGTACCACTACGCCCGGCCTTTTTTCTGTTTTTGTGGGTGCTGGGGATAGAACCAGGTTCCTGTGCTTGCAAAGCAAGTATTTTACTGAGTCACCTTCCCAGCCCCCGCCCTTTACCCCCACCACCCCATTCCAGCCCACGTGGTTTTCTGAAGTGATTTTTGTGAAGGAACTTATTAAGAAGCTTGGTGTCCTGGGCATTCCAGCCCAGAATGGTGCCAAGACTGAATGGCTTTGCTCGGCTTACTCTCGTGCCAGAAATGTATGACCACTGCCTCTGGATCTGGCTTGTCAGAAGCTAGGAAAAGCCTGATCTTAGTCATATCTTTATGAATGTGAGTTATTAGTCTTCTTTTCAGGGGGTCTTGCTTTAGACCTCTTCTCTCGTGTGTAACTTGCCTCTTGCTGGGGGAATTGTCACTAACAGAATCAAGCCCCCCCCTCCACTCTACACTGTACAGGACTGCAGACTCATAGCCGCTTCCTGAAGGTCTGACCACTCAAATTCTTGTGCCAAGGGTCCACCCTTGTATTCTCCTCTCCCTTCTTATCCTGGCAAGTCTGGAATCAAGCCATGTGCAAAATAAATCAGCTGTGGATTTATAACACAGTTGTTTATGGTTTTGTCTAGATTTCTTGGGAGTTATCCATTTTATAGTGTGGTTGGATGCATATATATATATATATATATATATATATATATATATATATATATATATATATATAGGAAGGGCCTGGTGCACTAGATAAAATAGGTATTCATATTCTTCAAATACACAAGCTAAATAGTTTATTTGGTTGTTTTAAATAGTTTATTCCTTGGATTTACCTGAAAGTATTGATTTATTTATGCAGTAGAAAAGCAAAGATGGGGAATTTTCTCTGCCTGTGGATGCTGTGCCACAGTGCCTGCCCTGCACAGGGCCCAGGATTGTCTGAGTCATGGGCCTCAGAGTTGTTGGACAGAAGGCCTGTGTGGAAACCATCGTGCTCCACAGAGAGTCTGTTTTAGACCCCTTCTATGAGTATCTGCTTTATTCTAACTGCATGCTTTATGAAACTGCCATGTGTCTTCCACGTAGTTTGTATCACAATCTGAATGTTAAGCGTAAGTTTGGGAATTAACATAATTTCGGGAATGGAGGGAAGACAAAGTTAAGAGGCTTTGACCATCTGCTTTTTAACATGTGAACTGCTGTTGTGACTTCCTGAGTCAGAGAGAATACCAGGAAGCTCGAAACCAAGGAGAGAGGGGCAGAACACTGAGCTCCTCTCACATACTTGTCTCCGTTTTAAATGTTTGCCTCGGCCTGCTGTAAATAGGCACTGTTCTAGTGGTGAACTGGGAGCTGGGTAGGGAAGGAAAAATGAAGTCTCATTTTCTCATGCTTACTTATAGATCCTGAGGTCCACCCTCAAAGTGAGGACTACTGGGGCCACGTGAATCCCATAGGACCCCGGGCCTGCTACGACGAGGGCAAACGTGTCGCAGAGACCATGTGCTATGCCTACATGAAGCAGGTATTGGTGGAGACTCACGCTGGGGCTTTAGACGTGTCATAGGAAGCACTCTCTGTACAGGATAAACCCCAGGGCCGGTGACGCCTGCCAGTGGGTGTTGGGAAGGCTTGGTGTCCATTGTTCCAGACGAATGCCATTGCCAGCCGTTTCTACATAGCTCCTCGTTTTCAAAATGAGATGCACTCGTTTCCAGTACTGTGGGAGGGCTGGAAACTGCACACTTCCCTAGTGTCATGTTGCCCATCAGCATCTAGCATCTGCCTCTTTTTCAAAGGCCTTCAAGTTGGTGTGGTGTATTTTTAATATTTATTTATTGCATACATGTGTTTATGTTCTTGTGGGGGGGGCACATGTATCCCACTTCCTCTCCTACATACCTTAGTATTCATTGTTACACTGGGTGATTCCTTCATGGCTGTTTCGTCTCACGCACAGAGCAAGAGGCCAAGATTCCCTCGCTGGCTCTACCGTAGCATGAGTTGGAGATGGCTGGGCACTCAACTTCTTAACCTCTGACCTCTGATGTGGGCTTATGGCTTTGCCCTGTAGCATTAGGCAGAGCAGCAGAAGGAATGTTGTATGGCCAGGTGACGGCCTGTGCTGGGCCATGCATTTTCTCACTGAATTTGTTCTGTGTTTGAACCAGCACTCTCTGATCCTCGAGAACTTGTTTTTTTATTGAAGCAGGACATGATGGGAAGTAACCATGGGTATGGAATGTAGTTTCAGACAGTTGTGTATAGATGTGCTGTCTGCATATAGCCAGTGGGCAAGAACAGAAGGCAACATAGGAGGACCTGGTACCAGAATGTAGCAACCAGGCTCTAGGGGAGTCCTTGGCCCCTGTCTACTTGTTAATAATTGTCTTTTATCAGGGCTCTACATGGTATGTAAATAAATCCAATGTAAGGAATGAAAATGTAAACAAGATAAACAGAAGTCTGAACAGCCTTTTTTATTAAATAAAACTTGGCCTTTTCTTAGTGATTTTTCTTCCAAGACTCTCATAATTAGTGAAATCCCCTAATACATTCTAGTTTTATTTAGCTGCACATCTTTTAGGAGATCAAAGGGAAGAGCAAAGCGTCCTTCATGAATAGTTTAAACTTGTCAGGGAGGAACTAGTTTGCTACTTCTGTGTGCCTGTGGGATGGAGATTTTATAATGTGGGGGCTCTCCCTCGGGCTGTGGTCAGGGCTCAGAGTACATTTGCACTCCTAGCCCCCGTGAGTCTGCCTCTGAAGTCATGGCCCACCCACTCTCTGAGCTTAGTCTGCATAACAGGCCACCATTCATAGAACCACAGGCCAACAGAGCAGAAAGAGAACCCAGAAGTCAGAAGTCATCTGGGGCAATAACCTTGAGGGCATGGTTTTCATTTATTTTTTTGGCATTAGCATACTAGTTGCCATGTATATTAAACTTAAATCGAAAGAAAATAAGTAGCCAAACAAGCCCAATGTTCCATGGGTAATACTGGCTCTAGAGGGCTTGCTGTATTTGCTGGCCCTGGCCTTGTTCCCAGGGTGTCCACTGCCCACATCCTGCTACCCCACATAGGCATCTGAGTGTGGCATTCACTCCTTCCTGGCTTTGCAGTGGTGTCAGTAAGATAACCTGATGCATAGCAACCATAAGAGGGTCCACTTGTTAATGTAGTAGTCCCCTGTTATTTTTTGAAGAAGACATACTTCAAAACCCCAGCAGGTATCTGAAGCTGAAAGTGCAGGAGTCTATACTTACTACGCTTTTTCTGGACATATGTAACTATGCTAAAATTTAATATATGAGTTAGGCATAGTAAGAGATTACTTGCAAAACAAAAATATGACAATGTAGCAATACGCTGTGGTAAAACTCATATAGACATGCTGCCCCCATAGTATCTCCCTGTACTACACTGGCCAATCTTGCCGACTACGGGCGACTGAAACCGTGTATAGTGGATCTACTGCACTAAAGTAGATCCCTTGAAGAGGATTGTCAGGCAACTACAGGCTCACATCTGCCATCACCCAGCCTATGGGACCTTTTGCCACCCTTCACAGTGAATTTGAGAGTTACCCAGCCTATGAGCTGCATGACATAGTGGCCAAGATCTTGTCCTTAGGTACAAATGTGAGAGAGGGTGACACTCTTCTGGGTAGACCCATTCCCAACCTGTGCAGTGCTCCTTTGTCCTTTGAGGACTTTCCAACGTTGAACAGTGATCATACTTCAGCATCCATGCCTTGATAGAGACATAGCTTATGTTTACAAGCAATCGTGAGGGACAACCAAAGCCATATGACTCCATACCTCAGGACTTAACCACTGTAGTGGACAAATGCCATGTCTGATGCCAGCTTGCAGGGGTGGGAGCTCATGTCCACTTTGCTCTCTGAGCACCAGAACCCCATCTGGCTTGAACCTGCGCACTCCGTGCATGCTGCCACAGTCAGAGTTCACGTGTATGTCAGCTGTGTAGTGTCTGAAGGACAGAGTCCTTTGTGTCATCCAGCCCCTCTGGTTCTTACAGTCTTCCCATCTCCTCTTCCATGTAGCTCCCTGATCCCTGAGAGAAGGGGCTTGATGAAGACATCCCATTTAGGACTGAGTGTTCCAAGGTCTCTCACTATCTGCACATTGTACACTCTTGGGTCTCTGTGTTAATTCCCATCTACTGCAACAAGCAGCTTCACTTGGTGAGGGTTGAGCAAGGCCCTGGTCTCATTAGGAGTCATTTTATTTCCGTATTCCCTTAGTAGAACAACAGTGTTTGGTTTGACCCTAGACCTCTAACCTATCCAGTCTCAGGATCTTGGTCACCTAAGCATTGTCTGGCTTGGGTTTCATCTCTAAGTGGGGCTGTAAATCTCATGTTGGTTGTGCCCCTATCATTTGTGTCACTATCATAACAACGTGTCATGCTGGCAGGTCACCATTGCAAACCTCAGGGTTTGTAGCTGGGTTGATGCTTACCAGTTGGAGGTTAGCATGAACAGGAGACAAATGTCAGGTACAAATACATGCATTTCTCCTTCCCTGAGGATTTAGTATCAGTCACGAAGTGAAAGCATGGGAAAATGGGCATGTGCTGAATTTGTACACACGCTTCCCTTGAGCGATATGCAGGGCACTTGCATTGTACTAGCTACTGAAGTCATCCAGAGAGACATGTGTGCTTGTGATGGTTTTGTGCAAAGCCTGCTCGGGACTTGAGCATCATCAGATTTTTCTGTCCAAGGGATACTGAGTACCCAAAATCATCCATCTGTCTTGGGCTAAAACTGTGACACAGTCCATTTTCAAAGCAGCATCACTGTTTTATAATCCTTGTGACACAGCAGAATGGCTATTGTTGGTCCCTCTTCAAACATCAGGATGATAATTGGAAAATTAAATACAGCTGGAGAATGGCGGGACAAATCTGGAGTGTTCCCGCTATGCCCATGAGCTTGTGCTCAGTGGCCATGTGTTTAGGTTTGTGCCCTCTGCATTGGGCTTTATACAGTCTGTCTCCTCTTAACTTCCAGTTGGTTTTGTGCTGACCTAGCTTATACTTGTTGGGATGCTCTTGTCCACAGTGCTCAGAGTCTTGGGCCCATGACTCATGGCTCCCCTCAAAGGACGGAGCACACAGTGGTATGAAGTTATGGCTAAGAATGAATCAGAAGTTAGGTCTGTGAATGTTGTCCTTGTCCATGCTGAGTCCCTGCACCACAGCATGATGGAAACTCTCGAGTGTGGTAGGTGGCAGGGCTCAGCTATGCAGACTGATGTCACGTGATCTGGAACACAGTGGTATGCTTGTCCATTGATCCTTCAGAGACTGGCTCTGCCTTCAGTGACACACTGCCCTGGTGGGCACCTCCCAGTTTTCAGCCTGTCTCTCCCCAAGCTCTGTGAGCAGCAGCCCAGCTGCTACCTAAACATCCTGCTGACACCTACTGGCTATACCTTTGGTATCCCACTGGGAGGGTAGAGGATGAGTGTCAGATGAACTGTGCATGGGTTGCCTTCCTGGCGAGGCAAAGGTTGCTAACACTATGAAAAAGGAGCTGGGCATACTAATTCCAGAAGATGCTAATGTCCGAGAATGGGCCTCAACTGAAAGGGGCTTTGGGTTTCTCTCCTTCAGTGTAACTAATCTTGGTGTGGTCTCCGGACTTAGGAGTGTCCATTTGGAAAGCCAGGAGGCTGCTGTGGGCAGAGGTAGCAACAGCGACTCCAGCTACTTCAGTGTGAGCTCTTAAGAGTCTGTAGCTGATTCCAGTTAGCTTCCCTAATGGTTTCAGGTCCAGACGGAAAAATCAGCAAGCCTGCCTGTTTTATGTGTTGGGCAGTACACGTTTGCAGAGGTCAGTACATAAAGCAATGCTTTGCATGCTTGTTCCTGAGAAGGGGGAACAAAAGGACAAGAGCCTCCTATTGGAGCTCCTTCCACTGTTTGACTAACATAATATCGCTAGGCTTCCCAGTCTCTTCAGAGAATAGCACCATATTCTGATCATCATCTTCCAATTCTTTCCTAATCTCATCAGTCAGATGCAAGGGGACACCTTTGAGTTATCCTCTGATGAGAGAGAGCAGCATCCCTGCCTTTCCCTCTCCTCCCTCTTTAATACATTATCCTGCCATCCCCAGAGCATAGGCTCTGTGATCTGTGGTGGATTCCTGAAACCACAGACTAGTCTGCGCTGTGTAATTTAATGCCATTTCATCTTAACCAGACATTTGGCATGCACCATGGCTGTAACTTGAAATGCATAACAAACATATGTCTGTTTTCTGTCATCGGTTTTACAGACGGATGATTCCATAATAAATTTTAGGGCGTGACCCTCCCACTCCATGGGAAAAAAGGCACCTGTTGGAGAGCAGTTTATATGAACAGTTTACCCTCACACAACTCTCTCATAGCTTCCTTGCCAGAGTGCACATCCTACTGGCCTTTCCCCAGTGAAATCTGAGGCCGCTCTGCCTTTGATGTGACTCCGCATCATTGCCCAGGTGCTTTATAGTGAGCACATTATAGAATCAGAACAGAAGAACTCTTGTCCTTTGGAAGCGAAAAGCAGCCTGTTCTCCATCCGTGCAAGGCACTAGAAATGCAGAAGAGGCATGCCTGACATCCCTTCTCTCTGTTCCAGGAAGGTGTTGAAGTACGGGTGGCAAGGATCTTCAACACCTTTGGGCCACGAATGCACATGAATGACGGACGGGTGGTCAGCAACTTCATCCTGCAAGCACTACAGGGGGAGCCGCTCACGGTGGGTACTGCCCTCTGCGCCCGGAGGCCGCGTGTATTGAAGGGTGACTTGATTCAGGGACTTAGGTTTCCGGAGTTGATATTTCGTGTTCACATGTATCTCTGCTACCTACATGAAAGGAATAGAAGTACACGGGTGGAACACAGACCAGGAATGGCCTTCCAGTGAGCCCAGGTGCCTATTGCAGTCATCCTGGACTCCACCTGAGCCCCCTGGCCTGCTTAGACTGCCCCCACTGTTGTCTTAGCCTCTTCTTGAAGGTCAGGGGTGAATGTGGTCCTAGGAAGGTTCAGGTCCATGTGGGAAGGAAGTTGAGTCGTGTCTTTGTCAGATCTTCACACTTTAACAAGCAAGGATCAGAACTGCTCATGTTATTTCTAAGAAGCTCTTGGAACCAGTGGAACTCCCATGGTCTAAGCTCAGTGGTCTCTGTTTGTGCTGCTCCCGACCCATCAGTCCAGGGTATCATCTAGACAGCAGGGCTAAGCACCCCACACCTTTCCACAACCCTTACCTGCCCTGGTGTCTGCACCCCTGGCCTGCATATAACTTGGCTTGGGCTTGCTTGATGAGTCCCCTGGCTCTCCCTATCTCTGCTCTTCTCTGTCTTCTGGCCTTCCCGGTCTCTCCGTGGTCTGCCTCCGCATCTTTTCTCTTTTGTTCTGTAGGAGTTAAACATCCTTTGTCTCCAAAGCTCCGCATAGTAGTTTACTGATTTCATTGTTTTTCCTTTTTACAATTATTAAGTGTGTGTGTGTATGTGTGTGCTTGCACACACGTGTGCATATGCATGCATATGGAGTCCAGACGGTGACCTTTGTACTCCATCTCATTAAACACGGAACTAATCAGTTGGCCAGACTGGCTGGCCAGAACCCTGTAGGAGTCTTCATCCCCTTCTCCCAGTGCTGGAATTACAAGTGCACACTGCCACACCTGGGTTTCATGAGAGTGCTGGGACCTGAATTCAGGTCGCTCTATTTGTATGGCAAGCATTCTACCCTGTGAGCCACCTCTCTAGCCTTAATTACTGATTGCTTCTCAGAGGAAAAGCTGTTTTAAGCATTCACATTCTTATCCGCATTCCGCAGGTTCCCTCCTGATAGACACACTGAAAAGTCAGAAAATTACGTGTCAGACCATTGTGGGTCTGCCTGTGCCTTGACTCGTGAGGGGTTTCACACAGGTGACTGTCGCAGACTGGTGTGTGTGGGGTTGCAGTCGGGACCAGCCGAGCGCCCCGGGTCTGTTCCTGAGTGGGGGAGTGTGGGTGAGGGAAAGGCTAGCTAAAGGAGTTAAGAGTCAGAAACAGAATAGCTGTCAGGAGGGGAATTTCAGTCCATACTGATTGCCTCTAGTTTATTCATACACCACCTTACACCAACCAAAACAGTGAGGACAAAAGGCAGACGACTTCTACTATCATGTATAAGGGGCAAAGAGTCATTACTTCCCTTAACCCTAAAGACACTCCTAAAGCTGCTCATACTACTTGGCCATCAGGCACTTCATGAGCTGTGTGTATCGCCTAGCCTTCAGAGTGAGAGTAAACCCACCTGGGCCCAGGGCTGTTGTTATTCAGATAGGAACCATTCACCATCCAGGGCATCCTGTAGCACTAAGCTAATGTCTTAGAGACAATAGGAGCGAGTTGTGCTCTCTGAACTCATGGCAGGATGGAATGGATTTCCATATGCAGTCCCAACAGGTGACCCCACTGTAAAGTTGATGTTTCAGTAATTGTGTGCCTGTGTTGTGTCCACCACCAGTGGAGTTATCAACAGAGCTTGAGTGCTGTTCTCTGTTGCATGGCCTCTATTTCAGCTGACTCATTTCATGCTCAGAGCAGGGCTACAGGTGAAAAGACTGGAGTACAGAGATTAAAGTGCCTAAGCTTCTATAGCCCATGACAACATGATTTGGACTTGGGGCTCTCCTCTGATTCCCTGTTGTCTGTTGTTTATCCTTCATATGTGTTAGCTCTGCTACCAATGTAGGTTGGAGTGGGGTGGCCATGTCTTCTTATATGCAGAGTGGACATAATTTATATGCAAATTCTACACTATTTCACAAAAGGGACTTATCTAACCCTGGATTTTGGTATGGAGTGTTTTGGAACCAATCTCCATGGAAACTGGGGGCAGTTATATTTGGGGTTCAAGTGATCTCTATCAGGAAGGAAGACATCCTGATGCCATTTCATCCATCACGCACAGTGGCTTACCCACAGTCGGAACTGCCTTGTTTACAGAGAACACTGTTAGCGGCCTTTGAAGAAACAGCTTTTCCATTTATTGCCTCCTTGGCTGCTTCAAGGGCTCCGTGTTAATGAGGAAAGCAAGTCCCCCAGCAGCTTCAAGAATGCACACATTGTTGGAGGTCATGTCTCACGTGTTGTCTTCAGACCCGGCATGACTGTGCCAGAGATGCAGGGGGAGATCACTGGCGCCATCCGAGTGCCATTAATCCAGGGTGTCTTCTTTGCTAGCCACCCAGGCAGGAGGCCTGAGGAGACATTTGCAGTGTTTGGGGTGTTTTGTTGCTGTTTTTGTTCCACAGAATTCTATGCCCATCAAGAACCCGATGAACTAACTGTCCACGCTTTTCTGTCGCGCTGAGATAGTGTTTCCTCCCCTTGTCAGGTGGTTCTCTGTAGATGTCAGTGGGGTAGAGTGGGGTGACAGCTTCAGTGGAGGCCAAGCGCAGCTTTAGTGGACAGGAGGAGGAATCCCAGCCAAGGAGCAGTGAGTCTGTGGAGAGAAAGAGGAAGTGAAAGAAGCATCTGGGGACGGGGGGTCCTGACCAAACTGACCTCACAGAGTCTTGCTGAAGGAGGCCAGGCAGCTATGAGGGCTGGGTTCCCTAAGCAGGGCTTCCATTAACACAGTTCTGTGGGAAGTACCCGGCTGGGCCTAGACTGTCTAAAGCTTGTTCAGCAGAGGCTGCCATAGCCAAAGTACCTTGGGCACACAGTGGAGATGTGGCTCGAGATGTTTTCATTTTCCTTAATAATTTACTTTAATTAAAATATAATTGTTTCATTTTCTCCCCCCTTCCTCAACCCCTCCTGTGTCCTTTTCCTCCAGCATTTCCCATTTTCCTCTTTACTCCCTTACAATTGATGGCCTCTTTTCCTTTAATTACTATTGTAACACACACAAACACAAATTAGATAAATGCACCTGCTGAGTCCATTCGTTGTGGCTATGTGGATATGATTTCATAGCTGACCACGTGGGATTGGATCACCAGTTAAGGGCCCATTCCTGGGGAAGACTAATTTTCCTTCTCTCAGTAGTTGGCAGTTGCCTGTAGTCCCCCCCGGGTTTTGAGGCCTTAATGTGTTTATCAGTGTTGTCATTGTTTGGGTCTTGTTTAGAAGCCATGTCGTTGCAGTATTGTCCATGTATCTTCCTGTTCATTTCTAGGAGACATCTGAGCTCACAGCAGGTTTCCTGTTTCCTGGCTCTCAAAGTCTTCCCACCCTCCTTTCCGTAGTGTTCTGTGAGCCTAGGTACAGGAGTTGTGTTACTGATGTGTCTGTTGAGACTGAGCACCCCATTATCAGTTCTCTGTGTTTAGACCAGTTTGGTTTTCAGGGATGGTCTCTCTGCTGCCAAGAGAGACTTCTTTGAGGCGGGGGACAGTTACATGTATCGGCCAAAGAGGGTTCAAAAGCTTCTAGATGTTGTAAGTCCATGTCAGTGCCTCTTCGAGGTTCTTGATGGGGGAAGTCCTTCTGTGTGTATGTTGATGAATAAAGCACTGTTGGCCAATAGGCCAAGATAGATGGGACTAAGAGTCGAAGAGGATTTTAGGAAATGTAGTCAAGAATAAGTCGCCATGTGATCCTGGGAGGAGAGAACACAAGTCTGGTGTTCTTGGAAAGATAAGACTTTATAAAAATATATATTAGTAATTATGGGTTAACAATTAAGTCAGAGCTAGCCGATTAGAAACCATAGCAAACGGCCAACAGCTTCATAATTAATATAGTGTCTTGCCTGTTCATTTGGGACTGACCCAGCTCTGGGACCAGGCTGGTCGGAAGACTACACATTACAGTTTCTGAAGTCAGGAGTCCCACTAATAGTGTCAGGGTGGTTTTTCTCAGCTCTAACTCTTGATTTCCTTCTAGGTATATGGATCCGGATCTCAGACAAGGGCGTTCCAGTATGTCAGGTAAGGCTGTGGTCCTTAGCCTTGGTTCTGAGTGGAGGAATGCAGTAACAGCTCAGTATATATTGTATATGCTGGTTATTTCCACAGCTCTGTATTAACTGTGTATTAAGTTAATTTTAATATTTGATTAGGAACCTCTTGCTTTTCTCTGTTAAAGTTGGTTTTCATCTTCCATTTCTGTGACTCCTGGCTAATCCTTCACTGCCACCTAGTGTTGCTTAGATGAAGTTATGTAGCACTGTGAGGGTAACTTGGGTATTAAATGCTGCAGGCCAATTCATCACCCATCAAACCTGCAGATTCAGTTGTCCAACCAATTTTTTAAAGCATGGTTTTCTAACATGGAGACAGTCTTTAGGAATAGGAGATAAGTGTTTCTTAATGGTGACCTCGTGTTGAAGCTGAGGCAGGCCCATGTTCTTGAGAATAGTTTCACTTGGTGACTTGTATTGTTGTCTTTGGAAGCTTACCTAGAGTTTTGTTACTTAATGCAGTTGATATTAATAAGCAATTACTACACTGAAGTATCTTCTACCTATGTGTAATGTTTACAAATTCAATGCAAGTTTCCAACATCCTTGATCATTGTAAAACCCAAGTCTATATTTTGACACCATGTACTTTTGCTCTTAAATGCAATTATCTTGAAGTCCTCTTGATCAGGAAATGCTGTCCCAGGTGTCTTAGAGCCATCCAAGGATACTGTAGGGTAAGAAGATAGCTGTGGGGTACAGGTTTCAGTAGCCCCTAGCCTCGACCTGAGCAACCATGTCTCAGTAGCTGAGGGGTTCAGTAGAAGTCACTTAGGGAAATGGGAATGCTGCTTTAATTTTTTCCCAAAAGTTAAAACGACCAGTATAGGTTTTCCCCTGAAAGTATATACATTCTCATGTGTGATCCAAAAGGAGCTGGAAATAAATGCGAATCACAGTCAGTGTTTGTTTCTCCTTACCCATGCATATCTTGTCAAGCAGGGCCAAATGCCTGAAAATGAGATTTCGCTGGCCATGTGTTGTCCAAATAGGTTAGCTTATTCTAAGAGACAGTTTCAGAGAGGACAAGTGACTGTCCCTCCCTCTAGGACAGTTTCTGTTTTTGAGTATAGAGCTCAGATTGTGGACTTGGAGAAATGTTTTGGGGCAAATTTCTGTAGCTGGACTGAACTTGCCAGACCTCCATGTATTGCACCATCTCTTCATAATAATAATAATAACAGTGCGTTTTCATCCCATCCCCCTTCACACCCTGCCTCCCCCCACCCCCAGCCATGCACTTCTAAGGAGGCCTTGATGTCTATACGTACACAGATTCAACCTTGAACTACATCATTGGGGCCCCAGACTTCTTCATCAAAGGGCTCTGGTTAGAAGCCTGCCTTCTTTCTGGTCACATTGCCTCAGTGACATCTCATACAAAATTAAGTTGAGTAGCTTCACATACAGTTGGTGGGGAGAAAAGGAGTAGATAATTAAAGTGCTTTAAGAATTCAGCAATGCCTATGCTGTTACGGCACCAGGCCTGTCCTGGCCACAGCTCACACCCCTAGTTGCTGTGACCTACACAGGGTCACCTCCCAGACCATCTGACACCTTGGAAAGAGGATGTAAGTAGTCTCCCTGTACATAGGAGTGGACCCTTTCAGCAATGCCCCTTTTTGTAATGCTGCCATTATAGTGGCATCTGAGATCACCAGGACTCGGGGACATGCACTATCTAGTGATTCAAGTCTCCACAGAGAGCTGACCAAAGGCTTGCTATTTTTAACACACCCCCTATTTCTTTAAGAAGCTGAAAGTCTCTTATTTTGTAAAACGGTACAGTGTTTAAACCTGTAGTTACAGTCTTTGGCTAACTGTCCCCAGAGCCACAGTTGCCTCTTCAGCACCACAGGGACCCAAGGCCTACATGGTCATCTGCATTGGCATCTAGCATGACGTGTCTGATACTTTCATGGTTGGGTTGTGTCCTCATTCACATAACAAAGGCATGTTATCTATTTCTTAAAAGTCACTTTGTCAAAATGACACTTTGAAAAGCTTCAGGCTGAATGAGTATGACTTACACAATTTTGACTTTAAAAGTTGCCAACCTGTTGTGTACAAGGTACATAGCCCTCCCTCCCTCCTCTCCCAAAAAGGATGACTGCTTAAGAACCAGCCATCTTCCAACTGCGCATGACCCTGGCCTTATTGCAGTGTTAGGAACCATTGCGGATGCTACTGAATGGCAGCTTTTAATGTCTCGTTCAAACACAGACGGATGCTGTAGGAGTGCGTGGTGGATGTAGTGACTACTGCCATGGTGATGAAGTGACTTTTTTGCCAGATCCTCTTAGAAAAGAAATCATTCAAGGTCAATGGTGGTTTGCATTTACACTTGATCTGGGAGAACAGAACATCAAGCATATTCATATAAAATTCCCATTGTTGAAACTGGAAAAGCAGAAATACCCTTATTAAATGACACACCAAAAATCTTTTTTTATTCCAATTAAAAGAAAAGCAAAACTATCTTGGGTTTTCTTTTGGAAGCCAATCATGGCCCACAGTGGCCTGTACCTTGTGGGAAAGCTGGAGGAAGAGGGAGAGGTTCGCAAGTGGACTTCATTCAGAACCGTAGATGCTGAACACGGGCGTAGAACAAGCGCTTACATTCCCAATGCGGTGTCATTTTTACGAAGTAACTTTTCTTTAACAGAGCCACACTTTAACGCTTCTGAAACTAAGAACCAAACCTTGGTAAGCGGAAGTTTGCTTACTTCTCTTCACCTTCATGGCTCAGCCGATCACAATCCATCCGAAACATCCAGCTGCCCCCGACAGCTAGCGAGCACCACAGGATGTGCTAAGGGTGGGCTAGAGGCTCAGGGAGGGGGCAGCAGCCTTCATCGATTTCCGTGTGCAGTTTGTTTGCCTTTCGCTGTGATTTGCCAGTATGGAGTTTGCATACTGAAGTCCATTCATTTCCGTGGAGCTTATGTTTTAAAACAATTGTAATTTTTGTGTCGGTCGACTAACGTGGGCTCAAGTGAAACATTGCGGTTTCATCCGAGGCCCTGCAGTTGCCATCTCTGGGGGCTGTATACCTGCTTTAACTTTTGGTCCTTGGTTGTTTTCAGCAATGCACAGAAAGGGTAGGCTTAACCCCTTCTCCCCACCCTGTTTGCCACCCCACCACACCCACCAAAAGCAAATCCCAGTGTTACAGGACTCATTTCATCCATGAACATGCTAGCATTACAAACATCATCTTAATTTACAGGGTTTTGTTTCCCCATCCGGTTTTCCATTCGGGTTTTTGTCTCCGTCTGGGGAGGTTTGGCGTGTGCCCTCAGCACTCCTGCCCTACGGCAGGCGTTGCCTGACCCGGCTCTCCTTCTCTTGCAGTGACCTGGTGAATGGCCTGGTCGCACTCATGAACAGCAATGTCAGCAGCCCCGTGAACTTGGTGAGTATCGTTCTTCCTCTCCCTCTCCCTCTCCCTCTCCTCCCTCTCCCTCTCCCTCTCCCTCTCCCCCTCCCCCTCGCCACTGGAGCAAGAGAGTCTTTGGTGAAGGGCTCAGCTTGCTCTCAACAAGCTTGTGTCGGGCATCTGCTAAGTACTCAAGTGAGACAAAGCAGAGTAAGAGATCGAAAGACAACACCCGCGAGGCCCGCATGAGCAGCACGGTGAACTCCCTCTGCCTGAAGAGCTCCGTGTAAAGATCACACTTGGAGAGTGGGTGAACGCTCCAGTGGATAGAGGCTTGTGATAGAAGGCCCTGCTCTGTGGTCTATGCCTGCATGTTCTCTGTACATCTTATTCCTTTACTCCCCTTAGGAGGCTTTGCACAAGAGCACTTAGGAACTGTATCTATTTGGAAACGTGTCTTCCCTCAAATCAGAAAGGTGTCTGCCAGGAGCCTCCACAGCCCCCTTCGCCCATGCTCCATCCTTCACTCTGCCTTTCTTTGGGCCTACAATTAAGCCTGGACCTTCCTGACACTTTGATCTCTGGGTCCAGGATAGCCTCAGAAATTGGGAGCTGGAGGAGTTCACAGCTGCCAGGCATGCCCCTGGCCTGTGCTGGTGTAGCACTTGAGGACCAAGAGTAGCAGGTTAGAACAGTGGTGAATTACCTCCTAGCATGAGCAAAGCCCTGAGTTCCATTTCCAGCTTTGCAAAAATGAAGGTGGCAACCATTAGAAAATGTGATGGAAGGAAAGGGTTTGCTTAGCAACTCCTCTCCCCCACCCCAGTAAGCTCACTTCATCAAGCCCGTGGAGACGGTCCCTGTGGCTTGCCCAGAACACTGGTCTGTGACATCCATTGTGGCAGCAGCTTTCTCTCTAGGACCTTTGGGCCGGCACTGTGAAAGGTATTGACACAGTTCTCATAGAGGAAGTATTATCCTAGAAGATAGTAACATGAAACCAAACACACAGAGTAACACTAAGATGACAGAAAAGTAGTAATTAAAAAGTAACTTGTCCTGGAAGCTCGCCCAGTGTGTGTGACCCACAGTAAGTGACTTTGTCCTACCTGACGGCTATTCTTAGGAACAGATAAAGGTCTAAGGTAGTATAGGTTTGCACCTGACCAGGATAAAATCTATCCCAGAATGCTCCAGTGGCACAAGAAGCTGGGGTGAAGTCTGGGGCCTGATGATGATTCATGCAGCGAATGTCTCTGAAGTAGTATGTGGCCCAGGTACAGAGCCATTGTCATGATGCTTATAGGTGAATCCATTTCTTCCTTAGGGGAACCCAGAAGAACATACCATCCTGGAATTTGCTCAGTTAATTAAAAACCTTGTTGGTAAGTATGCTAGGTGACTCTGAATGAACTCATCCACACGTACCCTGTCTGTCAGTAGTACCTTCCCTAGGCAGTGGGGAACCAGTTCAAGCTGACTGAATCAGAGAAGTATTGTTTGAGGAACATTTCCAGCTCTTCTGAGATTAGAGAGAGGATGGAGTGATATGAGTTTGGATCCCAGGTCTAGTTGCCGGTCTGGGTGGAATGTGGGGCAGAGATTTGTCCTCCAGGTGTGACACGGTTAGGTTAGCACATCCTGGGCAGGTGACCATTGATGATTCTGAGTGCTGCTTCCTTTGAGACCAAATCTTTGTGAGAGCTTCTTGCGTAGGGTTCGTGCTCTTGTTCTATTGTGGGTATGATATTTCTCCTGCCACAGACGGGAAAACAGTGCCCCCTAGTGATAAGGGATTCACGTGGCCTTACCTTTTTTTTCCTTCTTAAAAACACTCAGGTAGTGGAAGTGAAATTCAGTTTCTCTCTGAAGCCCAGGATGACCCTCAGAAAAGAAAACCAGACATCAAAAAAGCAAAGCTGATGCTGGGCTGGGAGCCTGTGGTGAGTATGAAGGAGGTCCCCTGCCTCAGGGAAAGACATCCACCTTTTCCTCCTGCGGTCCTGTGGGGAGGGTTCCAGGGAAGTAGGGTGGGTTGAGTGTCAAGGCAGGTATGAGGTTTTCTCTATTCAATGGTATCTCATGTTCTGTTAGTGAAAATGGCTTAGACCTCCCGTGAGCTGTTTTCAGGTGAGTCTGTAAATGTCCTCATTTCATTCTGTTGCTATGATAAAACACTGACCAGAAGCACCTTGAGGAGAAAAGGGAGGGGGGCTATTTGGCTTAACTTCCAGGTCATAGTCTGTCACCAAGGGAAGTCAGGGTAGGGTCCTGGAATCGGGTACCATGAAGGAGTGTTGCTCACTGGTTCATGGTCAGCTAGCTTTCCTGTGCATGCCGTGATAACCTGCCTAGGAAACAGCACCGCCCTCAGTGGACTGGACTGACCTCTGTCAGTTAAGACAGCCAAGGCAGTAACTGCTAGACACACATCTGTAGATGAACCTGATGAAGACAGTTGCTGCATTGAGGCTCTTTACCAGGTAGTTTAGTCTGTCAGGT
The DNA here is from genome assembly GCF_017639785.1 of Mesocricetus auratus. NCBI lineage: Eukaryota > Metazoa > Chordata > Mammalia > Rodentia > Cricetidae > Mesocricetus > Mesocricetus auratus. Next base: position 35,704,617 of record NW_024429202.1, on the reverse strand, counting down.
TGAGAGTTACTTTTAGCTACTACATACATCCACCTCTGAAGAAGGCAGCGTCAGGGAGGGTATATTAGTTGTTTTTCTCATTGCTGTAACAAAATACTCACCAAAGCAACTAAAAGGGAGGAAGGATTTATTTCGGTTCACATTGTCAGAGGGTTTCAGAGAAGGTGTGGCAGCCAGGGCTGCAGTCTGTGGCAGTTGCTTCATGGAATGCAGGGACAAGAAGTAAAGAACCAGGGTAGGTATCACCTCCAAAGGCCCGCCATAGCACACACTTCTGCTGGCAAGGTCATACCCTTGAAATAGTGCTGTGAGCTGGGTGACATTTCAGATGCAAACCATCAGAGGATGACAGCAGCTTCATTGCAGGGCCCTGGTGTCCAGGGCTGGACTGGGTGAGGTTTCATGTAGACGGAAGTGCTCTAGTCCTATCAGTTGGGTGCCGATAGAACTCCAGCCGGAAAGAATGAAGACTGAAAGACATGGAGGAAGGTGGACTCCCATACCTCCCTGGGGCTCCTAGACTGTCAGGCTCTCCACTGGCTGACCTACTAGACCAGCGGTTCTCAACATGTGGGTCACACCCCCTTTGGTGTTGCATATCAGATAGTGACAGTACAGTGCAAAATAGTAGCAAGATTACAGTTATGAAGTAGCAATGAAATAATTTTTATGGTGGGGGGGATCATCAAAACATGAGCAACTGTATTAAAGGAGCTCAGCAGTAGAAAGATTGAGAAACACTGGACTAGACACCAAAATCTGTCCAGCTGCTTCTCACTGTTAGGCTGAACCCCCTCTGTTGGTGGGGAGCTCCCCCTGTCTGTAGCCCCTCAAGTGTCTGTCCTGTACAGGCCCACCTACTGATAGAAAATTTCCGTGGCCAGCCAGGCTGCAGGAACAAGAGGCCTCTTTCCATATACTGTGTCTGGCTGTTCGCTCTTTGCTATGCCCCTCTGGAGGGTGAAGAGCATGTGGTCCCATATCATGGCAGACATCCCAATAGCTGGTGGAGATCCAATGCTGTGTCACACGGAAGATAAACACAGGGCAGGTCAGGCTGCCTCACTCTACGAGCATTAGAGGCGGAGTGCTGCTCAGAGTTCAGCTTACCTGCTAGAAGGTGTGGCCTGGTAAATGCCCAGGAGGTAGAGTCTAAACTGATGGGATCTGAAGGGATGTTAGAATCTTAGTCCAACTCTGGTGCTGCAGTGCGACACCTTGAGTCTGAGGGATCTGCTAAAGGACAGAAAATTAATAAGTGAAATAAAAACGAGTATGCTCAGACTTAAAACCTAGTAGTCCCATCCGAACAGAGCAATTGCAGAAGCAGAGGTCCAGCTCCCCTGGAGTTTTTGTTTTCATTCATTCATTTTATATTTGTGTTTCACCTGCTTGTGTACACACACGTGTGCCATATGCAAGCAGTGCCCACACAGGCCATCCGAGCCTTTGCAACTGGGGTTACAGGTGGCTTGAGCTACTGTGTAGGTGCTGGGAGCTGAACTCAGGTCCTCAGCAAGAGCAACAAATGGTCTCAACAGCTGAGCCATCTCTGTAGCTCCTCGGGTTCTCCAGTCTTTTGCAAGAATTTGTCATTTGTCCGTTTGTCACCAAAGCATGTGCTTTAAACAGAATGTTTTAGGAAAATATTCAGTGTATATTTACTAAATATACACAAAGCCAGGATATGTGTCTAGAACTTGTATCTTATGAGACATCATCTGAAAGACATGGAGATACAGAATATGAGACACACTGCCATTGGATTCTTTGTAATAGGAGGCTTAACTGATAGGAAATATATGAGAGTCTCATCCAAAGACACCTAGACATCTCAAACATAATTGCTGTGTATGCATGTGAGTGGGTGCACTTCCTGAGGTAGAGAAAGCATCTTAACTTGAAGGGGTGTTTTTATGTGTGTTCCCCTGATAGTTGGCGATCCTGAGGATTTTCATATACCTATTGGCCATTTCTGTGTCTTCTCCTGAGAAAAATGCCTATTTAAATCTATTTTTTAAATTGTGGTCCTTATACATTTTTACTGTTAACTGCTTATCAAATACATAGTTGACAAGCATTTCCTTCCATGCTGTAGGCTATCTCTGCGTGCTTTTTCTTTTACTGAGAAAAGCTTTTTAGTTTAATCAGTTTGTCTAATTATGCTTCCTCTGCTTTTAGGGTCTTGTGCAATGTGTATATAGTGAAATGCCCAGATTTAAAACATATAATACGATGTGTTTTGTTGTATTTCGACACCTGTAAAACTGTCGCCATAATCAAGACAGACAAACACCAGCAAATGTTCTGTAGTTCTTGGGAATGCCTCCTTCCACAGCTTTCTCTTTAGCAGCTAATTGACTCCTGTTTCCTGTCTCCCTGCTCCAGGTTAAGATTGCTTAAATGTTGTCATGTTTTGTGGGTCCTTCCCTACCTATGCTGTCGGGGGGACCGGGGAGGCAGGTGTAGACAGCCACCTCGGAGCATCTTCCTTCCAGTCCTTGAAGGATTTCCTCATAAGTTTGGGCCCACACCCATTTCAGAAACAGTCTCTGCAGCTGACTGTAGTAGGCATGCCTGCAACAGGGACTCAGGGGCTTTGGGAACTTGAGGGCATTGGTAGCCAGTATCACTTGCTAAGTTGCAGAATGTGTTCTGAAAAGTAGCTCTAAGGACCGCAGGCATCTCCAAAGTGGCCTTGATGCACTCCTGGCTTTGAGTGTCCTCATGAAGTGGACAGCTGACTACAAAGTCATATCTCCAGGGCACTCTGCTGTTTGCTTCATAGAAGCCTTTCTGTTGACAAATCTTGTTCCTTTTCTCACTGTCTCCACCAGGTCCCATTGGAGGAAGGGTTGAATAAAGCCATCCACTACTTCCGGAAGGAACTAGAGTACCAGGCCAATAACCAGTACATCCCCAAACCTAAGCCCGCCAGAGTGAAGAAGGGCCGGACGCGCCACAACTGAGTTAGCCTTAGGACATGAGACTCCATTTTACACTTAATGAGATGAACTTTTATGGGATTTTTTTTAAAAGACTTAAACAGGTGTCATGAAGAACAAACTGGAATTTCATTCTGAAGCTTGCTTTAAAGACATGGATGTGCCTGAAAGCTCCCTCGAAACCTGCAGACTTTGCCTTGCACTTTTTAAATTTGTCTTTTTATGTACAACAGCCTAGCTGCATCTCTGCTATTTTCGGGTTTTTTATCTTGCTGTCAGAGTGTATGCTGTAACTGTCGCTGACAGTTTTAGTTACTGGTTTCTTTGTGAAGCTGAAAAGAAACATTAAATGGGGCGGAAAACGCCAATTTTATTTATAAACGTGGGTACTTATAAACGAGATGTTACACTATGCATAAAGAATTCAAATCCTAGCACTATTGTCAGGTGGGCGGTGCACCAGCGTTTATTTGGGGACAAATGAAAACTGTTGGAAAGTTGTTTCCTTTTTAATTTAGACATTTCTGAAGGTCTGGTTTTTAGTTTCAGACTTGACTTTGAAACATCTCTGTTGGTTCTTGATCAAGGATATTTGAAATCACTACTGTGTTGTGCTGCATATTGGGGTGGGGGTGGGGGAACAATGTTAAGGTATTCTTGGTTAACCATGGTTGAATATGCTATTTTAATAAAATATTGAAACTCACTGGTCACCGACTTTGAGCTACAAAGGTTGGCTTTCTGCTTTGCATCAGATGTTGGAGATCTTAGATGAGAAAATTCTAAGACCATCCGGTTTACACCAGACTTAACTTCATGTGTGGCTGTTGGAATCATATGTGTGCTACTTGGGTTGAATCTGTGCATATACTACACACTGCACATGCCTTTTTCCAAAATGCTTAAGAATTGTTTCAAATCTCAGAATTCACTGTGGTTATCGTGGGAACATTTTCATAGAGTATGATTTAGTATGAGCATCCTAAATCCCAAACCTGGATTGTTCTGACACTGCAGTCTGAGTGCCCTTTCAGCACTGGGAATCAGGAGCGCTCAGGCTCTGTTAACTATGGTGAGGTTCTCGGGACTCAGCCTGCACTAGGATAGGTTTTGTGTCCTATGCCAGCACAAACCAGGTGAAACAAAACCTTTCATTCTGGGGTAGAATTCAAGCAAGATTTGATGAGTGAAATGAAAACTTCAGGAGTTATCGTTTTCATTAAGAACTCCGTCAATGTTTGTGCTAGGATTAATTTTTGCCCTTTAAAGTAAATGGAAGAACAACCCAATGCACAAAAGCAGCCTATCTGTCTCCAGGCAGATTGGCCCTGTAGGGTAGCAGCAGAGACCCGCACAGATGCCCAAGACGTAAAGGTGGGGACCAGGTGGTTTAAGTATCTGCAAACAGGAACACCTGGTATCTCAGCTTCGTCTGTCCTTCAAAACCATGTTGGGACTTTTTTAAAAATAGGATATGTTTTTGTTGTTGTTTTTTAATAAAAGGCCCTGGAATGCAGCCAAAGATGCTGTGACTTTATCATGCTAAATTTACCAGAAGATTCTGGAACTGGGCTTAAGAGTAAACATAGTATAAGAAAGAAGAATCAAGAATAACCACACACACACACACACACACACACACACACACACACACACACACACACGCTTGCGCGCGCGCGCTCGCGCACACACAGTTACTCGGTCACTGACCACACCCCCAACCTCCTCTGTTTAGTTCCTGTTATTTTGGACTGAACTAAGTGATGCATCATTTACAGAGGTGGGAATGAGCAAGTGGAAGCTTGCTTGGAAATTCGTAATGGTGCATTTGGACCAATGACAAATGTAGACAGAAATAGCTCAGAGCTTCATGTTGTTAAGCTAGCCAGTATAATCTAGGAGCATACAGGACCCCGAATTCTCTTAGCTTACTACTCACTAGTATCTGAAATTCTTTCATAATCCAGGACCCTGAATTCTCTTAGCTTATTGTTCACTAATGTCTGAAATTCTTTAGTAAGACTCACCCTTCTGATAGCCATAAAATATTTTCCAAGTAGTAGAAGAGAAACAGAGATGTGTATAATTTCCTCTAAGAAAGGGGATAAAGGAAAACATGAGCTTTGAATTAAACATGATAGTATCTTGGGCAGAGAGGGAAATGAGTTGAGGGATATACAGGTGATTGCTGTGGTCCAAGTTCAGCCCATCTGGATCTGTAGATACCTACTCTCCAGTGCAGTACTGTTAAGAGATGAGGTGTCTGTAGAGTGATGAGGTCAGAAAGAACTTTTCCTATAGGATTGTCAGTGGCTCTTGCTTCCTTTCTACTGTTACTCTGAGAAGGCACCATCTATGAACTAGAAAGTAGCCCTTGCCAGACACCAAAATTGGTCAGCACCTTGATCTTGGACTTTGAAGCCCTCGGATCTATGAGCAATGATTTCTTACTGTTTATTAACTACTGGATTTATAGCATTTTGTCAGAGCAGCATGAACCTGCATTTTGGAAGCAGTCCCCTGTTGGGGTATCACTGTGGCTTATCCGATGGAGAGTGCTACAGTTCTTGCTTATACGTTGGAGAGTGCTACAGTTCTCGGTTAACTTAGTGACAGACATGTGGGCTTGAACAAGGTACAGTCATAGTCTGAGTGAACTGGATTGCAGCTGTGGAATTGAATACTGAGCCCACCCCACCAGCTGGGTGGAACTTCATGGCATTGTCGTTGATTATGACCCTGGTCCCAGATGGTGGACCGCAGTCGTGTGACCTTGACAGAAGCTGGAGTGAGTGGAGTATAAACTCCTGTAATTGCTGTCAGTTTTATCTAGTAAAATTGTGGGGGATTTGGAGGTTCTTCTGAAACAAAACTTGAGTTAAATTTTCCATGTGTCTATCAAAATCATTTGTTTAGTTGACCTACCCTCTCTTGGTGGTTAATTGGTACCTTTGATGGGGAGTTAGAGAATTCTGTCTTTCTGAGAATCTGATACCACAGTATCCGGAGGCAGTGAAGCTTTCTGTTCTTATCACCAAGGTTAGCCCACACATTTTCTTGGTTGTGTCCTTGTTTGCATTTTCATCTACAGCTGTGTTGCAAGAAGGAAAATACAGATTTTTATCAGGAAACTTGGGCTGTGGTATGGGTGGGGTTGGGATGTAGCTCAGTGGTTCCCATGTGATAAAGTTTAGCTCCCTTTCATGAGATACTGAGAGTGGGAAATCAAGCCTAAGAAGATGGTGCTCCAAGGTGGTGTCTGTCATCCAAGGTTCATTAGGATTAGGTCAGTCATCAGAAAACAGCCCCGTACCTAAGAGGAGACAGAAGATGCCTATGGTCCTGTCTCTATTTGAAGCCATGAACTATTACATTGAGAAGCTGTCACCACATATGACTACTGGATTGAGGTCCAAATAAACCTCTTTTCTCTAAAAGGTACCCAAGTCTGTAGTATTTTAACAGCATAAAACACCAATAAAAAAAATTTATACCTGCTTCAGTTGTTTTGGTATAGTAAAAATGCTTACAAACCAGTCTTTTTAAAAGTCTTGCTGGATTCTGCATTGTTTGATTTATGTTCATTTGTTAGTTAAGTTAATGTGACATATTAAAGACCCAAGATGAAAATTCAAATACCTGACCCTACGCCATTTAAAATGTTTAAAATGTAAGTCAGAAACATTTCTAAGAGATCAACTTAGATACACTCTTCATATACTTACTTCCAACTAAGCACAGTAAAACATGTTGGACATTGAATATAAAACATGCATCAGACTGAATGTGAGTAGAAACGGTAGCCTTCCCAGGGACCTAGTACGAGTGTTAGGGGCTGTATTGCATTGTCCCAAATTCATGTTGTGATTTAGACTTTCCCTTCTATTCCAGGACCTCAGAATTCAGAAATATGTTCTAGAAAGTTGGTGAAGTTATGATGAGGTCCTCGGAAACTAAAAGTGTGAGGTGCCAGAGACTATTATCATTTAATACAGCAGATGGCAATTAATATTCATATGTCAGCCCACCAGAAGTTCAACTCTCTGATGGGATTATCTCATTCAAGGTATATGATAATATAGACTCTAGAATGTCTTTTGCTTATGCTGTACCTTCATATTTTTGCTGCTACATTGTTTCTCTGGTATCTGGTATGATGTATTTATATGTGGGGAGTTCCCCACTACATGTATCCTAGTGTGTTTATCTCGTGGTTACATCCCGATCTACTGGGAAAATAATCTGCGGGTTATCAAGAAGGTGACTTAAGCTGTATTTTCTAATTGATACTAATAATATTAGCTTATACAGAGTTTTGATGAATAAATATGAATATAAAGAAATTCTACCCAAGTCAGGGGCCGAGTTCCCAGTAAGAGCTATGTCTTGGGTTATAGTTTAGCCTGACATTAAGAAAACAGCTGTATGTCCCCGGCTGCCAAGATAGCTGATTTAAAACCTCAAAGTAGCTTTAGATTAGACCAGGTGCCTTGCTAGTGGGTTTTAAGATAAACTATTCCCAGAAAAATACAATCTTATTTATAAGGACATATAGCCAGCTGTCTGGTTTATTGAGCCAAGGTAAGATGTCCGAGGCAAATTGCAATGCCAGTCTCTCTCCTAGGTCTAACTGGTAACTTAGGACAATGATTAACTATCTGCACAAATTCCTAACCTCAGTTTTATGGCTTTTCAGATGCAACACGAGGAAAGATTCTCTAACTGGTCAGGGCTACAAAAAATAAACTACCTTCATGGCCCTGTGAAAGAGTTACATGTTTCCCTTTTTATGGTCAAGGGTTACATGCAGAACAGAAAAATTTATTCTAAAATTTAAGATACTTGTGCCCCGCCCTTTGCCCTACAATTCATGTTTGGGGGAGGGGGGTGTGACTAACCTCACTATTCATTCCTGCACTCTCCTTGATAAAGCATTTCTCTCCCCAATATTTCTACAATTGTTAATCACAAAATGTTAGTTTAAAATGTTTAGAGGATATAACACACAATTTCCTTATTTTTCTTAGATTCTTTAGTAGTTTTTTTAACTCCTTTAAAATCATTTCTTTACAGCTGCAAGTTATAACCCACCAGTTGGGGAGTTGACTGATAGAAAGTACTCTTTCCTTGCTCTGTAACAAGTCATCTAAATCTATTGCATGAGAGCTGTGGAGAGGACTCTGTTCCTTATCATTTACTTAGAAATGAAATGTGACCTTCAAATGTAATACTTGAAAGATTTTGTTGGTATTTAAGCTGAGAAGAACAAAGAATTTGAGAATTCAACATGAGCGAATAAAGAGAAAAAAACATCAGAATAGGTGTGTCTGTTTTTCTTTCCCCATACCTCTTAGATAGAAAAGTCTTATCTTACGCCAATTCCCTGGATTTCTTTCAATACCCTTGGCACTGTCTAGGAGCTGGCTCTCCTTGGTCCGAATTGGTGAGCCCTACAGGAAGTGGAGGGAAGCAACTAATCTGAAGTCAACTCTCAACACAGAAAACTCAGCATGAGGACCAGCAGGCTCTTCTCAAACATTAGCTAGTTTCACATTCTTCTGTTGAGGCTGACCAAGAAAACAGAAAGCAAACAAAGACTGTCACTTCTGCAACACAAAAATGATGATCCTCTTAATATTTTTTCCATAAACTTAGACAAGTTGAACTAATTTTTGGAAAAGTATACAATTCACTCAAAATGGAACTAATTTAAATAGTCATTAGAAACTGGGTTTGTGATTTAAAACCCAATGGAAAAGAAAGTTCCAGGTCCGGAAAGATTCACTGAAGAATTCTACTAAATGTGATGTTTTTCTGTCCAATTAGCAACTTCACATGAACCTAGTGAGATTTTAATTATCATCTGTGGCAACACGGTCAGCACTCACCCCACCAGCCACTACTCAGGCTGCAACCTGGCAGGGCTTCCGGTCTCACAGTATGTAGGCTTAAATTAAATCTCTATCATTCCATTTACCAACAAAGACTCTGGAGTCAGATGTGGGAGTGAAAACCTGCTAGACCAGAGAAGCCAAGACACAACTTGCATTTTGGACAGAGACACAGCAAGAGATGTCCCAGAACCAAAAGGAAGTTCAAACTCTATTCCCCTGCCCTTCCCTTCCTGTGCATCTTCTGTATCCAAATTTCTAACTTCTCTATGGCTAATTCTGATCAGCTAGACACTGGCTCCATGTCCCTGATTCAAGGTAACCTTTACTGACAGTCTGTAGTGTCAGTGCAATCAAAGTACCCTACAACATGAAAAGTATTTATACCAATCCTATACAATTCTTTCAGTAAGTGAAAAAGGAGGATGCAGATATGATTTATTTTGTAAAACCAGCATCACCCTAAAACCAAAGACTATGAAGGAATAACAACAACAAAAATAACCCTGCAAGCCAATAATTTAGATGCCTAAGTTTTAATGAAATACTGCTGTGATAAATAATGTTAATTACCAACTTGAAAACTCTGGAATCACCTGGAAGACAGGTCTCTGCATCCTCTATGAGAGATTTTCTAGATCTGGGTCAATTGCTGAGAATATCATTTAGAAATTTTCTTAGTTTTGTGCGTTGATATGGAAAAATCTTAAGAGACACACACAGAGACACAAATGCACACACACACACACACACACACACATGCACTCCCTCACAAAATAAAAGAGAACTGTATGATATCACCAAGTGGGGTCTGTTCAAGGGATGTAGGACTGATTCAGTATTGAAAGCCTTTAACAGTGCAATATCTAATCTTAATAGGCTAAAGAAAAAAGCCTCATGATCCTATTGAGTGCTGAAAAATCAATCATGTTGAATATTCCAGCTGCATTACCTGTGATGTGTGCCATGTGCCATCCTCCTGATGAAACTTGAAAGAAAGTTTTTAAACAAATGGGGGAAATTTAGTAGGCATTCAGAGTGTAGGAATAAGAATGCTCACTAGAATAAGAACTCATCCCCAGGTTATGAAGTAAGACATTGAAGACCGCCTTAGTTCGGGTTACTATTGCTGTGATGAAACACCATGGCCAAAAGCAACTTGGGGAGGAGAGGGTTAATTTTGTTCACAGTTCCATGTAAGAGTTCATCAAAAGCAGTGAGGGCAGAAACTGATGCAGAGGCCATGGAGGGGTGCTGCTTATTGGCTTGCTCAGCCTGTTTTCTTATAGAACCGAGGATCACTAGCCCAGGAATAGTACCACCCATAATGTCCTGGGTCCTGCCCATCAATCACTAATTTAAAAAATACCCTATAGGCTGGTGTACAGCACGATCTTATAGAGACATTTTGTTAACTAACATTTCCTCCTCTCAGTTTCTTTAGCTTGTGTCAAGTTGGCTAAAACTATCCAGCACAAAGATGCTAACTAAAAATGACAAAAGATGACTGGCACCTAGCTTTCCCACTTCACAAAATGGCAGTGGAGAGAAATGATGGCTACAGTGTCTCTTCATTACTTCCCTGAGTCTACTGGTCCACCAGAAGTTGACAGTTCATCACATTTCTTTTTCAGCTTCTCAATCGGACGACCTGAACTAAAATTCATCTGTTGCCAGTGTAGTCCAGACACGTTCAACAGTATTCCTCACAGCATTCTGGCATTCCTCATTGCAATCTTTCTTTTTCTTTGTCATTGTTCACATGACTATTAATGGGTTGTTCAGACTGGCTTCAAACCCATGGGCTCGGGTCACTCTCCTGCATGAGCCTCTTGAGTACCCGGTAGGGCCTCTTCCACAAATTGTATTTACAATATCCTCTTTCCTACTTTATAAAATTTGTTTCTCAGCAAGAAAAAGGAGCTGAGAATCCCAACAGTAGGACAGCAAGTTCAATTCAGAAACAGCAGCAGCAGTAGCAGGGCTCCGAGTCACACTGGATGGTCATTTGTGGCAGTGGAGTTTCCAGGCACATCTGCTCCTTTGCAGTAGCTGCTGGAAGCTTCAGAAGAGGGCAGCAGTACACTGCTCTCTTCCCGTGCCACTGGCAAGGAAAGGGATTTCCTGGGGCTTATGGCTCCAGAGCGATACGGGTCTATTGCCATCATGGTGGGGAAATGTGTCCTCAGATAGGAATGGGGACTGGAGCTGGAAGCTGAGGGCCGAGGACTCATATCTTGAACCACAACAGAAAGGTAATTAATACATGTGAGGAGGATCAGAGCTCAGTGACGAGAGGAATAGACGGGCTGACATGGCCACGTGGCCAAGTGAGAGGGGAGGAAATGAGATCGTATGGGAAAGAGGCTGTTTTGTTTCTAACTCACTTGATAGCCCCGTCACTTTCTGCCATTAGATCTCTCTGGTCGAGATTTTCATGGGTAACATTGAGACTAACAATTCTTCTTCCCTATATGTAGTGACAAGTCATTCTGCGCATACTACAGAGGGCTGGACTCTGAGGGTTTAGCAGTGAGCAGATGAGTCTCCGCATAACAAAGTGAGAGACACTGGTGACATCGATGACACATGGTTTTCTCACGCGGGGAGAGAAAGCTGGCATAGATGAACCAGGGAGACAAGCTGACAGCAGTCAGCACTAAACAAGTCTGGAAGCTGGCTAGGCACATCGGAACCTTCCAGACGCTAACAGCATGGCACATCAAGAGACTCAACAGCTGAGATGGCTGTAATGTGAAGTAAGGAATGGAGAAAATGAGGGCGCTGAAGAGACAGGCAAGAGCACACAGCATCTTTATCCCGAGAATAATTAGAAGGACTCACCCTAAGCGTATTACAGGGGTTAGACCAGGGTCCCTTGTCTCAGCCCAGAGATGGGTAACTTAGAAAGCACAGATTTATTTGCTCCAGTTCTGGGGAATTGGGAGGTCCAAGCACAAGGAGCTGCCTTCTCCTGAGGGCCTTCTTGCTTCAGCATCCTGTGGTGGTAGAAGACAGAAGAGTGGGAGAGTATGAGAACAAAGAAAGGGACAAAGCCACTCTTCCGACAAACTCACTCCTAGGATGGCATCCACACACTCAAAAGAACAGGTGTGAGTCACCCATCAGCTCCAAATGCTCTTACATACAGTTTGCAACACAGGAGCTTTCGAGGATACATTAAAGCATTGGGTATTTCAAATCAGGGATTTCACTAATGGGGATGAAATCAAACACACATATTTCTACAAATTCCTAAAGCTCAATGGTTCTTTCAATTATAAATATAGGCAACAAGCTACACTAACCCTCAAGGGACCAAAGCCGGAGGGTCTTCCGTTTCAGGTAAACCTGGCTACATAGCACATTTCCTCCAACACGCAACAAGTTTTAGGTGTTGCAAGGTCTTTTTGGTTCATGCCTCCAATGATGAAGAAAAGTAAGGAATCTGCAAAACCAAAATCAACCAACCATTGCCTTCGGAACTGTAATAAATCCTACAGAGCCGCAGCTCTTTGAAGGCTGCATGGGGCTTGGGGCAGAGTCAGAGAAAATCAACACCAAGCTGAGTCTGTTTTGATGCAGCAGCCAATGGGAAATCACTGCATCACACAGAAGAGGGCAGTGTGTGTGCTTCTTTTCAAACTTGTCATTGAGGGCCTTGTCAACGGGTGCTTGTAGAGGAAGCACAAGGGGCCTGACTTGCCTGCCCATTTGCAAGTACAGAACCTGAAGTGTGGCGGACCCTACGGCAACTGAGCCACCAGTGAAAGCAAATGCAGGTACCTCCAGGAAGAACCAACTCCAATTTCAAAGAAAATAAATGGATTGGGGTTATAAAGCATGTAAAATCTGGCCCGGAAAGTGGGCTCAGAGAATAGCTACGATTTCCCAGGGCTTGGGTTCAACTCCAAACACCCATAAGGAGGCTCACAGCCATCTGTAACTTCATTTCCCATGGGATTCAAAGCCCTCTTGACTGCCCTAGATCTCACTATACAGACCAGCCTGACCTGGAACTCGCAGAGCTCTCCTGTCTCTGCCCCTGCCTCTGCAGGGCTGGGATTAAAGGCTTGTGCCACCACACACAGATCCAGTACTTCTGAGCTCCACAGGTACCAGGCCTATGCAAACTTGCACACTGAAACAAAACAACCATTTGGGTAAAATAACAAATAAATCTAAAAACTTTCATCTCCGTAGTTTTAAAAATGGGTTGGTGCGACAGGACACCTGTGAACTCAGAATGAGGCAGAGAAATGTCAAAATATGAAATGACAAAAGTATATAAGCATAATATGCTTTTAAAGAAATAACAGAGAAGCTTGGAAACTCAGTGAGGGAAGAGGAACCATGGCCAAGCACATTTGGAAAAGAAAGAAAATGCTGAAGTACATACTTGAAGACGATACTCCAGAAATAAATGACATTTCCAGAAATAATGGGTGAGAATTTTCTAAACTTTTGAAGACATAGATCTACAGAATGGGAAGCTCAGCCAAGCACTATTACCAGACATGGGTAAACCCACTGGCGTATGAGAAAGAAGAGCCAATAGAAGTCTGTTGGGAAGGGCAGTCTATGTCTAATGACTATTAACTTCAGCAGGAAAGTAATATTTCAAAAGCACCCACTGAGGGGCTGGAGAGATGGCTCAGTGGTTCAGAGCACTGACTGTTCTTCCCGAGGTCCTGAGTCCAATTCCCGGCAACCATGTGGTGATTCACAACCACCTTGAATGAGATCTGGTGCCCTAGAAGACTACATACATACATACATACATACATACATACATACATACATACATACATAAGTAAAATATAAAAAAGAAATGACTGAGTAATTCTATAAGAATTTCATGCTAAACATGCAGCAAAGTGTCAAACGATATCATAAGGGACCCTCACTAGACAGTTTCTGAGGAATGTGATTCAAAGAGAATGGAGATGACCTGGAAAGCAATCCATGGGGAAGACAAAGCAGGCTACACTTGAACTACCAAGTCACACTAGCATGCAGCTACAGGGCAGATAAGACGCAAGCACAATCATTGTCCAGGAAAAGGCAACTGCCATACACGACCTGTAACTGCTGATCTGTATTAGACAGAGCAAATGCTAGTAGACTAGACCAATGTGGGCCTTCAAAGGAATTTTTTAAAACATCAATCAGGAAAGAAAACAAAGCTGTCCAAACGAAAGAAGAAAGTAGAAAATAAAACGGGACCGAAGTCCCAAGCGTGGCGTTGGGAATAAGGGCTGGAATTATAGATCAGGGGTAGGATCCATTCACAGCCTTCAGGAGACCCTGGGTTCCATCCCAGAACAAACAATCAACAATGGCATCAAAGATAAATGGATTCACTTCTCCAGTTAAGGATTTGTTGTCATTTAGAAATGAAACAAAATACAGCCATGGATTTATTGCAACAGGGATCCCCAAAGCACATGGAAAGAGTAGAAATCTGCTAATAGAAACAACAGGCCAGGAAAATAGTAACAAACCAAAGGCAAGGATAAAAATAGTCACCCAAAGGGGCGATTAGACAGAAACAGTACTCAAAATAACCAAAGTGCCATTCCAATCACTGGGAAATGTATGCATTTAAACATGTATGTAGTATACAAGTATATGTTTTACCACATAATATATACAAAGCCAAGCCAACAGGTAAAAGGGATACATTACTCAAGCCATAATAACAGTAGATTTTAACACAATTCTTAGTAATTGCTAGGTAAAAATTGAAAAAAAAAATAAATGAAGGAACAAAAACCAAAAACAACAGAAGCCAAAAGCCTCAGTAAGAAAATAAACTGTAAATCCATGGAGTTTGAATTATGACTGTGCCTGTGTCTAAAATGTGGGACAGAAACTTTCCTTCCTGGCACACAGGAATTGCGGGGGTGTGGACCCCCCAAACACAGCTGGTTGCAATGCCTGTCAAAGGATCTACCCCTCTGCACTGCTTATCAGGGGGCAATGAGGCCTGAACACAAAGCCACAAGGACAATTAGAAAAATCTATTTACTTGGAAACTTAACAGTACTCATAGCCTAGGTCCAAACAAATCATAATTGAAATGAGAAGATTTCACCATCTACTTTTTCACTCAAATGGTTAGGAAACAAGGCCCGGAACATTGTGTGTTTGCCTTTCCACAACAAAACTCAGAGTGGAACAGACATCCCATTAAGCCAGAGGCTCACACTGTAGAAAAAAATTAAGAGGAGATAGTCATGAACTAGGCCACACAAGAAGAGAGCGACACAGTAAGACTTCATATCTCACGGATAGCCTCCAAAACAATACAGAGAAACCCTGTCTCGTAAAAACCAAAAAAAAAAAAAAAAAAAAGACTTCATATCTCAAAGGGTGTGATTCATTTGTAAAGGCCTAGATAAAATACAATGGACCAGAACATAACCATGGAGTCAGAGAAAAACCGGTACGTGGATATTGAGAAGTTGTGACACACTTCAGAGTGCCGAGATCATAGACGACTTCCTGGAAAGACAGGAGTTAGGTACAAAAAAAAAAAAAAGCACAAACTGAGAACAGTCCTTTTAACTGTAAAGTAAGAGTCAAATCAGTAGTCAAAAACAATAGCCAGGATTTTCCCGTGAAGAAATCATGGCCCATAAACAGCTTTGTTCTGAATGCTACCAAACACTGGGGAAACAGGCTGTTGTGCTATCTTTTGAATTGATAAAAATCTTTGGTTTTAATTAGCTTGCAAAACAACAAAACAATGGGCTTCATTATGATATTTTTATACCTGAGTACCATTTCAGTTTGTCATATCCATCTCTTTTTGTAAATGTTTTTAACTGAAATAAAATCACTTCCCCTCCCTTTCTTCTCTCCAGCCTTTCCGAGCTACTCTTTCAAAACCCTCCCATCCCCCCTACTCCCAAGTTGGTAGCTTCATTGTATTTGATTATGTCTGTTACATACAGATATATGCACAGATACACACACATCTATGTGAATACAACAACTGAGACCGTTTATGTAAATGGTGTGTACATAGTTTCAAGGCTGACTTCTCTGAACTGGGTAACCAGTGAGGGGGATTCACCCTGGGAGAGGCTAACTCTCCCTCTCCTGGCAGTCAATATAGTTGCTTGTAGTTCTTTGTGTGAAATCTCTCCCTTCTGTGTTAACATGTCTATTGATGCTGTCATCATTCCGACCTTGTTTATACAGCCTTTTCACAGCAATCTTCCTGGTATTCCGGCTCTTTCAGTCTTGGTGTTGCTCTTCCGTGATGTCCCTGCGACACAGGTCAGGAACTATGATGTAGATGAATCCACTGGGGCTTGGCTTCCCACAGACCGGTGACCTCTGCATTGTGTCCAGTTGTGGTTTTGTGTGATGGTGTCCATTTTCTGTAGCGAGAAGCTTCTTTCATAGTATTCATGCATAGAGAGTCTCAGGAAAAACACCCCAATTCGTTTTCCCCGTAACCTTGACATTGGAACTGAATTCAGCAGAGGATGTGAAATTCCAAACAGATATCACAAAATAGTTCCACCAATGGGCAAAAACTCCATCATGGTCAAGTTCAGCTTATCCCAGAAATTTAACTGATTGAATTAATTTAGTTGATTAGTACTATAATTCTTATTAATGAAATTCTCTCTATTTTAAAGAATGATGTAGCACGCATAACAAAAACCCAGAGACACATACTGGGGTTCAAGCAGAAGATCAGAGAAGCAAAGCAGCCAGCCACTAGCTCTTACCTCTACCTCAGACTGAAATGGAGAGGCCCTGCCTCCATAAATTCTCAGACGGCAATCCTGTCTCCTCTCACCTGATATTCCTCTCTGCCCAGCCTGTCTTCACTTCCCTGGTCCTGGGATTAAAAGTGTGAGCTCTGTTTCTCTTTTAGACTAATTCACTCTTATTTAGCCCAGGGTGGCCTTGAACTCACAAAGATTCATCTATGTGTTGTTAGCAGATGAAGGATGGGCAGTGCAGTGTCAGCTACAGTGGGGTGCTATCCTGCCTTAACATATGCTACAAAGTGATAAAAGTCCGATGCAGAAAGACAGATACTCTGTGTGTGTGTGTGTGTGTTAGTCCATTTTGTTGTTGTTGTGATGAAATATCTGACAAGTGTAACTTAAAGGAGAAAGGGTTTATTTGGACTCATGGCTTCAGAGGGTTCAGTCCATTGTGATAGGCTGGTCATGGTGGAATAGCAATGTTTCATCATAGCAGTCAGAAACATAGGAGAAGGGACTGAGAACCAGAAAAAAACGCAAAGACATACACCACTAAGGACCTATTTCTCCAGGTGTACCCCACCTCCTAAAATTACTACGAACTCCCAAGTGACCACTACTACTTAAGAACCAAGTATTCACCACATGAGCCTGTGGGAGACATTTTATATTTAAACCATAACACTGTCAGACTCTTGTGGGTGAAGTAGCTAGAGGGGTCATGTTCATACACTCAGAAAGCAGACATATGCACACGCGCAAATGCTGGAGAGGAGGTGGAGTGAGGGGCCCTTTGCACACTGAACTCTTCTATATAAGGGTCATTTGGATATACAAGCTAGTGCGGCCAGTGGAGAGTCAAAAACAAAAATTAAAACAAAAACCTTTCACGTGATCCAGTTGCACCATTCCTGAGTTTACATCAACACATCACAAAGACCCTTGCACATTAATGTTGACTGTGGCACTAACCAAGGTATACAACCAGTTAGAATGTTCATCAATGGGTGACTTGATAAGAAAACGTTATATAAATGCACAATAAAGTATTTTTCTGAAAATACCCCTTGCCTTCAGAAACTAACTTGAGCAGACCTTGCCTGCTGCCTTGAGACCATTTAAAACTATCCTCAATCAACACTGTAACCAGCCTTGCATGCCTGGATTTCCTGTGTCATGGTTTTTACGACCTAAGCTAAATACACAGCTTTAATCTTAAACCATGTGCTCTTCCATACCCCTGACTAGAACAATGTATGTGTGTGTTGTGGTAATCATTTGCTGAAAACAGCCAGTGGGTTTGAATGACTCCTTAAGTGAAGCAAGCATCCACCATACACGTTAAAAGCAACATGTGGATGTAGGCTGATAGCATCTGTGTGTGGTTTTTCAGTGCTGTTCTGAGTCAGTCGAGTAACTTCTTCCTTGGTAAAGTTCTGTTAAAGATTCCTGTGGAAAAGAATGCCACATCCCTTTCCTATACTATATTTTCTATACTGTTCAATAAATGCAGAACAGAGCCATTTGCTAGGGAGAGAGATGGGGAAAGATATCGGACACACCTGATAGACAACAGGCTGGCCATAGATCACAAGCTGCAGGTAGAGAGAAGACACAAGAGAACAGTGAAGAATCCAAATTTGGGTTCACTCTTGGTCAAGCTGTTCCAAACGGGAGACTCTCTTTATTCTTGTTTGGTACTAACACAGAGTTGTAATGGGGAACAGGGCTGAGAGGAGATGGCTTAGTGAGTGAAGAGCCTGCTTCACAAATGTAAGGGCCTGACTTCCTGGTACCTATGTGAAAGCCTGGTGTGGTGGTGTACGTCTGTGACTCTTGTGCTGAAGGGACATGGGTAATGGTAAAGGCAAGGACAGGCAGATCTCTGGGGCTCAAAGTTCAATCTAACTAATTAGTGAATTCCCGAATTAGTAAGAGACCCTGTGTGGTAGTTTTAATGATAATGCCTGCCCCCCCCCCGGCTCATATGCTTGAAAACTTAGCCCAAAAATAGTGGAACTATTTGGGAAGGATTAGGACGTGACCTAATCCTTGTGTCGGGGGGGGGGAGGGGAGGGAATGGCTTTGAAGTTTCAAAAGCATATGTCTTTCTCTTCTAGCTCTCTCTGTCTCTTAGCTCTCATCTGTGTCTCAAGATGTAAGCTCTCAGCCACTGCTTCAGCTACATGTATCCCCCTGTTACCATGCTCCCCACTATGATAGCCATGGCCTCTAACCCTCGGAACCGTAAGCTCCAGATAAACTCTTCTGTAAGTTGCCTTGATTGGAGTATATTATCACAGCAATAGAAAAGTAACTAAGACACTTTATGTCAAACAAACAAACAAGGTGAAAATGAACCAAATAAGACACCCAACATTGATCACTGGCCTCCACACCCACATGTGTGTATGCATACACACATACTATACACACATGCATACATGTATGTAAAAGAACAGAATTATGTCTTTTGCAAGGAAATGTAAAGAACTGGAGTGATGGCTATGGAAAACAAATAAAGCAAACGCAGAAAGACAAATACTGGATGTATTCTCTCATAGTGGAATCCAGACATGATTTAAACACACGTGACAGGAAATGCATGTGGCATGCAAGTGGAGGGGGACTGTTTGTGAGGAGGTAGCAGACTGGAGAGTGAGGGGTGTGGAGAGAAATTGGGCAAAAGAAAAACAAACATCACAGATTGTCTTTCCTGCAGAATCTCAGTTTAGCAATGTAATAGATGAGACACGAAAACAAGAGGGAGGCAATTTGGGGGATGATGGGGATGAGAAGCTGGTGAGAGGGTGAACATAAGTAAATGATTGCATTTGAAAAGGTCATGGAGAAACTCACCGTTGTGTATGGTAACTAAAAACCATGAAAACAAGAAAAGGTGGGTTTTGTCTGGACCTGGTGAAGTAGCACGGGGAGTTGCTGTCTAATTGGGACAGAGTTTGTGGGGATGCAAATGCCCTAGAGTTGGTGGTGGCAGCGGCTACGTAACAATAAAGATGTCGTTGATCCCACAGAGATGGACACTTAGAAACTGCTGAATGTGATTTTTTTTGTTTGCATGAGACAGATTCTCACCCTGGACACAAGCCGTCTTTGTTACTCAGCTTCCCAAGTGCTAGCATTACAGACACGAGCCACCACCCTCAGCTTCGAATGGAGAATTTTATGCCGTATATATTTATCACACTTTTGATTTGTAGAAGTCATGTTTCCCAAGAAAAGCCTTCATCAATAACTGCTAGGCCATACTGCATCCTGGAGGCAAGACTCTGCTAAGTAGAGGTAATTTGCCGCCTAGATCTTGTGAGTCAGAGTCTTCCAGAGATGATATGCAAGAATGACATGTACCTTTATGGAAAAGGGTAGCCCATTTCCATTAGGATGTCAGAGAGTGTTGTGAGATACAAAATATGACTGACAGGCCTCTTCCATGCTGTCCTTGCCCGTCCATCTCATCTCCTACAGGCCTTGGTGCTGCACCTGGCTCTCATCACCAGCCTCCATCTCCATCCCTTTCTTTCCGCCTTCTCCTCTCCCCATCCCAACACCACAGCTTTCCTTCACCCAGGTGGTTTACATTCGGTGGGAAGTAATTTTTTAAAAAATAATCTTTCTTTGCCGACTGACGCACAATAAAAATAAATAGGTGAGTGTGATTCTGGGATCTGTTAAACTTCAGGTCAGTTTGTGACCCTTCCCTTCATGCATGGTTGTTTAAAAAGGCCCTGCTCTGGCCTGTGGCCTGGAGTAGAAAAAGTCCAGCACTCCTGACACACACACACACACACACACACACACACACAGAGTGATTAGAGTTCTCCAAATTGTGTCCAAAACTAAAAGTCATTGCCAACTGGATTTTCCCGTTGAATCAATATTTTGCATTTAGCACAGACTGCATTTTAACAAACAGAGAGCCACTGCCCTGCCTGGATGCTGACGGGGTTCCTGGAAGGGAATATAGAAGCCCTCAGATGGTGTGCCAACTTCAAACACAGAGGCGATTACAATTGTCATGGCTCAGTTTTCTCCCAAGTGAATTCTGATACTCCTCTTTTTTAAAAAATGCTTTTATTTCTGTTTTTAAATGAGACGTGTTGTTGAGCGCATGCACAAAATGCAAAAGGCAAGTATATTCCTTCCTTTAGCCCTTGATGCTCACACAGTGTGGGTGGGGAAGGCCTACTGAAGCATGGCACAGACTCTAGGGCACCTCATCAAGGGAGGTTAATAGTCGTCATAGTTGACACTGGCTCCATGCCTGTAGCTTTCTGGGTTGAGGGGACCGATGGCTGCATCTTCATCATAATGACGATGATAGTAGTCACCGTAGTAGTCATGTCCATTTCGATTTCTGTTTAGCCAATAGTTGACATCATCTTCAAATTTCTGGAATGCAGGAGAAAGATGAAGAATGGATTTAAACACACATACTCCCCTAAAAACACTTGGGAAACATGACTTTTCTTTAAGTGGCTTTTCAGTGATTGACAACTAGTGTTATGACAGCTGCTTGTTATAACATTTTGTTCATGGGCCAGTTCAGCCTTCGGATACCAGAGTGAGCTACCCCCACAAAGGAATATATGCCTATAATCTATATTATGGATTGTATATTAATCCATAATATATAATAATTTATATTATTATAATCTATAATCTCCACCATGCCAGTTCGTTTTTAGTTTTATTTACTTTTGTTTTATGTGCATTGGTGTTTTTCCTGCATGTATTTCTGTGTGAGGGTGTCAGATCTTGGAATTACAAACAGTTGTTAGTGGCTATGCGAGTGCTGGGAATTGAACCCAGCTCCTTTGGAAGAACAATCAGTGCGCTTAACGACTGAGCCATTCTTAATACACCCCACACCTGAACATTTTTCTGTTTATAACGTAAGTAAAATGTGTGTCTGTTAAATACAGTAACAGCTTGGCTGGCCCTGAGGCATCATCCACATTGCAATGGCAGATGCCTTCCTGTCCTCCTGGTCTATTCCTGTGCCTGGACCAACACATGAATTAAATCAACTGTGGGTGTCTTAGAGCTCTGGGGCAAGGCATCTGGGACACCTCAGGTGGTGTGCACACCTGGTTTGTGTGTGCACAGTCACAAGTGTTCACTGTGCAGGCTTGTGAAATGGGCTGTGGGTGTCAGGCCTTGTGCAGGCACTGTAGAAGGCCCAAAGCAAGATAAAGAATCCTGGCTTACAGGAAACCTGCAGCCTACTGGAGAGAATTATGAAAGGAGACAGCAACTGTTAATAAAAATAGAAAGGAAACGAAAAGGGCCAACTGTTCTTTGCTGTGAATTGCCTTTTCACAGGGGAGAAGAATTCTCTGAAGTGATGCTGGAAGGGAAAGATGAATTGTGACGACAACTTGCGTGTGTTGATCTAGTGTGAGGATGTGACACTGAGGACAGAACAAAGACAGATTGGGAATGGGAGCAGGCTGAGCCGTCTGAGCTACAGACTGTGGGTATGCGACCCTGCACCAGAACACCACTGAGACTGGAAAAATGCAGATTCACTGGCACCACGCCAGCCTCCTGGACTGAATTTTCTAGTGGCTGGGTCTCAGGAATCCGTTTTCATTTTACTGGGATGGTTGGGCAACACTAAATACGGACCAATTCCGACTGGCACCTTTTTGTCTCTGTACTGGGAAAATGTGAAGGCAATGTGCACTCAGTGGGAACCACTGTGGATTTGGATCTTTTCCAAGGCCAGTGCTGTGTAGGATGAGCCTCTCCAGGGATGCTGCAGTGAGTGGGGCTCCCAGTTGGTCCCTGACAATGTGTCTGACGTAGGAGGGTGGTAAGGTATGTGTGCCGGAGACATTTTACTTTGTAGTGATTCCAACTTACCATAGACCTTGGGCCATCTGTCCTGAGGACCCTGTGAGGCTGGAAACCATAGGTCGGGCCACACACGGGGGCCCGCTTTGGGTTAGCGGCAGGTTGTCCCTGTGTTCCCCTCACCCTGAGCCACTGATTCTGATTCCCCATCTGTTTGTTACCCAAGACCCTCATCATCAGAGCCACCCCAAAACCTCTGCCTCAAGGAGAAGGCAAGCTTTTTCGCCTCCCTGTGTCTTTAGCCTAGACTTTTTTCACAATGCTGCATTTTTCGGGGTCAGAGTAAAATAATTTTACTTCCTGAGTTTTCTCATGTAACAGGGTTTGATATTTTTGGCTTCAAATATGTATTTTAAATCTGCTTTAAGAATTTTCTATGAGTACAAAAATAAGACAGGTTCGGATTTGAATATTCAAGTTTGGATATGAGACAGTTTTTTGTGGTCTTTTTATGCAAGCTTAATTGTTACAGCCTTCCTCAATCTTCATCTTGTATTGGTTTTGTTACCAAACATTACATTTTAGTAATCTACCCATATTAAAATTTTTTAACTATTTAACTATCAAAGAGAGAAAACTACTAAAAGATGCTGTGGCATTTTCGTCTACAATTAAATAAATATATGCAACTAAATATTCTAAGCACAAGATGCTGCTGATGACTCTAGAACATGGGTATTCCTCCTCAGGACTTTGGAGGCTGTGTGATTTGGCTACCATAAGTACCCTTCATTATGAGTTTACCTGTTTCCCAGTAACTCCACCAGGCAGAACATGGGCCCAAGAAAGGAGCAATTGACACATAGCAATGTCCCTTGAGTTGGGGAAATGGTTAGTTAAGTCATTTGTTTAAGTACTTTGAGTCATGCTCCCGGAGTAAACATGGTTTCCTAAACAGACACGTGACTCACAGAGGGTGTTCGACATCCTGTGCTAGGTAGAAAAGTTTCCTTTCTGATGCAGTATAGAGTGAAGCGTGTGGCTGCATCATCCCTTCCCTCCCATTCCGAGTTTGGTTTAAGTAGATAAACTACTTGCACAGCAAAAGTAGCAATTGAGTAGCAATAATAGGGACACTTAGGGACTGACAGATATATGCGGAACCTGCCCTGTAGTGTCCAAGGCCCCCCAGCAGGAAAGCACACCTACCGCCTCATCAAAGCCCATGTACAGGAACTGCTGATACCATTGCTGCACATCGGGCCGCGTGCGGTCCCACAGCTGTCGCTTGGCACGCTTCAGACCACCCAGGAATTCCTTAGCTGTGTGCTCAGCCACAGCCACATTAGTCTTGGCTGGTGCAGGTTCTGAAAAGTTAAGTTCCCAAAAGATGAAGAATTGTTTCTTTATGAAAACAATTTTCTCTTTACTAACCGATTTTTTTCCCTCCTGTGCTTTGTCTACATGTGCACCTTGTGCATGCAGTACCAACAAAAGCCAGAAGAGGGCGTCAGACCCTGTGAAATAGAGTTGTAGACAGTTGTGAACCACCTCGTGGGTGGCAGGAATCAAACTCGGACCCTCTAAAAGAGCAACCAGAGCTCTTAACTACTGAGCCTTTCTCCAGCCCCAGGCTATTATTAGAATTTTAATGTGGTTTAACTACTTCTGTGTTTTGAACTGACACCTAGTAATTGCCTATATTTATGCTATACATATGCAAAGATCAAACAGGATTAATTGGCCTTTCCCTCGTCTTAAATGTTTATCATTTCTCCATGCTGGGAAGCTTTAAACTCTTTTCTGGTTCATAAAGTGTGCAGTGGATGGCTCTGAGCTGCTGCCACCCTGCCGTGATGCACATTATAGAACTCGCTCCCCTGTGCCCGCTTGTTATCCAACATCCCCACTTCTCTACCTCTTCAGGCCCCACTGTTCGCTATGAGAGAGAAGCAGAAGTGATTAATGATCTCATGGGAAACGTGGCTCATATTTTCTGATCTCCGTGACATCCAGTTTCATAGGCGATGAAGGGAGGAGGAAGGGTGTTCACTAGACAGCACAATGGATCCATTTGACCTGAGAACAATGGACTGAGGACCCACATTTTATGATTTTCAGAACATTCTTCTTCTCTCCCCTTGCTGCTGTCTAGCTTTTTTTTTTCCAGCAGAAGTTAGTAGTAGAAAAGATTCCCCAGTGGGAATGCCTTCTCCTAATTGCTGCCTGGATAAGGCAGAGTATCAACAGCACCATTCTGTAACTACCCCACCAGGCAGGCTTAGTGCCCTCAGCTCAGATGTGTTTCAACATTTGATTCACACTGTACCACTGTTTCTGAGTCCACACAGACAGCTTTCAGAAAAAAAAAAGCAATCTTCAAACATTTGCTGGCAATAATATTTATCTAGCAGAATGCCACACCACATACCTACAGAACAAATCCTTCAGATCTGCAAGCCTTTTAAAGAGCAAACACGTTCTGATATTCCAAGCACAAGGCCTCGATGGACACATTTGTCGTTGCTCTTCTAGTCCTTGCGGTTAGTAGTGAACACACACACCCCTTACCCGCCTGAGACCGACTTACCTTCTCGTTTCTGGAGCATCTGTTTGAGTTTGTTTCCACTTATGCCACCTACACAAACAAAACAGAAAGCAGTTTCAGAGCCCTTCATTCCTGGAATTATTGTACTTTGTTGAGTGCAAAAATCAGAGTTGGAAATAAGAACCGCGGATCCCCGTGCTGATTTAACAGATCTGGAGTAAAGTATCTAATTTGTTTTTGGGCATTTGCCACACAAGAAAAACAATGCGTAGTATCTGGGGCTAATACTGATGACAGTGGCCGTGGATGAGAAGAGCAATGCTGCTTGAGCAGCTACTTTCCAAGACAGCATTGTAATTTTAGTCCTGATACCATACTGTGAGAGGAGCTACTTATCACATGCATCTCCCAGGAAACATTATCTTCACGGTGTAATAGGTTGTATAGTGCCCCTGAATTCATAATCCCCTGGAGGTAAGCTTATTTGTATGCAGGTTCTTTGTGTTGGTTTGAATAAAAATGCCCCCCATAGACCCATAGGGAGTGGAACTATTAGGAGGTGTGGCCTTGCTGGAGTGGATGTGGTCTTGTTGGAGGAAGTGTGTCACTGAGGATGGGCTTTAAGGTCTCAGATGTTTAAGCCGGGCCCAGTGTGACACTCTCTTCCCACTGCCTGCTAATCCATTTGTAAAAATCTCAGCTCCCTCTCTAGCACCATGTCTGCCTGCACGCTGCCATGCTTTCCATCATGATGATAATGAACTAAACCTCTGTGCTGTAAGCCAGCCCCAATTAAATATTTCCCTTTATATGAGTTGCTATGGTCATGGTGTCTCTTCATAGCAACAGAAACCCTAATTAAAGCCATCCATGAAGGTACCATTTGTTAAGGATCTTAAAATCCTTTCATATAAGACTCAGGGTGGGTTCTGCATATATTCCATGATGCAGATACATACAGACTGGGAAGCCCCATGAGACAGAGCCAGGCAGAGATAAGGCTTATATGGCAAGCTTAGGAATATGCCACTCTTGGGTCTCAACATAGCTGCACATTTTTGTAACTTTCTCTGGTTGTCCTCCATTCAAGCTTTATCAGGGTAGGGGCATTGACTGTCAAATATATTCAGTTTTAAGAGAGACAAACTGGTTGGCCTGATATGTTGGTAGGCAAAAGCATACCTAGCCTGAAGGAACACATCCTCCATTTACTGAGCTGGTCCCTAAGAGTTGCATACAAGCTTGGTCTCATGAAGGGTGGACCCAAAGTCCCTGGGGGAAACACCCCCAGCATCACAAGTAGGAAACAGAGCATCTACGGGGATCTGGAACTATCACAGGGACTCATAATGAAGAAGGGCACATCAGGCTAGTGGCGCTATCTTCCCAGCAGGGTTCTTAGCCTCTCAGTCTAGGGTTTCTGGGAGAGGATGAACTTGTGCCTGCATCTGCAAAAGTGGCCCAAATGAGAATAAGAACTTGCTTTGAGTATACGCCCACAAGTGATATAACTAGGTCATATAACGATTCTATTTCTACTTTTCCGAGAAGCTTCCACACTGATTTCCAGAGCTTCTGTACCAGTCCACACTCCCACAAGCAGAGAATAAAGGTTCCTGCTTTCTTACATCCTGTCCAGCATGTGTTGTCATTGGTTCTCTTGATGATAGCCATTCTCACTGGGGTGAGATAGAATTACTTCAGTTTTAATTGGTAGTTCCCTTGGGGATAAGGATGTTGAACATTTTTTTAAATGCAGCAAGATACTTGCACACTCAAGTTTATTGCTCCATGCTCACAATAGCTAAGAAATGAAACCAGCCCTAGATATCCATTCACAAATAGATGGATAGAGAAACTGGTACAGAGACACAATGGAATTGTATACAAGCATAAAGAAAAATGAAATCATGTCATTTTCAGAAAAATGGATAAAAGTGGGGGTCATTATGTTAAGTGAGATAAGCCAGACTCAGTGTTCTGGTTTGATTCCTTTTGCAATGATAAAACACTATGTTCAACATAAACTTAGGGAGGAACGGGTTTACTTGACTTACACTTCTGGGTCACAGTTCATCACTAAGGGAAACCAGTGCAGACACTCAGAGAAAGAACCTGAAGGCAGGAACCACAGAGGAACACTGTTTGCTGGCTCACTCTCTGGCTTGCTCACGCAGGCTTATGCCCAGTTAGTTTTTCCTATACATCCTGGAACCATCTGCCTAGGGACAGTCACTGCTCAGGATGGGCTGGGCCCTCCCTATGTTGATTAATAATCAAGCTGATAACGACAATTGAGACTCTTTTTTCCTTTTTCAGTGATTCTAGGCTGTACCACACTGACAGCTAATGCTCACCAAGACACCGAAAGGACAAACACCACACTCTTTCTCCTGCAGATCCCGGATTCTAACTTATATGTGTGTGTTTATACCTGCCTATATACAGATTGGGTGTAAGCCCTAAAACCAGAAAGGGGACCGTGAGAGGGACAAAATACCATGACCATGGCGACTTAGAAAGGAAATCACTTAGTGGAGCTTACAGTTTCAGAGAGTGAGTCTGTGCCCGTCATGGCAGGGAGCGCAGCAACAGGCAAGAAGGAGCGACACTGGAGCAGTGGTTGAGAGCTTACATCTAATGCACAAGCCAGAGGCAGAGGGGAGAGGGAGGAGGGGAGGGGAGAGGGAGGGAGAGAGGAGGAGAGGGAGAGAGCTAACTGGGAATCACACGGACTGAAACCTCAAAGCCCACCCTCAGGATACATCTCCTCCAAAAAGGCCACACCCCCTGATCCTTCCCAAACAGTCCCACCATTGTGGACCAGGCATTCAAATGTACGAGCCTATGGGGGTCATTCTCATCCATACCACCACAGCAGTAGAAGAGGAATCCTGTGACATGGAAGTGGGAAGGGGTTGACTTCAGAAAGGAAGGAAAGGGTAGGGGTGGGGAAAGAGCGGAGGAAGAGGATCAAAGTAGGTAAGAAATGGACATGACGAAACCCGTTACCCCACGTAATTTTAATACTAAAAGAGAAAAAGCACACAAAGAATGCCCATTTTGGTTCTGAGTGCAGCTCTGTGAACACTCATTCGCATGATGAGGCCTGGGACCACTCCTCAGCACTACAAGCAACTAAAACTCTGTACTGTGGCAATAATGCATTACTAAGGCTGGAGAAAGACGGTTTTTTAGTAAGAACTCTTGCATAAATGATTTACTATGTTATCAAGGAGGGAAAAAAGTCAGTATTCAAAGGGCATTCTACTGGGGTGTGCATGTGATTGTGAGTGTGGTTGTGTGTGTGTATGTGCGTGTGTGTGTGTGTGTGTGTGATAGTGCACCTAACGCTTGCCACATTTCTGGGTCTGGTCCACACCACTCACACAATGCACAATCCATAGAAAGCCTCACCCCCTGACTGCTGTAGCATGGATATGAGTGCTGCCTGCTGCCTGCCAGTATAGCGGTACCATCTAGAGCAGCGGTTCTCAGCCTTCCTAATGCTGCAACCCTTTAACATAGTTCTTCATGTTGTAGTGACCCCAACCATAAAAGTATTTTGTTGCTACTTTGTAACTGTGATTTTTGTTTCTGTTATGAATTGCAGGATATCTGGTGTGGGACCCCCAGTGGGGTCATGTCACAGGTTGAGAACCGCTGTTCTAGAGAGCCTGGCGTATGTTCTTGGATGGAATAGGGAAAAATCTAGAACTTACTCAAGTGCCTCGCCAGCAATCTTATGGGTATAGTGTCAACACTTTCTGGACTCTCCTAGGACAGTCTTGGTTTACAAAACAGCTTCGAAGACAATGTATAGCCATCCTAATTTTAGAAAATGATGCATAGAAGCACTTTGAGAAGAATCTGTAGGGACCACACTAAGGGATGAGAGACAGATTTTAGGATAACATGTCCTAACATATTGCTCAACGGAGCCAGCATATACCGGCCAGGGAAGCTAAGGCGTTAGTGTAGCAGGCGTCAGAGAGAGCTGCCTCTGTGGTCTGTGTGCAGGTTGTCTAGGGTGATGTGGCCATTTAAAAACAACAGGAGTGTCCAGTGCAGTATCTACCAAGAAATAACTGTCCCGTCTCTGCTTTTCACTGTTCTGATCAGGCCACTTCTCTGAAGTTGGAGGTCACTGGGAACCCAGAGAAAGGAAACCCTCTGCTTCCTGCTTGTGGTTGGGGATGATCATTCTCAGCTGTTCCTTCAGCCACGCCTTCAGTGTACCACAATGGCCTCTAACCCCCTGGAACTGTAAGCTCTGGATGTTTTATTTTATGTGTTGCCTTGCTTGTGTTTTATCACAGCAACAGAAAAGCAACTAAGATCATGTGTAATAATAGTTCCAATGCCTGGACCACTGTGTGAAGATGGAGCAAGTGGCCCCATGAGATTCGCCATTTAGAATCACTTGAGGCATCTGAACATACAACGGCACAGCTGAAAACTGGCCAGGATACTGGAGAGATGATGATCTAAACAGATAAGGTGGGACCGGTGTTAAATGCCGTATACCTCCCTCTCAACCTGAAAAGCCAACGAAGAAATGATGACATCATTTGCCAAGGCAGATAGGTTCTTGGCTCTGCTGTTAGCATTCATGAATATCTTAACATTTATCAGTCTCTAACAAGTCACAGGGCAGCACGTGGAGAATTAAGCACCACCCTCCATCTGTTTGCCTTCTGCAGAAGTGCTTCCCGATTAATGAATGAAATGTGGTCTGATGCTGAAAGAGGCATGAGGTGTGGGCTGACACTGCAAGCCTGCAATTTCTTGCAAGGGTGAGTCATTATTGCTCCAGGAACGAAAGCTCCACCACGGCACATCTCAGCCGTGCAAATGGAGAGGCTCGGAGAGGTCCCGTGCCATGAATTATGAATGCTGTGGTTACACCGAGCCCTGTACCCTCAGTTATATATTAATACATATAATTGGACACCACACTGACTCAGCTTGAGGGAAGGCGTAAGGAACAAAAGAAGAGCTGCGGCTCCTTTGCGACAGCATCCCCAGCTGTCATTCCCAGACTGTGATGAAAGCAGCCAGCCAGGCGTGTGTCAAACCTGGCTACCGGAATTAGAAGGCATAGGAGACTAGGCACATTCAGAGTCCAAGAGTGAAAAGTCCTACTGAGCAGATCAAGAGTCGTCCATGGTCATCCTCTTTACGAAATGTGCTTGGATGTCATAGAGTCCTGTCTGGGGACCGGAGAGATGGCTCTTTCATTAAGAGCGCTGGCTGCTCTTCCAGAGGGCCCTGGCTTGATTTCCATAACTACATGGCACCTTGAAACCTTCTGTCACTACAGTACCCGGGGTTACAACACCTCCTTCTGGCCTCTGCAGGCACTGCAGGCATGAGGTGCACAGACATACACCCATACACATAAAATAAAGGGAGGGGAGTCATCTTTGAGATCCAATGTATCTTCAGCTCGCACTGTAAAAAGTTCACATTTCAGTTCAAGGATTCTGATACTGTAACTGGTTCCACAACTCACTTCTTGGCATTAACTCAGTAAAATATGAGTGCTGAAAACGAATGGCCTATAGACTGTGTTCACATGAGCATAGTGCTGACATTTGCAACAGCAGTCCTTCAACTAGAACAAGCTCCCCTTTATTCTCGTGGTCCCTCCTGCCGCATCCTACCTCCCCTCACCCTGGAGTTTGGATTACCACGCCTGCTCTGAGAAAGCAAAAAATAAAGAGGCAGAGAAATCCAGTGTGTCTTCATTTACACTCGGCAATGCCCAATGATGTCCCTTCGTACAGGGACAAACACCAGTCTAAGGTGCTGGGCAAGGAATTCAGTCTTACGGCTGCTGTTCTCATGGCAGTAAATTTAGGGTCACATTGCTGCCTCCCAGAATTGTAACCCTCAAAGGCGCTCCTATGCCCGCGTGGGGGGAAGGGCTCACTTGTGACCCTTACAAAAAGATACCTTTCCAGTTTAGAGGGCAGTCTGTGGAGTCCTGGATAGAGAAGCTTGAACAACCATCAAAGGGATTCCTTTTGGGTGCGCTGCGAATGCATTTTTGATGGAAAACAAAAACTGGGAGTGTCAGACTGCCCAGGTAATTCGGCTAAATGTAGCAGAAGAGATTAGGCACTGCTCGGCTTTAAAGGCTGGCGCCTGCCCTGTCTAAAACTCCAGGTCCCAGCTCGGTTTTGCAGTCTGAAAATACCATCAGCTCTGCTGCCCCAGGCTGCTGGAGGGGAACTGGGGAAAGATCCCCTTTATGCCTCCACCATCCGTGAGTTAGCGCTTCTTGTAGGTCTTTCGGATCTCTGTTCCATTTGCCCAAGATGGCCCCTCAGTCTACAAGGCTCCCTTCCAATCTGATACCCTCACTGCTTGCCCAAGTGCACCACTTGGGCTCATGAGAGTGCAAAATCCTAGACCTGTTTCCTCTATGTCTTATAGGTAGATTAGCCTAAGAGAGGGATCAAATCGCAGGCAAGCAGCACCGATCTCTTTCCCCCATCACCCGCAGCACTTTCCTCCAGGCATTAGCCACTCACCTGGACCCAGGCACAGCAAAAGGAGCAGCACCAGCCCGGCCAGGGCCAGGACTGAAGGCCGAGGAGAGGAGGTGGCCATGGCGCCAGGACTCTCTGCAGAGTGGCTGGGACACGACTGGAGCGGGAGACCTGGGCTCGGGCTCAATGAAGCAGGCGCTGAGATGAGAGCTCTTGGTGTCCTTGCCAGGGGCGGGACCCACAGGGTGGGCAACAAGCCAGCAGGGCTGCCCGCCAAAGTGCAGTTCAACACCACCGAGGCACAATGTCCAACAGTGGTGAAACGCTGGGAGCAGGGAGCCGCGTGGCCAAAGGGGCAAGGGAAAGCCAGATGCCACGCACAGACCAACAAGGCTGCAGACTAGGAATGCTGCCCCCCCCCCACTCCGGCCGCCCAGCCCAGCCAAGCGATTCCTCTCAGGCAGCATTAACCACCCCTTAGCATCCCAGCCCCTTGGCTCCCGGCTCAAGCCTTGCCTCACAAAGTAGTCTTTGGAATGTCTTTAGTTCCTGAGCTGTAGTTAAAGTTGGCTTCCGCAGAGCCTCATTTTATGATATTTTGAAAAAAATCTGGGTTCTGAATCGCAGTCCAGGAAAACATCTCAAATCAAACAGCTCCAGTTGCAGAAGCATTCGGGAGACAGTGTTTTTGCAAAGCTGTTAGCAAAGATCCTGTGTCCACTGTGCACACTCTGGTCTTGGGACATTTGAACATTTGGAAAAGGAGCCAGGAGACACTTATTGTCCCAGTAGAAGGATTGATCACCTAAACAGGCCACAAAACAGTCAGTGTGCCCAACAAAAGTGAAGACTGTCTGGAGGTGTGCTTAGCGGGACAGCCCTGACCATCAGGCAGGGGACCTAGGTTCCGTCCCTAGTAGCAGATTCAGGGAGCAGGGACAAACGAATGGACACTTTAGATACGTTCCCCAGTAAGACTGGCCTGAGCTTGGCAGACTGCTCCGTTTCTTCACAGAGACTCAGCTGTAAATCAAGAAGAGGCACTTAGTCCCTGAGCACTTAAGGGCCGCCTAGTCATGCAGAAGGGTTTCTCCAGCAGGTAGGAAAAAAAAATCAAAGTTTAGCCAGCAAAGGAAAAGAAGAGAAAAGCGAACCCGGGAGTTATGTAAATGCTGACTTGGATGGCACAGGTGTAAGAGAATTAGGGGTTTGCTAGTGCGTATTGCTGGTCACCCAGATGAGCGGGTGTTGGGTGAGGTCTAGTAATCTGAGTTTTTAAGGCTCTCAGGGATGCTGAGGGCGTTCCTCAGAGGGAATGGGGAGAGACTCTACTGCTGAAGCTCACCTGTCTTTTTGGCCTTCCCTTAGCATCAGGGAAGAGAATCTGTTCTCCCTCTGTAGACCGAGCAGAGTGGTGAAGACCAGGGTTTAGATTCCAGTGGGTTTCTGCATTCTTGCCTTTCTCGATGTGTACCTGCAGAGCATGGCCCTGTCAGGGTAATCAGTCATTGCGGAGAGTTTCACACGCTGTGAGCACTCAAAAGATGTTGGTCACCGTGTTATCACCTAGAATCTCCCTGGCCTCTGTGTCCCGTGCTCAGTGCCTTGCCACCTGTGACCTTCATCCCCTTCCAGCCCAGGCCAGACTCCCGGGAGCCATTCAGGAATGATGCCAATCCACCCCCAGTGCCATTGTCTGTCAGGGCTTTTCAAATGCTACCCAGCAAGACTTCTTCCAGAACCACACTGCAGTGACCTCTGCCTTCACTTCTGGTTCACAGATGACATGGTGACAGAGGAGCAGGGGAAGCGCCTTTACCCTGCGGGGTGCCATCAGCCCAGCACTCCACATGGAACCTCTACAGGACACATCACACGGGACAGAGATGCAATCTGACACAGCTGCGACCCAATACCACATCACGAAAGATGACAGGAGAGATGTGATGGTGGCGTAGGCGCCATCCCAGGATATTTCCAGTTTTGTGGGTTATAGGAAATGGTATTGGGGTGACCTTTCAAATCCCTTAGCCCTTACAACAGCAGCCTGGGAGATTTGTGGGTAAAATGGTACAGTATATGAGGTTTGCCCTAAAATACTTAAAAGGCTAAAGAGTTGATTCTGAGGTTAAGGGTGCTTGTTCTTTTGCAGGGAACCCTAGTTTAGTTCTAGCACCCCCAAAGCAGCTCATAAGCACCTGTAACTTCAGTTCCAAGGGATCCAATGCACTCTTTTGGCTTTCTGTGTACCATATTTGCATGTGGTACATAAAATATGCATACACATAAAATACACCTTTAAAAATACTTAATAAAAATGACAATTGATAATTCTTTTGTCGGAAAACCCTGTACATCACAAGCCCCCCAACTGTGGTGTGTATATTAACCTAGGTCTGCATGTATGTATGCCTCTAAAAGTCACACATTGAAATCCTAGTCCCCAGGGTAATAGAGGTGGGTCTTTAGGAGATTATGTGGTTATGTCCTGATAAAGAGCTTCCAGTGAGATCCCTACCACCATGAGACAGCTTGAGGAGGTACCACCTATAAACCAGAAATTGGGTTCTCAGTAGACATTCACCCTCCAGTGGCCTTGACCTGGAATGTGTTGGTGTTGGGACCTGTGGGCTATTAACTTCTGTTGTTCATAAGGTACCCAGTTTAAAGTATGCTGTTATTACCAGACCTAAGAAAGCAAAACACCAGTGCCTCGTTCTAGTCTTCTCTGGGATGTCTTTACAAATATGCATTAAACTATAAGATCTTAAATTCTACCCCATAGCTATAGAATATACAACTGCATGTGACCCCCAGTTAAATTACTGAATCTTCTCTCTGTGTTTTCACATCTCCATAGGTCTTCCTGTACCAATGCAGTCTTTAGTAACATTCTTCCCTCATCTCTGCTAGTCAGAATCCTACTCCACAGACATCTATCACTGCTTCAACAATGGCCCCAGACATGGTGATTTCAAACCACCAGATTCTTTATTCCCCATGCTTCATGGTCCTGTGGGTCAGGAGTCTGAGTTGGGCTCAACCAGGTGGTTCTCCTGTTCTGTCAAGTGCTGGTGGAGGTCTCTTACATTGCTCGTGTGGCAGAGGGACTGAGGTGGACAGCTCCACTCAACTCTTCAGAGGCATGATGGAGCTGGACTCCACTGAGGTACCCTCATGAGGTATGTCAAGTCTGGTGGCTTTAGGCTCCCAGAAGGAGCATTGCAAGGGCAGGTACTCCAGAGGGCAAGAAAAACAAACTTCCCTGACTGTAAGTCTTAACCTGGAAAGTGGAACAAATCAATTCCATTGTGTTCTATTGGTCTAAGAACCATAGGACTGATGATGGTCTAGTGAAGGGTCAGGGAGCTCCTTTATCAATGGGAGGATACCAAAGAGGCCACACCTCCTTTATCCTGCCTTATCCACCAAGCTTCCAGGCCAAGTTCAGGTGCTGGCTACTCAAGAGGCTCTCTTTCCCCTCCCCCTCAGACTGGAGCATCCTTCGCTTCCTGTTCCTGCAAACCTTCTGTGTCTCCATCCTTTCTCTGCTCTACCTTGGATTTCTTTGTGTGTCTTATTCTCCTTTGTCCCTTGAAAACCGAGCTCCCCCAGTGCTCCTCTTTTCCATCACTGTGCAGAGGCACACTATGAATAGCTGAAGAGTAAGTGCATACTATCTAACAGTGCATCAGTTCAAGACTATTCAGGTATTGTATACATGAGATCATTTGGTATGACTCCATTTTGGGTTTTATCCATTTGATACTAGCAAAGGATATGGGATATGCAATTACATTTCACTGTATCCAGGACTTGCAGGACTTGGAGGAGTGGGAAGGGAGCGTTAATAGCTGGGATAAGAACCCTGCCACAGGCCTGCCCTAGCAACCGGCTAAGCCAATCCTCCAGGCATGTTGGTGTTAAACTTGATGCTTAGTGATGCGACCTCAAAACCCCTTTCCTGTTGGTTAAGCCAGTTTCCACACTGGAATTTTTAATAACTTTTGCCATTTGAAATAACTAACTGAAGCCAAAGGTGGAGGAGAGAGTTCACTTTAGTCTAAAAAAATATCGAAGCACACAAAGTCCTTATTGTAGAAGGCTCACAGAAGAGTTGTGTGACTGGCACTCATGAAGAGATGCCCAGAAACCCCCAAGCAGGCTTATTCTTTTAATGTCTGTGTCCAGGACCCCACAAGCAGATGTCCACCATGAATGTCTGTACCTGGGATCCAAGGGCAGATATGATCTTAGTGTCCAAACCTAGAATTCACCAACCAATGTGGTCCCCTAGTGTTTGATCCCAGGATCTACCAGCAGACACGTTTGGTAGTGTCCGTACACAGGAGCTCACTAGTGGACCAGGCTCCTTGTGAGTGTGAGTGAGAATCCAGAGCCAGGAGACCTGGAGACAGTCTGTAAGTTCCAGAGAAATAGAGCTCTTCTGTTCAAGGGTCTTGGGTGAAATAAGAAAGGTTGGCTGGAGTTAGTTTCCAATCCCTTCCACTTTAATTTTCAACATCCGAACCAGAGTTCTGAAAATGGATCGACATGGTTTTCAGATGAGATGCAGAGTTCTCCCCATCAGGAAGCTTCATCTCATTTTCCCTGAATGCCTCCCTCCAAGAAGTGGAGGACCACAGTGGGAAACCCACATTGTTCTCCCAATCAGACAGAGAGCATGGAACTCTGCATATACTGTGCATATTTGCGGCTAACTCCATAATTTACAGGACATACTTTAGGGCTTCTTCAGCTTCTCTGATTTGCCAGCATTTCTACTCTTGTACGTTGAAGGCTTTTATTAAGTAAAATAAGGGTTTTTTAAAAATAAGCTCTGAGATGTCACAATAGTCACTGTATCACCCACACAGCTACCAAATAATCCAAGTGTGGATAGCATATACAATGTGAATACACCACACAGAGACCACTCAGATCCTGGTCTGAATGGGATAGGATGGCTCAAGATTTCATCAGATTGGTGTACAATTAATATGCATCATTTAAATGAGGAAGGGAGGCAATAAACAAGAGGATACTTCCATGGATTTTCTAACACATTAGTATAATCGCCTGTACTCATGGAGAGTGGGGGATGGCAACATTTTACATCAAGTGTATTGATAATCCTCCAGGATCAGACAAGAGGCCACCACTGCCTTTGAAATCTAGAGCTAATAATTTATCCAACACTTTGTGGTTTCTAGCTTAACTCCCAGGTAAGATAGAGCCCCGTTTACAGACAGGGACTCCCAGAGTCCAGGCTTGTCCGTCACTCAGCAGATTTCTCAACATCTGAAGATTCTGACTTTCACCCAGTGTTTCCACCTTTTAGGAAAAACTTCATCAATCCAGTCTGTACTTTT
The DNA here is from genome assembly GCF_017639785.1 of Mesocricetus auratus. Classification (NCBI taxonomy): domain Eukaryota; kingdom Metazoa; phylum Chordata; class Mammalia; order Rodentia; family Cricetidae; genus Mesocricetus; species Mesocricetus auratus. The sequence continues at coordinate 35,667,814 of NW_024429202.1, read as the reverse complement.
GTGTTAGCCGCAGACCCTGACTCAATGAAGCCAGTATCTGGTTGGGCTCTGTTCCCTGGAGGCTGACCTTTGACTGGAAATCAGCACATAAACAAAGCATGCCACTACATTTTGCTAGCTGTTTGAAAGCCTTCCAAGAATATGCATACTAAGGACTCCAAAAGGCAAGCTAAGTATCGTTTTAAACAAAAGTGGTGAAGATTTATAAAGCCACTAGATAGCTTATGAAGTATCTTGGAGAGACTTCATTACTTCAGACATGGTTCTGGACTGAGACAGAAACATGTTTGTTCATCTCAGACACTGCCAAGCATCTCACCCAGGAGATCAACACAGGAATTCTCTTTCCTGTTGGTCCAGAATGTCAGATGACTTCTAAATCATTCTAAATGGCTCAGCCACTGCCTTTAGTAGATTTAGCCCTTGTTCTCTTTATGTACCCTGTGTATACTGAGGGAGGCAGTCATTTTTCATGTCACATTTGTGGGAGTTGCCAGCTGTGGATACACACACTGAATTACCCGAGTCACTATTTGTAGTGGCATCTTGCCTGTGGTCCTGTAACAGTGGCCACACCCCTTTGGGCATGGCTTCAGGTGCAGGCAGAAGCAGAAAGAGGAAAATGTAAAATGTTCTCTCTCTTTCTCTCTCTCTCCCTCTCTCTCTCTCAGTCTCTGATCGAGCAGAAGAAACACCTCGAGGGTTCTTTATTATTATCTGTTTAAGTTGTCCCCCCCCACCTATTTATCATTTGTCTTGGATCTAGTGAATTCATTATCACCTGCCTTCAACTATTTACTACCTGTCATCCTTAGAGAGTTGCCTGGTGATGAAGGAAGGGGTGGGTATCCTTGAAAGCTGGAGATGCTCCAACTCTGGTGGCTGAAGAGTGTCTCAGGGATGACTATGGAGGTTCTGTGTATCATCTTATCTCTATTTGAAGGAGCAGAGGAGCCCTATAACAAGGCAAGAATGACAGGTGCTTTAGGGCAGTCACATGATGGTCCCATACAATCACATAGTTGTCTCTCTTCCTTCTTGCAGGATGGAGCCTGAGCACCAGTCACTAACCTAGTCAGGGAAACCCAAGACCTTGGAGGGGGTCTACAGAATCCTCTGCTCACGCAAGAGATCGTTCCATACAGCTTTCCCCACTATCCCAAGCTTGAAAACCCTATCCAATCACATCTGTATTTTCCAATTGCATTACTGAGGTGTAACTGAAGTGTAACCAACCATGTGTTCTTAAGCTATATGACTCAGTGAATGCTGGCAATACAGTGGCAGACAGATGCTTCCATCACCCCAAAGGGTTCCTAGCTCCCGTTGCAGTTCCCCCAACTTCTGCTTCCTACCAAGATAGCTTGTGTCTTCTGGAACTCCGTCAAACAGAACCCCACAGTGTGTCTTCTTTTAGATTTAACATCTTTGTATATAACGTTCTCAAATTTTTCCATGCTGTGTCAGTCATATCTTTTTTTTAAATGAGTTTTATGGGTGACAGTACCATGTGGACAAGCACAATTTGTCTATCTGGTCACCGGTTAATACATATATTTTTGTTTCAAAGAATAATGCAGCTATGAATATGTATATCTGAGTCCTCGTGTGGAGGCATTTCTTCCGTGAATCCCTTAGAGGGTTTCACAGAACCGCATAGTAGTTTTTTGTTTATCTGCATTTTAATCTCTTTAATGGCAATGAAGATGTGGGAGGCATCTATCCATTCATAGATGTGCATTGGTAGTTACCAGAAGAGCCACAGGGGACAGGGAAACCAATGAGTCCCTGACTTCCTCAGCCTGGTGGCTTCACACTTCACAAACAAGAACGTCCACAGATAAAAGGAAAGAGGCTGCGCAAAGGCTCCTGTAAACCACATCTGTGCAGCCCCTCGGTTCAGGGCCCACCCTCCCTCCACAGCATGCACAAGCTCTCAGGATTGCTGGGGTATCTGCAGCTGGGGACACAGCTGCCTCAGAAGCAGGCAAGGCTTCTTTGGGGACATGGTGACTGTCCTTCACCTTTATTGGAGCTAAGACACCAAAGATACATAAAAGTGTGCTCTCCCTCATGTCCAGCCCCCAGTCCAGGAAATACAGTGTGTCTCCAAGACTACAAGCCCTCAGCATTGTGGTGGAACCTCTGCCATTTACTAGTCCCAAGCAAGTCCTATTCTTTAATACACTTGCACCATTCCTCCTCTCAACTCCGGCTGCCTCCCAGGCAACGTTGACATGCAGTAGGAACAGCACACTAACCCAGCCCTGCAGCCTATTTCTGTAAGTTGATTTATTGGAGTGTCCTGGCTCGTGAATTTACTTATTACCAGCTGTACACCTGTGGCTTTTTTCAGTTCCGTCTGGTTCAGATGAGTATCAGGCGGGACTACGTGACTCTCAAGGCTAGAATACTGCCTGGTCATTACAGAAAAGGTCTGCCATTCCTGAGAACAGGATGCAGCAGAAATGACAGCCTGAGACCTCCCAGCCTAGGCCCTGAGCACAAGCTGCTCACTCCCTTCTTGGGCAGCTACTGTGTGAGAAGCCCCTCTGGCCTTCCAGAGGGAGCAGCACAGAAAAAAGAGGCCTCATGGGTGCTTCTGCCCCGGCAAAGCCTCAGCTAAGGATACCACTGGCCTGAGTCCAGCAAGAAAACCTTCCAGCAGAGCTGCCCAGTGCAGGGAGGCTGTGGGAAATGATGAGTTGTCATTATTTATGTCCCTGTTCAGGGTGGTTTGCCATGCAGCCAGAGGTAGCCTGAACTGCATGCCTGCTTCTCAGTCTGAGTGCCATCATCGTCTAGGTTGTGCACTAGGCTCAGGGCACTTGTGGAATATCTGTGAGGCAGAGGCACACAGGATGAGTGGGACTGGGGAGAGGTAATGAAACAGTAGGAAGAAAAAGCAACGGGGACTATAGCAGTCTGGCTTTCATTACTGTAATAAAATATCCAAAGCTGGCTAACTTTGTAAAGAGAATGTATCGTGGTGATATTTTGTTTATGATCTAATAAAGTTTGCCTGAAGATCGGAGTACAAAGCTAGCCACAGCCACAGAGGCCAGGCAGTGGTGGTACACACCTTAATCCCAGCACTCACTCAGGAGACAGAGGCAGATGGATCTCTGTGAGTTCAAGGTCACCCTGGACTACATGAGAGTGAATCAGTCTAAAAGAGAAACAGAGCTCACACCTTTAATCCCAGCACTAGGGAGGCAGAGGCCAGAGTGATATGGCTGGGTGGAGAGAGGAATATAAGGTGGGAGGAGACAGGAGCTGATTGCAGTCTCAGGCAGTCTGAGGAGCAGTGCAGTCTGGAGATGCAGTCAGAGGACACAATTGCCCCTTCGGTCTGAACATTGGTAGAGGTGAGAACTCTCTAGTGGCTGGCTACTTTGCTTCTCTGGTGTTCAGCTTTAACCCCAATGTCTATCTCTGAGTTTTTTATGATCAGTGTTATAAAAGATTTATTGGCTTACAGTTTTGGGATCTGAAAGTCCAAACAGGTGCAGGCTATGCTGAGGTTAGCTGTCACCACCTGACAGACGGCAATGGTGAGGGCACATGTAGGGGAGAGTGGTCACATTGCCAAACAGGAAGCCAAGGAAGCAAGGTACTGCAGTCCTTCCAAGGGCGCACTCCAGTCACCTTGAAGACCACACCCAGGGCTTACATCTTAAAGGCTCCATGCCACCTCTTATCAGCATTAGTATATGGAGGCTCAGTGAATGAAGGGCTTAGCCTGCTTGACTAGTACCGAGGTAATGAACCAAGCAGGAGTGTCCATCCAGGCAAACCTCTATGGCAGTTTGTAACATAATGAAGCAGTCTATGGATATTGTTGGTAGAATTTTCTTCACATGTATTTGGGGGGGGGAGCAGGGAGGGTGCATGCTGTGATACATGCAATGGTCAGAGGACAATTTGCAGGAATTGTTTCTCTCCTTCCACCATAGGATTCTGGAGATCTCCCTTGGATTGTCCAGCTTGGCAGCAGATGCTTTTATCCAGTGAACACTGCTGGAACCTCCTTCTGCCCCACCCCCACCCTACCGCACCCTTTGAGACAGAGTTTCATGTAACTCTAGCTTCAAACTCACAAGGTACCTGAGGATGTCCTTAAACTTCTGAACCTTCTGCCTCTAGCTTCTGATTTACAAGATTATAGGTTGTACTGCCATTCTCTGTGCATGGGGGGGGGGCTGGGAATGGGGAGTTTTATGCATGCTAGGCAAATACTCTTCACAACTGGTCTACCTCTGAATCTTATGGTAGCAGTAGTTTCCTTGTGTGAAACTACACAACTCATGATAATGGACACTAACTTCCTGGATATGGTGTGTGTGTCTGTGTGTGTGTGTGTGTGTGTGTGTGTGTGTGTGTGTGTGTGTATGGGTTTGTGTGTGCACCTTCATATGTGTGATTGTGGGCACAATCACAAGTGAGGAGGCTAGAGCCTGATCTTGGGTGTCAGGCTTGCCTTCCATAGAATTATCATCTGGTCTTCATAGATAACTTGGTATGGTTTTATTTTTGTGAAAATGAGAATTTAATGTAATGTTGTGAGAACTTCAAACCAAAGAAATCCAATAAAATTCCAAGAGCCACAGGGCACGTAAATCACAAACACATTCCCTACTCCTGCTGATGTTTGGTCCATGTTCACAGCTCCAGATATGCTTGGAAAATCTTGTACTGATGGCCCAGTATAAGAGCTTTGGCCTGGCCGAGCACTGTGGTCTCTCTGCACAGTGACTGCAGACCATTATCCTTCTGTGACAATACACCCTTATCTTCGGACTTAGCCATCTGTTCCCATTTCTACCCCTAGTGCTGCATCTACAGTTGTCACCACTGCTTTCATGCTCTCAATATCTTGAGAGCATTTTTTCTGCTTGATTCTATAAAAATTTGTAAGGTATCTAGATGTTCAGGACATTGTTAGGGAGCCCACGATGAATGAGTCATCTGTCCTGCCCCGAGCAAATGTACATTCTAGATTTTAGATACATTTTACCATGTCTCTACTTTGGGAGACTATGGGAAAAACATGCTACAAAGCCATAAAAATTCTATTTTTTCCAGAGTAGGAGAAGCATAGGTGGGTGATAGTTGAATCTGAACATCTTCTGCAGGCCCATGTGTGTGAACTCTTGGTTCTTATCTAGTGGTTTAAATCTGGGATGCTGTGGAGCTTTGGGGATAACAGGCATAGCAGGTGGATTCAGGCTAAGAGTCAAGTGTTTAGATGATAGCTGAGCCTCGATTCTGGTCCCTTCCCTTTGACTCATGATTTTTCAAGAAGTACGAAGTAAGAGGTCATGCCACAATTGAGCTCATGCTGCCAGCCATGCCTTCCCTGCCAGGGAGGGCTGATGTGGCCCCAAATTATGAGCCCAAACAAATCCTTCCTCCTTTACATTTTCTGTCATAGTGATGGAGAAGAGGAAATACTACAGTGGGCTAGGATATGGCCTGCTGCCTTCTATGTTTTAAAAATTGCTATGATTTGGATGTGTTAACCACCCCCAACACCAAGTCACCATATTAAAGACTTGGGCACTACCAATGGTCCTACTGGAATAAGTCAGAACCTGGTGGAGATCGGGCTTTGTGGGGAGGGTACGTCATGAGAGACGTGCCCATGGAAGGGATAATGGAGCATACCCCTTCTTTCTCACTCTGATTCCTGATCTTTATGGGGACAGTGTCCTCTGTCATGTGTTCCCCCATGTTTTTGCCCCTTGTCTCACACATAAAGGATCTGAGGTCAAACAACCAGGACAACAAAGTTTTCTTTCCTCTAAGCTTTTTATTTCAGGTGTTTTGTCACACTGACAGAAAGATGGTTGGCTGACTCCAACCATTAATGTAACCATTAACTGATGGCCATATGTGAATGGTAATAGATCAGAGAGACTAGAAAGCTTGTGACCTACTTGAGTTGTATTACTAGCACAGTGGGGTGGCAAATCCTATGCTCCACACACAGTGACTAGTTTTATTTTCTGACCTGACTCAATGTGACCAAAGTTGAGCAGGGGGAAGTTCCTCTCTCAGCACCACATGGGAAAAGCATCTACAGAGTAACAAGAATGATGTCATGGTGGAGATGAAGATTGTGGTGTTAGCTGTCTGGATGAGTTCTGATGAGTTTGTTGTGACTAACCATATTTCCAATTAATTCATGTCCTTGCTTAAGTTATCACAAAAGGACTTTGTCACTTTCCCAAAGTGGCCTACCAAAACTTCCACAGGAACCGGTCACTCATGGTCAACACCTAGGCTGAAATGACACAAAAGTTAATGGAGGTCATCCCACAGAGGGCTCTCTGTTCTCCACATTTTTGTGCTTGGGCCAAAACCATTTTGCATTTCCTGTCTCACACCCACAGGGATTGGCATCTGGGAGGGTTCAGATATTTTGAATAGTGTTCGGGCAGCAGTGCTGGGATCCAGCTGGGAAAAAAAAAAACCAAAGTATCCATTTCCATTAATAAGGAGCAACAAGGTTTTAACATTAATGCACTCTGCACCCAACAAGGCGACCTGTATTGTCCTCAGCCTCCCACAAACACCCAGATCTGTATGGTCAATGTCATGGTCAGATGTGAATATAATCCACAGTTCTGTCTCCTTGGAGGTTCAAATTTGAGTAACTCATGCCAATAGCCTTAAGCATCTTAGATGCCTGTTATATGGAGCAAGTTGTATTTTGCACATCACATTAAAAAAGGCTGTAAGTGTGCACAGATGGTGAGAATAAAAGACAATTCCAGATGACGATAAATGCTTTCTCAAGTCCTCCAACAGCTTCCTGGGTCACCCTTACCTCTGGTATGGGGGGGCACAGAGAGAGGGGCAGGGGAGCTAAAATAAAAACCTCTGGAGTAATTTCATAGAAAAATACACCAGCTACAACTTGCTATATTTAAGAGAATTGACTTTAGTTCTACAGAAGAATGCCACTTATATGGCCAAGTGTTTAGCTGGCTCAAGATGGATTGATGAATAGGGCTCTGACTAAATAGCACTGATGTATCTGAGTGAGACCAACCATTCAAACAAAAGCTTTGTTGCAAATATTTCTTTTGTGTATAGACTTCTGCTTTGTCATCAAAATTCCCAATGAGGGAAAAAAATGCCAGAATCCCACAATAGAAGGCATTAGTCATCCATCCCTTGTCACTACATGTCCAACTATTATGGCCACCTAGGCAAACCCTTCTGATTCCCTGCCTACTCTAAGACATGATGCATGCAAATAATTGGGAGACTGAACTTTAGTTATGGAAGCTCTGCGGACTGCATGGACAGAGAAACTCCCTGCCTGGGGAAATGGTGCATCCGAAGAGTGTTCACTGATGTGAACAGCCTCGTGTCCAATAAGAGGACTTTAGTCTTTAGAACAATGAAAATATTAACACACTTCTAGGACAACCATGTTGAGCATTGAAGCATAACGTTACGATCCTTGTATTCATTCCAGGAGCTCACCCGGGCTTGGTTGCTTGTTGAATTCAACACTAAGATGGAGGGGTTTAGATGAAGCAAAACAGAGGGGGGGGGCTAGAAGAGCTCCAAGAAATAACAGCCCTCACAGTGACTCCCAGGTCCTCACTAACTGGATCCACTTCCTTGGTCCTCTTCTATACCCACCCTTCCTCTTCAGCCAACCACATACCCACAGGCAGGTACATAGGAAGCCACTGTCACCACCCTGTGAAGTCTGTCTTGCTTTCTTTCTATGAACATAGAACTTAGCTTTGGTGGAGAGGAGAGAAGAAGGGACGATGAAAAGAACATTGTTTAGGCCCAGTCAGAGGCTTGAACTCTCTGGGACAGAAAGAACTCAAAGTCGGTCCCAAGGGAGTCAAGAAGCAAAACTGTCTCGGGAAGTAGAGTGTGGCATATGGATGGCAAATGAGCTGACTTATCTCTTTTCTCCATGACCAGCTCAGATGACATGGAGCTGGAGTCCGGGGATACACAGAGAAGACGATGAATCAATATTTTCAGCCACGCCCAAACATAGTGAGACTTAAACTGAAGAGTGACAAAAGCAGGCAGGGTTGCAAAAGACGACCCTTCCCCCCAAAGAAATGATTGTGAAGAAAATTAAATATGTAAAGAAAAATAACATAAGACCAAAGCAGAAGCTTGAAGGGATGGACAATGTGGGACAAAGCCTATGAATCAGTAAGTGATCATCAGATAACTGGATGCATGTCACCGGACTCTCAGTGACAATGTGAACTGAAACTGGGCAGAGCTTGGTGAGGACAGAGGCAGACTACAGCACACAGTGAAATTTCATTTCACACACACGCACCAAACAAAAATCAATATAGCGGTGAGGCAGGCACGCCCGAGGAAAACTTAGCAGTCTGTGACTGGGTCTGGCCTGAGCTACACATACATCCCTTCTTAACAATGCACTCAGCCACCGGGGCTCCCATCTGCTGCCAGCTGCATGCATGTCTCACTCCAAAGAAAGGAGGTGCTACTCCTCCCTCAGAACCCTTAGCAACTCCCCTTTTCGTGATCACTTTCCTTTCAAATGCAACCGGAAGCAGGGGCCAAAAACAACTGCAAAGCTGGACACCATAGGACAAGCAGTTGTTTCCAGACCCAGGACAATGGCCAGCAGCAGATGAGAAACGCTAAGAGAGGGGTGCTCTGTGGTCACTCTGATTGTCTCTTTGGAGGCATTTTCTGGGGTGGAGGTGTGGAGCGGGGAGATCCTTACAGAGGATGGGTCACCCCACTAACAGGAGGATAAGTACTTAGAGGAGGGAGCTTCACAGGGAAAAGGCTGAGATGACTCTGACCTGGGACAGGTCCTATCGAGTCTCACGGAATATGAAGTGTGCGTGGAAAGGGAGCAAGACGCAAGCTGGAGAACACTGAGCTCCGACAGGCTGAGAAGTACAGGCCCGGTGAGCAGGAGGAGAGATCACTGAACATGGGACACTAAGAGTCGCCCCAGAGAATTCCCACCAAGCAGAAGACTAAACTCACCAGAGTTACCACAGAGTGGTCCTGTCAGGTGCCAGACTAAACTGACCTCCAGCACAGTGGCTACCCTAGACTGCACTAGTGATGCTTAAAACAACAACGAATGCTTTTCTGTTGAAGATTCTCCTGTCCAATTGGTTTGCAATTAACTTCACTGCTTGGCAAAATAGAGCACAAAAGAAGATAATAAAATCCAGACACTCGTCACTACAGATGGACAAGTGCTGAGATACTTTGTTGAGAAATGTTGAGGGAAATCATTCAGATTTTCAAAAAGCAATTCCAGACCAGTAAAAAGAAATTAAGGCATCAGAAAGAACATGTAAGCAGATATGCTATGTCTTTCACAAGTTTTCCCTAAAGAAAGTTTTCAGTTTGACGTGAAATAATAGTACTGATGAATTTAGTTTTAAAGTTAAAAAAAATTATAACTGCCCATACAGTGGGGAGGGAGTTAAACTGTAGCACTGAAAGATTCTCGCACTCTTTCTGATTTCTAGAGTTAACACTACCCAGAAAAACCCCAGAGGTTTCTTCCTAGATATTGCTAAGCTGACTCTAAAGTGATAAGGCACTGTGGGCACTCCAGATGACCAACACGATTCTGCAAAAGATGAAAGGTGGATAAAGTGCCCCACCCGAGTCTAGGATGTATCTCAACACTGTAGCAAGCAAGCTGTGTTGCTGATGTCTGAATAGGCACGAGATCAGTGGGACAAAACCAGCATCTGGAATAAGGCAACAGAGGTGTGGAGACAATTGGACAGGGGAGAGAGAAGTGGCATTGTTTTCCTTTAATAAATGATTCCACAGCAATTAATTGATTCTTGGTAGTATGTGTGTGCATGAATGTGCGGGCATATGTGTGTGTGAGTGTGTGGATTCTTCAGTTACCCTAAAGCAGATTATAGTCATAAGTAAAGCAATCAAAACATTAGCGGGCTGGAAAGACTGTTCAGTGGTTGGCATCCCATATTTTTCTTGTGCCCAACATCGACATCCAGCCACCCACAAGTATAAGTAACTGCAGCTCCAAGGGATCCGATGCCCTCCTCTGACCTCTGTGGGAACCCGTGCGCGCACACACACACACGCACACACACACGTGTATGGCTACACACAGAGAGAGACACATACATTAAAATACATCTTTAAAAATATTAGATAAAGTGTGAAAATTTTCTCAGGACTTTCGAACACAAGGTAGACTTCTTGGATAGCAGGCAAAAGTCATTAGCCACAAAGGAAAAGTGGATGGCATATTGGAGTCTATGAAACTAAGACAGCTCAATTGTTCAGAAAACTTAAGATGATGAAAGACTCCGAGCAAAGGCATTGACGTGGCATGGAGAGAATGCAAGCAGGGCAGGTGTGAAGAACCTGTGGATTGGAGGGCAGAGAGAGCGGAGGCCCAGGAAGATGTGCTAGGGATCTGCATCCAAAACAGTCAGCTGGCCCACCCTGTGACGTCACATGACATCCTGGCATTGGGAACAGCTGAAAGAATACCCTGACCCTGTATGCACCGATCAGGTCTAAGCAAACACCTCACTTGATATCTGATGAAGCCTTCCAGGACAGGTCAACCTAGCCCAGGGCCATTGCCTCCCCCTCCTCTTTTCACTAAATGCACACAATTCATGTTCTCTACCCATTCTCACTGCTAGGGAACAATCTGGCAAGGATCCCCAGGGGCAAAATCTGTTCTACAATCAAGGAGTATCAAAGCTTTGAACGGATTGTCACCAGGAGAGATATCAGACTTAACAGGAAAGCTCACCTAGAACAGCTGAGATAATAAGCAGAGATGTGATTCAGATAAATGAAGTTTATAACCTCAGGGAAATAGAGATTCAAGCAAGCACTAATCCACCATATTAGAAAAAAAACAAAACCCCACAGAATAGGGAATTCTGTAAAGGAGAGTAAGCTGAGGAATTCAAATTGCTGTTCAAGAGGTGAAGAAGTAGAAAGCAGGTCTGGAACCATGTAAAGTCCAAACTTGAGTCTAAACCGGAACTCCAGATCAGGGCGTCCATCTCTCAGTTCTCATCAGAGAAGTTTCTCTTTGCCAGTGATGGTGATTAACATGTAGACCCACAACTGGTCAGCACACAGAGAAGAAGAAACGTCACAGGGCTCAACTGTATTGAGCATTCTTCCACCAACCTGGTTCCAGAGCCGTGTCAACCCCAAATAACACAGAGACTCTATTAGTTACAATGCTGTCGGCCTATGTCCAGGGCTTCTCATTGGCTGGTTCTGTCTTAAGTATTAACCCGAAACACTAATTTTATATTTCTATAAGGTCTTATCTTACAGAGGATGCAGCCTCATGCGTCCTCTCTTCCTGGGATCACATGGTGACTCTCTACTCTTTACTACATTTCCCAGAATCCTCCTCGACTCCTAGTCCCACCTATCATGCTTCCCTATTGGCCAACAGTGCTTTATTTATCAACCAATAAGACAAACATATACACAGAAGGACTTCCCCTAAATGCGAAGTCTATATTACATCCTTCTCAAGGCTCAGGGACCTTCCACAGAAGGAAAGACTGCAAGAGCCAGAGGTGGTGGATGACTTCAAGGGAACAACATTTTCTTCGCACAACATGGAACACAGCACATATGAATTCACAATAGTTATGACAGTGCACATGAGGCCAGCGTGAGCTTGAGGCAGACAAAAATCCCAGCATGAACCACGGGAGGTGGGCATGAAGCCCACTAGGAGCTGAAGAGATACTGGTGTCTCATAGCTGCTAGAAAACGGAAAGCTCGTTTTCTCTAATGGTGTGACTCCTGGTTTATTGACCACACTGGAGGCTAGGCCTCGTGTTAACTGATAAGACTCTATGTGTTTAAAAGAGAGGGATAGAGAGAGCCAAATGGAGGTTGAGAAAGAAAAACAGAATGTGAATTTGGGTGGGCAGCTGAAGAATATGAAGGAGTCAGAAGAGGGGATGAGTATTACCAAAATACACTGTATAGAATTCTCAAAATAGTAATAAAAGGTTAAAAAATAAGTAGAAAGCAAGCACGAAGGACAGCCCCACAGTTATACTCTGAATTTCCCCAGACAGGAAGCCAGGAGGCAGAGATAGGCAATTACTCTACAAAGACTAACACTTGAGCTGCTGAGTCCAGTATGAATGTGTCTACCTCTTGTTTCTTCTCCCCACAGGACAAGAAAATCTGTAAGTTTAGTTACAGAATGTAGAGACTCATGCACTGAGACAAATCTCACCACACAGGAGTTGCTGAGATCAGATCACTTAATCCTGTGCCAAGAAGACATGTTGGTAAAGCTCGGTGCTGATAAGTCATACTCTAAGTCTCACTAGAAAGCATTTAATTGGGGGATTGCCTACTGTTTCAGAGAGTTGACCCTAAAGCAAAGAGAGAGAGAGAGAGAGAGAGAGAGAGAGAGAGAGAGAGAGAGAGCATCTGGTGTGGGCTTTTGAGACCTCAAAGCCCACCCCCAGTGACACACTTTCTACAACGAGGCCACACCTCCTAACTTTATAATCCTTTCAAATAGTGCCACTGCCACTCTCTGGTAACTCAACACGCAAATATATGAGCCTATTGGGGCCGTTCTCATTCCACTCCCTGGCTCCTTCCATAACGAAGGGGACTGGTTTCAATTCACAGGGCAGGGTTTTCAGGAGGGGACTTGACGAGAGGTGATGCTGAGAGTTACACACTGGGTTTACACAATAAACACAGGTAATAAGTCTGAAAACCCACGCTAGATCAGACAGCATGATATAAATATTAGTTATTGCTACTCTGGCACATGCCAAGCAGATATGCCAGCCACCTGATTGGCTAAACGAAAAGTCATCTGAGTTCACACGCAGGTTTCACGTGACTATGGTGGAGACAGAAAAACAGTCAAGGGAGGGAAAAAGGCAGAAGGGGGGGCAGAGGACGTAGGAATCTTCAGTGTGCCCTGTCGCAGTATAAGGCGCTAGAAAGCGTATTCTCTAATTGACTTTCTATGGCGAATATGGAAATTAGACATGCCTGTCCACCAAGGAAGGACCTGAGGCCCTGAGCCCCGCAGTAGGAGGATGCATAAAATTAATCAGGTCTTCTGTTCCAAGCCTGTTCCCCCACTGTGGCATTCAGAATCATGCTTTTAAACAATTTAGTCTGGACTTTAAATTCCTTTTGAACCTCGTCTGAATTGCACTAACTCTTTTTGACACCTTCCTGAAGCCTAAAAAGGACATTATGCCAGGAAATGAGAGTGGAGATGGGGAGATTAATAATTTACTACCAGGCATGTGTCACCATCCAAAGCAGGAGTCACTCCATTCCAATCTCTGTGAAAAGTCCTGGGAGGTTCTCCGCCCTCAGGCAGCCGCGGTCCTCGGAAAGGTCAAGCCGAGATTGCTCTCCTAGGAGGAAAATGTCAGGCTGCTTCTATCTCTGCAGCACATCGTTCTTGCCAAGCTCACTCAACACCAAGCTGGCTGGGGAGCCGATGCACACCTCTGGAGCAGTCTCAAATGTCTCTAAAAGCTCGAGCAGCACCCTGGCTGGAGCTCGATTTATTCTTGAAGACTCATTTGACCTTGAGGGGTATGAAGTTCACCAAAAAGTTCTGGGAAATTGGAGAAAATTAAGAGCCCAAATCGCAGAGAGTAACTGAATAGGAACCCCAGGTCCTCTGGTGAAAAAAAAAGAGACCTCACAGTGCAGCGTTGGTGCAGTTACAATCTTCTCCATTGGCTTCCCAGATCAGCAGCACCGTCCCTGTCCTTTGTCACCCGTTTCTGCTCCATCTGACTTTGGTACAGTATGATTTGTCCCAGGTGTCCTCTGAGCTCACACCTGTGCTTTACATTGCCCATACTCTGCAAAGCCACTCGCAATATGTTGACCTATTTTTTAACTTTGAGTTAGATGTGGCCCTTCCTTAGGCATTAAATGTTAGTAATAGATTTATTTAGCCAATCGCTCTAATAATTTAAAGACTGAAACTTTAAAATCCCCCCAGAATTAATTCCATGATGAGCTAATTAAATTCTCTTAAAATTTTAAGCTATTATCACTTTTTATAAAGTCTTTAGAAGATTGTAAATACAGTCAAAAATGACAAAGTATAAATTTTTTAATTAATTTAGTTCTTTGACAGTTTCATTCATGTCATGTACACAATGCAATCGGGCAGGACCACGCATCAGTGGAGAACATGGGCTGCGGCCTTTGCCAATGTCTGCCACTGTACCCGTCTTGCTCTCAACAGACAGGGTATGTTCCTCAGCCATGGCATTTCTCCCTGCCCCCTCCTTTTATAACGTATCTCATTAAGTCACTCTTACGTCCATAGGACAACTCATTCCCAGTGTCTGTCCGAAGGAGTCTGTTCAACATCAAGACTCATGGCAGAGGTTATGTTCTGGCTTCCCTTCTCCTCAAAGTTTACTGATTCGAACACTGACATTTTTAAGCTTGTGATTTGAGTGCTGCTACTGCAGCAGCTGCTGTTTTGTTTTTTTGAGACAAGGTCTTCCTTTGTAGCTCAGACTAGCCTCAAATCCCCTCTGTAGTTCCAGGCTGACCTGGAACTCACAGTAAGTTTATCGAACCTTCCCTAATAAAAGGGAGGCCAACTAGCTGCGTTCTAATAGGTGACTGTATTAATAAAGACATCACTTTGCTGATTGTGGAGACTAGAAGTAGAAGCAGTTGAAGGATGCTACAAAGAAACTGGGTTCAAGTCAATGTATGCGAAGAGTCATTAAAAATTCAGATGAGCTGTAACTGACATTCATGACCTCTCTCTATACTTCAAAGGGAGCTTCCCCAAGCCCTGTGAGTCACTGGACTAGATTAGTTATGCCCAGAGTTCCGGAGGAGCCTTGCATCCAGAAGCCTGAAGAATTGCAGAAGAAGTAGACAATATCTATCAATATGCAGATGCTCAAGATTAAAAACTAAGATTAAGCATTTATTACTTTATTTAAAATAACAGCACCTCTTGGAGATATGGATGGCTTCATGGAAGACATCTAGATTCCCCCCTCTCCTGCTTGCCATTTGTTTCCATGCATTGCTTTAGTTAAAGTGTATGAAAATAATGGAGTCTTGGGAGGCGGACCACGTGGGTGGAGCGTGGGCAGGCATCTTTGAAACTTATTTTCACATAATTATGGATACTGCACGAAAGCTTGAGATGTTTTATTAGTTCTTTGAGAATTTCATACGTAAGTACAATGTATTTTGACCATATTCACCCTTCACTCTTCTATTACCTCCCCTTAGACCAGCTCTAGCTTTTCACCTCTTCCAAGTTCATGTGTCTTTCCTTCCTTCCTTCCTTCCTTCCTCCCCTCCCTCCCTCCCTCACTCCCTCCCTCCTTCCTTCCTTTCCTCTCTTTCTTTATTAATGAGTCACCGAGTCCAGTTTGTGCTACCTCCATACTCATGGTGTTAGGTCATCTGCTGGAGCATGGTCGACCTACTAGGAGATACACTCCTAAGCGAAGCTAACTCCCCCTCCCACAGAAGCCATCGACAGTCCCAGTACGTGGCTCCACAGGAAGGGGTGGAGGTGCATGCGTTCCTCCCTGCTTGAAGCTTGGGGTGTCGACTGGATGATTTGTT
Organism: Mesocricetus auratus; assembly: GCF_017639785.1. NCBI lineage: Eukaryota > Metazoa > Chordata > Mammalia > Rodentia > Cricetidae > Mesocricetus > Mesocricetus auratus. Next base: position 35,652,175 of record NW_024429202.1, on the reverse strand, counting down.
CACAGCTGTTGGTCCTCAGTGCAGTGGCTCCACCATGTCCAGCAAGCACAATTTACTTACAATGACTCTTACAATCTTTCCACTTCCAGCCTGCAATGATCCCTGAGCTTCGTGTGGGATCATGATATAGATGTCCCCTCTTATGGCTGAACACTGCATAGACAACTGTCCTCTTCACTTTAATCTGCTATAAGTTTCTATGTTAGTCATAAACCACTGGCCAAAACACAAAAAGAAAAAAATAATAAATCTCCGATGAAGCCTGAGAGCTGCCCTAATCTGAGTATAGATATGTTAATCAGAGTTACTTTGGTACTACATTCATGTAGTAAAATAATACTGGTAGGTTCACCCTTGGGGTCTGTGAGCTTACAACTTAATCACAATAAGAAACCTTAAATTCGCCGGGCGGTGATGACGCATGCCTTTAATCCCAGCACTCGGGAGGCAGAGGCAGGTGGATCTCTGTGAGTTCGAGACCAACCTGGTCTACAAGAGCTAGTTCCAAAGTCACAGAGAAACCCTGTCTCGAAAAAAATAAAAAAGCAAAAAACAAACAAACAAAAAACCCAAAAGGAGCCTTAAATTCATGTCACATTAAAATCTATTTGTCTGTCTTACATCTTAACTAGACCCATTAATTACTCTTGATTTGGATACAATGTGCTTAATATTACTATGAAAATAATTAGGAGCTGGAAAAAATGATCAGATGGTAAGAGCACTTGCTGAAAAAGCATGAGACATTAAGTTGGGACCCAGCACTCACATAAAAATCAAGTATGAACATGCATGCCTGTAACCGTAGCACCACAGGGGAGGGGCCTGCAGAGACAGGGGGATTATTAGAGCTGTCTGGAGACCAACATGGCTCCAGGCTCAGTTAGAGGCCCTATCTTAAAAGAATAAGACAAAGGGTGACAGAGCAAATCACCCAATGTTGTCCTTTGACCTCTGCACAGGTTCCCAAGTGCATACACCTGCACACACACATGCCCATACACAACACACATTCACTAAACACACACACACACACACACACAAGCATTCACACACATCCACTCAACTCACACACCACACACACACATATGCAGTCACACACACACTCACATGTGCATACTCTCACACACACATGCATGCACTCACACACATACATGCACTCACACACACATACATGCACTCACACACATGTACATGCACTCACACACACATGCACGTACTCACACACACATGCATGCACTCACATACACATACATGCACTCACACACATGCAAGCACTCACACACACACATGCATACAGTCACTTACACACATGTATATGCAGTCATACACACACACAATGAAAAATCATTTTAAAGGTTAACCAGTTAGGCTTTATGGATCTCAGGTGTGTGAGGATCCCATCAGGACTCTGTGGACCCCCTTTGAGGGCTGGCCATTCACTGAGTATCTTTCTCGGCTTTAAGGTCTTCGATTCTGTGAAAGAGCCACTGTCATGCTTAAGTTTTTTACTCTGTGTGGGAGACAGGTAACCTCAGGAACTCTGCAATGAGGAGCTTAAGGGAAAGCAGGGTCAGGAACGAAACAGGGATGGAATGAAGGTTTGCTCAAAGCTTGTTCTCAGGAGTTCCAGGATGGAAAATGTAGTCAGCCGTCCTTGGGAGCCGGTCGTCACTTTGGAGGAGACCAGGCCTCTCTTTCAGTCTCTTCCGTAGGCCACTTGTTTCCTAGACTTAGCTTTGTAGTGGTGCTGGCTTCCCATCCCACCATGGCTATGGATAAACAAGGCCTTGATTTCTCCATACACAGATCCCAGTCACATTCCAGGTGAGCATCAGAAGTCATGCGTTTTTTTCCCTGATTGCAGATTCCACATCCCCCAGACAGGATCAGCTAGCTCACCCAGACTCACCACCAGGGCAGCAGCATCTTTTGTCCCAGTAGATATGGACAGGGAAGCTGGCCTGCCAGTGCAAATACCGGTGCCAGATGTGTCCCCTCCTGCTGTGCCTTGGTGCTCAGCTCACTTTCTCTTTTTCTTCAGGCAGGGCCCCAAGGGTTTGTGTCTTTCTAGCTCAACATAATCTAGACACACTTCCTCCAGTAAGGCCACACATCCTAATTTTTCTAGTCCTTTCAAAAGAGTTCTACTCCTGGTGACTAAGCATTCAAATACAGGGGTAGGGGTGAGGGGAGGGGGGCATTCTTATTCAACCACCACACACCCCATTGTCACAGGACGAATTCTTCCTGATATACCATGCACTCTCCTCAGTTCTTCCTTCCTTCCTTCCTTCCTTCCTTCCTTCCTTCCTCCCTCCCTCCCTTCCTTCCTTCCTTTCCCTTCTTTCCCTCCCTCCCTCCCTCCCTCCCTTCCTTTCTCCCTCCCTCTCTTCCTTCCTCCCTCCCATCCTTTCTTTTCATTGTCTATATGTTAAGAACCTTCTCTTTGTACTGTAAAGTTCTTTGGGTTTTGAAGAGTCTGTCTCTACCACTACAGTACCACACAACATAGTTTCATGGCCCTAAAGTGATCCTCTGTGCTTCTCTTCTTCCTTCACAAGCTCCTCAAGAACATGACTTTATTCTCCTTTGCCAAACTCACGTAAGCCTAATTAATATAGTATTATGCATAACCTTTTATATTGTCTTCTTTCCTTACCGATATGCATGTAATATTCATTCATGTTCTTGTTCAGATTGATGATATTTCCCTCTTTGATTGTAGAATATTGTTCCATTGTATGGATGTACCACCGAGTGCTTATTCATGCCATGTTAAAGAACATCCCGTTTGCTTCCATGTTTGCACCATTATGAATAAAGCTACTGCAAGCTTTAGTATGTGAGTTTTTGTGTGGGCATAAACTTTCAGGTTAGTTGGGTAAATCCTCCCAATGGTAAGAGTTTATTTAACGTTGTAGAAACCATGTCTGTCTTCCGAAATGACTTTGCATTCCCAGAAACAGTGAAAGACATCTGTTCCACGCCCTTTTCAGAAGTTGCTATTTCTTGTTTTTGGATTGCAGCCACTCTTGCAGGTATCTGTTCACATCTCAGTGATGTTTGTGTGGCCAAGTTAGAGCAAGGGACAATGTATCACTAACTCTGGATTTTACATTGCTTTCCATGTGTGATTTGAGCACGACTAAAGGCTTAGTGGGAATAAGCTGGCCTGGTCCCTTAATGCTATAACCTGTGAGATTTGGTGGCACGTGAGCAGAAGCATCAGTTTGCATACAAGTTTAGAAGGCAACCTGAATGTATGCCAGGAAAGAAATACAGTGACCAAAAACTAGAACAGAACACAGGATCCACTTTGACCAGACAAAGAAAAAAATACTCCTTATGATAATGGCAGTTATGAAAAATAAAGGTGAAAAACTCTATGCCTGCTGGGAATCTCTCAGAAGGTCAAGTAGGATTCCCAATGGCACAGCACTGCTTGCTGTAAATAAATAGCCAAAGGTAGCCCATCCACTCTCCATTCCTCTAAAACATCTCTGAGTTTGGATGCTCCCGGCAGTCTGGAGCAGGCTAAAAGGGTCCTGATGCTGAGTGGGTGGTCAGGCAATGCAAATGGTGTGGCATGACAGAGTGGGACTGGGAAGGCACAGAACTGCCTCAAGCAAATCCTAGGTCCCCAGTGGTGCTTAGTAATGGTCCTCTACCCCATCGTGGCCCCGGGTTGGCTAGTCTTCCATGGGTCCAAGAGTGATTATATATAGCTCCTTTGTCATAGGCTTTACAAACCCATTCATTTCCAAGGTGACTTGGGCCAGGACCAGGCTGGAACACATGGAACGCTGCAGGAAGGTGACTGGCTCAGTGCCAATCCAGGCTTCTGTGTGCACAGTTCAAGTGTCACAGATGCAGCTGTGCCTGATGAGTTCTCAAGAAGTCCCACTGGGGGGACGTGCCCTTCTATTTCAGGCACATACGCTGTTCCTGTTTTCCAGCTGTGGCAGTCTTGGCTCCCCCACCCCACCCCTCCCTCTTACATTCCAAGCGCAGATCTATTTGGACAATTATGCTTCATCTGGACGGAATGGGGCACAGCAGAAAATGAAGACACAGGAGCTGAATGCAACAGGACACCCCCACCCGTTCACTCACCCGCCCCTCCCTCCCACTCTCTTCCTTCCTCTTTCCTATACCTCGTGTTGTTCATAATGTCTTTAATGACCTGCACAGTCACATTCCCCAGCTTGACTTAACATCACAGACCTTCACTTGACCCAAACGGACCGCTATTCTCCAAGACCCAGCATCTATTCATTTTTTAAAGCCAATAGTAAGTTCTCTGTTCCAAAATAATGAATTTTAGCTTTTAAATTTTACCTGAAATGATGTAGATGAATCTCAAAATATCTCGTTAGAGCAGACTCCTTGAAAAACTATAGAGAAGAGATTTCAAGACTCACAGTGGATACCTGAAAATAGATACCCAAACCTTATGCATACAATGTCTTTTTACTATACATATCTATCATAGGGTTAAATGATAAATTAGGCACCATAAGATATTTTTTTAATTTATTAATTTTTATGTGTATGGTATTTTGCCTGTCTGCATACAAGTGCACATATGTACCTTCGGCCCACAGAAGTCAGAAGGTGTCAGATCTCTTGGAACTGGAGCTATAGATGGCTTTTAGCTATCACTATGTGTTAGGAAACAAACCTAGATCTTCTCTAAGAGCAAAAATGCACTTTACTGATGAGCCATCTCTCCAGCCCCCAGACATGCTAAGACATTAACAGTAATAGCTAATTATCAACCAGAATAGTCACAACCACCACCCTTTGGTATCACAGTTAGAGACTGAGTCCTGGGACATGATTGATCTGATAATAAAGACACTTGGTGGGTGACTGCTGGGTACCTTATATAGTATGAGCACACTGCACAGAGGGGCAGTTCATTTCCCAGGAGGGATGGACCTCAGTTTCTTCCTCAAACCACTCCGAATACTGTTTAGCTCAAAATTAATGAATTGTTTATTTCTGATCATTCTCATAAATTCTTTTGTATGGTAGTAGGTCATGGGAAACAGAGACAGAGCTAAGCCATGGAAAACATGATACCTCTGTATATGAAAATCTGGTGTGACAAAGTCCTTTGTATGATCCTGCTTTGCACAAAGATCTGCAACAAGCAAAGTTAAGCTGTGGTACCACGTCTGAGAGCAGTTGAACAAAAGGAATGTCCTAGATATAGGAAATGTATACATTTCCTAACATGATCAGGCTTGTGGTTATGTGTGTGGTTGAGACAGGCAAGGACAGAAATTCATTTAGCAAACTGGGACTCCATTGAGCTTGGTTATACTCATACTTAATAATGTGCTTGGGGACCTAGGACCCCCACCTGCAGGCACTATACACGCACACCCTTCTAACAATGCACCTACCAACCCGAGACCACCTCCTGCAGGTCCAATGTACATACATCCTTCTCCTAACAATGTACTTAGAAACCTAAGACCTCTAGGTAATCTATTGAGCCTTGGGTAGTAGATCAGTATACAAATGGACTTTGGGCTCCCATCCAACAATGAGAGATGTACTCTCACCCTGGACTCTTGGGGGAGGGTCTAGGCCCTGCCCTGGATGAAATGTCAGACTATGGACACCCCCATGGAGGGCTTCACCCTCCCTGAGGAAATGAGGGGATATTGGAGGGGGTTGGTAGGAAGGTGCGGGAGGAGGGGAGGGAAAGGAAGAGGGACTTGGAATTGACATGTGAAACAACCTTGTTTCTAATTTAAATTTAAATTTAAAAATAAAAAGAAACCTAGGATCTCTATTTGCAGGTATTACTTATTACAAACTCCTTTTCTAACAATGCACCTACCAACCCGGGACCTCCTCCTGCAGGTGCAATGAACATACATCCCTCTCCTAACAGTGTACCTAGGACCTCTATCTGCAGGTACTATATACACACACCTTTCCTAACAATGCACCCAGCAACCTAGGACCTCTATCTGCAGATACTATGCATACACACCCTTCTCCTAACAATGCACCTAGGACTGCCATCTGCAAGTACAATGCACACACATCCTACTAGCAATCACCTAGGACCCCAATCTGCTAGTACTATGTACATGTTCCTCTTCTAAAATTGCACCTAGAAACCTAGGACTCCCACCTATTTCAGGCTGCACACATGACCCATTCCAAACAATAGAACAAGTTTCTTGTCCCTTAAAAACTAATATAAGTAGTTTCTCAGTTATATCCATGTACAAGAATGGGGCCATTCTGGTCTAGATTAGCTTGGGGTACATGCACAGTAAGGCAAACTATGTCTACTGTATCTATTTACCATGCATAACTGTTTAATATGCATAATAGTTATGACTTTGTATAACTGGACATGAATACGACTAAAATAAGATGCATTATGGGAAAGAGCACGTACAGCAAGCAAAGGGTTATATAACTCAGCTCTATTAACAAAAATAGAGAACCAAACTAGCAACAATCACCTCTTTGCTTCAGACCCCACGAAGGAAACACCATGCAATAATCTGGGGCCCTTGGGAATACTCTTGCTCTTGTGACTGGCTGTCACTCTTGACAGTATTTATCTGATCTATACTATGACTTTGTCTTAGCCTAATATTTCGTTGCTACTTTATAATCTGTGTGATCTTAATTCAAATCCTTAAGGAGTAAAAAAAAATCCGGATACCCCTGTTACAGACAATAACCACCAGTAGCATTAATTTGTAAAATGTTGACAACTGTACATTTACTATTTGTACTTTATGTCAATTTTATCTTAAAAAATCATAGGAAAAATGTATCCTAAAATCAGTGACTTATGCTGAGAACAGTGGGCACAAAATATTAGATAGGATTCCTCTAGAGTAGGTCCTTCACTTAACAGAAACCCAGAGTGGTCATGTGGCTTGCCAGCAACCACAGTCAAGAAGGACTGCACTCTGGTCATAGGTCATGTTCCTATTTATCTATACCTTGGAATAGTTTTCCCTCATTTTCGTTTTTAAGAATTGTATAAGGTGTGTGTGCACATAGTCTGGGAGGCTACCTTAAAAGCCCTTCCCCGATAATGAGATTGCTGACTACCTTATATGGCATCCTAGAGCCTTCATCCAGTAGGTGATAGAAGCAGAAGCAGACACCCACAGCTAAACACTGAGCTGAACTCTGGAATCCAGTTGCAGACAGAGACGAGTCATGAGCAAAGTGGTCAAGACCAGGCTGGAGAGACCCACAGAAATAGCTGACCTGAACAAGGGGGAGCTCATGGAACCTAGACTGATAGCTGGGAAACCAGCATAGGACTGTTCCAGACCTCCTGAATGAGGATGTCAGTTTGGAGTTCTGGTTAATCTATGGGGCCTCTGGTAGTTGATTAGTACTTATCCTAGTACACGAATGGACTTTGAGAGCCCAATCCACATAGAAAGATATTCTCTCAGCCTAGACACACGAGGGAGGGCTTAGGCCCTGCTCCAAATGATGTGTCAGACTTTGAAGATTCCCTCCATGGAAGGCCTCACCCTCCCTGGGGAGCAAAAAGGGGATGGGATAGGGGGTAAGTTGGGGACAGGGGAAAAGGGGAGGGAGAGGGAACTGGGATTGACATGTAAAAGAAGTTTCTTTCTAATTTTAATTTTTTTTTTTTTTTTGGTTTTTACGAGACAGGGTTTCTCTGTATTGTTTTGGAGGCTGTTGGCCCAGCCCGGCCTCGAACTCACAGAGATCCGCCTGCCTCTGCCTCCCGAGTGCTGGGATTAAAGGTGTGCGCCACCACCACCCGGCTTCTAATTTAAATTTTAAAAAGGAAAAAAAAAAAGGTACCCAAAGAGTCCAGAAGGTGTCAAATGCCCTGGAATTGGAGTTAAGGGTGGTTGTGAGTTGCCAAGTATAGGTGCTGGGAACCAAACTCAAGATATTACCACATCTGGAGCCCACCTGCTCCATGACATCTAGGTGAGAATAGGTCAGTCCTCCAATTCTACAATCTTGGATGTCAACATCCACCCTCAAGACTTCTGAAAGAGAACTGGGGATAGCATCAGGACTTGTCTCTTCTCTATAGATTACCAAATATACTCTCCCTTAACCAAGCCAAAACCATGACTTCCTTTGTACTGAGTCACAGGAGAGACATTTGTTATGCATGTTGGTATAACTTTCCTTTAATAGAGACCTTACAAAGCTTGTAAATCTATGAGAGGGGGGTTACTTTCCCAGCCTGCCTTGCTGCTGGATCCTGGGATGCATTTGCATGGGGCCTGAGTCAGAGGATGAAAAGATGGTGGTGCCAGCATCCAGGTTTGGGGAGCAATGCTGACAGGGCCCTCAGACAATGTCCTGTGGTCACTTCAGAAGAGCTAGTGGTACAAATGGCGGAATCTGTGTCAAAGGTGACTATGATGTAGGCTTCACCGGGCCTGTTCTGGGGGTGGCCTAAGCATGACCCTTTACAACAGATGTTCTTTGAACTAGGATGGAGTTATGCCCTATCAAACTGACCCACTCAAAGTATCCTTCAAAACGGCATCTACTAACAATACAGAGCCTCCTGGCTCAAAACACATAGTAGAGCTAGTTATATAGGCTTGTGGCTGAGGGTGACTGGTGCTGAGGTGGCCACTGCCACTCCACATTGTGAGCGAGGATCAAAGTTTCACTAGTACTGGAAGCGATCAAAATGTGATATTTCAAGTATGACTTTTAGCAAATCGATGAATTGCTAAACTTCCATGGTAAAACTGAAAGGCACATTTAGAATCCCATGCGTGCAGGACTGTCAGGGTGCAGGCACCAACCCAGTTCCCGGTTCCGAGAGAACCTCTCAGCCCACTGGCATCCACTTGCTTCTCCATTTCTGTTCCTTACAACTTGGAGCCTGGAGGACACTGGTGACTGTGTGAGCACAAAATCCCACTGTGGATTTGTAACAGACAAGTCACACCACATAGCAAGTCAATACTGACAAGCCAACACCAATTGAACAGGTAACATCCATGCTCCCAAACTCCTTCGGAGGCCCCACTCAACACTTTTCTGCAATTATTTTTCTTCTCCCTGTCCCAAAGTGGCTCTTGGCCACTGGAGCTATCTAGCTCCCTTCACACCTTTCTTCCTTTCTAGAGACAAAACGAAGTTTCTCTCACTGGCTAAGGCAGGCGCCTGAACTGCATTTTTGTTTCCTACTTTCCTACCTATTCCCCTTCTCTGGGAAGCCCACCACCCTTAGGGGCTCACCAGGTGAAATGGATGCCAAGTATGTGAGCTGTTGAAGGTCACATGGCAATGCCTACCTGAGAAAGAGAGAGTCCGGGTTATTCTTCCAGGAGAGGCCTAACCTTCATTGTATTGAGCTAGAACAGGAGAATCTCTTTCGCTGTGTGAAGTTACTGGTACTCGGAGGTTGTCTAGGCCATATTCAGCTTTGGAATGTTCACTTGGTAGATTTATAGGGAGTAGTAAGAGGTGTGGCCTTGTTGGAGGAAGTGTCACTGGGCATGGACTTTAATGTTTCAGAAGCCCAAGTCAGGCTCATTGTCACTCTTTCCACTGCTTGCTGGTCCGTATGTAGAACTCTCAGCTCTCTCCAGCATCAGGTCTGCCTGCATGCCACCAATGCTTCCCACGGAAACAATAATGGACTAACCCTCCAAACTGAAAGCAAACCCCAATTAAATGTTTTCCTTTATGAGAATTGGTCATGGTGTCTCTTCACAGCAGTAAAACACTAAGACATACACTAACACAACGACAAAAAATTTCCCAGTAACTTCCAGGGATTCACAGAGGTTTTAAATTGTCTATGAAACACTGGAAACCTTCTGTCATCTAAAAACATGGTATTTTTAATTGGCCATGAGAGGGGCCCTGAAGGCATGACAGCTCAGGGTAGGACAGCTTTGAAAGACATTCTTTCTATCACATCTCCATGGTGACCCTCATCTTCTGTGGCCTCTGCTCCTTGGAAAGACTCGATGTCAATCACGCATAACTTGGTGCAGTTTTAAAGCTGTTGTCCCCTTAGCCATGCATTGCTGTCCTGATCTCTTACAAGGGAACTATAAGTGCTTGCTTTGAGACTACAGGCCTCAGGATGGTGTTGCCAGGGAGGAGACTTGAGGACTGAGATGCCTTGCCTGCCTCAGAAGACACTCGTGACCTACCTGTGGTAAACTTGCTTTGCATATGAATCTATTACAAAGTCAAGGGAGGAAGTTCTAAATGAATGACACTTAATCTCCACAGTCCCTTTTCCCTTTCCAAATGCCATTGCTTTTCACAGCAGTCTGGCAGCAGCTAACCCATGACCTGGTTCACCTCTCTTCTAGAACTCCGCACCTGTGAGGACTCAGCCTGCCACTAGACAGAGGCTTGATCCATATTTTATTTTTATCCCCGTTGTTTGTATTATTACAGATAATGCAGTAGCCTGGCTCCACTGTTTTAGAGATGAGAGCCTGGTTTGTGGGTCACTTCACAGCCCTCACGTCTGTTTTGTATATCCAGAAGGGTGCATTCGGAAAAGTTTCCCATGTGTCTGAAAGGGGGGTGCTACCAAACCCCATGCACACTGCCGGAAACCTCTAGCTGTTCTGAAGGCATACGGGTGTCTGGTCACTAGTCACTAAGCAATGAGGTGTAGCAGCTATTTGCCAAGTGCTCACATCAGAGTGCATATACTTCAGTCATACAGAGGTGGTCAGCCTTTTAAAATTGTGACGTGATGCCATCTACAAAGTTCACACTTGAGAGCCACACAACTGAGCTACCAAGAAAATGAAACACACTCTTTCTCTCTCTCTCTCTCTCTCTCTCTCTCTCTCTCTCTCTCTCTCTCTCTCTCTCTCTCTCTCTCTCTGGTAAGAAACAGGGTATCTTCTCAAATCTAGAGCTCACCGATTGACTAGACTGACTGTTGATAGCATTCTGTGGATGGATCCTGTTTCTGCCCTACCAATGCTGAGGTTACAAACACATGCCATACACTTGACTTTCTATGGGGTTTTTTGAAATCTGAACTCAGGTTCTCAGGCTTGCATGGCAAGCACTTTACTGACTGGACCATTTTCCAGGTCTAGGATCCTGTCTTCATTGATCTAGTTTGAGCCTTGACACCAGCCCATGGTGTCCATTGGGAGTGGTGGAGCCCTTGAGAGGTGGGGACTAGTGGAATGAACTTGGGTCATGTGGGATGAGCCTTTAGAGTGTCGTTGGGACTCCAGCCTTTCCTGTCTTCCTCCTTGATATCATGAGGTAGGCTTCTTACTCTACCACACAGGAATCAGGACATGTGACCACACACTGAATCATCGAAAGCTGAAAGTCCAAATAACTGTTTCTTCCTGTGAGTCATCTGTTCCGTCATCACAGTGGATGGAAATCTGATGGACATGTTCATCTTCTTGATTGTGTATGGCATTGGATTGGATCACATACCATCTTCACCAAGGCTTCCAAGCTGTTTTGCTTACCTCCAAAAATAAAATGTTAGTCAAGGATAAATATTTGTCAGTGGGGTGGGGGTGTGGGATTACCCCTGTACATATAAGGCATGCCTGAAGTTTTCCCAAATCGAGTTCCTGGAATGAACACTTGGGCTTTTTAGACTATTCTAGAGGAGAAAATGCTCATTAAAATTTAAAACGAAACTACAAACTATCATTTATTATTTTCTGACCTCATTTTTATCCAGGCTTACACCTGCACTCTGCTTCCAGGCAGAATTTCACAAGGGAAAGAAGGCAATCTATGAAGAAGAAAATGTATTTTCCTAGCGCTGAGAGGGACATAAGCTCAGTAACTCTGGTTTCTGAAAATTCAAAGTACTGGACGGTAGTTCATCACAGAGGGAAGGGAAAGGCAGAGCTTGACATGGCTCTGAGGCTGTTTATAGCCAGAGGTAGTCAAGGGAAAAAAGACTAGGGGGGAGGGAGAAGATGGAGAGAGAAGTGAGTCAGAGACATAGGAGATAGACAAAGGGAGACAGGAAGGAAAGGACAGGTAAGATAGGAGAAAGAAGACAGAAACGAAGATAGTCAGAGTGGCAAGGAGAGAGAGGGAGAATAGAGAGAACCTAAACTAAGAAGAAAAAAACATCTCCCATCCATTGGACATTCCTCTAAGCTCATTCTGTAGTCAAAAGGAATGAGAAAAATGGGAAGAGGAGAGGAGAGGAAAAGAGAGGAGAGGAAGAGGAAGGAAGGGAATTGGAGGGAAGGGGAGAAGAGAGAAGGGGAGAACAGAAGATGAGAGAAAGGGAAAGGGAGGGAGAGAAAGGGAAGAGTGAAGAATGGAGAGGAAGAAATGGGAAAGGAGGGGAGAGGAGGAGATGGGAGAGGATAGAAGGGAAATCCACCTAGAGATATGGCTTCAAGTAAGAAGAGTTTGATGTGAGATAGAGCTGAATTTGAGGTCCACACACCAGCGCTATCCAACCCCTATTCCCCCCCCACACACACACACTCTATATTATTAGTAGAGGCTTGTTGCAGGATCCTACCATGTCAACCCAAATGAACACACAGGAAACTATATTATGAAGCTGTTGGCCGTTTGCTTGGTTCCTTACTGGCTTGCTCTCACTTAAGTATTTAACCCATAATTGTTAATAGTATGTCCATGTGGTCTTCGCTTACTGGAGAACAGGGTCCTGACCTCTTACTCCTCTGGTGGCCTACATCGTGTCTGCCTGTCTCTCTTTCCCAGAATCCCCCTCCACGCCTAGTCCCACCTATCTTGCTTTCCTATTGGCCAACAGTGCTTTATTCAAACCAATCAGACACATATTTACAGAATGGCATCTCCCAACAGAGGCCTATGCTTAGAGTTCCTAAGGTCCCTAACATATTAGGTCTCAAGGCACTGAAGAACTGAAGACCCACTGTAGCCTCAGATAGAAGTGCCAGGAACAGGAACTCACTAGGATGGAAAACAAGACACCACAACAAGGCAGGTCCTGGACACTTGTGCTACCAGCACCAACCAAAGGTACAGGCACACATATGCACCTACTCGTGTATTTTTAAAACTGAGTTTTTGCCTTGCAGAAGAGTCCAGAGAGTCTCATTATCAATTCTGCTCAGTATACAGCCAGGCTTCAAGCTGGGGAATGTAAAGAATGATTTCCTGGTCCTTAAAGTCTTAACTAGCTTTCCCCAGCCTCTCTGCAGCGGGATATCTGATCCCAGGGTTTAATGAACATGTTTACTTGAGAAAAAAATAATCCCATTTCAAATGAGATGAGTCCCCCCACCTTGGTATCCTTCTCACAGGGAGAATGGAAGCAGGGCTGGTCAGTGTGCCTAGATTCTGACTTGTGGAACAAAAAGAGTGCTGAAAATGCTACCTTTCCTTTCCAAAGCTGGTGGTCTCATGGGATCATTGGCTTCATCGGAGTCAATTATGAGAAAACTTTCCTACCACTAGTTCCCAGGTCTCAGGAAAACAGTCAACTTCATCTTGGAACATTCACTGGGTCCTTGTAGGAGGAGGAGGCATGGAAGGCAGTAGCAGTTAGGTAACAAAGGCTGGAGCTGCAGTATGCAGAAAGATGCCTCAGGGAGGTGCTGGCCCAATCCCAGAACCTACCAGCATATGTGCCAGGGGTGCTAAGGTTGCAGAGGGCAATAAGACATTACCACAAGATGAGCTGGGGACGCTAGCAGGAACATACCAGTGGGCCCAGTATATTAACAAGGCAATAAGACATAATCCAAGATGAGCTGGGGATGCTAGCTGGAGTGTACCAGTGGGCCCAGCATATTAACAAGGACCTTTACTTGTGGAAGAGGGGAAAGGAGAGAGAGTCAGATGGCAGCATGAAAAGGACTTGGGAGCTGGAGGAAGGGCCACAAGCCGAGGAATGTAGTGGCTTCTAGCAGCTGGAAAAACAAGGATATAGACATTTCCCTAGAAAAGGTGTGATTATAGCAGCATCTTGAGACCCAGAAAGACCCATTTCAGACCTGCTTCAGATCTCCAGGGCTAACATATGGTAAATTTATTATCTGAAGCCTTTCAACATTTGCCACAGCACCGGTTGGGAACTCATACTGTATGTTCACGTGTTCTTTCTTCCATTCTCCACTCTGTTGCCCCAGAAAGTCTTATTTCATTTTCCTTCCAACTGCAACTATGAATTCCCCCTTTTTATACAAAACAAAACCGTTGTCTTCATCTATGTACTTACCTATCTATCTATCATCTATGTATCTATCAGCTATCTACCTATCAGCTATCTATGTATCTATCTATCCATCCATCTTCCTATCATCTGTATATCTATTCATCTATTTATCATTTCTGTATCTATTATTTGTCTATCATCTATCATCTATGTATATACCTACCATCTATGTATCTATCATCTGTCATCTACTTACCTATCATCTATCTATCCTATCTCTCTATCTTATCTATCATCTTGCTATATTATCTATCTTTCTATCATCTATGAATCTATCTATCTATCTACCTACCTACCCACCCATGTCTTATTTATTTTGAAGACTTGAAGAAGAGATCCAGAACCTCTTATACATTAGACAAGTGCTTTACCAATGAGCTTCATCGTCAAGACCCAACCAAAACTTTCAAAAACATCACGTAATATGTTATTTTATTTTACTTTTTAGGTTATAATATAGCTGCAACATTTCTCCCCTTCATTTTCCCCAAACCCTTCCATATGCCCCTCCTGACTCTCCTTAAAATTCTTGGCCTCCTTTTTGACTATGATATTATCTGCACACATATCTATTCCTAAATATAACATGCTCAGTCTGCACAGTGTTATTTCCATGTATGTTTTCATGGCTGACTGTGTGACACTGGACACCCAATTGGTGTGCTTTTCCCTGAGGAAGACCTCATATCCTCTCCCACCTTTCCTCTGCTGCCTATAGTTCTTTATGTAGCAGCCATGTAGGCTTTTCCCCCATTCAACTGCAAAGAAGGGAAAAGCTTTAAACAAGATACAAAAGGTAAAAAGGAGTGAAAGGATGTGTTCGATTGTATTACGGGCTGCATTCATCTAGAAAGGAAAAGTAGCTGTATTGGTCCTGCCGTATTCAAGTACCACAGACTGGGGGACACAAACAATGTACTTGATCCTCTACAGAATCCAAAGGTTCAGAGTCAAGTGTTAGCATCCTCCAGGCAAACTCTGTTCTTTCTCTCATCTGCTTCTCGTGGTTGCAAGTGTTCCTTAGTGCCATTAGGTCATGGTCACATCACTCCCAAGTCTGTGCTTCCTCCAGCAAGGCTGCATCTTCTAAAGTTTCCACCATTGCCCCAAACAGCACCACCAACAGGGAACCAGGAGTTCAAATACAGGAGCCTGTGGGGGACATTGGTCACTCAAACCAACACACACACACACACACACACACACACACACACACACAGAGTAAAGTAAAATTAAAGGGGGAAATGAGCTAATAGATATATATTTACACAATTTTTTCCATAAAGAATCACAGGAAGACTAAATCAGAAACCATAGTGTTAGATTTGACCTTGGTAAATGCGTAATCATCAGCTCGGAGGTCCTGGAAACCAGCAAGACCGGTTAAGAAGTGCGGCTTAGTGGGAGGAAGTTACATCGTTTAACCTTTGAGAAGATACAGGGTCCTGGCCCTTTCCTGCCATTTTCACTTCTTGGCCGCCACGAAGCCATGTGGCCATCCACTCATACTGTACCACACTGCCACCTCATGCTAGGTCAACTCAGGCCCAAAGCAGTAGGACCAACCTACTCTGGCCTGAAATATTGAAACCATGGGCTGAAAAGACCTTTTTCTCTATGAGTTATCTCCGTATTTTGTCACAAAATGGAGATCTGATGAGTTCACAGTGAAATTGGTGTTAGGTAGGACCAGGGTGTGCAGGATAAAGACTATCAGGAACCGGTACATTTTATATTCCTAATCCAGGGTTCTATATGCCTTTTATGTATTCAAAACTAAAATGAAACCCAAAAGTTACAAGAAATTATCCTAAAGTCAGACGCATAAATAAATGACACTGCTTTGTATAAAACGATCAGTGCAGAAATATACTCACAAAAAGATACTCACACAGAGAACAACCAAGGTAAGAAACTGCAGCATGGGCCTCCAACCCGTATTTAAGAGGACGTGGAAGTCTAAAGACCTTCAAACAGATCTTGGTCTTAGTGTTGTTGCAATTTTGATGGAATTGTTTTGAATTTATTCAGATCCTTCATAGAATATAGCAAACAGTGAGAACAGAGGTACAACTATAGAGTGGGGACAGCAAGTCAGAATGCCATAGTGCTCTACAAGTTTGATTGGAAGGGCTCCAAATGAATCTACAGTTTCTTTAAGGTGTGTGTGTGGGGGGGTGCATGCTCGGGAGTGAAGGGTTTCAGGGCCCCTGGAGCTGCAGCAACAGGCAGTTGTGAGCTACCCCACGTGGCTTCTGGAGACTGAATTTTTCTGCAAGAACAGCAAGCACTCTTAACTGCATAGCAAGGAGCAACCCCCTAATCAGGGTGCATTTGAAGAGTCATTCACCATCAAAACAATCAAGGACTCCTTGGCAAAGCGGCTGGTGTGGGTATGGACCAGGGAACATCTGTGGAGCGAAGGTAAGTGTTCAGAGATGGGTGTCGTTGCTAAGGTTGTAGCTCAGTCAGGAACCAAGCCCAGATACTCAAGGCCAAATCTAACAACTCTCTCTTTTATTTTCTTAAATTGGACTTTTGAATAAAATTTATTTGCCAGGAAGGATGATCCCATCGCACTTCTGCTGGAACCAGCCCATGACCTCCTCTTCGCTGATTCTGATTCTGTGTTTGGTCCCAGTGCAGCCTGTCCTGCGCTTCTTGTCTGCGATGCTGAAACCTAGCCTGCTCTTCTTGTCTGCCATGCTGAAACCTGGCCTACCCAGCATTACATAGAAGTCCAGGCCTTAGATCCCGATGCTTGGGTCATATTTGATGCCCAGATCAATGTGTTCTTGGATCCCAAAGCCAAAGTTTCCAGTATCTGAGAAGTTATTTTTCCGTAATTCATATTCCCGCACCTTCAGGCCTTCCTCCAGAATTTCTTCTGCCTTGGCTCCACAAGCCGTGCAGTGAACAGCGATCTCTTCGTTTCTCCTGATGCCAAAGGACCTGACAGTGTATCTGGCTTTGGGAAACACAGGTGCCTGGCCTGTGAGCTGCTCCAACACCTTGGCTGCCCTGGTCAGTCTGTCTCCGCTCTCCCCAACACAGATATTGAGGCAGAGCTTGTGGATGCGAAGTTCCCACATGGGATTCTCCTTTTCACCTTTGATCTTGCGACATGGTGGGGAACAGGAAGAGAGGGGAGGCAACTCTATTTCTTTGCGTGTGTTTCCCACCTTGGGATCTGCTCTCGATGGAATCTGCATTTTGGTATCACTTTTCCATGTTGGAATTTTGTTGAAGTCACAAAAACGGTGCCTTTCTCATCTTACTGTCTTCTTTAATGTAAGTAATCCTTCTAGAAAGCCAATTGCCAGCCTGCTAGCATGCCTTTGCTGTTAAGGTCTGAGCAGCTCCCGGGCTGTGCAGCTCCTAAACATCGTTTCAAACTGCCAGTCCACAGCAGCGGATGCTCACTCTGGGGCATGAACCCCGCTGTGGAGTGACCTCCTGGTGGAATCCGGCAATTTCCCCCCTCCTTTTAAGTGACCCTGTTTCTTCTCCTGCAGAAAGAGCTGAAGAGGAAAACAGCCAGAGGATGAAGAGGACATGAAGGACGAAGGACGGAGAAGGAGGAGGAGGAAGCGAGCTTTCAAATGTTTTGAATGGATGCTGACTGACTAGCAGAGCCCTGGGCAGCATGAATTTCTCGTAGCTGTATCCCCAAGACCGGCCAAAGGAGTTCTGTGGCATGGAAAGGGGTGCCGAAAGCATGCACGGACTCCCACCTTTCCTCCACCGGCAGGAGGCTCCTCACTAGCCACACAGCCATTGTCCAGAGCCTTCGCCTATGCTGCGATCGCTGTGCCAAGCATCAGTGTGGTTCTCATCACACCATTAGTTCCAGGCGCATCTGCTCCGGGGTTTCCCCCTGCCTCTGTGGCGCATCCATCTCCATCTTGTTCACGTTTTATTACCCTCGCCTACATGTTAGCGAGCCTTATCAAGTACTGCGAGCATCCGGGCACTGTGCCAAGAGGCCGGCAGGACCTCGACCCCACGCCCCGTGGTTTGAGGCTCCAATTAGAGCTTTAATTTCCAGTCCCTGTAATTCAGGACCACAAAGGGTCATGCTGAAATGACTCCCTTACTTCCCAAAGGCAGCTGGCCAGTAGCCACTTAGTTACTGAGTTGAGTGCAGGACCCCTGCCTCTCTTGGGAGCCAAACAAAGCCTGTGACTTTCTCTCGGCCTCTTTTGCACACTCCGGAGCCTGTGACAGAGAATGCTGTTTCCATTGGCCAGGGGCCCTGGCAAGGCTCCCCAAGGCAATTTTCCAGCCCTACGTTCAGTGGAGAACCTGAAAGGCTGCTGTTGCCAGTCGAACCCGGCCGGGCTGGGGGAGGGTGGCTCCGAGTCTTCCTGCCAGTGGCTCTCAAACCTCTGGAGTGCTCGGATCCTTTGAAAGGGGAAAGAAAGAAGACACAATTAAGAACAGAATTCGAAACAATAGAAATCTCATTCGGTGCAAATCGCCTCTACTTGCAGATAAGTACTTCAAAAGAGCTGTCTGTAAAGCAAGCCCCATTCTGAGCAGGCCCGGAGCCAGGCACAGCTTGGCTATAGATATAGGTAGTTTTAGAATTGTCCTGCAAGGAGTTCTAAAAAGGCCAGCATGCACTCCCTGCTCAGTATGTCTAACAAACACAACTCCTCCTGGTGCTGACCATATCTCGCCTAAATAGTGGCGTCTGGCACCTTTTTCGATCCTGATAATGGTCTTTTGAGCCTGGCAGGGCTCCTCCAGGATCTCAGGTGAATAGGAGAAGTCAGAGGCTTCAGTCCCAACTCTAAAGTTGACCCATAGGCACTGCTGGGGGCAGGTTAGAAAGGGACCGACTACAGATCCCAGCCTGACAGCTCTGACTTAAAACTCCCAGGAATCCTTTCCATAATGCAAAGACATTTAGGAAAAGAGGTCAGGTTTGCTAAATAACACATGGGAATCTCTGTAACAAATTACAATCAGCCCAAGTCCTGGGATTCTGCATCTGTGGCTTTAACTATGGACAGCTGTCTGAAAACGTCCAGAAAAAAAAATAATGTATCAAGCATATGCAAGCTTTTTATTTTTTGGCATCATTCCCTGAACAATAGAGTAGACCAACTATCTGCACAGACTTTACATTAGGTCTTTTAGATAGTGGAGTCATGATTAAAGCATACAGGATTGTGCGCACAGGCTATGCACAAATACTACACCATGTTATAGTCGGTACTAGAGCATGGGTATTGTTCTTGGTGCTCTAAGCTCTGACCTTCTGATATTTGCTGTTTCCTGCACTTCTATTTTCTTTACCTTCAAGTTTCTTGTCACGGAAAAAAATTCTTTTTTTAAAAAATGTATCTGATCAAATAAATATATTACTGTTTCTCCATATTGATTATGGATTTTGAATCATAAGATGCTCATGTTATAGAATAGAGATGAATTTCAAAGGGGGGGGCGGTGGGAGGAACCCCAGGGCCCTAGGACTGAAGAAAAAAAGTGCTGCCTATAAGGACACTTGAGGAAGGCTCCATTGGTGGTGGTCATCCATGGGCTGCCCGCCTGGGGAGAGAGTGGAGGGTCAGCTGGGGCAGGTGTGGAGTCCCAGGATAGAGGGTGCTCTAGGCTCTGCTAACTCTGTGGAGCAGAGCAGCACTGTCCCAGCAGAGTGACCAGCCAGGCTGCACTCTCTTCTCAGACCAGAAAGAAAAGAGGGAAGTGGACCCCATTCCCTGTGCTGGGTCCTAGGATTCCAGGTCAGAAACCACCGAGGTGTGCCCTTGAACTGACTTCAACTTTGGAAAGGAGAGCCGGTCCCGTGTTACAGAATCTGACCGAGATGCTATCGATGGAGGCATGACCCAGCTGCAGCCAAGATTCCATCCTAGTAATTTAGAGTGGTGATTGAAAAGGTCAAAGCCATTGGCTTGTGTCCTGATAGATATCATGGCCAAAACTTTATGGAGCGATGGAAAATCAAAGAGATTCAGTGGCTTTCCCAAGTTCCCCTTCGGCTAAAGGTATGACCAGAGGCACAGAGCAGCTGTTGGCTGCTTCCAAACCCATATTGATGCTACTCCTGTGTCTTCTTAAGATGTGGCTTTGGCTGGCACAATGAAGCTGTCCGAAGTCATGTTTCCAATTCAACAGTCCTCTGTTGGATATTAAGGTTAAGCTTACAATACTATGGGTTATTGGAAAAGAGGGACCATGCGCTTGGGAGAAACTGCCCAGATGGAGAGCAGGCTTCCATTGGAGGCTTGAAAAATCAATGCAGAGTACTTTGTCTGCCTCTGGAGGATAAAGAGGATATTAAAAACAATTCCCGAGGGGTTCCAGAATCCAAAACTCGAGGTTGAAATCATTCGCTAGACAGCTAATTAATTTAGAAGAGTCAGTCACTAATACCTGAGGCAAATATCCCTCAGGCAAGTACATATATTCACATCTGGAAACATAATAGGATTAATCTCTGAGAGTCTAGCCGCCAGAAGGAATGCCGAGGTTAAAAGGGTTGTAGCCATAGCAAAATGTGGTGCCCTCAGCTGAGACAGAGTCACCAACTCAGACGAGGGAAAGCCAGAGGTGTCTGTGTGTAGCTCAGCCTGTTTCTCCAAAGGTCCCTTATGCTCTTCTGATAGTCATAGTATCTCAGTCATTAAAGCCAGCAACAATCGTCTGAGTGCCTCCCGGCATTGAGAACCGAGGGAGAAGCAAGCAAGCAAAACCGACAACACCCAAGCAAAAACCCTCATTGGCTATGCAGTAAATTACACAAAAAGCCCTCCAGACAAAGCACGACACACTTGCCAAGGTGAAGAGATGAGCTTGCTGTAGTGGACACACCTATAAGCCCAGCATTTGGAGAGAGTGACAGAGAGATTGTGAGTTCAAGATCAGCCCCAGCTGTATAATGAGGACCTGTCTCTAAAAGCCAGGGGCTCAGCTGGAAAACCTTTGTCTGGCATTGTGTAAGACCCCAGCAGCATCTTCAGCATGTGAAAAAAAAAAGTGAAACTGTGGTATATGAAATAGAGAAAAGCTATGCTAAGCAAGAGACTGACACTAGTATGGATGGCTTGGGTGGGAACTCAGAGGACAGAGAGAACATCAGAGAATGGGGGACAGTGTGCTGTGGGAGAGATGGGTGAGAGCTCTTTCCTCCAGAGAGCATACTTCAGTTGGTGGCACAGTTAAAACTACATTTCCCAGCCTGCTCTGTGGAGGAGTATGCCTACCACGTGACCTCAGCTGGAGAACAGGCTATGAAATAGGACTTCGGGGCTGGCCCTTAGAGGGAAGGAGTGCTCCCCTCCCTACCTCTTTCCTCCCTCCTGTGTGGCATTTATACAAAATAGACCAGCTGAAGAACTCGCCCGGGGCTCCAGATGAGAATGTGTTTTGGGCTTTGCAGAGGCTTCCACAAGGCGGCGCACCACTATGTGAAAAAGATTCCAATAGTTGGATGCAGCCCTTTGGGCAGTCCATGATGCTGACAACTAACATGCCCAGAGGGGGAGAGGGAGGTGATCATGAAAAACAGGAAGGCCCTAAAAGAGGCCACAGTCTGCTGGGTAATAGAATTGTGAACTTCTGACAAGGAGAAAGTCGGAAGGGCACTGGAGTGAACATAATATGTGTACCAGCCCCTTCTAGAAAGAGCTCTGCTGCTAAAGAAGCCTGGCACGTGCCAACACTCCACGGGTCTGTTCTTGTTTCTGCGTTATGTTCAAAGGAACACTTCTGGGGCAGCCACCAAAAGTCAGGCACAAGCAATTTCAGTCTCTGCCTTCTTTCCTCAGGAGCATTTAAAGGGGGCCAAACGTTGCTGAGCAAGGGTGGAATAAATTCCCCTTCCTCTCTGGTTTTCATCTTCTGCAGCAGCACCAGGGCTCACTGCTCCCTCTCAAAAGCACAGCTCTCTCCCTCAGCCTCCTTCTCTAAATTTCTCAGGTGTCTGCCCCGGGGGAGCATACAACTCTCCCACTCCGCAGAAATCCAAGTGTGCAGGCAGCTTCTGATACTCTGGTTTGAGTGTGGTGACACTTGATCCCATTCTGAGCTATTGAGACAGTGAAAACTTAACCTTACTGCGGTACATAGAGGTGGACTCCTGCCCGGAGATTACAAAGAAGACCTCCAGGGTGGAGCCTGGGGATTGAGTCCTGGTGGCTTTATAAAGTAGGGAGAGAAAACACACTCTTCTCTTCCCAGATGATGTCCAACCCCCATCTCAGGACTCTGCCATGAAGGCAAAGGTCAGATAGGTACATCTGAAGCTGTGAATAAGCGATGCCGCTTTTCTTTATAAAGCTATCCAGCCCCAGATTTTTCAAAGCAGTTGTGAGTATATAGATAGATGTTGATAGTAAAGGGATCTGGGAAAGTCAATGAAGTTTTTTGTTTGTTTGTTTTTGCAGGAGGGCTTCTCTACCTTTCATCAGTAGTTTTACAGGTCTCTATATAGTTTTCTGGAGAAGTCTCCCTTTAAGAGATGGATGCTCTGAGGGAAGCCTACATCTGTGGGAGCCTTTTAAGTTCTGATTGTGTTGGCACAGAGTGCTCTGTGGGACAGGAGCCAGTCCCCTGGGATCTGGGGACAGAGCTCGGGCTTGGATCTGGGCTGTGGTACCGGGCACACTCACGTCAACCCTTTGCCCCAGAGGCTGCATTCACATCACTCTACCCTTGACCAAAGTCCCAGTAATTAGCCAAATGACCACCAGCTGCATCAGTGATGCTGGATCAGAGTCAACACCATTCTTCAGGCGGGTCTCATCTGTTCTGTGTGTTTATCATAGTGCTGCTCACAATAGTCAAGACCGAGAGATGTCCTAAGTTCTGATGATGGACATAGAGATAAAGAAACTGTGACTCATACACAGGAATATTATTCAGCCTTGAAGAGGAGGAAACTCTCTGAGTTGTGACAGCATGGATAAACCTGGAGGACATTGTGCACAGTGAGTCATCCAGCCCCTGAAAGACAAATACCATATGACCTCACTTCTGTGTAGAATCTACAGAAATGAAATACCCACAGCACCAAGTAGAAGGCTCCCAGGATCAGTAAGTAGGTGTGAGGGGAGAGAGATTGATAGACAGGCTCAAGATGAAGTTCTAAGATAAAGGCGCTCAGGAGACCCATTGCCCAGCAAGGTGAGCACAGGAGCATAGGACTACATTGACTGGAACTCTCAGTACACAGATGTGGCCATGTCAGGTGATAACTATGCTAATTGGCTTCATTGTAAATCACTGTATAGCTGCATTTAACAAATATATGTATAATTTTATTTGTCAACTATACCTCAATAGAACTGAGAAAGTTAAAAAATAATAAATTAAATTTTCAAAGGAAAGGAACATGGCCTGTCTAGAGCACTCTGAGTTAAGGCTAGAGACCTCTTTATTTGAAACATATTGCAATACAATATGTCATTATCCTAGTGTCTTAGTTACTTTTCTATTGGTAGGAAAAAACATTATGTCATCAGGCAACTTAAAAAAGAAAGCATTTAATTGGGGGCTTGCTCCAGAGGATGAATCTATAACCATCATGGCAGGGAGCATGGCAGCAGGCAGGCAGGCATTGGGGCAGCACCTAAGAGCTTACATCCTGACCTACAAGTTGGAGTCAGATGAGAGAAGAGGGGAGAGGGGAAAAGAGAGAAAGAGAGACAGAGACAGAGAGAGACAGAGACATAGAGAGACAGAGAGAGAGAGAGAGAGAGAGAGAGAGAGAGAGAGAGAGAGAGAGAGAGAGAGAGAGAGAGAGAGAGAGATTGGGCCTGGTTTGGGTTTTTGAAACCTCAAAGTCCACCTCCAATAACACACCTCCTCCAAAAGGCCACGCCTCCTAATCCTTCCCAAATTGTTTCACCAACCAAGGACCAAGCAAATTCATATCTATGAGCCTCTGGGGGCCATTCTCAAACCACACACTTGGCAGCAATGAGGATACTAGTGAGCCTCCCTTTTGCTATTAGACTACTGAACCAATGGCCCCCCCAAAACTGGAATTTCCCTAGGAACCTCTTGCTGGGAGAAGGAAAAACATGTAGCCAGAGGGTAACCATGTCTTCCTGAGAGAAATTTCACACAGTTCTGACAGCTAGTGGAGTCACTTCATAGGAGAGACCACAGCCGAGTCAATGATGGGCCAAGATGAGCAGGACTGTTTAGCTGAGCATACCTCTTTACCCTGTTTAAAAGGGAGCTTCACATCAGGACATCAGAGATGGATTTGAGGTCACTAAATTCTACTGATTACTCTTTATAATGTGCCCACAGTGGGTGATTCTGTGTTCTTCACCATTACTTGCCTGTTTAATTGTCCTACTGAGTTCAGGCACAGAGCATAGCTTGTTGGGACTGCAAAGGCTCTGCTCCAACCCTATGACAACTCAAACAATCCTTCCAACACACTGAAGAACAGAGAGACCAGAGCCAAGATGCTGTGGTTTGCTCTGGGTGGTAGAATTACAGGCGTGTCCATTTACTCTTTCTGCTGTGTTTAATTGCTGTGCAGGTGGGAGGAGTTTTCCCCTGAGTGATGGTGCCACCCTGTGACAACATTCTAAAAAAAAAACAACATCTGTTGACCTTGTTGAAAGAGGAAGAACACAGAGAACCAGTAGATGCTGTACCCAAGTGGACCAACGGATAGATGGACCTACACCAGGTTCAATATGCTGTACTCAAGTAGCCAAAGAAAATCAGGAGAGAGTACTCTAGATTTGCGGACCATGTGCCCCAAATTTGCTCAGGGCCTAGAGTGAGCACTTGTTGCTGTCTTATGAGTTTTGTATCTAAAATCAGTTCTTTTTTTTCTCATGGGAATTTTTTAAAGTAAACATTACATTAAGATCACTGCAAAGATTTCAAGCCACCATCTGTGTGACTGTTTATTTTCTCGGCTGAAGCGATAATTGCCTGTTTGTGGCACTGAGCCTACAGCCAAGCTGATTATCATGTCATCAACAGAACATTAAACCCTCAGGTAAGAGGGCACCTTCATGTAAGGCAGAGGCACGGGAGCCCCCAGGAAAGCAGAATTTGGGCTTCCTGAAAATGTCAAAGTTAATAAGGGACAAGAGGAAAGAATGACTCGTGACTATCAGAGAGCTTCTGTTGTCTGCCCCAAATGGACTCACAGCATGTTACGGTGTCCCTACCAGTAAAGGAAATGTGTGTCTCTATCGCCAAACTCACGGTCTAGTTTAGAATAGAGGAAATGAAAGGCCTGCTGTGGCCTGGGAACTCAAGAGGCAGTCCCACACTACAGGACAAAGGTCCAGGACTGACCCTCAGTCATGCATTTGTACCCAAAGTCAATGCAGCCAGACTTTCTGTGTGATGTGAGGGGCCATGAGTCTGCAATTTACCAATTTCCTCAGAATAGCCTTTTGCATCTTAAACTCTGATAAATACCGTGTGGGGTGTTAAAAAGGAAGGATAGAAAGAGGAAGGGTATTAAGCATTGAGAATATTGGAGATATTAGCAAAGAGGGTTGAGAATGCTGACCTCTACATTGCCTACTTGGTAATTCATAAAACATTGTATTTATTGAGGTTCTGAATCAGGGCCTAGAGAACATGTCAGTGATTCCTGTCTGGGAAAACACATAAACCTTGGCAACGTTGCCTGAAATAACATTTGCAGGGTGCCAGAGGTCATGACAGGTATAATATGCATACCTGAAAAGGGGGATGCGAGTTGGGAGCTAACATGTGGTCTTATGATGCATGGCTACCTCCATTGCCCCTTCCCAACTCCACAGTTCTGTTGGGAAAGTGGCAAGTTGATCATAGGGGACTGACAGCTGAAAGCTCGCATTGTTGTCACAATTGACACTGTGGGGACCTGTGGTTGGGGAGAAATCTCCCTAATCTATTGTTGAGTCCTGGGAATGAAGACAGTAAGAGCCGGGACTATTCTCAACTAGGTCTTACAAATGGGCCTTGTCTTAAGGTCAGTCTGTATAAATTTAGTGGGAATCGGGCTGTGTAGTTTTTAAATAAGAATGGCTTCTACATGTTTGTATTTTTGAATGTTCAGTCATCAGGGAGTGGCACTATTTGAAAGGACTAGGGGGTATGGCCTTGTTGGAGTAGGTGTAGCTTCTGTAGAGGAAGTGTGTCACTGAGGATGGGCTATGATGTTCCCAGAGCTCAAGCGAGTCCCAGTGTGTCTCTTCCTGCTGCCTGTGGATCTGGATGTAGAACTCTCAGCTACTTCTCCAGTACCGTGTCTGCCTGTGCACTGCCATGCTCCCTCCTTTGAAGATAATGAACTAAACCACTGAAGTTGTAAGTAAGCCCCAACTAAATGCTTTCCTTTATAAGAGTTGCCATGGTCGTGGTTTCTCTTCACAGCAATAGGACAGTGACTAAGACATGTTGTATTGGTTACTTTGTTCATGGATGTGACAAAATACTCAACGAAAGCAGTGTAATGAGAGAATGGTTTGTTTTGGCTTACACTTTGAGGGCACAGTCCATCTTGGTAGTGAAGTCATGGCTGACAAGCTTGAGGCAGCTTGGTGTGTTACCTCTGCAGAGAGAGATAAATGCCGAGGCCCAGATTCTTTAAAGCAGTTTGGGATCCCAGTCCATAGGATGGTGTCTTATACATTCAAGATAACTCTTCCCTTCTCATTTAAACTTTCTGGAGATACTCTCCGTGGTGACTATAAATACTCTCAAGTTGGCAGTCAAGACTAATCATCATATGGCTAAGTACATCACATGGTCACTCAATGTTGATCAAATTCCTCTCCTGTCCCATATCTCCCACAGATGACCACGAGGCATTCTGACCTGCCTCCAGCAAGGGTTCTGTTAGGTCAGATTAACAAGAATTTTCCCCACCTGTATGGGCTCCTCTTAGTAATTTTCCATTGGCCAATGTTCACTTCTCAGTCAGCTCCTTGGCAAAATCCCCACTTATTCGGGCTATATTTGGGGTTGAGCTCAGTTCTTTACTGAGGTCTCTTGTCCGTTGTTGCCTCTGTCTCTGACTGAAGTTCAGGGCTGGTTTGCCGAACAAAGGGTAGCCTGCAGCTTTACAGACCAGAGCCCAGAGCCCCAGTTAAAGCAAACAACCAGCCAGCAAGGAGAAACAAAGAAGGGGAAGCAGGGAAAGATTGAATACTCTCCATCAGTGTGAGCCTGGCAAGGTGCGGAAACAGGTAAGGGCTTTGGGTGTGACCACAAATAGCAGTCACCACATCCCTTGAGGAAGTGTACCTCAGAGTCCAGGTGTCTGAGCCCTGCCTGAGACATGGGCTGACATGGAACCATGAGACACTGAGGAAAATATGGGCTACATATTTCAAGTCCTGAAAGCAAGGAATTGGCATCCAAGATAGCTACAGTCACCTAAATTATGTCTTTAAACTAACAGAAATAAAAATATCTGAAGACAAATACAAATTATGACAATTCATAACAGCCAAGCCAGCATGTCAGAAAATATCTAAAGGAATGCTGTACACAAGGGAAAGAGCAGCACAGGAATTAGTACAGTTCATGAGAGAAGCAGATGAACAGGAGATTCAAGAAGGAATCCATCATGTCCAACATAGTGAACCAGAAAATTCCCAGCACTGATACCATGGAGGGCAGGTGGGAACCGACCAACTCTCCAGAACAAACAGCAACAAAATGGCAGGGGATAGTAGACCCCTCTAAACAACGGCATCAACTCACCAACTGAAAGCTGCAGACTGACCAGCTTGAAACACAAGATCTAACTTTGTGTTGTTGCCAAGAAATGTACTTTTATGAATTTTCACAAAAACATTCCCGAAAATAGAGAGTCAAAGACAGAACTCAGCTTACAGAGTTAAAGGAAGTGGCCAACAAGCTGAGGGGTAGCAGCTCTGTCTCTCACAGAGTGGACTTCAAGTCTGAACTAGTCAGAAGAGGAAAAGAAAGCCACGATAGATAAACAAAAAGAATAATCTATCCAGATGATGCAACAATCGTAAATATTTATGTACTAAAGTTTAGGCCTCCTGGCTTCTGGAAACAAACACTAAGCGGTGTAGAAGGGTCTCACGGTTCCTGAGGTAGTAAGAGAGAGAGATGAGCTGCAACACTCCACTCCTCTTTTTGTTAGGTCTTTCAAACTCAAACTTAGCAAAGAAACTTCACAGCTGAATTATACCAATAGCCAACTGGATTTCACAAATATTGACAAAATATTTGTATCCAAAGGAGAGAGAAGACACTTTCTTCACAGCATGCAACCTTATCTAAAATCATCCACATATTAACAGATCTTATATCATATCAGATCTCAGTGGGATAAAACCAGAACTCCGTAGCCAAAGAAACGAAACAAGTATGTAAAGACTGAACTTTTGAAGAAACCAGGGAAGAAATGTAAAAATTCCTTGGGTCAAACGGAAATGAGTGTACAACCTCCCAGAACATCTGGGGCACAGCCGAAGTAGCCCAGAGGAAGTCAGTCTTTGTAAGTGCACCCAATAAAAGTATCAGAGAGTTTGCAAATAAATGCCCTACCGATGCACCTTAATATTCGAGACAAATGGGAGCCAAATTTAAACACAGTAGATTGCAAGAAATAATGCACAGAGGGAAATAAACAAAACAGAGATTAAAAAGAACAATATCTAGAATCCATCAAAGAATTGGTTCCTTGAAAAGATAAACAAGTTTCATAAGCTACTGAACCAATGACTGAGACACCCAAGTCAATATAATTAGAGATTGAAAAGGGGTTCATACAACAGACTCCTGTAGGGGGCACAGAGCACAGAAAGCATTGGGAAATCCAGAATTGTTAAGCATAAAGGCTTTTATTTCCTGTAGGAGAAGGAAATGACGTTTTGCACCCAGAAGACTAGAGTGATCTTTTTGCTATTCTATGCAGCCAGCTTTCCGGAATCCTCTCAATCCTGGGCATTGTTTAGGCTCTAATCCTGAGCTTTGCCTCTCAGTGAATAGAACCCATCCTAATAAAAGAGGTCTGTGTACTCTGCATCCTCCACCAATAGAATCTATCCTTATGTTATTATAAATCCTTCCTTTGTGGGTCTTGCCATTAGCTCTGTTTATTAGCCAATAGAATTCGTTCTTATTGCAAAAGTCACAGGAGGGGGGGTGTGATTTGGTATATTGCTAGGGAGTTTCTATGTAGCTATACCTAAAGCTTTGTTGTAATAATTGTCACATGGAGACCTTTTTTTTAAAGTTTTACTGCATTTCAATGTGTAAGGAGACTAAACCACAGGGCCAGAGCCTGAAAGTTTTGACCCTATTCCTAAAAAGATGGTACCGACTCTATCATCCTTTATCTTGAGTGGGAGATCTCCCCGTCAGCTGTGTGGCTTTCAGGGGTCCCCAGCAGACTCCAGTGAAAATCAGAGGATCTCTGGTAATACTTTGGAAATCCTAAACTCATATAACCTACCAAATTAAATCATGGAGGTATATGCAACTTTCATGACCCAAGAATAAATAATAAAATCAAAGCAGTAATTAAATCTCCCCACAATAAAGCCCAAGACTTCACAGACTCGCTGCTTGTGGATGTCAGGGGACAACTTTCAGGAGCTGATTCTCACCTGCTGCCTTGTTGAGATTGGTTCTCCCTGTTTCTGCCACTGCTGTGCAGTGTACTCCAGGTAAGCCCACCCTCGGGCTTCTGGCCACTTGTCCTGACTCCATCTCCCGTCTCACTACAGGAGTGCTGGATTACAAATGTATGGTATCACATCTGGATTTGCCTTGTTTCTTTTTGATTCTTCAGCTTTTCATTTCTGATCTTATTTCAGTTTGGCTTTATTTCAGAGATTTTTATCTCCTTATTAAATTGTTTTCATACCTTGAGTTGTTTATATTATTTCATTCTACTTTCTTGTATTTTCAAAGTCTTTTATTTTCGAGGCTAAAATGTAATTACAATATTTCTCCTTTCCTTTTCCTCCCTTCAAACCCTCCCATACACCTCTCCCTGCTCCTCATCAAATTCATGGCCTCCTTTTTCACTAATTGAAATTGTATGCATACATCTATATATTCCTAAATATAACCTGTTTAGTCTTCATGTCTTCCCAGTCTTCATTGTAGCAGTTATTCATATTCTCTTTATATTCTTTGATCATGTTTGTTATAATTGCCATTTTAAAGTCATAAACACATCATCTAAGTTGCCTTTCTTGGGGGCTACTACTACAGAGTTTTTGACCAGCTGTATGTGGCTTCAAGATAGCTGGTCTTCAGGTGAGTCTTGGGGGCTGAGTTGAGCTGCTGGTGTGGGTCTGGAACCCTTCTTTGGTAGTGTTCCTAGGGTAATGGGAATGCTTGAAGTTGGTAGTGTTAGTCTAGTGTCTGCCTACAGAAGGGACTAGTGGAGATAGGTGGAACTGATTAGGGTGGGTATAGTGAAGTTGGAAAGGAGTCTAGGTTTTACAGCTAGGAATGAAAGTGAGAAATGGCTCTTGGTGGGGCAGGTGGGGCTAGTGATACAAATTGTAGCAGAGAAGAACCAGGTGCATGTTGGGGAGAAATGGGCAGAACTGGTTGAGGCTGGTGCAGTACAGTTGTGTAGGAGCCTACCTTTCCAGACTAAGTTTCCAGATGAGGCAAAGCAAGGGCTCAGGGTGGCATAGTTGAGGTTAGGAATGGAGGTGTATATGCTCACACACATAAAAGTTTGTTATTAAAAGAACAAGAAAAATGTTAGGATTAAATCCAGTTCCATCACTGAATCACTAAGTTAATACAGACTAAACACTCGGATTAAAGATATACATTGTGTTAGTTGGGGTTTCTATTGCTGAGAAAGAGACACCATGACCATGGCAACTCTTATAAAGGAAAACATTTAATTGGGGGTAGCTTGCAGTTTCAGAGGTTTAGTCCATTATCCTCACGACAGGACATGGTAGCATGTAGGCAGAAATGGTGCTACAGATGGAGTGGAGAGATCTAGCCTTTGATCTGTAGGCAACAGGAAGTGAACTGTGATAATGTACACAGTGGGAGCATAGGAGACCTCAAAACCCACCCCCACAGTGGGATACTTCCTCCAGTAAGACCACACCTCCTAATTGTGCCACTCCCTATGGGGACCATTTTCTTTCAAACCACCACAGACACTGTCAGAAAGGGTCCATATGATATACTTACTGTCTTTAAGAAATACTACTAGAGTGAAAGAGGAGTGTTTATGAGATCAGTCAATAGGATTCCATCCTCAGCTGCAAGAGCACACAGCAGTAACAAGCACCCCTGTAGTAACAACAGCCTGGAATTACATGAATTAAATCTAAATTATGAGCTAGAAAGATGTTTCAGTGGTTAAAAGCACTGCCTGCTCTACTAGAGGACACAGGTTCAATCCCCAGTACCCACATGGCAGCTCATACCTGTCTATAACTCCAGTTCCAGAGAAATCTGATGACCTCTTCTGGCCTTGCTGTGAACCAGGCACACATTGTTACACAAACACATGCAGTCCAAAGAGCCATCCATATTAAAAAAAACTAATTTATAAATCTAAATGAACTTAGGATAAGGAAATCGTTCAACATTTATAGCCAGATTTTGACATTACTCTCTTTGACCGTCCCATAGACCCCAATGGCCCAAATAACATGTATGTAACTGTCCATGGACCAATGCAAGAAAGCTCCTTTCAAACATGCACAGGGTATGTTATAGAGTAGATGGTATGCTAGGCCATAAGAAAATTCAAGAATTTGGAGACTCAAATCATGCATAGCATGTCCTCCAAAATTAGATCAGAAATCAATGAGTAAGTCTCAGTAAGTTTGCAGTGAAAGGAACCTCCTCATCCTTGTCCCCAGGTACTGGGGATTTAAATAACACAGTTTTAGCTAACCCGTGAGCCATGAATAAGTTGCCAGGGGCAGTAGATATTTTCTTGAAAATGAAGGAGGGAAATGTCTCCAGCTGTTTTATGTTGTATTACCTAAAACCAGAAACAGATGGAGATCTAAAGGGAAGGACAACTGTCATTCCTGTTCCTCAGGGGCACAAAATACAACATCTGGAGAAGATCATGAATCTTAACTAAGCGAAGTTTGTCCCAGCATTTGAAAGTAATGGTTAGTTCAGCATTTGAAAATAATGTCAGTGATAGAATAAAGAAATCAGTGCAGAAACACAGCTGACAAGATCTAACCATTGCTTGTGATAGTAGCTCTTACTAAACCCATGATACAAGAGAGTCTCCTAAAACAGATAAAGGAAGGCTCTAAAAATCCACAGCCTACATCATACTTATGGGGAATGACAGATTCGTTCTTTGGGATAGATGACAAAGCAAGGATACCCAACTCTCACCACTTCCATTCAACAGTGTACTGAAATTCCAAGCCAAATGACCTGGGCAAAGTCACATACAAACCTACATATGCATATGCATATGCATATACATATACATACACACATACATATATACATACTGCACATATACATACACACATGCATGCCCACATACATATATGATGCATGCATACATATGTATACACACATTTATATGCATGCACATATACATACATACATATATGAACAACAGTGATATCAAGATTAGAAAAGAGAAGGTTTGAAGTAATGGCTCAGCAGTTAAGAATGCTTGCTGCTCCACCACAACTGGCACACGCCTTTAATCCCAGCACTTAGGAGGCAGAGGCAGGTGAATCTCTGTGAGTTCGAGGCCAGCCTGGTCTACAGAGTGAGTGCCAGGACAGCCTCCCAAGCAATACAGAGAAACCCTGTCTCGAAAAAAAATACTTGCTGCTCTTGTAAAGTACTGGAGTTTGATCTTCACTGCACATATTGTGAGGCTAACAACTGCCTGTAACTGTAAATCTGGGGGATCTGACACCCTCTTTCAGCATCTATGGAAGGAAGTGAGGCCTCTCAGGACTAGCTCTTGAATGGCATATGGGACACTAAGCTGGCAGTTGCCCTCTCTCCTCCGCCACCATTAGGTGAGCCGCTTTAACACCCCACACACTCCTGATGTGCTACCTGGCCACCATGGGCTGAAACCTTCCAAGTCAGGAGCTAACGTGTGCTTTTCCTGTTTGTGCTGTATATCTGGGCATTTTATTACAGATGGAAAAACTGATCAGCACAAACGTCAGCATTCCCACAAATGACCTGTGAATTCAATGCTTTCTCTGTTAATCTCAGTTGTCTCATCTTCAGGAATTGTCAAGCTGATCCTAAAGTACAATGGAAACTCAGGGAACCCTTTATGACTGAAAAAGTCCTGAAAAGAAGGGAAGAGGGGTCACAGAGACTTGCAAACTATCACAACATCAGTGTAACTTACTCTCTGTGCTCAGCAGACACATAGAGCCACAGAGTAGAAAGTCTCCAGAAACATTTTGATTCGCAACAGAGAGGGTAGGGCGACCCACTGCTGGAAGCACAGTGTTTTCAACGTAATTGCTATGGTTCCATTGAGACATGTGAAACTGGGCATTCACTTCATATACAAAAGTTGACTCACCGTGAATCATTAACCTAAATATAAAGGTTAAGACTATAAAACTCAGCCAAGAAAGCTTGAGGGAGAATTGCTGTGACTCTGTGGGCCAAGCCTTCTGAGACAAGACACCAAAAGATGAGTGGGGAAAAAAGGGGCACAGGTTGGATGTTTCCACAGCCTTTGTGTTCCAGCAAATCTCACTGAGAACGTAGAAAGGTACCATGCAGAATAAGAGAACAATAAATAGACTTTTTAAAAGAAGACAGCATGGTACAGGCACAAAAACAGACACGTAGACAAGTGGAATGAAATCAAAGACCCAAACATGAGCACACATGACTCTAGTCACTTAGTATTTGACGAAGATACCAAAAGATATATTCTAGAGAAAAGAAATCATCTTCAGCAAATGGTGCTTGGGAAACTGGATGTTCATATGCGGGAGGAGGAAATTAGATCCGTATATATCATCACATCCAAAACTAACCCCAATGGATCAAAGAGCTAAACACGAAACCCAAAACACTGGAACTTCTAGAAGAAAACACAGAACGTACCCTACATGATGTAAGTATAGGAAAGGACTTCCTAAATACGATTTTATTTACTAGAAAACTAAGGCAAACAGCTGACAAGTGGGACTTAAAAAAACTGCAAAGCTTCTGCTCAGCTAAAGAAACAACCGACTTGGTAAAGAAGAAGCCTAGAGAATGAGAGAGAATCTTCATCTGCTATAAATGTGACAGAGCATTACTATCCAGAATATATAAAGAACTTAAAAAAAAGATAGTCCATTCACAAATGGGTCTGGAATATAAACAGAGAGTTCTTGCAGTTAAGAAAGGACAATTTTCTTCCAAAGGAAGTTTACGAGTGGCTATAAATACAGGACAGAAGCTCAGAAACTGCACATCCGAATCACATCTGATGCCACCTCATACCCTCATGGATGTCGATCCTTAAAAGGACAGTCATAATGTACTGGGGGAAATGTCTGGGAAAACCTTCGTATGCTCCTAAGAGGAATGGGAAACAGTACCACCACTCTGGAAGGCAGGCTGGCATTTCCTCCACAGACTAAGCAAAGACTCAACACATGACCCAACACTTCCACCCTAAAGAGTAAAACTATCCAGAAATCCATTGACTGACAAATTGCTAAGTAGAGTGTGATCTATCCATATGATGGAGTATTATCCAGGAATAGGAAGGAGTCAAGTGCTAGCAGGTACTACAACATACCAAACCCTGAGATCATTGTGGTAAGTGGGAAAAGCCATCAGGAAACACTATGGATGGCACCATTGCGTTGATCTGAAATTCTGAAACACACAAACCCTGGAGATAGAAAACGGATGAGTGCTTGTTGGGGTTGAGAGGGGAGGAGAGGAAGGGTGAGTGGGTGGCTAGGGAGCAACAATGGAGGCGGCAAGATGGGGAGTGGTTGCTAATAAGCAGACAGGTTTTTCAATTGTTGTTTTGTTTGAATGTGGTAAAAAAAAATATCTAAAAACAAGTTGCGAGGATTGTGCAACCCTGGGACTGTGTTTAAAATGTCTGAATAGATTAAAAAAACATTGAGTGTATAGACGTACTACATGTATTCCATCTTTATTCCATCCTGGGTCCTTGGGGCAGCCTCTGAGCTTTTCTCGAGCCCTCCTGCTGAGCTGTGCCGAGCTGGATAGAAACACAATTTACCCTGCACAGAGGTCAACGCTTCGTTAGTGTAAACCACTTGCCCAAATGTTGATTCAACCCCAGCAAGCCTAAAACTAGAGGGCTTCTCAAATAACAGAATGAATTCTGTGGGTTTGCCTTCTGCTTTTTTTTTTCTCCTTCCCTCTGTTCACTGATTGAAGTTTGGAATCCTCTTGTCTTCGAAGTCTATCTGTATGAACTGGTTAACTCGTTTTCCTGGCTGTAGAATGCTACATACCAACAGAAACCTTGGGTAGCCAGACCCCTGTGTGCAGATGTTAAGGATTAAGTTTCCAGCCCCGGGAGTATCTTGGCTTCATGGTACTGGCTTACTTTATGCATTTTCCAGATTGTATTAACCATAAATTTCCCTCAGCATGGAGCAGACTCCTATTCTTGTCTGCAAGCTACTGATATAGTGCTAAAGCCGATGCCATCCTTCACAAGCCTCATAAGCATGCTAACTTGCACTGACATTCTCTTGACTGCACAAAGGCACAGCCATTCTCAGACACAGCATAAGGCCTCGCAACACCCCTAAGGAGCACACAGTGGGGCTCACATCGTTGGTCTTATCCATCAGCAACTCTTCCCATGCCAGTCCATAGCAACTGCAGTCAAATCCGTCCCGGGACCTCCCTGGTCTCTCTCACAGCCCTGGCTAAATTTCCGGTGAAAATCCCTACACATACACCTTTGGAAAGCTACTTAGGAAAGGGTTTCTCCTTCCAGCCTTTTTTATGTTATTCCATCCTGGGAAACTCATTTTCCTAGAAAATGGAAGCTTCTACTAGCCAGTGACTAGCTTACTAGGACTCTCAAAAACCACAACTGAACAGATTTCCTGATCATCTATTGTATTTCTACAAAAAGAAGACAAATAATTGAAATAACTAAAAGGATCACACCGAGAATTTTAAAAAGATATCACGGGGTGGTAAGGGGGTGGGGTGGGGTGGCGATCTGACTCAGTAGTGGAGTGCTTGGCCAATCTCCTATGCAGCATCCCTACTCCTTCTCCTGGCTGCCTTTCAATTGCATTTGAGAAACTCATGGCACCCTCTCTGCTTGCCCTCCCTCCCAGCTGTCACTTACCCTGGCTACTCCGTGTTTCCCCAAAGCGCCTCTCTGCTGTTCAAGACTTCAGGGTGCCTAGAAACTGATAGGTGGTGTTCAGCCCCACAGAGAGGAGGCCCCCAAAACTAGTAACACAGACTTCTGGCTCTATTATCTGGGATATAGAAAAATAGTTGGTGATTTCAGCACCCACGGATTCAACAAGCCAAGGACTCATTGCCATCTCTAATTCCATTTGGACTGAACAATTTTTCTGTCATTATTTCCCAAACAATGTGTGATAGCAACTTTTGTGTGGTACTTTAATTGCATTGGGAAATATAGCACACCTAGAGCTAGGCTTCTCAAAAATCTTCCACTCACATCAAATACCCTAGGTACACAGGTATGTAAAATGAGCACACAAGCAAACATTTACAGCTAATGAATCGTAGAGAAATGTACTCAAAATAATCTTTTGGTATACATGGAATTTAACTATTTATGATTAAAGCAAAATTGCATACAAATAAAGAATTAAATTTTGGTGGAACATTAGATAGGGGAAAAAGCATCTCCAGTATTTTTCAAAATTGATCCACGTTTTAATTGTATAATTGCCAATGCTGAGCGTGCCTTTTCACATAAATACATACGTAGCACAATATGGTGGAAGTGTTTTTAAACCCATTTCAGAAACTGTCAGGAATTCTGTCCTAATTCCATGCCAAAATTCATTAGAGTTTCTGAAATTCAAGTCAGCAACTCAAACAGCAGTATTTTAAATCCAACATCCTTAACACAATACAATCTTACGATGAACTGAGGAATGGCAGTAGGAAGATATTTAAAGCCTTTGGTTTCTGTAATTAAACCATTCATTATGTTTCTGTAAGAGCAGAAAACTTAAATTACAGGAGGAGCACTTCGTTTCGTGGCATCCAGCAGTCTTGAATCAAGGTGTCTGGAAAGCATTAGCTGGTATTGCATAGCACGGTATGTGGAGTACAGAATGTGAAGTCATGTGGTAGGGCACAGACCCTCTCTGTCAGAAACACCCGTATTAATCACACATTTGATTTTGACTTAATTTTTGGTCAATCATGCATTTGATTTTGACTTAATTTTTGGTCAATGAACATTGAAACACTTTTATGTTGTTAAATTGTTTGTGACACCCTCACACACACATACACACACAATTCAGTTTGTTTAAGAAATTCAGATCTAGAGAATTCTTAAAGTAGAAAGAAGGATGTGTGCTAATTATGCACAAATGCTAAACTACTTTCTGTCTCAAACTCTGGCATTTTAGTGTTGAAGGAGATGACTGTGGTACTTTCAAGGTCTTTGCCATGGATGACTTTCTGTGAGCAGGCCTTAGTCAGTTCTGTTGCTGTGGAGAGACACCATGACTGCAGCAACTTTTATATAGGAAAACATTTAATTGAGGTGGCTTCTAGTTTCAGAGGTTTAGTTCATTATCATCATGGTGGGGCATGACAGCATGCAGGAAGACATGGTGTTGGAAAAGGAACAGAGAGTGCTACATCTTGATTCACAGGCAATGGGAAGTGAACCGTCTCTACATTGTGCATAGTTTGAGTGTAGGAGACCTCAAAGCCCACTCCCACAGTGACACACTTCCTCCAACAAGGCCATACCTACTCCAACAAGGCCACACTTAATAATGCCATACCCTATGAACTTATTGGGGGCCAATTACTTTCAAACTACTACAGAACAGCAGTGGTATTTCATGATGAATGTAAAAACAACCTAACCCCAGTCATAATGGGGCCAGGAAGAATAAAAAAATCTATTTAAGAGTTAGTGAGAACTGATAAACCAAATCTGGAGAATATACTAGCAAAAGATGGAAACAACAAAGTATTATTCAGCTGTTCAAAAAGATGACATCTTGAAATTTGAAGGCCAATGGATTGAACTAGAACAAATCATGAGTAAGGTGACCCATACCAGGAATAATAAATATGGTATGTATTTGTTTATATGTGGATATTAGCCACTATATACATAAAAGCTACAATTCAAAACCCCAGAGAGGTTAGGTACAAAGGAAGAGACTGGGAGCACATGGTTACCCTGGGTGGAGGAGACAGAATGGGTTTCATGGGTGAACTGGGGAGAGGGGTGGGGGGATGAGAATGGGAGGATTAATGGGGAGGGGAGATGGAGCCGAGGGAGAGAATTTGGGGAGAGACAGCTAGAATTGAGAGGCATTTGCGGGGTGGTGTGGGAACCTGAGACAGTAGAAATTTCCTGAAATATATGAAGGTGATATTTAAGTCTCAAAAAAAAAAGGGGTGGGGGGGGATGGAGTCCCAACTGGCTATCTCTTGTCACCAAATAAAGCTTTCCAGTAGTGTGTCTGGATTACATTCAACTGAGTTGCTGGCCAAAGCTGTTCCATGGAAATCCCCTAACAACCAAAGCTGTTACAAGACAATAGATTACTCTCAGCAAACTGGCAACAAGAGCCCATTGTTGACCATTGCTAATGATAATACCCACACAACTCATTTAACATGGAGAGGGCTAGCTGGTGCCTATGTGGAGCCTTCACCCCTATGATCTAGTGTTTTGGTACAGGAGGATATTCTGCAGGTTACTAAAAGAGAAACAAAACTACAAGCCCAGCCATGAAACCTTTGATCTACAATCTGTCCTGCCTGTGAAATACTCTAGGACAATGGTGGCAAAGGACTTGTAGGACTGACCAACCAATATCCGATTTGACTTAAAGCTCACTCCATGAGATGGACCCCATACCTGATACTACTTGGGTGACCAAGAAACGGAGACTGGATAGCCCAGAGACATAGGATGAAACCAAATACTACTGTTCTAAAAA
The DNA here is from genome assembly GCF_017639785.1 of Mesocricetus auratus. NCBI lineage: Eukaryota > Metazoa > Chordata > Mammalia > Rodentia > Cricetidae > Mesocricetus > Mesocricetus auratus. Next base: position 35,612,851 of record NW_024429202.1, on the reverse strand, counting down.
AAGAGTTAACAATAAAATGACTCCTAATGACATTCTGCTATACTCATAGATCAGTGCCTTATTCAGTCATCACCAGAGAAGCCTCCTCCGGCAACTGATGGGAACAGAGAACCACAGCCAGACAATATGCAGAAAATGAAGCCTTAGAACACACAGCTCTAAATTGGACATCCCCATCAAATCCCTTCCCTCAGAGCTCAGGGAACACTAGTAGGGAAGGCAGAAGGAGTGTAAGAGCCAGAGGGGATGGAGGACACCAGGAGAACCAGGTCCTCTAAATCAACTGAGCAAAGCTCATATGAACACAGAGACTGAGGCAGCATGCACAGGACCTACAAGGGTCTGTGCCAGGTCCTCTCATATATAGGCTACAGCTTTCAGAAGTTTAGTGTTTTTACAGGACTCCTAAGTAGGCGAACAAGTGGGACTGTGATTCTTGTGACTTCTCTTGGGGCATATGTTAGTTTGCTTTGTCCAACTTTGATGTGATAGTTTCTGTTTTACCTTGTTATATTTAATTTTGTTGTGTTTGGTTGTTATCTCTTAGGAGCCTGTTCTTTTCTAGTGAGAAATAGAAAGGGAATGGATCCAGAGGGGAAGAGAGGTGGGAAGGAACTGCAAGGTAAAAATGAGGGGAAGCTGTAATCAGGATATATTTATGAAATAATATATTTTAATAAAAGAGGAAAATAATTCCTTCAGCACATAATATTCAAAACACCAAAGGTACAGAGCAAAGAAAGAATATTAAAAGCTGCAAGGGGAAAGTACCAAGTAACATATAAAGAAAGACCTATTACAATAACACCTGACTTCTCTATGAAGACTCTAAAAGTCAGAAGGGCCTAGATAGATGTTCTACAAACTATAAGAGACCACAGACACTGTACCCAGCAAAACTTTCAATCACAATACATGGAGAAAATAAGACATTCCATAATAAAAAATCAACCTTAAGCAGTATGTCTACAAAATCCAGGCCTACAAAAGGCACTAGAAGCAAAACTCTAAAGTGTTTAACCATACCCAGGGAAACATAATGAATAAATACTCCTAGAGCAGCAAATCAAAAGAGGGAACACACACCTTTATCCAGTAGCTGATGTAAACAGAAGCAGACACCCACAGCTAAACACTGAACTGAACTCCTGGAATCCAGTTTCAGAGAAGGAGTGATGAGCAAAAGAGATCAAGACCAGGCTGGTGAAACCCACAGAAATAGCTGACCTGAATAAGGGGGAGCTCATGGACCCCAGACTGATGGCTGAGAAACCGACCCGATAGTGGGTGTCAATTAGGAGGTCTGGGCAATCTATGGGTCCTCTGGCAGTGGATCAGTACTTATTCCTAGTACACAAATGGACTTTGGGAGCCCGTTCCACATAGAGGGATACTCTCTTAGTTTAAGAACATGGGGGAGGGCCTAGGCCCTTCTCCAAATGACAAGACAGACTTTGAAGATCCCCCATGGAGAGTGAGGTCAGGGGAGGAGGGGAGGAAGAAGGAACTGGGATTGATATATAAAACAAGCTTGTTTCTAATTTAAATTAAAAATCTGAATAAAAAGAAACATAAAACAGAGGTAACACACACACCAACACCAACACAACAAAACAATAGAAATTAACAAACACTGCTCACTGATGTTTCTCAATGCTGATGGTCCCAATTCTCCAATAAAATATACTAACAGAGTGGATGTGAAAACAGGATCCCTCCTTCTGTGGTATGCAAGAAACACACCCTAACATCAAGGATAGACATCACCTCAGGGTAAAAGGATGAAAAAAGCTAACTGACCTAAGAAGAAAGCTGTTGTAGCCAGTTTAATATTTGTCTTCTAGACTTCAAACCAAAACTAATCAGAAGAGATAGGAAGGAAAATACACATCAAAGGAAACACCAACAAGAGTAAGTGCATCAAACACCAGGGCACCCAAGTTCATAAAAGAAACATAATGATCCGCATACACTGATAGTGGGAGACTTCAGTATGCCATTATTGCCAATAGACAGGTCATCTAGAGAAAAAAAAACAGAAATACTAGAACTAACAGATGCTGCAAACCAAATAGAACTAACATATTTACAGAACATCTCCCCAAATATAAAATAATATTCCTTCTTTGCAATACCTCATGGAAGTTTCTCCAAAATGACCACATATTTGGACACAAAGCAAGTCTCAACAGATACAAGAAAATCGAAATAAAACCCTGTGTCCCATTTGACTACCATGGGATAAGGCTGGTTATCAACAACAGAAGAAACAAGAGCAAGTTTATAAACTACTGGATATTAAGCAACTCACTACTGAGTGAAAAATGAGTCAAGACAGAAATTAAAGCTTTCTAGAAATTAATATACAACATACACAAACTTACAGGACCCACTGAAAGTGGTTCTAAGAGGAAAGTTCAAAGCACTAAGTGCCCACATAAAAATACTGGAGAGATCTCATGCTAGTAACTCAATCACACACAGGAAAGCTCTATAATAAAAGGAAGAAATCATACTCGAAAGAAGTAGATGGTAAGAAATAATCAAAGGGGCTGAGATCAATAAAATACAAGCAATGCAAAAGAATCAATGAAACCCAGAGCTGGTTCTTTGAGAAATAAAACATTGACAAACCCTCATCTGAATTAAATGAAAGCCAGAGAAAACATATCCAAATTAACAAAATCGGAGATGAAAAGGGGGGGCATAATAACAGACACTGAGGAAATCCAGATAATCATAAGGACATATAATAAAAACCAAGTTGAAAAAAATCCATGGATAACGTTCTCAAGGCATACCACTTAACCAAAGTTAAATCACGAGCACATAAGAAATGTAAACAGGCCTATAACTCCTAGTTAAATAAAAGCAGTAATTAAAAGCGTACTAAGCAAAGAAAGCCCAGGGTAGGGAGAACGGAGCCAGAATAGCAAGACTGGAAGAACAAAGTACAAGCCACGAGCCAGGCTGAATGAAGGGGCTCAGATCCTTGGGACCTAGGGTAGGAAGGTCACTGCCACAAGCACAGCTGGAGAGAGGAGTGTTGGCTTTACGGATGCTGTAACGATACGCGACACACAGTTACTGAAAGGGAAGCTAAGTATTTAATTTAGAAAATTACTCACACGATACCAAACCCCGAGAAGCCCAGCAGATCTCAGCTAGCGACTGGACCGGAAGCCGAACTCCAGGAAAAGAGAGCGAGACTTCCTGTGCGCTGTCTTTTATGCCTTCCCCCCGTAACGCCCCTAGCCATGCCCAAAAGTGGGCTTGGCTAGTGACGTAGTTCCGCCTACGTACGTATACGTCTTTACGTCCAGCCGTATACGTCTTTAGTCCTGCCTAAAGTGGGTGTGGTTAGCGGTGTGGTAAACCGCCCTTTTATTACCTCATCTGTATGCGCCTCTAGTAAGTCACATGTTTAATGGCGACATAGACTTCCTCCTACAATTCCCCTTTTAGTCTAAAAAAGGACAACTAACTTGTGTCCATGAACAAAATGTATCAAACATCTATTCTATCTAAACCTAAACTTATCTTAAAGAAACACCCAAATATGAACACCTCCTTCCAATCCCAACTCTAAAATAATTGAAAACTAACACTAACAGGTGTAATCTTATAATATCAATAGTAGGGACAGGGGGCGTGGAATTCTCAAAACTACTTCCTGCTGAGATGGGACGATGATAATCTCATGGGGACCTGTGAAAAGAAAATGTTAGTATAACGAAATCTGAGTAGATCAGACAGTCTCAGTATGGCAGGAGATGCTTGATTGAAGTTCCTGACTGGGGTTCTAGTGTTGATTGAAGCTCTTATCTTGAAGCTCTGGTCAGATTGTAGAAGATGTGCTGTTTCAGTTTCTTGGTCCGGAGATATGTAGAGTGACGTAGTTTCAAGCCAGTTTCAGGATAGTGCTTGTCAGGTGGAGTCAATGATGTGGGGCAGTTCAGATGCCTCCAGTCGAATCAGGTGAAGTCAAGGAAGTGGATCCTCATTCTCTTTCGGAAGCAGTTGAAGATTACTGTCAGGAAATCCCTTGTTCTCTGGAAAACTCAAACATTACTGTTAACAAAGAAATATTTTAACTTTCATATGTAAGCATACAGAAGAGGTGACAATAGGGAAGATGGAAAACCTGGAGGAAATTAGACTGTTCAGAAAAAGAAATCCATAGATAACAGTCCCTCATTTTATTTCTTCTGTCTTATATCAATGGCTCTTTGATATAATACAGAAATTCTGAATTGTATTTAAATAACATGCTTGGGTTTAGAGTAGGAGAGCCAATCCAACTCCAAAGCCAGTTTCAGTTAAATGAATGGGAACTGAGGTATGTGAACAAATAAAGATAAAGGTGTACTATGAAAAAGCAATATAGAGAGATTTAGACTTTGATACCACACAGTGTGTGTTTGATGGTCCTCAGGGTAGCTATTCATTCTTCTACAGGAATCCATGTGTCCAGTATTCTTTGCTGAGTTTACCTGTGAGAACAAAAACAAAGCACTTCTCTTTCCTTTTAGGAGGTCACTTTACCCATTGTGGACTATGAATTTGTAGATGGGCTGTTATCTTCCTCCTCCTGAGATGTTTTCTGTTCTGATCGAATTTTAATTAATTTTGATGGAACCCAAACCTTTTCTTCTCCTGTGGAAACAAAAGCATAACCCCTTCCCCAACGTAACACATATCCTGGTTTCCAGACTGAGGTCATAACATCCTTAAAATACACCGGTTGGTTCAGTTCAGAAGTCTTCTCTGTAGTCCAGTGTCTTTCTGCTGCAGTTTGTCCTTTTTCATCAGCATTAAGAAAATTCAACGTTAGTAAAGCATTGTGTAACCTGTGTCTAGGTGTCTTTGTTTTCCCTGGCTGTTTATGAAGCATCTCTTTTAAGGTTCGGTTAGACCTTTCAATTATTGCTTGTCCTGTGGGATTGTAAGGTATACCAGTTACATGTTTTATATTATAATATTTGAAGAATTGTTCCAATTTACTGGAGACATATGCTGGACCATTGTCAGTTTTTATTGTTTTAGGTATACCCATAACAGCCATTACCTCTAAGAGGTGTGTAATAACAGAGTCAGCTTTTTCAGAGCTGAGGGCAGTAGCCCATTGGAAGCCTGAGAACGTGTCTATAGTATGGTGTACATATTTCAAACTGCCAAATTCTGGGAAGTGAAATACATCCATTTGCAAGAGTTCATTTCTGTGAATACCTTTAGGATTACAACCTGCTGGTAATGGAGTTTGATTGTACAATGAGCAACTGGGACAATTTCTTACTATTTCTTTGGCTTGTTGCCAGGTGATAGAAAAATCCTTCTTTAAACCTTTGCTGTTAACATGGTGTTTCTTATGAAATTCTGAAGCTTCCAACACATTACCTACTAATAAACGATCAATTTCATCATTGCCTTGTGCCAGAGGACCTGGCAGACCTGTATGGGATCTGATGTGTGTTATATATATAGGATGAGTCCTGTTTCTGATGATTTCCTGCAATTGTAAAAACAATGAGGTTAATTCTGTATTATCAGGAACAAATTCTGCAGTCTCAATGTGCAGGACAACTCTTTCTGCATACTGAGAATCCGTGACTATATTGAGAGGCTCTGTAAAGTCTTTAAGTACCATGAGAATGGCATATAACTCTGCCTTTTGTACGGAGTTGTAAGGGCTTTGAACTACTTTACTTATATTTCCTGATTTATACCCTGCTTTACCTGATTTGTTTGCATCCGTGTAGAAGGTAAGAACTCCAGAAATAGGTGTTTGTCTCACGATACGTGGAAGAATCCAAATTGTTTTCTTTATGAATTTGATTCTCTCTGTTTTGGGATAGTTATTACTAATACTTCCCAAAAAGTCACTGCAAGCTATTTGCCAGTACTCATTATCCTTCCATAAGGAGGAAATTTCCTCATTCGTTAAAGGTACAATAATTTCAGCTGGATCTTTCCCAGTCAGTTGACGAAGCCTTAATTTACCTTTTAATATCAAATCTGAGACCTTTTCTATATAGGTTTTCAATTTTTTATTCTGTTTATGTGGCAGAAATACCCATTCTAGAATGATGTCATCCCTCTGCATTAATATTCCTGAGGGGTATTCTCTAGATGGTAAAATAACCAGAATACAGTCCAGATTTGGATCCACACGGTCCACATGTGCTTCTAATATTCTCTTTTCTACCCATTCTAATTCTTTTTCAGCCTCAGCTGATAGTACTCGTGGGCTGTTTAGGTCTTTATCTCCTTTTAAAGCCATTTTCAGGTGTTTTAAATCATGCCCTTCTACACCAATAATCGTCTGTAATTGAGAGATTTCTCCTAATAGTTTTTGAAGATCATTAAGAGTCCGGTAACGATCTCTTCTGATCTGTACTTTCTGTGGTCTAATTTTCTGAGCATCTATTTTATAACCTAAATAGTTAATAGAATCTCCTCTTTGTATTTTTTCTGGAGCAATTTGTAATCCCCAGCGAGGCAAAATTTCCTTTACTGCCTCAAACATCTTTTCCAAAGTATCCTTATTTGAATCAGACAATAATATGTCATCCATATAATGATATATTAACGAATGTGGAAATTTTTTACGAATTATTTCTAGAGGTTTATTCACAAAATATTGACACAAAGTTGGACTGTTTAACATACCTTGAGGTAGTACCTTCCACTGGAATCTCTGTACCGGACGGGAATTATTATAGGTAGGTACTGTGAAGGCGAACTTTTCTCTGTCGTTTTCTTGTAACGGTATGGTGAAGAAACAATCTTTTAAGTCTATAACTATAATTGGCCAATCCTTAGGAATTAGAGAAGGTAACGGCATCCCAGGTTGTAGAGACCCCATAGGCTGAATTACCTTGTTGATGGCTCTAAGATCAGTAACCATTCTCCACTTACCAGACTTCTTCTTGACAACAAAAACAGGCGAATTCCACGCACTAGTTGATTCCTCAATGTGTCCAGCATCTAGCTGTTCCTGAACTAACTTCTCCAAAGCCTCTAACTTCTCAGATGTCATAGGCCATTGACCCACCCAGACGGGTTCATCTGTCAGCCATTTTAATGGTAGAGCTTTTGGTTGCTCTGTAGGTTTGGCACTAGCATCTTGCTTCTGCACAGCCTGTACGTTTGGCATCTGTTTTCTGTACTGTCTTACTATATTCTTACTACCACTAAGAGCTTGTCTATAATTCCTAGCTGATACAGGAGGAATTTTAATCTGCGTATTCCATTGCTGGAGTAGATCACGACCCCAGAGATTTATAGCAATATCTGCAACGTATGGCTTTAACCTTCCTCTCTGTCCTTCTGGCCCAATAAAGTCAATCCATCTAACGCTCTGTTTAACTTCAGATAGGGTTCCAATCCCTAAGAATTGAACATTAACCTCTTTTAAAGCCCAGTTTTGTGGCCAGGACTGCTGATTAAGGATAGTGACGTCACTTCCGGTGTCCAGTAATCCGTAAATCACCCTATTATTTACCTTAACCGGAAGTTTGGGTCTATGATATTGTATAGAAGTTTGCCAATATATATGTTTTGTATCTCCTCCTGATGTAATTGATTCATCCTCTGGAGCTAATGTATTATCCAGTGCCGTATTATTTACAATGGGCAGTGGATCTTCTAATTGTCCTGGGAGAGGCTGTCCTCCACTGTCACTGGGAATGACCGGATAATCTTTCTCTTCGGGGCTCCATGGAGCCCCGGAAGCCCGTTTCCCTGCTGTAAAGATCTACCTTGTCTGTCTATTGTGGAAAAGCATTCATCAGTCCAATGGCGCCCCTTCCCACACCTCCTGCATAGACCAGGAGGCTTAGGCCTTCTGTTTGATACATTCCTGGTAAAAGCATTATTTCTAGGAATGCGTTGTCTACAGTTCCTACTAAGATGTCCCATTCTACCACAGTTAAAGCATTTTGCATCTTTACGCCTATTTAAATTCTTTGAGATTGCCTTCCCTACCCATGCCTCTATATCATCACAGGTAGGGTATTTGGCATCCTGGTGCCTCCTCAAACCTGTAGAAATAGCTTCACCTACCCAAGCTCCTGTATCCTGACTTTTACATTCCAGGTTCGCTGTATGCAGGACCCATTCCTCCAAAGGCGCTGATCTTATTTTTAATGGCCAAATCACCTGCCTGCATTGAGGATTCGCGTTCTCATACGCCAAAGATTCTATAAGGAGACGCCTGGATTCTGGGTTCGCTACCTGTACCTCTACTGCTCTGGATAATCTCTCTAAAAATTCAGTGAACCTTTCCCTTGGGCCCTGTAATACCTTGGTGTAGGGTTGCATTATCTCTCCTGTTTCACAAACCTTATCCAAGGCATTTAAAGCAGCTGTACGGCACAAAGACAACATGTGCTCGTCATATGCAGATTGGACCTGCGTGTCAGCGTAAGGACCCTCCCCAAGAATCTTGTCTTGGGGTACTTCATGACCGTTCTGCAATTCCTGAATCTCAATTGCTTTTGCTTCTTGCCTCCACAAAGCTCTCCATTGAATTTGGCAAGAATTTTCGAGTACTGCAGAGGCTAATTGGGCCCAGTCTTTTGGGGTTACTTTATTTACAGTAGCCCATGAGGTTAGGAGCTCTCTGACAAAGGGAGAATGAAGACCATACATGACAATGGCCTCCTTAATATTTTTTAGATCCTTCATCTGTATAGGCTCCCAGTGATAAGCAATGGGACCATTTGATTGTTTTTTCGTTGCTGGTTTTTCTGATACAGATACTGGAAAAACCATAGGGGAACGCATAGCAACCTTAGGGAAATCATTCCGGCATTTGAGAAGCTTTGGGAAACTCCTGTCCTGACCTGTTGCCTGTATTTCTGATTCTGAAGTATCAGATTGAGCGTCTTCTAAATCCTGCAGTCTATTCATCATTGTTTCTCTGAGCTCTTGAAGTTCTTGGGACAAATGATTTTCTAAGGATGTCATGGAATCTTTCATTTTCTTACATTCATCATTTACATGTGATTCCAAATTTCTAATATTCTCATCCTTAGCAAGTACCTCAATAGCATGTAAACTGCCTTCAACAAATGATATTCTATCAGTTAGTTTACCATTGCTCTCAGACATGGAACAATTCTTTTCTGGTAGCATTTCAATTTTATGTTCCAGTCTTTGTAATTTGCTAGTGAAATCATCAAACATGGAACCGTGTTTGTCGTTAAATGTTTCCACATTATGTTCCAATTTTTCAATTCTATCTATGGAACACATTTTTCCTGAAAATAATTCAATTTTGTGTTCCGTCTCTTTAAACCTGTTCGTCAGACCTACATTATCATTTTTAATATCCTGAATATTTTCTACCAACCCTTTCTTACTCTCCTGCAATGAATTTTGCATTTCCTGAATCCTTTGTATTAAGATTTCAAAACTATCCTGCGATGACTGTATGACCTGTATAAGTTTATTCCTATTTTTGAGCCATTTCATTAACAAAATTATATTGATTATGAAGCTAATAATCACCATCGTGGGTAGGAAGTACCTTTCAGGTAGGTCCTCAACCCTTTCTAAAATCCCATCCATACAAAAAACAAGAAAATTCTTAACATCCTGCATCATAGTGTTAGCTGTTGACATTGTATAAAGCAGTTACGTTTGTTACCAATGGAGTAATTCAGGCCGAAATCAACAGGCTGCCAGTGAGAGAGCACGTGGCCGGAGTCAGCTGGCCGCCAGTAAAACAGCACGTGGCCGTGAGAGAAACCTTGGAATACCTAACCTTACCGGCAGGTAGAAGGTGCTGGTTCCTGGCGGCAGGAATCTTGCCTTGCCGAGCGAAGTGGTGAGGAACTTAGCGAAAGGAGAGTCCACGTGCGCCTGGTCGGGCCGAGAGAAGCCGTTTTTTTCTGGGTCCCGATTCCAATCCCGCTCCGACACCAAACTGTTGGCTTTACGGATGCTGTAACGATACGCGACACACAGTTACTGAAAGGGAAGCTAAGTATTTAATTTAGAAAATTACTCACACGATACCAAACCCCGAGAAGCCCAGCAGATCTCAGCTAGCGACTGGACCGGAAGCCGAACTCCAGGAAAAGAGAGCGAGACTTCCTGTGCGCTGTCTTTTATGCCTTCCCCCCGTAACGCCCCTAGCCATGCCCAAAAGTGGGCTTGGCTAGTGACGTAGTTCCGCCTACGTACGTATACGTCTTTACGTCCAGCCGTATACGTCTTTAGTCCTGCCTAAAGTGGGTGTGGTTAGCGGTGTGGTAAACCGCCCTTTTATTACCTCATCTGTATGCGCCTCTAGTAAGTCACATGTTTAATGGCGACATAGACTTCCTCCTACAGAGGAGAGACAATTATGCTCCTGAGGTCTCAGCCCTAGACCAGGAGATCATTGAGGTTGATCCTGACATCAAGGAGACGCTGAGGCTTCTGGACTTAGGCAGTCTCTCCAACCTGCAGGTCACTCAGCCTACAGTTTGGATGAGTTTCAAAACACCACGTGGAGCCGTTTGAATCTGCTCTGTCATATTTTCTTTTCTTTCTTTTTCTTTTTTCTTTTTTGTTGTTTTTTGGAGACAGAGTTTCTCTGTATTATTTTGGAGGTTGTCCTGGAAATCGCTCTGTAGACCAGGCTGGCCTCAAACTCACAGAGATCCACCCGCCTCTGCCTCCCGAGTGCTGGGATTAAAGGCGTGAGCCACCAGCTCCCAACCCATATTTTCAATAAACCTGAAAATAACTTTAAAAAAAAAAGATGAGAATGTTTCCAGAAGCTTCGATCAAGTAAATCCCTAGTGAGCAGACCTGAGCCTGAACAGGGCATGACAGGGTCTAAGATACTGCATAGACACAGGCAGGAGACTTACTGGTGCCCCACATGAGAGCAGTGTCTCTGGGCAGGTAGGTAAAGGGAAGAGCATCGGCAAGTCAGATCTTGATGAGCAGAAGGGCCCCGGGCATGCGGAAGTAGGTGCGTCCAGGCATCGGCATCTGAGCTGAGCTTTAAGAAAGTTCCTTGGTTGCCACGGAGATAATGTAGCTAGGTGAGAGCACACAGAATGTAGAACTGTGGGAACTTCTAGTGTTCTCCATAGCTATTTGCTTCCCCAGACAAGTCAGCCCATTCGTTAGCTGTGATCACAGCAGCCATTTCAATGGTGTCCTGTCTGAACTCCGCTAAAAGTCAAATCGGGCACTCAGCTAAAGGACCGTTTTTAACCTAGGTACACCTTCTGAGAACAAATGGCAGCAGTCACTTTCCCTCCTGGGAAATGAGATATGAATAGTGGGAGGGAAGAAAAGGCCTGTGGGGCCGGGCCGTGGTGGTGCACGCCTTTAATCCCAGCACTGGGGAGGCAGAGGCAGGCGGATCTCTGTGAGTTCGAGGCCAGGCTGGACCGACAGCCTCCAAAACAATACAGAGAAACCCTGTCTCGTAAAAACCAAAAGAAGAAAAGAAAAGGCCTGTGGGGCAGTAAAGTCAGAAGTGGGTGAACAAAGTTCATTTCCTAGGGATTGGTCCTCAGCGCTCAGACCTCAGCCAACCCATCCACTGATCTCTCGAGCCCACAAGGCTCTCATCCTTTACCAGGGGCTTTCAGCCAATCCAGGCCCAGCCACGTACCACACAGTACAGCTCAGGATCCTTGAAGCACAGCATCTAGTTCTTCAAGTGCTATTACTTTTAACCATCCATAGAAGATTTGAGATAAATTTAATAAAACAATAAAAGGGGCTTGTCCTCGAGGGATGGGCTTTTTATGATATCTGTTTCTTTTCTCTGTCATATTTTTACCGACTCACAGCTGGTTAGAGGCACAGTTCAGAGAACTTCTGAGCATCCTTCCCCTGGGGTCCCCAGCGGTTACACTCTAGGTGACTCTGGGCAGCATCAGATTCAGAATCCTGAAGTCTGCAGCATTCCGTGAACTTAACTATAGCTACTTGAGAGAGAGAGAGAGAGAGAGAGAGAGAGAGAGAGAGAGAGAGAGAGAGAGAGATTGTGCATGTGTATGTACACATGTACATGTAAACACATATGTATATAGTTCTACATACTTGTATCACATATAGAAATCTGTTTTCATATTTCAAAACTATCATAACCAAAGTGTATATTTTCCAATAAGAGAAAACATTACTTTCTCTCAGAAAAAATTCTGAGTTACGTGCATTACTAGGCACAAAAATATTTATTGTTAAATTACAACAGGAAAATGTAGGTCATCGAAGTGGCTTACTAGGGTAATTGAATGTTAGGGTAGCTTCTTAGCTAGAAGGAATCTCTGAATGAGTGATTGTGCAACTATGTGTAGTATTTAGGAGAAAGGAGGACATAGATATCATGGATGATATTTAATATATGAAAGCCAAGCTAGAATTAAAGCTGCGTGGCTGGGCTGGGGAGAAGGAAACACCAACGTGGGGAGCAGGGTGAACACCAAACTGCTCTCCCATCACTTATGTCAACTCTGAGCTCCACCCTGAAGACTGACTTTCCAGACATTATTATGTGTCACTTGGTGATTTTATTAAAGTACCAGTTCTGATTCCTTGCAAGATGAGGTACCTGACTGGGATGTCAGTGCAATAGCGATACAAGCTCTTGAGAGACAAAAACTACTCTGATTAAAGGTGTCCTCAAATGCCAAAGTATACCCTCAGTGGGGCAGGAGAAAGGTCCAGTAACATCCCTTGCCCTCTCAGATTCCATTTGGGTTTTTCAAACAAAGACAATAGAGGTTTAATCTTGAACACTGAGCTTATTTTAAGGCTCAGAGTTATCTGGTTGGGTCACGTAGTCACATAGGTGTAGTTACTGCCTCTCAAGGGGGTGTCTTGTTGATTTACTGCTTTCTGGTGCTGGAGAGCAGGCCCCTTATTGAGCCACCTAAGGGATGCGAGGACATAGCTCCAAGACGTTCCTCAGACACTCGCCTCTGGCTCATCAGCTGCAGATTGAGAAACCCCTTTTAGCTCCACTTAGCTCTTTCTCGGCAGCCTGAACAGTGAGGCACTTTATTCTTCTTCTGTGGTTCAGCAGTGGCTGTTTTTGTTATAGCTTTGGCAAATGGACGATAGCACAAAACTTCCTACTTCAAGTCAAGATGTCTTCCTCATGAGCCAATCAAACAGCAGGTTACAGTTTGTAAGTGATAGATCTCCATATGGTTCTACAAGCATCACTTGACTTTTGTGGCGCGTTCCTTCCTTTAAAAGTAATGGATCCTGTGTACGGTGTGTGTGTGTGTGTGTGTGTGTGTGTGTTCCCATATGTGTAGGCATACATGAAGGTGGAAAGGCTGAGGTTGATATGGGGGGGGTCCTCCTCAAGCTCACTCTGCCTTATTTATTGAAGCAGACAGAGCCTCTCAGTTGAACTCAGCTCTCCAACTCGACTAGTCTAGCTAGCCAGCTTGCTCCAGTGTCCCCTGCTCTGCCTTCAGAGTGCTGGAACTGCAGGCAGTCACCATGTCTGCTTGGCCTTTATGTGGGTTCTGAAGATCTAAACTGTTGTCCTCTTGCTTGTGTGGCCAGGACATTACCTGCTGACCTAACAATATAAACCTTCCTAACAATATAAAATTTTAAATGCAAAAAACTATGACAAATTTCCTCTACTAGTTTTACTACCTACAAGTGTATTTGGCTGCAGCCTCCTTCTACCCCAACAGAATCATGTGTGTCTCTCTCATGTGTGTGCATGTGGGGTGGGTAGAAGGGTTGTATACTTGTCTGTGTGTGTACATGCAGAATCCAGGGTTAACTTCAAGCATCTTCCTTCATTGATCTCCACCTGATTGTTTGAGGCAGAATCGCTCAGTGAACCTGGAGTTTGCAATTTTGGGTAGATGATCTGCCAACAAGACATATTTGTTTATGTCCCCCTCCCCCAAACTGGTGTTACAGGCACATACTGCCTCACCTCGCTCTCGATTTTACATGGCTTCTGGGGGCCTGAACACAAGTCCTCATGCTTGCATAGCAAGTATGTACCCTGAAAAATCATTCCCCTAACCAAGCATGTCAAAAAATCTTTAATGAAAATGTTGTTATACTAAGTGACACTTTTGTAATGCCTGCTGCTTTTTATGGATCTACAAGTCATTTGGGAAAGAAACAGGACAATTTTTATTAATTTCATGTCATTGGAATTGATCCATTCATGATAACATTTCATGATGATCCCTGGCCAGTTATAAAAACTCCTCCTCAATGGACGTATTTCAGTATTTATTCAGCCATCATGGCTGCATCCTCAGTCTTGAATGTCTCCCACAGGCACATGAAGCTATTGGGATGTGGTGGGACCTCTACAAGGTGGAACCTATAGGAATTCTTAGATGGTTAAGGTCATGACTTTGAAAAGGATTTTTGAGACATGGGTCTCGTCTTTCCATGCTTCCTGGTTGTGATGAGATAAGCAGCTACACTTCAACACAGGCACATTCTCCTTGTAACATGCTGTCTCTTCATGTCTTCATTGGAGTCAGTATCACCATGGAATGAATCCTCCAAGACCATGGACCAACATGAGTCTTTCTTTCCTACAACAAGGGAAAGTTGGCCAACACACTGTTCGTAGTGGCACACCCCAGAAGAGGGACCCTCAGGTGAGGAATTCTCTCCATCAGATTGACTTGTGGGTATGTCTGTGGGTCATTTTCTGAGTGCTAATTGAGGTGGGAGGGATACTTCTGTTGGTGGTGTCATCCCTGGGCAGATGGGCCCAGGTTGTAAGAAACGTAGTTGAGCATGAGTCTAGGTAAGCAGCATCCCTTGACAGGAGCAAGCCAGTAGGCAGCACGCAATCCCCATCCCCCAGTGTTCTCTGCTTCAGCTCCTGCCTCCAGCTTCCTGCCTGAGTTCTACTCTGTCTTTACTTCGTGATGGGTTGCCATCTGTTAACTGAAATAAAGCCTTTCCTCCCTAAGTTGCCTTTGGTCACAATGCTAATCAGCAACAGAAAGCAAGCTAAGACAATGATAAAGTTCTGACCGCAGCCACAGTTGTTCAACAAATACAACTGTGTGCAACAGACTCTCAGAGTCAAAGGAAACACTAATTCCTAAATATAGGTTGGATGAAATAGAATTATAGAGGGATCCCTCTTCTAAAAGGAAGCTGTAGATAATGATAAACCTTTTTCTATGGAGACTAGAAAATGACACTGAGCCAAAGCCTATCAAAACTTTTCCAACAAATGGTGCATACTGTGGAATACCATGGTGTGCTTTGCACCTATTCGGGCAGCATGGAGGGCAGACAGCCCTCAGAGACACACTAGAAGAAGGAGCTAGGCACATGTGCACCTAAAAGACAGTCTCCCAGAAGTGCTGATACTGGACCAGGAAGCTCTTTGGCCATAGAAAGGGACTTATGGTAGTAGAAAGGCATTGGCAGAATTCTAGAAACCTGACTAGCATCATGCCTGGGTCTGGATGGAGATGTTCTCTCTGGGGCCTTCTCTGTGCTCTGCACTTGCCATGCATTTTTAGAAGCCTACTGGTTTAGAACTGAGAACAAGGCCTGTCTGCATTTGCAGCTCTCACACAATCTGCCCAGTGACTCGTGTGAAGGGGACAAAGGCCATTCTCTCCCATTTTGATTCTTTCAGCACTCAAATACATTCATGTAGCTGAGTAAGACTGACCTAAAAGAAAAATCCCCTGTCCACAAGGCTTGCTTTCCTGCCACCTGGTAGGCATTGGACCATTTGACTCTTTGATGCACAGCATTCAAAACGAAAGAACACCGACCTTCAAGTTTCAGTTGGACCCTGAGACATTCTCTCCATCTGTTCTCCATTAGTGGGTGCTCCCCAGAAAGGGATAGCATGCTAGGAAGAAAGGACTGGCCTCTGTCTTTATTGGAGACAGCCCCAGGAACTTTGGAACTGGTTGAAATGATCTGGAAGGTGCTCCAGGGATACAGAAGTCAGTGGAGTGTCTTTGTCTACAGTCATCAGTTGCTGTCAAACAATGAGAACAAAAACTAAAGCAGCCCCGTTGCTCTACTCTATTCTCAGCTGGTGACAGTGGGTACAGCAGAACCAAGCAAACCTGGGATGGAGGCCAGCTCAGCCCGCATACCAGCTGTGTGGCTAGAGGCAAGCTGCTCACAGCTGATCCTGTTCTCACAACTCGAAAAAGGCTAATAAGCAACCCTAACTAACTATGGTGGGGGACTGGAGGAAGGCACGTATAGACAGACAGTCAGTATACAGGTGGGCAGACAGCAAGTGATTTACAAACTATCTATAGACATAATGTTCCTCTGAGCGTTCATTTGTTCAGTAAACATGAATGAGCCAGAGCCCTGCCTGGCACTGGGGACGCAGAAGAGGTGGTGATGAATGAGGTTAAGGATGTTCTTACCCCTGGAGTCTCCATTCAAGTGAGTGGAAGCAGAAAATCAGTAGCCAAATACACAAACAACATTCTTTTCCAGATTGTAATGAGGGGCTGTGTGAGAAAACACGGGATTTGGCCCCTCTTTATGGAGGGCCAGGGAGACTTCTCTGAGAAAGGTGTTTGCTCTGAGCCAAGAGCATGCAAATCAAGTAGAATAAGAGGCTGTTACAGCGGGCAACATGCAGGAAGGGGAACCAATGGATAGAGAGGCCATGTGGCTGAAGGATGGGGGAAGGATGATCAGGAACAGAGATTAAGAGTAGGCAGGGTCCAAATGAAGGGAGATGAAAGCAAGGACACGCTTACTATGATGGTGGGTTTCAATTGGGCATTGTCTTATTTAGGGTTTCTATTGCTGCAATGAAACACCAAGACCAAAAAGCAAGTTGGGGGAGGAAAGGGTTTATTTGGCTTACACTTCCATATCACTGTTGATTATCAAAGAAAGTCACGACAGGAACTCAAACAAGGCAGGAGCCTGGAGAAAAGATCTGATGCAGAGGCTATGGGTATTGTTTACTGGCTTGTTCCCCATGCCTTGTTCAGCCTGTTTTCTTATAGAACCCAGGACCAACAGCCCAGGGATGGCTCCACCCACCACGGGCCAAGGCCTCCCCATTAATCACTAATTAAGAAAATGTCTTTCAGTTGGATCTTATGGAGGCATTTTCTCAATTGTGGTTCCCTCCTTTTAGATAACTCTATCTTGTGTCAAGTTGACATAAAACTAGCTAGGACAGCCATGAAATATGACCTGTACTGTAGTAACTTCACATTACATAGTGTCAGGAGAAGAAGTTGTGAAATAATGATTGGGAGAGAAACCAATGAGGTGATTGTAAATCTGTGTTAGCATCTTAGCCCAAGGGAGATGGTGGTAGAGAGAGAAGGACAGCAGCAGAAGATTCTGATGGAAGAAAAACAGGGAGTGAGGGAAAGGAGGAAGGAAGGTGGTTCCTGGGTATAGGGAGTGAGCTGCCTATGATTTGAAATGCGGTCAGGTTTGGCATGATTGTGGAGGTTTGTGTAGACATCAAGAAGAAGGCTGGAAATATGAGGCAAGAGTTCAGGAAAGACAGTCCAAGTGTCTTATAAAGTCTGGGATCCTTGATAAAGTCTCTTATGGAGGGTGAATAGGAGAATAAGACCTGTTCTGAGCCTCTCCAACATTTAGGGGCCAGGCAAGAAGCTAGCCAAGATCACACACACACACACACACACACACACACACACACACACACACACACACACACACGAGATATGTTATTTCTAGAGCTAAAGTAAGGGACTAGTCAGTGCTCAGTGAATGGAGATTAAAGTCAAAGCAGAGCAGAGCCATGTCCTGGTGGTGTAGCATGCGCTTGGTAAACTCGACATGAGTTTTCAGTCGTGGTGAGCATGGAATGTCAGTCTGAAGTGAAGGAGTGGTAAACTAGAGTGAGGCAGGATGCTAAAGTTTTATTTGCTGAATTGAAGTCGTTCAAATTCTAAGGGGAAGAGAGCAAAGCAACGGCGGTCTCTAGAACCTGGGACCTTGGTAGACTGCAGAGCCCGAACTTGTTCACCTTGGCATAGTGAAAACCACTCCTTGGCAGGGATCCATATGTGATGCTTGACCTCTCCTGCTGGCTGCATATTTCTTGTGCTGTTTCTTTCCAACTGTTTCTCCTGATGAGTGTGTGGTGAAACAGGAACACTGTTTCACACAAAATTTCATAATAGATGTGAGGTGTCCTTTGGTTATAACAAAAAGGAAAAATTTCCAAAATCTACTAATTGTTGAGTGCCTCTGGAAGAAAAAGTGACTTAAGTTGTTTGCAGGGAATTCTTCCAGTTGATGGGAAAGAATTATTCATTGGGGCTAGGAGTGAAAACAGGAAAGGCAGGGCAGATTTGCAGTGTGGGTGGGTGTGTTTGCTAGTGGAGTTTTTGTTTTTCCTTTATTAGATGGGAAACAGAGCCCATGAATGAAAGATGTCTTCTAACTGTGACATCCCATGTTTGTAGATAGTTCCCAAGTAAGAGTCACAAGTTCCAAAGGGACAGCTGGGGCTTAGTCACTGAACTAACCTGTACTGAGAACCTTGAATGTAAAAGGAAAATTAAAAGTTAGCAAAAGATTGTAAAATAAAGTCTTGAAGATTTAGTGGAGAAATATAAAACCTAATAAGCTCCTTCAACTAAATAAGAAACTGGAAGCAGATAAGGTGTATTTATAGTGGTTACCCTGTCCCTGCGATAGTTACCATTTTGTTTTCGTCCAATCTACTTTTAGGGGTATTGTATCTTCTTGTTTCTCTTGAGTGTTCAGGTGTGTCTTTAAGTTACTAATATGAGATTTCTCCATTTTTAATGTAGACAGTTAGTGTTATGAAATTGCTTCTTAGAATTGTCTTAATTGTGTCCCAAAGGTTTGAATATTTTGTGTTATTGTTTTTATTCATTTCTTTAAAGTTTTACATTACCTTATTTATTGCTGTCTTAACCCGATTTTCATTCAGTAGTGATTTGCACTTCCATAAATTTTTAAACTTTGGGCCGGTTCCGTTGTTTATATTAAACTTCAGTCTATGGTGGTCAGCTAGGATGCAGGGTATTATTGATTTTTTTTTTACATCCGTTGATTGACTTTATGCCCTAAAATGTGGTGATTTGGGGGAAGTTACATGGGCCATTGAAAAGAAAGAAAATATTTTAGTGTTTGGACTTTATATTCTGTTAGATCCACTTGGTTTACGACCTTATTTAACTCTAGTGTTTCTTTAGTTTTTGTCTAGATGATCTGTCTATTGTCGAGAGTTGGGTATCACAATTACCCACTGTCACTGTGTGAGGGTCAATATGTGATTTTAGCTGTAGTAGTGATACTCTTGTCTGCCATCGTATTGGTGCATAAATGTTTGGAATTATAGCAATCTCTTAGTTATTTTTAACTTAGTGTTTATGGAGTATCACTCCTTAGCTCTTCTGATTAGGTTTTTTTCATGTCTGTTTTATCAGTCACTGAAATAGCTATACCTGCTTGCTTCTTGGGTCTGTCTGCTTGAAATATATTTTTTTCATCCTTTAATCTAAGGTGATGTCAGTTCTTGGTGATAGGTTATGTTTCTTGGATACAGCAGAAAGACGGATTCTGTTTTCTCATCTACTCTCTTACTCTATGTCTTTTTATTGGGAAATGAGGCCATTGATACTGAGAGTTACTAATGAGCCGTGTGAATTAATTCCTTTTATTTGTTGTGATGGTGTGGGGTTGTTTTCTCCCTCTGTTGACTAACTATCCTGGGATTATCTGTTCCTTGTGTCCTCTTGGATGTAGTTAACCTTCTCTCCAGTGTAAAGTGTTCCTTCTAGTTCCTTCAGTAGAGCTGGATTGGTAGAAAGGAATTGCCTAAGTATTTTTTACTAGAAAATGTTTTTTTTTTCTTTCTCTACCAATTGTGATGGATAATTTTGCTAGAAGTAGTAGTTTGGTCTGGCATCTCTGGCCTCTCAGAGTTTGTAGAACATCCATCAAGGCGTTATTGATTTTCATAAGTGGGCCTGTCTTTATAAGTGACTTGGTATTTTTCCCCTTGCAGCTTTTAATATCCCTTTCTTTGTTCTGTACATCATTTAGTGTTGGACTATTATATGCTCTTGGGGTTTCTTTTCTATTTCTGTCTATTTGGTGTTCATATGTTTCTTGTACCTTGAGAGGCATGTCTTTCTTTCAAAGAATTGGAGACCTTTCCTTCTATGATCTGTTAAAAAAAATACCTTCTGACCTGAGTTTTTCTCCTTCATCTAATGCTATTATCTGTAGATTTTGTCTCTTCATAGTGTGCCAGATTTCCTGGATGTTTTGTGTTTTTTGTTGGTTTGGTTGGTTGTTTTGATTTAGCATTTTCTTTGTCTGAGCTAGCCATTTCGCCTTCCTCATCCTTCAGACTCTGTGAGACATGCATCTGAAGTTTTTCAGTTCACATTTTATTTCGGTTTGGGTTTCCTTGATTATATTTCTTTGTTAAATTCTGTGTTCATGTCTTGAATTGGTTTCATTATTTCACTTCAACTGTTTGTATTTTCCTGTCTTCATTAAGGCATTTATTCACATTGTCTTTTCATCTTTAAACATACTCATAATTGCTATTTTGAAGTTCTTGTCTTGTGCTTCAGCTAAATTGCTTTCCTTGGGGCCTAACACAATAGAGTTGGTGGCTTCTACAGGAGGTGCATTGTCTTGGGTTGTTTATTTTTGTAATTTTGCACTAGGACCTAGGCATCTGAAGTTACGGTGTTGGAGGTATTTCTTAGTGTAGATATCTTGCTTCATCCAAGTTAGGTGGGTGTTCTATTCTTTGATTTTTTTTTGTTGCTCAATTTAGGTCCTAGACAAGTGTAGCAGTTATGGGAGTCCCTGAATCACAATGAAGTGTGGTGGCTGTAGGGTTCTTGGGAGAGAGATGTTCTGCAGATCACAAAAGAATGGTGATGGGCTAGAAGGAAAGATTGAGAGGAGCAGCAGGAAGAACTGGACAACCCTGGGTAAGCACCAAGAAGCCAATCCCCCAGGAATACAGATGGGCTTGGAAGAGGAGCTCCAGCATGCAGGACTAAGGGTCTAGAGAGTCCAGAATGGAGAACAGGAAGGAGAATAAAGGTACCTTACTGAGTCCCAGTGTGGTGTGGCAGCTTTGGGTCCCCAGTATAGAAAGGTTCTGTGGGTTGGTGGCGTCACAAAGGACTGGAGATAGGCTAGAACAAAAGGCTGAAGGGGTCACCAAGAAGAGCCAGAGCAGCAGTTTTCAACCTGTGGGTCACAACCATTGGAAAACACATATTTCCGATGGTCTTAGGAACTGAGATGCTGCTCAGTAGCAAAATTACAGTTATGAAGTAGCAATGAAAATAAAATTATGGTTGGGAGTTGCTAAGACCATTGTAAATATGTGTTTTCCGGTGGTTGCAACCCATGGGGAGACCCTCTGAACTGGAGGAGCCCAGGTCCATCTGGAGGCTGAGTCCCTAGGGAATGGTGCACTTTCTGCTGTATCTGAGGACTGTGTTCTATTTCCAGCACCCACAAGGAGGCTGTGATAGATGTTTATCTGTAACTCTAGCTCTAAGGGCTTTAACGCCCTCTTCTGGCCTCTGTGGCCACCAGCCACATACCTGGTACACAGACATACATATAAAATAAAAAATAAAATAAAATAAAAACAATTAAAGCTGTTCTCACCTCCATGGGCCTACAACCTTCACATTTCCAGAGCCTGAGAAGACACTGGGATGCACTGGAGTAGATCTCGTGACCTGAAAATGGGAAAGGCTAGCTTACTGCAACTTGTGTGCTTTTATAGTCTGTCCACAAGGCCATCCAGCGCACTATCCAAAACTGGAGACTAAGAGCTGGGGGAAGCCTTCATTGGCCTTACTGTGGCATGTCCAAGGAAATTTATCTAGTTTCCAGGAAAACACATCTAATTTTGGTATTGCTGCTTACTGACTGAAGCCCAGTAGCTTAGTTTGGGTTACTATTGCTGTGATAACACATCGTGACCAAAGGCAACTCGGGGGAGGGAAGGGTCTATTTCACTCAAAGCTCAATATAAAGGTTCCTCATCAAAAGCACTGGTGGGAGGAACTCCAGCACAGCAGGAACATGGAGGCAGGAGCTGATGCAGATGTCTTGGAGATGTGCTGCTTACTGACTTGCTTCCCATGCTGAACCTTATTTGAGAACTCAAGACCACAAATCCAGGAGAGGCACCACCCAAAATGAGTTGGGCCCTCCCATCAATAACTAATAATAACATTTTCTCTGGTTGAATCTCATGGACGCATTTTCTCAGTTGAGGCTCCTTCTTCTCTGATGACTCTAGCTTCTTGACATAAAACCAGCCAGCACACCGGAGATTTATGTCCATTAGAGGCTCTAGTTTGCTGCAAAACACTTGCCTGTGTCATTCCCGACCAAGCGATCTTACCCTGTCACTGTGGCATGGTTTGGAACTGAGCTGTCGCCAAGTGCTAAAGTCTTAACCCAGTTGGTGGCACTACTAAAAAGTGGTAGAGCCTTTAGGAGGTAGGGCCTAGTAGGAGGTTTGGCTTAGGTCACTCAAGATCATGGATCTGTAGGACCCCCATCTCTTCCTTTCGTCATGTTCTAGCCACAGTCAGGAGAACTGACACTGTAAGTGATCTCACTTACTGTTTAAAAGCAACAGACCAATCATCCACCAACTTCTGAAGCCATGAGACAAAAAAAATAATTTTCCCCCTTTAAGCTGATTATCTCGGGGATTTTGTCCCAGAGAAGACTAATGCATCTTTTTTTTTTCTAACAAAGTGTGTGTGTGTGTGTGTGTGTGTGTGTGTGTGTGTGTTTGGGTATGCATGTGCACATATGTATGTGCATGTACACACATGTGCCCACATGCATGCACATGAATGAACCATAGTGCTCACGTGGTAGAAGTTAGATAAATACTTATTAGAGTCAGTTCTCTATATGCGGGTTGCTGGGAATGCAACTCAAGCTATTTGCCTTGGCAGCAAGTAACTTCACCTACTGAACAATATCAATGACCCCACATACTTATTTTTTTCAATTCCTAAAAATTGAAAGCCTAATGCTTTCTGAACCAATGATATTCAATTACTATTGGCCTTGTCTATCTTTGGTAAATTTACTCTAGATTTGTATCTTAATTTGTTTGTGGTGCTATAACAAAATACCACAGACTGAGTGCTTTTTTTTTTATAGGCATCTATTTCCCATAACCCTGGGATACAAACGGCCCACGATCAAGGTTCAGTTTCTGGCATGAACTTTTTTTCCTCTGTGTCTTCATGTGCCAGAGCACAGAAAGGGAAGAGAGAATGAGTGTCCTGTCCTCCTGTGGCAGAGAGAGGAAGAGCAACTCAGTCCAAGGTTTCCTGAGGCCTCGTTCCCAAAGTCTTTAACCTCACCAACAAAAAACCCGAGCCTGAAGTCCTACCGTCTTCCTAAAGATCTCACCATTCAATGCCTTCACACTGGTAACACTTGCATTTTAGAGGTGATGCGTTCAAATCTTAGCTCTTGGACTGACAATCATAGTGCTACTTTTGGAGAGTTCTGCTCCATGCGCTGAACAGCATTCAGGAACACAAAAGGCAAGTTCTGTGCTCTACAATATCCACAGCAGCCACATAGGACAGCAAGTAGCAGGCATCACCTGGAAGAGGTCAAGCAAATGCAGTGAGAACCAGGAGAATTGCAATCGACATTCGGAAATAGGAATCTTCGACAAAGAAAGGGATGCTGAGGGGTGACGGAGTGAGGAGGGATTGGGGGAGGGGGCCTGTGACATTTGGCTTACTTTGGGCTTCTGTGATTTCCTCTGTCTTCCATTTGTCTGTTAATTGACCTTTCCCTTCATTTTACATCCCAGTTCTCCCTTCCACTTTCTCGTGTCTTCTAGCTTCTTCCCTGCTGGCCCTGCTTGCCTACCTTTAGAAGAGAAGTCAGTAGAGAAATGCAGCAGGGGCTTACCCAGAAAAGAGGCTGGGCAGGAAGCACCAGTGCAGCAAACTGGAGTTCCCTTGAAAGGAGAGAGCTACGAAAAAGCCAAGAATGACAAAGGAGACTAGGGAGTTGGCAATCTGCCTTTATTTAAAATGATTTTGGGGCATTGGCTGTTCTCTTTAACAGGCGATTTAGAACAATCATCAATGTTTAAGTGCCATTGCAGTAGCTGCTACTAATGCTGCAGCACCTTTGTCCCGAAGCAGTCAAGAATTATAAAGACACTGGTCTGATTTTTTGGATGATTAGAGGCAATTGCTCTCTGGAGCAGAAACCATGCTCCCAGGGCACAGTGAGCCATTCCGAGCACTGGAAGAGGCATCTACTCACTGGTCTTTGACAGCCTTGCTGAGTTAATACAGCTCCCAGAGCAGTGGATGAGTTATCAACCACCAATTCATTCAGGCTCATTACCTTGATAACCAGGACCCCGAGTGCACCAGAGCCAGAGAGTCTTCTCTTTTGCCTGAAAAGTGAAAAGATGCTCCAGGCTGTGTGTCAACACAGAAATAAAGCTGTATGTGTAAGTGGCCTTGAGCTTTGGTGCTCACTAAACACCCAAAAACAGGAAGATCAAACTTAATGTACATCCTCCCAGTGATACTGAGCCTAGATCACTTGGGATGCACTGTGACATCTCCAAGGGAATTGGAAAAGCAAGTTCTGCTCAGGAAGTTTGGGGACCCCATGTCTTTTTGGATTTGCATCCATAGTAGTGAGACATAGGGATTATCAAAATGCAGTATGGCCATCCACCAAGGGCAGGCTCTCCCAGGGTAGCTCTATAAAGGCCTTCCTTTGGCCAAAGGGATTTGCTTTCATTGATCCCATTCTGTTTGCCCTGATGTACCAATGAGACTTTCTGTAGTGCACAGTAAGGGACTACACATCTCAGAGCAGCAAGGAGACCGGTTCCTGAATGGCCTCACTACAAAAGAAAAGCAAAAGCAAAGGTTAAGGTGGTGGATATGCCAACTGATTGGATCGCTGCACTGGGCATACGTGAAAGCATTTTAGTGCCCTACTGCTGTACCAATCAGAAAAGCCGTACAAAGACATCCCAGGCTGCATCCATACCCTTTATTCTTGAGTTTGTGGTGTGTGCTGGCTAGATCAGACACATGTATAGGTAGCCGTGACCAGTAGTGTAGGAAACAAGAATAATAATAACCAACAGCTAAAAAAAATCTGTGTCAGTAGGTGTCACATCTACTATCGCTGTCTCAAATGACGAGGTTCTTAACAGAAAACTCCTAAAACTGAAGCTTACACAAGCCCAGCGGGTGAATAAAAATCTGCTTTATAAATATCTGTGGGTTAGGAGTCTGTTAGGAAAACGGCTATTTCTTATTGGATCCAAGAATCTTAGCTGCCTAGGTAGAGACAAGTTGCACAGAAAGACAGCATGACTAGAGACATAGCTCAGTGCTGAAGTGCCAACCAAGCACGCATGAGACCTTGGGTTCCAAATACACAGTCAGTCAGTCAGAGGCAGAAAGCTGCCTGGCCTTTCCTTTGGGAAAGCAATTCAAGAATCTAAACAGTCTTAGAAATATTTTTAATTATATTCCCAAGCATTTCATTCTAAGTCTTGATTCTGTTCGGAAAGCCAATTATAGAAGCCTGGTGTGGTAAAACACACTTGGAATCTCAGCTCTCATGAAACTAGGGAAGGAAGATCTGCGTTCAAGACCAGTCTGGGGTAAGATACTGTCTGAAGGTGCGCGCGCGCGCGCGCACACACACACACACACACACACACACACACACACACACACACACACACCAGAGAGAGTGGGGCCAGGGGCAACTCAAGGCTGGGTGGCACCCTCCCCACAAGTACTGTGATATCAGGCTGCTCTGGGAATCTTGTTCCTCCCTGGAAGTACCTTCATGAAGATCTATGCATCTTCCTGGTGCTTCCCCCACAAGAAGAGGACACAAAGAGGGTCTCTTTCCCAGGAAAGTCTCCTCTGCCTCCATTCCCGGCCTCATTCCAAATCTGATCATGTCACCACATCTAATTCCCTGAAAGCTAAATTCTAAAGCACAACTTCCCAGACACAGCAGCTAAGCACAGCTAAGCTAACGTCTCATTCAGATCAGTACCATGTAGGTTTGGTGACAGTGGTGACAGAAACAAGGATGGGATAGTTGCTCTGCTCCCTGTCACCACTATAGAAACCCAACCCACTGCCATCCGTGGCTTGTCCTCTTTGGATCCATGTGGTCCTTCCATACATCTCACCTAACTTTATCCAGACGGCAATGAGTACAATTACTGTCACCTCAATTCCCACTGTACTGCTCTGTCATACAGACAGGTGATGTGCCTCTACCTTGGCTAAGAACAGAGTCATGAACACTAGTTAACTCGCACATTGACCTGAACAGAACTGCCCCCTGAACGTAGTTCACTAGCATTAGAAGATACATTTTGTTAAATTCCTTTTTGTCGACAGACTAAAAGCCCTACTGTATCCAAAAGGGACTCAACAGAGGGGTATCTCAACTCCAGATGGTGTCTTCTTCCAAACAGACAGAGGCTCATTATCTCTAAGTTGCCTCAAGCATCACCAAGATTAGAAGTTTTCAACACTTCTCAGTCTTTTGGCTGAGAGCAAGTGATGATGAGAAGTTTCCAGGAGCATGTGTGGATTCAGGAAGATGTTGTCCCTGAACTTACGTGACACCCATTGTTCTGGATCTATACTGATCCTGGGAGCTGTTAAACAGCTGAGCACAAGAGGCCTGACTTACTTGGAATTTGGGCCAATAAAACTCATGTCATCCTCCATTGGGATCAAGCTTGAAATACAGAATGGACAGGTATTTCTGGGGTTGAGGACCATAGGCTATTGCTGGTCCATGGGCAAGTAGCTCAGGTTTTGTCCAAGAACAGTGCTGCTATCTGACCAGCACACCTCAGAGGGGTTTGGAGGTAGACACAGCTAGTTGGAAGGAGTCACAAGGGAGAAAGGGAAGGAGAGTTCAGGAGAGCAGGTAGCCTTCCAGGAGAAATGCTGCGAGAGCCATGATCTGACATCTGAAGAGCCGGCAATGGAGGCCACACCTGGACTTTGCACGTATCACTCTGCAGGCCCGGAATGAGCACTTCTCTTATCTCGGGTCACATCTTCCTAGATAACACAGAACTCATTGTCCAGGACTGCGAGTGCCTAGCCATTCTGTCTGACAGCCCTGGATTTCTCTCAAGCCCAGAGTAATCCTGGCACTCAGAGTCCTTCAGAAACAATATCTGTCCATCTTAGGGACAGCTGTCTGCCTGCTGGGTTCATCACACTTTCTTATGCTTAACACTAACGCTAATCCACTTCCAATGCCTTCTGGTTTAAATGTATCAATAGTCTGAGATGTGTGGCTGTATTAATTAGTCAGGGGTGTCAAGAGAAATGGCTGAACAGGTAGATACATGTACATTACAAATAACATTAATATGTTCTATGTATATACATACTATTATATATAGTATACATATAACTAATACATACTATTAATAATATATACTAAGAATATATAACATGTAGGGGATATATTACATGTAAGTAGATACTAATTGTTATACTATTCTGTATGACTATATGTCATATATATGTGTATATATATATATACTGTTGTACGTATACATGTACTAATAGATATATGATATTAAACTTAAAATCCCAGGCTGAGGCAGGAGGATGTGTGATAAAGGACATCCTGAGCTACATAGTAAGACCCTGTCTCAATTGACCAATGAACTGATTATTTGATTAATAAAAAGGGACTAGATTACCCAGTTGTGAACACTGAGAAGTCCCAAGATTCACAAATTGCAAATCAGATACCCAGAAGAACCAGTGGTCTAGTTGCAGTCCTGGTCTGAGCCCAAAAGCAGGGGAAGACAGTCATTGAGACAGCTGGCTTTCTATGACTCAGCTTTTGACTCATGCAGTTCTCTCACAAAGGAAAAGACACCCACTTAGGTTGGGGGCAGCCATCTTCTTTACACAGCCACTTAAGCTGAGGGAAGCCATCTGCTTTACCCAGCTTATCTAATCAATTCCATTCCAAATATCCTCACAGACACACCAAGAATAAGATGACCCAAATATCTAAGCACCCAGTGGTCTACCTAGTCAAAACACGAAGTTTTCTACATCAGTGGTCATGGGAGTAAGTGGTGGTACTTTGTGCCTTGAGAAGTACGGTGCATGGACTTGCAGCATCCATGCTTCCTGGGAATTTGATGGAATTGCAGGCTCTCCACTTCCAATCCAGACCTGCAGCTCCAGATGTTCTAGAGATGGCCTGGGGGGTCTGCTTGATCTTGCTCAGCTGTTTGTTTGAGTTTGATAACTATTAGCCTCCAGGTTTCAGAGCTCAACACTTTCCAGGAGGACTTCTTGATTGAGAATCATACAACAGCGTCATTTTTTAAAAAAGATTTTTAAATTTAAGTTAGAAACAAGCTTGCTTCACATGTCAACCGTGGTTCCCTCTCCCTTCCCTCCTCCCCCACCCTCCCACCAGTCCTCCCCCTCCCAGCCCCTCACCCAATCCCCACTCCATTCCCCAGGGAGGGTGAGACCCTCCATGGGGGATCTCCAGAGTTTGTCATTTCGTTCAGGGCAGGGCCTAGGCCCTCCCCACAAGAGTACAGGCTGAGAGAACATCCCTCATTGTGGGATGGGCACATAAGTCCATTGGTATGCCAGGGATAAATACTGATCTGCTACCCAAGACCCCATAGATTGCCTAGGCCTCCTGACTGACACCCACATCCAGGGGGTCTGGATCAGTCCCATGCTGGCCTCCCAGCCATCAGTCTCAACAGCACCATCTTATAATTGTATAACACTGTGCAATTTATTAAAGTTATCTATGTACATGTGATCTTCAGATTGACTAAAAATGGGTAAAGATAATATTGCAAAAGAAAAAAGTTGAAGCATCGACCTTGTTAGTCCTACCATCGTGCCACCTCATGTTATAGACATCTCCCTCTTCCTTCTTCCCTTTCTCTGACCCTTCTGCTACAGTGTATCCCCAAAGGGTACCATGCTGGGACCCGGTCTCCAGGGTGACAGCACTAAGAGCTGAGAACTAGGCCTAATGGAAGACTGCCTGATCCCTGGCACAACACCCTCGGAAGGAATTCCTTTAGTTCCACGGAGCGTTGGTGAGTCCCGACAAGAGTGGAATGCTGCCAGACAGTCCCCTTCTCAGTCCCTGGCTTCCTGCTTCGTCTCATGGTCCCTCCATCTTATACGTGCCTCCATCACTGGGTGTGCCACTTGCTATGTTATATTGCAGAAGGGGGTTAGAGGGAGCTATTAGAAGCTCAACAGA
Organism: Mesocricetus auratus; assembly: GCF_017639785.1. Lineage (NCBI taxonomy): Eukaryota > Metazoa > Chordata > Mammalia > Rodentia > Cricetidae > Mesocricetus > Mesocricetus auratus. Next base: position 35,583,535 of record NW_024429202.1, on the reverse strand, counting down.
TGGAGTCAACTGATTTCTAGCTTCAGAAGTATGAACTAAACAGACTTCTTTTTAAACCTCAGGCATCTAATTGCAGCAACAGAAAACAGACGAAAGCTCATGCCCGCTCTGCTCACACCCCACACACAGACACGCTGTTATTCTCTGTCATGAGGCCCAGGCTCCTTTTCAGGAATTAAGGCTTGTTCTCACAGCTGCCAGAGATCTCTCTTGGCCATCGCTCTGCGAAGCTGTCTTGCCTGAAGACAATCCCCTTGATCAAGCCCACACTTCCTTCATGAGGCCATACTCCATCCAGCGAGTAATAGATATAGGAGCAGGAAAGCCTAGTCCAGTGTCTCTTCCAGGTACACGGCAGGCTAGAGGCCATGCTGCTCATGGCTCCCTGTGACTGGTGGTGGATTCACAACTCAACAGTCCCTTCTTGGTAGGTTGTTCACTGGCCCTGTCTCCATTGGGTCCAAGGCAGTCTCTGAAAAACATCCTACTGTTAATCAGCATCTAGAGTCAGAGTCTATGACAGCTACCAAGCGAGTGGCTTCCACTACAGTAGAAGATGCATTGCTCTGGCAGTTGGCAGAGTAAACACACACACTGGCACATATACGCACTCACACATGCACATGTGTATACAGAGAGAGAGAGAGAGAGAGAGAGAGAGAGAGAGAGAGAGAGACAGGCTACACATCACATATCATTGGCCTACCTTCACAAACCACCCCAGACTTTGGCTTCCCATTGACAGCCTCTGGCTTTTGAAGAGCCCATCTTCTGAGGTGGCCTGAGCTGGCATCATTTCATGTGCCTGACACAAAGCCTTCTCTCCTCCTGCTCCTCAGCTGTTCCTCTGGAAATTGAGGCCCTCCCCAAACCCTGTCACTGCCTGTCCACACAACGCTGAGCATCCTGACCACAGAGCCACACAGAGGTTGCTGCTGGCAGCACAGAGAAGCCATTGTGTCCCTTGTTCAATGTCAGACATTCATATCTGTTTTCCCCTCCTGACAGGAAAGAAAGCTCAGGCATGCTCTGAGGCATGGCATCCTTGGCATCGGATCTGACATCATTTTTTTTCTGTTTCTGTTTTCAAGGAAGCCATTCCTAAATGACTTATTGTCTCCATGAAACAAGCCCGAGTCAGCATGGATTTAGTGTTGACCTTCCTCTTCCAAAAACAAAATCATCCTTTATGGATCGAGGGGCTGGCATGTTAGAAAAGTGTTGGCAGGGGGGGACAATGCACAGCAGGATAATTGTGAAGTCCTCAGTGAGAGCCACAGAACAAGAAAAAAAACTTAACACTCGAGTCATTGCTACAAAGGGAAGACCTGCTGCCTGCCAGAGCCAGGACTGCCTCTGATGGTCACATGCTAGCCACGGAAAGGACACCAACATCTAGCCCAACTCATTTTGCTGGTCAGAGCATAGGCCTTACCTTGTAGCTGATCCCTAGAAGTAAGGTGATGTCCCCAGGGACAGAGCAGCCAAGTGCCCCACCTAAGGTCACACGGAACCTCTGTTCCTCAAGCTCGTTCTTGCTGTTCCCACACCCTCATGATCACAGTTATTATTTTGAGCCATTTAGACCTTGTTACTTACTTGGAAATTTTTTATACATTTTACAATTTTAGTTTTAGAGATAATTGATTTGTATAAAGGAAAACGAGTTGCTCATTAAGATTGTCACTGATTACATGGGTGGCTTTAAATTTCACCAAGGAACAATTTGTAGACACGTAAGAATCATCTTGAAAACACCTTCCTTATTATTTTACCACTGAGAGAATAAGTTCTTTAAATTTTGTTGTGAATTATGCGTTATACACAACTTAAAGTTTTGCTGATGATTTTGAGTCCAATTCAGTAGCAGTAAGTACATATACCTTGCTGTACTATAATCACCACCACACACATCTAGAACTTTCCCATCTTCCCAAATAGAACTGTGTCCATATTAAATAACTCCCTGACCTTCCCTCACCCAGCCTTGTTTCTGTCTGTGAATTTTTCCCTTTGAAAATTTCATGCATGTCTATAATGTGTCTTGATCATATTCATTCCATAACCCCTTCTATTCCCCTTCCATTCCCACTGAACTCTTCATTCTTCTCAATGACTCCTTCCTCTACTTTTATGGGGGTTTTGGTGATGCACTGAGTTTAATCATGGTTGCTTGAATGAACATGGGTTATTTACTCAAGCAAAGACAACTTACCAGAGGCTACACCGCTGATGGAAGACAACTCTTCCTCCCTCAGCAACCATTAACTGATACCTCCTCAGGGAGAGTGGGGACTCATGAGCCCCTCTCCATTCCACAATGCAGTGTTATGGGCTCAATCTTGTGCAGGTAACAAGAGCTTCTATGAATTCAAAGTACAGTGTCATGTCCAGAAGACACCACTTGCTAACACTACTCTCTTTACTCTGGCTCTTAACCTTCTTTCTGTCCTCTCTTCCAGAATGTTCCTTGAGCCTTGGGATGGAGTGATGCAGATGCCTAAATTGGAACTGACTATTCAACAGTTGCTTAGTCTCATCACTTGCACAACTACTCATCACTTGCATTAACTACTGCTCACTGCAAATAAAAGCATCTCTGACCAAGGTTGATAACAGAATTAATCTGTGCGTATAAACAAATATTTAGAAAAGAATTTGAGAATATTCCTATTTAGCAAAGCAGCAGTAGTAGACTCTCTAACAGAGACTATGATTTCCTTAGTCATGGGCTTTTGATCATGTTTGCAGCAGTAGGCACAAATTCTGTTCTATGGAAAAGGCCTCAAATGCAATCAGAAAGTGATTGGTTGCTCCCATAATAATCATGCTACTATTGCCTAGCAGATCAGTATGTAGCACACAAGGATCACAGCTTGTATTTAGAGTTAGCAGCCTGACTACAATTCCTGTGGCCAGTGTTGTGTGTCTTATTTTGAAAACCCTGCAGAAGCACATTATGTCTTAGCTTCTTATGCCTGATGACATGGTCAAAAAGCTAGGGGTTGTCAGTCTACTCCATGTGATGATCAGCCCTCTGACAATGCATCGACTCAGTGAGTGTCCTAGGAGTCACTGGTCACTGTTGTTGCATTCATTATTCCATGGAGGATATATTTTCTGTTCTAAATAGACCTCAGATGAATTCATGACTCCATCAACTCTCCCGTGCTTGTGACTGTCTGTAGGTGTCATGGACACAAGAGTTAGCTATAAGACAGGCAGCAGGGGATAGTCAAGCAGCAGGGTTTTCAATATATATTTCGATGTAAGATACCAGGAAGGATGATGGTCTTCTCATCTGTGACATGTCCTGGAGAATCTGGGCTTGAGTCTCTGTCCTAAGGCATGAGGCCCATGGGTCTTTCCTCTACCCACCAATTCATGTGGACACTTCAGTGATGTCATAGTGTTCTCTGTTCCACCTGGATCCTACTTAAGAAGTCAAACCACATTGTTTGCATTGGATATTGTCATTTTTAACCAAAGAAGTTAGTGCAATGTGAACTAAAGGGTCAATGTGACAACACAGAGGCCAGGGCAATGTGAGACACAGGCCAATGTGATATCACAGAGGCCAGTTCAGTGGGAGACACAGGCCAATGCATGCCATAGAAGCCAGTACAATGGAAGACATAAGCTAATGTAATTCACAGAGGCCAGTACAATGGGCTACACAGGCCAATGTGATGTCACAGAGCCAAGTGCAATGGGGCATACAGGCCAATGGAATGTCACAGAGCCAAGTGCAATGGGAGACACATGCTAATCTAATATTACAGAAGTCAGTGCAATGGAAAATACTAAGTCTATATGACATCACAAAGGCCATCACAGAGGATGCACAGGCCAGAGCATGTCTCAGAGGCTAGTTCAATTTTTCAGTGTTCTTTCTCCAAATCAGATGGCTGGGTCATTCAACTCTGTGATCCTGTCAGATGTGTCATTTCACTAGGTAGATGGATTCTTTTATATGTCCCAAAGCTGGACTGTCTCAGTATGCAGGCACTATCCATTGTATCTTGTCACAAAGTCCAGATGCTGATGTTGTCTTGTTCTATTTATGCAGTCCCAAGTGGGAAGTATGGGATTTTTCTTTCCCTTTGTATCTCATCCATCTAACCCCAGGGAAGGTGTATTAGACTGGTTATCTTAGGTGACTGGTGAAAATGGGGCCTTCAAACTTAGTAAAATTTAGAAGTCAATGAGAAGAAACTAGAAGCAGAGACCAAACTGGAGTCCAAATCAGTAGAAAAACCAAGCTTAGACTAGAGTGCATTTCAGGAGTATGTGGTGTGACTACGAGAGCTTGGGAAGGAAGAAGGAGCATATCTCAGTAACTGCCCAGGAACAGGGAGAATCATGGTAATGTGGGGCTTCTCTGTGGCCCTTGGAAGATGATGGCTATATTGACAAAGGTAACACTTACTTCTTGACTCTGAGAATCTTCAAACTGGGAATTCAGTTCTCGGCTGAGCCCCTGATTGTTGAGTTACATAGAGATGAAGACATGTAGGCAAATCTTATTCATATGTGTAGCTCGGTATAAAGAAGGGGATGGGATGGTTACAGAATGAGCTGGTGAGTGCTATATAGGAAGGGGTGTATGAATGTGTGCCTGTATGTATACATGAAAGTGGTTGTGGTTGGGGTGTGTGCTAGTGTGTATGTGGGTATGGCTATGTTAAATAGAGTTAAATTTATGTGTGTCTGTGGAATGTATAAGACTGCACCCAAGTATATGTTTGAGTGTTGTGTGTTAGGAGTGTCAGTGTCTGAGGGCCACGTGAGTTTGTATGTGAGTGTGCTTATGAGTGCATGCATGTATGTATGTCAGGTAGGAATATGTGTGTTGGGGGTAGTAAGAGTGAATGCTGGGTAGTGTCCAAAAGCACTCCTTTCAAGGAATCTGGACTGTATCTAGAAGTGAGTATCCCTCCCAATTTCTTACTTCCAAGACAGATATCCTGGGACTGAGTTCTGGTGCTCCGATCACATGGCTTTCCTCTTTTCTATCTACTAGAGAAAGACATCCTAGCATGTGCCTGATTCATAGGGATTTGCCTGGCAAGATGCACACCCTCTACTCTAGTCAGTGATTTAAGGGATGAAGGCAAACAAGGTCTGCTTTCTCAACTTTGACTTTCACGCAAGGGTGGGGAAAGGGTATCAAAGCTGTTTGGTGGATAGTGGACTATTTCAGAAGACCAGAAACTGGCTATCAAAATATGAATGGAGTTTTCAGGGCAGACCACAAATCCTCAGAAGCTATTTTTCAATATTTAACAAATTCAAATTATATCAAAAGCGGGTGGAGAAGGGGGCTGTTCATAGTCAACTATGAAGAGCTCTTGGTTCAAAGGAGCAGGTGTCTATGCAGAGTCACACTAACCCTTTTAACTGTCATTTCCTGTGGACTCCTAAAAGTACCTGTTCTTAGGTTAGAGAGATGTGCACACTGATCTCAGGAAGAAACACAACTTGGTGAGATTCAGCGAACGTTTATTGTGATAACCAAGATACTCAAGAACATTTCCAAACACTGCATTATTAATCACCTAAAAACTCTCTAACAATCCTATTTTCTTTGTGCTGTCTTCTACATTTTCCATTTCTATTTAATTTAAATTAATGTAATTGTTTCTCTAGTTACCCAGTCTTTGGTCAGAGTGTTTAAAGGGTATTTGTGAGCCGTGGAGACAGATCAGTCAGTTAAATCCTTGTCCCACAAGCCAGAGGATCTAAATTCAATCTCTAGAACCCAATTTACCAAGGCAAAGCAGAGCAAAGAAAAACAAAGCAAAAATCAGTCATGATGGACCACACTGGTAATCCCAGATCCAAATAGATCGATATAGGTCAGTCCTTGAGGCTTACTGGCTAGTGAACATAGCCTACTCAGAGAGCTTCAGGCCACTACTGAGAGCCTATCTGTGATACACACACACACACACACACACACACACACACACACACAGAGGGGGCAGTGTTTTTTCTTTCAAATGGGCCTTGGGGAGGGAATGGCTGAATCCTTGAGGGCTGCCTTCATTTCCCTAAGTCATTAAAGAAATCCTTGCAGGGGCTGAAGCAATCCCCACAGTCTTGACCCTGAGCTTGATCTTCCTGTCTCAGTTTGCATACTTGTGTGAGTCTATCTGCAGCAGCAGATTTGACAACTTGGCAAAGCATGGGCATAGCACCAGGAGGGCTACTACTTGGTAACCACTTCCAGAATACCAAAGACGTTGTGAACATGGGTACCCATGTCTTTCCTTAGCTCCAAGCTTATGTTTATGCAGCAGGCCATGGGCACAGTTATCCCTGGGATCCATTTCATCTGTGAAGCTTCCAGAACACCCCACTAGCATTTACTGGGTTCCTAGATCTTATGCTCTCTCCCTCCAATCCCAACACTAAGTGCTTCAATGGTGGAAAGACTACTCCCACAGTGGGAGACCTGGGCTTGAGACCAGTGAGCTCACAGGGATTGTTTTGTGCAAGGATTTTGGCTATTCTGTGAATGGTCTGGGGCTTTTGAAATTTATTTCAAGGTTCCTAGTTTTCCCTAGGTTTTAACCACAAGTGTTTTCAATCCTCATTTCATGTAGAATTAGACATCTGGAAGGGATTCACAATGTTTCCTTCATCTACATTCCTTATGAATGGAGATAGTAGGTGTGGGATTCACAGCATGTCCTTCATCCTTTATGAGCGAGGATCAGTAGGTGTAGCCATCTGGAGGCAAAGGCACACACCCACCTTCTCCTTTTCTGCTATTTGCTGGTCTCACTGTCTTGAAAAAAATCCAGGGGTTTTCAAATCCCTGGTCTTATGTATTTTACCCGTGTGTCACTTTCAGCAGACTTGATTGTCCTACCTGCTTCCTAAAGTGAATGAACTAACTTGTCCCCACACAGCCATGCTTAAGCATTGAGAGTCATCATCCCCTTAGGGATTTCCCACTGGAGACATCTGATGCTTCCCATCCCCTGCTATAAACTCTGTTCAGTGAGGGTGTCTCTGGGGTCTTCAATTCCCCTACCTTTACTTCCTAAGTACCTGGCATATCTCTTGGTAGCTGTAGTCACTCAGTAAATATTCCAGAATTTCTACTCCCATTATTTCTACTTCTCAAATGTCTTTCCTAATCTTCCTAGAACACCCCTAGCTCCCAGGAATAAACCAAGTATCAATGTTTTTGTTGCCACCAAGTAAACCTCCCTGTCCTTTCTCTTCAGCTTCAGTGTCAACTTCTTCATCCAGAGTGAGCACTGACCTCCCTGGTCATTCTAGACTGAGGACGGTGCCTTTGTACTTCCTGAGACCAGTTACTGCCACTGCCTCAAGTTGTTCAAAGTTCCCTCTGAATGAACTAATATGAGGGATGTTTCCCCTTGCTCTTGGAACCCACCTTACCCTTGCCTGCAGACAGTTGGTCATCTGGAGTTGTCCTGGCATGTGACATTATCCATCTTCACAATGCATTCTTGTGCTTGCAGTTTTGTCTTTCAGGGTCTGTAGACTTGGTCTTGCTTTTCTGGGGGCATTTCCATGAAACGGAGCTGGGAAGCGTTTTAGAGTACATGCTCCTCTTGGAGAGCTCGGCAGGGTGTCTTGTAGGAAAGAATCAGCTACTATAGAGTGCCAGCCTAAAGGGAGGCAGGAGAGAGAATATAGTAGCCAATATAGCTGAATGTGGCAGGGGTGTATGACCAAGACTTACCTATTATTTTCTCTATTAATTTTTTCATTTATTTTGAATACCAGTTTGCCCTCCCTCCTCTCTTCCTGTTCCTTCCCCCACATCCCATCTATCCACCCCCTCTCTACTCCTTTTCCATTGAGAAAGGGGCAAGCCTCCCCTGAGAGTCAACAAAGTATATCATGTCACATGGAGGCAGGACCAATCTTTCCCGCTGCATCAAGGCTGGGCAAGGCATCCCTGCATGGGGAATATTATCACCACAGGAACAGGTTCCAAAAGAAGTCAGCTCAAGCACCAGGGAAACGTACTGATCCCACTGCTAGGGGCCCTACAAACAGACCAAGCCATATAACTGTAATCTACATGCAGAGGGTCTAGGTCAGTCCCATGAAGGCGCCCTAGCTGTCTGTCTAGAGTCTGAGCTCCCATTAGCTCAGGTCAACTGTCTCTATGGGTTCTCCCAAGACTCACTTTTTCCATATATGCTTGAAGCACATCAGCTTGTGAAGCAGGCGGAGATGGCTCCTTGAGAACTGTCTAAATAGTAGGCCATGGGTCCAGCCTTATCACCAGAGAAAGCCTCGGTGCTTTTCTTTCCTCCTAGCCCATCACTTTTCCACTGAGTGTCTTCTTTAGAAGTGAAAACTTTTCTGTAATTTGAAGCGAGGTCACAGAACTAGCTCTTCCAGGACTCTACAACCAAAACTTTGTCTCCAAATAACTCTGGATTCATGGCCCCAAACTATTTCCGAAACAAGTCAGTTCTTGCTAAAGGGAACACCTGTGTTCTCAGAAAAATGAAGCCACAAAGCACGGGATCTCGTGTTTGAAAATAACCAGTCTCCCCACAGAAATAACAGAAGCCGGGCCCCCTGCATGAGAACATAAGGGGTGTGTTTGGTGACTTGAATGAGAAATGTTCCCCATGGGTAGAGCCGGTTCCTAGTTGGTTGCACTGTGGGGGGATGTTTAGGAGGTGTGGCCTTGCTGGAGGAAGTATGTCACTGGGGATGGGCTTTGAGAGGTTAAAGCCTTGCGACATTTCCAGCTTTCCCACTCTGCTTCATGCTTGCTGTTAAAGCGGTAAGCTCTCAGCTTCTCGCCACCATGCCTGCCACTTACTGCCATGTCTCTGCCCTGCCACAGTAGATACCCGTCTCTCTGAATCTGTAAGACAAACTAAACTCTTCCGTAAGTCATTTCTGGTCATGTGCTGTATCACAGCAACAGAAAAGCAGCTAATATATCATGAAATAGTGATGCATATGAGCAATGCCTGAGGCTTCCCCTGCCCCTCACTGGCCTTACCCCTAGTCACATACTCTAACCCTAGGATTGTCCCCCATGCCAGTGTAAGCCTAGAAGACTCCTTCTCAGGGCTTAGTCACAGTTTAGATCATCTACGATCCTTTTTATCAAAATATTTTTCAGACATTAATTTTGGACTTTTTAGTCAATAGACTTTTTAAAGATTTATTTTATCTGTAATTACATGTCTACATAGTGGTACATGCATGTAAATGCGGATGCTTGCAGAAGGCAAGAGTCAGTGTTAGATGCCCTGCATGTGGGTGCTAGGAGCTGAATTCAGGTCCTTCTCCAAAGCAGTACAGGTTCTTAACCACTGAGCCATCTCTCCAGCCCTGCAAACGACTTTTTAACCCTGTCAGACTATACAAGGGATTACTGAATCTCTCCATCTCTCCTTTTTCCTGTCCTTTTGGACAATTCAGGTTTTCTATTTGTTTGGCTAGTTGGTTGGTTTTGTTTTGTTTTTTAAGTAAAAGGTAAGGAAAAGCAGGGAAAGGGGAGAAGAGAAAGGGGGGCAGGAAGTAGGGAAGCAAGTGGCTCCCAGGACTGTGTATGGAGCATTATGGTAGCTGAGAGCACAGCCTGGGCAGCTCCTTCCTCCTTAGTAGGGGGAATGAGATAGCGTTGCTGGTCAAAGAGAAGGGGAGCTTGGAACCTCAGGCCGCTGGACACAGGGAGCTGCTGTGGCTGGTTGGATGTGGTGCCTTGCCACAGTCATCTCTAAGCCTGTCCTACTGAGGACTCACTCTGCCATCGTGGAGGAGGGGAACCTGTCACACGTCTTGGAGCCGGAACTTCTGTTCCAGAGCCCCATCTGATGCTCTCTGGTCTCAACACAGTGAAGAAATGACTTCTCCCTCCGGTGAGGACCTTTCTCACCTACAAACCAGGGTGGCTATGGCAGGCATGCGCCCTCCTGTTCCAACCGAAAAAGCAGGTGAGTTGAGCAGAAATTTGGCCTGGTAGGGTTTCAGGTTGGAAGAGGTGGGGGAGGGAGTGGAGCTGTTCATCTTAGGGAAAACACAGCAGGAAGCTGTGGGTGGGACATTCTTAGTGACTGGATGAGTCTCATGCCCTGAAGGCAGCTGCAAGACATCAAGCCTGCAGAACCAGACATGTATGACCTCGTACCAATAGTGGTCCCACTACCCTCCAGGAGGTGAAGTAGAAAAACACAGAGGACTCCCTGCAACAAGCCCACTCCTGAACCTTCTCTAAGCTGAGACACAAGCAGACCTCATACTGGTCCCCACCTCCACCAGCTCCCACCTGTCTGGATAGCAGTGACACATGAGTTAGAGAAGCTTCCAAGCAGGGTGGGCCACAGGAAAAATCATACACTGTCCTCACCGGGCTCCGGGGACTTGGATGTGGGGCATGGAAGCCTTCAAGTAAATATGTGAGGGGTGGAAAGGGAAGTATATTGCAGTCAAACCCACACAGGTCTTAAGATTGAGCCTGTCCAATTTTAAGGCTTGTCAGAACACGCCTCTACCCCCCATGGAAAATTCCTTTCTGTTCAGAAAAAAAAAAAGTGTGATGCTTACAGGCTACTCCCCTTAAGCTATTGTTCATTTCCCAAGCTTGAATGAGACAAAGAGAATTGGCAGAGCTACAAGGACAGATAGCCACACTCCCGATCCAACCCTAAGAGCGACTGCTTGTGTTCAATTCTCTTTCTGTAACAAGATCCCTGAGATAAGCAAATTAAAAGGCAGAAGTTTGATTGTACCTGAGGTTTTTGAGGCCAGTACATGGTTGGTGGGTCTCATTGCTTTGGGAACCCTGATGAGTCAAGACATCACCGTAGGAGTGAGTGACAGAGGGAATAAACTAGATAGATCCCCAGCAGGCAGACAGATGGGAAAGCGGGCCGTCTCTAAAAGTCAGAGATAGCAAATGCATAGCTTCTTCGTCACCCTCCAGACTTGAGACAGAGCCCTGGCAGGGCTTTTCCTCTGCCAGCCATCTCTCCCCACTTCTGAGTATGTTCACCTACAGCTGTGGGCCTGTTTCTCATTCTTCTCTAAATGAACCCATTCGAAATAGGGAAGGGAACTTATCCCCGGCCACAAGAAACACTTAAAAGCTCCATCTGTCTAAGGGAAAAGCCTTTCTGATCTACAGGGACTATCTCTCTCCCTGAGCCTTGTTCTTTGTAAAGTTTATCACCTGTTGCTGCCAGCCGCATCTGAGATTTCTCCTGCCTTTTAATTCTTTAATTGGCATAGAAAAGAAACCCTATCAAGACCTCCTAGATAATAACAGACACTTCTCACCAAATGAGGGTCAGAAAGTAAAGAAATAGAAGAAGGGGCTATGGTCCTGAAGAGGGCATGTGTCCGATAACCTAATTTCCTACCTTTTATTCCTTCAGTGTTTGGGGATCTGGCCTGGTTATACAGCTAAGCTGGGCTGGACCTCTCACAAGTCTTCCTGCTTTGGTCTCTCCATGCTAGGATTATAGTGTACTGCCTAGTTCCCACCTAGTCCACATATCACAGTGGCCTGGGGACCAAGCTCTCACACTGGGAGTTTGGAGGTTGTTCAGACATAAACTGTAAGCAATATGTAGACAGGCTAGGAGTAGGTTTGGGGGATCCTGGGAAGACAGGGGTCACAAGGTAGTTTCTCAGAAGTAAAAATCTGAACATATTAGAAACACATTATAAAAAGCTTACAGGATTTCATAGTAAGAGTTTTCACACTAATTTTCTACTCTCCAGGGGCAGAGGAACAGGGAAGGAACCCAATCATACGCACCTAGCATGGCAAACCTGTGTTGCAGCTCAGAAAATGATCCCCTTCCCCAATATGGCATTTTGACCTGCTTGCTAAGAAATCTGGTCTGAAACAAGCAGTCTCAGAGACAAGGTCCCCCACCTCTCTCTTCTGAGACTCGGGGAAGGAAGGGGCTTTCTCTGAAGTCCTCTTTCCTCCTCAAGTCCAGAGCTTCCAGAGAATTAACTTTCAGGAAAGGTCAGAATTGACCCAGAACCCAGATGAACTTTTCTCCTGACCATTGTACTTCTTCGGGCCTATTCATCTCTAAAAAAGTCATTTACAGTTCCTCCAAATTAAGATAATTTGCCAAAATTTATCTCAATCTGAGCCCTTAGGAAAAACCTCTTGGTGTTTCTAGCATGTTCTGTTCTGGACCACCAGATCCCACAGTAGCGAAGGAGATGCTTCTGTAGTGAGACACCTGCCTCTCAGAGTGGCTTTCAAAGATAACAGTCTGGAAAGACCCCCCACCCCAACAGGGTCTCTAGAGACCCCTGAAACACGTCTTGTCTTTCATATGGGTGTTTCTGAGTCGTCTTTGTGGCCGAATTCATGAGGCTGGTGGTACTAGTGATCTCAGAGCAGAGAATTGGTCCAAAGCACACATCCTCATGGCAGGAATTCTCAGAGCCTATAGTCGTTAGCATGACTCCCTGAAAGCAAACCATTGTACACAACCATGATGGTTGACATTGATCATTATCTTTCTAGATTATGTTCTTTGAGGTGGGACACCCAATTTAAATACAGGTGGTACTGTTCCAGACAAGGAAGCCAGACTGAATGAAAAGAGGAACGTGAGTTGAAAACCAACATTTGTCACTCTTTGATTCCCGGCTGTAGCACAATGTGATCCACCTCCAGCTCATACTGACGTATTTATCTTCTCTGTCATGGTTGGCTGCATAACCTAGAACTGTAAGCAAAAATAAACCTGAAGTTGGTTTTAGTCAAGTATTTTGTCAAATGACAAGTAACTAATCCAGTGACATTTTAAATTGTCCAGGACAGATCCCTCTCCTTTTTACTAGCCACTGAAGATCCATTGAGGAAGGTTGTGTGGGCTCTGATTTCTGCATTTATAACAAGGGCCTCTTCCACTCCGAAAGAAATGCTCAAAGGTCTTAGGGGCATCAACACTGGACCCTCTGGGAAGTAGCAATTGTTTCTCCTTCCTGGTATTGTGCTCTCCAGCATCTGGCTGATGACACTGGATATGACAATGACAGGCAGGAACTTGTTAACAGTGGATGGAGTGAGACTATTGTTCTCAACCTGGTTTTGACATTCTTTCTCTCTGAATCACAGAAAAACACAATTGCCCTCTGACTTGTATGAGTGTAGGAGATCTGGAAATAACACATATATGTATATGTGCGTACACACATATGTATATATGTCTGTGTATGTATATTTAATTTTATACAATTTAAGTGCTGGGGGTAATGGAGAGAACCTCATAGCACACCTAATTCACTTAACTCGGGAGGAAACTATATAACCAATTTCTAAAAGATGGTTTTAAGATTGTGAAGTGTTACATTAAGAACCATACTCAGTAAGTCATCCCAGAATGTCATGGTATATAACAAAGCCTATCTTCAGCTTGGTTTCAGAAAGCCGCTAGCCAACGAGGGCTGAGCTTGGCTGGAAGGGAATCAAGATGTTCATTTGTCTCTATTCATCTTGCCAGCAGGGCTGCTAGCCTGTCCCATTGCCTGCCCTCCCTCCACCCCCAGCCCCTTAAAGCTCTGAGATGCCTCCCAAATCCTCGGTTCAGACAGCAGCTCAGCTGACCACCCCGTCACAGCTTTCAGCTTCAGCACCCCGCACTCGCTTTAAAATAAAAGAATGGCAAAGTCAAATGTCACCTGTATGAGGTTGGTTGCCATCCAGGCATCTTCTTCCACTTGCTTCTTTGGTCCCCCTGGTTTTGTAATGAGTGAACAATCATTTATTAAACACTATGGTCTCATTGTGCCCGGCACAGGGCTACCTCTGAGCCATGAGGTGTGCCTCTTCTGGGTTTGCATATGTAATGTAATGGAACCTTACCTGAGGTTCCAGTTATCTTTGGTCAGCAAAAACCTGAAAACATGCAATGGAAAGTCTCAGATATAAGAGTCATAAGTTTTTAGTTGCACACTATTTTGAATAGTGTAATAAAATCCTAGCCTGCTCTGCTGTGTCCCTTCTGGGCCATGAGTCATCCCATTATCCAGTGTCTCCACATTGTATTGCATGTACATATGGAGGAAATTACAGCTATCAATAGCGAGAGACAGTGTGGGTAGACTGGAGTATCCGTGGCTCAGGCATTCACTGAGAATATACGAAGTATTCCCTGGGACTAGGGAGTAAGAAACTGGGTAAAGGAAGTCGGTGGATCTGGGTTTTCAAGGCCAGCTCTGCATTCATTTGGTTGAGTTCTTTCTCCCTCTTCATCATCTTCATGGTGACTAAATTAACTATTGACCTGTCTTGGAGAGGACCTCTGCCCGTAGCTTCAGGTGACCTTCTCTTTTGAAATGTGAAGATCGCAGTGCCATTGCCCTGCAGAGGGCCGGAATACCCACCCTCTTCCAGCCGCCACGGCATGCCCTCTGTGGCCAGCCCCAGAGCAGAGCCATGTCATGACTTGGCTTCTGCAAGTTTGAACAGGGCCAGTCTGCCAAAGGCCTGCAGACACCTGGTGTCAGCTGACAATCTCGTATCACAAGTCAGGAAACAAAAGAGTAATTCAGCTCTGGAGAAAACCTGCCAGACTTCCACACACAGTTTCCTTCTTGAAATCACTTTTTCTCCCCATCACAGAAACGAATTCAAAGGAAAATGAATAATTGCCAGGCTATTCAGAGCCATTGGTCCCCTACAGACAGGGTTGTTCCTGCATGAATCCATTAATTTTCATTTCCAGAGTTTTCAAATGTAAAACAAATGTTTGATGTAATCTGCACTGCTGCTCTGTGCTAATTAACCACCGCCTACCACCTAATGGTGGAAGCACTTCATCGATCAGTAATAAATTTGGTCCTTAGGAGATTGCCTTTATATTTGTTTGACTCATGGGAAAATGGCTGCAAGTATTTTGTGAGGGTTCTTGGCTGCTGTCTCCCTCCCTGGCTATAATAATAGTAACTACTATTCCTGTTTTGCCTTCCTGTAATTCTCACTGGACAGGAGGGGGCTCAGTGCACATATGCTTGAGGCGAAAAGGGAGGTTTGCGATCTCAAATTACTGACAAAATACATTCAAGTCCAGGAACACTTCCTCACCATCCTGACCACAATTTATGAAGTGTCCTGTGTGTTCTGGGAGCTAGTGCGGTGATGATGATGTGAGCCCTCCTATGATTGAAAGAATGTCTTTTATCATCCACTTTCCCTCTTCTGCAAGATAAGGTGGTTGGGTTCCTGCCAGACCTCATAACGTAGAGTCTACTGCTCACACACAGCAAATGGGAGGCTTGGGTAGCTTTCTAGCCACCATTTCCCTGTTGCTCAATTGTTGATATATAATGGGTCTGGAGTGAGCCTGGTCTGAGGCAGGAACATGTGGGTTGTCGGTGTTTTGTCACTCTGCTACAGTTGGATGGCAAGGCTCCTACCTGAGTTTTCTGTCACATAGTCTTCATGCTGCTTTTCCTTGGGGGTTGAGTTTCAAAAAGAAGAATCCACCCAAGCTGGTTTAAGTTGAGAGGATTTATCCCAGCTTGCTAAATGGCATAGGAAGTCCTCAGTAAAGCTGAAAGAACATATTGTAGTCACCTAGCAGAACCTGTTTCCAGCAAGGATGCTGGCTGAGAAACCTGCCAACATCCCGTTCTCTCTGTCTCAGACCCACCCCCTCTGTTCTTACCTCGGGAGCAGATATTGCAGGGTGTGACTTTCTGGTCACTAGGCTGGCTCCAAATGAAATGTCCCCACGTGCATCAGGAGGTGGATCTCTGGTGAGGTCAAGGACTCTAGTTTCAGGAGACTTGAAGAAGTGAGTTCTTCACCTACCTACCTACCTCTGCAGACTAGAAGATTCCAGGCATGCACTGTTAGATGTTGAATGGCAGCTGTGCCCATTGTCAGTTTCTCCAGAGCCTGTACCTGTGTTTGTATTCACTTTTTTAATGTGGGGAGTTTTACTGGGGGAAGGGAAAAGAGTGTAGGAAAGGGAAGGAAGCGAGGGAAGAAAGAGAGATAGGGGAGAAAGAGAAAGAGAGAAAAAGAGAGACAGAGACCTGCCTGCTTCTTCAGAGAAATGCCAGAAAGAGAACTGTATTCACATTTCTGAAAGCTATCTGTATAGTGAGTTTAACTCTATGGGACACTGGGGACCTATTTCTATTGGCCAGAGACCAGGCAGGAGCCATTACGTGCTAGCTCATTCTAGTTCAACGACTTTTCATTAAACACATTTCTTTGCACCATTCTCAAATTCTGTGAAAAGCCTTTTGCTCTCCCCAGAACCCCTCTATGCTGCTTATAAGGGAGAAACTCCACCCTACAGTGAAAATGGTGCTCCAGGACTTAGCAAGTCCCTGAGCCGAGTCACCCAATCTCCTCTGCAGCCTGTGGGTAGGATGTTAACGTGACTGGCTGTGGCTCTCTTGGTGCCGGAAGCTGGAGAAAGCACCTTAGAGACAGTAGCTCAGATGATCAGAGAGCGGCATTGATGGTGGGAGTAAAGGAGGAGGCCAAAGAAGCAACAGAAGGGATGCCATAAAATGGCAAGAGCACTTTAATGTCACTTGAATGCCATCTGTCCCTCCTCTATCCCTGCCACACACCTGTCTTTGGGCTCCATATTCCAGTGCCCTTGTAATATCCCCATTCACTTCTACTTGAGTCGCCCTGTGCCTTCTGAAGCAGAGCCCCAAATAGTGTTTACTGAATGTATTGAGTGTGACTCTTCTGGACCACTGTCAGGCTTAGAGAGCCATGCGTGTTCCTAACTCACACACACGCTGTTAGATTTCTGAGGCAGCTTAAAGAGACAGAAGGCAGAAGAGTGACCAGTCTGACCTTGGCAGGTGGGACTGCTTATTTCAACATCAAAAAATGGACGCAGAGGGAAAGAGGTATCTGTGAAGGCTGAAGGGGATACTTGGAGTTTATAGAGGTGACTTGGGGTGTAGGATATTAAATGCAATTGCTGAGGCTATATGCAAGCCTAGTTACTCACTTCTCCAGCTGTCTAGACAAGGAGTTTTATTCTTAGACACTGTCTTGCCCAGGCTAGCAGGACATATGATATATAATGAGTGACTGAGTTTTACAATGGCCATGATGGGGAAGGGGCTGGAGTTTCAACATTAAGGACTTGGTCAGAGTCTGACAGAGTTTGTCAAAGGTTTGTTCTAACCACACACACACACACACACACACACACAGAGACAGACACAGAGATATATATATATATAAAGAGAGACAGAGACAAAGAGACAATGACACTTCTCTAGTTTTAATGTTGTGTTCCCTTTGCTGCTACAACTTGGTAGAGCTGTCTATACTTCCATGTACAGTTCTGGTCTTAATTGTGTCTTACAAAGAATCCAATCAGGGTGCTGGAGAGATGGCCCAGACTAAAGCTCTAAGGGATCCAATGCCATCTTCTGCCTTTATGGGTACCAGGCACACAAGTGGTATAGATATACATGTAGGAAACTCTCTCTCTCTCTCTCTCTCTCTCTCTCTCTCTCTCTCTCTCTCTCTCTCTCTCTCTCTCTTCACAATCTACACACAATTCAATTGGGGTTCTCATTCATTTACTCTTTCTCCTCTTCCTCTTCTTGCTGTGGTTCAGTCTCAAGAGTTTCCTCCACTGAATTGCCATTCTCATTTATCTTCTGGATACTCAGAGAGTGTGACTCCTCTTCCACTTCGTGGTTAGTCCTGGTCTCCCATTCATTTCATCATAGCCCTCACATCTTCACACTTCCGTTGCTTCTGGACCCCATTCTTCCATTCTATCCATTTCCTTGTACTTGTTCTTATTATAGGAAGCTACGCTTCCCATAGGCTGGCTCTGGTTATTTGAGGGTACTGGTGAGAACACTAAGCCACCCCCAATACTTTCCACCATCAACCTAAATGGCAAAGTTTTGCAGATGAGTTGATTCATCAGGAAGCAAACTTTGTGAAGGTGGGAGCAGGCTGACACCCATCAGCATCCCCAAGATGGTGTTTAGAGGTATTTATATGCTAATGAACCAGGTAGATGGGGGAGTTGGGGAATGGGGTGTAAGTAAAGAAAGGTGCCATAGTCAGTAGACTTCATCGCTTTTCATTGGACACATGCTGACAAAACAGAGTTGTTTATCTGCTCTGTGCATAGAAATTTTCTGAGCCCTTTGACAACAAAATGTCACTCACAGACCCCTGCAGAGGTTCAAGTGAAGAGTCAGGGACTCCTTTCAATTTAAACTTTAGGCTATCTCTGAATCCCTAAAATATGCATGAAAGCAATCCAAAGATACAACAGACAGTGGAGGTGTTTTCTACAATATGGCCGGCAAGGGTCTTGTCTTCAGGTTATTTATTTATTATTTATTGATGTGAAGAGACACTATGGCCACAGCAAACTTTTAAAGAAAACATTTAATTGGGGAGTCTCGTTTACAGTTTGAAGAAGTTCAGTCCATTATCATCATGCTTGGGGAGCATGGTGGAGAGCCAGCAGACACGGTGCTGGAGCTGAGAGTGCTACCCCCTTGACTCAGAGACAACAGGAAGTCAACTGACCGGCACGCTTGAGAAATTAGATCTCAAAGCCCGCCCCCACAGTGACACACTTCCTCCCACAAGGCCACACCTCCTAACAATGACCATGCCCTTTGGGGCTCTTTTCTTTCAAAGTGCCGCAGGTCTGTTACTCTACTGTTCAGTGAAGAGGGGATGCCAGTGATGAACTCATGCAGTCAAAAGCTAATGAAGTCAATGGAATTCCCCATGGTCCAAAGGACAGAATGTGCTCTGTCCAGTCTCTGAACCTTAACTGTGAAGGGCAACTGACTCAGACTTCCTGAGTCAGACCAGGACAGGGCAATAGAGGAGGTGTAAGCATTGTTTCTACCTGTGGGGTCTGACACATTATTAAAATCCTCTCAAACCACTCTCATTATGACAGATTCTATAGGGTTATATACAAGTACTCTTCCTAATACTCATTTTCCTGTAAAGAAGAAAAGACAACGGGGATGGGAAATTTTGACTCCCTAATTAGCAGCTTTGGCACTCTGTCTCGTTAACTCGAACAAAAGGACTTCCAGCCTAAAGACCACCCTCATGTGTGCTCCAGCCATCTTGAGAGGTGACCAGAGACAATGACATGCAAAAGAGTGCAATTGATCTCTCTGGCTCCTGAAGGAAAGACCCCTCCCTACTAGGGTTGTTCTAACAGTTCCTACCAGGAAATTTGCAATCACAAACATGGCCAAAGAGGGCGCACTTTCCCTGGCAGAGTGGTTGAGCAGATGGGTTGGAAGTCTTTTCTCCAGCTGTATAAACAGGCTGCTTAGACAGTGAGTGTCCTATTTCCCCTGGTGTTACAATTCCAGGTCCAACAAAGGTTCCTCTCAGTTGCCTTCTCTTTCCCGACCTACTTTCAGTGGCATAGGCTGAGCAGGAAACAAAGAAAAGTGACGGAAAACAGGTCGGGGTTGCGGGGCAGGCCTTGAACAGTAAGTATCACCAGCCCTCAGTGGATGGGTTTCACAGGCCACACATAAACTTGGCTATGGTTGCTGTGTGGACCACTTGAAGGCTTGAAAACTGAAGCGAGCACTCATCTCCCCTGATAACGTGGTCCCAGATGAGAAGCAAACCTGATTTCCCAACGACTGTGCACTGCCTGAAGCTGGATGGATGTACATTTTGCAAAGCACCATGGGAATTGCAGCCTCCTGCATTGCATGTTCCTTGTGGACCCAAAAGAGCCAAACACTACCGCTGAGTTCACCACTTGTGCTGGTCCTGGATCATGGGCCTCTAAACAGTCCATTGTGTGTTCTTTTATTTATTTATTTTTATGTGCACAGGTGTTCTGTCTACATGCATGTCTATGTACTACATGTATACTTGGTGACTGAGAAGGCCAGAAGTGGGCATCTGACCCCTTTAGAACTGGAGTGAGAGATCATCATGAGCTACTTTATGAGTTCTTGGAAATAATCCTTGATCCTCTAGAAGAACAGCCAGTGCTCTTAATGACTGAGACATCTCTCCAGAACCCTGTTATGTATTCTTGAGCCTTGGACTTTCCATCATAAAGGCTTTCACTACAACTTGACAGATGAAGAGGTCCCATGGCCTCACTGGTAGTATCAGTGGCCAACACCTAATTTCTAATATCTGGCATCCATTTCCCATGTACGGGGCAGCTTCATAGCGCAAAACACCTGCAACTGTAGATTACTGAGGAGTACTGTGGAGGCCTTTGTGTGGCCCTCTGTGACCTCCACTCTCTACTTGTTGTCCCCTTAGATTCGAATACACCTTGAGATGCCAGTATGGCACCACAGCCTTGGACTGCCTACTGATCCCGCCCGAAGACCCCATCCTTCACAATACCACCCCTGTGGGAGGGAGTTCCTGCGCCTGAATGATCCTAGCCATGCCTGGTGCCCAGCTCCCACAGGGACATCTGGGTGCTCCAACCTCCAAGGGCTGTCTCAACAAATGGATACCTGCAACTGTGCTGGCAGTAGCCACTGATGCTGAAAGAGCAGCTAAATATTTTGAGAGTGACCGGGGCAGGAAGAAGGGGAGACAAAGCAGCGATGACAATGGAGTGGAGATCCGAGAAAGGTGAGGTGCCAAGGAAGGGATCCTGCTGTCCCCTGGTCACCAGAAGAGCTCCAGACAGCTGCTTTGTCTTCAGGGCTGGGAGACTCATCTCCCATGGGGACTACATTGCTTGTAGGGCTGAGGAACTTTGCAGGACTGTCCTATTTAAAGAATGCTTTCTGTCTCTTCTGTTGTCACTGCTCAATGCTGCTAAGCATTTGACAGCTCCTAGCAGCTCACATCTGAAGCTCCTTGTCTACCCATGATTTCTAACTAGATAATTCACAGAACCCTTGGACAGGTGGTTGTTGATGCGCCTATACAGGAAAAAAAATGAATTTCATGCTGGGGCTTTTTACAGTGGGAGATTGGAAGGAACTGGGGGATTGCCAGCAAGAGAAGCAGTTTTTCTTGTCCTTTTGGCAGGTGGAGCACCTCTGAAAAGTCCTTAGACCTGATAATGTCACTTACTTATTTATCAGAAGATGCAACTATATATATATATATACATATATATATATATAATCTGAATCTGCAATAGAAATTGTTAGAATTAATGACTTTAATGCAAATGATTGCAAACATGTCTTGCTAAAATCTCTCAAGTCAAAATTTTAAAATAAGGACTCTGGATTACAGTAATGGCTTTCCCTGTAATATGTGGAGTTGAAAACATGGTGGTTACTGATATCTCAAGGGTAAATGAGCTCATTTTTTTTTCATGCATTAGCCTTTGAGATGATACAGTCACAGCTTCAGAAGCAGAGTGCAATAGGCCAACTCATTGTCTCAGTGAAATCCGGCTTAGCTCGGCTACAATTGCATTTTACACAGAGAAGAAGAACATTGCTTGATCCCAGAAAGCTTCCAGGTCAGGAGTCTTGAAAAGGGATTTTCTGATTCAAAAATTAGCATTCGGTTACTGGTTATTTGATGCTTCAAGTTCAGGAAGTTTGCCTGCTTCTGCCAAGGACTGTGTGTGGTAGCCAGTCTCTAAATTCGGTTTCTACTAGATGTGAGTTTTCCTGGGCCCCACCCAGAAACTCCAGTGGGGACCAGAATCTTGATTCATCTATGTTATGGGAGTTCTGGTGTCTGCTAAAGTAGACCCAGGGCCACTGGTCTACAGAACATGGGAGTGAAATTAAGGCCACTTCCATTGTCATTTTCTGTGTCTGAACTAACACCTGAAGTAAAAATGAAGCAAGCATCCCCCACTTTCCCCTTTTCTTCTTTTTTTCAGTAGTTTTTTTTCCTTTTAAATAAGGCAACTTCCTGGGGGTTGAGCAGCTCATTAAAATTTGGATAACACTATTCACTTCTAGTAGTCAAAAAAGTCGTGTCGAGAGTAAATAAATGTATTTTATCTATTAACACAATAGAGTCATTAATTGGTAATAAGAATGGATGAAATAGAGGCACAAGCATTGCATTTTACTTTTATTAATGGAATATGGGCAAGGAAGCTGAGTACAAACTAGTCCAGTGTGATTTCATCTAAGTAGAATTTTAATGCAGGCGGAACCAATCTATGCTGCTCCAGGATGCTTCCACTGGAGTTGAAACGGTGGACAGAGTCAAGAACAAACTGTTTCTAAATCAATGGTCCTCTCTGCAGGGAAGAACTGTTTCTTAGAGGAAGAGATTTATCAGTAATGGGTTCTGGGGGCCCAGTAATGCTCTCAGATGTGTCCAACCTTTCGACATTGCAACATGTCATTGTTATTTAAAAAGTTTGTACCCCAGACTGATGACTGGATGGACAGCATGGGACTGATCCAGACCCCCTGAATGTGGGTGTCAGTGAGGAGGCCTAGGTAATCTATGGGGCCTTGGGTAGTATTTATCCCTGGCATACAAATGGACTTTGGCTGCCCATCCCACACTGAGGGATGCTCTCTCAGCCTGGACTCTTGGGGGAGGGCCTAGACCCTGCCCTGGATATAATTACAGACTCTGGAGATCCTCCATGGAGGGCCTCACCTTCCCTGGGGATTGGAGTGGAGATTGGGTGAGGGACTGGGGGGGCTTGAGGGGAGGAGGAGGGGAGGGAGAGGGATTGGCATGTGAAGCAAGCTTGCTTTTAACTTAAATAAATAAATAATGATGGAGGGCAGAGGATACAACTCCATGATAGAGGGCCTGGCCTATTGTGCCCGAGGCTTTGGGTGATACTCCCATCTCCAACAGAAAAAGGTTAGCAGTGACTGGAAGAGAAGAAGGAACCACAATCAGGAAGGAAAGTGCTTCCGGTGTACCTTCTAATTCATCATCTGCAGCAACATTCCCTGTTCCTCAACAAACCATGCTTTTCGTTCAATACTTATCTTACAAAATAACTAAATGCCAACACTGAAATTTAGAAATCTACTAACTTTAATCTTATTTGGTAATAACAGACTCATGAGTATGTTAAATAATAAATAATAGGTTAAAATGAAAACTAGGGTTTAAAAACTTATGTTGATACATCTTATGCACTGCATGTCTTAGATGGTATAACTGAGTATTTTAAGAGTGCAATGCCAAAATCTAATCGCCTTTTCAGATATCAGGCAAAATAACCTGCCACTCAGCTGAATTTGCTATGAAAAGAATTATAGACATCACTAAATTCTACAAGATAGCCAACTCTAGTTAGCCTTGCCGAAGGAAGCTGAACAAAAAGATAATAATATTACGATTTCACTATTATAGGTGTTATGTCCATGTCAAGAATATGTGGAAAAATACCTAAGCACTGAAATCTGCCAGCAGCTAAGAAGATTAAATTTCAAAACTCTTTTGAACCATTAAAAACCAATTATAGGTCACAGCAAACAATGCAATTTCACACCATCTTGAAATACTGGTAGTCCCTGGTACAATCACGATATTCTGAGCTGGGCATGTGCTGCTCAATCTACGGCAGGAGGATCATGAATTCAAGTCCATCCTGAGCAACTCAGCAAGTACTCATCTCAAAAAAAAATATTGGTTATTTCCAAGTTCAAATTATGGAGAACTTTTAAAATATGTCATATAAACCATGTATTTATACACAGTGAAATATTTTAGCTTTCTTTGAATCTTCTAATGAAACTCCTTAAAACCTAGACTGTAGATAGTATTTTCTCTTGGATGTGTAAAGTGTATATATAATAAACAGAACTGCAAAATTCTAGAGAAGACAGAGCCCTGTTTAAAGCAATAGTGATGTCTATAAATAGTTTATGTTTTAGATACAATTAAAGTAATTTCAAACAATAAATATTTTAACGAATGTAAATAAAAAATAATAAAATAAGAAGCTTGTGTTCCAGTTAGTTGTGATAGCAGCAGCAGCTGCAGCAGCAGTTGTCACACACCTTTAATCCCGGGACTCAGGAGGCAGAGGCAGAGGCAGGTGGATCTCTGTGACTTTGAGGCCAGCCTGGTCTACAGAGTGAGTTCCAGGACAGCCAGGGCTACACAAAACAAACCTTGAGAAACAAAACAAAACAAAAAAATGTATGCTCTGGAACTGTGCAATGAAGTTACCCAAAACAACAGAACAAGGGACACGGAAGAATCTAACTCAATGTTGTGAAGTAAATGTATGCCTTTGTCTTGAGCTGCACGTAGCTATCCTCAGCCTCGTGTGGCTGTGCATGGTTTATGGGGCACAGCTGGACATGTGTCTGCGGTCCTTTTCCTGACTTGGGTGGTATTTTGTGGGCATTTGTTTTACAAACATGTTAAACAAGGGGCTGATTGTGCATGTGTGGTCCTGAGTTCAGATCTCCAACACTGACCTCAAAGTCACGCTGACAGTTTGCACCTGCCTCCCTAGAACTGTGGGCCTGGAGGCAGGAAGATCCCTGGAGCTCTGTGACCAGACAATCTACATGAGCTCCAGGTCCAACGAGAGACCCTCCCTCAAAAATCAACAGGGACACTCTTTTTGACCTCTGACTTCCACATGCATGTGCATACATGTGAACATACACCAACTTGAACACACAATACACTTCACGCAGACACACAGAGATAAGTCTATCTCTTTGTACGGGGATGATGTACTCCACAGTTGAGCACTATCTTCAGAAGAAAGGTACGTTTCCATGTCAGTCTAAGAAGGGAGACCTTACCTGGACAGCCAGGCTCTAATGGAGGGCCCCTCCCTGGCCACAGCTTTTCTCCTTTACCCAGTGTAGCCTTTGAATTTGCTCTTAGTCCTTGTGTGTCTTGCTAGACATATGTTCTCACATATATAACCTCAGAGTATACAGCCCTGCTCTGTATGAATTTGTAATCATGGATAATCATGCACTACCTATAACGTTTCTGTGTATGGTTACTCAACAACAAATCCACGCACACTCCCAACTATGTCACTCATTAGCACTGCTGATGACACCACAGTTTACCTACCTACCATGTCATTGGTCAATATCTGGTTGATTTTAACTATTGCAATCTATTCTATGCAGTATCACTACGAACACACTTGTATTTATTTCATAGTCTCTGTGTCACTGTATTCACATATATACACTATGCTATGAATAGACCAGAAAGGTTCATTTATATACACGGAAGATAATACATTATGGGATTATGTATACAGTTGTCCCTCCGCATCCATGAGGGAGTGGATCCAGTAGCCCTGTGTGGTTACTAAAAATTCATAGGTATGTAAATCCCTTATTTAAAATGGCATGGTATTTGTATATAATGTATCTATATTTTCAATCATATAATTTAAAGATTCTCTGGGTTACTTTTAATGTACAATGCAATGTAAATGATTTATAAATAGTTATATTGTTTTGTTTAGGGAATAATAAAAAGAAAAAAAGGTCTGTACATGTTTAGTATAGACAGGATCCTTTCCCAAATATTTTTCAATCTATAATGGAAACCTAGGGACACAGAGGACAGATATTATTGTGTAAATATATGTATATACATCTATCTATCTATTTACCTATCTATAGAATTTTCTGGTGTGTCTAGCAGTAGAATTTTTGTTATTTAATAAAGTTATATTCAACTTGATTATGATATTGCCTGTCCAGCTGGGGCTGGAACAATGACTCAGTGGTTAAGAGCACCGGCTGCTCTTCCAGAGGATGTGGATTTGATTTCCAGCACCCACACAGCAATTTACAACTGTAATTTCAGTTACAACCCTCCTCTGGCTTCCACAGATGCCATTTACACACATGGTGCACAGACTTAGAAGCAGGGAAAATATCAATAATAGAAAAAAATTTTAAGAAGTTGTTGTTCGTTTGTTCCTGAAAGAAGTTAAATCCATTTCTATTCTTATTCTAGAGATTAGTTCAGTGTTTAAATTCTTGATGGGAGTGTACAGGGCCCTGGATCCAGCACTCAAACAAACAACAAAAATCACATTCCTCAACAACAGTACACAGTGAGTCCCAGCATTACACACTGTGCACGATAGGTAGGAAAAGATAGACATTTGGCTTTAGTCTCATTTTTGTGTTTCCTGATCCTCTCATGCCGCCATTTATGTTCCCTTGGCTATACCTATCCCTTTACTCGTTTGCACATTGCACATATCTGTTTCTCTTTTAAAGCCCTTACTAGTAAAATATGTTAAATATATTTTCTTTCAATGCCTGATCTATCTTTGTATTCTTCTGCAGCCTTCATGTTTGTTTCTGAGATGAGGTGCCACTGTGTTTCTAAGGCTGGACTTGAACAACTCAGGCTCAAAGCCACCTCTGCCTCCCAAGAGCTCAGACAGCAGACAATTCGGTGTGTCTGCTTCTATACTATTGTTAGAAGATTAGTAATCTGTTGTGAGATATTTAATTACACTATGTAAAGATATGTCACTATGATCGATTTAGTAAAAAGCTAAATGGCCAATAGTTAGGCAAGAGGTATAGATGGGACTTGTGGACAGAGAGAGCTCTGGGAGGAAGAAAGGGGGAGTCACCAGCCAGATGCAGAGGAAGCAGGACATGCAGGAGGAGAGGTAAAAGCCACCAGCCACGTGGCAGCATAGAGATTGATAGAAATTCATTAATTTAAGTTGCAAGAGCTAAATAGAAACACGTCTAAGCTAAGGCCGAGCTTCCAAAATTAATGAGAAGTCTCCGTGTCATTATTTGGGAACTGTCTGGAGGGACAGAGAAAGAGAGAACACTTTTAAGTTCTGGATTACCTACCCTGTGATATGGATAAGATTAGATGTCTGCATTGTGGTCTGACCATGCAACCTCTCCCCAAAACCCTGCAATGCCCCGACAGTTCCCACTCTGAGTACTTCAAGGCCAAATATCTGGACAGCAGCAGGGCACAGAACTTCCTCCATTTTGCAGTTTTTGACATTATCTAACGAATTCCTGTGATGGTAGAAGAGATCTAACTTCTGGAACTGTAGGGGCCAATAGTTTGGACAGTTTTCCTCTTGTCCTTTTCTCCCCTTTTCTTGAATATAAGAATTCTGGTAATTTGATTTTTAGTTTTTGTATATCCAATCACGTAATTTCCTCTCCATTTTGGAAGATTTTCTCAACATGATTGTCCAGTCTATGAAGCCTGTGAGTAAGGTCACCTTGTTCCCAGTAATTCACTTCTGATTCTCTTACTCTTCCAGTCTGATAGCATTCTATTGTTTGAGTCTACCATATTGTGAGTGTAGTATTGTGTAGAACTTGGGGACCAAGCTGGGGGAACTGGGGCATTGAGGCAAGCTAATGGCCTAGGGTAACACTGTCACACAGAATTACAATATGATTAAATTATGCCACTTAAAAATGTTTGAAAGTGAAACGGAAAAGATTCAAATGAACTTACTATTATTAAGCCCAACATATACAGTTTTTTATGCTTTCAACATGCAATCAATATAAAATAGTATGAGAGAGCTTCTATTCTTTCTATATTTGGTATGTATTTTACACTTAAGCATGTCTCCACTCAGATGTTCCACATTTTCCAGTGGCCCAGTGTGTACAAGTGACCTGTGATAACAGTGTAGCTCAGTTCGGGTCTCAGGAAACTGCACTAGCTCACTCCTAAACTTCTCAGGCTCAAGAATGTCCTTAACCTGACTCATCTTCCAGGATGACCATTCCTGGGGAGGTGGCCCTGGATTACACAAGAAAGCAGGCCGAGAAAGCCAGCGCACGGGAAGCAAGCCAGTAAGAAGCACCCCTCCATGTCCTCTGCATCCGCTCCCTCCATGGCCTCTGCATCAGCTGTCTCCAGGTTGCTGCTTTCTCTGCTCCTGTCCTAACTTTCCTAGGTGATGGGGTTCTAAGATGAAATAAAGCCTTTCCACTCCAAACTGGTTTTGGTCAGTGTTTTATCACAGCAATAGAAAGTAAACCTGGACAGATTCTGGGTTTCACTTAGACCTTAGCCGTGCTCCATTGGCCTTGTCCCGTAACTACTGCCCAGACATGTGGCTAAAAAATGTGCATTATGTAGATATTAATATAGGGAAGGATATTGAAGAAAAAGCAAAAAAAAATTGCTAACTGTTGAGCATTGGACAGTTCCATGTCAGGTGTGCATAAAAGAAGCTGTTTGTGGAAAGCCCACACAACCAGACCTATGGGTAAAAATACCCATAGCCCAGTATTTCTAAGTGCTTTACATGCAATAAACCACCTTGTATTCATAACTTTCCTAATTGCCTCCAACAAGTGGAGTTCACAACCTAATGGAAATTTATGTCCTTAACCTCCATGTTACCTTAACTTGAATAAATAAAATTTGTGTCTTAATGGCCTAGTGACCTTCACCAATCCACCTAACTCCTGCTTTACATGTTTGTTGCTTTGGTAAGGGAATACTAACCCTGGGTGTCTGTGAGGAATGAGAAAAAGGCTGCATATAGTGGCTGTTTGATAACTTCTGTTCTAAATATCTCATTATGATCTCATTTAATACTGACATCACTTGTAAAAAAGGCATCTGAATTCCAAAACCATTAAGCTACTCAATAAAACTACACAAGATAGCGGTGAGAAAAAAATGTGCATTATGAAATGATACACTAATTATTGGAAATGCCCAGTAGCCCATATCTCTAATATTTCCAAATTTAAACTTTGTATAGGACATGGACCAACCCCATTCTGATCACACTGGCTCAAGAACTGCCATGGATTAGGCTACAGTGTGTAGGGCTTGGCCTTAGGGCCTTTGCATAGGTAGGAAGAGGCAATGCAGCAGCTAGAAACACAAGCTGGGACAGTAGGCAGAGGTAGGAGCCATGGCTCAGTGTTAGGAGGCAGGGCAGTAGAGTAATAACACCCCCCATCCCTGTGCCCCTGCTGTTACCCTCCACCTCCATCAGCAATAAGGAAGCTCCACCCATGGCACTCAGGAAGCTCCGCCCAATCAGGTCCCAGGCAGATGCACTTGGTGAGTCAGCCTTGGCCCCACTGCCTCCTACTGACTTACAGCTCACACAGTAGTCCTTTTGTGTCACTCTATTTAGCAGTGGTTTAGGTTCTAGCCAAGGGACTTAGCCAGGGGACTTCTAGGGACAGAGAGAAACAACTATGAGAGCAGCCTTAGTGCAAGTCTGTTCACAGGAAGGAATCCCTAGGGTTGTAGTCAGTGTGCCTGTGGCTGAAGAAGGACAATGCTGACTAAGCAGAAATGGATCCTGCCCCTCGCCTGGACTGAAGTTCGGTGGGTGTTGGAAACTGAAAAGGAAATGTTTCAAATAGGTAGGAAGCTGCTGTAAATTTTCATCGGGTGTTCAGGCAAAAATCCCTGAGCCTGTAATCTAAGAGAGATTTGAGAGGTCCACCGATGATGTAATGGTTTAACCCAATGGGACACTTGCATGCATTTGCTTTTCTATTGCTGCTACATGTAGAGACCTACCTGAGATTGCTTAAAATGAAAAATTACGAGTGGGTTAGGATAGCCAAGGGACTTCTAGGGCCAACACTCATACTGCCCCAAGGCGATATTTAAATCCATTTTTCAGGTGTTGACATTTCTGATCAGTTATTACTTGATGGGTACACTACTCTGTCGCATGTTTTGATCACCAAGCTTGAGGCAGCAGCAGCTTCTTTCTGAGACATAGAACTTTCAATATCCAGCTAGAGATGGGGGGTTAAGGGGGAGCTGAGCCAAGTCTTTGGCCTGAGGTGCTAAAGCAATGTCTCTCCAGGGGTACTGTCTTGCAAAATATGACTTCAGGTCTTCACACACTTGGAGATAGACAGTGTAGAAGGCTTTGAGTCCCTGTGGTGTTAAGACACTAGACACACAAGCTCTATGATCCAACCTGAGGGCTCCCATGGGGATGTTAGCAAGGATAACTGATGTTTCCAGCTACATCCCATTGGTGGAGATCCAGATCCACTTAGCTTCATCCAGTGATTTCTATTGACACTGGGTGAGTCTTGCTACTCTATAGACTTCTTGCTTAGATCCCAGATGGATTTACAATACTCTTCCATGGAAGCCTACCTAGTCCATACCTAACACTTTGATACTGGTACATTTCCTGGGATACTATTTTCTTCGGGGCATCTTCCAGTGTGCTGGGATGGAAATCCAAGGTGTAAAGGGAAGGGGCTCTCAGAAAGGTATGGTATTCTTTGTTCCTTATTTTCTTCCTTCCACCTGTATGCAGATTCATTCATGAGGGTCAGGAACTCTCTCACACAAATTCATTTCTATTGATCTCCTGTCATGGAGACTTAAAGACTTGCCTTCATGGGTATACCCACTTGAGAGCCTATCCTTTTGGCAACTTCTAGGTGTGGCAGGACACACTTCTTGAACTCTTCTGGCTTTTGGTAGGGGCAGGAGTTACCAAGGCTGAGAAGAATATGGCAAATGTCATATCCCGAGGCAGTAGATTGGCTACCATATCTCAGATCAAAGAGCACAGAGACTATGGAGCAAGGTCTGTCAGCATGGCCCATAAGGCCAGGAAGTCAGTTTCGGAGGGAGAGATTCAGGTGAGGAACAATGGGGAAGTGTTCTTGACCTATGACACACCAGGGAGGTGTGCTTTCTCTTGCCTCAAGCAGAGTGATTTGTAATTTAGGAGCATCACATGGTGGTGTGGACATGATGTCTCCTGGAACTTGGGAACAAGAGTAACCTTTGAGCCTAAAGACCAAAGCATACAGTGGGAGCAGGAAGGAAAGAACGATGTTGGGAGCAGTCTGCTCCTGCCTGGAGCGTTACACAGATGTGATGCATCCCGGAGAACTCTACAGAACACTACCCTAGTTACCTTAAAAGGGAACTCATGAGTTCTGCCAGAAGCTTAGGAAGACTCCCCCAAGGAAGTTCAGAGACTGGGAAGAGTCCACCAAAGTCAGATGGTGGTCAAACATGACCATGTGAGCAAGGTGATGTCAAGGACTGAGAGTCAGAATAGGAATCCAGAATTGGGTCATAATGGTCATGACTCACTTAGTCAGATGAGAGGCCTCACTCTATGGAGGTCACTGTATGTTACTGTTCAGTATTCTGGCCTGACCACTATATTCTCCTGGGGATAGGGGTCAGGCCTAGGCACTGGGAGGTGTTTACCTATATAGTTTTTGTTAGTCAAGACTATGGACCTGAGGAAGAACCCAGGTTGAAAAAGACACATACGGCCCATGCCAGCTCCCCCAGATGACTTCTCCCTGAATTGCTGTGCAGTCATTTGAGTCACACTGGCAGAAGGCCCGAAGATAACACCCAGCAGGGGCGGCATGACAGTCCAAGGCAACTTCTGCCATCTCCACGGGTGAGAACTGATGCCTATGGTAATGACCTGTGCCACTCACCTGAATGAAGGCCTGTTTGCTATAACCAGTGGACCCCACCTCAGTCATCAGTCACACAACCTCAAGTGACTAAAATACACAATAAAAGGACAGGCTCTTAGGGTACAGTTCTGTGTCAGGGTTCCTGCTCACCCATGGAGGAGCCATGTGCATTGTGAACAGACTTCAAACCTGTCTTCACCTTTAGAATGAGCATGTCAGTTGGGTCACTGCACAGGGTTGTGACGAGTTAACAGATGACACCAAGCCCGCACAGAGGACACACTCCTGCATTTGGCAAAGTAGACAACTGAACAGCAAATACTCATCGAGAGAGCAAGGTTTCCATAGACAGCCAGAGGACTGCGGCTTTAGCAGTTCTGTAAACTTCATACTGGTAAGCCACTCATTTCCAAAGAAGGAACCTCCAGCTTGATGTGTTGGGTTCTCCTGGAGTTCTGCCACTAAGACTTGGCATTTCATCACAACAATGGGGACAATAGGGGCTGGTGAGATGGCTCAGTGGGCAAACGTGCTTGCTGTGCATGCCTGATGACCTGAGATTGACCTTTAGATACCATAGAAAGGTAGGAGAGAGCCAGCTCCTCTGATTTCCACACGCATATCCCCAACCCTCGCACAAGCAATCAATGTACTAAGCTCTTTTGAGAGCGCTCACTCTCATTTGTCTTTGTGATACATGTGAATTTGCGAATATGTCCATGCCATGCGCACTTGGAGACCAGAAGAGACCATGGGGCCATCTACTATTTTATCGTTCGAGACAGAGTTTCTCACTGAAGTCAGTGCACGCGGACTGTTTACAATGCCTAACCAGCGAGCTCTGAGGCTGTCTTTAGTGCTAGCGTTAGACACATCTGACCAACACTTGATTTTCTGTGGGTGGATATGAACTCAGGACCTCATGCCTGGGTAGCAGGCACTGCACCCACCAAGTCATCTTGCTTTTGTGATGGGTTCCCTGTGACCCCTGCAGTCGTCTGTCCCCCAGAAGAGAGTCAGGTCTTCCAAAACACAAACATACAGCTTTGTCATGATACTTTTTTTTTTATTACAATATTCAAAAAACTGGGTATGCAAGTTTAGGGGATCTCAAGACCCCTTCTTCAATCATAGGAATGTGCCATCTCAAGACTCTATAGTCAAACTATAAAGAAGTTCAAATGGAAAGAAAAAAAAAGAAAATGCAATTTCTTCATAAACATTCTGTTACTACCAATCACATACTCTTTTGTAAACCCTGAAAAATGTTTCCCTGTAAAGCAAATAATATATATATAATATACATATATTATATATATATATATATAGTGTGTATTATAAAGTATTGGTAGCTCACATCCCGAGAGATCAGCTGTTTTCCTTAATCATCTGTTATTAGTGTCAACAAACGGCTACAGATACATATTACTCTGAGAATTAAATACATAACTGTGAAATTCAAACAAGCCGAAGAGCAGGAGGGAAAGAGCACTATGCGGATGGCACACCGGGGGTACAGTACCCAAGTTTCTTTCTTCCTGCAGTCGCCTCTTTTGCAGGCCAAAAAACCAAACCGAACCAAAACAAAAAAACAACCCTCTTTTATTGCAAGCACAGCCTCAAAGGCACTGGGCAGGTCCCTCCCCACCACCTCCCCAGGGTTTCCAGTATTGCTATCCGCACATTCTTGAACTCCTGCAGAG
This sequence comes from Mesocricetus auratus, assembly GCF_017639785.1. NCBI lineage: Eukaryota > Metazoa > Chordata > Mammalia > Rodentia > Cricetidae > Mesocricetus > Mesocricetus auratus. Next base: position 35,550,509 of record NW_024429202.1, on the reverse strand, counting down.
CCTGCAGCCAAAAAATAAAATAAAATAAAATAAAATTGCAGGCCCTGGACCAGCATGGCTGATGGGAGGCACCAAGCACCCATGGACACAGCTCTCAGAGTGTGCTATTCACTACATAACAGACTTTCTGCCCTCCGAATAAGCCCCAGTCTTTGTGAGTGTGTGTGTGTGTGTGTGTGTGTGTGTGTGTGTGTGTGTGATTTCAACAGACTGCTTCCAATTATAAAGGAAAAAAGTGAGCAGTTTTGCTCCCTTTGACCCTCACCACCTGAAGGTGGCCAGAAGGTGGTGGTTGTGGGCGTGGCTACGAGGGCTTGGGTGTCTATGGTTGACCGACAGGGCTGCAGAAGACACACTGGGCCACGGAGGTGATCCAGGCTGCGTGGGTGGAGGTGGCTGGCAGCGCTGGGCTCTGGGAGGCGGAGGTGGCAGCGAGGGCCCACAGTGGGCAGGGCATGGAGAGGCCGATGGCTGCCTTCACTGCAGGGCCCGGACGAGGTAGAGCTTCTCCCCGTGCTCGCTGGTGAAGATGGGGGCTTTCTTGTAGTGCTCCACGAGCTCGTCCATGCTATGGAACCGCCGCTGCCCAATACAGTAGACGCTGTCCACCAGCTGCACCTTGAAGTGCTTGTTCCTCCCTGACGCTTTGAGAGACACAGAGAAGTCACTGGGCTAGGGAGGAAGCAAACGGGAGTTACCAGCAGGGTAGACACCACCGAGGGTCTGCCTGAGCAAGCACTGTGTTTACCCAGAGATGCACAGTCCTCAGACCGACAGGCAGCCCAGGGCTTTCCAGTTTGCAATCAAACACTAATGAAATTCTGCCTCACATGGATTCGGGGGATGAATGTACTCTCTGACAAGCAGGAACTCATTATAGAGAGAATGACAGTGGGGGGGGGGTCAACCTTGAGGCGGAAGAACCCTGAGATATCTATTTCCCCAAGTTATTTCTGACAAACTGGGAATTATTCAAAATGGCTTTCACGCAGGCGGGAAACCGGGAACTGTTTCTTTTTATTTCTGTTAGAATTTAAACTCTTTTAAACAATAGATACTGTCAAGGCAGTGGATAGGTTGGGTGTATTTTAAACAGCCTGCTATGTCCCAGAGATGGCTCCATGGTGGTTCAAGCAGATTTCAATGAGAAAAGTCTAAATTCTGTGATGAGTTCAGTTCCTTACTGACTTGAGTATATTTTGGCATATGCTAGCATTTTTAGTAAAATTGGCCACCCCGTACATTTACTGAAAGTCAACAGGAAGGCTACTGAAAGGTATCAACTGATTCAATGTTTACTTAACGTTGGTTGTGCCAGGCAGCCCATGCCCTGCCTATGGGCATATGACTCTTTAAATGACACCCGTAAGGAGGGCGAGTATGGAGGTCAGTCCACGACTGCAAACCATGCTACCTTCTATAAAGAAAAAAGGGTATTCGTGAGTTCATGAGCTGGGGGACAGAATTTTAGGTGTGTGCTTTGAGTGCATGAAGGAGCAGTGCATTTGTGAAAGCTGTGGAATGTGAAGCGTGTGTACATCCGTGTGTGTGGATACATGAGTGTACATGCGACTATTGTGATCTATTTGCACACTTGTGATGGAGCCAGGAGAGGACTCTACAGAGGAGCTGAACTAAGTTATGGGCAGCCGGGCTTTGCAGGCAGTGTGTATGGGACATACTGTAGAGACAGGAGGACTGGTTTTTCTGTAGCACTGGGGCAGTGTGGCTCAGGAGGAAGTGAACAGACTCACACTCCTGGACCCTTTCACTTCCGCCTACGGTGTTCTTGAACTGTCCTTTGTCCTCTAGTTAGCCATTCCCTAAAGGATATTCTCAAACATTCTAAATCCCTCTAAAGCCTGCTTGCCTGGGCAGGGTCAGGCTGCACCTCAGGACTCACCCTGAAGCAGTAAGCCCACACCCATGACAGGACCTTTGAAGCCTGCTCCTGCTTTTGCCTTCCCTGGGGACTTGCTGCTACTCAGGAGCCAGGAACTAGCCCTCTTTTCCATCGGGTCTTCTATGGGAAGTTCACAAAGCCCAGCAGTTTATCTGATGGGGTGGGCAAGAACAGCAGACAAGTTGTCCATGCTTGCCCTTGGCCATTCTAGGATAGAAGCCTGGGGCAGTAGGCTCAGCCACCAGCCACTGATGTGTGAAGAAAGGAAAGACAATTGATAGTTTGAATTTATGTTACATCTCCATGCTCCGCCCAGGGCTGGATGGCAGGCAGGAGGCCCAGCAAGAGATGGGCCTCAGAGTATAGGTTTTTAGTATCAGGGTCATGCATGAGCACCTGGGTGGATAAGACACAGAACCTGACGTTTTCTTCAAAGGATCATGGACTCTGACGTCACAGGTGAGCATGCCAACTGGCCCCATGAACAACATCTACAACACAGAGACCCTTTTATGCTCCAGGAACTCCAGTGATGCTGAAAGCTGCTTTCTTTTGGATCACTGATCCTGCCTTCTAGTGTCAGTATAAATATGGTTACTTGAGCAAAGTGATATGCTATCCCAACCATGGAACTGGTAACCAAGACAGTTATAGATGAATACAAGTTAGAAGTATGCCAACTAGCTTAATCAGCACCATCTACAACAGATACCCATGAATGCTGCAAACTGCAGTTTGATGCCTTTTGGAATACTCAAATTGCCAGCACCACTGCTGGTGCCTTCTGATGCCAGTATTAAACTTGAATGTAACCAGTGATATTCCAACCATTGACCTGATAACCAAGATAGCTACAGATGGAAACAAGTTAGCCTCAGTAGGCTCTGTGGCCCACTTGGAAAGTAAGCAACAGCTACTACCCAACAGGCACATACTGCCTGTTCACAAGCCTAGGCACGGGCACTAAGGTCACCAGGAAGTCATTAGTTTCGTACAAGAACACACACAAGTTGGGAGCTGTTCATCTCTCTCCCAGTGGCCCCAGGTTCTCTTTATGGGGGGTTATATTTTAGTTCCAGGCTCTTCACTATTAATACTCTACAAGTATATTTTTTCTAAGCTAAGCTGGGGTGTCCTCCCTGTGACAGCTTGCCAGAAAGATGATTCTTTAACCAATCATGTCAACGAAGCCTTGTTTTCAGGGGCGGTAACTGGGGGTGACTGTAGTAGGCATATGATGTGTCTGGTATTTGTTAATTAATAAGACTTTCCAAACAGGGAAATTTGCTTTTCATCTGAGATCCTTAATTTGACACCATGATGTGTGTGGGCTTGTTACCGCGCGGCAGTAAAATGATGCAGCCGGGAAGGGGATTTTTAATTTCATGGGCTTCTTGAGCTCAAACTGGAAAGTCAAGGACACACAATCAACTCATGCTAAGCAGCAGTGCCGGTGAGTCTGGAGTGTTCTTAATTCAAATCGAGGAGATGTTCCCTCAAGCAACCTGAAAATGAGCTACACCAGTAGACATCCCTTCATGTTACAGGTCCAGAATGCCTCTCAAATATTTAAGAAGTATTTTAGATTTTAGATTTTTTTCTCTTCTTTTTCTATGGCCAGGTTCTGCCCTGGGTGAGTGTCTGTTTCTGGAGCAGACCCGAGAACCTCCCTTGTAAAGTCCCCAGATAACATCCCTGATGCTGATCTGGGGACCACTGAGCTCTGCCATCTCTGGGCTGCACTTAATGTTGATATGCTCTCCATCCCAAAGAGAGGGCAGTCTCTCGGCTTCTTATCAAACCCTTATCAATCCCCAGATCTTTTCATTTGGGAAATGGATACCTTTCTTTCTACATCAGTAGGGTAAACATATTTTATCTAAATGAAGAACCAAGCGTGAGAGGTAAAATGGGCTGTAATGATTAATATCCATACTTCACTTCCCCTGGGTGTCCGATGTATGCCATTTTTAAGTCAAAACTGACTGAAGTGTTTTCACCAAAGCTGGTAGCACCTGTGTTTACACAGATTATCTTCTAGCCTCAAGCCTCTATTTACTCCACAAGCCTAAAGGTAACCCATAGGCAACACCAAGTATGCATTTCATTAGTGTGACAACACTTTTGTAACTAAAGGACATGCTTTGTTTGTTTGAGGTAGGCTTTGCTCTGTAGCTCAGGCTGACCTGGAACCTACCATGTAGCCCGGGATGGCCTCAAACTCTTGCTGATATTCATCCTACTTCAGCCTTGTGAGTGCTAGGACCACAGTTGTGAGCCACTACGCCCAATAAGTTATAATTTCACCATAAAATAAACAGTGTTCAGGTGGCTTCCCACAAACTTCCATGCCACGAGGCAGGACTTCTCAGGTCCCAGCATCAGGATCACCGGGGGAGGGGCCTGGTACATTGCCTTTCTAGCAAGTTTTGTGGCTGACAAAGACAGTGCTGCTTGTCTGAGAAGCACTGCCACAGAGCGCTGAGGAATTTCACCAGGGCATCTCCTTTAGCCCCTGCAGTGGATGCTGTTTCGTGTCTGCAGCTCACCAGATAGCTAGATCTTTAAAAAGTGAAGCAGAGTGCAGCAAGGAAGGCTCGCATGGGACTCCACTGTGGTCACCACACACTAAATCTAACGTGTGAAGCAGACTCCCTGGCACTGAACACGCTACCTTCTTACCCTGCCACTCCTGCTGTGACTCCAGGCTTTGTTAAGTGGCAGGAACGTGAGAAACATCCTTAGGACTCTAAGGAGAAATACAACAAACAGTGGTGAAAGCCACTCTGAGTGACGTTGAGGGGCAAGGAGGTGGCCTGCGGCTCGCCGAGAAAGCATGAGGAACCAAGTGTGGATCCCCAGAACCCATGGAGCGGGGGAACATGGTGGTGCACGTGGAGCTCCGGAGCTTGGGAGATGGAGACAGGGAGAGCCTGGCTGAACAGATGAGCTCTGGATTCAGTGAGAGACTGTTTCAACAGATTGGGTGAAAACAATTGAGAAAGGCAACCCCCCCCCACACACCATTAACAGGTTATATGCACCCACAGGAACAGGTAGACACACTACACACATACAGGTATAGCCAAGGCTACAAGTCAAAACCACTCTATATTCATTAGACTGTTCCTGGTTTGTTTCCTTAAGCAATAAATGTTGCCAAAGATGGAGAACTTGAGCTCCTGTGCATTGTTGGCAGAGATGGAAAATGGTTCAATCACTGAAAAACATGGATAGGTTTAACATTTGATTCAGCAAACCTACTAAAGGGTATACACAAGAGAATTCAAAGTAGAAATAGTTACACACCCACAATTACAGCAGCACTAATAAAACAATAAACACACTGGAAACACTTAAAAAAGTTCACCACCAGATAAATGGATACACAAGGTGGACTATCACTCAGCACTAAAGAGGGACAATTTCTAAAACATTGCTACAGCACAGATGAACTCTGAGGACATCAGAAGTGAACTAAACCAGGTACAGAGAGACAACCACTGTATAATTTCATTATAAGAGGCCCCCAAGCATAAAAAAAAAAATTAAGAGAGGGTGGGAAGGGAACCCCAGGGAAGAGGGTATTTAGGGAGTGAGTGTTCACCAGGGACAGTGTCGGTCTGGGACACTAATAAAGCTCTGCAGACTGACAGCTGCAGAAAGAGGTGAGAAGTAGCCACTGACAGAACTGCACACTCAAAAACTGTTGAGAGACAGCCAATTTGGTCTTAACGACGTTTTACCACAAAAAGTAAAGATTAAGTGATGATCTGCAAAAGATCTGTGACAATCTCGACCGGGACTCCAGGAAACGGAAGTAACAGAATGGGTGGGGAGGCTGTTCCCTTCCTACCACAGAAGCCACCAGCAGTGGTCATGAGGAGGAGGCACCGTCTTCAGGTGGTGTGGACGGTGCCTCCTGGAGATCAAACATAGCTTTTGCCTTAGGCCACCTGGTGACTATTTCGTTTTTTTCGTAGGGACCAGGAGAGACCTGAGAGATGGTCCCAGGCATCAGGGATCTCCGGACTACCAGGCTCATTCTTCTATGAATGACATCTTTGCCCATTGTTGAAAACTCCCAGGCACACTGACTGCGGCTGTTGGAGCCACTGTACCTCTCTGGAGCAGTTGACATTTATTTATAAGGTGGAAAGCAGGCAAAGGACAAGTTGTAAAAGAGGCTATAAAGCGAATTGCTACTGTAGTTTCAACTGTGTCACAGTTCTTTCGTTTTTTTTGCAGATGCTAAGTCTGTAAAAAGGGAACCGACAGTGAAAGTGTAAAACTGTTGAGCGAGGTTCCATGGCTTTGGGATGCCCCACCCCCTTTCCTTTTGGAGACAGGGTTTCTTTGTGTAATAGTCCCAGCTGACCTGGAACTCACTCTGTAGATCATAGAGATCCACCTGCCTCTGCCTCTTGAGTGCTGGGATTAAAGGCGTGGGCCACCACCACCCAGCTCAAGATGGCTCTTAACAAAAATGGAGGCTTATCCAGATGGTGGGGTTGGGGCCTGGGCAAAGTGTTTGTGAATGAGCTCTGTGACTGATGGTTTTGTCTGCAAGTTCCTTACAACAAAGTTATTTGATAACTGACCATTAACATTTCCCGTGGAGTTTCGTTGGGAAATGGCAAAGAACTCTTGAAAGGACACTGTTGTGACTTCTCACCTGTGAGATGGGGACCCTCTGTTTAAGAGCATCTACACCCGGTTCTTCACAGCATAAAGATGGTACTCACCCTCAGTCTGCACTGCTCTGCATGTGTTTTGTTAAAGACAAACATGTTCCAAGTCACACTGTTTCTAAGATTTCATCTCAAGACTACTTTAAGCAGTATGCCAGTGAGATTTGCACTAGGCAAGCTAAACTCTTTTAACTCCTATATGGGGCAAATGAAGGTCTCCATCTCCTTCAGCAAGGCAGACATACTCGGTGTCTTTTGAATAGCAAAAAGGTAACCCCAGAAGCTCCACTCCCTATTTGCACAGCTCACTCAGGCATTTGAGTGACTCAAATGAAAAAGGTGCATTTGACCTGGGTTTTTAAGTTTCCTTTTTCCAGTTTACTTTTCCATATTTGGGGTGACAACCATTTCTACCATATATGAGCAATTTTGTATGAACTCTCCGTAAATCTTCATATGAAAAGGAACTACTGATCGAAGGGATTTTAATGAGAACATTTCTGAACAGTCTTAAGGCTGAAGTGCTAATTTTAATAACCTTTCTTAGTCTGAAAAGCTGCATTAGCTGACAGTGGAGGACCTCTTTTCCCCTCACCAAGCTGTCAGATCTGAAGAGGCAGCATCTGGACCCTGCGGCAGTAGCAGCAATGGTACTTCAGAGGCCACGGGCATGACCCAAGCCAGCCAGCCAAAATGAACCCTCCCAACAGGAGTGTGCTGACTAATTTTAGGTCAGTTTGACACAATGTAGGGTCATTTTTGGAAGAGGGAACCCCAAATGAAAAATGTCCCCACCAGATTTGGCCCGTGTGTGGGATGCCTGTGGTACATTTTCTTTACTGATACTGGAAGCACATAGCTCACTGACAGCAATGCCACTCCCGGGCTGGTGGTCTGGATGCTAGATATAAGAAAGCAGGCTGAGACGGGCGGTGGTGGTGCACGCCTTTAATCCCAGCACTCGGGAGGCAGAGGCAGGCGGATCTCTGTGAGTTCGAGGCTGGGCTGGACTGACAGCCTCCAAAACAATACAGAGAAACCCTGTCTCGTTTAAAAAAAAAAAAAAAAGAAGAAGAAAGCAGGCTGAGCAAGCCATGGAGAGAAAGCCAGTAAGTAGCACCCCTCCATGGCCTCCTCTTCAGTTTAGCCTTCAGGTTTCGGATTTGACAACCTTTAATAACACACCGTGATGTGGAAGTATAAGATAAATAAACCGTTTCCTCCCCTAGTTTCTTTTGGTCATGGTGTTTATCACAGCACTAGAAACTCTAAGACAGGGAGAGATGAATATAGGTGTTGCTCAGAACAGCCTGCTTTTCCCTAATGCCTAGTCAGTCAGGAGGGAAGCTAGAAGTTGAGCAGTGAAAATCCTAGAGGAACTCACTTGTCTGCCCTTGTCTTCCAAAATGACCCAGAAAGAGCCTACACTTTGACAATGAGATCTTCTGAATTCTCCAACCCCAACACAAGGCAAACATAGCCACTTTATTTTCAAAGCTGAGAGGAGTTGTAAAAAAACAGTTCACAGAACATTTCAAGGCATGAATCCCACTTAACAAGAGCTAAGGACGCTATGAAAATTAAGCTTTCAGACAAAGTTTTAATTTCTACCTTCACACATTTCTACCATTCTAAGGATAGTGTATCATCCAGAAATGATGTTTTAATAACTGCTGTAAAATATATGAAAACATCTACAACTCACGATAGGGGCTCAGAGTGTAGCTCAGTGTCAGAACTCTTAGCTAGCATGCACAGGAGAAACCCTGCTTCTGTCTCCGGCATGGGCCAACCAAAATTAATGTAACAAGTATCAGTGGACCGGCAGCATTGATGACACCAAGGACTGTGTCAAATTGAAAGTTCTTGGGCACCATATGTCCCAGGTCAGGAATGCTGAGGGGGTGGGAGGGCAGTAATCTAGACATTCACAGCTCCTGAGGGCATCAAGATCTGAACTGCATTGTAAGAATCCCCAGTTAGACAGATGGGTCAATGAAATTGTTGTTAGAAATATTTCTATAAGAAATACATTCTTAAAATGTTGCAACTCATTTTTCTTAAACTGTGGCTAGAAACCTTTCTAGAAGAATAAAATGATCTTGGGCTGGAGAGATGACTTGGAGATTAAGAGCACTGTTGATCTCTGAGGATCCAGGTTCCATTCCCAGCACCCCATTGGTGGCGCACAACCCTCTGTAACTCTAGTTCCAGGGGCTCCAACGCCCTCTTCTGGCCTCCAAAGGCACCCTACATATGTGGTGCACAGACACACACAGGTAAAACATCCATAAGCATAAAATGACTTAATATATTAAATCTTTTTTTTTAAATCAAGGGTTAGGGTTAGGGTTCTCTACCTGAAACCAAAATGAAGCATGACAAACATTAGTCCGTAATTATTATCATAGCACATAATGCATCGCATGGGAATTATTAGTTCTCTGGGTTCAAAAGTCTACAGAGGGAATGCTCCCTACACTACCCTGATACTGTCCTGTATTAACCCAGCAGTGGCTCTATCTTTCAGAATGTCTCCTTACTTTGCACCCAACACCTTCTGAGTATTAGAAGCACAAGGGATCTAGCATCCGAGAAAGAAAAACAACAACCGAAACGAAACAAAACCAATAACACCCTGTACTGCTTGCCAGAATTGAATTAATTTTACATACAGCCCTGTAAAATCTCCATAGAACCAATGCAGGCAAACACATAAGGATTTGATGCCCGTACAGGGCAGGCAGGGCTTCTGTGGATTTTACATACAGCCCTGTAAAATCTCCATAGAACCAAAGCAGGCAAACACATAAGGATTTGATGCCCATACAGGGCAGGCAGGGCTTCTGTGGATTTTCTGCATGAGGCAGACTGACAAAGAACAGCACTGTGCTTCCCTTAGCTTTCAAGAAGAACTGATCGGTATAGGTAAGAAAAGAGAACAAGGGAGGAAAAGAGGCTAAGAAGAGAATGAGTGGTGGGTACCAAAGCTGGGGATGGGACAGTCAAACAGTTTGCTTGGTTGTTCAGTCCTCAAGTCCAGCACACTTCCAACAGAGCTCTGAAATGTCTAGCACTCGTCTGCCATGGAAGGCACAGATGAAGCAATGTCCACTTGCAATAAACCCTCTCTCCTCAAAAGCGGACTTCTGTGTACCTAGACATGAGTAGATTTTTAATTTGTCAAAGGAGAAAACCAGTAGGCATTTATCAGGACAGAATACCAACTGGAGCTCTGTTTACCTTGCAATGAGATAGATTTTAACTGACACCGGTCAGGAAGACGAGTTCCCCAAAGCTACTGTTCCCACTCAGGAGTCAAGTTCACTGACACAGAATGGAACTGCCAACAGACAAGACAGTAAATCTGTACATGCCTGTTCTTTCATTAGCGGATAAAACACAGCACAGCCTGGAGCCCCTTGTAACAGGTCCTTGGCACAGACACATACACGGCTTAAGGGGCCCCAAGATCTTCGGGATGGAAGCCACACAGCTGTAGGCCACTCAGCCAATCTCTGGAGATGATACACATTCTGATAAGGCCTTTGCCCCGACACAGCCCTGGCAACAAAAGCTCAGCTTAAGTTAGTCAAAGTAAGGGATGTCCACAAAAGGGGTTAAAACAACTTGTAAATAATCAATGCCTCCATCATCAGGAAGAAGGTTGCTTAAGTGGACACAGAAGATTAACAGGTCTTTTTTGGACCAGAAACCCCAGGGGACCTTTTACTCATCTGTTACTATGTGGTTCTTGCCCCCTTCCTCCAAGAAACCATTTCGAATTCAAACGTCTGGCTCACAAGCACTTGGACAGAGCATTCTGCACTCAGATTGGGTTTTCAGAGCCTTCCCTGTTCCTGCTCTGCAGTATGAGAGACACCACTGTCCTTAATTCCTCACAGGCCCAGAATGTGATCTAAAGGCATGGAGCCTCCGATGTGTGAGGAGAATGTCAGGTGAAGTCCTGCCAGCAACGATGAACCCTGGGCTCAATCAGGGCATCTCAGTATTCAGATTTCAGTCATAGTCAGCATTCTGGGTCCTGCCTGAGAACATCTAAGGCTGAAGCCGGCCCTGAAAAGCTGCTGACACCATAAAGGGATTCGGTTCCCGCTAGCTCCATGCTCCTTCTGCTACAAAGAGCAGGCTTCAACAGCCCCTCTCCAGAAGGGGCTGCGACCTCACCTCTCAGATCAGTCCTGTGGGGCAGGAGTGCACACTGCTCACTGTGCTAGCGGAGCAGAACACACGCATTCTGCTCTTACACTGTGCACTTAAAACATGAAACGAAAAGCCTAGGTGAGTCAGTTAACATTTGAACACACCCGACAAGACTCCTGCTTGCAGGTTTAGAAGAGTCACTGGGAAGAAGCTATCTCCAAAGTGGGTTATTCCCAGGAGGCACACGCAGGAAGGCTGCCTGTGGTAAAGCTGTCTGCTTCTGTCAGATCGTCCCAGTGAGCCATAAGCCCCCACAACCAGCTGCCTGCTGGAGGATTGACTGTGCCAGACAGGTGGCCTTATTCCCCATTTCCTCCTCTCCCCCGAGCACTCCGGGTTTCTGTCCAATCCTGTTTGTAAATACTTTAAGAGTTTTCCAGAGATGAGCTTTTCAGTGGGGCTGCCTGCAGCAAAGACAACCCTGGGATTACGTGATTGACAAAGAAAAGCAAACCAGCACCAAAAGGCTGCATGAGAAGCCGGGCACCTGCTAACTGAGATCCAGCACTGCGTGCTCAGATGCAGACGGTACTGACAGTAATCACAGGGGCCTTCCCAGGGAAGGAAAAGGAAGCCTGCATCTTTAAACTTGAAAGGCGGAGCCCTACTACAGGGACAAAACCACCCGTGAGAAGGAATGGCAGCAGGGACCTCAGTCTACCCAGTGAACACAGTATTTACCTAGCTTATATGCCCCCTCAAACACCAATGTGTCACTGCACATATAGTCAGTGACTATGACAAGAGAACGGCACACCAGTCATGTCACCCACATAGGTGGTTGGGAGGGTTCCAAGAACTCCAGTGGACACCTGAAACTGTGGTAGATGAGAACCCTAAAAATAAGTTTCTTTTGTTACATCCATTATCAAGTCTAACTTGTAAGTAAGACTTGGTAAGATATTTAACAATGTCGAATCAGGCAAATGGACTGTACTGAAAGCTGTAAGATCATTGACCATCCTCAGACCAGGGCTTGCACGAGTCCCTGAACGTGCAGGTGAGGGAACTGTACACTTAGGTTTCTCCTGGCAGTGTGGCCCCAGCAGAGGGGCGGCCGGGCACTTACCGAGGACTCGCTGTCCCTAATGAGAAAGTCGCCCTCGACGCCCCGCTCATTGAGCGCGCACTCGGCCTGGTGCCGCGTCACGTTGCCATAGTACCACTCACGACCAGCGAATCGCCCGCTGGCTGAGGGACCGGTGTAGCTGATCTGCGGGGTGTGCGTGGGGTGCAGTGCAGGCCCATCACTGAGGACCATCACGTAGTTCTTGGGGACCAGGCCCACCTGGCCCCGGGCATTTTTGCATTTCCACCACTCTGGGTCGTTCTCGGGCTTCTCAATCACCTCCATGGTCTCCCCCTTCTCAAAGCTAAGCTCCTCCTCAGTGACGGAGCTGAAGGGGTACAGCGTCTGCACCACGTGCAGCACCCGTGCGCCTTGCCCATTGCTCAGCGCGGCGCCCCGACGAAGGCTCAGAAAGCTGGGGGCCTCGGCTGCAGCCTCATCTGCCTCCTCCAGCACGTAGTTGGAGGGGAACCAGCCGATCTGCCCGTTGAAGCTGCCGCGCCACCAGCCATCGCTGCATTTCTCCATGACGGTGACACGGGAGCCCTTCACCAGCGACAGCTCATCCTCTCGCTCGGCTACATAGGCGAACTTGACGAAGGCGGGGATGTTGAGGTCATAGATGCGGTCAGCACCGCTGCCATTGGCCGGGTACTCCGCATCAGTGCTGGGCGTTGGGGATGCATCCCGAGCGCTCGGCTTCCTGCGCGTCTTTCCTAGGCCTGTGAAAACATGGCAGAGGGCTCAGTTCGCACTGGACACATGTTGTACACCATGCCCACACCTACACTATTAGGGCATGGAAGTCCTCCCGCCGGGGGGGAGGGGGCGCACAAAGGTTGGTTACAAACGACAGTTACCAGCTGGAAAAGAAAATGATACAGCTAGTGCCGCACTGACATGAAGCTACTAAAAGCTGATACCTACCCACCAACAGGTGACACAAAGAAGAGAGAAAAAATCCTTCTGGAAGGATGGCCAGCTTAGAGAACCCCTGGAGCTCAGGACTGAAACAATTAAAAAAAAAAAAAGACAAAGAGAAGGTGCCTGCAAATTTGCACGGGGTTAAGAAGTTGGACTAAATGAACGGGGCAATTCTACAGAGGGTCAGGTCATCGCCAGAAGGGCTTGGACCTTGCCCTGCATCCACTTAACCTCCCTCCTGAAGTTCGTAACCCCGCTCCAAGGCCCCTCCTCATTGGTTCCCCTCCTCATTGGTTCCCTCCTATTACCTGCCTGCACGCTGCCCCTTCTCATTTCCTTCCCCACTTCCAATGCATCTTTGATCACAAAACACTGGACTGGTTTTTCTACAACAGACTGACGGCTGAATTAGTAAAAGATCCGCTGACATACTAAGTCCAAGGCGGGTCTCTGAAGACTGTGATGAAGTGGACCCTCAGATCAACTCAACGGGCTGCCAAAAGCTGACAGATGGAGGTTTAAGGGAACAAGAAAATCTTCAGAGAGCACCGTGGTTAGCTTGGGCACACTGTCTTCAGCCACATGTGAACAAACACTGGCTTGTGATGTGAAACATACTCCTTTCCATACACAGGGGGGCGATTCTGAGAAGTCCTAATCTAAACATGCTTTTGATCCAGTTATGTTTGTAGACTCCAGAAAATTCTAGGGGAGGACAGTATATTGGCTAAGAGCAGGGAATGCATTGCAGGGGGCAAGACTTCTCCATTTTTCAGGGGACACTCTCCCTTCAGCTCTGCTTGGAGCATTTTGTGGAGCCCCTTGTACACTCCCCTCTTCCCCAGTGACCTCCAGGAGTTAAGCCCTGTCATCTTTAACTCGCAGAAGAAGCAGGCTGGCCCTCAGGGTTGCTTTGCCCAGGGTACAGGTCCAAACGAAGAGCTGTGCTACATCATCCTCCATCATTCAGGGGGGGCACCCACCCAGGAGCATTTGAGACGATACAAACTGGTCAAAGTGGATTCACTGGCCCAGGTAAGGTGACAGCATCTGCTGCTTCATTTTGGACCACTGCATCTGATTCAAGTGCGTGGGGACATAAAGGCAAGTCAGAAAACTTAGATCTCCATTCTACTTAAGAGTCATCTTGGTTTGCAATCCCAGATTCAGTATAAGCCGCACCGAGTCTTCTGTGTGTATCATTCTTCTTGTGCAAGCAAGTTGCACTGGGTTAGGGCCTAACTCTTTTTTTTTTTTTTTTTTTTTTTTGGCTTTTTGAGACAGGGTTTCTCTGTAGGTTTGGACACTGTCCTGGAACTCTCTTTGAAGACCAGGCTGGCCTCAAATTCACAGAGATCTGCCTGCCTCTGCCTCCCGAGTGCTAGGATTAAAGCCGTATGCCACAACTGCCTGGCAGGCCTAACTATTCTTAATACTCTTGTTTTAATTGCTATTTTAAAGGCCCAATCTCCAGATAATCCCAGTTTTGAGGTGGGGGCGGGTCAGGGTTTCAACATATATATTTGGGAGGGTTTAGATGATGCATATGAAACACAGAAGTATTCCAGAATCAAGATGTTCTTAACAGAATAAGGGTTTTGAATCTCTCTGATCAGAACAGTACTTTGTCACAAGAGGTCAAAAGTTCTTTTCAAAGATTCTTGGCCACAATCCTAGTGACGCCAGTAGGCCAGAGGTGTAGAAAGCCTTCTGGGAGTTGGGCCTCCACACCAGGTACTCTCATGGCAGCTGCTGGGACAGAGCAATCCAAGAAGCAGCTGTATAGACTGTGTGGTGGTGGGTGTGTCAATATCCATGGATGTTATCCCAAGCCTCACAATTTTCCCCAAGCAAGTGGGCAATCCAAAATGGTGAGAGACGGGGGAACTGGACGGACATTCCCAGACAGTGATGTGGCACAGATCAATTAATACACCCAATCGTAGAGTATTTAATTCACAATAGACCAGATGCCCAGCTCTGTCAGAGCAAACTGGGGTGTCAGTGGTTCCTTTTATGGTAGAAATGGAAACAGTTCTGGAGTCTCCAGTTAGAAGTAGGCAGAGCCCGAGATTTTAAGATAGGAGAAGTAGCATGAATAATGGGTGAGGAATAGGGGTAGAGTAGCAAGCGCAGACAGGCTGGGACAGGCTGGGGAGGTGCTGGGTGGGCAGACTGTGCATATGAAAGCCATGCAGGGTGCTGAGAAGGGGTCCACCCACCCACTTTTCTCCCCCATTATCCCTGCCCTGGACCTGCCCAATGGTAGGGCTAGAGTCATAGGAAACAGAAGGGACAAGGAACCCGGAGTGTTGGCACAACAAGCTTTAATCTGCCCTCCTCTCTCCACTGCTGAGGACCTCAAGGAGAGCAGTTGGTCTGGGGTTGGAAGCAGCAGGGAGCTGGGCACCCAGAGCAAGATGGCGTTACCTCCTGTGTGAGGACCCAATAGAAGCTGCAATCCCAGGTTCAGGCTAGCCTGGAACAACTCCCAGGCCGCTCTTCTGGCCTTGACTGCCCTGAGGCTGTGACAAGGCCACTCGGGTGAAGAGGGAGGGAACATATTGGCTCCCCCACTCCCTTGCTCTCTGTGTGTACATTCCTAGCATGTCTTCCCACTTCATCCCTTCTCATTAACCTCACTCCATCTATTTCTGTTATTTATAACAAAAAAACACAATTTGAACTCCAGTATGTGTTAACTTTTTAACACAATACTAGGACTTTTCTCCTAGAATCTGACATACTTCTTCAATGAGAGACATAAGTTATCACACTTATTTCTCAAGGACCCAAGCCACATTTACCAGCTATAAACAGCAAACCCATGTAAACACGTCAGATGAGAACCCCTATTAACCAGGGTGTCTCCTCATTCCATTGACACCATATGTAGGGCCTCCTAGTGCCATCTCCAGAATCCTTCTCAGTAGTGTCCCAACAACCAACTCCTGATGCAGGCACCAATGGTGGGGTCCCTCCTGATATGCTCAGTACATCTCACCCAGAACAAACGTGCCTGGTACAGCCAACTTACACTAACCCAGACACAGTGTCCACGGTACATCTCTACCAAACATTGACCTTTCCAGTTCTCGTACTAATCACAGAATCATCCCTCACAGAACTAACCCGAGGGTGTGAGCTTTGCAGCTGGGTGTGCTGTCACAGCTTGCTTTGCGTAAATCATATGGATGAGGATATCCAGAGGGAGCCCGTGAGGAACTTTCCTACTGCTGACAAGCTGTGTGTTGGGTCAGTGAAATTATCATGTTTGTGCAAAGTAATGGCTTTACCGGCAGCATGTTCAATAATGCATAAACTGAAATACTTTGGCATGGGGAAAAAATAGAACAAAGAGGGAATAGAAAATCCCAGCCGAAAAAATCCCCAAACAAAACACTTCCAAGACGTTTTGTTTTCTAGGTCTCAGGATTGAGATTTTAACATACGCATTGAGAAAATTCCCAACCTTCTGAAATCTATTACCATAAGTGCATGGCATTGGGCTGAGGGTAGCAGAACACTTACCATTTCCAGGGCCCTATGTTTACTTCTTCCAAAAGAAAAATAAAGCTGTGGCATTTACAATTAAGAAACCTTAGAGGCCCACACGTACAATAACCTGATACTACATAACACCACAGGCCACACAAACTCATCTCCTAAGTTCTGGAACCTGGAAGTCTAAACTCACAGAGCTGACAGACTGGGTGAGGTGCCCCCCCACCCCCGTTTCACAGCAGTGAAAGTGGGGCCTCCTGGTGGGGAGGGGAAAGCAGGTGTCCCTAAAGCCTCTTTAAAAAGGACACCAATCTGCCATTTTTGAGGCATCCCAGTGGCCCTATACCTCCCAAAAGGAAGTGGGGATGGAGTGAGGTTTGAACACATCAATTGAGACAGAACACAGATGCTCAGGTCATAGCAGCCTGGTCAGTAGTTTTCAGCTCCTGCTGTGGGCAGTATGGCCAGCCCTGTTGTGTACTGCCAAGGAGACTGAGGGGCAAGTGCCTATGTCCCTGACATTTCCTCCCTACAGCACCCCTGAGCAGCTACAAGGCTGTTTCCTCTCAGAAGGTCTAACTGGACCAGCTGAGTTGTCCCAGACTAGGCAGCAGCCCTTCCCGGCACAAAGCCACCCAAGGCGGGTAAAATATGCCTGCTATAGAAGGTGACCAAGATCCTACTGAAGCCACCTCTCTAGAGACGTAAGGAAAGACTAGCCACAGATTGTACCAGAGTGTCACCTGTACTTGATAAAATGTGCACTGTAGAATTGTATTTTTTCTGTTCTGTGAACAGACAACACTGTTTAAATGGTTAGCAGCTGAGCTAGATTTGAAAGTGGATGACGCTTTCTACTTTTGTGACAAATTTTGGCACCAGGTGTAAGCTCTAAGGTCCTGAGCTACAATTTTATTGATGATAATAGGCACATTTTAACTTTCCTGAATAAAATTACATACCCTAAAGACTGAGTTCTAATAAAAGTTTGAACATGTCATACATTATTAATGTCAGTCATTTTAAAGCCCGAACTCTTTAATGCACCCCTGCCCCCTGAAGATGAAGGCTATTACAGCAAACACCTCTGAGACTTGCTCTGTCATCTTCCAGCTGGAGCCCTGCAAATTTAAGATAAAACGTCAAACAAACTTGATAGCTCGGAAATATATTCAAGCTAACTCATTTAGATGGGGTGTGTGTGAATTTTGGGAACTCTGAGGGGCAAATCACTTAATTTTGCCACTAATCGCAACTGTAACATAAGTGATATTTAACCAAAAATATTCCTTACACTTAAAATACAATTTAAACTGTTGTGATTAAAGGGTATCAATGTGTAGGGATTTCCTCCATTAGAGCCAGGATCTATTATTTAAGTCAACTAAAAAATTAAGAAAGGCCTTTATTATTAGAGGCCATGAGATCTGACAAGATTTGAGTATGGAAAGTGACCACTGTACAGTTTTATGTGAGATGAAACATTTAACACTTGGCTAGTGGGAATCTTCACGCCACCGTCCACTGATTTGATTTGCATCCAGTTTTGTGGTAATGCTGGTAAGACCAACTCGGTTATTTCAGAATAACGTTGAAAATAATTTGACAACCACAACAAAACCACCCGAATAAGTGAAAAGACAAACTCTTAAATATGCTATGTGTGCTGGCTGGTGCTTTGTCAACTCAAGTTGAGAGTCATTTGGGAAGAGGGTACCTCAACTGAAAAAAGATGCCCCCAGCAGATAGGCCTGTGGACAAGCCTGTGGGGAATTTTCTTGATTAATAATACTACGGGAGGGCCCAGCTCAGGGGGGAGGATGCCATTCCTGGGAAGCAATCGAGTAAGGTGTTCCTCTATGGCCCCTGATTCAGTTTCTTCAGTGAGGGGTTTTTAAGGTGTGAGGTGAAATAAACCCTCTCCTCCCCAAGTTTCTTTTGGTCACGGTGTTTTGTCACAACAACAGAAACCCTAACTGAGACACTAACTGTGGGGACATCTGGACAGGTTGACCCTGTAAGATAATTCGGTGACTCTAGTTTGAACCTGGTCCGCACTTTCCTAACCCCTCTCCTACTCAAGGCTTTTCCACCTGCACTGCTGGGCCGGGGGAACACATGTTGTTCGAGCATTCCAGGGAGCATGAGGGAAAGCCATGGGCAGCATATGCCAGTGGCACTTGGCACTTAATGAGGGTGGAGGCGAGCAAGATAAGACCCAAAGAGACAGAGTCCCCACAGCATGGACCAAGCTCCTGAGTCCAACACACATTCTCATGATATAAGCTGACTTCAGTATATTTCTTTTTTGAAAGCTAGGTTTCAGCTGATCTTGTCTCATCACTGGCAAGTCCTGGGAAAATAAAACAGACTTCCCCCATCTTCACTCCCCACCCCCACCTTCTTAAATGTGCCAAACCACTGATGCCTACGTGCGAAACTTCTGTCTGTGGACAAGCAGGCTGAAGAAAGATGCTTTTATGGTTTGGGGCCACCTGAGTTTGGTTGTGGGAGAGGCAGAAGGTAGCACGCACATGCGCTGTATGTGAACCATGCTCATGGGCCCCATGAACCACTAGGGTGGCACACATTGTTTTCTGAGCCTAGGTGTCTTAGGTGTCACTGCCAGAGTTCTCATGAGCAATCTAAGACCAGGCAGGACACCAAGCAGGCTGTCTTCTGCAAGCTATCTGACTTGGTGGAGGTAGCCCAAATGCATATTTTTGTTTGTTTGTTTGTTTGTTGTTTTTTGAGACAGGGTTTCTCTGTGTAGCCATGGAGCCTGTCCTGGCACTCACTCTGTAGACCAGGTTGGCCTTGAACTCAGAGATTCACCTGTCTCTGCCTCCCAAGTGCTGGGATTAAAGGCGTGTGCCACCAACGACCGGCCCGACCAAGCACATTTCACTGTGGCCAATGTCTCAGACAGCATCGAAGAGACCCCACTTGTGGTTTAGGAACACAACAGGCTCTTGGGTACAAACCAATTTTAGACAAAGTCAAGTTTATATCCAAGGCACAGATGTGGTCAGTTCCTTTGGCCCTACAGACACTGGGCTGGGCCAGTAATGATGGGCACATTTACAGCACAGCAGAAAAGGGATCTGAAAGACCAGACCATCTCAGTCACAGCATAACCACTAAGGGTGGACAGAGGACAAGGTACTACCCAGTGTCGAATCCTGAAGAAGAGTATCAGTCTACTCCACCAGTGTGGGCTTAAGGGAGTGGTCTGGGGGCAGAACCACATCTTTACACCACTGCATGATCTCCCACACAACAGGTGGCTCTTAGGCCATAGAAGACTTCTAGAACATTCTACCAGACTATAGCTATCTCAACATCCTCCCCCCACCCCATCCCAACTACTGAGCTAGGGTCAGCCATGAATGCAGGGTAAATTTCTATAAACAGCAACTTTGCCTATGTCCCTTTTTTTCCCTCTGTCTTATCAAGAAAAACCTCTGTCCATTCAGTGTTCAGTGCTCAGCCCAAAGCAAAGCAGGAAGAATGTCCCCTCTGACCCCTTGGCCATCACAGACCAGTACAGAAGAATCATTCATGTAGACTCCAAGTACAGAAGCCAACAGCAACTTTTGCCACTATTTAGATCTGTACCCTAAGCTGAATTTAACCAAAAATCCTGCTTAAGATAAAATGCTGTTTATATTAAGTTATGATCAGAGGCTACTAATGTGTGGCCATTTCTTCCCTTACAGTGAGGGCCTATTATTAAAGTCAACTAAAAATTATGAAAAGCTATACTAAATGCCCCTATGGTGACAAGTACAATAAAAAGGACTCAGGGGAATGTCTCCATGAGTCTGTGGCTTCTGAGACTACATGAAGCAGAGGAGCCTTCCTAGATAAGGACCAGGAGTGCCCATGACAGGAACTGCAGGCTATTTGAGTCAGGAACAGATAGGCTTTGAGATGCTCCGAGATGTGGAAGTCTGGGTTCAGCACAGAGAGCAGGGGCA
The DNA here is from genome assembly GCF_017639785.1 of Mesocricetus auratus. Lineage (NCBI taxonomy): Eukaryota > Metazoa > Chordata > Mammalia > Rodentia > Cricetidae > Mesocricetus > Mesocricetus auratus. The sequence goes on along the minus strand of NW_024429202.1, from coordinate 35,530,214 downwards.
GGAGTTCAGAGGCTGCTTAGAAACTACAGAGAGAGGGAGTGTGCAGGGGAGAGGCAGAGCTCTCCCCAGAGGCTAACAGAACAACACTGGCAAAGCAAAGGCTTGTCATCTGGACATTCCTGCCTCAGTAACTTGCTAATGGGAAATCCCCTTTATCTGGCACTAGGGAGCCATCATTAGGAACCTGGGAATTCTGAATTCTAAAGGCTAGGCACCAAAGGCAACACACCTGATGCTTTCCCTCTTCCTTCAAGGATCACAATCACTCCATCCCATATCACCCCAAGACCTCAGTTGTTGTCACTGGGGTCATGTGGTGTCTTTATGTTCTACAGAGGGGAGAGTATGAATCCTCTGGCAGCCGGGATACGTAAACCCACAGAGATTGAGAGTGGGCAGGAAACTTATCCAGGAACTTTTATTCCTCCATGTTAACTCTGGCTTTGAAAAGTCAAAGGCAATGCCTTCTCCACAGGCTGAGTTGATCCCCAAAGTCCCTTTGTGGGTCACAGACAGTTGCATGGCAAGATGTCCTGGGCACATACATGTGCAATGACAATGTCCAAGGAGTAACATGGGCTTTCCTCCACAAGAGGGGGGTTTACCCCAAAGATCTGCTGAGCTCCTAGATCTGTCTGGAGTATAAAACACAGCAATGGAGCACCCTACAAGGAAGCCAGCTTGTCCTCAAGCTCTGAGGGCCACTTAACCATCAAAAAACAAACAACAAATGCTCAATTAATGAACTCCAATTTCCTCTCTCACCACTACCATTCCATACACTTTGTCAGCCATTCCAAACCAGTGCTGCTGACTGCTAGAAGCCTCGGCAGGTCAATCCCCTACCCCAGCATACACCCCACAGCCTTCTCCTAGAGCTATTTCTTCTCCTCGCCCTTTGAGAAAGCTCAAAATCTTACTGTGTGCCTGTAAGGGTAGAAGATGTGGCCAATGAGGGGTTGCACTAATTTCCCACGGTCCTCTCCTCTCTCCCGACTCTGAAACTAATGGTGACTCCTTTGTAGGAGTGCATGCCTTATAATGAAGTATTCTACCGAGTGTCATATAAAACTCCCAAGTTCAGAATGAATACTAAGGATGGAAGGAACTGGGGAGATCTGTGAGCTTGGTGAGCGCATCACCACCTGTCTTCTCTCTGCTCAGGAAGTCCCTCTTCCCCTGGGCAGATGCACGGAGAGTCAGCTCAGGCATAGGGGTGTGGGGGCAATCGCCTCTCTCCACAATCACACGGTTCCTTGAGCATAGGGCTCTGAACTCTGAACCCCCAGCACAAATGTAAGTTGTTCCTTTGTTAGCAGGCAGGTAAGCAATGTGATTAAACATTTAAGGTTGGAAAAAAATGATAGAGATTTTTTTAAACAAATGCAAAACCCAAAGAGTAACACAGATGCCGATGAAAATACCTTAAGTTTTCATTAAAATTTCTGATGAAACTGCATATTCAGCGCCTCGCAACACATATACCCAATCCAGGAGTATGACTATTTTGAATATGCAAAAAGGGTGAGATGAGGCACAGATTACAAGTGACATTCTCCAGTATGACTGGAAGTGTCAAACCACCAGCAAACGGTGAGCACACACCTTATCTTCCTAAGATTGTATTGGATCTACACAAACTGAACGTTACAGACTAAGATGAGTAAATGGTCAGGAGGAAGACACGGGGAAACAGCTCTCCTGGAGCACACACCTTATCTTCCTAAGATTGTATTGGATCTACAAAAACTGAACGTTACAGACTAAGATGAGTAAATGGTCAGGAGGAAGACACGGGGAAACAGCTCTCCTGCAGGACTGTCTGAGTCACATCTGGGACCCAGCTCCCATGCTGCTTAGCTCTTGAGAATTCTACAGCACCTCTTGCGTGGTCCCTGTCATCGCCTGCCTCAGATATGGATGGTTGGGGAGCGGTGCCAGGTGGGTGAAGTAGCTGGGGAAAGCCCTGGATTTAAGTGACTGGCACACAGTAAGAACCCAAGTAGCAGTTGCCCAGGGTTCGCTGTAAACAAGGATTTCGACTAATGCTAGAGTTGAAATTTGGAAGTGAATCAGTTGGAGAAACGTAGAGGCAAGGCTTTCTCAACTGAGCTGCAAGGATTTGTCTTCTATAGCATTTCCCAGGGGCAGGAGTCACCCTTGGGGGGCGGCAGTAAGAATTAGATTATGCACCAGAGTGTCCAGGAATCATCCAAAAGAGGCTACTCGGTCTACACAACAAAAGTTCTTAGTGTCGGGAGGAAAAAGGCCCCATTTCCAAGGCAAGGGTAGCTGCCCAGACTACCTTTAAAGCAAAGTGGACAGGTGACTGATGCCCAGTCCTCCAGAGACCTGTGTCCCTACCTCTAAGTCCTCAGCTACTGATGGCCTACAATGAACAGTGCCCAGCTGGGACACAAGGGGCACAAGCTCCTGGCTTTGGCTAAGCCCCAGCCATCTGACTTTCATAGCAAAGTATAGCAAAGTAGTCCGTAAGTACTTTCTAAAAATCAGAATAAAGTCTAGAAATCAGCATAGTGTTCATAAACTACCTACACAGGAAAAAAGTCACAGTGGATCCAAGGGCCCTTTCGAGGACCACCATAACTAACTTTTACCAATGCTACATGGTAACTTAGCTTACCAGTGTAAATGGTATGGAGCTGGTCAGCTTCAACCATGACAATGACTACACATTCCAACTAACTCTACTCACAAATATCTACTTGCAAATTTTACAAGTCAGCCAGTCAACAGCTGTGTTTCCTAAGGAAACAAACAAACAAGCAAACACAAATCAAGCAAATTACCTACAAATAGCCATTACCCAAGCCATACTTCCTAGAAGAAACAGAGGTGGTGCAGCCTCAAAAATACGTAAGAATTGTCATGCAAAGTGGCTTCCGCAGCTGTGGAAACCAACAAAACCTGAGCATGTTTGTAGAGCCTGTGAATTCGGGAACCGAGCAGAGAAGCAACAGCAGCCTGGAAGGATAACCCTTTAGGCCAATGGTTCTCAACCTTCCTAATGCTTCGCCTCTTTAACACAGCTCCTCGTGTTGTGGTGACCCCTGACCATAAAGTTATTTTCATCGCTTTTTTTGTAACTGTTAACTTTGCTACAGTCTTGAATCGCTAATGAAAATATCTGCCACGCAGGCTGATATGTGACACTGGCAGAAGGGTCTTTTGACCCCGAAGGGGTCACAAACTACAGAATGAGAACCACTGCTCTAGGCTAAAGGTCACACAGGTGAGCACCTTGGCTAATATGTAGAAAAGTTCCCAGCACCACCTGTACTGGCTGAGTCTACTAGTAGACTTTGGCTCTCTGTGCACCTAGCAGGAGCCTTTGGATGCCCACCTACCCTCTCCAAACTATCAGTAGCAAGCCAGAGGAAAGCTGGTACCAGCAGGGAAGTATGGGGGGGTGGCGTTCAGCAGTCAGTACAGCTGCATGGTGCCAGTTAGCAATGCCCCAAGGATCCTCAACCACGGAGAGAAACATGCAGTAGAGAAAAGGAACATTTCAGACATATGGATAGAAGCAAACAACAAATGCAGGCCATATGGGCAAGGCAGTCAGAAACACAGGAAGACGGTTTTACTCATTCCCAGGCATTTTTAGCCCATGTAGCTCTGTTCCACGGCTTGAATTAACTCTTTAGTTCAGAGGGGGGGCGCTCTTTAGCAAGCTGCCACATCACGTGGGGAGACTGTATCCCGAAACACAGAGAGTCCTCAGGATCCCCAGGGCAGTGCACCAGGATCCGCCATGGTCGTCAAAACTCATGTCCCCTCATATCCTTTATATAGCTTGGCAGAGTACTTGCATAGAACAGAACTTATGTCCCCCATGGATGTCAAGTATCACCCAATATAATGTCAGTGCCATGTGGATGATGTACTGCATGTATGGAATAATGACAAGAACAGATACCTGTACATATTCACATAAACACATAACACTCCTGATTATTCAATCTGCTCATAGCTAAGTAGAACCTTTAACGGGTAACCTATACATAGACACAGGCTCACAGTACTGAACCTGACTTTCTGTCCTCAATGATGACACAAGGGGCTACTACAGTCCAGTGGGCAGAGCAACAAGGGTTTCATGCACCCCACTGATAGTTCCATACCTGTTTCTCCAAGTTTTCTGGGGTACACACTCCTTCCATATCTCATGGTCTCTCCTAGCTTTTGTCCTATTAGTACATTTTTTCCCCTTCAAAACAATCTGTCTCTATTTTCTAATTTTCCTCCCACTAATCTGTTGTAAGTTGTTTTACATTTTTGGGGTTCTAAATGCTTGGAAGCTTATGACATACAAAACCAAATCTGAATTTATCCTGAAATGTCTGGCAGCATAGTACTATAGAGGTTTCCATAGTATTTCAGCAATGATACATGTGACAGCCTGTTTCTATTGTGAACAGTCTGGTGAGACAGAGTTGTAATGGATTCTAAATTACAATGCATTATGTTTAATTCATGCTTGCACAACAGTAGATATTGCATGGCGGAGAGGGTGAAGTCAAGACAAAACACACCTCGGGAGAAGCTGGACATCTGAGACAGAATTGAGATCTTGCCTTTTCAATGGTATAATACAAAATTTCCAGGGGGAGCGCTGGACTTTGTCCTGTTCTTTAATGAAGCCACTCCATGGAGTGACTTGGCTAGGAAGCATGTTCCGGGCAGGGTGGCTAACAGCATTGTTCTCATTCCTGAAGAACAGTCAGTACAGAAAAGCCCACGACTTCTACAACAAACGCACTGCCACAAATCAATGTCTCTCTTAACAGGGTAAAAAGAATACAAATGCTCTCAGCATCCCCCGAAAATCTAGAAATACAGGGTGTCAGAAAACTGCCATTCCCTGGCCAATGCCAGGCACCCTACAGACAGAGTCCATGTGCTTTGTACTAGCTCCATTGAGAATAGCCACTAGTCATCAAACAACCTAACTGTAACGCATACAAACACCAAGAGATTAGATACAAATGCTAATAACTCTTTCAGAGGACGGAAAACCCAGGGGATATGATTTCTTCTAAGTTTTTCCACATATTCCAATTTTCTGAAAGGCACGCCCATTTTAAAGGCCGGAGACAACCATATGATAATTTTATGATAGTTTTTACATTTTTAATTAAAATATAATCGCACTACTTGTCTCTTTCCCTTTCCTCTCTCAACCCCTCCCATGCTCTCACCATTTCAAATTGGTAGCCTCTTTTTTCTTTGGATCATTATTGCTACATATATATTATTATATAAATGGGCAAATATATAAATACAACCTGCTGAGCCAATTTTCATTATGTGTGAGTAAATGAATTCAGGGCTGACTGCTGTGTACTAGCGACCATTACAGAAAATGACAGACAGGAGGCAAAGACCAATGGACTGCATGGATCCACGCCCCAACTGATTGATGGGCAGGCAGCACAGCTCCTGCTCAGGGAATGCCCAGAGAAGAGGGTGGCAGAGCCAGAACACCAGTAGGTCTGCTGTGAGACTTCCCCTTGTAGAAATAGCTGTGCAAACAAGACCTGAACGATGGCTCCAGACCAGTCTGGGCAGCTTCAGCAAGCAACAGGCAGCATGCATTCCTCACTCTCATCCTAGAGATACTCAGAAAACAGATCGACCACAGGAAGTTCCACGTCAGGCAGGGGCACCATTCTGATGAGGAGCCAGCAGAATATATGGGCACCTGTGGTTTTCCTGTGCCTTCTATTGGATCATAGTGTATACTCACCATACTGTCTGGTCTTTGAAAGGCTAATTCCAAACTGAAGTCACTACAGTTCTGCAAATGCTCCTGCAGAACTGGGGTTTGTGTCATAGTATCCCCTTGACCATAAGATGCCTTCAGGCCTAGGGTGGTCTCTAAAGAACTCCCTAAGTGTGCCTGTATGCTTTGAACGCACAGCAAGATGAAAGGAACCCTGTTTCTGTGAGTCATTTGAGACTAAGCTGCTGAGACCACCCCAGTACTACACACCCACCAGACCTGGGAAATTTATCCATTCATCATCATCATCATCATCATCATCATCATCATCTAACCTGGGACTTCCCTTAAGCTGTGCTAATCAGAACCTGGTTTTCTATGTCTAAAATGAGGAAGCTATTGTTTCTAAACTGTTCTCCAACATTTCATGATGCTAACTTGTAGACATTTCCAATCTATTGCACAGGGAGGCCTGCCACTAAAACCAGACGCTCAAATCTATGAAGACAAGCAAGTCAGTCGGTCAGTCAGAGGTGAAGTGCACTCTGGATCTCCTGTCTGCTGTCCTTAGGGAGATCACAGGGCCATTCTCACGCCAGGGTCAAATTGGCAATATCAAGGCCAGAAGTAGCCTGGGCTGGCTCACTGCTGAGCTCAGAGCTGTGTCAAGACACTGCCTGAAGAAACATCCTTGAAAAGCCATCACTCCTTGCTTTGCAGGGGAACATTTTCTTGACTGTTCATGACCAGGAGTCGAACATGAAAGGAGATCCAGCAGATATAAACGTTTTGCCCTCATGAAAGAAAATACAAGATCAGATTGTTTTACTCAATTACAAATCACTGAAAGAATGTTAATATTTTCAAAGAGATGTTTTTGTCAAATGTGCCATTGCCTTCAATCAGCTCGAAGAAGCACTGCAGGTGACAAGACTTTAAGTCTCCAAGGCACACAGGCAGCCACACGGAGCCACCGTCGCCTCCCTCACAGGTAGAAGCTCTAGTTCGTAGCATTGCGGCTCTGTGGGTGACTCCTCTGCAATTTGCTCTGCAGGAGGCATCAGGCATGGAAGTCCTACCATGGACCTCCAATAGGGTGGACTCCTATAGCAGATAAATTCCACATGGATGACAGCACGCAGTACAAGAAGCTAAGGGATGCAGGGGAGGTCAATCCTGGTTTGATACCTCCACACAGCAGAGAGGCTTTCCATTCTACACGTTCTGACTTGGAGGACACATGCATCCGTAACTAAACAGGGAGTCACAAGCATGTAGACTCCGAGGTTTGTATTACAAGAGACACCTGGGAGACAGGAGGGGCCACAGAAAGCACCTTCACCTTTCTGTGGCCTACAAGCTGGGTGTCAGGCTGTGGAGAAAGAAGCAGTCGCACACGGAGATCAATCACAGACGTGTCTCCCCCTTCTTCTTTCTGGACACTGCTTCAACAGGAAATGTGTGTTTAGACCACAAGCTTCCTCTGTCCAATAGCAAAGGCGATCGTGACTGTAATGCCGTCAACACACACACACACACACACACACACACACACACAGAAACCATAACAAAATACTAAAAGTGGGGGCCAAGCCAGGGGGCCCAATGGTTAAGGGTGCCTGCTTTCAATTCTGAGGATCTGATGAGTTCAATCCCTGGGGCTTGCACGGTAGAAACAAGGAACAGACTGTGGTGGATTATCCTCTGACACCCCCACATCCATGCTGTGGCACATGCGCCCTCACTTTGCACATGCATGCACACATCAAATGCAGAAAAAAAATTTAACGGGGGCCACTTCTCCCTGAGTCCCAAAGGCCCCTTGGCTGTGAAAGCTAATTCCTATTAATAAATAGATTATCTAGAAACAAATTTTTATCTGCATTTTTGCAATCTTTCATCCTTAATACAAATGTTTCCAAGGAACCATGTGTTGAAACTGAGACGGAAGTTCACAGAACCGTCACTCACTGAAGAGATCTGCTCTGCTTGGCAAAGCCCCGGAGGGCAGAGTCAGAGCCAAGGGGAGGAAGTTTAAGAAATGTAAAATCTTGATTCTATTTAAGGAAGCACTTTCTAACAATCTGTGTTCTCCAAAAATGGAACTGGCCTTCTGTAGCTGTCTATGCATTCCAGCAGGGATTGGGTAGCAATCTGTCGGGGACAGGGGAGCAGGCCCAGCACCAGGATGGGGATGTGCTGGTCTGCTCTGTGACTTGGGAGTGTGGCACGAGATAAACTGACCACACCTGGGGAAATCTGAACATCTGGGCAAAGATGAGGCCTGGAGCCCCAACCAGAGGCCTTGTCTTTCCTCCTGAGAAAGTCCGCAGGCAGGGGCTACATGACCTCAGGAGGCTTACTTTTCCCACTTCCAAATTATGTGCATTTTGTGGTTTACAGAATTCTGAAGATTTTTTTTTACTAAGGCAAAATATGTCAACAATGCTTATCATTGCTACAAAGGGTGTGTTAGGAGATGGCTTGAAAGTCAGTCAAAAACTCTCTGAACAACACCAACTCGGCTTTTTTTTATCATACGCAACTAGGAGTCCTAAGACTAGGGCAGTTCTTCCCAGTGACATTCTCAAGCAAAGAAAAAGAATGCACAGGGGAGAGAATTCAGCAGAAAAAGACCTCGGCAGAGTCTACACTGGCCACAGACATCCTGAGAAAAAGTCCATGTGCAGCACACAATACTGAAGGCTTCACCCACTGAACAGTGAGCATAGACCTTTAAGGACTGTACAAGGAGGAAGATGGGGGCCCCGAAACACCCACCCACCACATCCGGTATGACTTTGTTTTCAGTTTTCTCTCACCTCCGCCCCCTCTAATGAAATTAATCCTCTTCCAGTAACACAAAGAAAAGCCTACATATATATACTTGGCCTGGGTGATGATACTGGCCCACTTCCACTGGAAGTGACAAGCTCTGGCTACAAACACCATTATACTAACCCGAGGAGGAACCAACTGTAAGCTTGACAGCTCAGATCAGTTGTCCTTCCACAGAGCTTTCCTGCTTATATTCCTGGGTAATCTGAAGCAGTAACCATGGTTAGGGGGCACTGTGTGCACACTCAGGTATGCTGGCCACCACTGTGGTAAGAAGCATCTCCTGCTGGACCAGTGGCTACAGATTAATGTGGTTCGAATGCATCTCCTTACCTGGGTCCCTGTGTTGAATTTAATCCCCACTGAATAGTAGTCAGAAGAAAGAAACTGGTTCCTATCACACTGCTTAGAGGTGGGACCTTTGGGTGGCAAAGGGAACTAGATAGAAAGTGCATAAATGAATTCTGGTGGTTCTACAGAGGAAACAATGTCAGAAAACACACACATACACAGTTCTCTATTGCCCCCAGTCTCTACCATATGATACCTGTATCACACTGAAACTTTGCCAAGAAGGCAATACACATACAGCCACTTGACTTCAAGTAAGCCAAATTAAGCCTTTTTATTTATAAAGCGACCCACCACCGTCAATCAGTTTGTTATAGTAATAGGAAATGCACCAGAGGAAGAAAGGAGGCATGAATGGGAAGGACCAGAGAGTATCATAACTGAACAGGACTTGTTCAAGTATCCGCTTGTGAGGTTTCTTATGTCACATTGCTCATCACCCAGCTACACATCAACTAACTGCCTGAAACTGTGATATAAAATATCACAAAAGCGAAAACAGACCAAAATACACCTGTCTTCTCCTTCTGCCTGTACAAAGGCCAATGCATGGGAGTGTGTAAGAGAAAAGGGTTGGTGCATTGGCAGGGAAAGCTATGAAACTTGTTGCGAGTCAAGTCAGGGTCTTTGAAAGTTTGGATGCAAGGAAACAGCTGTGAAGGGGTCCATAGCACACAGAAGTGTTGATTTACCCAAGATCCTAAACTCTAGTAAGCTATACAGAAAATGGTAAGTAGAGTCTTTAACTTGATCTCTGTACAAAACCCAAGTAGGAGGCTGCCAACATGAACACCGGCCCCAACACACACACACACACACACACACACACACACACACACACACACACACACACACACACACACACACACAAATACCACATCATGCACCCTACACACCACAAATACACATACTACACTCATACACACACTATACACCACACTCACACCAAAAAACACATTACATACACACATACACCCCCCACAGCGCACCACATATACACACACTAAACATACCATGTTCACACACACCACACTCACACACACTATACATCACATTTCACACTGCATCTCTCTCTCTCTCTCTCTCTCTCTCTCTCTCTCTCTCTCTCTCTCTCTCACACACACACACACACACACACACACACACACACACACACACACACACACACACGCAGAAGCAGCAATGCTATCCTCTGGCCTCAGCGATGGCCTAGCTGTGCCAGGTGGGCTGTGGACGCTCACCTAGCGTGTCCTTGAGATTCTTCACCAGGGAGCCCTTCTTCAGGCTGTTCTTGCGCTCCACGTAGTTGGACGGCACGTAGCCCGTCCTGTTGGCTGCGTTCCTCACCCGCCACCAGGTCTTGGAGTCATCCAGCAGCCACAGTCTCTCGTTCTTCCTGATGTCGAGCTCCTGGTCCTGCTGGGCCGTGTAGTCCCACTTGGCTATGACAATGACTTCTTCTGTCATCTTTCATGGAGTCCTTCTGCCAGCAAAACATTTAAAGATGCTCATTAGCTACCTGAATGCCTCGTCCAGACTTGAAAAATTAGACAATGACAGCTCCTATGACCACACTGCCGCTAGTCTCCTCTAGGCCCTTGAAACTCTCGTCCTTAAAATGACCTTCCAGCAAGCTCTGGTACTGCTGAGAATCAACGTCTTGTAACCAAAGCCTACAGTACACCTCCCTGCACTAGATGAGCTGAACGTTTTACCGAAGCCAGATGCAAACTAAAAAAAAAAGCTCAAAAACAGAAATCTTATAATTAAACAGCTGATAGGTTTACACTTGTGTCCTCAGCATATGCTCAGGGTTTTGAAGATATTTAGCAAATATAACATGCCCAAACTACTTGTACAAACTCAAATTCAAATTACTGTTCTACTAATGCAACGTGGTACCCTGAGACGGATGGTAAAATAGAGACAGAAAATTGGTGGAAACACTGCTGAAATGTAAACAGAGCCTGGGCAACAGCAACGCACCCATGTTAATTAGTTTTGACAACTCGTGTAGCACGTTAGCATTGGAGAAATTAGCTAAGGGGTATACAAGAATGTTCTGCACCAATTAACTCTACAATGCTCCTGTAAAACTGAAATTAGTTTTGAAAACTGGTATCCACGCAAAGCCTGTATTTAGATATTTAGGCTACTTTATTCATAATTGTCCAAACTGGAAAATAACCATGGTATCCTATAGTAGGTGAACAGATGAACCAACTGCCTACCTGACAATGGAATATTTAAGCGCTGGGTAAAGAGCAGATGCCTCTTAGAAGTGAAAGCAGACGCTGAAGCCAGCTAGGCTGGGCATGAGGCTTTAGTCTTGGGGCTCCTCTGGGCAAACTTTACTGAAGAGTCTGGGAACCCTGTTCTCAGTGGCTTTTGTGTCTATCTTTGCATCACCCAATGTTAGCAAGATCCTCTACCCCATACCCGATCGGGTTCCTCGAACACCACCATGCTGCAGGCGATGTCTGGTCACCTGGCCTCTTCAGCAGGAACCCTGTTAGGCCTGCTCATCTGGGATCCCCTACTGCATTTCCTCTTCCCCTCCAGCTCTACGACCTCACACTTACCTTTAGATGGGGAGCTCAACTCTGTCTTCCCAACTGTAAAACTCCCTTACAGTACCCCCTGAAAGTCTGCCTTGACATCTCCTAACTAGCTTTTCAACAGCAATTCCACTATATAACATTCTGGGTAAAGCAATAAAAAGAAAGAAAGAAAGAAAGAAAGAAGGAAAGAAAGAAAGAAGGAAGGAAGGAAGGAAGGAAGGAAGGAAAAGAATGCAAACAGAACGGTGAAGGTGTGTAACTGAGAATATGTGTCAAGACACATCTGTGGTTCAGATCAAAAGGCGCATTAAAACCATGCCAGAATCCAGCTTATTAACACGACAGATGCCGCACAAATGTGATGAAGTCAATCCGGGAAGTAATAAACAGGGAAGAATACAACACATCCAGGCATCGTCCACTTCCGCAGCTCCGCTCTTCTCAGGCAGAAGATGCGCAAGGGTTTTTGCAGCAGAAAAGTCAATATCCAATCCCTCTACTGACCTGAGATGCCTCCAAATTACACAAGGAACAATGACAAGATCCTGCGCCCAAACCCCTTTGTCCTCCTGACCATGAGTTCAGAGTTACAGAGGAACCCATGCATGTGACTCACGGAGGCATGAAGAGGACACTTACTGCCATATCCAGGCACATAGGTATAATACATGTCTTCTCACTTACGAATTTCCACATGAGGAGATAAAAATGCAGTTTACATAGTGTCCAAGAGGGTGGAGTTTACACAAAGTTCCTCGAGAGCTGGAGGCCTGCAATCAGGGGGCCCCTAGCCCACACCTTGTAGCTCATACACACTGATCTCTCAGTCAGATGACACCCGTGAAAATCATCCGAGGCGGACATCTCTTTGAAAGTCAAGGGCAGGGACGACAGCAGAAAGAGGAATGGCGCTCGCTAGGCGGTTCCACTTAAGCACCAGATTTGCTGCTCACTTATAGAATTTCCAAAATGATTTAAAATGGGAACAGATCATCATTTCAATCAGCTGATACCCAGCCAACCAACAGCTCTCTCCCAAATGGCCTGCTACATCCACAGTAGCGACAGGAAGAGCAGGCGGCGTTTGCGTCCGTGCAGGCTGAAAGCACAAGGCTCTATAGAAACACATCTTCCTGCTAAGCCATAGACAGCACAGGATACTGGAGGGGCTGGAAATGTGCGGCGTTTGGTAAGGAATGCGGCGGGCACCCAGCACAACTGACCAAGAGAAAAGCCGTACGTGCCGCAGGTGGCCAGACTGGAAGCCCAGGGGCTCAGATACCTCCAAGCGCCCCAGATGCTGGACATGGAGGTACAAGATTTGGCGTTCATCTGGGTGGGCCCCAGTCTTGTTTTTGTGGCATCTTTCCTTGCTATGCCCCAATTCTTATGCGCTACTCTGTGTTATCACATATTGAAAGTATTCAATTTATTCTTTTATTTTATGGGAGTTCGTGGTTAAGATTTGTTTCCGGTCTTAGAAAAGACTGGATTTCAGAACGACATTGAAATAGGACCATGAAGACTTTCAAAGCCGGAATGAAGGCATTTTGCATTAAGAGATGGCCGTGAGTCCATGTGGCCAGGGGTAAAACATCACAGTGTAAGTGCTGTATTCCGGTGTCAAGTTGACAAGGGGTGTACTTGTGGTGGCCAGTTTAAACTGTCAACCTGACTGGACAAAAAACAAAACAAAAAAACCATCACCACCACCAACAACAAAAAACACCTCAGAGAATTAATGAGGCACAGGGATATGTTTGACACATTTGTGTTTTTCCAAAGAGATGTCTAGTTGAGGGAAAATCCACCCTGAATATGTGTGACACCAATCCATGGCTGGCATCCTGGACTGAATACAAAGAGAAAAAGGAGAATAGAATGGCAGTTAAGGTCCAGCATTGTCCTCTGTCCTTCATTTTCAGGCCACAAACCAAGCTGCTTCCGGTGCCCTAGCTTCCCTACCATGATGGACCTCGATCCTCTGAACTATGAAGCCAATTAAACCCTTTCTCCCTTGTGGGAGGTGGCTGCTTCCTGAGCCCTTCCTCTGGCAATTGTATCCAAACCTCCAGAAAAGGGCCAGGTACCAGGACACCCTCTCCCTCTCCACCTGTGCCTCTACCTTACCCCTGCATAATTCTCAAGTGATTTTCACAGGCTTTTAAGTGGAACCAAGACACAGAAAACTGAGCCACTGACTGTCTCAAGGATACTCAGTGGGTCAACTCTCTCAGCATAAGCACAACAAAATCAGACATTTCTTAAACTGTCAGTTGAGAATCCAGAAAGGTTGCATAAACCCTTCATGACACATGTGGCCACAATAAGACGTTTTTGAATGTGCAACCAACTCCCTACAGTCTTGGTTCTGCACGTGTAACACACCATGCAAATCCAATAAGGCTGCCCAAACCCTCAGCTCAACTGACCTGAGATATTTGCCCCATCTATACAAGAATCTTCTGTTTTTAAGAGAAACAGAATGGTTTAATTATTGGGGTGGGGGGCACTCAACAGTCTCCTGCTGTCAGCCTTCTCTGCATGGAAGTTCCAAATTAGTATACTTTGGGATGTAGGGTTGGTATCATGTTAGAACACTTGGTTTTTTAAAATGCTGAGTTGCTAACCTGAGTCTCATAAAAACACTGATAATAAACCCAGGCTTGGTAATCCCAACAGAATCTCCAGTAATTTCAGGCACGGCCCTACACACACTTCTGCTATTTTGTACAATGTATATGACGCAGTGGTCTCTGCATTGATGACTGCAAAAGAAAAATACAAATCAATTTGGAAAAATGTTGAAGATGGTCTTCACCCTGTAGAACCAAGTATCAAATAGAGGTTTAATTCTTCGTGTAGAAATAAAGAAGCCCATTAATATGGAAACTTGTTCTCCAGTGACATGGGATTGTGAATGAAGAGTTTAAGAAGCCCTGCTATGAGAAATAAATGCTGAAACCTGATGAGCACATGACACCTGTAATTTAACCCAGAGAACAGTCACCACTGTGGGCAGCATCCTTTAGGAGACTGAGATTCAGAGAGTGGTTTGTGTAACTACAGAGCCAGGATCTTTACCTAGAACTACGGCTCCCAGATCTGTTGGGTAACACAAACTGGAATTCATGGGTGAAGAGGAGGAGGAAGAGGAGGAGAATGAGGACGAGGAGGAGGACAGAGGACGGAGGAAGAAAAGGAGGAGGAAACCTTAAGGTTGGGTAAGAAGGAATGGGGGGATGGAGAGGCTGCCTGGAGTGTGTGTGAATATGATCCAAATATATTTTATGAAAATCTCAAAAAATAAAAATAGTATTCAAAAATAGTAGCAACAACATTTACTTAGCTTGTTTTAGTGATTAATAAAGATCTTAATAAAGATTAATATAGCCACTGGGGGACTGGCAGTCTAAACATGAGATTGAGGACATAAGGATTTCACAAACAAAATTCAAAATATACACATAGATGGTCAGGAGGGCAAGACAAGCCTAACACTTTATTGGCAGGATATTGACTTGAAACTTTGGGAATACATGTGGGTGCATGTATATACAGACACACCATAATGTGTATATGAGTAAGTAACTGACTCAGAGAGAGGGTAGGGGTGGAGGGACAAATTGAGACCAAATGGAGACAGATACCACCCCAATGTCAATTTTCAATAAAGTCTGAATTATCCAAATCATGCTAACAACTTCACTGAGGGTCTCTGGAACTTTTTATTTTGTGCGGTATATCATGTCTTGGGTGTTGGAGGACTGCAAATGATCAATTCGCGAAAACTCACTCAATACAGGCTTGGGAAGATGTGGTAAGCATGCGTTTGCATCCCAACAGTTGCAACGCTGGATCTGTAGGAATACAGGGCCAACAGGAAGTACTAACTCCATCTGCTCCCTCTGAGATGGGGAGACAGCCCTGGATGATCCAGCAGACTCCGGATACCCACAATCATCCTGGCTACTCCGAGGAAAGCCAGAGAGATTTAAAGTTGCTATGCTGCAACCAAGAGATGAATCGGTCTCCAGACACTGGAGAAGACAGTTCCCCTAGAGCCTCCAGGACATCCTGATTTCACCTAGTGAGACCTGTATCGGACTCTGCCCTCTGAACCACAAGAGAAGGAGGAGACACTGTTTCAGGACATGTACTCTGTGGCCGTTTGCTCCCGCAGCAACAGGAAGCCGATCTCAGTGGCAAGTCCTTTCTTTGGAAAGGGGAGCTTTCTATATTCTCCCTACTTATCACAGTGTTCCTGGTCTTTGGTTCACGGTCAGTGAAAAAAAGCCCATTTGCATTAAAGAGATTGACTCATGAATGGGTCTTAGAAGCAACTAAAACTCTTGATTAACTTCTCAAGATGTGTGCAGATGAACTTGCCAGATGCCAACTCATCTGACAGCACTTGGCAGGGCCTGTGGGAATCCTGTTGGGGGACAGAAAGGCCAGTTGGTGGCTTTCTGCAGCAGTGTCACTAATTGCAGCTAATACACGTTAATCCTACCTAGGACACAATATGGGATCTAGTGGCTGTTCCAATTCTTACTAAGTTAATTACGCTATGGCAATAGTCAAGGTCTTACCACCTCCCTAAAACAGAAAAGCACACCACATGTAAAAGAGAACATACACAATAGACAGTCCCATGTACAGCTGAAGGAGCATGAGGGCCTGGCACCACCTGCACCATCAACGGGTACATGGCAGTCAACGGAGACCCATGGAGCAGTGTTTCCCACGGATGAGTGCAGCGAATGTTCATAGGGACCCTTTGAAATAGATGTTATCTACAGATTCGTTTAGAAATGATGAAACGGAGGCTTGAGGGTGTTCAGCAACTCACTCAAGTCCGTGAAGTTAGAGAGCAGAGGATCTGGGGTTCAAACTCACCACAAGGCCCTTCCCACAAACCCAGGGCTTCATCTACTATTCTCACTGCCTGCTCGTGTGACTTGGAAGTAGAATTTTGCTGTCTCTCGAAAGAAGAAACCCCAGGGGGAAGATGGATGCTGATAAACAAAAGCCGAATTCAATTTTCGTTTGATAAATGAGTAGGTGGAATTACTTAGGAAGAAACGCCAGGCCCTGAGCTCCTGGGGATGACTCGGGACAGGATTTGTGGTTTTAATATTTTATTAGAGAGAGGCAAAGTCTCCTGGCGGTGAAGCTCAGGCTGGATGTCACAGGGAGAAGTCAGCTTGCCTCAGTGGGTTATCTCAGAGGGGCTCTTTTTGTGGTTTGTTTTCTGGCTTTGCTGGATAATGGCTTGTGAGGTCCCTGCCTTTGAAGTTGTGAAGGTTTCCCTCGGGAGTCCCCAGTGTGATCCCTTCTAAGATATTTTTCTCCAGTGCAGAAAGCCAGGGATGTAAGCCAGCCTGGACCACCAGAGAGGGTGGCTTTCGAGGGGAGGTGGCTGATGACTCACCACTGTCACTCCCTTTTTTTCTGTTTCTGTCTCAGCTATCCTACTCCTCAGCTTCATGTATGTATAGGTTTAGTTTCCCTTGTATGGCTTGTAGGGGGCAGTAGACATGGGTTGTTAACCTCCATCACTCTCCATCTAATTGCTTGAAACACAGCTTTCACCGAACCTGGAGCTATCCATCTCTACTAGACCGGCGGGTCAGTGAGCTCCTGAGGTCTGCTAGTCTCCATAGAGACTACATGTGCATCACCGTACCCAGCATCTACATGGGTACTAGGTTCCAAACTCAGGTTCTCGGGCTTGTTCAGTGGGTACCAACAAGTCTTAGGAATACTTCAGCTTCCTTCTCCCAGGGCTCCCACTGTAGCCAATACCAACGGCAAGCTTATAGCTAGGGGATTTCCAGTTACCCAAAGTACCTACCAGGATATATTTCACACAGAACTATAATCCAGCTACTACTGAAAACAAAAAGTTAAAATACCAGCACTTAGCACCTAGGGTAGGTGAACACCCAGCTTCTCCTGATAGGCTGAAGTGTCCCCAAGTGTCCCCACTGTCCTCCATCCTTCAGAAGCCTGTGAGAACTTCCCACTAGTGATGGGGCCTCCATTCCCCTGTCTCTGTTTCCAGAGCTATAGGATCCCCAACCATGAGACACAAAGGTTCGATGTCTTCTCCTTCTTGCTAGCATTTATTTCTAACAGCAGCCATCCTACTAGGTGTGAGGTACTCCCAAATCTCTTTATGAACCTTCTCAATGCATTCTTATTTATTATCTCAATAAAAAAAGAAAATTTTATACTGACAGTTTCTCCCTAACATCCTATTTCTGTCTTCCCATCCTATCAAAGGATCCTAGATTTGGCCTCTCAGGGCTGCTAAGGTGCCTCCTGACTGTGACAATGACCAGACACTCCCTGCTTTGAGGAACGCCAGTCAGATGCTCTGTAAAATGACCTTCCATTAGAACTCTTATGATACTTTTCTCCTCAAGAGCCCTGGGCGGTGGTCTGGGGAACTGACATAGTTAGGATTTTATTGCTGTGAAGAGACACCATGACCACGACAACTCTTATAAAGGAAAACATTTAATTGGGGCTGGCTTATAGTTCGGAGGTTTAGCCCATTACCGTCATGGCAGGAAACGTGGTGGCATGCAGGTAGACACAGTGCTGGAGAAGGAGCTGAGAGTTCTTCTACATTTTGTTTCCATGGCAGCAGGAAGAGGACTGGCTTGGAGTTCCTGAGACCTCAAAACTCACCCCCTAGTGACACACTTCCTCCAACAAAGTCACACCTACTCTAACAAGGACACTCCACCTGATAGTGCCAATCCCTATGAGCCTATGGAGGCCATTGTCTTTCAAACTACCACAAGGAGGAGAGCACCATGCTTCACCAGTGTGCTGAGGGAGTACACCCACCATCAACACGCATGGCTGGTGGTCTAGGCCTTGAGTCAACTGTGGCTGCCAGGAGCTCTGGAAGCCAGTACCTTTGTCCCAGTGGTGCATCCCAGCATTTTGAGTTTATGTATATTTGTTTGCTTTCTTAGCATAAAAAGAAACCCACAAGCAGTTCCAGGCTTATTACACCTTCCACCCCAGTCCCAGAATCTATGTATCCTATAGTGTGCAGCACTGTCTACACCTACTTCTATAGCACACATGCTTTACAAAGCAGAGACTTTTTTAGGTGACCATAATGCAGACAGACTTTCAAACTTGTGTGCTACTCCAGGCTCCTCAGTCGTGGCCCTGCAGAATGCAAAGAGCTATGCTGTGAACCTGACCTGGATACCCAGAACTCTACCCAAAATCTTTCTTCTCAACCTCTCTAATCTTCCTGCCTTTCTGCTTTCTGGGATGAAGGATGAGGAGCCGCCAGGAGAATACATAATTGCTCCTGTACCTGGGAGCACTCCAGAGTCCCCTGTGTTACCAGACTGAGCTGCCTGTGGCCCTGTGAGGCAGTCTGCCTCCTGAATGGAACCTGTCTCAGCTCCCCGGCTGTAGGATCTTTCTAAACCATCCCATCTCACATGTGACAGCATCCCCTAGCCCAAACCACATCTATGGCATCTCTTTCCTGTACAGCAACACGACACACTTTCAACAGCTGTCTACCCGGCCATCTCTACCTGCTCTCCATTTGATCTGCAATTGAGGCTACCGAAGGCTTTTATCCCTTCCATGTTGCGCCACCCTATCCAGTGGTCTTCACTACAGCAGCAGCTATGGCCGGCACTTCTGCAAACCTTCCTCTTGCACTGAGCTGCCCTGCAGGCTTCTCTTTCCTTGCCGTTTCTTCTTAGTCTCCTGTGTTTCTGTCCTGGGGCAGCCTCTCCTCCATCTACAACCTTAACTTTTTTTTTTTTTTTTTTTTTTGGTTTTTCGAGACAGGGTTTCTCTGTTATTGTTTTGGAGGCTGTCGGACCAGCCCGGCCTCGAACTCACAGGGATCCGCCTGCCTCTGCCTCCCGAGTGCTGGGATTAAAGGCGAGCGCCACCACCGCCCGGCCTACAACCTTAACTTTATACTATCCACATGCTGTTTTCCAGCTCCATCCCCCTACAGCCAGACTTCTACATTCAGCTGCCTAAAGCACATCTCCATGTGGATGTCCAATGCATGCTTTAAATCTGGGATGTCTAAATCATTTGGATGCTCCCACTCAAAAAAAGAAAAACCAATGCAACAGACAACAAAAACTCCGGAGTTGCTTGCATGGGGATTCCATCCTGGTACATGAAATGCCACGTAACTACTCAACTGGTGTCAGGTCAAAACTCTGAGATGTTCTCCCTCTCTCTCTTCCCCGCCACTGTACCAGCAAACCCCGGCATGCAGGCTGGCCTTGAAACTGTGCCTCAGCTCTAATCGCTTCTCTTTCGCTCCAATGCCCAGCCTTGCAGCTCTGCTGTACCTCTCCAGGCCTGTTCAGATCCTCTAACCTCATCTCTACACCTCCTTCAACTCACAGGCTGTTCCCTAGGTTCTCCAGCAAGCAATTACCCTGGGACAGATTAAAAAAAAAAGGATAAAGGTTAATAAAGCACACGAAATGCCCAAGGAACAGCCTGAGACTAGGTGTCTACCTGGTTAAAAAAAAATCTGCACAAAAAAAATCTGCACACTTTTAATAAAATTCTGGCATTTAAAATAAACACTTGTGTTTGTCATCACCAGCCCTATGATTTATAGATAAGCTGTGGAATGAGGAAACAACAGGAAAAGTCCTATTAGCTCACACGATCTTCTGACATGAAAATGCTGACTTTTACAGAGTGGTTATCCACTGTCCGCTCAGGTAAAGACTGGAGACTATTCTAGTTAACCAGAGGGTCTAGCAGGAGCAGTCAACCTTCTGAGAGCACAATATAATGTTGTCATCCAAGAAGCTCACACTTCAGATGGTACAATCACATTTTTTAAAAAATGCAAAGATTCTCCGAAAATATTAATATTTTTAAAAGTGTGTATGTGTGTGTGTGTGTGAGAGAGAGAGACAGACAGACAGACAGACTATGTATACACATGCTTGCTTGTGCACATAGCTGTGAGGGCCACATAGAGGGCATTCAATCCCCTGGAGTTGGAATTGCAGGTGGCTGTAAGCCACGTGGGTGCTGGGAACCGGACTGCAGTTCTCTGAAGAGCAGCAAGCTGTCTTGACTGCTGAGTCACCTCTCTAGCCTCTCCTGTTGGACCACACCCATAAGACTCCTAGGGCAAGCCCATCAGCAGGTCACAGACTGAACACACCTGGCGGCACCATGGGCTAAATATGCACATAGGAATTTTGGATTTAGAGATCAAAAGACTGAATATGCTTGTTTTCAGATGGCTGCTAGGAAGCAATGTAATGACAAATGGCTGGTGTCTAGAATAATGAAAACCCTTACAATGCTGAGAAAAAGACCAAGAGAAAAGGCAGGCAAAGCATAGTCGCTGAGACAGACTGCACAGATGGTGAATGCACATAAAACAGCACTCAAACTCATTCATCACCTGAGACCACAGCAAGAGCCCGCTTTAACACTAGCTGGGGAAACCAGAAAAGACGGCTGGTCGAAGGGAGTCCACATGCTCCACTGAGGAATGGGCGGGGTATGCTAGGAAGCAAGTCCGAGTGATCCTACAGAGCTGATCGTGGACGCAAGTACAAGGCTGCACTCCCACTGACAATCGGTAAAGACACTTTCAGTGTGTTCAGGGACAAGGGACATACACAATGACACTCAGCAGCCATAGAGATGATGATGGTGAAAGACAAGAAACAGCCCAATCAGCAGCCAAAGGGACAGATGGGCAGTGATGTCACACAGCTCAGCATCCTACAGCAGTGCAAACAAATGAAGCGATCATCTCTCCCTGCAGTCACAAAGGTGACTCAGAATACAGAAACAGCAGAAGTCTAAGACTGTACGATTCAAGCAAAACTAGACAATGTGACTTGGGCTTACATACATAGATGCTGGAATCAATTTTTAGAAGCAAAGGCAAACAACTAGTAAGCAAATAAATGAGGAAAATCCTATGGGCAGAAGGAACAATTGGGAGTGCTGATGTGCATCTAGCCCTGCTCCCATAGAACAGCATATCAAGAAGGAAGGCGTCACTGCAGAGGAGAAATGTGACAGGTGCCCAAAGTCAATGCCAACAGTAAAGTCATGCTGTGGAGTTACTTACAGAACCCATCTGATTATGAGAAAAAAACATGAAACAATGCCACAAAGGGGCCTTCTACAAAATACTGAACCTCTTACAAGATATACCACCCAAGACGCAGTACCTAAAGGGTTTGGTGACTAACAAGGTGGTGTACAGGATGACTCCCGGGACAGAAAGTCTGTTAAAAGCCCAAGGGAAGCGGAGCATTCGGTTAGCAGCAATCTAACAGGCTCACCATTTACAACTGGTGTACGGTAATCAAGTAACACAGGCAGTGTTTGTTGTCAGTCAGCAGTCCCCGAGGCTTCTTGGACACTGGCTGCATGGGTGTGAGAATCCACTTTGGACTTCAGCACCAACCACATGACTACTGATAAGAGCCGGAGTTTCTAAGTAAGTCATCAGTCCAAGTCACAGAGAAATGGAGTGTATGAAGTCATACTCAGCTAGATTTCTATCAAAATGACATTTCAGTGACCATGACTTTCCTAAGGCCGCAGCCAATAAGAACAGCGGGCAATCGCTGTTCTCCACAGAACACATTCTGACTTTGGCTCACTGGGTGCTCACCATGCGTGGAGTTCACCCCAAAGCAGCCTTCCCGGGTTGTGTCAAGCCTGCTACTCTACAGACAAGGAGACTGAAGAGCCAGGGACCCGCTCAAGATAAAGAGCAAATGACATGGAAGCCTGCGTCTTCTGATCCAGAGTCTGTAGATGTAATAAAGAAGGTACTTCATTTGCAATATCTGACATAATTTACAAATCCTTGTTTGCAAAGCCATTGTTTACAGCCTTGCTTGTTAGGCTTAGCGGTCAAAACATAGTAAACACTGCATTCATTCCACATGTGCGTGCGTGTGTGCGTGCGTGTGTGTGTGTGTGTGTGTGTGTGTGTGTGTGTGTGCGTGCGTGTGTGCGTGCGCGCGCGCTCATTGGGGGGTGACTGGGATTTGAATTGTAGTATTCTTGTAGTCATTACACATGGCCTCAATCTAGTCTATTTGAGTAACATTAGTTCAATCCAAATTACTGGAGATTATAACCATGAGCACAGCTAGGGCTCCAGGAGAGAACAAGAGAGGTACTGCTGACAGACCTTCTGCAGCAATCCTGAGGGGGAGTTCCAGCCCTACCCCTGCCCTGTCTCCTCCCTTCTGTGAGTCATTCACTCACAGCAATAAAACTGGAAAGTCTTAGACTCCGAACTACAGGATCCTGGAACAAGGGACAGCAAGATGGCTTTCCCTTCCTGTGCGCCAACTTTTAAAACAGCTGTTTAAACTTCCATCCTGAACTAAGCATAGATTCCCAGGAAAGTCCCAGGACTGTGCAGAATTCCTTGAACCCAGCAGCTGTTTCTTCTAAGGCTTACATGTTACCTAGATAAGGACACTAACGGCAGGCCTGTGTAAGTGGTTCTGCCAGCTCACTGTGTGGGGGTTCCTGTAGCCACCAAACCATCACGACGGAGAACTGTCCCATCAACAGACCCCTGCTCATGGCCACACTCGACAGGCCTGTGCAAGGCCGTTTCACAAGAGCCAGAATATGGAATAGAAGAGGTTCCTTATCACATGGCGGCCAGGCAGCGGAGAAGATGCCACATCCTTCCACTACCCATTGCCAATGATCTCAGCCAGACCCCACCTTCGAGAGTTTCCACCACCCCCAATAGTCCCAGCAGCTAGGGACAGAGCCTCTAACACAGGAGCCTCTGGGGACACTTCCTAGAAAACACTACTGTAACCCCTCTCTTGCTTTATTTTAATGAACATGTAAACCATCCTTCCAATATGCAATGTAGGTGCATAAACTTGTATACATATACAATGCTCTACAATGTGCCAAGGTAAGTGGTTCAAGAATGCTTTCAGAGGAACAGACAGAGCCCAGGACTTCCTGTGACAGATAGTGGTCCTGTGGGGACTAGTGAGGAGCAGCTCAAACTGGGTGTTCCTGGTCCTTTATCATGCAATCTACTGAAACTTGGTTCTGATGTGGGTACATGATACTTATCAGTTTTCTTTATTTACAGAGAAAACAACTAATTGATAAGTTATTCTACATCAGCATTGTCCTTATTCTTTTTGGGTTTTTTTTGTTGTTGTTGTTGTTTTTTGTTTGTTTTTTTGGTTTTTCAAGACAGGGTTTCTCTGTGGCTCTGGAGGCTGTCCTGGGACTAGCTCTTGTAGACCAGGCTGGTCTCAAACTCACAGAGATCTGCCTGCCTCAGCCTCCCCAGTGCTGGGATTAAAGGCATGCGCCAAACGCCCGGCTAAGTTTTTATTCTTTACACGGTCAAAGTAACATGTTTCCTCACAAGCAATATCCAAATTGTTAAGCAATTCACTTGAGGAAGACAGACCACAGAATCAGCCTGCTGAAGAGCCTTGGGCTCCCCAAAGCTCCAGCAGGCTCTCACAGAACCAATGATTCTAATTCTAGTCACAGTGACATTAGAACTGCAATCTTGAAGGCAGCAGGGTCGGTTAGAGAAAAGGCAAGCGCCCATTAGTCTTAGTCATTGCTCTATTGCTGTGAAGAGACACCACAGGCAAGGTAATTCTTTGAAAGAAAGCAATTAGCTGGGGGGGGGGGGGGGGCTTGCTTTCAGTTTCAGAGGTTCAGTCCATTAGCATCATCTCAGGGAGCATGGCCGGCACACATTGTGCTAGAGCAGTAGCTGAGAGCTATATCCTGATCAGCAGGGTGATGGGAAAAGCTCAAAGCCCACCCCCCCCCCCAGTGACACACTTCCCCTAACGGGCCACACCTCATAATCCTTCTCAAATAGTACCGCTTCCTGATAACTTCAAATATATGAGCCTATGGGGGTCATTCTTAATCAAACCACCACAGAGTGCACACGCTGCCCTCAGTAAGGTGAGCACAATTTCTCATCCCCAGTGTTCTGTGGCAGCCAAGAAAAGGGTCCCAACTGGCATTTATGAAAAACCTGGATTTATAAGTTCAGTTCTAACCAGGTGTCCAAGTGGAGGCCTTGGAACACGGGGGTGAGGTTACTGCATATGAAATGTGTGGACTAAGCGTGCCTCTGTGTGATCGAGACGGGTAAAGATAGTATGTCCGCTGCTGCTTACACACCACGTACAAAGAGAGCAAGGGTAAACAGAACCCGGAGCGATGACTGGCAGAAGACACAGCTATGTAGAAAAATGGAATGCCAAGTCTGGAGACTCCCGCCACCCGTGTCCCTGGAAGACACAAAGTGCCTGAGTACTTAGGAGGAATGCCACTGCTCCCTCCTTTCTGGTTTGAAGTTCACATGGGTCCAGGGCCACTCCGGACTGTGGCTTGTGCATCTTGTAGTCTGCACAGGCCTTCAGACAAAGTTACAGAAGCCTGTGCCCTGAAACGGCTGCAGCCTTTCAAAGACAGAATCGCCTTGAATTCCTACAGTTGGCATCGCACTCAATGCTCAGCAAAGGACCTGCCAATGTCACGTTAGGTGTGACCAAAAGTCCTGGAGGGGGCATGTCACTACACAGGGAGCTAAAGCTGACCTCCAGGGTCACAGACCTTGAGGTCAGCTTCCACCAAAGCAAATTCTAGGGTCTCCCTTTGTTTCCATGTAAAAGAGCTTTTGGACACACACAGCACACAAAACCTATCCCCCTAAACTGTTGTCTCCAACAGTGTGGTTTTTTTCATGTTTTCATAGCCATTTTAAATCTTGGATACCACAAACATTGCCAGTGACCTGGGAAAAAAAGGAAAGAGTCAAAAGGAAAATTAATCCCGACAGGAGGAAGCTAAAACTCGGGCTCCCTTGGCTCCTATAGAGAGATCCACCACAGGCATGTGCTTAGGCTCCCCCACACTGCCAAGGCTACAAGGACCACCAGGCACTGCTTGCTCCTGTGTGTACTCTTGGGGGGAGTACACATGGGGACACTGACCTACAGTCCTCAAATTGGCAAAGCAATTCACTTTTCAGTTACCTAGTCCCTTTGTGAAAAGCCTACATCATCTGCTCTGACGCATACAACAGGAGTGTGTTTACCTTCTGCTCTGACACACACAAGGAGTGTGTTTACTTCTATCCTGACACATACAGTAGGAGTGTGTACACCTTTGCCCTGACATACACAGCAGAAGTGTGTACACATTCTGCCCTGACACACACAGCAGGAGTGTGTACACCTTTGCCCTGACATACACAGCAGAAGTGTGTACACATTCTGTCCTGACACACACAGCAGGAGTGTGTACACCTTCCGACCTGACACATATAACAGGCGTATGTGCACCTTCTGCCCTGACACACATAAGTGTGTTTACTTCCGCCCTGACACACACACCCTTTCGTTTTCCTAGGAACAGTCAAAACAGACCACTCTATTCTTCCTGACTTCAGAATCTCAAAAGCATCTACACTTTTCCATTTACGGCTGAGTGGCTGCTTCCTCATGACTGTCCTCTATGTTCAAGGCATCTATGTCCCTCCCAGTCCTGCACACAGGCAGGACAACTACACCACAGCTGGTCTCTTACAGAAAAGCCACTGAATGACTATCGGGAGGGATGGTATACCAGGTGGACACACTGGACGAAAGGGCGATTCATAGCCTGAGTGGAGCCCGGCAAGGAGAGAGAGTTCAGCGGAAGTCATAAAGCTGAAACTGAATGGATTGTTTCTGGAATTCCCTACTCACTTTTTTCTGGGAATGGCTGAGTATAGGTAACAAACTACAGAAAATGATGCCTCGGATAAGAGGAGAGAATATTTTCATTTAAAACAAAGCAGAATATTAGTTATTCTACTCCTACTAATCTGTCAAAAAAGGAAGGTAGATATAGGCAGAGACTTGACTTTTCAAAAAAATTGTTTCTCTGGTTTTCTAGGAAGCTGTGGTACAGGGATGGCGTCAGTGAAGAGAGGCAGCTGGGGAAGTGTGACTTGTCACTACCCCAACCACAAGTGAATGGTCATTCCACTGACCACACATGGAAAGGCTAAAAAGCAACACGGAAAGCTATGCTCTGCAGAAGAGCCCAGAGGCAGTGCTAGAACACAGGAAGAGGCTATCGAGCATCAGGCACTGTTGCCTCTGTGGGTGACTCCTGTCAAGGCAGGTCTCACTCAGTCTGAACCGGTGGGCCAAGAGGACCCTGAGCCCCAAAGCCTGTGGGGTTAAGCAGCCTAGAGAATTACCTCGGCTCAGCTCAAAAACTGCCACTGGGGTCCCTGTCACCTCCTTCTCACTGTCCCTTCTTCCCTTCACAAGCTTCTGAAAAGGATTCTTCACCTCCTACTTACTGGCTGGGGATTTTCCTACGGGGGGGGGGGGGCAGGAATGAAAACACAAACAACCAATCAAACAAACAAACAAAGGAAGTTGATGTAAAAAACTTTATGTAAAAGGCTTTGGGGCAGGGGGAGGACATTCTCAGCCTCCTGGATACTTGGGAGCACTAAACTCTGGCCAAAGTATTTCTCTCACAAAGTCTGAAGTCCAGGGTCAAGATAAGCAAGGGTACAGTTGTCGTTGTCATCTCCAGGGCATATTACAAACAGTAACATAACAGTAAGGGAGGGAGGAAGCCCCGCCCTGCAGCAGGCCCCGGTTCAAATGCTTACCTTACCTACTCACCTAGTACATGAGCAATCCATCTGCAGAAAGGCCAGACCCACCAGAAAGGGCAAAGCTCTCGCGGTCCCTACCAAGGTTCTGTAACCATCCCATTACAGTAACTATAGAGGAGGCGATGCAGTAGGGCTTTTGTATGCAGCTGTAAATGCTCACTGAGCGATTATTTAATCAATTATTACAGATCAGTCCCCTATAAAACCTGCAGCATCAAAGAGACTGTGGCCTGGACTATCACAGGCTCCTTTGTTTCCACAGAAACTCAACAGGTCACTTGCAGCCAACTGCAGCAGCAGCAGCAGGAGGCCTAAAGCCCTAAACACCCATCAGACAGCTTAATCTGCAAAGAGCCTTTGCATGTGAGTCACTGTAGCAACCTCCAAAACAACAAATTCAGGTCCGTGCTAAAAGATAAGGAAAGAACAATCCAAGACACGTTTTCTACATGCATTAGTACGGCTTGGATGTGAGTTGAGGCTCCTCCAGGGTTCATGTGCTGGAATCCCCACTATATATAATAAGGAGGTATAAAAGAGGCTGCAATTTAATCTATGACTCTTAGAAGACTGTCTGGAATTAGACATGATCATCAATATGCAGATCCATGCGTGACTGACTGTTGGTGGCCTTTAAAGGAAATGGAGAGAGAGAACAAAGACAAACTGTCTCTTGCATGTGCATATGACATCGTGGACACAGCCCTGGGACTCTGCCAGCAAAAAGGCCATCACCGTGGAGGTACCACAACTGGGAGCTAAGCACACTTCTTTTCTTTATAAATGTTCCCCTGGCCTCAGGAATTTTGTTGCAGTCATACAAAACAGACTGATACATGTTAAGCCTTAGGAAAATTTGCTTTTATATAAATTTATATAAATGTGAATGTAAGTCGTGAAACTTTCCCTCATTAATGAAATATTACTGGATAGTAATCTTAGGCTTGGTGCCCTGTTTTTCTCCTGCACTGTGGTATCTATGCAGGGTGGAAAGGGATGGACACAGCATCACGGCTTGTATCTATATCGTAGCAACCACTGACAAGTGGGTGAAATCCAATGGACAGCATGCCTCCTCTCGGTACAGTGCACAATGGCCCCACAGCATCCACCCCACCTCCAGCAACGGGGAATTTCAGTTTTCATGTGAAATATCACGTATACGTAAAATGAGGAGAGGGAAAACGGGGTGTGAGCATCCTGTCTCCATGGTCTCCATTCTCCAGAGTGGGCAGGCCAGAGGTTCCCCCAAATTTTGGGCCTTTCCTTCAATGAGGTAAGACCACGGGGCAGGAAGACACAGTCCTGGAAACGAGCTCAAACACCCCATCCTCGTGTAAGCGCTGCTGCAGCCCAGCCCCAGGTGTAGGCCTAGTAACTTGGTATACGCCTTTGGTACCCAGTAACTAGGAGATGCATTCAAGAACTACCATCCACCCCAGTCATCACTCTTCCTAGATGGCACCCAGTGTGGCACACTGAGGATGCCATCCAGCCACTGTGCTTCCCTTCCTACTGGTACTTCAAAAGATCACCGACCAGAAAGTATGTCTCCTGCCCCACAACCACTGCCTCTAGACTCATAGCCACTCAGGCCACCAGGCCTCCCCTGTGCCAAGCAGGACAATTAAGATTCTACCCACTGGATCCAGTATAGCATCCTTGGGCCTTCCCAGGCTTCCCCAAGGGCAGTGCTTCTCTGCCCCAGACAGACAGGTGATAGACGCAGGGTACAGCCCCATGAAGTCTAGCTGGTCCTACCTAAGCTCCCGCCCTCGCCAGCCAGGACACACAGAAAGGTATCTGGAACCGTGTTTTATCTGGTTTTGTAGTTGCTAAAAGACAGTGCGAAAACAACAGCGGTGAAACGGCTTGGAATGTGGCAGGCGCTCGCCGTGTTTTTATTTATTTGTTTGTTTGTTTTTGGTTTTGCGAGACAGGGTTTCTCTGTATTGTTTTGGAGGCTGTCGGTCCAGCCCGGCCTCGAACTCACAGAGATCCGCCTGCCTCTGCTGGGATTAAAGGTGTGCGCCACCACCACCCGGCTAACCTGCCGGGTGTGTTTATTACACAACTGCTACCACAAAATGGAAATGCTTTCTGTATAGATTTCGTCCTGTTTGAAACAAACACAGCACTTGAAATCACCGCCTGGCCAGTGCAGTTCACTAGCCGAGCGTGCAGGCTGGTCTACAGCCAGGAGCCAGGAGAGTCCTCTCCCGCCTCATCCGTCCGCGGCACTGACAGATCATTACAAACTTCCTCATATGCAGTGCCAGTCTGTTCCTAATGAATTATTAATGAATTCTGGTGACCGGATATGAAAAGCTGTAATTTCTTCTAACTTACACGCCCATGAAATCTGACAAACCGACTGACAGATGACCTGACCCCAATAAGGCTCCATTTCAGTGACCATTTCTAAGACCTTGAGTCACTGGGGTTTGAGAAGTTTCTTCTGTAAGCGAATGTGCTATGATCAGGATATTCCCTACCCTCCGTGGGCTTATCTAGGGGAGGGTGGAGAGTCCTGCGAAGGCAGGAGGTGATTGGAAGCTCAACAGCGCCCTCCGTGGGCAGTGATGTGATAACAAGCATGGGGGGGGGGCTGGGACTAGGGTCCCAAAGTCCGAGTGTCAGCTGTGGATCCAGGCCAGCACCTAATTCTGAATCCACCTCAAACACACAACACACCTGGGACAGTGAGCCACTTTCTCCACAGCAAATCATAAAGACGCCAAGGTAAAACACTGGGGCATTTCATTAATTGCACCCTCATGAATAAGGCCTATCAGCATCGTGGAATTCCAAATACCCACATTGTAACAGTCACAGAAAGGACATTAGCAAGTTTCCAGACTAATGTTTTAAAAAGCATCCAGGAGAGACAGCACAAAGTGTCTCAGTGGTCATTAGACCAAATGAAAGAGAGACTTCTAACTCATATAAAGGTACATTTACAGGCATCATTATGCCAAACTCTACAGATCAAATCACAGGTTTGGGATTATCTTAAGACAATCTGTATAAGAGAAACAGCATCAGATTTGCAGAGAAAGAGAAGGCCAGCGGGGTGGGTGCCGGCCCTGCAATTCTGAGGCGACCCTCTCCAGAGGACAATACACCTTCTCACACGGTGTTTCTATCAAAACAGTGGGAACACCGAATGACCGGTGAGTCACCGGCTGGGGATACAGTTCAGGTATAGAATGCTTGTCTAGTATATACCAATCGCAGCAACACGCACACGCAGACACTGCCCCCCACCCCCATCTCTCTTTCATATATTTGTCCCCCAGCCTCATCTTTGTCCACCAGTACCAGTGTGGGGGCTCTGCCGGTCCTGGCTACACAAGGTTAACCACAGTCAGCACTTCCTTCTAACACAGCTTGAGAGCGCATCTCTCCTAGAGACTTTATGAGAGTCCCAGGAACCTTTTATTTATTTGCATTTCCCCTGATGTGAACTTACCCTCTCAGTGCCAAGCTGGACTTGAACCTGACCAGTCTGAAGACCACTTTCCTTCCTGGCTGTATGTTTCCGGTCCCCAGTTAGTACACGGGCAACCTCAATTCAAAGCACGTTCCAGAACCTCACTGCACGTGAATTGGATTACACACTTCTATGTAAACACTCAAAACCACCCGCTCTCAAGTCAGAACAGTAGCAACCTAGTTTTTGAACTATGTTCCCTCAGAGCTTAAACTTAATGCACAGTTCAACAAACCAGGGCCATCACCTATTGCTGTAGGAATAGTTTAATAACTACTATGCAGAGGGCTAGAGAGATGGCTCATTGGTTAAGAACACTTGCTACTCTTGCAGAGGCCGGATTCAACTCCCAGCACCCACAATGTGGCTTACAACCAACCATTACTCCAGTTTCAGGGGATCTGACACCTACTTTTGACCTTCACAGTGACTAAGGCACACAAATAATGCACATAAACATCCAAAAACATCCATACACATCAAATAAAAAACGTTAAAAATTTAAAAAAACTATTATGCAATTTACGCACTCAAGGCAAAAAAACAACAAAAACAGTCAACTACTTTGGCCTCTTTTATGCAGAAATTTACAGGCTTACCTTTGGCACGCAGTTGCAAGAGGTGACTGGCAAAAACGTAGCACTCTTCAAAAAGATGAGGTTTGTTTTGTTTTTTTTTTTCCCAGCTGAGGACACCTTGAAGGTTACAAAGCTGCAGTGATCCTCTGAGAGCCTGTGTCAGTTCAGACCCCAGCAGAGAAGTATGAGCTGGAGCAGCACTGTAGGAGAAGATTCTATGGGATCTGTAGAGAAAGAGAAAGGCTGTATTAGCATTACATATAGACATAGGAAACACCTATTCTGTTAGGTACGCTTGCTTGTTTGAGCTCACCTAACCATTAAAAGAAGAAGAAAGGAGAGGAAGACACTGGTGAAAAGGGGCTGGAGAGACGGCCCAGCAGTTAATACTGCTTGCAGCTCTGGAAGAGGGACCAGCATTTGGTCTCAGCACCCATGTTGGAGGCTCACCACTGCTCACAGCTGCAGCTTCCCAGGGATGCGATACCCTATTCTGGCCTTCTTAAGACACCTGTTCTCACATGAGAAACACACGCTCACAGACACACACTTAAAAAGAAATCCCCAAACATCTGGTGATTGATTGATTGGGGAAAGCCCCTCCACACTGAGAAATACCCATCTAACACGAACACTTGTCATTCCCCTTTGTCAGCTTCCTTCCTCCACATGCTCGCCTGCAGGGTACACACACACACACACACACACACACACACACACACACACACGCACGCACGCACGCACGCACGCACGCACGCACGCACGCACGCACGCACACGAGCAGCAGGGGAAGAAATGGCAATGAGGAATGGAATCCCAAGCATCTCCAGTGCTCTTCTCTACACATGCCCCTCACAACACTGCTGCCCCAATCAGAAGGAAGGCTTTCAGATGCAACAGAGGTGGACCACACAGAGCCCTGTCCAAAACAGTCTCTTACACTGCCATTTTTACCAAGGTGTCACCAACTGAA
This sequence comes from Mesocricetus auratus, assembly GCF_017639785.1. Classification (NCBI taxonomy): domain Eukaryota; kingdom Metazoa; phylum Chordata; class Mammalia; order Rodentia; family Cricetidae; genus Mesocricetus; species Mesocricetus auratus. Next base: position 35,497,953 of record NW_024429202.1, on the reverse strand, counting down.
TCCCAGTCCTAGGGCTAAAAGCATCCTCTGCCCCCATACCAGAGCTACCTGGCAGTTAAGGGGCAAATGGCTCGATTGTAAAGGTAGCCACATTCCCTCCGGCTTGTCCAGCTGGTCCTGCATTCACTGTGCACACACTTGGGCAAACACCTCTGGTTTCCTCTACCATTTTCAAGGGGACACTAGTGTGCTCTGCAGATTCCCAAGCAAGTTCACTGGCATCTTTAATCACATTTCAAACCCAGAAGGGTCCTGTCTTGACAGTTCACTTGGAGAAGATCTATTAATTCACCTCTAGGAATGATTATGACCCAAAAATGTTAAAAAAAAAAAACCCACAGAAAAAATTGAACTCTATTTTACTGGAGTAGGAAGTGATAACTCAAGCAGAACTATCATAAAATGTTACAAGGCAAGTTCATAGCTTTTGATTTAAAAAACGAATCCCTCGCTATACATTTTCAAGTTCTATCCCAAGAGCTGGATGGTTTTAACAATACGACTTACTAGAAGGAAAAAGTCGTAAGCAAATGCAATGAACATCCTAGGTACCTTTCTCTCCGTCAAGTGTTAAGTGTAAGATGAAATGAAGTACTAGCATCTGGACACACGTTCTTACTCTACTGCTGACACCACTGGCCCTGTTATTTATGTGGCTTAGCTACAGCCCTGCCGATCATCTCTGTATTTCTAAGTTCCAGGTGCTATTCTAGAAGAAGGTTGGATTTTTTTTTTTTCGAAACAGAGTTTCTCTGTATTGTTTTGGAGGCTACCCTGGAACTCGCTCAGTAGACCAGGCTGGCCTCGAACTCACAGAGATCCCCCTGTCTCTGTCTCGCGAGTGCTGGGATTAAAAAGGCGTGCACCACCAATGCCCAGCCGAGGTTGGATTTTTTAAGATTTTAACTGAGAAGAGGTTCTTGTCTGAAGTCAGACTTTCTAAAGTCTATCTGTGCAGTGTTTGGACACACATGAATGCCTCAACTTCACAGGGTGTTAACTCCCTTGGGGACTGTGGAGGTCAGCTTTCTGTAGCTATGACAAAAACACCCAAGGATAATAATTGACTTTGATGGAGGAGAGGTGTATTATGGCTTGGGGTTTTAGAGGATTTAGTCAATAGCAGGCTGGCTCTGTTGCTTTGGGGCGGTGGCAAGGCAGAACACCTGGGAAGGAGTACATGGTAGAACAACCCTGCTAAGGACGTGGGAGAGAAAGTGAAAGAGAGGAGGTAGCCTGGCTCCCCACAACCCTAAAAGGACTCAGGAAAGAGGACCCAACTTCCTTCTAGACCATGGCTCTCAACCCTCCCAATGCTTCCACCCTTTAATGCAGTTCTCATGTCGTGGTGACCCCCAACCATAAAACTGCTTTTGGGATTACTTTATAACAATTCTGCTATTGTTACTAATTGTAACGTAAATATCTGTGTTTTCTGATGGTCTTAGACAACTCCCGTGAAAGGTTCATTCAACATCCCCCTAAGGGGTCACTACCCATTGGTTTAGAACCACTGTTCTAGACTTTACCTCCTAAAAGGTTCCATCAGCTTCTAATGGTGCCATAGGCTGTAGACCAAGCTTTAAACTCATGGTCTTTGTGGGACATTTAAGATCCAAATCATATAGCAGGGCATGGACAGTCTTCCTTACTAGGCTTTACAGACGGAAATTCACCCGGTCTTTGTACCCCCTTTGCTTCTTCTGATGGTGTGTGGAGAAGAAATGCTTCCAATAGGAACAGGGGTGCAGGTGCACCATATCCACTGACCATGAGCAAAACTACGAGGTGGAAACCCTTGATGTCCAAACACAGTGCCTGTTAGTACAACAGGCAAGGAAAGCCAAGAGGCCTCAGGGCATGATTCGAGATGGCCGAATAGTTGGGATGGTGATGCAACTGCTTAGAAGCCATCCTAAGGTGCCGGAAATCCTCCCTTATGCAAATATGAGAAATATTTACAGTGTTTTCCACGAGAAAAGCAATGGGCTGTCAAACCATCCGCATACCAAGTGTGCACAGAAATAGGGATAAACATGGACTAAGACCTCACCATGGGTTTAAGTGAAGTTCATCACTGTCTTTGTTGAATCTGGGACTATCAGTTTATTCAAAACTTTGGTTAAGTAAGTACAGTTCAAATCAGGTCTTAATGACAATCTGTGATCTAAAAACACTGTTATGCAAAAGCCATCAGCCTGCTTAGATAATGGCTACCAAACACATGCAGAGTAGGAAGACCTCACTGGAGAATTTATTTAAGAATCTCCTGAAAGTCATCATATGAGAAGATACGAAAAGGTGAGTGTGTGCTGCTTTTAAAAATGCATCTGCACTCTCCTAGAAGTAAAAAAAATTAGATCAACATTTAGACTATATGTATCTTAAAAAAAAAAAAAACCTTTAATTTGGACCTCAGTACTATAACAGTTTTTCCTCTGTAAGATCCAAAGGTGGATCAGATCTAATTCCTGTTAACACTGTGATTTTCTTTGGTTCAACTAAAGCTACCCCTTGGGCTTAGTACAGTCTGCTGCAAGGTGTGTAGAGGCAGAACTTGTTTCTTAAAGAGGATGCTCCAATGAAAGCTTGACCCCATGGGTTGCAAAGCCTGGCAGTGCTTTCTCACCCAGCTTCAGGATAGACACAGATAAAAAGCTGAGTGCAAGCAGACCTCAAATACTCTTTTTCTTGTTGTTTCATTTTGAGACAGGGTCTCTCCTTGTAGCCTTAGCTGTTCCAGAGCTCATTATGTAGACCAGGCTAGCTAGGAACTCAAAGAGATTGATCTGCCTCTTCTTCAAGAGTGCTGGGATTAAAGTCATACACCAACACATCCCCGGCCATTCCAAATTTTTAAAGGCCTGCTGCTGCGTGTTCTGTGTGATGCAGGGCTACTTCCTTCCAATCTAGGGTCTGATATGGACCCCTAATGCTGGCATCTATAGCTAACACACTTCTCTCCAGCTTGGTCCCTTTGAGTTAATACAAGGGTTAGGTATGCATATTTTATAGGCTTGCTACTACTGGACATCGGGACTCCCCTTGCTTCAGAAATGGCCAAACCGTCCAGATGGCTACCATAGAAGTTACTCTTCAGAAAGCTCTGGAAATCTACTTTTCCTCCCTGTCCCACTGATAGAAACACAACAATGGGCAGAGAAGAAGAGGCAGTGGTACCACTGCCACACTCACTAAGGCTGACCTCAGCCTCAGCAAGCTGCACAGCAACCTGGAGCCTGTGCCCATCCTTCCGCCAGGAGCCAGCCCATAGGATGCAGCAGCTAGAAAGGGAGCGAATGTTCTCTCCATACAGTGATCACCATGAAAAGGCTAGCAACTGCTACTGGTGACTACTGCCTTCCTGGAGTGCTCCCTATCCTAAAAGACTGGCTTCAAACCCAACCAAGCAGATAGTGCCAGCTTTTGTGGAGACTGGAGCCCATGGGGGCACGGTGGCTTCCATTTTTAAAGTGACTGCATGTCAACGCAGCCATGAAAGACCTGCTGAGTAACAATGTCTGGCTGGGCTAATAGCACACACAGACCAAGGCTCAGGTATGTGGTTAAATACAGGCTAAGAAAATATTTCTGATTCTGAACTATGTGCATACATGTTATTAGGCTTGCATCTCTAATCCAAAGACCTGAAATTTAATATGTACCAAAATATGAAACTATTTGAGCACCGAAAAGACTTCAGATTAGGAAAGACAAAATGTGAATATAAAACACAGAAAGACCCCCCCCCCAACCTGCCCAGCTCAAATCAAAAGAAAGTTCAAGGTGATTGTTTTTAATCCTTTATATAAAAAGAAAAGCTCATGTGAATAGCAAAGCCTCCAGGCTCTGGAACATCTCCTTGCTATACCTTACTCAGTGGAAGACACTGGTTTCTGACAGCGAACAGAGCAACAAGCCAGCTTGAATGATTTCACTACAGTCCAATCTTAGCTTCTCTGGCTAACCTGATCTTGAGCAGCTCAGAGCCTGTCCATCTGAGTCACGAGTCAAAACGGCTCAAGGAGGATGACCTCAACACTGTCTATCATCCACAGCACCAAAAAGGCACCAATCAGGGTCCCAGGAGGGCTGAAATCCACTGGCTAGTCACAGGATTCCAACAGGTCCTAGAGAACCCTGAACTTTCCGTCAATAGAGAGCTCTCAGGAGATGGCAAAGTACCAAGTTTTCTGTGCTGACCTGAGCGTATACCAATTCTAAAGAGTAATGCCGGTTATCAGATTAGAGGGCATTCCTGACAAAGCCAGTATTGAGTCTAACCTCTGCAATAATGGTTTCTGCCTTCAAATATCCCAGGAATGAGAAAAAATCAAAACTGCAAACAGCAGGTCAGCCCTTAACAATTACAATTCAAATACGGAACAAAAAAGCAGCAACCAGCGGGGGAGAACCACTGAGCTGCAGTTCCAGTTTAGTCAGATGTATTTATGCTTCCTCACACACCGTGTGTGCGTGCGCGCGCATGAGCACGCACACATGCATGCGCAGTGAGTACACTCACATGTATACATATCTTATGGTTGTTCCTTAGGAGCTGTCCACTTTGACACACACACACCACCAAGACAGAGTTCTGGGACTCACCAATCCAGCTGGGCTAGCCCACAAACCCCAGGGATACTCCTGTCTCTGACTCCTCAGTGCTGGGATTACAAACACAAACAACTATGCCTAGCTTGAAGATGGAGCTCAGGTTTTAACTTGAAAAGCAAGCACGTTACCATACAGGCTTTCTCCCCAGGCCCTTCAGAATCTTGAGGACCTGACAGGACCCCTCAAGAATTCTTTCTGTTGTTTGAAAATAAATGACAATGGATCTTACACTATCAAATTTTGATCATGAGACAATCACGAGTTTATTAAAGCGTATCTAAAATAACAAGAAAGTCGTACTGCAAATCTTAAACTGAACTTCAATATAAATTTTAGAATCATCTGAAATGCAGGCTCTCTCGATACATGGCGAATGGTCTGCTAAGTATTTCCCTACGCCTCCCCTTTAGTTCAGTCCCATTCCCCTAATCAGGAGCATGTCTTGCAATGCCTCTCAGCGGCTTAATGAGAATCTAATCACATTCAGCATTTGGAAAAGGTTCAGCAGGGTTCTTTTCCTCTCTGTGGTTTTGTTTGTTTCTTGACACTGGGTCTAGCTACACAGTCCAGGTTAGCCTCAAACTCAAGATACACCCCTTCCTACACTTTTGTAAATACAGGTGTGTACATCACAGGGTTTAGTAATGGTCAAGATGTATACAACACTAACAAAACGTATGCACACACACACACACACACACACACACACACACACACACACACACACACTTTTCTTTCTTTCTTTCTTTCTTTCAGGAAAAGGAGGGAAGGAGGAAGGAAAAATGAATTCCTCCTACCTGACACAATTCAAGTACATTTCATGACTGAACTAATTTAGCCTAACGACAAATATATGTCAAACACTAATTACTTCCCAACCCTTACCTTTGGAGATAAAGAACTGAATAAATGAAACTGTAAGAATGGCCAAAGCTGCCGGGCGGTGGTGGCGCACGCCTTTAATCCCAGCACTCGGGAGGCAGAGGCAGGTGGATCTCTGAGTTCGAGACCAAGCCTGGTCTACCGAGTGAGTTCCAGGACAGGCTCCAAAACAATACAGAGAAACCCTGTCTCGAAAAACCAAAAAAAAAAAAAAAAAAAAAAAAAAAAAATGGCCAAAGCTGACAATGGTAGATAAAATCAGGGCTGCAAATTCTGCCTTTGACATGTTTCTCCAAGTTCTCGAACATGCACAGCACCTCCCTCCCATTAAAACACAAACAAAAATCTCTCGAAAAGGGAGCCAGGAAGGCAGAGGTAACCACTGCTAAAGCGGTCTTCTCAAGTGACAAGTTCAGAAGGATGAGAAACACATTTTCACTCAGCTTTAAGTACGCCATGAGAGATCTTTAAAGAGGCGCCTAAGCTAAAGTGAAGCAGTCAGGGTGGGATCCTGCTCAGAGGACGAGGCACGAGGTCTGTACTCCAAGGAAAGCCTACATGAGGTCATCTTCTAGCTGAGGAAGGTCTCAGAAGAAATCAACTCTCCTGACACCTAGGTTCTAGACATTTGGCCTTCTGAACCCTGAGAACAGACCTGATGCTTCAGCCACTCAGCCTAGCTTGAACCTTCCCTGAGACTGTCAACTATGATCTCTCAGGACTTCCAAATATTTTATGAATGAAGCTTAAGTCAAGCATCAAACAGAAGCCCTCATCTTGGGCATTGGCCAGTGCCTTCCTCCTGTACGCAAGAAACAGACTCACCAGCTCTCCATATTTGCCGTCTCTCAAACCCAGCATCAGCACCACAGCCTTTAGGACCTTACCACCCAGTCTCCTCTACACCTTCGCAAAGCCCTGAGGCATCACCCACCGCTGCTGTACCATAACCAAATACATGCAACAGTAGACACAATACATGTCCACTGCCATACACTCTGTCATCTGACCTCCACAATTACAGGCACATACACAACCTGCCCTGGGTGAGTTTAAAGTAAATTGCACGGACAACTTAACTGACCCAGACAACTCAACATACACACCCCAAAAACCATGTATAACACTATTACCACATCAAAGCAACTATTAATTCCTTAATATAAACTTCCCAGCTGTATTGTGCATAACTGTCTTTTTATATATAGCTACTGAACGAGGGCACGAGTCCTGTCCACAAACTACAATCTCTAGTCTGTCTTTTAAGGCACTGCATTTCATCTTAGTGATAGGTGCTATGGTACTAAGGTGTCCATTCTGCAGAGATACAAGATTGGGCATCATGTGGATCCAGGCTCACTGGTGTTTCCATACGCTCCCCAAGCCCTGGCATTTCTCATAGGTTAGCAGTTTACGTCTAGAGACCCCTTAGATGGGAGAGATTATCTTGATAGAAGGGGCAGGGCCCTGACTGAGTGGCAGACATGAAGAATTCCCCCATTTATTCAGTGCTTTAGCAAACAGGAAGTCCACCCCTTCCTAGCCCTGTCCTAGCCCCTGCCTCTATCCTTACTACAACTTTCCTGAGGGGGCAAGGCTTTCTCCTTTCCTCTTGGCTTAGGGTTCCTTCTGGAAAGAAGTAAGTATACAATATATTTTTCTGGCTGTGTAAGGGCACATGAAATCTAAGTCTAAAAATTACAAAATCCCCTGAAGCATTGCCGAGGTCAGGTTTTCTGGTTTTAACCACCTCAAGGAGTCTCTGTAGGGCCTGGAGAACTACAGAAAGTGATTCCATATACCAGGGGATGCCCCCAGGAAACCCACACCACCCTGGAAAAGTGGCATTCATGTCCCCAAATGACCCTGCTGAGAAACACAGCACCATTTGCTTCCCTTTCCTCTCATTTTTAAAAGACAGCCTCCATGTAGCACTCAAGTGGACCCTGACCTCACTATGCCATCCAGACTGCCACCAAACCCAGGACCCTGTTTCTGCCTCCCTATTTCAAGGACTACAGGTGCACCACTATGCCTGACATTCTCTGTGTTTTTTCTGGAAAAGTCACATTTTTTTCCACATAAAGAACATTTTATTGTCTTATATAAACCAGAGTTTCCCTGTACCCTAGAGCTGATCAAATCAGAAACCTCACAAACCTCACCCCTGCTATTCAGTGAGAGCACCTGAGTGCTATTTTAGAGCACATATTAATTTATCCAGGCAAATGCTGAGCCTGTGAAGCCTGCCAGCCACACATCTGTGTGTCCCAGAATGGAACTAGCCAGAGCTCTGGGCTGGTCAATGTCCAGGTTCTCATTAACTCAGGATTAAAGGCACTGTACCTCCAGGTAAGACGGCTATGTCAGGACAGGAAGCACAGCTGGAACTCTACCCTTATATCATAGTGTCAGCTGCTATGGTCTGGATCAGGCCTATGTGTCTCAAGCTCGCCTTCAAGCCTGCACTATTACGAAGTAGTAGTAGAGCCTTTAAGGATGTTAAAGCTAACAAAAGAATAAGGAAACAGTGTCCACCGAGAGACGAATGGCCAATAAAACGTGAGAAACATGCACACTGCAGAACATTACTTAGCCCAACAAAGGAAGGCATAGGAGCTACAACATGGGTAAGTTGGAGGACTTCACGCTCAGTGAAAAATCTCAGATGCAGAAAGACAAACAGGGCAGTCTCGATGCACAGAACAGCAGGAAGCTGGTCCCCAGGGAGTCTGGATAGGGATCTGTGCCAACAGGTGAGAAATTTCAGGAAAAACATGCGTAAGTCCTGTAGCTCTAATTTCAACTTATTTTTGATAAAAAAAATAATAAGTGGCGTTTTAAAAAAGCTAATGGTTGTAAGAATTTAACGTGGAGGTTTCTAATTATTGTAACTGAATTGAAATGTAATCCATTGTGCTTTTTACGTCCATTTAGCTGTTGTAACATATTCTGAATGTTGCCAGAGCACAGGCGCCCACATTCTTTCCGCGTGCCAGACCCTTCGCAACCACGAGTCTGTGTCTGCAGTTTCTTCTCTGCCCTGGAAACATCTTTGTCTCGGCTCCCCACTTCATTGTCCACCTCAACCCTCACAGCTGAGGCATGAATGCAGAGAAGCTGGCTCTTCTGGAAGGCGGCCTTCTATTCCCACAGAAACCACGGACCACCGTCTAACATGCCTGCAACTGTCCAGAGAGGAAGAGTCACCACAAAGAGAATGCAACCTCCCCTGTGCCAGTGTCCAAGTGGCGCTCGCTGGCCAGTCTTGCAGAACAAACTTCCAGGTTGTTTGGGGAGACGGAAGGCGGGGTGTGCTACTGTTGTTGTGTGTTGTCTGCCTGTTTTGTTGTGTTTACTTTGGATACAAATTCTCACGTTAGTCCAATAGTTTAGGTTGGCCTCCCAAGCGTTGGGTTTATAAGCCTGAGTCACCATACCCAGCTAACTGTCACTTCTTAATTGTTTATTAACTCCGTAAGATCCGCTGCTAATACCCGATGGACTGCGGCAGTCAGTGCCACTTTGGGCCCTAAATCTTTTCTTTTCAAATGTCAGTTCCTTACAGACTATACTCTTGAATCAGTCTCAATAGTCACATGCACCTTGAATTCATAAAATCACAAACATTCCACAACCAAAGGATAGTTATACTTATTAACTATATTTCTTAATTTCAAGGCTCTTTATTTATTGTCCTCTCTCTTCCCCGCCCTCTCTCTCTCGCTCTCTCGCTCTCTCCCTCTCTCCTTCCCTTCCTCCCTCCCTTCTCTCCTTTAATTTGAGGCAAGGTCTCACTATGTAGTACTGGCTGTCCTGGAACTCACTCTGTAGCCCAAGCTGGTCCTGAACTCACAAAGATCCACCTGCGTGTCTCTCTCTCTCTCTCTCTCTCTCTCTCTCTCTCTCTCTCTCTCCTGAGTGCTGGGAGTAAAGATATGTGCCACCACACCCAATCTGTTTATTGCTTTCAGGTCTGTCTTCATTTTGTCTTTGAGATAATGTATCCCTCTACAACCTGAAGTGGCCCAGAACTCACTATGTAGACCAGGCTGGTCCCCAAGTGATGGGATTAGTTATACACCACCACACCCAGCCTATTTATTGTTCTCAAGTATGTCTGTCATGATTTTCTATCTTTTGAGATAAGGCGTCCGTCCCTCTGTAACCTGAAGTGGCCTGGAACTCACTACATAGCTCAGGGTGGTCTCACAGCCACAGCAATCTTCTTGCCTCGGCCTTACTACAGAGATGAACTACCACAACCACGGCCATTTTGTTTATGAAACAAATCAGCAACAAGCCAATGAAAGGGACTGAATCACAGCACTTCTAAACTCTAATGTGAGTGTGAGTGAGTGAGTGTGTGAGTGTGTGTGTGTGTGTGTGTGTGTGTGCATGAGAGAAAGACAGACAAAGAGAGACAGAGACAGAGAGACTTCCTATGGCAGCAGCCCAATTAATGTAATTCATAAAGAACCATTCAGATACTGTGTCTGGGCTGAAATCCAATTAAGCCATTTCTGTGTGAATATCCCCAAAGAGCCACCCACTGAGCTGGAAGTGGAAATAGCCATAAATGCTCGGATTAGCTGTGTCAGCGCTTCTGAAACTGAAGTCACACAAGAACACAGAGCTCGTCAACACGGCAAGCCCTTTGGCCAGCACAAAGAACTAACGGGCATGACAAAAAGCACGTGGAACCAAGCCAGACCCCAATCCAGCCAGGTCTCCGAAAACCCTCACCCCAAGTTGAGTCTACCCATTTGTATATATTTTTAAATGATCATGCTGCAATGTGATGTACTAGAGAAACAGTCTCACAGACAGACTTTGAACTTTCTCTGAATTCGTAATTTTCTTCATCCGCCTTACAAAGTATATTCTTGAAATTAGTAAATCCCAAATTCACCCCTGCTTTTGTGCATGTGATTTGTCTCATGAGAAAATGTGCAAGGAAAGCCAAAGTAAACAAAAAACAACAAAACCAAAACCAGAAAGATCTGAGGCAGAGGGAAGGGCTTCAATAATGAAATTAAATTACTCCTTCACTTTGCCATCAGAATGCCTGCAGGTTACCCCAGTGGGAACCGGAGTGCTGAGAGTCGATGAGTTCAAGAAGCAGAAACTCATGCCGTCCATCTTCATCCCAAACAAATCCCACCTGAGACCTACAGAATTAGAATACATGATGCCACTGACCAAAGCTCCCCAGTGCTCCCCAGTGGTTAGGCAAAAGTAGAGGAAATGAACAAAGGCCAACTGGAAACACCTCAAAATACAAACAGAAAGACTGGCCTGGGTGAGGTCGCTGGCATCCTTCTGCACGCCATGCAGAGGACACAGACTGTTTCAAACTGGAAGCAAATCCCAGGTCCACAGCCTGTAGGAGTATAATGCTGAGAACACACTACTTAACTCAGAAGCCATGTTTCCTCAGAGCAGGGGTTCTCAACCTTCTGGTGCTTCGACCCTTTAATATAGCTCCTTGTTACTTCCTAATTTGGCTACTGCTATGAATGGTAATGGAAATGTTTCTGGAAACAGAGGTTTGCCAAGGGGGTCTCGACCCACAGGATGGGAACCACTGCCTTAAAGACTACATCAGTCACCTTGTTGGCAGAGTTAAACGGAAAGTTTCATTTATTAAACCAAACATACCGCACACCTGCCACTCGTAAACATTGCCCTGGCCTTCAGAAATAAGCCCAGCCTAGTGGGGGTCAAAGGGAATTACAGCCTGGCTTCTCCATTATCCCCTGCAAGAAAATCTACTAAGCAAACAAACAAACAAAACCCCTAAGCTTTAAGTTTGCTTCTAAAACTGCTCTGGACTATACAAACTATCAGTCTTATAATAACCATTCTATGGAAACAATCCCAATGACTGTTAATAGTACCATAATTGTTTTAGATAAAATCTAAGAAAGTGTATCTAATCTTCCTTCGCAGGGACTGACCTCGAAAAAGGAACCAGAGAAGAACTTTCCTAACTTGACAAGCGAAAACTAGTAGGAACTATTCTTCCAGATATACTTCAAGTTAACTCATTCAACAAGTATTATGGAACAAATACCAGCCCTGAACTGGATGCTGTCAACCTTCCCAGCAGGTACATATGCAGGAAGATGAAGCTGCGACCTGATTCGGGGACCACACACCAGCCCTGGAGCCGACATGCTCCATCGCACAGCTGAGTCTAAAACTGGGTGAGAAAGCACATCTTTCTCGGGAGATGTGGAGAGTAAAGAGAAAGGAATGTCTTTCTGATGTGTAAATGCTAAGTAGCATAAAAAGAACCCCCATAAATGCCTGCCCACAGGGGTTCTATTGCTGCAATAAGACACCATGACTAATAGAAACTTGAGGAGGAAGGGGTTTATTTCAGCTTACAGTTCTCAGGTCAGACTCCACCACTAAGGGAAGCCAGGGCAGGAACCTGGAGGCAGGAGCTGATGCAGAGGTCATGGAGGGGTGCTGCTTGCTTACTGGCTTGTTCCTCGTGGTTTTTTTCAGCCTGCTTTTTTGTACCATCCAGGACCACCTGCCCAGGGATGGTACCACCCACAATGGGCTGGGCCCTCCTCCATCAATCATCAATCAGGAAAATGCCCTACAGACTTAATTACAGGATAATCCTCCAGAGACCTTTTCTCAATTAAGATTCTTTCTTCCCAAATGACCCTAGCTTGTGTCAAGTTGACAAAACACTAGCCAGCACAGGATCCAATCTTATGCAATGCACCCTGAGATCAACCCACTGTGCCCCTGTGAGGAAACACAGACAGTCAGCAATTCACCAGCTTCAACTCTCTTAGAAAATGCACAACAGAAAGAAAAAAAAGAGAACCATCAACAATGGGCTGGGCCCTCTCCCATCAGTCACTAACTAAGAAAATGCTCTACAGCAGGATCTTATAGGGGCAAATATGCTCACCTCATGATGTCAGGAAGCAAACAGAAAATGTCCTCTTGAAGGGTATGCCCCCAATGATTAACTTGCTTCCTTTAGATGCCGCTCTAAAGGTTCCACGACCTCAAGAAACACAGACCAAAGTCAGACAGAACTTTCTCTCAAACCTGAGCTGGGTTTCGACCTTATACCTGTTAATCACACATACACCTCTTGGTTTGTGGTACATGGGTCTGAACTCAGGGCCTCTCGTACATAACTCTAAACTGCACTAGCGCACATTATCCAAGAATTCGTTTCCTATGGTTTCGGTCACTCCCAATTAACCACAGCAAGAGAATATTATTGTCTTGACTCAAGAGAGAGCACATTCACACCAACTTTATTATAGAATGAGGATCCAAAGGTTCTATCTTATTAGTCTCTTACTGTGCATAATTTGTAAGTTAAGTCTTATTGTAGGAAAAAAAGTAAACATAGCATTTGGTACTAGCCAGTTTCAGATGTGAGCTGGGATTCTTAGAACACACCTCCTGAAGACAAGGGAGGGATACCACATAGCTCTTCTCCTTGCCCTGTTGGCACTCGCGTTAAATCCTTGGAAGCACATGCTTCCGTGTTCACAAGCTACAGAGGAGACTTTGATGTTGACAGTCCCTTACTGAACATACCCTAGGTGCCATGGACATATATTACTACATTCAGTTGGAACAGCTGCGTGGCACCTCGTTACCCTCATACACAGCACAGAACTTAGATAATGTGCACCCAACTGACAGAAACAGGTGGTGTAGTCAGAACCGGGTGCCTGCTGCTTTCAGAGTATGTGACCTTCAAGTGTGTTCACTGCCCCTGTGTTAACCTAGAGACCAAGGACAACAGATCACACAGATGACCACCACACTGACTCCTCCTGCCTGCCACAGGGCGTGCCACAGGAGGAAACACCTAATGAACTCCATCCATCAGACACTGGTGCAGAGACACATCTAATGACACATCTTGCCAACAGTGTTCTCAAATAAGATGCTCCTGTAACCCGCTACCAAACTCTGCACAGGAACGACAGGGATTCTTACAGCCTTTCTACAATTTTTTGACTTGGCTTTTAGCCTCTCTAAGAGCCTATCTAAACACACACACTCACTATGCCACTAAAAGTTTAAATCAAATTTCTCACAAGCATACTTATTGCTTCCTAGAGCTAGGAGTATAGTAATAGTGAGCAAGGGTGAGTCCATTAGGGACCAACGGCTTCCTGCAGTGAATATATGTGGCCCACTTATAGACTTGAGCTGAGGGGAACCATCCACCCTCTTTCCTATGCTAAACTAATTCAGTGGCCTTCAGGCTGCTATTGTCTCATTTTCTTATAGATCATCAGGGTACAGCTGGTCCTTGGTATCCATAGGAGGCTCTTTCCAGGACCTCTTGGCTGTCAAAACCAGCAGGTGCTGAAGTTTTCTAAGATAGCTCTTACAAAACTATGTGTCATATTTACAAGTCACATATACATGTACCTAGATTATTTATTTAATGGTTAATACTGTGTAAGTAGTAACACTATCTATGGAAAAAAGCAGACATGTGTTCAGTAGACTCAATTTTTTGATCCAAATATTTTCCATATGAAGTTGGTTGAATCCAGATTGGCTGAATCTGAGGATGTAGAACATTGACACAGAAGGCTGACGAAACTTATTAACCTCAGGCTGATGAAACTTACTAACCTCAGGCTTTAATATATTAGCATTCTGTCTCTGCATTTGCTTTAAATTACAAAGTTTTCAAAGAACTAATCAATTCTGCTTTGGCATGGCATGGGAGGGTAGTAGAAGCTAATGAAATGTGGAATAGTAACACAAAAAAACAAGACCAGACAGTGGGGGGGGGGCAGGGGGAACTTCTCATTAAATGCCAACAATGTACATGAAGGTGAAGACACATCTCATACTTACACCAAAGTGAACCCAAAGCACCTACAATTTAGGGAAAAAAAGCCACAGGAGGAACATGGAAAACTTTCATTACCCTCGAAGAAAATTGCAACTAAATCTCCAAATGGTAAAAGAGAAATTCAATTAGATAAATACAAAACCCTTTCTCACATGTCAATACACTGGAGGCAGACTCAAAAGACAAGTAAGAAGCAGGGGAAAAAGTCTTGCAGTTTATGACACCAGGGACAAACCTTCCTGACACTGCCAGGGGTCCCACAAATTGGTCATAAGGTGAGCAAGTCAAGAAAACACAGGCAGAGAAAAACAGAAAACACATGGTTGTCTGATGTGGAAGAGGCTGGCCTCAGGAGAGACGTCAGCTCAAGAGACACCAAGACATCAACACTCTGTTCAGCCATCAACAGGAGACCCATATCACCCCCTTCCAAGGCTTGGGGAATATCATGGAAGGAAGAGGAGAAAGAATTTAAGCCTCAGATGATGGGAAAAGAGGACCTTGAGGTCTTCTGGGAATGACATGGATGCTATATTCATGAGGTTACCTACAGGCCTGCACAAGATGAGTCCTACCCCTATTCAATCACAGATGGGGGTTAGGGCACTTGTGGGACTCCAACCACTTCCAAAGGAGAGTGAGTGGCAGTTGATGGCTCTGGGGGTAGTGGGGGATTGTTATCTATGCTTCAGTGAATCGCAACACAAAAACAAGGCTGCACGGTGGCACATGTCTTTAGTCCCAGCATTTAGGTAGCAGAAGCAGACAGATCTCGAGTTCAAGGCCAACCTGGTTTACTTAGCAGGGCCAGGGATACAGAGTGTGACCCTATTTCAAAAAATAAAACAAAACAAAAAACCCAGACCCCAAAAGGCATGATAGTAGGAAGCTTGCTAAGAGAATGAGAGCTTGGTACACAGGGGATAAAATAGGGTGGGTGGGGTAAATGGGACCAAAATGTGCTATATGCATGTGCAAACCTTCAAAGACTAAACTACTGAAAAGAGACATTAACTCTCACCTGCCAAACTGGCAGGGTAGGATGAACAACACCTGTGCTGCCTCCAGATGAACTGTTTAGGGGAAGTGCTGGTATTGAACAAAACAGGAAGGGAGTAGGCAGGAATTCTCTCAAGTATTTCAGCAATGTTTTGTACATCTAAACTTATTTCAAAATAAAAAGATTTAAAAAATGAAGATAAATGCTTCAAGCACGAGAATGTTATGATGTCCAGGCTGGAGAGGTGAGTTGCGTTTGTGGGTGTCAGCAGAGCAGACAGGCCAGGGGACAGTGATGTGGTGAGACAGGAATAGCTGAACGCCTGTTAGCAGGTGATAGAGCACTGGTATGCTGGGATACTACCCACCACAGACTTCTGGTTTCCAACAGGCAGGAGACTTCGAAAGGCCGGTTAACTGCTGTTGTTTTCCTCTGACATACTTACCCAGGAAAGCGCAAGCACTGCCTCACTCCTTGCCTGGGCAGTGAACAGTGTGTTCCCATCTTATTCTCATCATCCAGGCTCGTTAATCCACACGCGTTTAATTACCGGAACCTCAATGGGCTCACTCCAGGCTTCCCAGCTAGGCAACCCATAAAAACATTTCTATTTTTAAATATATAAAAGGCACAGATCTTCTGGTTGTATTTCATCTCCTTAACTGGTCTCCAAACTTTGAAGTTATATTTTATTAATTTGAAATATAATTCCACATCTCATAAAAATATGAGATGTGCAAGGTGGTGCCTTTAATCTCAGTACTTGGGAGGCAGAAGCAGAGACACACACATCTCTGAGTTCAAGACCAGCCTGGACCTACATATTGAATTCAGGACAAGAAGGACTACATAGTGAAACCTGGTCTTTAAAAAAGTAAAAAGAATTCAATCCAGTGATTCTATCTATTCATACAAACTATCCTCTTGTGAACAAATGTCTGTATAAAAAGATACAGAAGAGTTGCAAGAGAGAAATCATGAACGTGGCCTCTGGGTGACAGGAACAGAAAGTTCAAGTGTGGCTCATATTAATATGTTATTCTTTCAAATAAAATGTTTTGCAGCAAAAGTATCCACAGTAGAACAAGCCCTTCCCCCAAGTTAATATGACCTCCATTGACATCCTAAGGACACCTGTGTTAAAAGGCTCTCTGGAAGCCAAATGACTAATATTGGCTCTGAAACAGAGACCTCAAATGAAATGAATTGAATCAGGTTTAAACAGCCATCCTCAAATGGTCATGTTGCTTACACCTGCAAGTGCCTCCAGCTTAGGAAACTTGTGAAAGCCTAAGTTAGTAACAAATTAATAAGTGAGTTGACACCAAATACCCGAGTTTCTGGACAGCAGATTCACGAATAAGTTTGCTTCTTCAGAGCATGGTGTTTCTGTGGGAAAGCAAGAGCAGCCAGGAGGCTGCCATGTGGACACTTTGCCTCATCTGTTTGGTGGTCCAGAAAGATTGGGCATCTGCTTGCCTAGCTGCTGAGAATCAAAATGAAGTTGTCTCTCAGAGTCTAACAAACTCAAGGACTTCTAACTTCCCTGCTAGGACACCCCTCTCCTCTCCCCGTACCCAATGAAGAAAACACTGCTTCCTGGCTTCCCTCACAGAAGCTCTGAAGAATGCCTTCCACTGGTCCACTCATCCTGGCAGCCCTCTACAAGGCCACACCAACTCCTTCCTTCCCCTTAGAAAAGCCTGGAGGGCATTTTTTATCCTCGCAGCACAATGATTCTACAGGGCTGGTGGACTCATCCTTGACCAGAACTGCAACTCAGCACCAGAAAAAGTACATGCTGGTTATTTCCTACTTAGCAAACGTATCAGGCAACATCATCGAATCTTGTCATATTTAAAGATTCCATCAAAAACCTGACATAGGGACTTAAAAAAGTAGGTCCTCTGCAGGATTCTGAATTTGACCAGAGAGCAGTTCAGAATATCTCTTTCTTATGAGACAACACAGAAGGTGCTGAGATTTAAAAAGGGTGGTGAATATGCTGGGAGGCAAAGGCCTAAAAATGAATAATTCTTTTTTGCCCTAGGGGCATACATTCAAAACAGAGGTTTGTGAAGACTAAAGCCATTTCTTAAGGATTGCCTGGAAGCCAGCAGCCCCACAGTCACCCAGGTACACAGAGCCAGCAACAGGCATGGGGAAACCTGTGGAGAGACTGTTTCCTGAATCCGACTATAAAAGTCTCTCCTGGGGACAAGGGCAGACAAGCCTGTGAACTGCACTGGAATGGCAAGAAGATCTTTATATATAACCTTCTGTGATACCCACTGTACTGCTTTTACTTTTGTCAACGAGAAATGCCGGCCAGCTGGAGTTAGATTTGTTCTGGTGTGGTCGTTCCTCCACCGACATTCATTTAATCCATATGATGGTGTGGGCAAAGCTAAGCAACGTTGCAAACTTCTGGAACAGCATTAAACTAAGGGGACACTCTTCTTCATTATTAGTCAATGGGAAGTGTCTCGGTGAAGTCCTCAAGCTCCCAAGGAATGACCAGATAGACTAGCCCTGACACATGAATTCTGCACACATCCAGCATGCCCAGACATGATCTCTGTGACTAAACTGTATTGCCAGTGTTCTACAAGGAAAAGGAACACCTCCCCCCACCCCAATCATCCATGCTTATATACACAGTTAAATTACTGACTCCATTTCAATGGAACTGAGTGGAGTCATTCAACAGTTGAGGCAGGATCCAAGAAATATGCCATTAGGTGACTTCCTCACTGAGGGAATACCTATCTAGGCAACCCAACTCCATGGGTCCATAATGATGTATGTGGCTTGGTTGTGTTTCATGAGATAGTAAAGTGGGGCAAAAGGAGAGACGGAGAGAAGGAGAGAGAGAGAGAGAGAGAGAGAGAGAGAGAGAGAGAGAGAGAGAGAGAGAGAGAGAGAGAGAGAGAGAGAGAGAGAGAGAATATGTGTGGATCAACCCAGAGTTCTCCAAGTCCTCACAAGTCTTCCCTGCCCCAATCGCAAGCACTTATATGTGACTTTGAACGACCCACCTTCCAGGGGAGAATATCTCACAAGGAACCCTGAAGAGAAGGAACCTACAACACTGCTGGTGTCCTGTGCACCTAACTCAGTCTGCTCCCCTGAGGCCTGTGGTCAACTACAAGTAGCTTTCCCAAACCACTCAGCTGCATACAAGACTTATCCTAGAAGAAGTCAACAACATGGGTAAATAAGGCACTGTTAACACTCCCATGACTTCCTAAAGTCCTAGCTGTGGACGTCTGGTTTTGCTGAAAAAGCAGCAAAGTAAAAGAGGAAGGAAGGCAGGAAGTGAACGGGGTTAGGGGGTGCGTCTGGAGGAAAAAGCACAAGTCTTCAAATGTCTGGTTGAATCTTACAGGTTTTCTCGGCCTTGGCATACCATCATTTGGGAACAGGCAGTGCTTTGCTGGGGAACTGTCCCCAGCATCACGGGGTATTTAACAGAAACTTCCACTCTCTTTGGAGTTGGAGCAATCAAACATGTCCCCAGATGTTGTCAAATATCCCTTGGGTGTTAAAATCATCCCAGTGAGAACCACTGAACCAGACGACATGTAAATTACGGAAGCAGCAATAAGCAGACAGGGATATTCATGTATTTTCTAACTATCTTGGCATATGATTAAAGTATTTAGACAGACGTTGCTGTAATTATCCCTTCTAAAATAACTGAATAAATAGCACGTTCAGTGAGTCGATGTCAGGATTAACTCAATTTCAACATGCCAGAGTTAGGAGCAAATCTTGAGACTCTAGCTTGGGCAAAGTAATTTTCCCTAGGTGTGCTGAGAATGGAGGCCAGAGAACAGGAGTTCCAACAGCCCACCCGCAGACGATGACAGGCAAGGGTGCATTTGTGTGTCCCAAGGACTGCTAGGCCAGGTAAGGAGCACAGCCACTCAGACACACTTCTCAGAGCAGAGAACCAGGGAAATGGAGACTCTGGCTGTGGCTCCTCTCAGGTAGGTGGAGGGCA
The DNA here is from genome assembly GCF_017639785.1 of Mesocricetus auratus. Taxonomy (NCBI): domain Eukaryota; kingdom Metazoa; phylum Chordata; class Mammalia; order Rodentia; family Cricetidae; genus Mesocricetus; species Mesocricetus auratus. The sequence continues at coordinate 35,478,579 of NW_024429202.1, read as the reverse complement.
GAGGCTCACACTCAGACACTCCACCTTTCACAGTGCCAAGGCCTAACACCTGCCAGCCTGTGATACTGAATATGTGATACTCACCAGGCCCTGCTCTGACTCAGTCATGCACGATGGACTAAAAATAGGTGGCGAGCAATTACACAAACTGCAGGAAGTCCAGAGTGGGTCTGTCCGTCAGTGTGATCCGATCAACAAACTCTAATAACAAGGATGGCGCTCTCTCTCTCTCTCTCTCTCTCTCTCTCTCTCTCTCTCTCTCTCTCTCTCTCTCTCTCTCTCTCTCTCTCTCTCTCTCCCTCCCTCCCTCCCTCTCTCATTTTCCTGTCTGAATTCTTTTTCTCTTCTTGGAAATAATCTTCTATCTTCGCATGATACACCTTGATTATAGTTTCCCCTCCCTCTACTCCTTCTAGTTCCTCCTTACCTCCCCTCTCACCCAGATCCACCCTCTTTGTGTCTCTCATTAGAAAACAAGATTCTAAGGTAGTGGTTCTCAACCTATAGGTTGTGACCCCCCCCCCCGCCCCCCCAGGGGCCGAATGACCTTTCACAGGGCTCATCTCAGACCATCAGGAAAACATAGATTTCAGAACACATTACATTTCATAACAGTAGCAAAATTACAGTTATGAAGGAGCAATGAAAAGATTTTTATGGTTGGGGGTCACCACAGCATGAGGAACTGTATTAAAGGGTCACAGTATCAGGAAGGGCGAGAACCACTGATCTAAGGGATACAATAAAATAAAACGTAACAAAAACTAACACATAGGAACAGAACAAACAAGCAGAAGGGAAAAGAGCCCCCCTAAAAGGCACAACAAACAAACATAGAGACCCACTCATTCACACACTCAAGAATCCCATTAAAAATACTAAACTGGAAGCCATAATATATATGCAAAGGACTAGGGGGTAGAAAGAGAAATATAGTGTATATGTATGTATGTATATGTATGTGTGTATATGTGTGTGTGTATTTCAAAATCTAAAAATAAGATTAAAAAATGTTCCAATACTACATTATGAGACAAGAAACCTCCCAAGATGCCACTGACTTAACTTCGTTTTCTGCTGGTCATCTACTGCTGGACATATGTCTTCTCCTTAAGTCACCCTTCTCCCGTGAGACTCCCATGGAGAAACCTTAATTTTCTTTTGCAAGTGGTCATCAATTGGAGATAGCTTCTGGTTGAGGATGGGGCATGCGCCCGCTTCTACTTTCAGCTCTAAGACCCCATCCATCTGGTTAGGCCCTGCGCATGCTGCCTCAGTCTCTGTAAGTTCATATGTGCAAGGATCCTGTTGATTTAGAGAGCTTGCTGACTTGGTGTCCTCCATCCCTTCTGGCTCATATACTCCTGTCTCCTCTTCCACAGGGTTCCCTAAGCCCTGATGGAGGGGATTTGAAGCAGACATCCCATTTAGGGCTTAGGGCTGAGTGTTCCGAGGTCTCTCTCTCTCAAGTACAGTTCCTTTGGGGTGGGCCGTCGCCATGCCCACACGCTCAGGTCTATAATGGACTTTGAGGAAGGAGAAATGGTTTCTTGTATTCTGGGTTTACAAGTCAACTTCCAGCCCTTCCTGTCCTACATACAGGAAACAGTATTCTATACAGGGGAGGCAGACAGAACCAAGAAGTTAGACGAGAAGCGGATTCCCCTCCCTAGCAGACAATATGGGAATCCATTACTGTTACACCCTCATTCCCATCTCCATCCTCCAAGGTGACGGCTTGGTTCCGGGTTCATTGTGAGAATTTTCTTAAGGAGTGTGTCCATCTATGTTGCACTTCTGTGTCTGGGGGAGAGCAGTGTTACGACCTGTGCAGCCCTCTCATCACCTGGGGACATTTTCAGAAATGCAAATTACTAGGAACCACTCCTGAAACTAGATGGCAGTGGGTGACTAGCAGCTGCTGTCTTTAAAAGACCTTCTGTGGGCTGGTGAGCTGGCGCCAGGCCTGACAACCCAAGGAACCCTGAAAACAGTGTGCGGAGAACCAACAGCACATATGACATAATCTTCTAACTGTCATATGTGCACAGCATGGCACATGAACATACACACCAAACAAACAAATGTTTAAAAAAAAGAAACTGTAACCGGACGGTGGTGGTGCACGCCTTTAATCCCAGCACTCGGGAGACAGAGGCAGGTGGATCTCTGTGAGTTCGAGACCAAGCCTGGTCTACCGATCAAGTTCCAGGACAGCCTCCAAAACAATACAGAGAAACCCTGTCTCGAAAAAACCAAAAATAAAAAAAGTAAAAAAAAGAAACTGTAAACAAAGGAATGTCTCGTCCAGAGAAAACCAACTTCAAGTATCCCAGACTACAAGGTGGGTCCTGAAAGGCAGATTGCGAATGCCCAGTGACGCATGCCTCCACACATTTTACTGCCTGTTAGGACTTATCTAACAAGAGAATCGTTAGGACTCAGGAAACCCTTTCTCAACTGAAAAGAACACCATTATCTAGGACCCAAAGAAACGGGTGTTCCTTATTGCATGAATGTTTGTGAGACACCTGGCCTCTCGCTGCCTAGAGGGAAAGGGAGCCAGACTGGAGTTCTTGCTCAGCTGAGACAGGTAGGCAGGCTGAGTTTTGCATCTGAGGCAACCGGTGTCCACTGGGGGGAAGAGCAGAAGTGGGCACTGAGAGATTCAGTCATAACATAGTCTAAATAATGAAGGATCTCTTTAGAATTCTAAGACAATGTCTGTAACTGGAATAAACAGACAAGCACTCAAACCAGCAAATAAAAGATCTGCTTTCCTGTCTATGATAATCTTGTCATAAACAACAGAATTAATGCAGATGGCTTTCAATTTAGAGCATGGAGCACCACATTACAGTAGCAGGTGACCAAGTTAACTTTCAGGAATGAAGAAGAGGAATGAAACCAGAGAAAGAAGGCATTTTGTGAATGAATAGCATTGGAAGAGAATAAGCAATAATATAGAAAACCCAGGGAGAAAGCACTTGAGAAAAACCAGTTAAGTCCCACAGGCCAACTGCAGCACCCAGGAACTGTACAAAACATCACTGGGTGATATTAGGAATCTCTGTTGCTTACAGCGTTTGTCCAAAGGGGTTGGAGATAACAGTAAACTCCATGATTACAAGCATTGACAATTCCAATGCAACAGTGGTTCAACTTAATGACTTTTGACCTTGGAAGAAACACTGAGAGAGACACTTGGCTACCTCTTTTGGCTATCAACTATTGAATTGGAATTTCTCCAGGAGTCTCCTGGCAGGGGAAGAAAAGGCTGAAGTGTAGTGCCAGCTACACAGGGGATAGCTCCTGTCCCAGGAGGTTGTATAGTTCTGACAACTTGCCAGGCAACTTTATAAGACAAACCAGTAGCCCTACTGATGGTGGGCAGAGCACAAGTTGACTATTAACTGCTTAGTTACACATACTGCTTGACGTCTATTCTATCTAAGCCTCCTTGTGATAGATTTGGAGGTCACCCTATCTCTTTTGTGTGAAACTCTTCCTAATGTGGTCACACTGAATAACTCTTTTTCTGCTTTTCACTACTTCTTATCTGTCCAATGGCCTACTGCGGATGGTGTTTGACCCTAGCTCCTTAGGGCTGCCAGGGTCCAGGCTGTAACCTAACAACTCTTGTAGGAAAAGAAATACACAGTGAGTAGAGAATAGACTTCAAATCTGGATCTTTTCCTAGGCTAGCAACATGCAGTAGGACTCTCTCTGGGGAGGATGTGCAGTGCTCATGACCTGGAGAAACCCTCAAACTAGCACACTGCTATTGGCAGCATTATTTCAGACATGATAGTTAATAAATTCCATGAGATGATCAATACAATAAAACTGGTTCTATGTTAGATGCCACCTGCCCAACTGTGTGCTGATGCAAGAATTATCCGGATATTTAAGGTAATCCAGGCTAGGTTATTTGGTAAGGTAGGTGTGTTAAATGCATTTTCAACTTACATATTCTCTCAGTTTCAACTTAGGATGGGCTTACCACAATATGAAACTGTAAGTCAAAGAGCATCTGCACACAGTCTAGAGTAAGAGGCTCAGAAGTCATCATTTCAACTCTGATTGACAGGATGAAGCAGAAATACAACCCTACCATAGCCTTGGGCCTTACTTTGTACAATGGCTTTATCCCACCAAAGAGAGTTTTATGGCTAAGTTAGTTTCCAGGGCAAAGGAAAAGAAAATCCTTTAAACCAATGACAGCCACAGTGCCTAGGTTTTCTAGCTTTTGTTTTCAATTTACGTAACTGACTAAAAGAGACGCATTATGCAGAATTGGCATCCCTCCTCCAAACCTCCCACTCCTCTCCTTCCCAGTAATTCAGATGAACAAGAGAAAGCAAGCAAAACTAAAAACTTTCAAAGCCCAAGTCATCATTTTTGCAGCCTGGCCTCAGAAAAAGGGGTATCCCAGCCATGCCATGTCACTGCCTAGTAGCACATGAACGCCACAGTTCATGTGCTACTAGATAAGCAGCAGAAAAGCCCAGGCCCATTTGGTCCTCAAAATAGGCCCAAGAACAGTAAGTATGTCAGGGGTCTGCATGTATGATTCTCATAGAATGAGCTCAGCTTACAACCAAAATTAAAACAAAAAACAATGGACTCAGCCTTCCCATCCAACTCCTCAGTAACATCAGGAGAAGAGAAAAGGGTTTTGTTCCCTGGCATGAAGAAGTCTAGCCAACAGGGACACCTTTCTGGATGAGTTACGAGTACCTCAGCACCTCATAAGATGGCATCGTCACCATAGCAAAGTACCAAGAGGGGCTCAAGGACTTAGTCAGCTAAAGTTGCTAGAAAAAGTAATGGACTGGGGTCTTAAACCACAAGTATTCACAGCCCAGGTTTATCCCGTCTGCAAGTCCAGGGTCGGGCTGCAGACAATTCCTGGAGCTATTCTCATCCAGGCTCACACTGGCCTCTTCCAGTGCCCTCGTGTGGTACAGAGACAAAGACCACCCTCCACTATGTTTGTTTGTTTGAGTCAGGCTCCCACTATGCAGCTTAGAACACAGAAACCCACTTGCCTTTGCCCCACAAGTGCCAGGATGATGGGCATGTACCACCATGCCTGGTTAGTATGACTTCTGGAAGGCTCTAATGTCAACATCTGGGTCCCCCACTCTTAGTTAACTCTAGAGGCCCCACTTCCAAATACAGCCACTCAGTTGCGCCACTTACAATCTGAGGACACTGCATTCACAAAGGATTCAGCCCCAGGCTCTAAATGCAAGCATAACAGGACGGGGTTCTTTCTTACACCATGGTAGGCTCAAGTTTTTTGAGTGTGTACAAGGAAAAAAGTCATCCAAATCCTTGAGGAGGAGAGCCAAGTGACTCAGGGCTGAGTGTAGAGATGAGCAGGGTCCCTGTGGCACTGATCTGGAGCAGGACCAGGGAAGGGGTCAAGCCAGGGTTACACCTTCCCACCAGGAGGGTCTCTGGAGGACACTGAACTGCTAAGGCTGGTCGTGTACCACCACCTCACAACCTTACAGGATGCTACCTTATGGGATGCTACTGGCATCCCCACAGAGATGAGGGACTGAGCAACAGATGGCAGAGATATAAGATGAGCCTGAGAACAGGCACCTCTAGAATGGTCAAAGGCAGCAAGGGGGGGGGGGGAGCCTAGGAGTGAGCATGGTGTGGGAGGGAAGCCATGTCCACAAAAGCAAGACCACGAACGTGACAATGGTAGAGACACTCTACACCCACACAGGAGAGCAAACCAAGCTACAGCCACCACAGGCAAGATGCTCTGAACATTTCACCTAAGGATGTCATATCAAGTTCCCATGCCCTGCAATAGGCCTTCCTTTTGGTGCCTGAATGTCTGGACAAAGCTCTCAGCTAAGGGCTGGCTTGGTGCCTCAAGTGTAGAGAGGAACAGACACAGACCCAAGAGTAGACCAGGGCCACCACCAAGAGGCCTACCCTGCTGGCGCAGCCTGCAATGGCTGCTCCCAGGGCTGATGGAAAGAATGGGCTTAGAGACTGCCCACAAGCGGCCAGTGCTCAGACTGTGCGGACTCAAACAAGTGGCACCTGACTGACAGGAGCTGTTTGCACATGGCATTCTTCCTGCACTGGGTGCTAAGGCTATCCACAACTGACTGCCCTGTCCACAACGCCAATCGCAGTGCCCTCAACAGCAGAGACTCAATAAAAGGCTGGCTGGATGAATGAATTAACTAATGAATGAATGAGAGAAATGTAGTGGATAGGACACGTGAAAGGGACAAATAAGGCAGAAGACAAATGAGAAAAGAGACAGGCATGAGTGAACACATACACACACACACACACACACACACTTACACTTGTAAGTCTTAGTGTATATGTCTATGCCTATAGGCATATACAAGAGGGTTAAGGATGGCCCAGGTTAAGAATTTGTGTCTTCCTAGAAAATCATGTGAACCAAAACATACTATACCACTCTAGCTGTAATATGTATTTGCTTCAGCACACCGGATAAAAACAGATAAATAAAAAGACTTGGCACTTACTAACAATTATGCATCTGGCACCCAGGCTCCAGCTAAGCCCTTGAATGGCATTTGTGTGCAATTGAGTTCTCCCAGGCTTTGCTTAAAGAGCAGCCGGGGACTCACGACTGAGCAGACCCAAGCACCTGAGCAGACATGGGTGACAAGGATCCCACTCGTGAGAGAAGGAGCCTCTTGCCTTTGTGTGCGAGGAACTCCAGCCTGTGGTGACACCTGAGTTCTGACAACTCCCAAGGAAGCATGTAAATAGGATTGTCCCTCAGCTGTCTTCTGGATGAAGCTTTGGATGTCAGTTTCCTCTCTGTCCTTTGGAATGGCAGTGATTTCATTCCCGTCTTTCCGCATGACAAACACCAGGATGACTTTCTCCTGTGTCCACAGACAGCTCAAGATCTCCCATTAAGGATCTTCATGCGACCAAGTGGACTCAAAGGCTCCGACCACCCCAGGAGCCAAGCAATACCACATACACATGACTGTAAGCTTTAGGCACCTATATGCCCCTTGTCTCACCCATGCATCCTGTACATTAGTAAGAATGTTGAAATGGGAAACACCAAGAACACCAGGACCTGGAAACACTCAGGGCCTGAAACAGCAGCTGAGCAACAGCGGCTGGGCAGGGAGACAGACTCACCCTCTGAAAGCAAACTTCTGGCCATTGGTTTGCAATCCCACCAGTCTAAATGAGACACCACTGTTGAGGAACACTCACAACTGTGAGATCTACAGACATTCGTGACGTAAATGACAGTGATTATCACAGTAGATATGAGAATGACACAAAATACATCGATGCTCAGCTACGTTCCAAAGATCTGATAATCAGTCTAAGCTGCACACTCCCTAACCCTTTGGCGGTCCTCTGGAAGGCAAGCCCAATGTGTCTGTGTGGCGTTCCTTGCTGTGCTGAGAATTCAGTGGAAGTACAACATTTCTGGAATTGAGCATGCTCCCTTCCTTACATAAAACCAGCACTAACAGAATGAACCTAGAGAGGCTGTCTCAAACTGTGAGGTACACACAAGGGGTTCCCGCCTCCTGGCTCATCCAGGCACATCCACCCAAGCTGAAACCCCTGCTATCAGGGATGTCACTGTCACAGAACCGCAGGATGGCGAATTTCCACTACAACTACTTCAGTCAAGGCTTTCATGACTGAACGTGAATTACATCACAATCAAACACCATGCACTGAGTTTCAGAGTATGAGCAGCATGCCACAGGTCACAGAAGGAAAACTGCCCCCAAGCTTAATAAGGCTCAGATGGCAGTAACAGAGTGACCCAAACTACTGTTCTCAGTATGCTGTAGGCAAAGGAGCTCGGTTATCCTGAAAATCTCCGATTTATCGACATTTCTCTGCAAAGCAATAATACTCGGAGTGGGAGGGGGGTCAGGAAGCTCCACTTTCTGGAAGGTTCCACTGGTGAATTCCCTCTTAGTCACAGGGCCTCACGGATGAGCTGAGCTGGAACAGGCTGCCCTGCTGTTTGCCTTTTGGAAAACATGAGGCCTTAATTTGTAGCCTTCTCGTGGGGGTGGAGGGAGCCGTGGGCAACCTGAACACATGTATGCAGGGCTATTACCCAGCGCATTTATTAGGCTTCCTCGGGCCAGCACATTTTTACAGTTCTCAAAGGAACAAGCTGAATCAAAGTTACCATTGTTCACCCGTAATGGCCATTCCACCAGCCACTGCCACCAACTGTGGGATAGACTCCGGTGTACAGTCTACCCACTAAGGGGATGGATGCCTGTGGCAGAGGTGTTACTTAGCCAAGTGCAGCCCCAGCTACTCTTGTTCTAAGTAAACATGTGTCAGGGGCCGGGGAGATGATTCAGTGGATAAACGCCATCACTACACAAGCTTGAAGACTTGACTTCAATCCCTAGGACCCACATCAAAACAGGAGCAGCTGCCCCATAGCTCCTTACCACCCCCCCAACACACACACACACACACACACAAAATCCACCAAGTATGCTCCTCGTGAGTTCGACGGCACTGGCCAGAACATGGGCGTCACCTCACACCTAGCTCTGCCCTTTCACACAACTGACAGGGAAGTACATCCACCCACAGTGCCAGCAGCAGTGACATCCCACAGGGACAAACTGCCACACGGGTTCCACCAGCGCTGCCTCCTATCCTGCGGATCTTGGCTTCTCTGCTCCCTAAGTCCGACAACCTAACATGTGACAATAGCATCTTAGTCGACTTTTGAAATAGCTTTGGTGACTTCACCCCTCTCCCTCTGCTCCAAAAGTGTCGACTTCATCTACAAAACTCTCTAGCAGCTAAGCCCAAGCCCCAAGAACTGAGAAAGCAGCTGGCCTTGGCACTCACAGCATGGCACTTAGCATGCTTCCTCCTCAGCCACTCATCCATTTTCTTAACGAGGAATCTGGGCTTGGTAGAGTGTGGGAGAATTGCCCAGGAGGGCAATCTGGGTCATGCGTTCAATCCCCACCAAGATCAACATCCATCTACTTTCCTAAAACTCTAAATGGCACTCTCAGAGACATACCCAACTTCCCAGCTGGACACAGGCCTGTACTCCAGAGAACATCACTCTTACAATGTACTGGCATAGGCCCTGCATCACATACTGCTCAGTCCAGACAGTGTCCTGAGCCAAACACACTTGGAGAAGGGACAAATGGGGCCCACATACTGTGAACATGCAGGCCACATACAGACCACAAAAGGCAAAAACTTTCACCCCTCATATCCATGAGTGATTTGACCCAAGGAACCCATTTCTGCCCCCAAGGGCTCCATCCATAGACTCTGGTTCCTTATTTAACACCGCCATGTTTGCGCAAACCCACCCATGCCTTCCCACACAAACACTTCAATGATCTCTAAGTGACTTATACTTAACACAATGTAAATGTCACAGTTACTGTATTATAGAGGGTGACACCAAAAATAAACAGGCTGTCCACGTTGAACAGAGTTGTAATGCGTAAATATCCCACATCTACAGACAATACAGCCCAAGGTTTTCTTGCCTATAGCCAGGAGGTGCCAGGCCTATTCCCTTCCTTCCTGAGAGCCCCACACAGGACCTCAGGGCACTTCTCACTATGACCCCCCAGTGGCCCCCACTTCTTCCCTCTGTTTTACAGGAAACAGGTTACCCACAGATGACTTTGTGACCCCATTTGACCCAAGAGCCTCAAGCCCAGCAGCACCTATAAGCCAAATACAGTAGCAACCATTGGGACAGGTCAGCCTGTGGCCTAGCCCTAAGAGATGCTAAGTTCCCTTGCCAGACACTTCATTCTCCAAACTGTCTCTTAATAAGAATCCTCAAAAACAACACCTCCTGCCTGTGGAAAGACAATAACTCTGAAGCCTCAAGGATCACTGGCCAGCCTTCCAAAATCGTTACTGCTGCATGGAATCTAGTCACAGAAAGCAGTGAGGTTAACGTCCCATTGTGAGCTTTATTACTAAGGCTGTGGCCTTAGAGCCCTGTGCAGAGAAACAGATTGACCTGTGTCCTTACCTATTCAGTCTCAAGAAACGGAGGGGTTGGTAGACGAGGTTGGCGGAGCACACCTGTAAACCCTGGTACTCAAGAGGCTCAGGCATGGGGACCCAAGGGCAAGGGCAGACAAAGTGTGACCTTATCTCAACATAAAGGTCAAGGACACGGCTCACTGGCTCACTGGTAGAGTGCTTGCTTAGCATATGCAAAGTCCTAGGTTCCATCCCCAGTACCAGAGGGGGAAAAGGGACAAGGGGGAAGGGGGTGGTGGTCAAGGGATTAAGAACAGCCAGTCACACTGCTGGCCCTCATATAAAAGAATAGAGGCAGAGGTTCAGCTGTGGATGATGCCAGGCAAACTGCATGTGTTTCATGCCAGGGTAGTGTGCCTGGCCACCAAAGAACACTGGAGGCTTGGGGGGGGGCACAATGCACAGTGAAGCTCATACTGTGTAAGGAGGATCTGTGTGGATAAATATGCACGTGTCCCTCTTCATGCCACAGAAGAGCAGATGGGGAGGTCACACAAAGAGGGAGAAAATGGGGGTCAGCTGAAGACCACAAAATGCCTCCAGGGAAAGACGATGAGCCCAGCAAAACCACACCAGGAGAAAGGCGGTAGTAGACAGAGAACACAGAAGCAAAAGAAACTGGGACCAGTGTGAAACCAGCTTGAGTGTCAATTACGCAGTCCACCATGAGACAATCTGTCTCGGTGACTTCTGCAATTAAAACATAACGTAACCTTCACTAAATGAAAATGCAAAAACAAATAACCACTAGACAAGCCCCCACGGCATCCTTTAGCTCTTAAATATGCCTTAAGCACACTTGATCCAGGCCCTAGGCAGGGAAGTTCTGACATCACCCAAGGAAGTCTCAGAAAAGGTGTGTTTCCCCTAAGCGCCTTGGCCGGTTTCAACCCATCAATTATCAAAGCACCAGGTTCTTAATTGCTCTCCTGAAAAACTTCAAGTAAGGAGTACATCTTCGTCTCTTTACAGGCATGGGCAAGTACATATACTCCTCTATTGCTTGCTAGAGACCAAACACAGCTTATAATGTTGGGGATTTAAGTAACAGGTCTATGAAAGTGTCTGGAACCCACCAGAGCCAAGGCTGTGAGTGAAGCAGAGTCAGCCAACTCCCATGCCACATAAACCAAACAAGACAAACCATTTTCAGTAAAGGAATTTATCTATACTGACACAGCAACAGATTCGTGAAGCTGCCGAGTGTTTTGCTTCTAACAGACTGCCCTTCCTCACGGTGGCCACCCGTTCAGCCTGAAAAGTGACACAGTGAGGATCTCCCTCAGGTTTACCTACCACAGTGAAGATGCGCTATTCATTCTACAGACAGACCAGCAACCATCAGGTGAGCCACAAGAAGACCATCATGGGCATGGACAGACTTGTGAATGATCAAAGAGGCTGGAGGGTGCTGCCCCCAGAAGGAAACTCCAGATCAGTTCTGTAAGACTGAGTTGTTCTCAAAGTGAGCCTGGCTCCTTCCAAGCCCGGCTTCCCTTTTCACTGTATTAACTCCCTGTCACATGCCTTCAGCTGCAATGCTATCACTGGCCATGATGTCTTGTGCAGAGGCTGCACAAAAGGCTAGCCAAGCAAGCTCAGACTTTCTGCCTCCAGAGATATTAATAAGCCCTTTGCTCTCGGTAAAGCATCCAGCCTCGGATATTTCACTGTAATCATGGGAAACAGACTAAGTCCCCACCAGGTAATCCCTGAAGTTGTCATCAACGTATCTGGGCACATTATTTCGAGCAGGCACCAACTCAACTGCCAGCTCAGGAGATTCCATCAAGCTTCCTGAATTTGGGACAACTTGGACCTTCAAACGTAAGAGAGAAAGTGGGTCCATGATCCCCAGAGACTATGTAAGAGGCTCCCAAGGCAGGTAAGACAGGCCATCTTAGCCTAGAACTTACCACAGTACTTACAGTAACTTCACCACCGTTTCCACAAACTATTACTTATCACTTCAAAGAAACCCCTATGTTGACCCTGCCATCTTGGGGGAGCTGGTTCTAAGGCACAAGCCCATTTTGCTTAGCCAGCAGCTTGGACAGAGAGCAAGGGGGAAGTTGGGAGGATGTGGAAACCACACTTCAGAGCTGTTACTTTCCAGAACTCTCTAACTTACTTGCAAGTCCCCACAAGGCAATCCTCACCATGTTGCCCAAACCTACAACTCTGCCAGAGACGGCAGCACTTCCCACCTGAGCCACTGGTGAAGAAGGGGATACATACCACTACCTTCTCCACCCATCAGTGCTGCCTTCAGCCACAGCAGCTGTCTCTCAGCACAATTACATGTCTGGTAGGAAGCATCCTAGTTAACAGACCAGCACCTTCTTCTCTGTGCCATGTAACACAACAGGCAAAGGGATATGAATGCAAATCCATTCAAGATGTAAACACCTCCCAGAGGTTCCCCGTCTAACATCATCACCCTGCAAACAGACTCCCAACACCTGAACTTCAGAGAGAAGAAAGCCTCAGGTACACTGCCTGGCAACTGTTTTTCTCTATGGTCAATGGCTTCCAGGCTCAGAAACTATGGGAATCACATTATTCCACACCCATTCCAACATGACAGAGGCCATAAAGGATGAGGATGAACATTAGAACTTAAATACAAACTCCAAATTAAAACGGAATGTATGAAACTGTCACAATAAACCCATCCTTCTGTATAGTTATCATGTACTAATGGAGAGGGAAGGGGAGGAGAAAGGCTAGGAGGGGAGGGAAGGGGTGGTATACTTCCTTTGGTTCAATTAATATGTACAAGAGCCATGAGAAAATGAGCATATATGGAAATAACTACGTATTTATAACTCTCAGAACCCAAGTAAATAGAGTCTAAAAAGCAAAGAAAATATTGAAAGTTTCACTTTAAAGGTTATTCAAATAATCTATAACAACTACTATTCTACATTTATCTTGCAACCAGAAACTTGAAGTGTGCTTTGTTTCTAATACATACAAAATATGCTTCGTTAAAATAGCACCATATACAAGGCAAAGGGTGAACTAAATAAATGAGAAGAAGGGTAGCTTATGACTAGGAATGAGTTCAAGAATTGAAGGCATGCAAGTCATTGAGACCCAAGGCGACTGCTCAGGGTGGGATGGATGGATGTGTAGGTGGCAAGTGGGTGGGGGATGGGCCGCTAGCTACTTCATAAAGCCTGCCTGTAGACGCCACATGCTGGTTTGGTTTGGTTTCTGGACAGTTCCACCGTTTCTACAAAGAAATGAATGCCACCATCCGAATGGAGGAACCCACAAAAGCAAATTTCTGCAAGGGAATTACCACGGGCATGTGCATGAGTGTGCATTTTAAACCAACTGGCTGGGTACAAAAGCTACATTATGAAAGCAACAGGATTATAACTCTGTTCCCCTCCCCACATACGCCACACTCAAGCAACTTCCCTTCTCCATGTGCCTGGCACAGGGCCAAACATGGAGCATGGACTGTAAACCCCTTCTCTTCAGGGGCCCAACCCTGGGAAAGTGAGCACTGCGTCACACCTGCTGAAAGGGTGACGTTACCTTACTCTGACAGTTAAAACCTCTACAGAGCAATCAACAGAGAGTACCCCTTTGTTATGATTTACATTTGGTTTAAATATGTCTCCCAAGGGCCAATGTGTCCAAACTGAATCTCTCCATTGTGAGTTCTTGATGGGAGGAGGACGAGCCAGAATTCTCCCTCTCTTTCCTCCCTCATGCAATGCTCTGACTCACACCCAAGACCATCCTGGGACTCTTTCAGCAAGGAGCCAAGGCCCCTTGACCTCCAGAACCTTAAGCCAGGATGAAGTTTTCCTTATTACTCTATTATTGCCAACAGAAAACAGAAGAAGGTGCTCTTAAATGGGTCTTTTTTTTTCTCCAGAAGAGATTCTAATTTTATTCTCAATTCTTAGTATGACTTAGTCTTACTACTCAAAGCTGATACTTGAAGGCAAGTGAAATTCTAAGTTTAAAAGGATATGGTCTCAGAGCAAACTCTTGACGCTATTTTTGGGGTTTTTTTATTCCCCAAACATGAGCTGATGCACATATTGACCAAGAACAGTGACAAAGGTGTTGATTCCAGTAATGGTGACCACAACTGACAGTCACTGTATCCTCTGTCACCTGTGACAGAGGTATCACCTGATTTGTTAGTAAATCTCACTGGACTCTGCCCAAAACTACTGTGCCTCCTTCCTGACCACTGCAATAATCAGGGCAGGTGTATTTTTCTGTGCCTCCTTCCTTCTCCAGGAAGCAGTCAGCTGGCAACTAATTGAACTAGGGCAAAGATGCCCCTCCCTGAGGGGTAAAATATCAAACAGACCAGGAAAATTTGGGCCGAACATTTGCGCCTCTATGCTGTAGATGGAGGCCACTTGCCACCACAAATAGTGAGAGAGGGACGGCCAGCCTACAAGAGACAACCAAAGTGGCGCTAAGAGCCACTGGTTGCACCAGGTTCCCGAAATCCACTTCAAACCTAGGACAGTGAGCCACAGAGGCCTAACAAGTGTCGTGTTAAGTTTTGGTTTTATATTTTCCAGTTTTGGCAGGTCTGTCTCTCTGCATCATTAGCATAGTTTCAATTGCCCAATGACACTGACCCATACGATGACTAAGCAGCAGCTACTTCAAGCTACCCACCCCCGGCCAGGTGTCCAACATTGGGTCATTAAGTCCACCTACACTGAAGAGAATCTGGTACCAAGTGTGTGTTGAGATCAGGACCTCACAGGCATTTCCCCACAAGGCTGGAGCTGAGGGCCTGAAAGCTGTATTTCATAGATCCTTGTCAGGTGAATTCTGGCTAGGGGCTCTGCCAGAGGCCCTGAAGTGATCCTACGGGACAAAAGGAAACACAGATCCCTGTTTCCCTTCTCCACGGCCGAGGACAGACTACCAGGCTTCTGCTCCGTGGAGGCAGGAGCAATGAGACAGGCCTGAGAGCAGGCTCTGGGAATCCCCTGTCCTCCAGCCACAGATGGCTTTCTTATTTTCTGATCTTTGCTTCCTCCAGCCCTTCGCACCGCTTCATAACCATTCTCTGAACTAGACGCTGCCTGCACAAAATACCTACAAGGTTTCTACTTACTAACGAGGGCCACGGGAGTGTGGCACAGGTCGCCTGCAAACTGAAGCTACAAGTGATGACTCACATTTAGTCAAAACAAGAAAGAAACCCAGGGGCTGTGCTACTCCTCAAAGGGTTGCTGTGGCATGACTTTGAAACATCCCTGGAGCCTGGGCAAAGTCCTTCCTGCTGGGGCAGCTGGGCTGGAACCAGCAGGGCCAGCTGGAGGAGGAAGGCAGATAGCTGGATAGCCTGCTCA
Source organism: Mesocricetus auratus (assembly GCF_017639785.1). Taxonomy (NCBI): domain Eukaryota; kingdom Metazoa; phylum Chordata; class Mammalia; order Rodentia; family Cricetidae; genus Mesocricetus; species Mesocricetus auratus. The sequence continues at coordinate 35,463,163 of NW_024429202.1, read as the reverse complement.
CTACCACTAGCTGAAGAGAGAAGAAAATTCACAAGCTGCTTTCCCTGGTCATGTCAAAATGTCCCAGAGGTCCCCAGGTGGGTCAGGGGACAATCCAAAGCAGTCAGACTGCTGAAGTCTTCCACTGGCAGGTAGTACCACACCAGAAGCAGTCCTTGGAGACAGCTACCCTGTACTGTCCCACTGTCTCTGTGACAAAGGCCTGCCCATACCCCAAATCTTCTATAGGTTGCTGTAATTTCAAGGTATCTTAAAGCTTGTGGAAATGAGGGGCAAAGGAGAAAGACAGATGTTTCACAGTGGGACAGAAGTTGGGGTGTCCCCACCTGAACCACTGAAAGATACACAGGAAGTAGTAGCAGGAGCTGATGTCAATCCTACACAGCAAAGCGGGCCCTGGGGATCCCTGGGAAGAACCCAGGCCTGCCACAAGGGCATCTTAAGCAACAGAAACATACAAGTAGAAGCCTATGCAGTTTTTAGCCAGTATTATGGTTCCAATGTGCTTTCTCTGGTTCTGAGAACAGCAGGCCTCATGCTCTCATTTACACAGAAGGAGACAAGCATTATTTGTGTATACATATAGGCACGCGCACACACACGCACCCACCCATCCCCACACTCACACACACACACAGTGGCTCGATGTAGCTGTGACAGCCTGGACCCTGGGGGTGAGATGCTCCTGTGATGACAGCTTGGAGGGCGAGAGAAAAAGGCGTGGGAGATCTAATTTTCAAACTGTTTAATTCGCTGATCCTTCTTTGCTTAGAAGGCAGCATGAAACAGCTCTCTTGATGACTGCAGAAGCCTCTTAAGGTAAGCCATAAAACAACCCAAAAGTAGACAAGAAAAAAGCAAAGTGCTACATGGCATCAGGGGAAAATAAGCAAATCATAGGGGGAAATAACTATGTGCAAACAAAACCAATTTGCAATTAAATCTTAAAAAAAAAAAGACATCTGGCTGCAGAGGGTCTCGAAAAGTTATCTAACACACTGGTCCACAATTTCCTTCAATAACCTAACAGTGAACACACAATCAGGACAAGGAGTGGGGATGAAGGTGGTGCCCCAGTGGCCACGACTCCGCCCTGATTCTGCAGGATTCAAGACATGTCACAACTCGACATTTCCCAAAATTACAAGAAGAGGAAACCTCGTAACAGAAACAGTCAAATTCACATCAAAGCAGGTCATGCGCCAGACTGGACAAACAGGTAAACCCCATCCCGCAAAATCTGTCACACTCCTTTTTTTTAGAAAACCAAGCTAATATCAGATGACAAGTTCTACACAAAGCCACCTGGTGATGATTTTAGAAAGCATTTTCTCCCAACAGTGCTCAATGCAAAACTTCTTGGGCCGTATGTCTTTCATCATACACGAGATTTGAAAAGGGTGGCTTTCCAGATGATGGACACAGACACTCCTTGATGTCTTCATGGGGGTCTGTAGATTCAGGGTATCTTCCCCCACCAGACAACAATCCCCGAATGCCAAAGTCCCTTATAAGAAAATGGTACAGTGTCTATAAAGAACTTACACATGCGCCCACGTTATGTGCAAAATCTAACACGCTGTAATGCTATGTAGACAGCATGAGAATATGCTCTTCAAGGAATTATGACAAGAAAAATGTCTCAAGTGCTCAGTACACATGGGAGCAATCGTGTTAGATCTAGCTGCACCGTACAGGCCGTAGCATTTTCCTTCTGAGGCTGGCTGAATCCAGATTCCAGGGACACAGTCTATACCCATGCTACTTTCCAGAAAAGGAAAGACTTCCCTGTTTGAGGTACCACTTACAGCAGGTACCATGTGGGTTAGTTCTGTTTCCTGTTGCTATGATGAAATGCCCTCTGACAAAATCTACTTAAGGGAGAAGGGTTTTTATTTGGCTCAGAATTCCTCATTACCACCCATCAATGAGGGGACGTGAAGGAGGCCAGGACCTGAAGCAGCTAGACATATCGGCATCCCCACTCAAAAGCAGAGAGCCGTGAGTCAATGTGTGGGCAACAACACTGCAGTTTTGTTTTCTTCTTTTTATTTCATCCAAAACCCAGCCCATGAAATAGTGCCACCCACATTCAGGGTGGTTCCAACCTCAATTAACTCGATTAGGAAAATCGCTCACGAGTCATCCTAATGTAGACGTTTCCTCATTGGGACTTCCTTTTCAGGTGATTCAGACTGTCAATCACCACACCATGGTAACAGCTCTATGGAAACTGGTTACCTGCCCCGGCAGCTCCAGGTACAGTGCAGGGTAACACAGAGGTGAGGAGGAAGAGGAGGAGGAGGAGGAGAAGGAGGAGGAGGAGGAGGAGGAGGAGGAGGAGGAGGAGGAGGAGGAGGAGGAGGAGGAGGAGGAGGAGGAGGAGGAGGAGGAGGAGGAGGAAATATTCCTGGGTGAAGCAATGGCCTGAGGAAGACAGAAACTCACTAGGAAAGCGAGAAGGCAGATCTGCTGAGAGCACGGGATGATTTGTTGGTGAAGAAATGAGAGAGAATGACAGCTGACTAAGAAAGAGGAAAGCCCTTGCAGTCACCGAAAGGAAGGGGAAGTCCCACACACGTGACACGTGAGATGAAGGCAGAAGCAGCCAGGAAAACTCCAGAAGGTGGGAGTTGGGAGTCTGGGATACAAGACAGGGCAGGGAAGTCTCGGGCTCTGAGGCAGTATTTGTGTCAGCGTCCTTTGCATTCCCCTTTATACTGGTGACTGTATGCTAAGCCGATGGTGACATGCAAAGTCTGATTCAGCACTGCCCACTGCTCAGGGCCAGTCCCAGTGCGAGTGAGAGAGAATGCAGGCAGGGGAGAGACTAGATGACTCTTGGAGAAGCAGTTCTGAGACCTGGACCCCTAGCTAAAGACGAAGTCTATGTAGGACAGTGAAATACAGAACCGTATCCCAGGGAGAAACAGCACATGTTTTCCTTCACCTCGGCTTCCTACTTTCTAAACACAGGCAGATGATGGGGCTCCGCGTTATTCACACGAAGGCTGGGCGGGCTGTCCTGGACCAAGCAGGTAAGCTCACCTTGCAGTCCAGTCTTAAGGAGTTAAGAGTCAACTATCTAAGTTAAGTAAGGCCTCGGTTCTCAAACTAGGGGGTGAGAGAGAGCAAGCATTTCCAAGAGGCTACTAGGAAAATACCAGAATGAATCACTGGGCCTCCCCCAGCTACCACACTGCCATCCTTAACACCATCTGCCTACAATCCTGCCACCTCTGCCTCCAGCAGAGTGAATGAAAAGGGGGACTCTACCAGCCCAAGTTCCCCAAAACTGGGAGGCTAGGGAGTTCCCGGACACTTAACAAGCCTGAGTTGAGAGAAGCAGGGAGAGGAACTGACAGGTAACCCCCGAGAGTGCCCATGGACTGGGGAAAGCCGAAGCCCCAGGGTGCTTCTGGGAACAGCTGTAGGCAAAATATAGATTTGAATGACAGGTGGGTCTGAGAGAGGAAAGGCAGTTTTGAGACGGGGACTTTGACTCTGGGCAGAAGAAAAAGGCTAGTTACCACTGCCAGTACCACCATACTTTTTCTAGAAAGGTTTACAGACTCAAAGAAAGTCTCAACTGCCTTCTTATGAGAAATACCAGCTTTTAAAACATTTTTTTTAGTCCTAACAAAATACTGGTTTCTACCCTAAGGAGCAAGGTAAGAGGAAGGTGAAAATTTTCTTGACCTATCTGTCCAAATCAGGTCCCAAGTCTCTTACTAGAAAGAACCACAGTTGTAAAAGGACAGAATCTCGGTGTAAGCATCAAAACGACACACAGGGACGAGAAGCAAGTGACACACCAGGCTGGTGCACAAAAACCCAGGCAGCTAGCTAGTCAGAATGACTTCCTTCAGTAGCAGAAGTGTTTTAAATGACCAAAAATAGGCTCTCAAAAGTATTTTCTTCAGCCTGCTAACCATCTTCATGTTCAAAATATTGAACACCAATTCAGGAGCCAGGGGAATAAATGGCTTGATGGGTAAAACACTTGCTGAGCAAAGGTTATGGGGCTGACTTAGCACCCTCTAAAAATGTCAGGCATGATGGGGCATGCCTGTAATCCTGGTGTAGGAAGGCAGGGCATGAATGGGAGTATCCTGGGGGCCTGATGGTCAGCCAGCTTAGCCAATCAATGAGACCCTGTGGAGAGCAAACTAGGAAGACATCGGACATTGACGTTGGCCTCCACTGGGCATCACTCCCACAGGAACACACCACACACACACACACACACACACACACACACACACACACACACACACACACACCAGCTCAATTCACTGTTGCTGTTCCCAACCCAGGTATCATCGCCCGCTGTGATACCACATGACATCAAGTTCTGAATCACACCCTGATTCGTTTACAGCTCTTTCTAGAACGCTGCTGACTCTACAGGCTCCTCCCTCCACAGACACTATTTTAAATACCATCATTTACACAAACACACCCACACACACGCTGTAAGTTTCATGCCTTCTTAACTACAGAAAAACTGCTTAACCTGGCTGTGTATCTTATCCCCTAGAAAGTAAAAGTCAGATGCAAACACCATATCCTTTGCCAAGGATCTCCGCATTAGAGCGAGGCCACAAGTGTGCTTATACCCTAAGACACTCAAAGGCCATTTCAGCCACACTCTTCAGTTTTAAAAAATCTGCACAAAGCCATGTCCAGAATAGGAAACGCTTAAACCTTTCAACTCTGAGACATTCCTTCAGCAGCTACGTTCCGTGAGCATCGGTCACCACTCTCTCCTATGCTGGCACTACTCCCGACATTGCCCACCCGTGCTGCATATATGAGGTGGAGAGAGCGCTTGAGTGAGGTTGTGCACAAGGCACTGCTCTGCTTGTCTCATCTGGAGTTGAACAGACTCTCCGCCACAGAACCACACCCCCCAGCCTTGTCCGAGTTCTAACTCTCCCTCATCTACAAAACTCACCTTCCAGTGACAGCAACTGAAACAGCAAGAAACACTCTACCCGACAAAGGCTGACTACAGAAGGCAAGATCTGAAGATGGAGCTCAGGCCCCGGAGTCCTGAATTTAGCTTCAGATAAAAACCTAAAACAAGAAACATTAAAACTCAAGCAGGCCGGGCGATGGTGGCGCACGCCTTTAATCCCAGCACTCGGGAGGCAGAGGCAGGTGGATCTCTGTGAGTTCAAGGCCAGGCTGGACTGACAGCCTCCAAAACAATACAGAGAAACCCTGTCTCGTAAAACCAAAGGAAAAAAAAAACCTCAAGCAGGTGTAGCTCAATGACTGAGCTCTCTCGCCCAGCACACACTCAAGGTACCCGGGTTTCTACTCCCAACACGAGGGGAAAACAAATGCAGAAACATCACACGAGTCAGAAGAGAGGCTAACGGCTACCCTGAGGACTTACAACCTGCTGCTACACTAATTTTTACCAGCAGCACCCTATCCCCCAAACCTGGCTGGGCGAGGCCGAGCTGTCTCTCAGGGCCGCTGAGGTTCTGAGGCAAGCTCCCAGGTTGGTGGGATCCACCCAGTGTCCACAGGGACGGTGGGCAGGAGGGAGAGTTGAGCCACATAGCCCGTTTCCCAGAAAAGCCACAGGGAGACTTATCTCCTGCAGCTCAGTTAGTCTTCAGCCAGTTATTGTAAGTGCAGTCACAATGCTCCATTTAAAGATCCCCAGTAATGTTGCTATATTTTCCTGCATTTGCTTCCTGAGAACCGAGATGTGGGGGAGTTACCAGCGCAGTGTGAGGTTCAGGGTTACTCAGACAAGGGCAAGGGAGAGTGGAAACTAAGAAAGCCTCAGCTGCTCACAGACAAGCGTTTTTAAATAGGTCTTGCCAGCTGGGGACGGGGTGGGGATGGAGTGGGAAAGGAGTGGGCCTTGAGCCGGTGCTGCCTTGGTCACGGAAACAATAAAAAAAGCATCCCTGGGCTGGTTTTTTGGCTTCTGATACAGAGCTCCCAGAATAACACTCGGAATTTCCTGAGTGACCGTGGCTCATGAGCCCCGGCAGGCCACAATGGAGCCTGTGCCTGTGAAGGGATGCGGCACGGGGATCCCGAGACAATGAAAGAGTGGGGAGTGTCGGATCTACATTCACTGCTCGCTGGTGGGGAAGGTGGACAGTGATGGGGTCTTTGCTCTTCAACGTGGGATTGGGGACTTTGTGGCTCAGTAAGCCCCCTTGGGGTGATATCCTGAAAGGAACTGCGGAGGGCAGGGGAACTCTGCGGCCCCTCTCAGGCTGCACCCACACCGTGTGCATCCTCGTTCCCGTCACTCCCAAGCTCCCAAGCTGCGTGCTTCCTAATAAACCAGCTATAGCTGATGTCTGCAAACTGTGTGGCTACAGGTGTACCGAGGGCCTTTCCCGGGTTGGGGTTGTTGTCACGGGACATTCGTGAACAGGAAGGGGGAGCCGCGGGAACTTGCAAGGGATCAGTCAGAAGCAAAGGAGGTTTTCTCGAAGCTGGCATCTGGGGCGGAGGGGGGGGGTGATACCACGTCTTGTTGGGCCAAGCGCTCATACTTGTCAGGAATGTACCAGCCTTGCACAGTCAGCGTCAGGAGTGGCTATTACAGGACAGTCAGCTGGTACTTGAGGACGAGACTGTCCACTATGGGGAGGGACTCTGGAGTCTTCAGGAAAGGCTGGCAGGTAACAAATTTGTTACACTGACTATATGTCGGCATAACGTGGGTTCCACTGGGTTAATCCACACATTATTAAACCTGTCTGCTTTCTTTTACTTTTTAAATGTGGTTGCAGGGGTCACTGAAGCTACATCCGTAGCCCGCACACAGTTTACAATCTATTCCTACTGGATAATACTTTGAAACGGATCTCAAATTTTCCCATGGAAAAGAAACAAGTCTACAGATTGAAGCATGGGATGAAAGATAGGGGGTGTTGCTAACATTTAGGAAGGGCTTGTTATCTTCCAGGAACCACACAGTGTTTCAGGAACCTTCCGCTGAAGGCTGCCTCCTCCTCCTGCCCCAGAAAAGAGTAGAGTTCTAGTGCCAAGAAAGAGACAGGCAAGGCTCCAATACAGCAGCATCCCACTCCAGTCCTGTATAGCCCTACACACACGGTAAACAGGCTTCTTTAAGAAAGGGTCTAGTAAAGACAGTATCTCAGCCTTCGTAGGTCCCAAGCTCACCATTACTCAATTAGACAATGCTACCACGAAGGCGGCCACAAATAGCACGCAATTGAACAATCCTGGCTGTGTTCTTTTCTTTTTGTCCTTTGTGTGTTTCTTTGAGACAGGGACTCATCTAGCCAAGCTGGCCTTGAATTCCTGATCCTCCAGCCTCCATGGTCCAAGTGTTAGATTTATGTATACTACCATGCCTGGCCAGGCTGTGTTCTACTAAGATGGATCACACAAGAGGTAGTGAGACAGATTCAGTCCATGGGCTGTTTGCCAAGCCCTGTTCTACACACGAAGACAGAAATGTTCCTAAATAAATGTGTCTTATCGGGGCACCAAGTTAGAGCATCTACAAAAATGCCTTCCACAAAACACCAGGGAAACACTGGTATAAAACACTGCTGGCTGAGTTAACTAGCTGTCAGGCTTCTAATCTTCCGCTGACCATGTAGGCATGTGCACTGGACGCTTGAGGTAACAACTGAATGACACTAGACTCTAGAGGCAGCAACTGAATGACAAATTACATTCATGCATTCCTTTCTTCTTTTGAAATGTGGTTACCAGTAATGTCAACACTAGACCTCTACTTCATCTATGTAGCTTACATTCTATTGCCTATGGTGGCTCAACGATGTGATAGCCATAAAATTAAGGGAATACAGAATGAAAGGAGACAAGACTCCACAATCAAACACTCTGGGCTTCCAGAACAGAGCCAACAGCACATATAGAGAGGGGAAGGTAAGCACGACTGTCCAGCATTCAGAGTGGGGACTTCACCTGCACGACATCACAGAACTCACTGCAATGGGAAAGCACTTAGAGGGACTAAAGCCCCTGCAGGCCCTCCAAAACAGAAACACGAAACATGGTTTGTGGATGGAACAGTGCTCAGTATCGGAAAAACCAACCCTTGGTTCCATCCACTACCGTCATCATCAGTCCAATTTAGAGATGAAAGCTCCACTTTCCTACCTAAGTCTCCACACGGGGGCCACACACCTAGGTGGATGGAGTTACACTACACACATCGGGGTTCTCCCTGAGACCAACACTTCCCTCCACTCCCGAGTCTCGCCAGCATTACGCATCAAGAAAACAAAGGGACTAGTCCACCATTACACTGATTTGAAGGCATTAAAAACTATTAACAAATCTAACAGCACTCACTGCAGAAGGAAACAGAATGGAAACCTAGGCAGGCCATGGGAGCAGACGCAAGGCGCGTGACAGAATCACACTGGCCTGCAAAACCCCAAATCCCCGGGTTCCCTAGTGCACGCCACACTGTGGGTTGACTGTGGGAAGAGAAAGCAGGCCTTGGGGGCGAGATTATCTAAGGCAGGTAAAGGCCAGAATGCACCAAGTTCTCCTACATCTTCCAGTGCCTAGGACCATCCTCAGCAGAGAGGGTTCCCAACTGCAAAAGACGCACAACTTGTGTGCAGTTCATACCATTAGCAAGGTGGCGTCTCATACCCACTGTTCCCCATTAGCCCTCCCTCCAATCATCTCCTCTTCACCCTCCCACTTCCCTCAAAACAAACAAAATACAAAAAAACATCTTAAAAGGTACCCCACAAAGAAACTTTTCTGTACTCTTGGAAAATCAGGGAAAACACCATAAAAACCTCATGAAGAATCGGAATAGTCATTTGGGGGAGTTAGCAAATGCTAACCAAGAAGTAATAAAAAGAGGTGTCTCCTGCGTGCTGTATTGGTCACCTGATGCTGCATAATAGAACAGTGCATATGCAGCAGCTGAAAATGCAGCAGCTGAAAACACACAGCCTATTACTGATCTCTGGGAATCTAGAGTCTGGGCATGCCATGCCCAATATGCACACCTACAAAGAAGCCCAGTCACAACACATCTCCTTCTGAAATTCAGAATCTAAACAGTACCTTTGGTAGACTATCTGCCCATTCCAGGCACAACAAATTAACTGAAAATAATTGTGTGCCATGCAATGAAATTTCAGTCATTGACAGATCACAAATGTAATAGTGGTCTCATAAGGGTTAATGGAACATAAAAGTTCATACAGCCTGGTGACATGACAAAATATATTTATGGTGATGCTGATGCAACACACCTACTATGCCACAAGTCACATGTAAGTGCACATGCAATTGTGTACAGGACTTTACACTTGATGAGAAAGGACTGCTCACAGCATATATATTTACTGTATTACACGTTTTATCATTAGCCTATACTCTTACTAACATTTTTCTTTAAAAAAGAAAGGGAGGAAGGAAAGAAAGAAAGAAAAAGAAGAGGTGACTATAAACCACTCTGCCACCTTTTATTGGCAGTGGTCTTAAATACTTGGAGCTTACTGTGTCCCCTGATTGCCCATGCTCTCTTGTACTCAATTTAATCTTTTGTTGCTCTGTCATCATGACTCTTCACACACACACACACAGAGAGAGAGAGAGAGAGAGAGAGAGAGAGAGAGAGAGAGAGAGAGAGAGAGAGAGAGAGAGAGAGAGAGAGAGAGAGAGAGAGAGAACAACCTACCGACAAGAGGGACAGTCACTCTTGAGAGAAAAAGATAAGCCAAGACTAAGAGAGCGTTTCACCTGCTCTCACTCAGGGAGTCCATTCAAAGAATGGGTGGCATTCCCCAGAGGAAACATAAAATAGGGCTGGCCACGGGAGCCATCAAGAGGCAGGGATAAGTCAGTGAGCCCCAGTACTACCCCTGAAATTCAAGACTGCTTAAGAGGAAACCAATTCTAAAAAACACAAGAGTCACAAATCCTAGTTGCCTGGAAGCAGCAGCAGTGTTGGTATTAGCTGACCTAAGACAAGATCATCTAGGGGAGATGAACTCCAATGCTGTTGTGGAGCAGCCATTTACACTCTGACTTCCAAGGAAGCAAAGACTGGGTAAACCTTGTTTCTGTGCTTCTGAATACTGGTGTGACTCTGATGGCCCATCACAGCAAAATGAATCAAGAGCCATAAAGTTATCCCTACTAAGAAGCTCTGCAGCCTCCTCTTAGGAGTTATGGCAAGGAAAGGACTCTGCTGCAGAGAAGTATAAAGAGGCATCATGTCTACTGGAAGAAAGCTTCAGTGTCCAACTCCATAGACGCCTTGCACAGGGATGGGTCTGAACTCCATAGATGGCTTGCACAGGGACGGCCCTGCAACTCCACAACCATCCTGCCCTAACAGGAAGAAACACTACAAAGATGAGCAGTAAGACAGAGAGCACATATTGAGATTATACAATGATACACAGTGCTCACAAATACAAAGACTGCAAATGTGCAAATTAGAAGAAATTTCAACATGAGAGGGATTCTTTTTTCACAACTGTCTTGAGGAGTCTGTGTGTGTTGTGGTCATCTTGGCAGTGCATGCACTTAAAAAATTAGAATAAAGAGATGCATTCTATAATGAAGAAAAAAGTTACTATGTCATCCTAGTCATTCCAAGAATATACCACAGAAAGCGAATAAATAAGCAGTGCCAGAAAACTGTATCTCAGAAACCAAGGTCTTGGATCAGGCAGGTGTGGTACAGTGGTAGAGCATTTGCCTTATCTGGGGTCCTGGGTTCCACCCAAAGCAATATATAAATAAATATAGAAGTAAATAAGAAAGGAAGGAAAAGGGATGAATCTGGGTCTCACTGAAGTACTTGGGAGTTCTGTTTGTAGCTACCGATCTTTTCACCTGGCAAAGCTATAATCCTCTTTAGACATCCACAGCTGGTTTCTTTCCCAGACAGACAGGACTGGCTATCCAATTCTGAGGCAGCATCACTGTGTTTTGTGCTTGAAGCCTGAAACAGCAGTCCTGGGAGGGTAGTCACAGATAAACATGAGGAACTCATGGCCACAGAGAAAGGAGCATGTCCACTCCAACTGCACGGCTAAAATAATTAAGGATGTCTTCCAGACACCATCCATTGATGGGGATGTCCTGTTATTTGTCAATAAAGCACTGTTGGCCAATAGCGAACCAAGATAGGAGGGACTAGGAGTCCAGAAGGACTCTGGGAAGAAGAAACACAGAGAGTCAAGATGTAACACCATGGGGTAGGAAGCCCGGAAACCTCTCCGGTAAGAGAAATACTTAGATTAACAATTGTGGGGTAATTACTTAAGTCAGAGCAAGCCAGTAAGAAACAACCAAGGCCAACAGCTTCATAATTAATATAGCCTCCTGTGTGTTTACTTGGGACTGATGCGGCTCTAGAACCAGGCTGGCGGGAAGGCTTCTCCCAAGGAAAAGGCTTCTCTTTACAATCCATTAACCTGGAAAATGCAGGTGCAACAACACGCCAAGAATCATCATGGCTATGGCCGATGCCAAGCACGGTGGCAGGGGCGTGCAAAGATAACACGCCCACAGGAAAATGGTCCGGAGCAAAGCTGCCAAGACTAGTACTTGGATAAATTGCTTAGCTTCTTCAAGCTGGCCACTTCATCTGTTAAAGGCTGAGGGCAGCCTCGCAGGGTTATTGAGAGAATCGAATTAGACAACAGGTATGAAATGCTCAACCCCATTAAGTACTCAATAAATATCATCTCCTACTGGCATGTCAGTGTGCTTTGAGACTGTACCTTTGTGCAGGCCGGCACTGAAGGGAATGTCTCACCTCTGCTATTTACAATGCTGTGCCCAGGGAAGCCAAATGCAAGCAGTATGTGTGCCAATTCTTATCCATGAATTTCACAGCATTTGTCTTTAAACACAGGGTCAAAAGAGCCAAGGGCTGCTTTGCCACAGTACCCCAGAGAGCCAAAAAGCCTTAATGCACAAGATCTTTTAAAGTTAGTGACATTTCCTGTTCCTAGAAGTCCCAACCCAACTGCCAGAATATTAAATAAGCACTTATCCCAAAACACATTTACATTAGTGTTTTTAGCCCAGGAAACAATATATACTTTCCTACTATGACAACTTAAACAATTAATTTCATTTATTTAAAGAATAATGGAGCCTTTTGTAACTTAATAAAATTATTTTTACATTGTTCCTTTGGATAATATATTTTTTATCTACCTGAGGGAAGATAAAACATTGCTAGGCTGGAAAGAGTTCTGCTTGGTAAGGAAACTGAGTTACTTTGCCGTAAGGCCTAGGTAGAGTACCTCTGGCCAGTGGCGAGGGCATCATCAGAAAGCAGGATGATGCTGGTCCTTGCCAGGCCAGTCCTCCTATGCCATAAGCATGTAACTACTACTCATTTTTTTTTCAAATGACACAATACCAAAACCTAAAGACTCTTTCTCAAGAGTTCTGGTGTTTTAAATGGTTTTGGTTTCAGGCTATTTAAATATCACAACAATTATTAATTCGGTATTCAAAACCAGATTTGATATAGTCACCTCGAGGCTTCTTAGTGCACACAATGAACCACAGGGTACAGTGGTAGGTCTAACAGGAGAACAGGAAGGGGTCTGTCTGCAGCATACAGCCACCATAGAATCACAGGAAAATCACTGCCATTTCTCCGGTAATTGCAAAGATTGTTAACTGTGCCACTAAAGTCACACTTAAAGGAAATACTAGGCATGAACTAATAGCTGATCAAAATTAAAATGCCCCCCCAAACAAATGCCCCTGAAGTCATCAGCAGAGGGATGTGGGTGGGCTAAGGACCCTTCCCCGGGAATTAACTCTGAACTCTGTATTGTAATACACCAGCCCCTGCCCTCTGGCCCCTACCCCCTGATTTCACAAACCTTTAGATCCCAAACTCAGGGCTGGAGCAGAGGTGAGCCGGCTTTCAGAGGAGAGTTTCTGAGTTGCTGAGACTGTAAGAAGAGAAGGCTAAGGTGAGATTACTGACTACAGGCCTGCCCCACCCTCCACCCCCATGCTTGTCCAGGATGTACTGGAACCTGCATCCTCCGGCCAGGCCCCCCCTCAGTTTGAATGGAGGAGATATAGAGAAAACCCTGGCTCAACCCCCCCTCTCATAGGCACCTGGGGCTTCCAGCAGCCGTGTGACTGGAAAGCCCCAAGGCAGGCAGGCAGTTACACAAACCAGCCCTGAATGTTTCCCAGCCCCATAAATGTCACCAGGAATCAAGTAAGTGAATTCCACACAAAGCCACTGAAATTCACATCTATAATCGCTAACTACTGATGATTTTTCTTTAAATACAAAACAAACAAACAAAAAAAAAACCTACAAACAGAAGCAGGTGTGTGATGGCCCTCACCTTTAGTCCCAGGACTCTGGAGGCAGAGGCCAGCAGATTACTATGAGTTCAAGACCAGTCTGGTCTACATAGCTAGTCTGGGCTGCATAGGAAGACACTGTCTCAAATAATAAATAAAACAAAAACTAAACAAATTAACACCAGAAATCTAGCTAGACATACGCCTGAAATCTCAATGCTTGGGAAGATCACTTGATTATCACTTGAGACCAGGAGTTTGAATCATGTGTTAGTAAATCCCTGAGGCCTTTTTTTTTTTACAACAAAGTCTCTCTCTCTCTGTGTGTGTGTGTGTGTGTGTGTGTGTGTGTGTGTGTGTCTGTGCATTTCTGTCAGATATCTGCAGATTAAAATAGACATCAATTACAACAGAAGCATGAACTGAAAAGAAAGCAACTACTGATTTTGTACTCAGGCATTTTAATGCACAAATGCAGCACCATGCATCATATTCATATAAAGGGGATGCAAGGAGGCATCTGTCATTCTGCAGATACAGAGCGGTAAGCTGTTCCCTGACCTCACACTCAAATGATATCACTACTGGGGTGGAAGGAGATGTTCAGACTTGGGTATTTCTTTCAGATAAGCTTAGTTTTAGATGGCATAGATGTTTGAGACATTTTGTTCATTGACACAAGTTAGTTTTGTTTTAAGTTTGAATATCTTCTTTAGGTTAATAGGGGAATTGTAGGAAGAGACTTTAGGACTGCGCCATTAGCCATGCGGTACGCTAAAGACCCAAATGGATGTGATAATGATAGGGCAGTGAACTATGCCACTAGCCAGGCCCACTTTTTGGTGGCTAGAGTTGTGTACGGAGGTTCTAATAAAAGACTCCGCACTCTTTCTTTTCAGCTTCCGGTTTGGTGGCGGTACTTGCCTCATCTTGGTTGTATTTCTCCTGTAAGTAATTTCTACAATAAGCAGTTACCTATACCCTCAACGAGTGTGCCGTTTATGTTACAGTTACACTGGGGGATCATGGGAACAGAAAACTATAGGCCTTGGCTATGACCTTGTATGCACCCAAGAGAAGGGCCAAACACCCCCCCCCCCGGCCCCCGCAAAGATGACAGCTCTAGAACTTCAGATTGGTAAGCCAATAGAGAATTCTCAAGATGCTCCCTCAAGCCAGCTTCCGAGCCAGCTCCTGCCCAAAGCATACTCAAAGCCTCCCACAGCCCTTGGCCAGGGGAATGGCCTGGCTTAGCAGCCTGGGTAGCAAAGGAAGCCAGAGCAGGCTCAGGGCAGACTAACACACCACATAGAAAGCAAGCAAACTCTTTACCTGGAGGTACCTGGTCTCAGCACTGGATTTGGATCACTGTGCTAACCCTATTCCTACCCAGAGCTTCCAGGGGCAATACCCGAGACAAGGACCACCCAGACCCCAAGGTCGCAGAGCCACTTTAGGCCACTGTCCACCACCTACTTCAACCAGGGGATCTGCCTCAGGGATGTGAAGCTATCTCATGGCATACCCACTGGAGAAGCTTGCAAACTGTTTCTCACTTACTTGAACACTGTCCGCACGGGGTTTGGGTATCCCTCCCTCCCTTGAAACACAACTACTTGGTGACAGACTTAGCATTTCAGGACCTCCATTCCTTGGCGAAGACCTTTCCAGGGTAGGTCTCAGAGCTGTCATTCAGTTTCTTCCTGTACTACAAATCTGAAACCACCAAACTGAGAACTGAAGTTGTCTGTCTAGAAAGAAGGGACCGTAGGCTCATAAAAAAGGAGCCAGTCTGAGGTAGTGGAAACTGTGGGAGGGGCAGTGTCTTACTTAGGGTTTCTCCTGTTGTAATGAAACATCAAGACCTAAAATTAAGTTGGGAAGGGAAGGGTTTATTTATTTATTAGGCTTACACATCTATATCACTGTTTATCATCAAAAGAAGCTGGGGCAGGCACCTGGAGGCAGGAGCTGATGCAGAAGTCATGGAGGGGTGCTTCTTACTGGCTTGCTCTCCACGGCTTGCTCAGCCTGCTTTGCTATAGAACCCAGAACCATCAACCCAGGTATGGAAACAACCACAATGGGTTGGGCCCTCCCCATCAATCCCTAATTAAGAAGATGCCTTACAGCCAGATCTAACAGAGGCATTTTCTCAGTTGAGGTTTTCCCTCCGCTCAGATAACTCTAGTTTGTGGGTGAAGCTGACCTAAGACTAGCCAGCACACACAGGAAGATAAAAGTTCCTTCATGGAGCCTCGGGACTCAGCGTATACAGCGGCACAGGGCTTCCACACAAGCCAAGTGACGAGAAAGGCTGGGATGTTAATCCACAGCAGAGGCCCTCAACTTCCCATGCAGATCAGAATCACCTGGGAAATCCGTTCAACAGAAGATTCCAGACCAATCTGTCTCAGAAGAATGAATCATTAAGTCCAAAGCAGGCCCCAAGAATTTTCATTTCTCCACATCCGGAAACCACATTCTCAAACTCTGATAAAGCACCACCCTCTTGCATCCTCTACTACTAGAGACAGAACCATTCCAGGTGCAAGAGCTCAACTCCCAGCTCCAAAAATGACTTTTCCCAAAGACCAGGGATGGAAAGAAGGAAGATCAACTTTAGAGAAACCTATACCTCAACCAGGTGACGAGATTAACATACAGTTGCAAACCATGCTGACAGTGTATGTCTACGACAGTTTAACCGTCAACTTGACACAATCGAAAATGACCAGGGTAGAGAGGCTTGGTCTGTAAGCACGTCTGTCTGTGGGAGATCTTTCTTAACTGGGTTAAGTGAAGCGGGAAGGCTGGCCCTGAATGTGGGCAGCACCCTTTCATGGCTGGCCCTTGAACTGCAGGGACAAGCAATGAACTTGAGCAGTAAGCACACATGAATGGATTCTCCACTCTCAGCTGGGGGTGTGACTAGCTCCTGCAAGTTCCTGCCTTGACTCTCCCAAAATTGTGAGATAAAATCCACAACCCCCAAAGTTTCTTTCTGTTGCATTTCATAGCACAGCAACAAAAATGAAACAGTCCATTGCCCGTGATATGGAGAGACTGGAACTTCATCCCTCAGCCCACAACCCCAATCTTACTATGAGGAAACCAACTTAATGACACTCAAAACAACTGCCCAATGTCCTTGGAACTATTGGGGGGGGGGGGGACCCAAGCCTCGGAAACTATGCCAGACTGTAGAAACCAGAAAGATAGGCAATGTGGGACACAAAAGGAGGTATTCATTACATAAATCTAAACACAGCACAGGCTTTTGTTGACATCATTTATCAACACTCATCATTAGAGGTAACCGGGGCACTACAGGAATGCCACACAATGAAGTGAGGAAAAGCAGTGCTGGGTATGTCACCGTCATCTGAAAATATTCTAAAATGTGCACATGGGTATGGCAGTACATACCTGTAACTCCAGCCCACAGGGCTAGCTAACATGAAGATCTCCAGTTCAAGCTTGGCTACATAGCAAATTCACAGCTTGCTTGTGCTATATAGGGAGATCCTTGGAGGGGGGGGTCATCGTATAAATTATAAAATAGACATATGTACCATGGTGGACTTGAATAGTAACAAACTGTACTCTGGTAAAATCTGTGAATCACAGTACTCAAGAAAATAAAGACCTTGGAGACACTGCCCGGTGGAAGGGCCTTTGCCCAGCAAGTTCAAGGCTGTGGGTTCTAGGTTCTGAGTTTAACACCAACTTTTCAAATTAAAAGAAAAAATAAAAAGAAGAAAAACATTACTTTTTAGCTTAATACAATAGAATGAGGCTTTCACATGACTGAAATCTAACAGAACATACTATGTATTCTTGAATACACACAAGCAAACATATCAATTTCTTTGATGAAATTGAACAAATTTTCTCCTTCTCAAGGCCCAAAATCAGGAATCGAAACGCGAAGCCTTAACCAGAGTCTATCATTGATTAATCACAGTATTTCACAAATTACAATAATCCATGTCATCCAGAGCCAAAGGAGATGGAGGTTGCTTCAGCGTGAATTAGTCATCAGTAATCATGATCCTACTTACATTGAAAGACAACACTAGTTTGTTTTCCTATGCTAAACAGGGCTTACACATAAAAGGTGACATCAGGCCATCTCTGGAAAACAGTTTCATAATGCCTCACCTTCAAGACACCTTTGTGATCTGGGCACTGGATTGAGAAGTCCCCGGTTAGAAAGGCTACAATGACAAAATACAAAAGAAGGCGTGGAGGAGGCCCTAAGTGCAACCCTCATTCGAAAAGAAGCATCCACACTATCAACAGTTTTGAGTTACAAAGGAAGCAGCTTCCAAATCAGACCTAGAAGAAAACAAAACATGCCTTTACAATGGCTGCCCTGGGCTGATCTGCACCATCCACTGCTCCAGAAGAAACAGCAGACCTTCCTTCTCTAAATTAAAAAGTGAGGGCATGAGACTGCTGTTGTGGCCTGTGCCTTTAATTCCAGCACTCAGGAGGCAAAGGCAGTTTCGTCTACAGAGAGGCCAGTTTTGTCTACATAGTGAATTCCAGGCCAGACAGGGCTACACAGTAAGACCCTTTCTCAAAAACCATAAATAAAACAAAAACCATTAAAAAAAATAAAATGTGAGGAGATGCATTCATACCACTACCAAGCAAAACGTGAAGTTACCAGTGTGCCACCTGAATGCTGTCGTCAGCTAAAAGCAGCAATAAGTGATGTCACTGATTTTTTAAGTAAGTAAACAATAGACAAGTAGTGTTCACATTATCTGAAAAGAACATGTTTAACTGACCCGAAAAACAAGAGTCCGCTGTGCGTCCACAAGGGTCTAACGCTCACCTGGGTCCTTGAAATGGATACATGACAGAATGAGGGTGCTGTCTGAGTAGTCACCAGCGGTCACAACCAACTCCAGGGAGCAACCCCACTTGGGTGTCCATTCTAGCCTCCATTTCTGAGAAATGTGGAGAAGCATCCTCCTCCTCAAAATACTGGAACTGCAGTGCTACTGGGGCTGCAGAGGGTGGGAGAGACTCTGTGGCATCGCTGTCTCTGACACAAAGGTGAAGATGGGGATTTTTTACTACTTGCCATAATAAGAATTAGAGGTGACTGGGAACCTGTACGTTCTCCAGGCTAGTTTACATCTCTGAGGGTAGTCTTTGTCTGGCTCCCGCAACCCTGGCACATAGGTGGTATCAATAAACATTCACTAAGAGAACATTAACTTATTCAAAATACAATCCTAACAGCAGCGCATCACACAGGCCAGATGAGGAAAAACAGAACACCTTTGTGACCGCCACACCCACCCACTTCCAGCCCTAACCACGGTCCAGGATCTGATGATACAAGTAGCAGGCCTCTGTATCTGCCGCTCAAATCATTTACTCATGCTGCTTGAAGGAAACATCCTACCAATCAAAGAGTATGGCACTCTAAGTTTAAAAGTCCTAAAGGCAGGCAGGCAAGAGGGCTCGGGAACACAGTGGCAAGCCCTTGTTTCACAAAACATGACAGGTATCAATTGAAGGTGAAAAGTAACTTTGAAACTAGCCAAATCAGTACCAGAGGCCTCTACTCAGCCTATGAATCAAGACTTCAAACATTCAAAGTTAAGTAAGCCTATTAATCAAACTCTGAATGATACGATCCAATCCAGCTCCAAGTATAATGAAAAACCCAAGAAATCCTCACCCAAGGCAGACGCTTAGGGGCTAACGGAGGGCCAGGAGCTATCAGAAGCATCCATCCACAAGATTGCCAGACTGCAGAGCTCTCTCCAGAGAGCCATGGACCAGTTTGAGTACCTTCTTCATCTACAAAACATCCAATTCACAACAGAGGACTCCTCCCACCCACGCTGGAAGAAGAAATGACACTGAACAGCCCACAAGTAACAAAAAGATATACAGACTGATCAGCATCTGGTAACTTCAGAAGTTCCCAAGGTTTCCCAAGAGTTACCACTAACTGCCCCGAGGACCCTCAGCCACCTGAGACACAACTGAAGAAAAGATAGGCTATGTTTTTAAGGCTCTCAAACCTGAAATTTCACCAACTGTTGCTACTGTATTTATCCTAGTAGCAGAACAGGAAGAGTGATAAGGCATTCAGTCAAAAGAGGAAGAGGACAAGGACAGGAAATAATCAACACAAAACAGACAGCTATGAGGACTAGGCAACTCCAACTGGCAGGCCTCCTCCTCATTTCTAGGATTTTTTTTCCTCCTTGATCAAGAAAGGGCCTGTTTACAAAGGGAAGAAGTTTCAGACAGTCATCATATCCTAGCCTGGCTAATCAGTAGTTCTGTAGACGCTGGGAGTCAGCAACTAACAGCCAAATTGGAATTTTTCCTTTCCTTTTCCTTCCTAAGGTCTAATTTGTGGTATCTGTGTCCTCTCCTTTGAAGAGAGTAAGGACCATACAAAGACAGACATCAAACATTCAACCTAAGGCATGCACCCAGCTCCAAACATACCAGGCTGAGCCCCGAAGCCCATGAACCTCAGTAATAAACACATCTCTCTGGATAATCATCAGTGTCAAGTTTCTAAGAAAACAGATGTCTCTGATTAGCCGTTGCTTAAGGAACTGATAAAGGGCCCTCCATCATCCCCACATCAGTGGGCACTCTGAGAGCAATGGACCTTATTCACATCCCAGCCAGGTGTCACGATGCCATCATCAGCTCTTCCTAGGTAAGCGGTACAAACATGCTGATCAGACATAGATAAGCAGACTGGCAAACTTTAACACTGCTCCAGACAAAAAGAGTCGATCACACAGAAGTGTCTCCTTTACATACTTAACGACACAGGTGCACAAACGGTGTCCGGGAGTTCTAAACATGCATTATTTTCACTATGTTGGTTAGAATGGAAGAATGAAACTGTTCTCCTAAAAGCAACCATGAGGCCCACTGTCACTGATGTAAAAAGCAATGGAGAGAGAACAGCATTCACTCACCTCAAGACCGATGAACTACGGACATCTGAGCCAGTTAGTTCCTGGCTGTGGAGACAGGCCTGTGTATCACAGGATGTCAACACCCCAGCCTGCACCCACTAACCACCTGCAACACCCCAAATCATGACAACAAATGATAATGTCTCCAGACGTTTAATGTCAGCATGGGAAAGCTGCCTGGCTGAGAATCAATGAGTTTTTAAAGACATGGGTTGAGGATGTTCAAGCCTCCATCAAGTTTTTAAAGATATTAACCTTGGAAAAGGCAATTTTGGTTTTGCAAAAGTGGATTGCCTCTATTTCCCAATCCAATTCTAATAGCAAATCAGATCCTGGAATGAACAGAAGGATGTGCATATCAGTACATTCTCAGTATGCTATACTCAGTATGTCAGAACACATATTTTCTCCCTCAGGCATGGAGCCCTGACCCAGGAGACACATTCATGAAAAGAGAATCCGCTTCTACAGAAGACAGACTCGGCTTTTCTTTGGATGACTGAGTGCATCGGTACGTGGTACAGTCAAGTCTGAAAAGAACGCCCAGACTCCTGACCCACAAGCGCCTCATCAAACACGCCTCAGTTCTGCCCAGGCACAGCAGAGGACTCATCAGAAGGGCGAAGAGTCTACCTTCTAAAGCCAAGCAGGCTATATCCCAGGGAGACCACGAACAAGGACACAAAGGGTAACGTGCGAGCCCAGGTGAACAGGCCACGTGAAAAAGCCTAGAGGCTGCACTGAAGCCCACACCAGAGTGAAGAAATGAAGGGAAACCCCAAAAACCCAGAGAGGGGGAAATGAAGAGAAGAAAAAGCCCCAATTTACTATCTAGCCTGCTAGACTCTGCAGAGGTTTGTTTCTTTAAATTCACTGTTAGCCACACCAAGATTCTGGAAACCTCCTAATATAACTCCCAAACCCTTTATTTCTTGCCGTAAAAAAGATAGATAGACAGACAGACAGACAGACAGAGTGAAATGCTTTTACATTTTCAAACATTAGTGTAGTTTATGGTTGTTCCGTCAACATCAAGCTGCCTTCTATCACACACAGTAAAATAAAAACAATTTATTACCAGTTCTGACTGGCCCTCCTCACACACACAGGCTTGATACAGCTTATAAAATGATTATCCATAAAATAGACCCAGCTGAGGGAAGAAAGCAAAGAAAAACAGGCAGTAAATGCTTCCTCAGCCAGGCTCCTTAGTGACATAATTAAGATCTCTGTTGACTTAAGGACATTCTGAAATATCCAGCCAAAATTCATAATTACTAAACTGAGGCACATCCTTGAAGGAAAAAAATGGAGACATAGACAGACTATTATTTCCATGCACTTTTCATCTGCTCGTGGAAAAGTCTCTTGATAGCCCCAAGGGCACTTCCGAACACTACCAGCCAAGTTTGGGAAGGTCTGGTACACAAAAACTCTCCTGGAATGGCAGCTAGTGCCTAGGTCCCGTGGGGGCTCTGTAGCAGCTGCTTCCAAGAATACAGACTAAGAGGTAACCCGGCCCTCTAAAACTAGAAAAGATACCAAAGCCAACTAGGAAATCCTCAAGACCCTCTCATCAGATGGCCACAGAGGAGCAGTCAAGAGAACAGTGTAACCCTTAGCAGTCACCTCTCCAAGGCCACTGAAGGACTTTTATTTATTCACTGAGTCCTTCCAAAGTCCAGAGCCTCCTTCCCAAGTAGCTGATAAGAAGTTTCCAGAATGAATCTATATCCAACTCCACTCCCTACCAATGATTTTTTTTTTCTCAACGTCTTTCAAGTCTTATCAAGATGCTTCGTGCATCTTGGACACAACAAAGGGACGGTGGCCTAGTTTAGAGAGTGAGGCGGTCAGAGAAGGCAGTGCCAGACCAGCAGCTCAGCAGTTGTGACATCAGGCAGTCAACCCAGTCCCCTTGCTTTTCTTCCCAAGATAAAGGCAGAAAATGCCACACTCAGGTCTGGTGAAGGTTCAGTGAGTTATTGTCTGTAATGCACTTACAACAACAGTTACTACTACAGTGTCTGGTGCAGTGCTCCTGTGTGTGTGTGTGTGTGTGTGTGTGTGTGTGTGTGTGTGTGTGTTTGTTAAGACCACTCAAAACTATGATTTTACCTTCTATACCTACATACAGATTAAGTACTTAGCACTGATCAAAAATATGTAAAAACTCATTTTATGTCAGCAATGCTAATCTCTAGAATTAAAAACACATTTTAAAAAGATTTGTAAAACACAGAAGGTACATTGATGACATATATGTACTGACTTGTAATTCAACATGATTCAGTACCCTAAAATGTTTTAGAGTGAGATACATTCTTTACACTACATAGGCTGTGCATCCAAAGAAAAGCATAACCATCGTGGCACCAGTAGTCCCCTAAACTGTGCCTACAATCCTAAGTACCAGTTTTAGCCACCTTCACCTGGAAAATGTGGGCTGAATGAAGCATAAACCATGAAAAGTGTATCCCCAAGTTTCCCAACACTGCAGCTGTGGGGCCACCCAAAATGCACCAAGAAGGAAAAGTACTTGCTATAACTACACCAAGTGTGCTCGATTCTGAAGACTTCACGATAGATAGACAGACAGATAGATAGATAGATAGATAGATAGATAGATAGATAGATAGATAGACAGACAGACAGACAGATAGATCAAATCACACATTATGTTTTATAATGATTATATACATAAATTAAACTGCTTCAGATATACTGGGTAAAGAAAAACACTTGTTTCTTTTTACATTTTCAGTGTGGTCCTGAGAACACTTAAAGTTACATCTGGAGCTGGCATTGGTGACTCACATGGCATTTCAATGGGATGGCACCGCTCCTGACAAATGATGACTTCATGAGGACCATACAGGGAGACACTGAGCTAAAAGACACATACCCAACGGTGCTTTCTGCAGACAATCTCTTGCCATAAAGAAGAGCCAGGCTCCAGCTGCCCTGTATGCAGAGTCACAGTTACACAGGAGCGCAGGAGTCTAGGGTTCACCCTCAATGGCCCCAGTGGGCAGCAGCGTCTAAGAGTGGTTCCTCACCAGAATTAGCACACCGCTGTCAGTACGTCGTTATAGACAGCGGTAGCTTACGGGAGAAGGAAGGATTGGAGAACAGAGAACAGCACATGTGTACATCCATGCATGTATACATCCGCATCCGTAACACCAGGGACTTGGGACATCTTGGTGTATGGAGCCTGGGGCAATGGGAAGTCACCAACTGCAAGAGGGTGGCCACAACTGAGTGTCAGTGGACAATGAGCAAACGGATTGGCAGGAGTGGTTGGAATCTGTTTTGATGTCACAGTCAAAGTCAAAGACGTGAAGGCGACCGATCGGTTGCAAGCAGAATCAACAGGGCAGATAACCAGATTGGGAGGACAAGGAGGAATTCAAGGATAAATGAGTTGATGGATGAAGAGGACGGTAACCAGAAGGCAAGGCAGGCCAGGAGATGGTGCAGCTTGGGACACTGAAAGTTTTAGAAATAATTAGGAAAGATAATTGATTCTTTGAACGAATGAAAGGACAAGCGAATCAACAACAACAAAACAAAACAAAACAAAAACGAAGCAACAAAGGAACCATGGACTAACAGACTTACATGGATGGAGAGTGATCACAGGTTAGCCCCCACCCTCCAATGTGGCCACCTAGAACAGACTAGCCTTGATCATAAACACACACTGATGATGGTTATGTATGTCTCACTAAACACCACCATGCACAGCCTGGGAAGGGCACACACTGGCCCACATGCTCACAACACTGTCACTGAAGTGGCACACTCTGCCCCACACTTTACCCCCTGGGGGGGGTGTTAGCAAATGCATTCCTTTTCATACAAAACCCACCATGTTCTCCGCTGTATTGATCAAAGTCCTCATTGAGTGAAAAAACAAAAACACAAGTGAAACACAGTTAAGTGCCCACAGCCAAACCACATGGTGAGGGCGAGCATCCATAATGGACTGAGTCAAGTCCTTTCGTCTTCGCTCTGCTTAAAGCCTCAAAGGCCAGTGCCAAGGCTTCCTCCCTGCCGAGGGATTTGAGGGCTAGACTCAATGAGTTGACAGTCTCTTTTTTACTTCTTATTTTTCTGTCCCTGGCAGTTGTCCTCAAAGATAAACAGATTCTAGGGCGGGTGGTAAAAGCAACTGCCTGTCCTAAAATCAGCCATTGGAGAACACAGAGTTACACTGTGACAGATGGGATTGATGCCCCAGATTCACACGCTGGGAGCCCTAACCCCCCCAATTATCATACAATCCTCTGCCTGCAGCATGGAAGATTGGTTCCAGACCCCTAGGGTACCCAAATTCTCAGATGCTCATATCACTTCTGTAGCAACATCACACAATCTCTGCACATCACCATGCACTTCATCCCATGTATTTTAAGTCATTCTAGATTATATAGAGATCCTATAATGTCGATGGTAAGGAAACTGTATTAACAAATACATTTAAGAAAAAAACTGTATATTTAGTACAGACAAAAATTTTGCAATTGGTAAAAACCACAGATGTTGAAAGCCAAATGTAACTGGACACAGAACGTTAAAGAAGATATTTTGAAGCTGGCAGGTGGCATCACCTTTAATCCCAGCACTCAGGAGGCAGAGGCAGGAGGATCTCTGAGAGTTTGAGGCCAGCATGGTCTATATAGCCAGAAATACACAGTGGGACTCCATCTCTTAAAAGAGCAATATTACTGTATTGGGGCTGAAGAGACGCTTACTGGTTAAGAGCTCAGGCTCTTGGAGAAGATGAGTTTGGATCATGCACCCATGGTCAGGCAGCTCAGAACTGACTAACTCCAGCTTCAGGGAATTCAATGCACTCTTTTAGCCCCATCGGGTACCTGCACTCACAAACATGTAATTAATAATATTCTAAGTAGGGGAAGGTTACAGTTATGACTGTTATTAAGAGTGGAACCCTTATCTAATAGAACTGCTACTCTCCTAAGATGACAAGGGCACAGCAGAGAACCCTTAGTCTGTGCTTATGGACGGGAGGGAGGGAGGGAGGGAGGGAGGGAGGGAAGGAAGGAGGGAGGGAAGGAAGGAGGGAGGGAGTGCCAGTTAAAGACAAGAAGGCCAGTAGGAAGAGCCAATACCAGACAATATGATAACATTGTCCTCCAGCTTCTAGAGTGCTGAGTAAACTCGCTCTGTTGCTTCCTTCAGCCATCCATACCATTCTACTAC
This sequence comes from Mesocricetus auratus, assembly GCF_017639785.1. Classification (NCBI taxonomy): domain Eukaryota; kingdom Metazoa; phylum Chordata; class Mammalia; order Rodentia; family Cricetidae; genus Mesocricetus; species Mesocricetus auratus. Next base: position 35,437,640 of record NW_024429202.1, on the reverse strand, counting down.
AAAAGATAAAGCAGACCAAAACACACACTAAGTAGGAAAGAATACCCTGGAGACTTTCGAGGCAGCTCTGGCTCCTAGAAGTGAAGCAAAGGACACAAAGTCGTGGCCATATCTCATGTCTGCCTCCACACAAATGGTTCTTCTTCCAAGGGCCCCCACGTGTGAACTGCCCCAACCACGTCTCCATACACCTGCAACATGGCCCAGAATAGATCTGCGGGAGGGCCCAGCTCACTGAGGGTGAGGCCATCCCTGGGCTGGTGGTCCTAGCTTCTGTAAGAAAGCAGGCTGAGCAAGCCATGGGGAGCAAGCCAGTAAGCACCCTTCCATGGCCTATGCATCAGCTCCTGCCTCCAGGTTCCTGTCCTGCTTCAGCTCCTGTCCTGACTTCATTGGTGAGCTATGATGTGGAAGTGTAACCCAGACAGACAGACAGACAGACAGACAGACAGACAGACAGACCCTTATGTTCCCTGACTTGTTTTTGGTTATGGTGTTTCATCACAGCAATAGAAACTATAACTAAGACTACCAAGGGCTATGACAATACTCCAGGACTCACTGACACTGTGGCCTCATCTGCTCCTTCTGAGAGGTGACAGGGCATTGAGTAAGAAGATTTCAGCCTAAATCCACAATCTACAACCCCTGGCAGTGTCCTGGATCCCAGTCTTTCGCAGATGTGAGTCAGACCTGATTATGCCATTCTGTGCAGAACACTAAATACCAAACACACAAAAAGCACTCTGCAAACTGTAAATCACATTGGTATCTTGTTCTTGTCTCATTATATTGAAGTTTAGGTCTTCCTAACAACTGTTAGCCAAACACATCTATTTCCTAAAACGGTGTTAAAAGAACTTGCAATACAGGTTAAATGTGCCTCATCCACCTGTTTGGGGACAAATGTGTGTCAGTCTTTGAGGTATGTTCATTATACGCCACCCTCAACCAGAACTCCTGGGCTAAAATTTATGTGTTTATCCTGCTGATGAATTAGTGATTTACTATCAGACTTTGGAGGAAATAACATCCAAGTCAAAACAAGAAATCCATGTGTTTCATATACACTTTATATATGCACTGAGTACAATCTTAGGCAGTATTTCTAGTCCACCTGAATTTAGACAATCTATCACAAGGTCAAGGTGGAATTTTCCATTTGTGGCATCATGGAGGTTGCTCAGAAAGCCTTCGGTTTGGTAGTGCTTTCTCAAAAAATGCCAATCATCCTTAGCTATCAGGGAACTACAAATTAAAACTTTGAGACTTCAGCTGGGCGTTGGTGGCGCACGCCTTTAGTCCCGGCACTCGGGAGGCACAGACAGGTGAGTTTGAGGCCAGCCTGGTCTAAAGAGCAAGTTCCAGGACAGGATCCAAAGTGACACAGAGAAACGCTGTCTCGAAAAACAAAAACAAAAAACTTTGAGACCTCATCTCACTCCAATCAGAATGGCCAAGATGAACAAAACTAACAACAAAAGCTGGTGAGGTTGTAGAGAAAGAGGAACCCTCGATCCCTATTGGCGCATGTCCAAAGCACTCTCGCCATGCTACTCCACAGATACCTGCTCAGCCATGTTTATTGCCCCCCCCCCATTCACAATGACCAGGAAATAGAAACAACGTAAATGTCCTTCAACAGATGAATAGATGTGGTACATAGATCTGTGGAATACTATTCAGCAGTAAAGAAAAATGACATCCTGAAATTTGCACTTTAGCACTTCAGGTTACAGGTGTTCAATGTGAAATCAAACTGGGTAAATCTGAACCTTCTTCTCTCAAAAACCCTACCAATACAGACAGCAGGAAGGAGGGATCTCACCAAAGAACTACTTCCTAGCAAAATAACCAATGCTCTGGCCAGAGCTGTCTCAACAGGCTGACATAGGCAGCCTTATCTATTGAAGCATCAAGCATTCAAGCTAGGCACGATGCCACACACCTGCAAGCCCAGCATTCTGGGGGCTGCAGCAGAAGAATCAAGTTTGAGAACAGCATAGGCTACAAAGTGAGAACCCTGTCTCAAAACAACAAAAGCCATTCAGGCAGCCTATGCCATGGCTCTGGGGTGGGGTTTGATTGGCTAGAGGAAGTCACAATGCAGGTACACAGAAAGGATTATGTAAGATTACCTTCAGGATATGCAAAAGGGGGTATAAAGCAATCTCATGGGTTTTTGTTTGTTTGTTTGTTTCTGTCTTTAGGTTTCACTGCAGGACTACAAATGACTTGCCTGATCAGAGAATTCACCAAACAGAGGCCACCAGGTAACATTTCCCCACTGTCTGAAAGTCCTAGGGACCAGGCTATGTATGGTGCGGCAGGGTTCTGAGCAGAGGCTAAGATTCTGATTTCATTACCAACCTCAATAGCACAGGCCAGAAACCAACAATGTGTTACTAAGTGGATCAAGGGGTGCGCCCTACACCCTCCAGCCCACAGCAGGTTAGGAAACAACGGAGACAACTGGGAAGAAGGCCACAAATGCCAAAAGGAAACTATCCAGAAAGTTCTCTGGGAAGTCCCAGGGCACATTCGTTGCCTCTTAGGTGAGATGCAAGATAGTGAGATATAGGAGAGATAGGGCCACTAAAAAGATGAAACTTGCCGGGCGGTGGTGGCGCACGCCTTTAATCCCAGCACTCGGGAGGCAGAGGCAGGGGAGATCTCTGTGAGTTCGAGGCCGGGCTGGACTGATAGCCTCCAAAACAATACAGGGAAACCCTGTCTCGTAAAAACAAAAAATAAAAAATAAAAAGATGAAACTTAAGATTCTCATACTCATGGAAGCTGTGAAAGGGACCAGATCCCTCTAGGGCTGCTCATACAGGTACAAGGCAGAGATGGGAAATACCACTGTGACCCTAACATGTCACAGCTATGTCAATCTAAAGAATGTTTTTCACTACCATGGCCTGGAGGACTGAGAATCTTGGATGGAAGTATACTCTGGGGAGGGGGGTGTCAGGGTGAGTTGGGGGGGATACAGAGGGTGTAATTCCCTAATAAGACTTTACCACAAGGTTCTCGTCGATATAACCTTAGTGAGTTGCTAAAAAATAAAGTCTTTTTAAAAGTCACACTATTCCAATGGCCCAAAGAAATGAGTTATTTTCGCCACGGCTGTATACCTTTGATAGCCTGTTTTAAAACGGTGTTTGACCACCTTCTGAACTGCCTTAATGTGGGCACTTAACAGCACAAATAGCATCATTTTTTTCCTACTTCTGTCCTTTGAGAACACCCTGAGAAATGTTTCCATCACTCACTTCAGGAAAAAGAAACAATTCCGAAGCACCACTTGAAGCCCCTCTGGATAGGAAAAACTAATTCCCTAAGTCTCTGGGGGAGCTGTCAAGAGTTCCCAGTCCATTTGTAAGAAAAGTTAGCTCCCTAGTTTCCCCAAACGCCGCTCACTATCCTGCTCCGCACGTGCGGCAAACAATCTGGAATTCCTCTGTCATTAAACTTCATTCCGAACATCAGAAAATCATTTCCACAAGCCATGTCAGCCCCCAGCGCACACTGCGAGCCAGTCGGTTAAGAGAACCATGTGTGCCATACAGAGCAACGGAGCCTGGCCTTGCCAGGGCACATTAAGCTAATTCAAGAGATCAAATAAAGAACTCCGGGTTGCTATGCAATCAGTGAGTCTTCGGGTGTTTTCAAGGGGTCATCTAGTCTGCTCCAGCAAGAAAGGCGAACGGAGACTTAACAAGGATGAAAGCCCATTTCCCCAACACCTGGGAGCCGCTGTTTGTTGGGAATGTTCAGCACCCCAAAGTACATGACAGAGGTCAGGACTATGACAGGGTCAACTAGAACAGAGAGGAAGAAGACTGAAGCAAGGAGCATGTAGGGAATGCAAAACGGAAAGCCTGGAATCAGACTACGGGGAGCTGGAAACCACCTTGTACCTACTCTGCCCATTTTAAAGGGGCCAGTCTCTCCGCAGGTGGGCGGATCAGCCTTCAAGCGGTCAGAACTCTTACAGCAACCCCCCACCCACAGACTGCACATCTAAGAGGCCGAGGGCAAGGCAGGTAGTGAGCTGTAACTCGAAGCTTTACGACTGCACAAAGTTCTCAATTTCAGCCTCAGACCAACTGGGACCTTTCTTTCTTCAATCAAAACTACATTAACCGACAAGGATGCAAGAAAGTTTAAGGTAGGATTGTCCCTCGTGGTCACTTAGGAACGACCCAAAGGTCTAAAACCTTAACTGCCTGAAGTGCATTTTCTCCTTGTGTCTACCTTCGCAATAATAAACTGGGCACATTAACGAAAGACTGTTTCTAAACCTCTGTATCTATAAACACTTGGAAAGTAATGGAGGGAGTGCCCACAAGCAGTTTAGACGTTTTGATAAAGTAGTGACCTTTACACTAGAAAACCACTGTTGAAAACTATACCCAAAACCCAGGCTTGAAACACGCAAAATTACTTTCATTCCTCCTCAAAATCCCTGCAGAAAAGCCTGCAAAGGTTGAGAAGCAGCAAAGGAGTCTACAAGCCATGACCACTGGCCACTGGGCTGTTTCATTTGGGGGTCAACCAAGGAGCAGGCCTGTGCACCTCCAGCCGAAACTGGGACCTGTTCATCCCAGACACAGACTCAAACTTGGCAAGATTAACCTTAAACCTGTTAGCAAAATAAGGAAAGCCAAATAAGGGACAAACTGCCGACCTGAACAGGCTAGGGTTGCAGAGCCCACTCCACTTAGCGCCCAGCTGTGTCCCCAAGCTGTTCACAATATTACTGTAAGTCACGTCTGCTATCCATTAACCTCCACCCAGCGTCCCGCGCACACCTCCGGGAGAATCGTTACTGTGTATAAATTACAGCGTTTTGCAAATAAAACCCCTCCACACAATGCCAAGCTAACAGCGCTCAAAAGGGAGGTGCCGTCGGGGCATTCAAAGTCCCACATCAAATTCTTGCAAAAACCAGTTGCTTAAATCGCCCTGAATAAACCGAAGGGGCAGGGCAGCTGAGAGAAACTTTGGCTCAGGAGGTTTAAGCCTTGGGAACCGGGGGCAGGGCGCAGGGACTGGAAGCCGGCACAAAAGCGCCCTGCACCGAGGCACGGACCTCTTACATGAGACGTGACAGCAGCTTTGTGCCGGATCACGAATAGTTCCAAATACAGTAAGTTCTCCCCGGCCATCGCAGCCTCTAGCTTCCTAGCGCCGGGGCCCTTGGATCCCAGGCTATTCTTCCCAGGCACGCGCGCCTGGCGACCCGGCCACTGCTCGGTCCCACGCCCGCCCGAAGGCCAGGGCTGCTTGTGCTCCCGAGAGCTCTCGGTCCTGGTCCCCGGTGTGAGCCCGCCGAGGGCGCCCCACCCCCACGCCAGCCCGAGGCTGGGGAAGGCAAGGGCTCGCAGAAAGGTGTGTATCCGAGGTGCGGGTACCCGGGGACGCCCAGGCCGCGGCGGGGCCGAGGGCACCAGCGGGGCGCGCAGGGGGACGCGCTCCCTGCTCCTTCCCGGGCGGTCCCTGCCCGCCGGCCCATCTCTCCCAACTCTGCCGACCCGCCCAAGTTTGCAGCCCCCTCGCCGGTCGCCTTACCTCGCTGCACACCGCACGCCGAGGCCGGAGGGCAGAGGCGCGGGTCCCGGGGCGGCGGCCGCGCTGCGCCCGCCCAGATGCCGCTCTTTGTCTACGCCGCTCACTCCTCCCGCCGCCGGGCGGACGCTGCCGGCCCCGGCGGACCCCGCCGGCCCGGGAGCCCCGAGCCCTGGCCGCCGCCGAGCCCTCCCCGCCGCCGCCGCCGCCGCCGCCGCTGCCGCCGCCCGCTCGGCCGCGCGCCCCGGCCTGCGATCCGCGGCGGCGACCCTCCCGCGCTGCGCCCGCCTCCGCGCGCTCCCCACCCGCCCGCGCTCCTCCCCGGCTGTCGTGACGCCGCCCAGGGGCCGGCCCAGCTCGGAGCGCGCCGGGCGGGGGACCCACCTGGGAGTCCCGGCCGGGCCCGGGAAAAGCGCCGCCTACGGGCTTCACGCAGCCACCCGCTCTCGATCGGAGTTGGGGGGCAGGCGGGCAGGGGAACGAGGAAGAATGCAGCGCGACTTCCAGCCCGCGAGTCCCATCGGGTGGTCTCCGCACCCCCGCTGTGCGTTGGATTCTTACGGCGACCACCCCCTCAGCCCCCCCTCCCCGGAAGCATTCCCACGGCACTCTCAGCCCAGCTGGCCTGGTGTCCGTCAGAAAAGTGACTTACATAAAAATGTCACTTCCTCCCAATAATTGCTTGTGGGCATTTTTTCTTTATTTATTTGCCTTGCGTCTATTTACTTTCCCAACTAGACACTTTTTTTACTCCATCCTCCCAGGCGGGACCACTTCCTAGGGGGAGGAGAGGAAACCCGACCTCCGCTGCCTCCCCGGCGCCCAGGCCAGCTCTAAGGAGCCTGGGATTTCTCATTTAGTGCAGGAGGAGGCTGGGAAGGCTTTAAAAGGCGCCCTCACTCACCCAGCCTTGAGTAGTGGCTAACCTGTAAGCAAATTTGGAAAGCTAGAACAAGGGGAAGGAACGCATACTCCTTACACACCGGAATCCAGATGTTTCTTCCCCAAGCTCCTTCTCTCATGGTTCCCCAAAGGAAGCCCTAATATTCAAATGAATTCAGTTTCTGGTTGGGTAGCTCACATTTATGTTAATGAGATTCTACCCTGGCCCTTTGCTCCTCCTTACTAAGGCAGAAACAATTCACCCTGGTTGACCAGTCAGCTGCCTCCCTCCCTAAAGGAAGTTTCCAGGCATGGGTAACCTGGGGAAGCTTGGCATTGTAATCATAGCGCGATTGTAGGCTCCCTGAACTGTGTCACCTTACACGTGTGTTTCACAACCTTTCTCAGCTTCATCACATGAGATGTATGCCTGCCTCCTATTTAAAGTATCTGGCACACAGCCCGACAAAAGAGCATTAGGTACAAAATCAGCATATCCGACATCCTCTTCCAGTCGGAGATGCTATCTCCATTCACTCTTTTGTGTAGACCTCATCCTGCTAATAACTAGCTTTACAATAAGGAAAGCAGAACGCTAATCGTTCACTCTAAATAAGGTAGGACAACAGGGACCCAATTTTGTTAGCTTTTGCTTTGAATAGCAGCCTCAGACTGCTTCTCTCACCGATTCTTTGCTAAGTCCCTAGGGAGGTTTGAAGAAGAATGGCTCCCACAGGCTCATATATTTGCCTGCTTACTCTCCAATTGATGAACTATTTGGGTTAGGCGGTGTGTCCTTGTTGTTGGAGATGTGTCTCTCGGCTGCGTGTGGACTAAGATGTACTTCTCCGCTGCTTCTCCAGCACCATGTCTGCCTGCTTGCTGCCATGCTCCCTCCCGTAATGACTTAGTCTCTGAAACTGTAAGCAAGCCCCCCAATTAAATGCATATGTGTGTATATGAATTATATATGTGTGTGTGTGTGTGCATACATATGGTGTCTCTTCACAGCAATAGAATACGAACCAAGACAAGTCCCCAATGGCATCTTGCATCTAAATTCAATAGCTCCTTCTCAAACCCTAGACCATCTAGTTTTCCTTCAGACAGATCACACTTGGGCTGTGGTCTGAAGTCCAGCATCTTGTGATAAGGTGTTTCATTCTCATTCTTACTTTTCTGGCCAGCCTGTCTCTCTCTGTCTGTGAGGAGTTGTCTTCCAAGCATCTGACAGCAGTATTCCCAAAGAGGGTATGGTCTCTTCTTTCCATTGTGAGATGGATTTTTTTTTCTGTCTGTATATGTGTGGTGTGCATACATGTATGCATGAGCACACATGTGTCCTAGTGTTTATGGAGGCCAGATGGCTTTTGTCTGGTATTCTCCCTGGTAGCTCTCACTTGAACCCGTAGCTCTCTGATTTGGCTACTGCAACTAACCAGACTGCTGGGGGAATCCTCTGTCTCTAGTTCCTGAGGGCTGCATATCCACCTGGCATTCACGGGGATACTGGGAACACAAACTCTGCTCCTCATGTTTACCTGGCAAGTACTGTATCACTAAGCCATTCCCCCAACCCCTGCAATATGAAAGGTCATCTTTTATATGCCACTATTTCAGATAACTATACTCTTAAAGAATTCCAGTTTATCTGCATTATCTCAAGGCTAGTCCACCCTGCTAGGCCACCTAATGTCCTTCCTAAGCCAGCTCTTTATCCCACAGCTTCTGCCATGGCCTAAAGTAGTGATTCTCAAACTTCCTAATGCTGTGACCCTTTAAAATAGTTCTTCACGCTGTGGTAACCCCACACCTGTAAAATTATTTTTGTTGCTGCAACATAACTGTAATTTTGCTACTGTTACGAATTGTAATGTAAGTATCTGTGTTTTTGGTGGTCTTAGATGACCCCTGTGAAAGAGTCTTTCAATTTCCCAAAGGAGTGGCAACCCATAGATTGAGAACCACTGGCCTAGAGTGATGTGGGATGTCCTCCCATATGCTGCGAATATGTGTTGCTTTTATTGGTTGATGAATAAAGCTTTTTTTGGCCTATGGCAGGGCAGAATATAGCTAGGCCAGAAATCCAAGCAGAGATACAGGGAGAAAGAAGGCAGAGTCAAGAGAAGACAGCAGCAGCCACTGAGGAAGCAAATACAGATACATAGAAAACGATACAACGCCACAGCCCCATGGCAATGCCTGGATTAATAGAAATGGGTTAATTTAAATGTAAAAGTTTGCTGTAAAAAACCAGAGCCATCAGCCAAACAACTATAGTTAATGTTAATCCTCTGAGTGGTTATTTTATAAGCAGCTGTGGGACAGACAAGACAACAGAAAAGTCTCCAGATACACTAGAGTTTACTTCAACTTCCAGGAGAAACTACATGCTATCTAGACCTCTTCTTGGCCCATCTCCCAACTGCCTAGCACCCTAGAGAGAAAACAGAGGGGTACCCCACAATCCCATGCAGTCCAAATGAGATTCTTGTGGCTCACAATTCTTAAACATTTAACTGTGCCTTCCCTCCCATTTCCATCATGAGATCCTGACATTTACATTATGCCCCAGCAATACTTACCATGAATTGTTACTGAATCTGGACATCTATCAACGCTAATGCCCGTTTCACGTCTTCAAAGCCCAAAACAGTGAAAGGGCTGAGGCAGAACTATGTGTCACAAGTCTCTCTCTTCCCGTTATTGCTGCCTTCCAGGTAGTCATGCCTGTTTTCTCATATTCATACGGGGTGTCGGTGGCATCTTATTAGCCTTGCTAAAATGCCTCTCTCCTGTCATCTCTCCTTGCTAAAAAACAAAACAAAACAAAACAAAAAAAAAACCCCTCCCCAATGCCCACCACAGTCTCATCAGAGATCTTCATGTCTTCACAAATCGGGAGACTGGAGCATTTCTTCCTAGGAAAACTTGGGAGTTAGCCCTAAGAAACCTACACTTCCTTCCTGGCGCTGCTGCTATGTTGTTAACGTGTGGTACTGGCACTACCTTAACAAATTAGACAAGATAATATAAAGCACAGTTTGTCCTTCCCACACTCTGAAGCCCAGAATCTCCCTCAAAGGCCACAGAGAACAGCCCTTCCTTGCCTCTTCTGGCAACTCATGCTCTTCCATTCTGTGACTTGCGTCTGCTCCATTCCAATGTCTGCTTAGCTCTAACATGCCTGGCCCCCAACCCAGCCCACCGTCTCCTCTTCTGTCTTCCTAAATACACATGCTTGGATTGAAGATATACACACACACCATTTGCGAAGACCCTCTTATTAATTAGAGTTGAGCTCATGGGTTGCAGGCAAATACATTTGGGGGGCTACCATTCAATTCACTAAAAGGCCCACCATGGAGGACATATTTTTTTTAAGTTTGTTGCATTTTAAAACATACACTGTATATGGTTTTGCATTCCACTTCATTGCCCCTTCTTTTACTATGAAAATGTCTTTGAAAGAGCAAAATGTATGGACCTTTAAAATCCCATCAACGATGGCCGGGCATTGGTGGTGCATGCCTTTAATCCCAGCACTCGGGAGGCAGAGGTAGGCTGATCTCTGTGAGTTCAAGGCCAGCCTGGTCTACAGAGTGAGTTCCAGGACAGCCTCCAAAACAATACAGAGACACCCTGTCTTAAAAACAACAACAGCAACAAATCCCATCAACGTTTAGCCCTGTGATCTATTTTCCAAAGGCAACTTACCTTTAGTTCCACCATAACGATTTCCTCTTTAACTCTGCTCACTAGAAAGCTCTTTGTTTCATTCACTCCCCAAGGTGCCTCATGGAGCCAAGCCAATGTCTACCTCCCTACAGTACAGACGCAGCTGGGAATTCCCTTTCCCTGTCCCTTCCTCCTTGAGAACTCCATTCAAAACCCCCAGCAGCTCCCTCTTAGTAAGGTAAGGCTGTGGATGCCACCCACTGCAGTCAGACTGCACAGGCTCAAGGTGTGCTGACAAGCCTGCTGCGTGAGCTCATCGGCCTCTGTGGACCTCTGGTAGCGCAGTGTCCCCTCATATTCATGAATAGCTACTCTGTGACCACCTCACCCACTGGAATACCGAAACCCGCAGAGTCTGTAGTATCTTACACAAAATGGTGTAGGGTTTGCATGTAGCCTCCACACATCCTCCTGCTTGCTTTGACTAATCAGTAGATGGCATGCAACACCTAATACTATATAAGTGTTGTGTAAATAGTGAGAAGGATGGGGGGGGGTGGAAAGGGCTCCAGCACTTCCCACCAGTAACTGCTAACCCACTTGGTTCTAAGTCTTGTCGTACTTAGAGCCTCCTAGTAAATTCTCTTGCCCTACTTATGGTTGCCAGGGTCACTGTCTCTTCTGACAACTAAAACCCCTGGGTGGCATTAACTGTGGGATTTTGAAGAGTGAAGACAGGAGTTCCTAGTGGGAGGACTTTAGGACTCAGCCGTGGGGAGGACCGTAGGAAGGGATTGGGGAAGCGGATGCCAGGGTGAGGATCCAAAGGTAAGGTCAGGAATGAGGCAGTCGAAAGGGGACATCAGCAAACTCCTTTGGCACATGTACCCAAGAGTTCCTGGTTAGGAAGAATGGGAATACATGACCATTACTCAGAGAGGCAATAGCACCACTAGAGTAGAGGAATGGATGGGGAGATGATTTAGGAAAATTGAGAGAAAGGACTCTGAAAGTTTCAGCAGCTATGGGGACATGGGTCATCAAGAGAACAAGAGGAGGGCATCAAATCTAGCCTAAGTACCCAGAGGTAGATAACTCGGAGGGTAATTGCTGGTAGCCATGTCAGAGGAGCACCTGATGGTACCTGACTTCAGGGTGTCAACCCACCAGGAGTAGAATCCCTGATGAGTGAATCTTTGAAAGGCAAGGTCCTGACACCAGAGACTCCAGAAGGTCTTTTGCTTCTGCTAGGCCTTCACATGTTTGCCGCTGCCATCTTTTTCTGGTGTCTAGTATGGTGTGAAAGGGTGTGGGGAGATCCCCACTGCCTTCGATGTAGTGTGTTTATTTCATGGAAATAGCTCCTTCTTTTTTTTTTGGTTTTTCGAGACAGGGTTTCTCTGTGGTTTTGGAGACTGTCCTGGAACTAGCTCTTGTAGACCAGGCTGGCCTCGAACTCACAGAGATCCGCCTGCCTCTGCCTCCCGAGTGCTGGGATTAAAGGCGTGCGCCACCACCGCCCGGCTGGAAACAGCTCCTACTGAGCGCTTTTACCTGTGGATTATTATGAAGATGATTTCCTCCTAAGTTGTGCTGTCTAGTTGATAACAATAATGTTAGTTTAAATGGAGTTTTATGATTAAAAAAAAAACAGGGATGTGTCACACAGCTAGAACACATGAGTTGCTATTGAGGAACCTTATAGACTGTGGCTTAGATTAATGATTAACAAAAATAAGTGAGTCCCAGTAGCCCAGCTAGTTTAAATTCTTTTCACCTTAATGCTGGGAGATGTGTTCACAGGTTTTGGAGTGAATCAGAGCTGAAACAAAGCTTTGAAAATACCTTAAAGTTGGACTAAGTTGTTTTCGTCAAATAGCATTGAGGTGAAAAATCCAAGAAGACAATCTAAAGTTTAAGAAAGGCACATAGTTCAGCATAGTTCATCGAGGAACAAGAAGATCAGGGAACAAGAACAAAGCAGCCCAATTATCATTAGCTGAAGTGCCTTTCTTGCTAGAACTGGTTGATGACCAACGATGACGATTACTTTCTTATACCCATTTCTGCCCTCAATCTCCTGATATAAAAAACTATTGATGAGTGGGTATGCACCCTAAAAACTTAAAGTAAATCTTATGGGTTGTCTCTCATGTATAAAGTCTAGATCTGTGATTCCTTATAAGATTGTCTTTCAAGTAATAAAGTGATTTGTCCTTTCTTTGTAACCACAAAACACAACCTGCCAGTAAAAGAATATCTTGCATGCTTACACACTGTTAATCTATAACAAGTTGCTTGGGTATGAATGTACTTGGGTTCTTGGAATAATTTTTTTCACCTGTAATATGTAAAATGTTTACTCATGTAAGGAATATGGAAAACATGCTGTTTTTTACTTGAAAAACAGAATGTAATTTCTATATTGCCTGAAAGATTTTGCTGGGGTATATAAGCTGTAAAGAAGGAAGAAAGATAGAGTTAAAATGAGTTAGAAGGGAAACATCAAGAATGAGAGAAGGAAATTGCTAGGAAAATAAAGAATAGAGAATACAAAAGAAGAATAAAGAAACCATCGAGAGACTGTATGTCTTTTCCCCTTACACCCCCCCCCCCCCCGCAGATAAAGGTCTAGCAAGCATCACTCTGTGGATTTTCCTTTGAGCCCTGTGCTGCTGGAGGCTGGTCCTCCACTCCCCACCCCCACCCCCAGGCAGAGATAGGTAATGGTACTGATATCGGAAGCAGAAAAGTTGGCATTGTCTTGTGAGGCATGAACCTCTCTCTCTCTCTCTCTCTCTCTCTCTCTCTCTCTCTCTCTCTCTCTCTCTCTCTCTGTGTGTGTGTGTGTGTGTGTGTGTGTGTGTGTGTGTGTCTTCTGTCCAATCCAATGGATTTATTTATAGCCAACTTAATGTAAGCAAGGACTCTCCTGGAGGCTCACAGGTGATCAAGTGACAGTTCCTGCCCTCAAGTGACTTTCTCATAGAAAATTATCTGTTGCTGCCTTAAATAGTCCTCTGGAGTAATGAGCCTTGTTCCTCTGTAATTGTGCCATCCATCTTGGTGCAGATCTAAACACCCTGAGGGTAGGAATGGAGGCTGATATTCCTGCACAACCCCAGACCAGGACAGAACAGTTTGTAAGTCTGTCCTGACGGTTAGAAATCCCACCTTCCAAACAGAGCAAAGAGATAAGAAAGCAAAGGGGCTAGGAGATTTTTAAAACAAATTCTAGTGGGCTTGCAGATATAGCAAAGGACAGTTGCATGACTTTCAAGACGGTGTGGTGATTTCTTACCCAGATGCTCTATCTGTCTTACTCCCTCTTCAAACTCAAGAGGGAACAGACATGTTAGAGACCTCTGGCACCTTCTCAGTGGCCAGCAGAATGAACAATTTTGAAAAGCCAATCTCTTGGTTGGAGTGTAGAGTTAGTTCTCAGTGGGAGAGCTTGTGACTAGAATGCACGAGGCCCCAAGTTCTACCCATGGTACCACAAGCAAATAACACCACTGTAAATCATTAAATTTCATGCCAACTCTCCCCCAAAATAAGATGTCACCTACATAGGATCAATATAAGTCTCCTGCTTCTAAATGAATTATGATCTGGGCTTCTGGAAACATCTGTGCACATGTCACTGTTTAAATTAAAGGGGGGAGATAAGGCAGCCCTACAGAGTTGAATATAGTTTAGGACTGAGCATGCTCGACACTTCCTGCTCTTTCAGTGTGCATTTTGTGAAAACATTTGCTGCGAAACTTTTAACCTCGAAGGCTAGCTAGCACTAGAAAATGAAAATGTTTGGACTTCACATTGTTTTGAATTGTTAGCACCAGGGAAGAATTCATTTTGGACAAAAGCAATTTGAAGAAGAAAGCTAGGATTTCCACTTAGAATTCCACCTTTCAGGTGACTGTCATGTGTGTGTGTGACATTTCTGCTGGCTGCAATCAACCCCCAATTAATCAGAACACTGCAGAAGGAGCTACTCTGCAAAATTGCATTTCTGTGTTGTTTAAAGATTAACTAGAAAGTTCTGTCGTCAGGAATATAAGTTGAAATCTTAGGAACAGATACATTGCAAATTGGTGTCACCTCAGAAAGCACCTCATAGCAAGGAGAATGGTCCCCAATGCTGGGACCCTCTGTGCCTCAGAGTCACTGTTCCAGTATTCACCTTCATCCTGCAGTGCTAAGTGTGTAGCAGAGTAGGTGGTAAGTTTGTGAAATCAAAACCACCTGCTAGTAGTGCTTTTTTTAAAGAGATAACAAAATTATCCAGGTGTGGGGACTCCTGTCTGTAATCACAGCATTTGGGAGGCTGAGGCAAGAGGATCGTGATTTCTAGGCCATTGTGAACTGCACAAGAAGCTCAAGGCCATCCTGGGTCACATAGCAAAACCCTTTCTTCCAAAATAGCAAACAAAAGTTAACAAGATTCACACTTTTTTGACAAAAAGTGTTGAGAGATTTCCAGTGACTGAAGGTTTCAATTAGCCAAAGTCTGTTTAGCCCTCATTTGCATGCATATTTTAACAGGAAAGACTTTTAAAATATAAAATCTTACCACAGCGCTGGCAAACGGATGCCTTCCTTAGTCCCGCCCTTCATCAAAGAGTAAGGAAGTCTGTTTTAGGGCTTTCGTGATATGACCCTTGTGACTTTGCTGTTTGTAGAACTCTGCTCAGAGTAACAATGTCAAATTCAATGAAAGTTTTCAGACTAGAAATGGGTCGTGCTTGAGGAACAAACCTGAGTGGTTTATAAATGGTCTGGGCCTGTCCAGCTAGACTGCACTGTCCATTCAGGATCCAGTGAGCTCTCTTGTTCTTACTCTATGACCCTCTGTGGGGGCATGTAGCCAAGAATGTCCTGTTTTCTAGTGATTCATGTCTGTATGACATGGCACACTGCTTTAGAGGCAAAGGATATCATTGGACCCCTGGAGTATCTCATTGGCATGTCACTCAAGGTTGGAAGTTATGGATGCTTTGAAGGAAAGGTATGAAAGAAAGGACACCTACAAATAGAATACTTTCCTTTCTTGTTTGTTGTTGTCTTAACAAACAAACAAATAAGGTATTGCCATGTATCCTGGACTGACCTCAAACTCATCATCTTCCTGCCTGGCCACCTGAGGGCCAAGGTTCTAGGAATGTACCACATGCTCAGCAAAATGTCAATTTTAAATGCAAACAAGTTTAGATTTGAACTACAAGCTATCATCATTGATCTGAAAGCCTGTCTTAAGGTTTCCATTGCTGTGACAAAACACCGTGACCAAAAACAAGTTGGAGAGGAAAGGGTTTATTTGGCCTGCACTTCAGCATTGCTGTTCATCACTGAAGGAAGTCAGGACAGGAACTGAAACAGGGAAGGAACCTGGAGGGAAGGAGCACACCTTAGTGGGGCTGGTTGCCACAACTCTTTGCCCTGGAGCATCATGGGCTAGGGAAAGTGAGGACACTTTCTTTGCTCTCTTAGGAGAAATCCATTTCCATCTATGGATTACACATTCTATCCCAGAACTTCTTGGAGGAGGTCAGGGATGCCTATGGTTTCCAAAGAAGTGACACAATTAAAAAGATATTTGGGACATAACCACAAAATTATAGGAAGCACAGAGGACAAGGAAAGTGCCCATCATAACCAAAACAAAGAACAAAGTGCTCTCTCCAAAGGGGTTGGAGGGAAGATATAGTTCTAACATGTCCTTTGAGACTCCTGACAAAGGCTTTGGCTATAGAGATGTATATTAGTCCATTTTTTATTTCTATTGATATAGAAGGCTGAATACTTAATAAAGAAAACGGGTTTATTTTGGCGCATGCCTTTGGTCCATGGTTGAGGGGCTACAGTGATCAGTGACATTTGTGCTGGCAGAATCTTAAGGTGTCACAGGGCAAAAAGATAAGGAATGTACTTTTATCTTCTGGCCTGTATGCCTATTATTATAAAGCCACCAGAATTCAATCGCAATGGCCCTGCCCTGATTAACCAGCTCTAATCACTGCCCAGCAGACTTGCCTCTGGTCAGATTAATTCTCCATCCCCAAGATGGAGGTCAAATTTCAATACAGGAAACTTAGAAGACATACTCAGACCACACCAGGGTGCTTCCCTTATAACCATTTGTTTTGGAGGGCACATAACTTCATGAGGGTTTCTATAGATGGGCCTCAGTCACCGGCAACAGCATCGAAAGATGATGAGTTATTGATAATTTGTCATGCAGGCAGATGTGAGCACTGAAGCTGTCAGCTCATGGTCTTGGGGCACGGTGTGACTGGAGAGTTCTGCATGGTGGTCACAGCAGGAACCAACAGAGAGTTGTTTAAGTAACACTTGGTAGGATGAAGTGACTGACTATAACCCTTCTGACTCCATAGCTCTCCTTATGTTCAGACAGAAGTTCTAGTAGGGGTTTTTTTTTCTTCTTTTTTAATTGTTCTCATTGGGCCATATGTGTGTCCAGAAACATCTTATGTTTCAGTCCAGAAGAAAAAAAAATCAATTCTTCTTCCACTAAGGGAAATGATACACTGTCTGCAGTAATCAAATCTGGAAACAAACCTCTAGTTAGTAAGAATTATTGACAAGAGATACAGTGAGCGGGGAGAAGGTGGGGTTTCCTTGCTATGTGTAGGGACCACCCAACAGCTGCTTGAAGTGCTCAAACCATGTCTGAGTGACCTCAGCTGCTAATGCCCAGCTGAGAGACATTCTGAAGAAAACAAAACAACAAACCCCAAACTGAAGGCACTGGAGACTATTGTCAAAACTCAGAGTTCTACTGAGGTATCTGCCTGCCAAGGCCCTCAAGACCTTCACTGTGCATATCAGGCCTCCTAAGAGATCAGCGGGGGCCACCCCTATGCAGTTTCTCTTGCAAGCAACCCTTGGCTTCCTAAAAACCTGCTGTGTGCATACACGCACGGGGCGTGATGTGCCCTTAGACCCCGAAACCTGGAGATGACTGTGTTATTTATAGAGGGAGTCCCAAAATAACACAAACTAGCAGGGAGCCGTATCAGTAAATTACCTTTCCCAACCAGTTAATATGAGCACAGGGCACAAATGTGATGCTGTTGATGAATCCACTCTAAGACACATGCTAATTTATAAGCAGCAGAGTAGTTTAAAAGAAGACGGTGTTGCTACTTAATTCAGAGTACTGTGGGAGCTGTCAGCACCCACCATGGGTTCTCAACCAGCAACATTAGACAGACCATTCATTTCCTTGTATGCCATGGCCTCCCATCCCAGACCTTGCTTGCTCTTGCTGGGGGACTCTCCTGGCTATAATGTGTGTCTGGCCCCTATGGAGCTAAGCCCCATGAACCTAAAAGCATGCCCATGGACAACTGTGTCAGCTTCTTTGTGATTCGTGAGGCTTATGAAGAGTGTTCTATATCTCTCAAGGCTCCTCTGCTGCCCCTGGCTGGGCCCCCTTAGTTACATTCCTTTCTTTTTCTAACCTCTTACTCTTCCCCTACGCTCCCTGCACCACTCACTGTCTTAAGTTACTCAGGAGTCAAAACAGAACAGATGAAAGGGACTGAACAATGCATTATGTCATTCTGGAGACTAGACATCCACAATCAAGGCATCATAAGGGGTTGGTCCCACTCAAGGCCTCTCTCCTTAGCACTGTGCCTCATATGTCCCTTCCTCTGCACAGACATCATCCATCCCCAGCATCTCTTTGATTTGGGTATCAGTCCTGTTGGAGTAGAATTCTGTCTTCAGGACCTCGTTGAAGGTTTGCCACCTAATGGTTCGTCTCCAATCACAGGCACACTAGAGGTCAGAGCACATGTGTTGAGAGTCACAGCTAAGTAGGAAGTGTCTCCCACAGAACCATGTGTGGGAACTTTAGTTCCTGGCCAGCAGAGCTACAAGAAATTATATGATGGCAGGAACTATGACCTAGCTAGCAGAGGACTAGGGTGGGCCTTGAACATGATACCTCTTCTGGTTCCTACCAGACCTCTGTTTCCTCATCTGCCAAAATGTGAACAGGCCAGGCTACAGCTCCTGCTGTCCTAGACTGACCACTCCAAGTGCCAAGCCTTCCTATTTATCGATGGACTATATCCCCAGAACCACGAGTCAGAACAAACCTTGCTTCTAGGTTGTTTCTGTCCCAGTGTTGAGAAAAGTGACTGCGTACCACGGGGGACACAGTTTTATTCTGTAAAGCCTACCAAACCAATTGCTTGTGCTCAAATCCTTATCTCGGCGTTGGAACTCAAGTGAAGATGGCCTATCCTGCAATCCAAAGTTTATATAAAGCACACGTTCACTCATACACATTCACACTGATCTGGTTTGGCAGAGCAGAGAGTTTTGCACACCCCAAAACACTGCCGAGCCTCCCAAGTCACGCTCTGGGCAGCTTCGAAGGATCCCACACAAGAATAAAACTTTGGGAGACTGGGTGGGGCTTCCTCCTTAACAGAAGCGAAGAATGGAGTCAGAACTTCACATTCCGTGTTCCCTTCTTTCTGCTCCTCTGATACCGTTGCTCTACACAAAGGAAGCTGTTTGTGAGACTATTCGTGAATGGTAGGGAGACCTGCCAGAGAGACATCGCCTATGGGAGCCGCCTCTGGGAAGGCCTCCTGTCATGTTTTTTTTTTTTGTGTCCTCTGTCCAAAGCAGTTCAGAAAAAGGCTTTCAGGTTCCTTCCAGGGTGAGCACATTCGTCCTAGAGGTGGGTCCCTAAACCAGTGTGTCTCACACACAGGGGCTGGATCAAAGCATATGTCTTGTATGTACCTAAACTGGTTTTGGGTTGTTTTTTTTTTTAGTTTATTTTATTTTTGAGATTTCTGAGGCAGGGTTTCTCTGTGGCTTTGGAGGCTGTCCTGGAACTAGCTCTTGTAGACCAGGCTGGTCTCGAACTCAGAGAGATCCACCTGCCTCTGCCTCCTGAGTGCTGGGATTAAAGACTTATGACACCAACGCCCAGCTTAGTCTTGGTTTTTCAAGTCAGGGCTTCTCTGTGTAGCCCTGGCTGACCTGGAGTTCGGGTGTGTAGTCCGGGCTGGCCTGGAACTCAGAGAGATTTGTCTGCCTCTGCCTCCTGAGTGCTGAGATTAAAGGCATATATTACCATTGCCTCGTTGTTTTTAAAACACATGCAATGCCATAGTGGTGACTATGATGAAATGTTTCATCCTGCCAGGCTACTGAATGCATGCAGTCCTTTGTTTTAAAGTAGAAGAAATTCAAACTACTAACACTAACATGCTGAGATCTTAAAAATAATATTGTTTTTGCAAGAAAAGTCTCCCTACAAAGCTTTGAAGTCACTGTTTTGTTTTGCTTTTCTTTTTTGTTTGTTTGTTAGTTTTTTCAAGACAGGGTTCCTCTGTGTAACAGCCCTGTCTGTCCTGGAACTTGCTCTATAGACTAGGCTGGCCTTGAACTCACAGAGATCCGCTACTCACAGAGATCTGCGTGCCTCTGCCTCCCGAGTGCTGGGACTAAAGGCGTGCTCTGCCACCACCAGGTGGCTGGAAGTCACTGTTTTATGCTGCAGTCGAGAGCGGTATCTACCTCAGTTAGTCTCCTTCAACCTCAGCACCGGATCTGTAGGCTGTCTTCTCCGAGGCCTCAAGGTGCCCTCACTGCCCTGGGGCTTTTACTCCAGCTGTTTGCCCGGTTCCTCTGCTCTCTTCTCCAGCCAGTGTTTCTCATTACATTCAGGTAGCTTTCCTCTTCTCGGCTCCCTCACCTCCTTCTCCATCCTTTACCCTCTTGTGTAGTGCTATTCCATTTAAAAACCATCTGAGGACTTGGAGAAACGTCTAGGTGGGTAAGAGCACTTGTATAAACCTAAGGACCTGGGTTCAGATACCAGCACCCACACAAAATTGCGGATGTAGTCATAGGCCTGCCTATAGCGCATAACCAGAACATGGCATGGGTCCTGGGGAAGAGACAGGTGGCTCTCTGGGACTTGCTGGCTGCTAGCCTTGCTAAGGGTTCAGTAAGAGATCCTAAAAAAAAGGTTAAGAGTTAGAAAGCAGGATGCCTGCAGTCCTCCTGTGGCCTCTGGATGTCTGAACACAGGCACATACACCCACACCTGAGCACATACACCACAGCCGCGCAGAGGAAACCCAATTAAAGTAAACCAAATTCTAACAAAAACACAAAACCCATCTAAACTACCTTTGTGTGTGTCTGTGGCAGCCTTGCAGGCCTCCTCTTGATGTAGATGTGTATCAGAGTCTAGGAAGTTCAAAAGGGTGATGATCCTTGACCCTGGATACTGGGTCTAGGGAACAGACGCAGCTGGTACCCAGCCCTTCACATGGCACCATCCCCCATACACGTTCACCCTCCTGTGACCCCTACCCAAGCACAGGCATAAGCAGGCCACAAGCGCTTCCCAGAATTGCCTTGAGCGAGGGTGGATGAGATTCGATGTTTAATAACTATTTCAGCTCCTTCCACCTTCAGGCAGCTCCAGTGGGTTAAGGCTCAGGTGTTCCCTGTAGTTCCCTGTCTGATAACACCTTGGGTTGTCTCTCATCCTCTCCAATTCTCCCCCCGCTTCGCCACTGACCATGCTTCCTGGAATCCCTTTCTCAGATGACCTTGAACGCTAAGCCCTGTACAGGATGATTTGGGGGAACACGCTCTGTAAAGATTGTTGCTCTTACACAATTGACATCATCCAAATTGGAAAGGATGACTCAGCAGCTGTACGGGACCACCTGGGTTTGTCATTCCTTGATTTGACACTGAAATAGCATAGCCGTAGTAGGCCCCTTTTTTGTGCCTCTTTTCAGTGGTTCTCAAACTATGGGTCGCCTAAGACTATTGGAAAACACTAATACTTACATTGTGACTCAAAGCAGTAGCAAAATTACAGTTACGAAGTAGCAACAAAAATAATTTTATGGTGGGGGGAGTCCCCACAATATGAGGAACTGTACCAAAGGGTTGCAGCATTAGGAAGATTGAGAACCACTGCTTTATATAACAGAAGGATTTGCATTAGAGCAAATTTTCATGATACAGTATTCCTGGATGAATTCTCCAGACAAAGGTGCACTGTGAAAAGAAGGCGATGAGAAACTCATTCACATTTTAAGGCTGCTGCAGGCGGAGGAGAAGACACCATCCTCGAGAGAGATGGTCTTCTACAGGGCACTCAGATCCTGCCCATCTCACAAGCAGAGGCTCTGACAGCCTTCCCTCCTTGGCTGCCTTCTAAAACTGCTGTTCAGTCTTGGAAAATGGAGACGGTGTCTCCCAGAGGACCAATGGAGGCTTTATTTACTGTCTAAAGTAATAATGATGCGGTTTCTTTCCCGTACAGTGGTTGCACAAGGTTATTAGCTTCAGCCCACTGTAATAGTCAAGCTCCCTGAGCTCCCGGTTCCTCCGCAGAGGAGAATCTCTCAGTGCACAGCATCGACCTGGGCCATTCTGCATCACCTG
This sequence comes from Mesocricetus auratus, assembly GCF_017639785.1. Lineage (NCBI taxonomy): Eukaryota > Metazoa > Chordata > Mammalia > Rodentia > Cricetidae > Mesocricetus > Mesocricetus auratus. The sequence goes on along the minus strand of NW_024429202.1, from coordinate 35,416,040 downwards.
TGGGACTCAGAGGGCAAGATAGCCAAAGGCAAACATCAACAAGACTCTCACCGTGGGTCCTACAGGCTACTACTACCTGATGTCTTCCTCCAAAGGAATGTGCATGAGACTGTGGGAAGTACCCTTCGTAGCTAACCAGCCAGGCGAGGCCTTAGTATTTAATGTTGAGAAAATGCTGCTTAATCCTGTGCCATGGTAATGTCAATAACATGCAGTGTGGGAAGAGACTGAATAAGATACTGCTCACCACAAGTCAGGGACATAAACTACAGGAGAATCTAAAGACCCGGATCCACGGCTCTCACCATTGGATGCAAGCCTTGAAATTAGTCAAATGCTCCTCTTTTAAGTAGAGAAGGACATAGACACTACTTTTTTTTTTGCTGTTGTTCATTATTCATTATTCTTTCTTCCCTTTCCTTTCCTTTTTTTTTTTTTTTTTTGACAGCATTCATTATGAAACCAGGTTAACGTTTAACCGCACAATCTTGCCTTGGGCTCCCCAATGCTGGGATTACAGGCTTTCCCCACCACACCCAGCCTCTGCTTTTATGTATGCCCTAGGGGAAAAAGAAATTTATCGCTGTTTGAAGCACTCGCCATAGACCTTTTAGAAGCAGGGAAATTTCAGTGTTCAGGACAAAACACATCACTAACAACTGGACTGCAATGTAGCCATGTCTACACAGTGGATGTCTCTTAAAAGCAACAACAATAAAACTACCATTCCCATTAAGTCGATGTCCAGTATGTGCACAAGCGACATATTCTTGTAAAAAATCCAGGCTGCTGCGCTGAAAAAAAAAAGAAAAGACATAAATGTGTTTTTGTTTTTGTTGTTTTGTTTATTTTCAAGACACGGTTTCTCTGTAGCTTTGGGGCCTGTCCTGGAACTCACTCTGTAGATCAGGCTGGCCTGAAACTCACAGAGATCCACCTGTCTCTGTCTCCAGAGTGCTGGGATTAAAGATGTGTGTCAATACCCCCCACCCCTTGCTACAAATGTTTCTTTGTTTTTTTTAAGTGTTAGGTAATGTCATACAAACTTCTCAGTTCTGCTTTTGTTAGATGAACAGACTATCTCCCATATAACAGAAGACTATGGAAGCCAAAAGATTACTAAAAACCTAGAAATTGTGGCATTTTGTGAATGCTACTCTTTTAGTTCTGTCATAAACACTCTCATCAAAAACTACTGAGGGGAGGAAGGGCTTACCTCAACATATGAGTTGTTGTTCATTGTTGAGGGAATTGATGGCAGAAACTCAATTAGGAACTTGAAGCTGAAGCCATAGAGGAAGGCTGCTTGCAGCTCCCTCTCAAACTCATGCTTTGCTACCTTGCTTACACATCCCAAGACCACTGTACAGGAAACAGTATGATTCATAGTATACTAGTCCTTCCTACATCAATTTACAATCAAGACAATCCCCAACAGACATGTCTGACAACAGGTAATCTGATCTGGTAATCCCTCATCTGAAAATCTCTTCTCTGATGTCTCTAATCTCTGTCCAGTTGGAAGTCAGAGCTAATTAGAACATCTACCAATATGCTTTCAGTGATGTAAACATTTAGAATCACTGACTGAAAGAATATTTTGGTCTTTTCTGATGTTGTGTGAAAGTATCTGCAAGATAAAACGATTATTAAGAATCCTAATTTCATGCAATTAAAATGTTCTATATTCCTAATCACTGTATTATATTCCCACATATGTACAAATCCTATGTAATAAATGACCCCAGAATTTAGTTCCGAAAGCAAGACACATGCATTACTTCTCAGTTTCTATGGATCATAACACCAAACACAGTCTTGCTGGGGCCTCTGGGTACAACTCTCCATGAGCTATGTTTCTGACCAAGAGTATGGCCTTCACTGAAGGCCCTCCCAGGTATTTTAGACCTGTCTCTACCCTGACCATGCACTTGTTTGTTGGATTGGAGCTCTTTTGGGCTGTTGGGCTGATGGTTAGGTGTTCAGTCGAGGCTACTATTGTCTAACAGTTTCCTCTTTTATTGAAACATTCCATCCTTCAGGAAAGTTCATTGAGACAAAAAGTAAACAATCCAAAATAGCTTCAGGAAGTCCCTGAAACTGAAGAGATTCACTAGGCCCTTCTCTTACCAAGAATAAACAATAGGGACTGCTGAAGTCTCTCTCAGACAAGTCAAACAGCAAAGACTCTCAGATATGCCCAGATGCCTGGAAGAGGCAAAGCCCAGCTGAGTCACCAGGAAAGAACCTTCTCCAACCTGCTGAGTTTCTTGCAGGCTGTGCAGTTTCCAACTTTTATGTTTTATCTTTCATGCTGGGGTGGCCTTTGGTAATGCAGCTGTCTTTAAGTTATTTTTTGCTTCTATAAGTAGCCCCAGTAAAACTCACTGGTTCACCATTTTGGACTTTGGTGGTATCCATACTTTTGCCTGTCAAGGGCTGCCTATTGTCGATGAGTAGACAGTTATATTGCATCTCCCCAGGAAAAACCTGTCACCCAACAGTTAACCTCAGTTGTTCTTCTTTAAGTGGTCCTCTTCGTGATCAGCTTAAGATGGCAGCTGAGTGCCTTCAAGAAAAGGAAGTCTAAGTTAGAGTTTCCAGATTGGAACCACAAACTTTCCGTAATTTACCTTTTCCATGTTCTGTTTGTGAGACACAAGTTACAATGTCTAACCCTGAGGTGGGGAAGGATATCACATAAGGGCCCTTGACCCTGGGAGCTGTGTGTTACTGATATCATCTGGGAAGCCACTTATCAGAGAGTGTTATGACGAACATTCATGCTTCTGTAATCCAAATTTTCCTGATCCATACAACTTCCTACCCAGCAGGCAGCAAGACACCAACTCAAAGAGTAGGCTGCTGTGGTTTGAAATTCATGCTGACAGTGTTAAGAGATAGAAGCACACAGGGCCTATGGGAAGATACTGGACCAGGAGGCCTCTGCACTAGTGCATGGATTCAGCCTGGATGGATGGATGGATGGATGGGTGGATGTATGGATGTATGGGTTATGAGGATAATAGCAGTAGCTCTTTCTGGAAGATGTTCTCTGTCTCACCATCTGCTGCCATCTTCTCTGCTTTGCCATGACCCAGCCGTGGTTCCTCACTGGATGCTGAGCTAGTGCCAGTCAGACTTTGGATCTCTCAGTCTCCAGATCACGAGATCAACAAACTTCTATTCTCTATAAATCATCCAAACTGTGGCATTTGGTTACAAAAGAAAACAGACTAAAACACAGCAGCGGATGGTGGATCTCACCTACTACCAAAATAAAAGGGGGAAACATGCCCTGCTGGCAGTTCCTAGCCATCCAAGTCAAACATGGGTAGTGATGGCAGTAATGGAAGGTTCCAGAGCTTCCTGGGGAGTGGGGACCTAACAGCACACTTCACCACACGTGGAAATAGTAAGCTCTACTACACTCAGTAAAATGCACAAGAGGTACTGAACTCCTCTGTAATCAGAAGAGCTCCTTTCCGGGGCCCACTGCATACAAAATGACCTTGTAAGGGCAGGAGAATGCCTCCACCACAGCGAAGTTAGCGATGGTAGGTCAGCTGCAGCTGAGCCTTTCCCTACCTTCATCACTTCCGGAGTTCTTTCCTAAGATGACCAACTGCTATGCCTTGGATTTCAGGCCTGTCGCGTCAGCTCGTCCTGGAAGTACCCACCAGATCTCTGGAAAGCCCAGATCTTCACTTTACCTACAAGCACTTGGTGAAGCTTGATCACTTGTCAGCCGTCACCGCTGATAAAAGCAGCAGCTGCATGTTGGGGTCAAACAAAGCACTAGATATACACGTGTCAAGTTGTTCATTGACATGAAAAAGTGAGTTGCATGTGGGAACATGTCCTGGTGCGCAGTTAACAGCAGGCAATAACTGTCACAATTTAGGGACATGATAGATCTCCATGCGTTTAAGAACTACCCACACAGGGATGCTGAACTAATATTATCACTAGAAACATGCATGTGCTTCCAGGCCCATTACAAATGAAAACTTTTTCTCCCCTAGAAGAGAAATTGGGATTTCAGCCAGTCCTCCTGAGGCCTAAGTAGAATCTCATGACTGCAGTGGCAGGAGCGATTGATTCTCAGTGAGATTTGAGCTGCTGTCACTCCTCACATGGAGGCCGGAGGGAGTTCTGCCAAGCTATTTTGAGGCTACACACATTAAGTTAAGAAGTAGGGCTATTCTTAGCTCACGTGTACAGCTTCTACTATCCTAAACCAAAGGCTGAAGATCAGAGTAAGACACTGGGTCTTTTCTATCTGAATGTCCCTCCGGGGCTTTAGAAATCACCCTTGACCCAGCAGGAGATGAGTTCTGAAAAATGTAAATAACTGCTCATCGTGCAAACAGTTAACAGTGAATCAGGAGTCAGAGCCCCAATATTAAGCCAAAGAGATATGAAACTCCTTCTCCAAGCAGCTCCTTACACATGTTCTTTTTCTGGCTTCTCAGCAGTTGCAGGACACAGGCATCGTCAGGTCTCCTGGTGTGTCGCTGTCAATCTCCAGGGATGTGTTATTCCACTTTGAACGTAGTCTGGAAGGTCCAATCTCAAGGAATGAGTTCAGAGGTAAAATGAAGGAGAAACGTGAAGGGTAGAGCCTTGGTGATGGAGGTAGGACATTGTGTGGCAGGCTCAGAGCTTGGGTACTTCTCCTCACACGCCTCGAAGAATCCCTGAGCATCTCCATTTTCTGCTTTTCGACCACAAAAATTTTATAACAAGTATTTTTCACTTATTGATCTGTGCTTCCTTTAAGGCAGCGTGATAGACAGAGAAGTTCAAAGTTCCAGTACTGACTAAATAGAAAATCAAGTTTGCTATTTTCTTATAATTGAAGTCATTCCTGGGCTGCAGCAGTCTATGATATGCATGTAGCTAATGCCTCTCTCACTAAATTCTCCACACAGTAGGAGGATGGCCTTTCAAAGGAAAGTCCCAGGATGGAGATCAAGGGGTATTACAGTCTTTGGGCATGCACTTTATAAGCCACTGGGGTAAAATTGGCCTGTTCCGTATCATGGAAAGAGGCACAGACAAGTGTGTGCATGCAAGTGCTGACCAGACTCCCCCACTCCCCAAATTACCTTGTGCCCCAAATTCTGTAAGACCGAACATCCCCTACTCACAACTTGTGGGAAGGATTGTAGAGCAGACCACAGGGCAAAGTGGAGAAATCTGGGGGAATTCTGAGCAATTGCAATTTATCTGGCATTCTCTAGAATAGCTTCCTGCTCTCAACAAAGAGACAGATGTCTTGGTTTCTTTTTCTGTTGCTAAATGATAGGATAAAATGTCCGGAGGGAAGCAACATGGGGGAGAAAGGTTTTTTTTGTTTTTGTTTTTTCCCATGCACAGTTTCAGGGGACACTCTATCATGGCAGGAGAAAAAGGAGGTAGGAGCCAGAAGCTGCTGCTTGCATCACATCTGCAGAGAAAGGCAGGGTGATAGGATGGGGGGGGGGTCAGCCTCCAGGGAGATGAATGACCTGATCCCTGCCTGGAAGCTGTGACTGTCACCTCGTGGAGACAAGAGTACAGTACTGTGGAATAACCCTTTTGTTCCCCGTGAATAAAGAGCTGACTGGCCCATGAATAGGCAGGAGTTTTGGGGTCGAGAGAATGCTGGAGAGAAGGACAAAGTCAGAGGAGATGTCATGAGACACGTGAGCAGGATGGGAAGTTCATAACAAGGTAAACAAGCCTCAGGGCAGCACATAGATTAATAGAAGTGGGTTAAGTTATAAGAACTAGCTTAAAAAGAGGAGCCTAAGCCATCAATGGAGCATTTATACTTAATATTAAGTCTCTGTGCGGGCATTTGGGAACTGGCTGGAGGGACAGAAATGTTCACCTACAGTACAGATGTGATTTTTGGGTCCAGAGGTGGGTGATTATCTTGGATTACCCATATGAACCCACATGTGGCCTCATGTGTCTTTAAAGGAGGGGGATTTGACCGTAGGCAGAGGAGAAGGCAAAAGACTCATGGTGGCAGCGGGGAGCCAAAGGTGGGGCAGGAGTTGCCAGCTGGCTAGAAGGTGGAACCGGGAACCAAGGAACATTAGGAAAAGTCTCCAGAAAAGTCAAAGCAATGGCCCATAGAGGGAACTTAGCTCACGCACAGAGTGGTTTTTATACTCTTGTTGTTGTTCCTTGTTTGTTTGGGGTTTCTTGTTTGTTTTATTTGTGACAGGGTCTCACTAAGTAGCCACCGCTAGCCTGGAACTGTCTAGGTAGACCAGGTTGGCCTCAGACACCTACATACAGAGACCCTCCTTCCTCTACCACTTGAGTGCTGAGATTAAATGTGCTTCCCATCACAGCTAGCCACACAGGGTGCTTTTAGATCCCCAAAGAGTTTCTTCCACTTAGAACTTTTCCTAAAACTGCTAGGCTACACACAGCACTCTTTTTGTTTTTGTTTTCAATATAACAATTTTATTAATTCTCCGGGGACTTCACATGGTACACCCCGAACACACTCACTTCCCAGTCCTTCCAAGTCTGTCCCTCCACCCTTGTGACCCCCCCAAAAAAGGGTCCAGTTTGTGTTTTCTATCTGTTCACTGGGGTCAAACTCTTAGTGGCCTTCCCCTTAAACAGAACCGAGTCTTTTCCCTCCCCAACCCCCACGGGAAGCCATCAGTTGTGAAGAGTTGCACTTTAGCATTCCCGTCATACTCTTAAAGAGTTTTCTTGGATGACTTCCTGTCTAGGCCATTGCTTTTGGGTAGAGGTTGTCACCGGAAGTCTTCCATGTCCCTCCCTCTCAAAGACAGCTCTGTTTGATACTATCAGATTCACAGCTTTCTGTTGCAGCATCCAGGGGAAGTCAACAAAGACATCTTTTACTCACATGAGACAATAATTCATAGGCATTAGACAGGATCCAAAGCCAGAATGGACAAAAGACATGGATTAGGGTCCCTTGAGACATTCAGCCAAATCTGGATGGTCCCTTCCAGTCCACAACTGTGTCACTAGTTGGAAAACTAACATTTCCCCAATTCCCATCTTTTAAGGAGTCGACTACATGGATTTGATTTTTTTGTTTGTTTGTTTGTTTGTTTTTTGTTTTGGTTTTTCGAGACAGGGTTTCTCTGTGGCTTTGGAGGCTGTCCTGGAACTCGCTCTGTAGACCAGGCTGGCCTCGAACTCACAGAAATCCTCCTGCCTCTGCCTCCCGAGTGCTGGGATTAAAGGCGTGCGCCACCAACGCCCGGCGGATTTGATTTTTAAATACTAAATTAAAAAAAAAGAAAGGATCCCTGATTGACCCAGCTATCACTACCATCCTGGATTTTTTTCCATTCTGCCTTATTTTTCTTCAAACGATTACTTTTGTGTTTGATGATACACCGTGATCAGTCTGAATGTGTGGCCTACAAGCCACGCGCTGAAAACTAATCTTCAAGATGCTACTGTCACAGTGACCTTCAGTTGTCAGCTTGATACATCTGGGCAGAGGGAGCCTCAACTGAGGAATTGCCTCCATCAGATTGGCACATGGGCGTGTCTGTGGAGCATTTACATTTTTTCTAACAGATGTTTCTAACATACTGTGGGCAGTGCCATCCCTGGGCAGGTGGTCCTGAGGTACATAAGAAAGCAGGTTGAGCAAATCAGTCAGCAGTAAAGCAGTATTCCTACACTGGTCTCTGCTTCAGTTCCTACATAAAGTTTTTACCCTTTCCTTCCCTTCCCTTCCCTTCCCTTTCCCTTTCCCTTCCCTTTGCTTCCTTCCCTTCCCTTCCCTCCCCTCCCTCCCCTTCCTTCCTTTTCATTCAAACATTACCTTTCACGTTGCTCTGCTTGTCCTAGAACTCACAGAGAGCCACCAGCCTCTGTCTCCCGAGCGCTGGGATTAAAGGTGTGTGCCAGCACACTTGGCTACGTCAGTGTTTTATCACTGCAACAGCAAAGCACACGAACACAGCCATGCACAGGTGGGTGCTTGGAGAGGTGACTGAGTCGTGAGGAGCTCGTGAGCAAAATGAGCTCGTCTCAGTTCATTTTGTGCTGCTATTATCGAAACACCACAGGCTGGCTAACTCATCAGTAAAGAAGGATAGCTCTCTGGAAGCTAAGCATTGGCTCTGGGTGTGGACCAAACATTCCAGTTGGGCAAGTCAATCACCTGGCTAAGGGACCATCCCTGAGGAAGGCATGATCACCCTAGGCCGTGCTAAAGAGTTAGGAAGAATAATTATCCCTTGAGTGAAACTGTACTTTTTGTTCCCAGCCTGGAGCAATCGCTGTACAGCCACCACTAGCTTCTGGTCCTGACTCAAAGGCCTAACTTGTCCTCTTGTTTCTCTTTCATTTGTCTTTTTCTCTCGGGTCACTGCCAGAGCCCAGGTATGCCTTTTCTGGTTCTCTGGGTTTCATTCCTCCCTCTCTGAAGTTCCTTTTCCTGCCATGTGGCCGCTTGTCTGCTTTGTGGATATGGCTGATTTCCATACTGGCTTAACTGGAACAATGAACAGAACACCCTGCCTTTTCCTCCTTCTCCTACTTGGGACAGCTGCGCAGGTTTACAGCTTGTCACTCCGCGGTTTTTCTTTTTAAATCCCAATAAAAGTATCTTTGAAGTTTAAAATAAAACGGATGTGCTCGTTTCACTGGACTTTGAGATTTGAGTACAACTGCGCAAAGGATAAATGTCTTAGTTAAATATGCAAGTAGAAAACTGTCACTTCGTTGTTTTTATTCATCTGGCTTTGATGACAAGTCAGATGCCTGCCTTTTCTCACATTTTGTTATGAATTCGATTTCTGTTCCAGTTTGGATCGAAATACCCCCTCCCACTTCCCAGCTGGCATGAGAGAAGGAATTTCCTTAGCCTGGTGTTCCTCACCATGATGTCTCTTCTGGGCCAAGTAACAGGGTTAAGTGACCATGAACTGAAGCCTCTGACACCATGAGCCAAAGCAAGCCATTCTTCACAGTGGCAGAAAGCAGGCCTATACATACCTACAGATAATCCTATTCACCATTATTTGCATATAATCTCTGCAGGTTGCAATATTATTGCTTGTATGACCACTTGAGCTATCAAATGCATCGAGCATTTGTCTATCAAATTCACCTGGGTCTGTTCCTGTCTTTTCATAATGATGCTATGTTCATATTGAAATTATTTTTTCTCATAATTTCCTGGCCGAGCAAACTAATCTTCCCTGCAAATTTGGGTATTGTGTTTATTATTTAAAGTTCTCCTGTGTGCAGATGTTTCCATGCTCTAGAATTCCAGGTAAGATCTGAAAGCTTATTCTTCTTTCTCAGACTCTAACCTATTTGGATTCCCCCCTGCAGATGGTGGTCCTTTCTCGCTGGTGGGAGTATTCAAACCGTATCTTGTGTTTTGAAAAACAAAATGATTTTCATCAACCATCATTCCCTGGCTTTGCCACAGAGCAACAAAAATTATTCCTTCACTCCAGCTATATCCCACGGCACCTTTATCTCTTGTATAATAACTTCATTTTCTATTCTTTTAAAAATTTACCACCTTTGCTATGGAAATTCCAAACTTTATCTGTCCTTATCATTTACTTGATACCATCCTCAGCATAGAGGGAAATAACACTTCTATTTTTCCTCACACTGATTTAACCAACACATTGACTTTTTCACCAACACCTGAGGAGAGGAATTATTGCCTATGCTAAACATGGCCCTACGTTTATTTTATTAATAGGGTTCCTTTCCTGACTGGGCAGTGAGGTTTTCAATGTTTTACTTTTGCTCAAGCATCTGTGAAAAGTAAATATTCTCTCCTTGAAACCCCAGTGATTTAATTTGGGTGATTTAGTGGTACTGTGCTAATGCAAACTTCAATAAATTGAAAACCTGAAACTACAAATCCATCCAGTAGTGCAATAAGGATGTTGTCCAAGAAAACAAGACTTTTTGTAGGAACTGATATGATGGCCAGTGAAAGATTTTTGTAATCAAAGTAAAGGAGTGACTTACTTAATGAACAGTATGTATGAGTGTCTATCAGTTTGGAGCAATGCCCACTTAGATCATGTAGCAACGGCTGGTGGTTTCCTCCAGAACAACCCTCTTATTCTATTGACTTCTACATGGGTGCTGGGATCCAAACTCAGGTCCTGATGCTTATACATGTTTATACAGCAAGTTTTCTCACTCACTGAACCATCGACCCAGCCTAAATTCACTCCTACTGGGAGAAAGCAATTTAAAGTAGGATTTGTAACCTCTCAGATTGGTATATAGAAATACAACCTGATAAAAATGGCAGTGAGCATCAAGGGAGTTGATGAGAAAAAGGACCCCAAAACAAGTATAAAGAAAAGGAAAGTCATGCTGCTATTTCCACAAACTAGCCATTGATGCTGCCAGTATTGTAAAATGCATGCCTTTTAACAGGCTTGTCTCTTGTAGCATTTGTCAATCTGTTACGGTACAATGATCCCAAATACAGCAAAGTTATATTCACTGTGGTGATATCTTATTTGTATTCTAACAAATAAAGCTTGCCTGAAGATCAGAATGCAAAACTAGCCACAGTCATAGAGGCCAGGCAGTGGTGGTACACACCTTTAATCCCAGCAGCCACACTAGTTACCCACAGAAGTTGGGCCGTGGTGGTGCATGCCTTTAATTCCAGAACTAGAGAGTTATATCAGACAGGAGCAGTTAGTCTCCAGTCATGATGAGGATAGGATCATCCCAGCCTTGGTAGAGGTGAGAACTCTCTGGTGATTTGGCTGCTTTGCTTTTCTGATCTTCATTTTGAACCCTGATATCTGTCTCTGTGTTTTTATTTTTCATGTTACAATTCATGAAGATATTCACAGCATCATCATCATCTTAGTAAGAGTCAGAATCAACATGGCCAGCAAAAAGAAGTGGGTTCTATATCCACTCAACAGAACACACAGCCTTCATTTCAAATGACGCTTCTAAAACTGCAGCCAGTGACAGGAAGATTGATGCTATTTCGTTGGAAGCAACACGCTTTGAGCCTCTGCACACAGTTAGTTTTGTTTCCACACCAATCCTCTCTACATCACCTGCTCTGAGGTTTCAGCCTCATTCTTTTTCTTTTAATCTAATGCCAGATTTCAGATGGCTATCACTACCTATAATATACCTTGCCCTTTCCAATAAATCTTCCCTATGTTGCAAAAATAATTCCCTCCCTGTTTATTGGACAAATATTTACTGAGTGGTAATCATTATCCAGAATACTTCCCAAAGCAGCCTGGGTTGCTTCACTGGTCAAAGGAAGTCCTCTGAATCTCCAGGGAGCTTGAGCTTTCTAGGAATGACCATCCTAGGTGAGACAGTGAACTGTGGTCTATAGAAGCACTGTAATGGCATTGGGGGAGATAGGATAGACCAGCAGGCACAAACCCTCGACAGGAACATGGAGTTGGGTAAATGCGTATTTGAGGGCAAGCATCCAGGCTCAGCCACAGATGCAGCTCCAAGTGGGGTTGTCCTGCTTTGCTGAAGGGCTGAGGAAATTTCTGTGGCTGAAGGGGAGTATGGGGATGGACCAGGATACAGCAAAAGCGTCGCTCTAACGTGTGGAAATGGAGCAGTCGTGCGGGTCTGAGCAGGAGAGGGGCTCTGACAGGGCTTTTGAAAGAGTTCCCGTCCTGGGCTGAGTGGAACAAAGGGAGGAAGGGTACGGGCCACTTCCAGGCATCAGGGTAGGAAGAAGCGAGTGGATTCTGAGTCTCCTTCGGCACAAAGCTACGGGTTTTCCTAATGAGATATGTGGGAAATAAAGAGAAATCCAGAGCGACCACAAGCTACGTAGCTTAAGCCACTGGAAGGATATAATTGTCACCAGCTGTGGGGTCGTGAGATGCTTGATATAACTGCTAGAACTCTCAGTGTCCATGCTGAAGCCAGAAGCACAAAGACTTCAGCCAGAAAGTCCATCTGGTCTGTTTTGTTTGGGTTTAAGTTTGATATAAGGTACTGTATTCCATAAGCTGAGCTCTGGTTAGTCATCCTCCTGCCTCAGCCTCCTGAGTGTAGGGATTATAGGCATGTACCACCAGGGCTGTCTTGATATCCACTAGTTAGCATTACGTCATATCCCTTACTGACACTGCATTTCTGTGGAGGCCCATAGAAACGGCTCCATTCCATCTTGTCTTAAGGTCAGAGAGTGTGAGCCTATTATTGCTCCTTCAAGGTTAAACCACAGTGTGTTTGGCCTAAGGTACAGGTATTGTATGTCTTGCCTAGACAATAGGATGTTTGACCTAAAGTGTAGCTAATAGACGTCTTACCTAGGCAACAGGATATTTGGTTTAAGGTGTGGCTACTTGATGTTTCAGTTGTTAAGGAGGTAATTACATTTGTTTGTTCCTTGTATCATTGTAAGGAAGCCTTTTGCCTTCCCCTTTTGATTGGGGTATATGAGAACTTTGAGCAATAAACTTGGGGCTGATCACAGTATTCACTGGATGTCCTCCAGACTATCTTCTGTTTCTTGTCTATTTCTTTCCTCAATCCAACCTCCTCCTTTCAAGCACAGACCAGACAAGTTCACTGGGCCAGATACATTTCCCCCTTGTTTTATAGCCAAACACTGGCTTCCAGGTCTCAAAGACTCTCCAGAGTCTGTCCACCCTGGATGACATGGCTGTGACATATTCAGTGGGCCAGGAGTGTGGGTAGTGCTCTTATCCATGAGACCTGAGCTACTGTTTAATCTTATCTTGTACAATTGCTCCCACCTACCACCCCTTCCAACTTCTCTAATTCATCTAGAATAGCGTAGACTGTGTTTCTATTCCTATGGCAAGATACCAGAACCTAGGTAATTGATAAAGAAAGAGGTTTTTTTTGTTCGTTTGTTTGTTTTTTTGTGAATTGCTTTAGAAACTGGGATGTCTAGGAACGTGGCACTACCCTGTACTAGGTTTTTAGTAAAGATCTCATGCTTTGAGGATTCCTGAAAGAAAGCAGAAGGGAAGTGTGTGTGTGTGTGTGTGTGTGTGTGTGTGTGAGTGTGTGTGTGTGTGTAAGAGAGAGAGGGAGAGAGAGAGAGAGAGAGAGAGAGAGAGAGAGAGAGAGAACATGCCTTGTTTTATAATAACCCAACCTTTAAGAATTCACCCATAAAAAACAAGCATTGGACTGGTCTACATGACCCAAACACCTCTCACTGGTTTCCACCACTGATTCATGTGGAATTAAAGTTCCAGCTCATCTGGTTTGAGGCATACAGTGAGACTACAGAGCAGCCCTATCTCCTATTTCCCTGAATAACATGGTGTCTGACACTTGGATTACCTGTGCTATGATTGCTCAGGACCCTTCAAATGCTGCGTTCCCTTTCCTTATTACATAATTGTCGGAAGTTCTGATGACCCAACAAAGCACACATCTTCCAGCAAAGGAAGGGGGTGCACCTGTTTAAAAGTTCACATCTCTGTATTTATAAAACCAATGAAAAACACAGATATTCTGCTTTCTTTCTCAGTCTCTCCCTTTTCCCTTTGACAATTCGAGGGTGCGTGCATGTGTGTGTGTGTGTGTGTGTGTGTGTGTGTGTGTGCATGAGAGAGAGAGAGAGAGAGAGAGAGAGAGAGAGAGAGAGAGAGAGAACAGACTACATTCTCAGTAAATTGCTACTGATAGAAGTAAGGTGTTACTAATACAATGGAAATGGATTGTAAAACATTGTGTATCAAATATGCTTTGGCATGTTTGATATGGTTCCCCAGTATTTATGTGATAACATTTAAAAGTTACAGAGGATTATTTTGCACACACTACGTATTTACACAACAGTCTTTGGAGGTGGGGACAGCAAGAGACACTTCTTTTCTACTGCTAGAAGCAAAAGACACAGAGGTGAAGTTATCACACTGGAAACAGATTAGTCAGGAACTAGGAGAATTGTGAGCCTCGACTGCTTGGGCCTGCCTTTCCAGAGTGTTTAATCTGCTCAGAGCATTGTGTTCTTGGGGCTCAGAGTACCCCTAATAACAGGCACTCTAATATAACTTCACAATAGCTACAGCTGAGTCACCCTCATAGAGAAAGTCCAGGCAGAAGTTTCAACTCACTGTGACATAAGCACATCTATTATCACCTTCCAGTGTGATGATCACACTCACGGTGACGCTGGGAAACTTGTAGCATGGAAGACGCCAAGGATTCCTGGAAATGACAGTGGCAGCAGGACATCAGTATAGACATTATACCCAGAAGAGCTCTTCTCTGCTCTGTAGTATCCCTTTGCCCCTAGAGTGACCCCAGGAGGTACTAGCCTTAATTCCATTGCTATACTCTGCCAACCACCTTGCTAAGTAATGTCATGCCCTGGTGGTACCAGCAGCCCGGGCAAGTCAACACCTTAGTCATTCGAAGAGTGGGCATGTCAAAGCTGGCACTTTCTTTTGGAAGGTATTACATTTCAGTGTATTTCCTTAAGGACTTCGCTCAGGTCTGTAAGGCTTTGAAATGTCAAGGTCCTGTTTCTTTTCCTACTCCTGACATCTGACCCTTGGAAAATTGTCACTGAATTGTGTTCAAATATTTGAAGACCTCTATCACATTGTTTCTCACACTCAAGAGACCAGCAACAAGTAGCACAGATCTGATGGCTACATCAGGAGTCCCTAATCATTGTTTCTTTTGCCCATGGATATATCTGTCTGAAGCTCCATGCATGTACAGAACTGAATCTTTGTCCAGAGAACTGCAGCCTGCATCAGAACAGGAAGACTATGGGCTTCCTTTGAGATGGAAAGGAGCCCCCATTCAACAAGTGCCAGAGGTCGAGTTGTCTGCTGCAGGAAATGGCAGTCCACTGGGAAGGAGGGGGAGGTAATTGCCCAAATTAAAATTGAGATCCAAGTTAACAACTTTGCCTTTGTGAAACTCACAGCGCAGTTTGGAAGCAGCTGACATTCTTGAAAATGATGTGGCCTGGCTCACATTTGCTTGTAGTGCTAGTGTTTAGTCTATGCGGTGGAAGTGCTACAGCAGGGGTGTTCAGTCCTTGAGGGGTTCACCTCACAGGATGAGGGCTCAGGCACTGCGGTTCCCACCCTGTCTCCGTTCTGTAACCTGGAAACAATGCAGCCGTAGATGTTCTCCTGCTCACAGCAATGGGAACTCTTTCACCCAGGGTCTCTCACTTTAAGTGGGCATTGGACTTCCTGGGGAAACTTATTAAAGACAAATGCTCAGTCCACACCTCAGAACCCGTGAGTCAAACCCCTGGTGTGGTTCCCAAGGATTTGTATTTCTTTCAATTCTGAGCAGTGAGGGAGCTGCTGCATCCACAGTCACAAGTAGAAGACTACTGGGCCACACCAATAAGATTGAATTCTCTGCTGGGCAGTGGTGGTGCATGCCTTTAGTCCCAGCACTCAGAGGCAGAGGCAGGCAGATCTCTGAGTTTGAGGCCAGCCCGGGTCTACAGAGCAAATTTCAGGATAGCTAGAGCTACACATAGAAACCCAGGGTTACACACCAGAAATCCAGGGTTACACACCCGAAACCCTATGTCGATAACTACTTTTAAAAAAGTTTGAATTCTTCTTTCTTTTGTATAAGCCCAGCAATGGCTTAGAGAGGAAAGGAGACCGACTCCAGAAGATACTCCTGGGCCAGATTCCAACTCTGCCAAATGAGCAGCTGTGCCGACAGGGAGGAATTCTGTGCCCTCTAGAGAACCTTCAGTTCCCTTACTTGTAGGATAATGAAAACTCTCAGGCAACTTTGTTTGAGTGACTAAAGAAACAATGTAGATCATCCACAGATGAGTGGGTGTGATCTCCGCTGCCCCAGACCTTGGTCTCAGACATTCTGACAATAATCTGTATCCCAACAAACAAAAATCTGTTTTAGGAAGATTTGGATTCTGGGTTTTGACATGGATTGCTGTTTGACAAGAACACGGTATGGAAGTCTGTAATTCTATATTGACGGTGCCTTTTAAAAGAGAATGTCCATCCAAAGCACAATGGCATTTGGTCTGGAATCAGGGTATTAAGCATACAATGGACATGGAATTAAATATATCACCAGTGAACCAGTGTCTGGAAGTTCTGTCTTGGGGTAGCAGACATTGATCCTGCTGCAATTTGTTTCCAACAGAATCTGGTCTTTGGTCATGTTGCACAAAGCTGTGTGGGAGACCCAGGGGCAAAAGTGTCTTGAATCCTTCTCCGGATAATCCTTTCCTGTGATAACTTCTAAAGAAGCAGGTCAAGGATGACTCAAACTGTGACTAAGAACAGATGCCCGGGAGTGTGCCTGTGTCCCTTCTCCTCAGGCCTGGGAGCAATGCTATCTCCATGTCCCACTGATTAAACACCAATTACCCCAAGGAGCTTTGCAGATGCCTTTAAAATTCTTACCTGTCCCCTCTCAAGCCCCTCCTGCCACTCCATAGCAAGTTGTCTTCTCAATAGCCATGGAAAGAAAGCAGCCCACGTGTGCTGGCTAGGATTTTTGTTTGTTTTGTGTTTTGGTTTTTTGAGACAGGGTTTCTCTGTGTAACAGTCCTACCTACCCTGGAACTCGCTCTGGAGACCAGGCTGGCCTGGAAATCACAGAGATCCTCCTGCCTCTGCCTCCTGAGTGCTGGGATTAAAGGCGTGTGCCACCACTGCTTGGCTTGCTGGCTAGTTTTATGTCAGCGTGACACCAGTTAATGTCATCTAAGAGGAGGGGACCTCAGTTAAGAAAATGCTCCCATAAAACTGATCTGTAGTCAAGCAGGCAGGCCATTTTCTTAATTAGTGATTGATGTGGGAGGGCCGAGCCCACCCGGCTTTTGTTGGAGAACAGGCTGAGCAAGCCATGGGGAGCAAGTCAGTAAACAGCATCCTTCCATGGCCTCTGCCTCAGCTCCTGCCTCCAGGTTCCTGCCCTGACTTCCTCTGATGATGGATAGATGTGGAAGTGTAAGCCAAATAAACCCTTTCCTCCCCGAGTGGCTTTTGGTCCTGGTGTTTCATCAGAGCAATAGTAACCCTGACTAAACCACCAGTGTCCAGTAAGACACACACAGATAAGAAAACGTAGCATATTCATCCAGTGAAAGACGCAGTCTGAAAAGGAAGGGAAGGAAAGTGGTTTCCCTTGACAAGTGTCTTCATTAACACTTAAGTGAAATAACCCAGCGACACATATTGTGTAGTTTCACTTACATGGAGTACCTGGAACAGCCAAATCCACAGACACAGGAAGTGACGCCGTTGCTGGAACTGGGAGAGAGGCCAGTTAGTGTGTAGAGAGTTAGTGGTAAGTTAGAGGCAGGTTTTGCTCGTGTTTAACGGACCTGGGGTTTCTGGTGGTGGACAGTAGTGGAGACTGCACAGTACTAGCTGTTCTCAATGTCACTGAACCACATGCTTGAGATGGCTAAGATGGGAAACTTTTAAATATGCATTTTACTGAGAGGGGAAATGGAAGGCAAAACTCAAATGAATTCAGCTGCAGGGGAGGGGGGTGCTAACTAAACGCAGAGACAGAAGAGGCTGCATTTTTCCGAGTTACTGAGTGACGTGAGAATTAACCCGTCCCTGTGCCTGGCGTCTGCCCAGCTGCCACATTAAATGCACACTGCAAACAGGTAACAGAGGGAATTGCTCAGAGGAAGAATGCTGCTGAAGGGAAAGCAATAGGCATGCAGCACAATGTAGGAACGTTGACTAGGAGTCCCAGAAGTCTTTGCACTGTTTCTGAAACCTAAGAAAACTGTCGAAAGCTGGTGGGAATTTAATCATTTGTCTCCCCCATGCTGCTTAGCCAACAGTTTTCATGTATTCAATAGCAGGAGATTCTATTGCATACCATGGAATCTACGGTGGCCTGGCTGGTCTATAAAATGACTTTTACTGACAAATTCTGTTTGGGAAAGCTGTGCCAGAAGGGTCTTCTCTCAGCTTTCCCATTCGGGCTGAGGGAGCTCTTTGGCACAGGCAATGAGATCTTCAGAATCTTCCAAGGGTCTCAGCCTTGCTTTCTCAGTGGCACATGGCTGATGGTACATACTCCCCTTCCGTCATCGGCTTCTTCTGACTTACACAAACCCATGTGTACTTGAGGGTCCAGGGAGATGCTGGCAAGAGACAGATTTGCTCTTCAGGGGTGGCAGGGGAGTGATGATGTAGAACAGGAGAAGCATCTGAGTTCTGATGGACACTTGTGCTCCGGATGCCGGATGTCGATTTTTATTACTCACTCCCTACTATCTTGTTGCTTCCCTGTTGACAGTGGGAAAATTAAATTAAAGTTCAGGGAATTTTTCTTTAACTTTTAAGTAGAATTCCACAACCTGGAAGAAGGACGTGGAGGAGGAGGGGGGGAGGAGGAGGAGGAAGAGGAGGAGGAGGAGCTGTAATTGATACTTAGGATCAAATTTTTAAAATTTTTGCATTTTTCTTTTTGCCACTGGTGGGGAAACCTCTGGTTTGTTTGCTTCTCTTGTTTATTTTAAGCATCTGAGTGATGGACAAGGATGGTTTTACCAGCGGGTGCTCCATGATTGAGTAATAAGGTGACTAGGAAAAGTGAAAGGAATTTATCGTGTGATACAGTGCATCCCAGATAAGTATGCAAATGTGAAACAGCGAATGGGCACCCAAGTGCCTCCCCCCACATGCTCAGGATGAATGTGGAGCACAAGTAGAAGTAGTAACCAACTTGCCCTTTAGATACACAATATTTTTCTTTAAAGAACACAGAATGACTTTGTACTTATCAACATTGTGTTGCAATAAGGAAACACCCAAGTCAGGCTATGTCAAAAAGAAAAAGGGTTAGTTTGGATTGAGATTTAGTCTCAGAACAAAGGGAAAACAATGAACATATAGGAAACGACTCTTATTTGAGGTGAGAATTCACTGTGTGGTCCACGCTACCCTCCATTTGGGTTCCCTGGTGTTGGGATTATAGGCATATGCCACTTTATCTGCCTTGAAGGTTTTTTGAAAGGAAAGTAGGAAAATCTGTGAACCTCATTTAAAATGTATGATTCAGTACTGCAGAGCACATGGAAGATAAATCAAAGAGGGTTAAGACACACAAGCATGAGGTTCAGTGCTCTGTCTTCAGGGGAGTCCACAGAAAAATCCCATGAAGAAAGGAGAGAGTTCATGCTTCTCGCATGTGTTGTTTTCCTCAAGTGGAAGCAGGGACAGAGAGATTATGCAAGCTGCCATCTTTGTGGGGCACAGTCTGGAGAGCTGGCTAAAGAACCAGAGTTTGGATGGCAGCTAACTCAGTTTCCAACCACAGAACTGTTGATTTGGGGAGCCGACTGAAAGAGTCTTGCTTTCTCTTAGCTCTCTCTCTCTCTCTCTCTCTCTCTCTCTCTCTCTCTCTCTCTCTCTCTCTCTCATACACATACATGCATACAATGCAGTTTGTATGCAACAGACATTTATTTTGATTACATACTTCTTCATACTAGTCCAGATCCTTGTGTTCTCTGTTTCTCAAGACTTGCCTACAATTAACACGTAAAATAAAATAATAGAAGAAACAGACCTGGGATGTCCTATAATAGCTGAGTCAGTATTATTAAAAATCTCCCTCAAAGCAGACACCACAAAATCAGTTCTAACATAGAGTCAAGATATTCTACTTTTTTGTTTGTTTGTTTGTTTTGTTTTTTCGAGACAGGGTTTCTCTGTATTGTTTTGGAGCCTGTCCTGGAACTCGCTTGGGAGACCAGGCTTGGTCTCGAACTCACAGAGATCCACCCGCCTCTGCCTCCCGAGTGCTGGGATTAAAGGCATGTGCCACCACCGCCCAGCTAAGATATTCTACTCTTATGCAAGCTTCTTTTTCCCCCTGAAAACTAAAAATGGTACCCTCCAATCATCTTGAATGTACCCATAACATACTAGAAATGAATAGGGACAGTACAAGAAAGGAGTTCTATATGGATAAAATATGTTCATTAACATAGATATTTCATTGTATTTACAGATTAAGAAAATAATTGTTTTAACATGTAAAAACAAAAGCATAGACTATAATTCAATACTTATATATTACTCCTGACATTCATATATATATATATATGGACTCATAGCAAACGTGATAGAGTATAGTTATCAAACACTGTAGCAAGCTGCTGATGATGTTTGTGGCTACGGTGCTACACTACTTCACAATGATCTGAGGTGAAGGGCTAGGGATGTAAATAAAGGCAAAGACAGCGGCTCCTTCTTATAAGGAGAATGGTGTTTATTTAAACAAGGGTAGAACCTTATATACCAAAGACAGGTATGGTGGAAAAACACCAAGGTCAGAAGCTTACATTCCCAGGGCCCTCTGGCAAAGGGTGGGCCAAAACCAGAAATTAGCATTTAGACAACAAGGATGGGCAAAAAACAGGAACTTGCGCACAGGCCTTACTGGGAGGAGGGGACGAGAAGTGTTTTGCTAAAAGCTCCTAGTCACAAGCGGTCAACAGACCCCCATGGGGGAAGGGTGCAACAAAAAACCTATACAAATCTGGTTTGATGGCACAAGCCTATGAGTGCAGTACTTGAGAGGTAGAAATAGGACATGAGCACAAGGTTAAGGCCACCCTGGTCTTCAAAGTGAGCTAAGGCTACACAGCAAGACTGTTTAAAAAAAAAATGTAAAGGGGGACTGAAGGGATAGCTCAGCAGTTAAGAGCACTTGCTGTTGCTCTTCCAAAACCTGTTCTGTGTCCCAGCACCCACATGGTAGTTCACAGCTATCTGTAACTATATCCCGGAGTCTGATGCTTTTCTCCTTGTTTCTAAGTGCTTCTGCACACACGTGGTGCACATACATTCGCACAGGCACACACCCATACACATGAACAGAAAGAGAATTGTTTTAAAATGAAGAAAAATGTTTTAGAGCTAATGAGATTACTCAGTGTAATGTGATTTCTTCCTGCCAGCCTGGTCCCTGAGCCGTGTCAGTCCCAAATGAACAGCAGGGCACTATATTAATTATGAAGCTGTTGGCCATTTTCTATGGTTTCTTTTTGATGAGTTCTGACTTAATTACTAACCCATAACTGCTAATCTGAGTATTTCCATGTGGTCTTCTCTTACCGGAGAAAGGGTCCGGACCTCTTACTTTTCTCGTGTCCTACATGGTGATTGACTGTGCCTTCGTTTCCTAGAAACCTCCTGGACTCCTAGTCCCACCTATCTTGCTTCCCTGTTGGCCAACAGTGCTTTATTCATCAACCAATAAGACAAGCATAGACACAGAAGGACTTCCCTCATCATCCCCTCTTTTCTGTCTAAATAAAAAGAAAGGTTTTAACTTTAACATAGTAAAATATATAACTAGGCAGTTATTAACCAGGAACTATAAATACAGTATTTTGTCCATTAACATTTAGCAAGATTTAAAGAAAATATCATCTATCCTATCTTTAGGCATCTAAAGTCTTATATGTAACATCTTTTATCATAACTAAGGAAAACTATAATTATAGCTATCTGTCTTCAACTCCATCAAAGACCACAGAATGATAATATATAAACACTAGGATTGACAGAGACATCTTGCCACCTGGACAGTCACCTAAAGTTCCTTTGTAACGTTGGGGCATCCATCTTTAGCCCATAGGCCACAGTGCATCTGGCAGACTTCTCAGCAAAGCAGTACATTTTGAACAGTTTGCCTGCATTGGCAGTTTGTCAGTCTTTTTTCTGTGTCCTGCAGAATGTCTGACAAACTCTTCAATGAAGGACAAACCCATTAGGACTGTCCATCTTGTTTTGCAAGTTTAGCAGTCACTTTCCTGTGGGTCCTGCGTGTCCAGTTTATACAGCAACAAACAGTTCAGGCAAGAGCAGTTTCTTGCCCAAATGGCTAATCTTGCCTTGTTAATAGCAAAGACTTAAAGAAGGAGTTTTCTATAACTTGGCAACAAGCCAAGGAAATAATACGAAACTGCCCCACCTGTTCATTCAATAATCAAATGCCATTACCAGCAGGAAGTAATCCCAAAGGTATTCGCAGAAATGAAATTTGGCAAATGGATGTGTTTCACTGTCCAGAATTTGGAAGTTTAAAATATGTGCACCATACCATAGGCACATTTTCAGGGTTCCAATGGGCTACTGCTCTTAGCTCAGAAAAGGCTGATTCTGTTATCACATACCTCTTAGAGGTAATGGCCATTATGGGTATACATACACAAATAAAAACTGATAATGCTCCAGCATATGCCTCCAGCAAATTGGAACAGTTTTTCAAATATTATAACATAAAACACATAACTAGTATACCATACAATCCCACAGGACAAGCAGCGGTTGAGAGATTTAACCATACTTTAAAAGAAATGCTCCATAAACAGCCAGGGGGAACAAAGACCCCCAAACACAGATTACATAATGCTTTATTAACATTAAATTTTCTTAATGCTAATGAGAAAGGACAAACAGCTGCAGAAAGACACTAGACTACAGAGAAAACTTCTGAACTAAATCAGTTGGTATATTTCAAGGATGTAATGCCCTCAGGATGGAAACCAAGATATGTGTTACATTGTGGAAGGAGGTTTGCCTTTGTTTCTGCAGGAGAAGAAAAAGCTTTGGATTCCATCAAAATTGATCAAGATTTGATCCAAACAGGAGAAACCTCGGGAGGAGGAAAGATGACAGCTCATCCACAAAGTCATATTCTACGAGGTATAAGGAAACCCCATAAAAGGAAAGGGATGTGTTTTGTTCTTGTTTTCACAGGAAAACCCATCTCCATACAGCGAGAAGATACTGAATGTGTGGATATCTAAAGAAGAGAGGATGGCTAGCCAAAAAAATCATCAAACAGAAAATAATCTGATATTTGGTGTCAATGTCTAATTTTCTTAACTTTTGTCCTTATAAAATCTATTTCTCTTTACTTCCTAATAAAGTAAAGCTTTTGGTCCCAGTTCACTTAAACCAATGCTGGCTTTGAACTTGGATTTGGGTGTCCTCCTCTAAATCCAAACATGTTGCTAAAATAAAATTCAGAGTTTCTGTATTATATTAAGGAGTCAATTGATGAAAGACAGAAGAAAACAAAATCTGGGGACTGTTATCTCTTTATACTTGCCTCTTTCTCTGAAAGTCTAATTTCTCATATTTACTATCTTCCTTATTGTTGCCTTTCCTGGTGTGCATACTTATATAAAAGCTGAAATTTCTTTGTTGACATTAACGTTTGAGTTTTCCACAGAGAACAAAGAATTTCCTAACAGCAATCTTCAAACACTCCAGAAAGAAAATGGGGCCCCACTTCATAGATTCCACCTGATCTGACTTGATGCATCTGAAATGACAAGTACCACCCTGAAACCAGTTTGGGACTACATCAATCTACACAACTCCAGACTAATTAACTGATATGGTGCACCTTGTACACTCTGGTCAGAGCCTCAGACAAGAGCTTCAATCAAAAACTTCAATCAAGCATTTCCTGCCAAACAGAAACTGGGTACAAATGTAACTAGTGCACTCCAGACTTAAACTACACTAACAATTTTTTCCTACAGGATCCCATGAGGTTATCATTGTCCCATTTCATCAGGAAGTAATTTTGAGACTACTACAACCCCTTTCGCTACTGTTGATATTATAGGCTAATTTACACCTGTTAAGATTGGTTTTCAATTATTTAGGGTTGGGATTGGAAAGAGGTGTTCAGACTTGGGCATCTCTTTCAGAGATGTATATATGCTTTATATATTGTTTGAAACAATTCATTTGTGTTTTAAGTCTAAATCTTTTTTTTAGACTAAAAGGGGAATTGTAGGGAGAGATCTTACGTACCCATAGCACTGGCCACACCCAAACAAGTATGTAGTGGGGGATAAAAGAGCTGGGAGGAAGGAGACATTCTCTTTATGGGTTCTGGTTGTGCCTTGGAGAGTATACGAACCTTTGGTTCTTAGCTTTCTTGGCTTCTCATGTAAGCGACTTCTCCCTCAATAAAATATCATAGGACATCCCTACTTTATGTAGCTTAGTATTTCCGCAATAGCTCAGCAGTTCAAAGTGCTTGCTGCACATGTCTGATGACCCGACTTTGATGCTCAGAACTACCTCATAGTGGTAGGAGAGATCTGATTCCCACACATTGTCCTCTGACTTTTCCATGTGCACAGGAACACGCGGCCACCCACACCGTCTCTCTCTCTCTCACACACACACATACCATGTACCCGTGCACAAAGTAATAACAAGTGCAATTTCAGATTTAGAACTTTAGAGGAAGCTTTGCACGAATGGGTGGAATGTGCCGTGCTAAAGGCGTGAAGAGGGATGTTCATGATCACTTTTCCCAGTGTCACTATACTGGAAACCTCAGCCAATGCAGCAAGAAGCATAGGAAATGCCAATGTGAGGAAGAAAAGCATGCCATCACTTACCTGTTGTTTGGGAGTCTACACAGGAAAAGCAATACATTGAAGTTGTCAAATAAAAGATGGACAAGTTAAAAATATTTCATTGCTACATAACACCAGCAAAGCAGAAAACAGTGTTTAACAAGAATTCTGTCTTGAGTAGCAAATCATTAACAAAGCTTGGAAGGAATAAGAAGAAAAAAAGGGGGGGTAAGGACATTACAGGAAAGAAGAAAACAACATCCCCCCACAGAAGATTTTATAGAAAGCCACTGAGCCGTACTATAGTTCCCTCAGGACACCTGCTGTACTGTGGATCCTCATGTCAGGGGGGAGACACAGAGCAGAAACCGGTGGGTAAAAGCGCTATTGAATGACTGTCACCAAGCATGCTTCTGAGAAGGTGTCCAGCTCACAGATGGTGTGTGGAGGAAGGGATTCCACACCTGGACTCTGGGAAGCTGGGAAGCAAGCTCAGCCTCACAAGTGCCAGGGTTAGGGTGGGGGAGGGGAAGGGAAGGTAGGGGCAGACTGCACACAGGCCCTGAAGTAGGGAGGACCATTGCTACACTGAGAAAGTTTTAAACTCCTTTTTTTCCATAAAATTAACAAGTGATATTGTTCCTCCTGCTGGAAATACTATTTTTAAGCATCATTTTAAGAGGGGATGTGTTTCTCGTAATTCACTGCACCAATCTTTTTCTTGCCCATTGAAATTGATACATTGTTTTTCTTATGAGTACTATGTCCAGTCTCTAGTCTCTGGATACATTTTGATTTGTTCTCTTAGGATATGTTCTTAAGACCTAAGTGTTATGTCAGAGGGAGCTCAAATGTGAGTGTGCTTAATACTTACTGTTACAAAAGGATCTAGAGTCTTTGTGTGGTGTGCATTTCCATCAAAATATCATTCCATGTGGCCAACACCATTACTGTCTTTCAAAGTCTCACTGATTTTGGTAAGGGATAATTAATGTGTAATATATTTCTCTGCTATCACACAGTACCTTTGGAGCAGCTTGGGCATGATAATATATCACCCCACTTTAGCAATCACTCATATTTCTTCTCCAATCACCCAAATACTCTATTCAGTGCACATTTTCTGATAAAGCATGCTTTTCTTGAGTGGGAAGCATGCTTACATGAAAGGTATCTGTCTTTTCTAAACTTTTCGTGGATCACCTTTGCTCTTTTTCCTGTGTTTCTTTCCCCATATACAGAGGTACATTGAATCTTTCCACATACCTGTGTGTGACTGTACCTGCACACATGTCATGCAAAGTTCTGCAAACAGAATTACTAGATCAAAGAATAGGTGCATTTAAGATGTGTGTGGCTATTCCTAATTACCTGTAGTTAATGGGATTTATATATGAAGTATGGGTAAATATAATTATGTATTATATGTGAATACTAATTTATGAACTATATGTAACCAATATGGGCAAAGTAGAATGGAATGATGCATGACAGTGTCCTAATGAAATTTATTCTTTTGAATTCTAATAAAAAATTAACCATTAAACATAACGGTAGGTGTTATTAACGACAGGTTTGTATAAATCCAATTTTCAGTTGGCAACAATTCAAAGAGACAGCTCCTGCTGTTGCTTTTACATGGATGAGGAAGTAGAGGCTAACAGTTCACACTGTGTTTAAAAAAAAGAGAACTCCATTTGCAAAATCCTGTACTCTTCTGCAAGCAAACAGCCTTGCAGAGATCACAGTAAGCAGTTTGTGGTAAAGCAACATCAAAAGAAAGCATGGTCTAAGCCAAGGAAAGGAAACAGGTTGAAGGCTGTCACCACCTCTGCTGCAGCCAGGTCAGCATGTTACTGAGAAGAGGTAGCCAGTCATCTCTGTTTGCAGGGGGTGAATCCTCCACGTTAGATCACAGGAAATACATCCCCATCTCTTCAAGGATTTTTTAAAAGTTTCTGGGTATTTTAGAACTGGTGGGAAATCTTATAGAAAAATAATTACAGGCATTGAAAACAAATTCAATATTCTACATATTATGACTGAGCCTATGGGTAACATGAGAATACATATATTATTATTTATTACTTCCCTTTGAGAAATGATGTGGCATCTGGAAATGCTGTAGCATCGCGAACTTGTCTTTCATCGTCCGTAACTTTAGCCTCTGTCTCAGAAGTAATCAGTTGTGGGAGTTGCCAGAGAACTTGAACATTGCAATGGCTTCCAACCTCTTTTCTATGCCACAGCCGTATACCACAAAGGCTTCTGTGTTGATGAAAACCTACATCTTAAAGAATGGAAATAGCTCTTCAGAGCAGTCATCCAATCAAGTGGAACAGCTACAGCCGCAGAGAAACGATGGCAACCACTGCTATTAAGGATCATTGCTCTGGTTCCCAGTCCCACAGGACAGGCCTGGTGGCCAGAGAGGATTGATAAGTAACACATTTCATAGAACCAAAGGACACAGGGTTTTATTTAGTGACGATCCTGGCGCAATGATGGCGTTACAGCCAATGGCACCTTCCACAGGACAGCTGGCCATGTTTATCAGGTTTTTTTTCTTTTGTTCTTCTCTTTTATAATGATGTGAAAAACAATAGCATGCCTTTCAACTGCTAGAGCCCAATGCAATAGGTGTGACATATGAGCAAAGCACAGAGGCCATCATGGGAGAGGAAGCAGCATCATTCATTCCCGCAGCTGTCAGTTCCTTTTGGTTAAAGGATGAGGGCCCCACACACCGGCCGCGATGCAAGCCTACCCAGATGCTAAAGGCTAGGGAAGAGAAAGAAAGTGGGGCTGCTTGATTCATGATTGAACTTAAGAGAGTGACAGCCGTAGACCATCAAAAGATATTGTTATGATACTTCCTTTCTCAAAATCAATGAGATGGTTTATTTATTTCTTAATATGGATATTCCTGGGCATTTGCCTTACAGCCAGAAATCAGGGCTTTGATGGGAAATATTGGATTGTTTTGGGCACAACATTTGTACTTATCGATTGTGATTTGTAACAATTAATGAATGCTCAGATGTAACAGCCAAACAGAATACTTCTGCCCTGCAACATGATTCTAGGATTGATTTTCTACCAAGCACTTTAAAGGGATGTGGGCATTACAGCTGGAGAGATGTAAGGAGTGAAGCTTCAGAATTCAAAGTGGAATGGATGCCAGAGATTTAATTCAGAAAAGTGATAGATCACACCATGGTGGCATTTAGATACACTCAACCAATGTCACTCATGCCCTCCTGTGTGATTTGTGAAGACACAGGAGAAGCAAATAGAGTCTGGCATGGACAGTTTATAGTTAACACCACCTGACTTTAGTCTGGTGAGGAGGGAAGATACCACAAGGGGAGAGTAAGTGACAGGAGTCATCAAAGGACTGCTTTTTAGCCCTGGTTGGGTTGGGAAAGGGAAAGCTTGGAAGGTACACAAACTTTAAGATGAAACTTCATGACATAGTGATAAAAGGAAGAAATGACATATTCTACAGACTAGGGTATTCATGTGCCTAAGACAAAGTGACAGGGAAGACGGTATTTGGGACAGTGACATTTAGTTGTGGCTGAACATTACCTGGGAATTTCGGACACAGTTGTGCCTAGGCTCAGACTTTCTACCTAGCTAGAAACTTATGTAGAACCAGAATAGTGCCCCTACCACAGGGTCTCAGAGGGGCCCACACAGTGATGGATAAACTTTTGTTCAGTGGTTCCACCATCAGAACAGAAGGCCTCTGAGTTTTCACTCAAGTTCAAGGGCAGAGAGAGGTATTAGAAGATGGGATGATTTTCTGGAAAGCATCTGTGTCTGTCTTGTCCTGGAAGGAAACAATCCCAGCTAGCTGGATGAGGACCCCTGATGATTCAGAGGCTGACTGTGGCACTTGGGACTTCAACGGGGTGGGAAGAGGGGGGACTAAGGCATGGAGACTGAACGGAGGGATGCTCTTCATCTTAAGTCTGGGAAAGGAAGAAGCGAGGGAAAGAGATACAGCAGCCAAGGAATGGTACCATAGAGGAGGGACTGGGGCAGTCTTGGAGTCATATGATGCCAGAAACACAGCTTTAGGCAGAGAACTCTATGCAGGGAAAGGTTAAAAAACACACCCCACCAAGGACAAACCCACTCTCTGCCCCACCTGCAGAAGAATTGTGCTTCTTCTTGGGGTTTAACCAAATCACAGTCTGAGGAAGTCCAAGTCTGACATGATTAGCTTCCCGAGAGCAGAATGGGGAGTGAGGTGGAGAAGGAAATGGCAATGGGTGGTGGGTAAACGGATGCAGTCATGGGTAATCACAATGACTGGTTCCAGGTCCCCAAAGGTACTGGCAGATGCTCTAGCCCCGTACTCTTGGTTCTTGGTGGCTGTGTGAGAACATCAATGGGAGAAAGGAATGGTTTCTTTTCTTCATGGTTTCAGGGGTCTGTTGCCTTGGGGCCCATGTGTTTTAATGGAGAACTTGCAATGAAGGAAGCTAAGCCTTTCATGGCTTCTGGGAAGCAAAGAGAAGGAAAGGAGCAGAGTCGTTGTGTCCTCATCAAGCTCGTAGTTCCAGTAATGCCAGGCTGGCCACCAAGCCTTTACCATGTGATCCTTAGGATTCAAAGCATAGGAGGCGCTCTGGGAATCGTGAACGCTTATGCACAGTGTCCTGCAGTTTTTAAGTCACTCTAGATTGTTCATAATGCACAATGCAATATGTCACTGTTAGACACTTGTTTAGAGAATAACAACAAAGAAGAAGTCTTCACATGGTCAACACACATGTAATATTTTCATGTCACAGAAGGCTGGATGTATAAGCAACAGTGTTAAAGGTCCCGTGAGAAGCCTGGCTTCAGGAGTCAACAGGGTGCCCTTGAAAGTTTCTAATTTTGTTAAATTAAAATATAGTTACTTAATTTCCCCTCTCCCTTTCATCTCTCCTATCCCACGAACTCCTCCCTCCAGCCATGGTTTCCTCTAGAAATCATGACCTCTTTTTATTACACACACACACACACACACACACACACACACACCAAATATTTGCCTAAATATATAACTACAATTTGCTAAGTCTGTTTAGTTTTTATGTTTGTATATGATTTCAGGGCTGACCATTTGGTATTGGATAACCAATTAGGGAAGCACACATCCCTGGGAAAGACTATTTCTCCCTCTTGCAATGGTCTTTAGTTGCCTGTTGTTCTTTGTCTTTGGATGGGTCTTTGTTGTTCTTTGTCTTTGGATGAGATTCCCCAATTCCAGGTTAGCATGCCTATTGGTGTTGTCCTTGTTCCAGTCATGTTAGACAACCACAGTGTTGAGCATCCTTGTCATTTTTAGGAGGCACAGTCTCACAGTGGATTTCCTGATCTTCTGGATCTTACAATCTTTCCATCTCCTCTTCCAAAATGTTCTATGCGCCCTACTGCCGAGGTTGTGTTTAGGTCTATCAAGTGGTCCCGGACACCCCACAATCACCTGTTCCCTGCATTTTGACTGGTTGTGGTTCTCTGTAATGGGTCTTCTTTTGCAAAGAGGATTTTCTTTGATGAGGGTAAAAGCTATGCATATCTGTGGTGTAAGGACAAGCATTTGAATGCAGTTAGGAATGCTGTTGGTTTAGTTTAGTAAAGTGGTGGCTGTAGGTTCTCTTCCAAGATTCATGACTTCAGTAGCCCTGGGTAATTGCCTAGGTTTCCAGTACCAGGTACAATTTCTCTCCTGTTGAGTAGGTTTTAAGTCCATTTATAGAGCTGTTGGTTATGTACAAGATATCAGCCACTGTTGCACCCTTAGGGTTATCTTACCATGCTGGTCATTGTAGTTCATGGCATCCTAGCCAGGTAGGACTATTGATTGCTTCCTCTCTTAGAAGAGTGCATGGTGCCTTCTGGTACCATGGAAACTGCTCTTCGGAGAGAATGCTTTGAAGCCAGGTCCAGCTTGCGTCCACCATTAAAAATGTCTAAACTGTCATGATATAAAGAGTTAGTGTCTGTGAAGGGAATCTTGATGTGAAGTTAATCAAGACCAGATTAACCATATTTTCTGCATGCCTGTAGCCATGAAGTCTGGGGTTGAGGGATTACACTACATCATTACACTACCCAAGTGGTAGAACACTCCTAGATAGCCTTATATTGATCTTGGCTCCTACTGTGTGAACTCATTACTAATGCTCCACACTAAAGAACACAGCCCTGCCTGTCATTCATTTGTTACATTGTTAAGGAATGAGCCCAACTTTCTGGGATTGATTCAACCTGGGTCAATGTCGAAGTCCTGTTAAAGTGCTGGCAAACAGGGAGGTAAAGATTCTGAATTTCTGTGTGGGATTTGGGAACAAACTATGTTTCCATGGTGGATGTGTGGGAGAAAAAGGGATAGCAGCCACCCTGGCAGAACAGAGGAGTGGGGGAGTCTCCTCTTCCGGTAACTGGCTTGCACTGTTTTGTGTGGGAAAGTCTTCACAGGCCTTTCTGTGCAGAGTAGTTGTAAGTTGGGGCCTAGAGTCATCAGAATTCAGCCTCTGACTTGGAGATGTTTGAAAAGCATCTCCGCTGAGAGATATGGAGCAGCGTGTGCAGTATGAATCGGTCTACCCTGACTGTGCCTGGAGCAAGGACCAGGCAAAGGAGAATATGACAATAGGCATATTTTTGTAAAGAGAAGCCTTTCCTTGCTAGCCGCTTTGGTTTATCACCCGCCAGTCGCCTGGGCTCTGCCACGTTGTAGTCCCCAAATAACACACAAGATGCTGTATTAATTATGAAGCTGTTGGCCTTGCTTGTTTCTTACTGGCTAGCTCTGATAAGTATTTATCCCATAATTGCTAATCTAAGTATTTCTCTTACTGGAGAGGTTTCTGGGCTTCCTACTCCATGGCCTTACATCTTGACTCCCTGTGTTTCTCCTTCCCAGAGTCCTCCTGGACTCCTAGTCCCACCTATCTTGATTCCCTATTGGCCAGCAGTGCTTTATTGACATATACACAGGACTTTCCCAACACATTTTATTCAGTTAATGTAAGCAAAATCTTTCACTCAGAGTTTCCCAACAAAGAGACAAGCTCTTGTAAAAGGGCAGACTCCCCATCCTTAAATGAGCCCAAGAAGACACTTGCTGGCTGCCTTTATGGCTGATGTTTTAGAAGGCATTCCTACAGAGACCAGGGCAGGAGGTGGGTCTGGTAACACAATGTTACAGTGTCCTGACTTGTCCCTTCCTCCCAACTGCAATTCATATCAAAGTCCATAGTACCCAATTACTTTATTTGGAGGTAGTGAGTCAATAAAACCCAATGTGGGTTTTCTGTTTGTTTTGTTTTATTGCAACAAATTCTTACTATGTAGCTCTGGTTGTCCCAAGTGCTGGGATTAAAGTGGGCACTACCCAATCCCTCACCAGTTGTAGCATCAGAGAGCACGGCCCCTGTGCCTCACCTGGGCACAACAGTGGTGTGGGCGAGCCAGTCCTGAGGGCTTGAGAGGGGCATATCTGGTGCCACCTCTCTTGTCTGTGGTGTAGTAGTGGGGGGGGGGCGAGGGGAAAATGTCCTCCCCCTACCACCTCCCGTTGGCAAAGGAACTGACCCTCCCCTTTACCAGCTGAAACACTCAGGATAGCAGGCCCTGCACCTGGTCTGGGCAGCACAGCAGAGCTGACCCTGTTGATGGGGGCTGGGATGAGCCTGCCTGGGAACGTGAGTGTGGGAGATCTGGCCCCACCCCTCATCTGCCTTATGCTGGCCTGGACAGGGGACAGATGCCTCCCCCATTCCTCTATGTCTGAGGCTAGTTGGAGAGCTGGTCCCGGGGTCATAAGAGCGGGAGAACTGCCCCTACCCTACCCTTCACCAGCTGTAGCATTTGGGAGAGCAGGACCTGCACCTTGCCTGGGCAGCAAATTAGAGCCTACCCTGTTGACAGAGATGTGGGTGAGCCAGCCCTGAAGTTGTGAGCATCAGAGAGCTGTCCTCACTACTCATGTGTCACTTGGAGATGTGGACAGGGAGAGTTGTTCCCCACCACACTGCCCCTTACACCTCACTGTGGGTGACAGAGGAGGGAGCTGACCGCCCGCCCCCCTTACCAGCTGCAGCACACAGAAAAGCAGGCCCTGTGTGTAGCCTGGACAGCACAGTGGAGCTGATCCTACTGACTGGGTATGAATGAACCAGCACGAGTTTGGGAGTTTCTTGTCCTGCACCTCATCTGCCATACGGTGGTATGGGTGGAGGAGAGATGTCCCCACCAATGCCTGTGTCGGGGTAGGTTCTGAGGTTGTAAGAGAGGGAGAGCCGTCCCTGCCACTCACCAGTTGCAGCACTCCGGAGAATGGCCCCTGGGCAACGCAGGAGAGCTGGCCCTGATGGCCTAGGTGTAGGGGAGCTGATGCCGACAGCATGAAAGGAGGAACACTGGCCCCGCCCCTTGCTCAGTGCTGCAAGGGGCGAACCAGCAAAGGCAATACTGGGAAGCTGTTCATCCTGGTGATGAGGACAGAGGAGAGCTAGTGGGCTGACAGCCCTGCAACCACCCAGGCCCAGATCCACCCCAACATCCACCCCATCTGTGATCTTCTGGGGTACGTGAAGGGGCCAGGTCCCGCAGACTCAAAGCTACAGGGTCTCCATGACACAGGGGGAAAAACAGGATAATGAGTCCCAGTGAGGGCCCAGTATTGATAGGGTAGGAGAAGCCAGAGGCCTTGAACCAGACCAATGACTCTGTGCGATGATCACTTGCATATCTGGATAAAAGAGTTTACTGTGTGACTCGCTGTTACATTACAGCTCCCATGACGAGATTAATTTTTCCTTTTTTCATCTTCTTTTCTCTTAAATTATATTATATTTTATCTGGGGAATGTGTAAGGGCAGAGGGCAGATACCAAGGGGCGAGAAATGAATGGTATTGAGATGTATGATATGAAAGACACAAAGAATAAATAAAAAGAAAAATTTTTAAATGGTGCACCACCATGCCTGGCCTAAGATGTGTTCTTTAAGGTGAGTCCCCATACAATTTGACCAGAGTCTTTGTAAGAAGAGGAAATTGGGACACAGACAGGGAGAGCCTTCTGGGACGGTTAATCTTGACTGTCCCTAGGCAGTTGCAACACAGACATCCGGGCTTGTCCATGAGAGGAATAAATGAGCAGAGAGACTCACTTTGAATGTGGGTACCACTCCATGGACCAAAGTCTTGAAGTGAATACAGAGGAAAAAGGGAAAAAGTGAGCTGGGCAGTACACTCACCACTCTGCGCGTTCTGATGTGGACCCAATGTGACCAGCTATCCTCCAGCTGCCCCGCGTTCCTCACCACGATGGACTGTGCTCTCAAACTGTGGGGCGAAATAAACCTTTCTTCCATTGGTTTGCTTTTCCTATGTTTTAGCCACGAGACAAGTAAACAGTATAGCCCCAGAAATATCAACCATTTGACACCATGACTCAGGCCTAGAAAGCCACTAGAATGGCAACAATAAATTCCTGTCGTATAAGCCACCCAGCCTGGCTTTTACACTTGAAACATTTCTGAGATTTCTATGCCATTTGGAAAAAAATTTAAATGTATTCTCTGGAGTCCAGGATAACACTAAGGATAACAAACCCTGGCATTTAATAACACGGCAGGAGCCTTGGGCTGCAGCTGCATATTACTTAGCTTCTTCAATAATTGAAATAGGAGGCTTCCACCAAGAGGAAATCACTGGCAGGATATATTCATTCATTAATGATACCTGTTATGGGCTTTCTGTGTGCCAAGAGCATCAAATCAAAGCCACAGGGAGTCAGCTGGCCCGTTCGCAGAATGAGGAACTGTTGCATCTGCCCACTGGCATCCCACAGCAGAAGGGCAGGCAGGAGCATCCCAGCAGGTAGCCACTAGATACCTAGGTATGAAGATGTAGAGGACATTGGCTCCTGTGTAGAAGGGAGAATGGACTCTCCCTGCAACCTTGCAGCTAAAATTAATGAGCAGAAGTTTCTGAAGTTGATTTTAGCTCGATGTTGGAGGACTTGTCAAACTCTCAAGGTCTACAGAACTAACGTTGTCTACCACTGAGAGTGAGTATAGTTGTGAACAATAGGGTATTGTCACTGGTGGGGATGTTCTGCAGGGTCAGGTGCCACGAGAAAAGCCAATAAGAAGAGCTTTCCAACCTTGTCCTTCTACAATGTTGGAGGTCAATTAATTTCACAGTGGGGTGATGGAAGGATGGGTGTGGGGAGTCCTGTTAGGACACCCCAGAAATAACCCAGTACTATAGCTCCTTGTGTGGCTATCAGGGGAGAGGAAAGGACGAACTAGTCACGGTGGAGACAGGGACTGCTCTGTCCTTTCTACACAGCCATTCTGCTGACTTCCCTGTGAAACATGACTGAACAGACTCAATGGTTTCTATATTTCCTGGAATGTGGCCTTGCTTAGCCAGCAGGAAATGGGAAGGAGGGCAGAGGGGAGAGGAAAGGGCATTTACTCCCTGCTCTCTCTTGTATCTCAACAGGTTGCACTGATATGGTCAAAGTAGGCCTATTCTGCCAATTCCCTATCCTGGTGTTTGGTTAGTGACAAGTTTTCTAGAAATTGGCTCATTTCAAAATGCATGTTACATGAGATGGGACATTTTTGTGTGTAACCAGAAGGAGTCAATCTCTCCCAACCTCTTGGGCTTTTTCCTAAAATCCCAGCAACAGGAAGGACTCAGTTTGGAAACCCCTGACATACTTTTAGGGACACAGAGATCCTGGCAGAAAGGAAACTATGTCCTGATTTTAAATGTAGGGCTAAAAGCAAAGCCCAACTCTCATTCAGTTTTTTGTTACAAACTTCAAGTGACCTGGCCTTGGCCAGTGCCATACCCTGTGACAACACAGTCAACACAAATGGAATACTGGCACCATTCCATGTAGCTTAATAAGTCTGTACTACTAACGAGGTGGAGTGACTTAGTGTCTAAAAACATCTACTCTGCTGCCTAAATTATTCAGGTAATCTGTATTAATCAAATCAGCTGGAGAGTGGCCAAAACTCCACTTCTCTTTGCATCGCTAAGGATGAATGTTAAAGAGGGGTGGGAGGGACTCAACATTCTTTGCCATAAAGATGCTCTAAGACAAGAGCCCCCCCCCACAAATATGTCTCACAAGCCCATAGGAGAATGCCAGAACATTACTTTTCTGATGATGACTCTCGGATCTGAGATCTAGACAACCTGTGTACCCCAAATGTCAACGCATAGGCATTTTGATGAGAGTTAACTCTAGAAACTGCAGAGGGACTAAAATGTGAGAATCCCAAACCATTTTCTTTCCAGTGTTCCTGTATTCAGCTATCCAAGGCACTCTTAACAAAATCAGATGCAAAGCCAAAACCCCACCAGCTAATACAAAGAAAAGACGTTCTGCCAAGTGTCAGCAGCTGACATGTCAGCACCTGCATTCAGTGAGGGAGGTCAAGTGGAAGTGAAAACAGACAGCGTTTCTATAAGGTGTCAAGGGAACGGGTGAAATGAAAACACTCAGAATCGTTTGGGGGCGGAGGCTGGAGTTCCTGAGTATTGGGGGCTGTATTGTTTCGGATGTTTAGAGAAAAGCCAACAGGACGTTCTGTTTAATGAAGCCCAACACTGGCTTAGTACGGAGTTCTGCAAGAGCTTGTCATCATGGAGCCCCAGACCTGACGGTGTCCCCTGAGCTCCGGGTCAGCAGCAGGCATGGTAGGCTCCCAGTAACTCTGGAAGACTGGCTCCCACTGTGAAGTTCTGCTCACTCTGTGATCCCAGCTCCGCTCCTTATTTTCTTCTCAGTAGAATTGTGATTAGAAAGAGAATGGTTACGAACCCCAGAAGAGCTGGTGTGGTCACTAGTGAAGAGTAAAGATTAATAGTGCAATCTTTCTGGAAGAACTTTCTGGAAGGAAAGGCAATGAGCCATGGCAAAAAGCTTTGGCCTGGAGAGAGCTCAGTTTTCAGGCAAATTTGAGTGTAGAAATAGGGGAAAGGCCTCTTTATAGATACTGTACCTGCTCAGATGGAGTCCATGTTAGCTCCAAGAGTGGAAAGAGAAACGTCTAACACAGAGGAGGCGCCTCAGGAGAAAAAGATACACTCCACTGGAGAGGGAGTTGGCTGTAGAAGTCCATCATCTCCTGTAAAGGCACTGTGCCACAATCTTGTATTTTACTCACCAGTGAAACACCAGCTTTTCTCTCTGAACAAATCATCCAGGGGAAATGATAGAGTTCTCAATGCACTAAGCAATCTTTCCCTTTCTTCTAAAAGAGAAGAAAAAAAAAACCCAGAAAATCAAGACACAGATGAGTGGTTTTCACGTACAACTGCTCTCAATGTTAAAACGTTTTTCTAACTGCAGTTAAAGTGTGGCTTTGAGTTCCTTTTATACATAAAGCAACATCTTAATGGATAGCATTTTAGATCAGAGAAGCTAAAAGGATTACCTTCTCCACATTAACAATCCCATGGATGATGGAAGTGTTCCAGTTTTGTGTTTGGAAGGTTTGATAAGAAAATTTGAAGGTCAAAATTTGTTCACTCAGAATCCTCAAGTCTGGATACCCTCTTTGAATGTTGAGAGAGAGAGGGGGGAGGGAGAGAGAGAGAGAGATTAATAGAGAGAAAGAGAGAGACATACAGAGAGATTGAAAGATAGACAGAGAGACAGAGAGAGAAAGAGACAGAGAGAGAGATTGAAAGAGAGAGAGAGGAACAATGTGAGGTGCACTCTCACCCTGAACTCTTGGGGAAGGGTCTAGGCCCTGCCCTATATGAAATGACACACTATGCACACCCCCATGGAGGGCCTCACCCTCCCTGGAGAAATGAGGGGATAACGGGGGGGGGGAGGGCACGGGAGGAAGGGAGGGAATGGGAGAGGGACCTGGAACTGACTTGTGAAGCAACCTTGTTTCTTATCTAAATTTAAACTGGAAAATAAAATTAAAAAAAAAGAGAGAGAGAGAGAGAGAGAGAGAGAGAGAGAGAGAGAGAGAGAGAGAGAGAGAGAGAGAGAGAGAGAGAGGTGAGCTAGGCTTGTTCTTAGTGAAGGACTACACTGCCTCCATTCTCTCGGGAATATTTTCAAGGTAAGTTTGACCAGGGATCAATCCAGGAACTGATACATACTGGCTTATCAAGTCACCTCTTTTGATTTTCAGGCTTAAATCAAGGGTGCATAAGATAATTTAACATGGTCAAGGAAGATACTGAAATGTCACAGTCTAAATTAGTGACCAAATGAGGAAAATTGGAGATTTCTTTCTATAACACTGTCAGAACACTAGCAGATTCTCAGTGGGTGTTAAGATCTGCAGTTTGGAGAACTTAAAATATGGATTAAAAAATGCCT
Organism: Mesocricetus auratus; assembly: GCF_017639785.1. NCBI lineage: Eukaryota > Metazoa > Chordata > Mammalia > Rodentia > Cricetidae > Mesocricetus > Mesocricetus auratus. Next base: position 35,378,292 of record NW_024429202.1, on the reverse strand, counting down.
CTGAAATTTGTAGCTCTCCAGAAAAGCAAAACAAAATGAAGTGCCCAGCAACTTTGAAGTGTAGAAACTTAGATCATGCTGCCTGGCTTTGCCATTCCCAACTATGTGAAAACAAGTGACCTTCAGTTTTGCTTTTAACCTGGTAGAGCATTTAAGGAACACCAGCAGGCTTCAAACTGATGGCCCAGAGCATGCTGAGTGGCAGGAACACTGATGGTAGAGACTGGATTGGAGGGCTTCTCAAGTTCAAGAGAGATACCGCGTGCTATGATTTTAAATGCAGGGCTGGGACCAAGGCCTATCAGAACTTTGAGCCTGGCCTGCATGAGATCACTTTGAAATTGAAGACTTGGTGTACGAACTGCAATAGTTGCAAAGCATTCCTTTCTCACACAGGGCAGAGGCCATAGCAGTTTAGTGAGACTGGCCATGTAGACAATCTGTGTCTGGCATCACTGTGACATACCCACCAGACAGACAGAAACAAGTAGATGGAGGGAAGACTTGGTTTTGTTCTTGGGGTCAGTCTGTGATGGTGGGGGAGGGCATGGTGGATTGCATGGTGGGAAAGCATGGGGGAGGCAGTGTGGTGGGTTAGGATCTGGATATGGCTGGAACGAGGAACAAGGCTGTATCCTTCAAAGAGCTACCTTTGGTGACCTACTTCTGCTCGCCAGCCCCAGCCTCTAAGGGGTCCTCAAATGATGTCACCAGCTGGGGGACAAGTGTTACAAACACAAGCCACAGGGGTCATGTCAAGATTCAGACTGTGGTGCAAGGAGAGACGGAAATACCAGCAGTGAATGAGTCAAATTCCCAGAGTTGTGCATCCACACAGACATTTCCTGGCAAAGAGCATAGGGAGAAAGTGACACCCTTACCTCTGTATTTGCGAGAGGTGAATTCCAGGACTCCTAGTGGACACCTGAACCAAACTCTGTGTATATACATTAAAATACATGCTTTGGTTTTTTTCTATACATACAGACCTATGTTAAAATTCAGTTTATAACCTATTAAAGCTTAATAATAATAACTGATAATAAATTAGAATTATTGTGAGTATACTGGGACATGAATCAATTAAATATGTAATAAGTGGTTTGGATCTATCTAGTTCCCTTGAAAAAACGCCTCATCCTGGCGGGACTAATCCCATTGTCTTCTAGACTGAGGAAGGAAAAGTGTCTCTGAGGAAGTGACTTTTCTGTGTAGGCATGGGGACCACTCACCACAGCAGAGCTACAGATGGTCTATGTGGTGTTCGATGAATGGATCTGAATTTATTTTGAAAATAAGTGGTGAAAAACAAACACAGAGCACAAGGCCTGATAACAAACTACACACAGTTCTCATCTGCTGCAGAAGCATGTTGACTTGGGTATCTTGTGTATAACCTCATGGAAAATGAGGATAGCTCAGCCATTTTCTTCTCTCTCTCTTATTATTATTATTTTTTACATTAGAGACAGTGCAGCAAAGCCATCACTTTCATTGTTACAGAAGTGTCATGATAGTGAGAATAATACTCAAACCTCTTTTCTCAAAAAAAACCCTTATTTTTAAAAAATAAACTAAAGCAACTGCTGTCTGTGTACAACGGCCCCTATAGGCCCCATTTCACCACCATCCAGTCATTCTGTGTTGGGAGTGCAGATGGGGTACATGAGGTGGTGAATAAAATGGATGTATTGTTTTTGTTCTCTTCAAGAAACTGGAGGGCATATGGTAAGCAAGTTGATGGCAGGGAATTTTGTGCTGTCAGGAAGAGAGCAAAGACTTCCGTTAGGATTTGAACTGTCTTGACTCAGAGTTAGAAACAAGAGTGAGGGCTAAAGATGATGGGAGGGAGGATCCTCCAGTCCCTCTTAACATGCCACACACACACCACAAACACAGCGCTCACACACAAGCAGACACGAATTCACAAAATACACAGCCCGCACCCAAAACACTCACACTCATAAATACACAACACACACTCACACACATCTACAGATAGCTCACGTACACACATGATACACATGTACGAATCATGAGCACATGACTTTGTGGTGGTTTGAATGAGAATGCCCTCCATAGGCTCGTCAATTTGAATTCTGGTCCCAATGTGTGGAGCTGCTTGGGAAGGATTAGGAGGTGTGGCCTTGTTGGAGGAGGTTTGTCACTAGGGTTGGGCTTTTAGGTTTCAAGAGCCAGTGCCATTGGCAGCTAACATTCTCTCTTATTCCGGCTTGTGAATCAGATGTAAGCTCTCATCTGTTGTAGCACTATATCTGCATGTCTGCATTCCTGTTACTATGCACTGTATTCTATTTCTTAGCAAAAAAAATAATATGTGGAAATTGAACTTGTTTGGTTGAATTTAAATGTTAAAAAGTCATGACATCATAATTACTGCTTGTACAGCTAGCCACATGTCCCAAAACAGAGGAACAAGTTTTGAGAAACTCGATGTTCAGTCATTTCACTGTACCTTACACACAATACCTAGATGGTGCAAATCTTCCATTGCGTGTGGGCTGATGTAATCAAGAGACAAAGTAAACACAACATGTGTGAGGCAGCTGCTGGCATAGTACAGCATCTGGCTTTATTTGTCTTGTACTTAGAAAGAGCACGCTGAGCTCAGATGAAGTCCAGCAGAGTAAGCACACAGCCAGTGGTTGTCACCTGCTACCCCTCTCAGGGAAGATGCTTTGCACAGAACTGTAGAAGTTCTGTTTCGATGGGCGGTACAGTTAGTTTGCTTCCACCAGCATCAGTACCGATAATGGAGGAATGTCTCCTGCTGAGATGCCTCTAGACTATAGGAACTTTTTAGATCCACTGTTATGATCTCTAGATGCCCCTGTAGTATATGGTGTCCATCACCTACAAGAATGCTGTTTTGCAGAATGAGCTTGGATGCAAGTGTTTGAACCACTATATACATGTTATAGATTTGAACACATGTGGACACACACACACACACACACACACGCACACATGTGCTTGTGGGCGCTTGTGCGTACACACTTGCATGCACGCCCACACACAAAACAGGCTGTGTAAGTTGTTGAGGGACACCAGGCTGGCACCTGACTCAGATGGAGATGGGGGTCTGGACAACCCCTGGAGGCCAGTGATGGTAAACTTAGTGTTCTGGTGGAAGCTCCACCCTAGTCCCTGGCATCCACATGCCCAAAGACTCTGGAATGTTCTGGTGAAAGTTCCACCTCAAGCCCCATCCCCCATTTCTCTCCAAACCCTGCCACATCTCAGAAAGTCCACCAAATGATAGCCCTCCCCCAGATATGCTCAAGACCACTCCCACAGGGCATTTAAACTGCCCCCCACACCAGAAAACAATCACTTGGGTTTTTCAATCTCTCTTCCCTGTCTCCTCTCTGAGGGGCTGAAAAATCATCCAGGAATGTTTTACCCATTAAATCTGGGCTTTTGCTAATTTAGTTTGATTTTGATTGCTGTCAGCGGAGAGGCTTACCGGGGTACAGAAACTTTTCACTTCGGTCTGCAGGGAATATGATTTGGGGGAAGACACGACACTGTCCATTCTGGAGCAGAGACAAAGCTGAGGTAAGGACTGAGGTTCTGTAGAGCAACTGTAGACTTCATGAGAGGATTTGCTTTCACTGAAGACACAGTGGGAAGCCGAGAGGAGGGAACCAGCGGTATGACCAAGCCAGGGAGGGGGGTTCACCTGGGTCATTGATGGCCTGGATGTGAAGGGTATTCTGTCTTGAGTGAACACTTGAATGACTTCTATGTTGTCACACATCAATTTGTTTTTTGGCATGTGCCCTTCAGATTATGTAAGTACTCTGAGAAACACTGCTGTCCTTGCTTATGACAAGGTCTTGAGACTGAGTTCTACTTCCTCAGAGGCAGTTCCTATGTCCTACCAGGAAACAAGCATTTAATTTAATCTTTCTAGCATTTATAGAATTAATTTAATGGCAACATACTAGTTTATCTTCTGTTACTGGGAGACACTCCATCTGATACTAAGACTGATTAGAAAGCCCCATGAGTAAGAATGAAGACGATCAGCCTCTCTACTGCTGTGTCTAGGATGTGTGTGGGGAGGGCGGTGGGGCAGGAAACCAAAGCAAAATAAAACCAAAACATCCAACTAAACAAAGTGATTTTTCCGTAGAGCAAACAGATCAAATGCTAGATGACTTTATTGATATTTAATGTGACTTATTCAATAAGATATTTGAAATGTACTTATGAGAAAATATTGCCATGTGATCATCTAGTTACAATTATAATTACATCATCATAAAAGGCATGAAAGTTGGGGCTCTCTCATTTTCTGAAGCTTGAATTCTTTAGTAGCCGTCTGTCTATCTTCCTTGAGGCATAGAGACAAACTCGTAGGAATTTAGGGGGCCCAGTGGTCCATGTTGGTGTGCACTGTGGAAAGACGACCAGCGTTCAAGCTCGTGCGCACGTCTATCACTTCACTCTTTACTGATTTTTCGTAGTGGTTGTTTTCATAGTGAGGACATTGAAGATCCAATCCTGACACTTTCATGAACGCAGAACAGCTGTGGCTGCTACAGTCACCCACTGCATTATTAGATCTCTAGGGTTCAGGGGTCCCACCTGCTAGGAACTTTTTGATCAGCATTTCTCATTTCCCACCCACAGCCTCAGACACCCACTATTCCTTTCTCTGCTTCAGAGTTTATCATGTTAAAAAACCAAACGTCTCAATATCATATGTAGTTTCAAATTAACAGAGAGTAGAGGCTTTTAATAAACAGTAATTCCTCCCACAAAAGAAGTTTTAAGATATTTACAGATCTGAGGTACAGTTAATTAATTTTGGAATTGCTAATAACACATGTTGTCAAAACGACTAAAATGTAACCATGGGTCTATTAAACGAACATATTGGGCTATAAAAATTAAAAATTAATTTTTTATTTTCCTGCCTAGGAAATCATGTATCTTCAAGTGACTCAGCTAACATGGCACCTGTGAGGGGATTTTCCAAGTGTATTAAAATTGTTTTCTATAAATAATTTTCAAGTGTGTTGAAAATTTTTCCCATGTATTGAATTGAACAGCTAGCAAGTTGACATAATAATATGTTTTGTAGACATTTAATGAAATGTTTGTAGATGTTATTTTGGCTGCTTTTCTTTTGCTTTTGTTTTGATTTGCTTGAAATTACAGCTTTGCAACCAAGAGCTATGGGTTTAGTGGACTCATACTCACATTTCTGCTTCCTCTGCTGCCCTGACCTTGGGTAGTTGATAGGATCTTTGTGCACATCCATTTAGCTATCTGTATAATGGGCCACAACCACTGTCGATCCTTCATCTGCATTTCGGAAATCTATAAAGCTTGACAGGCAGAACTGGCCAGGTCCATCAAGGAGCTCTGTATTCTTTGTTTATCCCAGGGAGTACTTTAGGATTATTTCTGCCTGTTATGTGGGGTCCAAGGTTTGCACCAGCTTCTTCCGGGGACTCAGAGAATGTGGGGTACATTGCCATGTTTCTATTATTAAAAAATCATAAATGCTCTGAATAAACATTCTGAGACCTAGTTTGTTCTGAAGAACGTCCAATAGGAGATTGTGAGCCTACCACACCTCCCTCATGGGCTGGAGGAGGATGAGATAGGAAACATTGGGGAGGTCTGAGCGCTTAGTGGGAGCTCTCCAGTGGAGCCAGACTAGTCTCTCTTAGCATTCTTCTCAGGTCTTAGAATTTCATGGGGATTCTTAAAGGCAACACTCTGCCCCCTCAACCAGTGCCTGGTTATTTTGTTGGTGGCTGTTCATGTGGCCACCAATACACACCTCAATGATACACTTCAATCAAGATTTCTTTCTTTGCTGCCTTGGTCTTAATTATTGATGGCAGCCATGATGGACACTCATTCTACACCTGTTTTCTCCTCTCCTTCACTGTAAATGCTTATATCTCAGTTTACCTACCACGAAAAGACAAACCCATCTCCCACTCCCAGTCCATTTGTGCTGCTATAACCAGGTCATTTATAAAGAACAGAAACTTGTTTCTTGTGTTGATGGAGGCTGTGGAGTCGAAGCCCATGGCCACCACCAGGTTTTACTATCTGGTGAGGGCTTCTTCCGATTTCCAAGATGGCACCTTATTGCTGAGTTCTACCAAGGGCAGAAGCACTATATCCTTATTACAAGAAAGTCTGATGCTGGGTGCAGTCTGAAGGCTACATGAATGACCTCACAGCCTTTATGGCTCAGTCACCTCTTCAGGCTTCACCTCTTTCCACCATCTCATTGGCCATTGAGTATCAGCATCTGGGCTCTGGAGAGGACACAAAGAATAGCATTCACTTTGTGGGGTGTTTGCTAACCTTGTTTCAGCCTTTGCCTCTTCAATTCTTTACCTCCCACCAAAGCTGATGCTTTTAAAGCTAGCCAAGGCTACTTCTTCTTTTACTACTCACACAAGGAACCTGAATGTACATTTAACTCATTGCATCAGAATGAGACCAAGACATCAACATGTATACAGGATACAGAAGAACCAGCTTTCACCAGGAAGGGTTCCAGGGACAACATCATTCTGTTACCATGAGTAATCCCAGTAGCAGTGACAAATTCACTTAGGGAATTGAATGAGAAAAAAAAATCCCTTTCTGGACTCATGTCCTGCTCACCACACTCCATCTGCTTCAGTATCTTTCAGTGTTCCAAATCTATGCAAGACAGCTACACTTTGTATCCTGCATGTGCCGGTGAACGTCATTGGGATGATCTGCCCTCTGGTGCCTGCATGTCCCTCACTGTCTGGAAAACTTTACTTTGATGCTCTTTCCCTGGTGTTACTTCCCTTTGATCATTCTGTTTAGCCTTGAACTACTCAATAATTCCAATCACCTTAGCTGGCTCATCTCCCTATGCCTCCAAAAGGCACAATTATACCTGCTGTGTTCATAGCTCAGATCTCAGCTCATAGATTAGTACCTGTGGTCATAACACAGTCACCTGTCAGTATTTGGGAGGATGATTCTAAAAAGCTTTGTGGACATAAAAATCCACATATTTGTTCTGTATATAAAGTGGTGTTGCATTTGTATATCTCTATGTATCTACATATCTATCTATCTAATCTATATATATATCTATATATTCTTTGTCTATATCCTGAGATTGCCATCATTTAATTTAGGATTTACAATGGTATAAAAGCATATATACATAATCACTTTTATTTTCATGTCAAGTATGGTATTCAATAATTGCGTGAAATAATCAAAAATTTATTATATGATGGATCTTGCCTCATTAGATATTGACTGAGGGTTGCTCCCAGAAGGATTAGCTATCAGAAACTTCTGATAGACTCTGACAGTCGGAACAGGCCTTGGATTGAATGTCCAGGAGTGTAAAGGCCAGAGTAGAGAGGGTGGGGATGGCACAGGTATGGGATGGGGTCTACCTGCTGTCTGTCTGCTCATGTGGCAATGAGAAGCTCAGTGCCCAGGAGGCAGAGTTGTGTCTATCTGATTGCTGGGGGAAGAAACAAGATTCCTGCGTAGATGATCTACTAGTATGCCTGAGTTTTGTAAGTTCATGAGGCAGCCCTGGCTCACTGGGAAGTGCTGTGAGTTCTTCCCTTCAGAGAACTAGAGTCCCCCAAGAGATTTCCCAAAGATAAGGAAAAGGAGACATGTGAGCACGCAGAGTCTTCCTCTTTCCGGTGAGGCCTGTGCCTCATGCTAGATGCCCACTCAGCTTTCATGGAAATTCCTCCAGTACCACCCAGGGAGTGGTGCTGAAGTCACAAGGACTGGAAATGTGCATCATCACAGGGCTGCAGTGTCTCCTCTCTTCCTTTCTCAGACTTCAGTAGACTGTACTGGAACAGAGTCCAAAAGAATGGAGATGTCTATGCACCTGGGTTGAAGCTGGCAAAAAAAAAGGGAGGGGCATGCGAATAGAATAGTCAAGAGCAAACAGGCCTAGGATTTAACAGATTATTGCCAGTTGGTCCCATCTAATAAATGAATTCAAACCATCCCTCTCCTCACACAGCAGGAATGAGCATCTCACAGCTGCACATTTATCTGTGGTTAAAGCATGGACTGGATAACTTAAGAGCATCTACCCTCATCACTGGGGCAATGTCCTGGAAAAACATGCCACTCCATGCTTACGCTAAAATAAATTGAACAGCAAGTATGACATGACCAGAAAATGAATGACCATGCTCATATTGCTAGAAGTTCTCGGTATCACACACATCAGTGGCCATTGTAAACACAGTGCAGTGAAGCTGTGAGTGTTCCTGGGAGCCAGTAGCCATGGTCACATGGCCAAGAGAAGGATGCTGCATTCTTGGCCATCTTGGGACCAGCATTAGGTAATAGCAGAAACAGGAAAGGGTGTCGTCAGAATTAGCTCTACCTGATGGACACTGACTGTGGTGTGGGGACATAAAATTAGGCAGAAACCACAGATTGGACAATAAAGAATGTGACCACATGGGCCACACACATATACACACAGGCACTGTCCATCCTCCCCAGACCACCTCAGTGACTCACCCCAACTCAATTAAAAATAGATCTTATTTTCTCCTCTCTACCACAAGATTTACATGCCCCCTGCCCCCGCTGCTTACAGACGCTATTCTTCCTGTACCAGCATTAGCAACAGGAAATATGTTCAAGCTCTGCTGCCCCACGGTCTCCATCATGTGGGGGCAGGGCCCATGTTCTCACCCTTTCTTCACAGCTGTCCTATCTTCTCCCAGCCGTGTCCTAGGTGTCCATCTACCTGGTCTGGAAGGAGAGAGCTGGGGACTGTGGGGAAAGGTCACCTTCCCTCTTGAAATCAATTCCAGCCATGTTTCCTTGTTTACCTTTTGGTCCATTTGCCATGAGCCATTTTTCCCTGAAGTATGAAACATGTTTCTCCTTAGAGACTGGAGCCCTACTGTACAGCATGAGGACTAAAGTCAATAAAATTGTACCCATTAGGGACTTCCATTAAGGAAGTAGATTCTAGCAGCTCCTGTCACACATACAAAGAGGGGCTGTGGGAATTGATATGTTAATCTGTTTCACTATCAAACATTCATGAGTGCTGAAAGGTTATGTGGTAAACCTGAAGTATACTTAAAATATGTTTTGCAAAGGAAGAAAAACATTTTTTATATATTTTAACACTATGTACTCACCACTGCCTGTAGCATGTCTTCTCAGTGCTGAGTTTGGATGTGGATCCTGATTGTGACTCCTCCCCTGCCTCCACCAAGGAATCATGTGTTGAAATTTAACTGCTACTATAAGGTATTGGGTGGGTGGAAACTTAAGATGATGGGGGAGGGGGATCATTGAGAGTTGACTAGAGTTAGACTACATCATTAATGGTTGAAGTGACTTTCCAAAAAGGAGATACATAGGCACTTCTTGTCTCTTCTGCAGTGGTGCCTCTGTCAGCAAGAAGGACATCATTAGGTGCAAACACTTGACTCTTCAGAACTGTGTGCCAAATAAACCTTCCTCTTTCTAAAGTGACTCAACCTCAGGCATTTCATTATAGTAATACAAAGTGGATGAACAAACCTGGGTTTCCTTGTTTATGTGTTAAGACTTAATGTCCCCTGAAGTTTTCCTATATGTGTCACCTAAAAGGAGGAGTTTCTCTCTCCCTGTCCCTGTTGATTTGTGAACATATAATAGGATTATATGCTCCTATTACAGCAAAAGTTACAGCAACTGCCCCCACATGTATGACATCTAGAAGTTGAAATTTTTGTTTTGGAAACAGTTTTTTTGCTTTAGTTTTTAGTTTTTAACAGTATAGAAAACAGACTGGGCTGGATCTAATTTTTTATCATAAAAATAAAATATAATTGGGTAAGCATGTTTTTCAGGGGAATCATTTACATTGAGCACTCATCATGATAGATGCCTCATAGAGAGCAGCTGATAGTTTTTTTATAAGAATTCTATGCTGCTCAGTTCTCAGCCCAGGGCCAGGAATAATTCAGGTTTCCTCCAGTGTCCACAGGGGACTAGTTATGGGACTGCGACAAACCCTAAATTCCAAGATGCTCAAGCCTCTCATGAACAACGTTGTCATACATACTGGCATGTAACCTACACACACCCTTCCAGGTACTTTAAGCCATCTCTATGTTACTTATAATATATAGTGCAGGATGAGGGCAGTGTAAAAAGTTTTTATACTGCCTTATTTGGTGAGTAATGAAAACAAATGATAGGAAAATAAACCTGTATATGTTCATTAGGGACACAATAAACTTGTGTTTTTGGTTGGTTGAATCCACTCATTCAGAACCCACAGATGTAGAAGGCCAGCTGGCTGTACTTGGTGACTCTGGTCCTGACTCTGCCAGCTGTCCATCTAACCTTGATGCGCTACTTCCCCAATAAAGCTGTTAGTGTTCAGAGCAGCCTAGTAATGGCTCACCTTTTTTGTTTGTCACCAGTTTTGCTGTACACACAGGTCTGATGGTGAAGACCACAGGTGCGGCTTCAAAGGAAGCCACGTCCCTCAAAAATAAACCAGCTTCATTGCCACCTACCATTGTTTCGGCTTCCTTCTCTTGCTCCTCTTTCTGCTCCATGACTGTGATGCAGGAACCTGAGTAGCTGTTTGTGACTATGAGGACAGGTTTTCATCATAGCACGGAAGGGAAGGAGAGTGTCCTAAGGAGCAGTTCCAGACCTGTGTGACCTGGTCACACATAAGCTTCTTGTATGGCTAACTCAGTGTTTGCCTATTGAAGCCCGCAATTTTGCCTCTCAAAGGGTATTTCTCAATACCTCAATTCAATGTAAGCTGAATTCACCTTTATCACCAAATCCCTTCTCTTATGTTCCTTCCCCAGATCGGTTTCCCATCTTGAATTTTCTCTGTCCATAGCCTTCCCTCTCAAGCCCACAAGGTTTAGTCTGTCTCAGACTCCATATGGCCTTCAAACTATGATTTCGTTTCTTAACTAAGTGATGCTTCATCATCTACTCTTTACCTAGGAGCAGCTCAGTTTCACGTGGACAGCCAGAAGGCTTGAAGAGAAAGCCTCTGAAAACAAACAGCGCCTAAGCATGTGTATCTCAAGAGTGAAGGGCTCAGCGGGATCTGAACACACAGTAGGCACTTTGTGATAACATAAAGCCTTGTCTTGGGCTTTCCTTTGGACAGAAGACAAGCAGAATGGTCATAATTGAATCACAGCCAAAAACCACACTCTTGTACAACCAAAGGATGCTTCCCATCAGTGGCGGACCGCATACACAACTGTAGTCCTGGAAGATTGTAATGAGCCAAAGAGATTTTGTTTCTTAGCAATATCACAGCCATCTAATACCACAGCAGAACACACTCTTCATGTATTTCCGATAATGCTGGTGTGGTCACATTTCTTGTCCTGGCTGTAGTCATATGAAAAGGTGACATTGCAGCACATAGAATTATATATAGTCATAATGCTTAGTCATTAGTACCTGACACCTGCTGCTCATACATTTACTGCCCATAATTTTTATTGCCATTTTACAGTGAATTCTTTCTCCTCATGTGTCTATAAAGCAGTGTGTTTTGTGATACCCCATCAGCAGACTCATTACCTTATGGTATCTCTCGATTACATGAGGAGGCCTCCATCTTGTTCACACAGTGTTGTGATTGCCTGTGTACCCACTGCTAAGCAAGGGTCAACTGTTTTGGTCTAAAGAAATGTACCACCTCCTTCTAACAGGCTTTTCTTTCTTCTTCTCTCACTAGTATCTCTGTAAGTGGAAACTTTCTCATCAATGAGCTGGTTCCCCAAGTCTCCTTTCAGCCCAGCATCCTGCAGGCAGTCAGACTGAGTTAAACAATAGTAGTCCGCGGATGTCAGGAAAAGACTCATTGTGTCTCCATAAAGCCTCCCGGAAAGTTACAGTTGGGTGCACCTGCCTGCAAGGACAGTCGGCATTAAAATCTGCAATGATTAACAACTGACTCCAGAGACACAACATCCACTAGAGATGAAAGAGAGAATTAACTGTAGAATACAGGCTGTTATTTAGAAGAACAGTGTTTTTAAAGGCAACAAGAAGGAGCGCAGCATGAAGGGCCATTGTTGATGGGGGAAGTCCTGTCTATATGTCAATAAAGCACTGTTGGCCAATAGGGAAGCAAGATAGGTGGGACTAGGAGTCCAGGAGGACTCTGGGTAGGAGAAACACAGGGAGTCAATATGTGTCCGCCGTAGGGATAAGAAGCCTGGAAACTTCCCGGGTAAGAGAAATACTTAGATTAGCAATTATGGGATAAATACTTAAGTTAGAGTTAGCCAGTAAGAAACAAGCAAGGCCAACAGCTTCATAATTAATATAGCCTCCTGTGTATTCATTTGGGACTGATGCGGCTCTAGAACCAGGCTGGCGGGAAGGCTTCCCTTTACACATTGTTATCAGTGACTCTTGCTGGGATTAAACACCTTGACCAAAGCAACTTGTAGAAAGAAGGCTTTGTTTGACTTACAGTTCCAGAGGGCCAAGAGTCCACGATGGCAGTAAGGACAGACATGGCAGCTTGAGCAGGAAGCTGAGGGCTCACATCTTAAAGCACGAAGCAGAGAGAGCCAGAAATGATGTGAATCTTTAAACTCCAGCAAGGCCACACCTCCTAAACCTATCCAAATAGTGCCAGCCACCAACAAGAGGTGATGTATTCAAGTGCCGGTAATTAACATTCAAACTACTATCTCCACTGTGTTCACGGTGACACCTTTGGAAGGTCTGCTTGCATGAAGGTCCTCCTCCTCCTAGGCACTACTTTCTATTTCTGTTTAACCTGGCAGATAGAGCTGATGCCACCACCCCTGGAAAGCACCCTACAGTGGTGCTGGGATTGAACCCAGGTCCTCAAGCATTCTAGGTAAGTGCTCTACCACTGAAGTGTATTCCCAGACTAGCAATTTATTTCAGTGAACTTAAATATGTCGGTAAAGCTAGAATTTTAGGTCTATAATACATTGTTAAAAATCTCTGTCTTTAAAACAAAACAACAACAAAAAGTGGCTCATATAAATGGAGCTAGTGCAGCTGGGTCAGGAAGGGGCTTACCCCGAAAGCCTGTGGATGTGTGTTCCATTTCCAGGACCCATGTACAAAGCTGGGTGTGGTGTACATGCTTGTTATCCTAGTGCTCGGGGGACAGAGACTGGTGGGTTCCTGAGGCTTGCCTGAAAAATAAGGTGGACAGTCAAGGAACAACAATAACAACACAACAACACACACACGAGACAGAGAGAGAGAGAGAGAGAGAGAGAGAGAGAGAGAGAGAGAGAGAGAGAGAGAGAGAGAGAGAGAGCGTGTGTGCATGGTCATAGCCCCTTCTAATTGTGCTAAAACAGGTCACAATTATCTCTGAGTTGATTTTTCTCCCTGGAGAAGTTCTCCAAACTCAGTCCTGGGATCTTCGCCTTGTAATGAGTTAGGACTTTGTCCATAGAGGCTTCTGGCTCCTCCCACCATTATTTATGAGCTCTCTAGTGAGGCCCAGGAATCAGAATTGGCATCAAGGACCTCAGAGGATCCTCAGTGCTCATGCAAGTTTGAGAAAGACTTCTGACTGCATGCTTCATAGGTTTCAAGTTCACTTGGGAAACCAAAGGTACACCTAGAGAGGTTCTGGGGGACAGAAGAGAGGAGGCAGGGACAGAAGAATTAGCAAAGGAAGGAGACAAAAAAGAAAATATTGTAATCCCTACAACATTTTTCTTTGAGTGAAACATCTTATTAAACAGTGTGTGCATCCATTAGTGTCCATCAGCAGATGCATAGTTTCTGTGAATGTTCTAGAAAATTCTATTCCCGAGTATATGAGGACATGCTGAGAACACCTGCTACAGGCAAGCTTCCTTGTCCTCTTCTCACTACCAAGATGGGTGTGGCAGAAATCACTGAGATGGTCTCCAGTCAAAGCACACAACATAGACTTTCTCTCATAGACTTCCTGTAGTTTCCTGCAGTGACCTGTGGCCATGACCTGAAAGTGTCAGTGGGCGCTAACAATGTACATTAAACTCTTTTTTAAAGTTGTAATATTAATATTTTGGAGGGAAGCCATGTTCTGTATGGTGCTGCTCACTGTGTCGCAAACTCTGTCTTCTCTTGAGTGCTCCATGGGAAGATGCTCAGGGAGGAGGACATCTTCATCACGCTGGTCAACTTGGGTATGCACAACAGTGGACACAGGGGCGGTGCTCTATGGACACCAAGTGGAACAATGGTGATGCGCCTATGCTCTCAGGATTCAGGGTCCTGGTGGTATTACAAGGATGCCATCCTCCTCCTCACAACATCCTCATGGCACAGCAGCCTCAGTCTAAGCTGCCACCTTTCCCATCATGCTCCTTCATTCAATTTGCTAAAAAGGAACCAAGCCCAGCTCTAAGCCCCACCCTTGTTCTGTGATCTAGAGGCTGGAACTTAGTCACCTCCATTCTCCAGACCTACTTCCAGGGAGTCGCTATTGGTTTGTGACAAATAGAAGATACTGGAAGAAAGTTGGGAACTGGCAGGGGCAAGAAGGGCTTCTACTGCCATTGCAAGACTCGTCCTGAAGTAGCAGACAAGGCTTAGGGGCTCAACATAGTCCTTTCTCAGAGTCCTAGACACTGGCTTTGTGGAGCTGCTTGCTTACATCCTCTGGCCCCAACTGCTGACATCTTCCCTTCCCTCACCTTCCTTTACTTTTAGGGTTGGAGCTGCATCTGAGATTACCATCGAGGTCACTTCAGCACCCCTGCTTATGTCCTCATGCTCCTATCCCTGCCAAGGCCAGTACCGCCTCTCCTGGATGTGAACTACCTAATCTGTTTTCCTGCATAGCTGTTACTAAGTCAATTTTGTAAGGCCAAAACAGATTGATGGTGCACAAACCAGGCTTTGTTCTGAGAGATAAGGCTTCAGACACAGAGAGCTGCGGGCTGTGAGAGAGATTTCACACACAAACAGGCCAGGGCCGGGCCACACACAGAAGCACACTGTGGCCTACAGCCTAGAATCACAGCCCAGAAGTAAATCTACCTGCCGAGTAAGAGCCAGAGTCGGGGGAATTCACATCATGCCCTCTGGTTGTGATCCAGGAAGCCCCTGGAACAACTGACCCAACCAAACTGCGTGTCACTTCTCTTAACTCCTCTCTCACTCCCGACTTAGCACAAGCTGGGAAAAGCCCTGCAGGTCCCTCTAACCAACCACACTGGAGGCTTCATTTCTAGTTAGCTTGGCCATAACCTGCCCATCCCAGGAGTTTCCGATTAGAGCTAACCTGGAACTTCCGTTTTTCCCACGCCAGCCTCGCTCCCACTACCCAGCCGGCATTTGGGTCTCTTTCAGAGTGTGATAGATGTGGCAGCTCTCTCATGCTACACATTACAGATAGCGTCTGCTCCTCTCGTGTGCACAGCCGTTGTTTGCATAGCAGATACTATGGTGTTTACAGCCAAGCTCACAGATGGAAAAGAACGCCAAGATAATGGTCATTTCCTCTCTGGGAAAAGAGAGAGAGAGAGAGAGTTCCTGCAGGGTCACATAAATAGGAGGATGGGACAACACCCATAGGTGGTAGTCAGAGGGTCCACCTTGCTTGTCCTGAGGCAAGCCTCGTGGAAAGAGGCAGTGGGTGTTCAGGTGTGGTTAGAGGCTTACCACCTGGTTTGGGGGATTCATCTTGGGAGGTAGTAGAGTTCTACGCCTGAAAGGGCTCCTGTTAAAGTTCAGTCTTGGCAAACGTTTCTTGGGGGCCAGGGGGGCGGGAGCTGTTTCCTCTGGTGGAGGCAAGGGAGGGAGTTGAGGAGCTCCATACCGGTGGACCTGAGGAGTCCGAAGGGTAGGCCATGGATGTGCAGACCCAGGAGGGTAATGGAAAGGTTAGGCATGAGGACCCATAGAGCCATGACAGCCAGGGCTGAACAATAAGTACCCTGACACCTCCTTACTAGAAGGTAACTACCCCAGGGAGAGCAAAGGAGGAAAACAAATTTAAAGGAGAGAGAAACTCATGACTTAACTAATTTAAACTTGAATTTCCCACCTTTAAAATAGGCAGATTCATCATCCTCTGTTAATCAGACCTAAGGTTTTGTGAGGGAACCTCGACTCAGTTCTGGGTCGGCATAAAATGCACGCCTCATCTCGTGTATGCTCGAACCGTTCACACAGATGAAATTATACTACCCGCTGTCAGCTGTGAGAGCAACGTCTCACTCAAAATAGCTGAGACGCCCTTTCCGCCTCAGTAAGCTTTTGTTGATTACTGATGCTAGCAGCTCTCAGTGGCTGGAAACTGGGAGGTTTCTCCTGTTTGGCTCCTACAGGCAAGACCAGCAAATTCTATGGCAGAGTTGATTCCAAGATGGTTCCAAAGGCTGCTACCCACAGCAGGCAAATGTTATCATCCTCCCATCTCTGATGCGAACAGGAGTTGTGCTCATGCCATCAATAGGCTGACTTTGGGTTAACTAAAAGGACATCTTCCTAGGTGAGCTGGTCCCACCCAGGCTCAAGAAGAAAGCTGTGCCCATGCTGTGTCACAAGGAAATACATTCTCCTGGTGATCCGACCCAGCTTAGACAAGAGGCCTGGGCTCCAGGGAAGAGTCTCAGTCTAGCTCATGAGACCCTGGTATAGACCCAGGTTCAGTATGTTCAGACTTCTGGCATGCAAAGGTGGAGGTAATGAATGGCTGTACTATGTATACATATATATTACTAAATTATTGTGATTTACCATACAGTAAAACCTTAATACAATTACTCTTGCCTCTGGTCCTTATTAACTAATGTTAATTGTATGTGTTAATGGGGTTTGCTGTGCTTTTTAAAAAAATTTTCCCTCCTCTCCTCTTGTTCCCTCACCCATTTCCCTTCTACCCTGCCCCTTATCCGCTCCTCCTCTGTTTCCCTTAAGAAAGGGTAAGGCCTCCCATGGGAATCAACAAAGCATGCCATATCAAGAAGAGGCAGGGCCAAGCTCCTCCCCACTGCATCAAGGTTGAGCAAGGCATCCCACCATAAGGAATAGGTTCCAAAAAGTCAGCTCATGCACCATGCTAAGGGCCCCACAAACAGACCAAGCTGCACAACTGTCACCCACATGCAGAGGGTCTAGGTTTGTCTCATGTGGGCTCCCTAGCTGTCAGTTTAGAGTTTGTGAGCTCCCATGAGCTCAGGTCAGATATTTCTGTGGGTTCCCATGTCATGACCTTGACACCCCTCACCCCCCCATCAGACAAACTATATCACTATATCACCCCAGCCTCCTGAGTATGGAAAGGAGTTATCATCAGTCCATGGTCCCGTTACCTCCCAGGATTTGAATCCAACTGAGGACCAAGCCTTTGGAAGACCAGTATGTTGATGAACACTTAGTATCCAAATTGTAGTGGGAAGTCATAACACATTGGAGGAATTTGGTAAGGACCTGGAGTTTCCCACTGAGATGCTAGAAAGGTCATGCCTCCAAATTAAACATTTTGATGGGGATGTTAACACCCATTCTAACTCAAGAAGAGAGCCATAGCTGACTTGCTGTAACAAAGCATGAAAACAAATTCAGGACAATAGTAACTTAATTGCCTGTTGAAACAAATTTCGCACTCTTCAAAGCACACAGTATGTCATCTAAGACGTTTAGCATAAAATTGAAAAGTTTTCTAGGTTCATGACCAAAAGTAAAAAGTGAACCACACTCAAGAACAAAAACAGCCAGCAGGAAATGAACCTGAGATTAGCTAAATAGACGCTGAGTGAGAGACTTTGGATCTCTTAGTCTAAAGACGCTCATGAACTTAGAGAAGGCGATGGTCTTTGAGAGTAAATAGACAATCTCAGCGAGAAATTCTACTCAAACCTAGTAGAATCAAAAGGAAATTGTAGAACTGAAAAGTACATCTAAAATACAAGTTCTATAGACAAATAGTATCCAATCTAAAAATCCAGAAAAATGAAGGGCTGACGCCAATGAGCAGAATCACAGTGGCCCATGGGACGTAACCAAGCAACTTAATCAAACATTATCTTTGACATCTCAAAAGGATAGAAGAAAGAAAATGAGACAGGAAGAGGACTTTAAGAAATAATGAAAAAAATCAGGCATTGGTGGCACACGTCTTTAATCCCAGCATTCGGGAGGCAGAGGCAGGCGGATCTCTTGGGAGTTCCAGGTCAGCCTGGTCTACAGAGCGAGTTCCAGGCCAGCCTCCAAAACAATACAGAGAAACCTTGTCTCGAAAAAAATTGAATAATGAAAAAATCTTTAATTTGACATTAAAAACTCCTCTTGGAGTTCAAAGAATTTCAATAAGGCATTGTAGTACACCCCCTCCAAAAACAAATAAACAAAAAAAAAGCCACAACAAAACAAAACCTATAGGTAGCGTTGATTAGCTGAAAACAAAAAAAGCAAAGAGAAAGCCTTGGGATCATCAAACTAGAATGTGTTTCACATCATAGGCTTGTCATCACAAGTTTCAGTGGCCAGGAGTCAAGAAAACAGATGTGAGATGTGAATGAACTCAGATCTGTTCCAGCAAAGATCAGTTTTTACAAATCATAGCGAGCTAAAAGTATTTTCAAACAACTGAAAGCCGAGATAGCTTGCTGCTAATTAATTTGCCCAGAAGAAAAGCAGAAGGACCCTGTGGGCTGATGGGAAGCTGACTCCACATGAAGCTAGAGTCATATCCACAGAGAAGAAAGAGGACCAACAGAAATGGAAAGGTGTGGGTGCATTAAAAAAAGATAAAGGAGAGAAAAAGACTACATTTTTCTCTACTAACCTAAAAAACTGTCTAAAATAAAACTCACTGATGGGAACTACATAAGTGGGACACTAGGAAGGAGGGGCAAATGGAAGATGCTGTCCAACTTCTACCTGGTTTTTGGAGACATGGCCCAGCAGTGGATCTCTATAGGCTCTGTCCAGGCATGAATATATAGAAACCCTGTTGTGAAACTCATCCCCCACCCAAAAAAAGGAGGAGGAGAAAGAAGAAGAAGAAAGAAGAGGATGAGGAGGTGATAGAGGAGAAGAAGGAGAAGAAATAGAAGAGGAAGAAAAGGAGGAGGCAGTGGAGAAGGAGGCGGAGGAGGAGGAGGAGAAGGAGGAGGAATTAAAGCCAGAAGAGGGAGAGACAATTATTCTATTCACATCAAAGAAGGCAAGAATGGGAAAGGGGGATAAATTCACTGGAAACAAATGAAAATAGCAAAAGAATAAGCTTATGTACTGTCATATACTGCCCTAGTTAAGGTTTCTATTGCTGTGATGAAACACCATGACCAAAATCAAGTTAGGGAAAAAAAGGTTGATTTGCCTTCCACTTCCACATTGCCATTCATCATCCAAGGAAGTCAGGACAGGAACTCAAGCAGGGCAGGAACCTTTGCGCAGGAGCTGATGCAGAGGCCACAGAGGAATGCTACTTACTGATTTGCTCCTTTTGGCTCACTCATCCTGCTTTGTTACAGAACCCAGGGCCACCCAAGCCCTCCACAACTAACCACTAATTAAGGAGATGCCCTACAAATCTGCATACAGTTCAATTTTGTGGAGGCATTTTCTCAATTGAGGCTTCTTTCTCTGATGAATATAGTTTGTATCAAATTGACATTGACCCAATTTCATTTTATGTAAACAGAAAAGTTAAATGTGGAAACTGGCAAAACTTAATATAAAAACAGATGCATCTACATAGTGTGGTAAAGACACCGGTAGACTGAAAGAGAATGAAGACAGTCTACCACCAGCCAGAAATATGAGGAAGTGGAGTTAGTACTGGACAGCTGACGAAGCAATCATCACAGAGGGTATTTCCAGAGACAAAGGGAATATTTGATGACTATGCTTGCTTTTGATAAAAGAGTATAGTGCTGGCTAGTTTTCTGTCAACTTGACATAGAGTCATTAGGGAAGAGTAAACCTCTACTGAAAAAGATGCCACCACCAGATTGACCTAGGACTCATTTGCTCAATTAGTGATTGATTTGGGGGGACCCAGATCTTTATGGGCAGTGACACCCCAGGCAGGAGTTCCTGGGTGTTATACAAAATCATGCTGAGCAAGACATGAGTAATAAACCATTACTATGCATTCCTTTATGGCCTAACTTCAGTCCTCCAGGTTCCTGCCTTGAGTTCCTGATGTAACTTCTCTGGATGGTGGACTATAGGCTGTAAGATGATATAAACCCTTTCTTCCTCAAATTGCTTTTGGTCATGGTGTTTTATCACCAATAGGAACTCTAAGAGAAGTATCAAAAATATGATGTGAATGAAGAGAGACTTGGAAGATGCAGAATCTTACTTGGAAACTTGAACATTCTTCTCTTAGACTAAGAGAACTAGGCAAGAAACAATACAAACAAAAAGTTTTAAACATCAGTCAACCTCTCTTGAGTTGACAGTGGCTGTGTGATGTACTTTCTTTTTTTTTTTTTTTTTAGACATACTTTTGTTTTACAGTCATAACACATTGCATGCTGGGGTATTAATTAAGACTCAACAAACTTCAAAAGATTGAATTATTTTTCCTCATCATAATAGAATTAGATAGAAAATGAAAATACAAAAAGTCTCCAATTACCTTGAGATTAAATGTGACACATCTCTGTAAAACCAACATATTAGATAAATTAAAAAGAACCTTGCCTTGGTGTTGATAAAGTTGGTAATGCCTTGATGTGCCAAGTTGTGGGGATTCAACTAACACGGTACTTTAGAGAAAATGAATAGGCTCAATGTTGATAGTGATAGAAAGAGGGAAGGCTTAAACATCAACTAAGTTTGCAGTGCCAAGAGTCATACTAAGAAAGCAAGAAAAGGCAAGCCTAGAGGTATGGGTCTGTAAGTCCAGCTACTGCAGGGGGATCAAAAGTTCAGAACCAGCCATGGCCACAAAACAAGTTCAAGGCCAGGCTGTCTCAAAGGAAAAACTAAAATAGTTGAATACATTAAAATGAAGGGCTGTGGATGAAGTTCAGTGGTGGAATATTTGTTCAGCTTGCATGAATGAAGTCAATGAAATAGGAACCATAAAGATGATAGTGAATTGTAAGCTTTGTTGGCTCCTATCAAGACTAACGGTGATGAAATGTATGAGACAGAGTCCAACTTCCACAAGTATGGCCACTGCAGATCCTGCTGACCCTGAAGGGAGAAAAGGGAGCTCTAAGTAACTGAATGCTAATGCATCTGATAGCTTGTGTGCTGTGTCCTAATCCTTGAAAAATGTAGCTTGAAATAAGTGGCATATAAACAAATAGCAAAATCCGACTAGCTTTACAGCTCAAGAACTTTAACTCATAACCAAACACATATTCAAAGACACCTTCCACGCTCAGATAACTCACTGAGGAATTCTATCAAAAGGCTAAGGAAGAAGGGATGCCAAACTTATACAGAGTTATGGGTCACTAAACTGCAGACGCCAACAGGGCACGTGGATTACGTGAAAAGGAAACTGCAGACTAATATCTTTCATGAAAATATTTTTTAAAAAATACTCATAGACAAAAGATGAGCAACGTCAGGCTGGAAAGAGTGTTCTATAGCGAGGTGCACTTGCTGCAATTTCCAAGGACTGGGGCTTGGTTCTCACTGACCACATCCATTTGTAACTCCAGTTCCAGGGTGATCATCCAGTGTCCTCTTCTGGCCTCTACAGGGCTGTATGTATGTGGTCTACAGACAGACATTCAGGTCCCATGCTTGTGGTGCAAAACACTCATACACCTAAAATAAAAATAAAGTCTTAAAAAAAATACCAGAGATGTATAAAAAGAATAAGAAACATGTTAGGGTTAACTGGTGCTTGTCCTATTTGTGTTTAACATTTAAAAAATCAACCAGTGTAATCTATGTAATCTATCACATCACAGAGCAACCAGACTCATGCCAGCAGAGGCTGAGCAAGCAGTTACCAAAACACACCACACCATAAAAGTCCTTAGCAAAAAGAACTTCATTCCACTTATAAATGGCCTCCAGGAAAATTCCTTCACTGCTTAATGGTGAGCCAGGGAATGCTGGGAACAGCAGCCCTTGTGCAGT
The DNA here is from genome assembly GCF_017639785.1 of Mesocricetus auratus. Lineage (NCBI taxonomy): Eukaryota > Metazoa > Chordata > Mammalia > Rodentia > Cricetidae > Mesocricetus > Mesocricetus auratus. The sequence goes on along the minus strand of NW_024429202.1, from coordinate 35,356,203 downwards.
AAGTAGGTCCTTGTCAGGGTGGGAATCCAAGAATAAGAAATGAGAAGCCGAGTCTGAGAAGGAAGTATAAAATTGACTGTAATCACAGATGATGTGACTGTTCATGCAGAAAACACATGAAATCTCCAAAAGCTGCTAGACAAGAAAGTGAGCCTAGTAATCGCTAATAAAGAAAGTTGATATACCCAGACCAATTTTTTTCATTTTCTCATCTATATTCCATTTTATTTCTCTGCTAAATTCCACCAAAATAGAAAATGCTTCAGCAATTTAGCAGGCGGTATGTAAGACTTCTTTGCACAGAAATATCACTGAAATACTTTAGTGACAATTTATATCAGTGAGTTAAATCAATTACCTAAATGGATTGGAACAGTAGCTGCATTTTAATCTACAAATTCAAGTCAATCTGTATAAAACCCTGCAGACTTCATTCCAGAGTTTAAAAGGTGATTCCAGACACAGTAACCAGAGTTATCAAATCCTTAAAAGAAGACTAATGTTGGAGTATAAAGCTACATTGACCGAGACAGTGTAATATTGGCATACTGACAGTCAGGTAGATCAATGGGATATAATTAGACACAACTATGTAGTCTATTGAATCTTAATAAATGTGTCAAAACAATTTACTCAGAGAATAATTAGTTCTTTAGAAAGAAAGTAGTTTTTAACAACTATGAGGTTAAAATCAGACTCAGCCCTTGGTATAATTCTGGTTTGAATTCTCATGTGTGTGATCTGTGCCTAAGTGGCTACCTATAAGCCTGGTCCCTTGGATTCCAAGGATAGGGTTTTCTATCTTTGCAAAACAAACAAACAAAAATGCCACTGGGTTTGGTGTGGGTTGCATTCACTCCATGGATCCTTTTGGGCAGTTCATGAAATGTTCATTTCCGGTTGTCTACTTTGTAGTTTTCAATGCACAAGTCTCTTGTCACCTTGGTTTAGAATTTCCACACTATTATAAATAGAATTTTTTTATTGTTCATTGTTAGCATGTTGAGTTTTGTATGCTGGTTTTATACTCTGCAACTTTGGTGAATTTAAGGTTTAATTTTGACACATGCACTGTGTGTGTGTGTGTGTGTGTGTGTGTGTGTGTGTGTGTGTGTGTGTATCTGAGAAAAAGATGGGGGGTAGACAGAGTGCTTTTTGGAAATCTTCACATATGACCATGTAGTCTTCCAAAGGTCCTGACCAATTTGAATCCATGTTCTTTCACTTTACTGTGGCAGGGTATTGGCAAGGGTGGGGACTAGCAGTGTTGACAGCAGTCATCTTTGCCCTCTGCTCATAGAGGAAAAGCTGTCAGCCATTCTCCACTGATCCTGCTGTTTGGGGGTTGGTTAGGGTTAGTCCATCCATTATTAGTTGTTGATTTTGTTGTAATTATTCATGGGTGTAAAATGTTGTCAGGCCCTCTATTTTTGCATAGTCAGAATGGCCTGATGGAATCCCTTCATTCTGTTAATGCTCTATCAGAAGGAGTTTTGTATCTTGTTCCTCTCTACCCCCTGCAGTGCGAGAAGTTAGCCAAGACCACATACATTTATAGTTTGAGGTCCCAGCTTTATCCGTCACTTCCTCCTGCATTCCAAGAATAAATCTTACCCGGTCATTGTGTATAATTCATATTTTTAAAGAAATAATTTCTTGAAAATAGCGGTTAAAAACATATTCTGGAGACATCTCTTTTATTTTTAACTCAAAGCTTGAAATTCTAAGATAAAAACATAGGTAGTTATGTCCCTAATACTAATACATGGCATAACTTTCTCTGTATACAATTAATGTCTCCTAGCCTTCGCTAATTCCTAGCCTTCCAGTCTTCCCTACCAAGTGAGAAAATTATCCTTGAAGAAGTTTGACACAGACATAAATTAATGGTGTAGGATTGAACACACAGGGACTGGTCCACTGCAGGGTTTACTCTATCACATAGGTGTAGATGCTGGTTATTGGTAAGTATTGGTTCCCTGGTTATTGGGCTCCTCCGCCAATGCATTAAGCCAAGTCAGATTTAATAAACAGTGTGTAACACAAATAACAAAAACTGAGACAGGTATTGGGGTTCAAGCTGAAGATCAGAAAAGCAAAGCTGCCAACCACTAGAGAGTTCTTACCTCTTCCAAAGTTGGGGTGATCCTGTCCTCAGTGTGCCTGCAGACGGAACACACTGCACTCCTGTCTCCACCTACCTTATATTCCTCTCTAGTGCTGGGATTAAAGGCCTGAACCATCACAGCCCAGATTCTATGGCTAACTACTATGGCTGCTGGGAATAAAGGTGTGTGCCACCACTGCCTGGCCTGTGTGGCTGAATAGTGTGGCTAGTTTTGCACTCTGATCTTCAGACAAGCTTTATTTGTTAGAGTATAAACAAAATGTCACCACAAAAACGAGCAAAGCAAAGCAGAGCACTCCTGGGTGCTTCTCAGAAAGGAAGGAGAGGAATCTTGTGGCAGAGCTGGCCACCAGGTCTTAAATAGTCTGTAGGCGTGGTCTTGAGCAGCTCCAGGGGAGGAGCTGACCTTTGGTGGGCTTCCTGAGGGCGGGGAGTGGTCTGGAATGGGAAGAGTGGGGCAGGGTTCCCAGCTGAATACCTGGGCAGGTTTGGAACGGGGGAGAGTGAGGCTGGAGCGGAGGCAAAGGAGGCAGGGCTCCCATCTCAACAGTTAACACAGAGTGCGACAGAAGAGATCCTCAGGTATATCAAGATTTACCATCCTATTTCTCAAATGGAAAAGCCAGCGTTCTTAACACGTTAGGTTCTTGCCCAGCCATGTGGGTCTGTAAGGATTGAAGAACCACCAGAAGCCTGGCTTCTGACTGGTCGTCCGTTTACAGATGGCTACTGTCCAGTGTTGGCTCAACAACATGTTCCCTTTCTCCCTTCGGCAGTGGAAGAAGGTGGCTAGGACCACACACAATTATAGTCCCCTGACCCCTCCCTCCTCTATCCTCTGCACTAGCAGGACATAGGGGTGAAACCTAACCCTGTGGCTGTCCGTGTGTACTTGCCTGTGGTGCTTCCTCATCCCACAGAATATCTCCCAGTTCCATACAGAGGAAGAGGAACCTGGGATAATGCCATCGGATAGATGCTAACCTATACAAGACAGCTTTCCAGTTTTTCCTAACAGTACTAAACAAACAAACAAACAAACAAAAAAAGAGATCTAACTGGCGTTGGTGGCGCACGCCTTTAACCCCAGCACTCAGGAGGCAGAGGCAGGCAGATCTCTGTGAGTTCAAGGCCAGCCTGGTCTACAGAGTGAGTTCCGGGACAGCCTCCAAAGCAATACAGAGAAACCCTGTCTCGAAAACAACAACAACAACAAAAATATATTTATTTTTATTAGTGTGAAATCTGTGTATTGGGGGGTGGGGGGAAAAGCTTGAACACTTGAGTGCAGTACTCAAGGAGACCAGGGCCAGTGGACCCTCTGGAGCTGCAAGCTGCCTGATGTGAGTGTGGGAAATTGAGTTTGGTTCTCTGAAGGACCTGAATGTACTCATAGCCAGTGAGCCATCTCTCTAGCTCAATAATGTGACACCCCTAAGTAACCTCAGATGATGTGCCTCTCCCAGACCAACAGAAAACACATGGTTACTATCCACCTCTGTGTGCATGACATTACGTGACCTTATCCGTTCACCCAATTGTTGTCCTGCAAGCATGAGTCATTCTGTTTGTGGCAATGATTTTCTATAATTATGTGGAGGTTTTATTTTTGCCTCCTCAGAGTTTTAATTACAATGTTGGAGTAAACATGCTTAAGTGAGGAGAAAGTACTAGAATATTCCTGTCATGAAATTTTATTCAAATAAATTCCTCTAAAGTAGATTGGAGAAGTTGCCTTTAAAATATATTAAGTTAGAGATTACAGGGATTTCTTTTGTTGAAATGCTTTCTGTGTTTATTCCCCTGATGAATTAATACAGGGTGCTTCTTTTTGAAGGGCTCTCATGGAAAATGTGGAAGAACATTTATGAAGACAGTTGTTTTGATTATTTTTGTGAGTTACACCTCTTCTCCAGATATTTAATTATACACTCACACAAAAGATACATACTTAGTTGACTTTTGAAAGCATACACTGAAATTTTCAGGTAATAATGTTACCTAAGTATCTAGCTAAGCATTTTAAAAGATTTTAAAACAGCTGGGTGATGGCAGCACACGCCTTTATTCCAAGCACTCAGGAGGCAGAAGCAGGTGGATTTCTGTGAGCTCGAGGCCAGCCTGATCTACAGAGTGAGTTTCAGGACAGCCAGGGCTACACAGAGAAACCCTATGTTGAAAAACCAAAATCTACACCTCCCCCCCAAAAGAGAGATCCTGTTCTTTGAACATTCATGAAGATGTTCTCTAAGCACTAATATTTGGACAAGAGGTTAGATCTTAAACATTCAGCTTGCAGTCCATGGTCATTATGGCACGTGACTGTCTCATAAGCTGGAAGACCCTGGATGTATGTGGCTTTACATGCACATTCTTCGAACCCAGTCCCGTGACTCCTCCACAAACATTGTAGCTTCACCAGCTAGATTTCTTGGACATAAGTTACCAAGGACAGATTTGGCACTTGTTAGCCGTCCATGTGGAAATCTGCAGCCATCTGTACACAAACATACTCTGAAAAAGAAAACAAGCCCTGAGCATACAGTAATGACTCTTCACGGGGCTGTGCATTTTTGCAGAGAAGTCCTTGCGATTCAAATCCAGCCTTGCTTTTGAGAATGATACGGTTTGGGATGATGGGGTTACTATTTACAACATTGACTCTCAAGGCAAAACTTTAACTACCTAATTTACCACTGCCTCCACGGGGCCTCAAACTCTCAAATATCTTTGAAGCCACTTTTCAATGCCAGTTCATTCTCCTTGGCAATTATCCCAGGAGCTCATCTTGTCAAGATCTTGTCTCCTATATCTATACAACCATGGTTGCTTCTCTGCAGTTGGCCACCCCAAGAGCATACAATGTGCACTGCAAATATCCTCAGGCCTTAGATTATTGGAAATTTGACTGGTTCAAGTCTTGAATTCCTGCCTGGAATCTGCTCTCACTTACTGAGAGCCATTCCTTAGATCTGAGAATACCGACCTTATACCCTGACCTCCCACTCAACTTGAGTACCACAATCTTGCGGGCACATATTACCATTCCTTAAGATGGACAGACCATAGGAGAGGCATTTTCTTTATTGATTGATTGATTGATTGTAGAGGGTGTTGGAACTAGGGTTTACCATGTGCTAGATAAGTGCTCTACTACTGAGTTGTATGCTAGCCATACTTTTCGACTTTTTTAAAAAAAGTATTTCTTAGTATGTGCGTGTGTTGGGTATGCATACATGTCTGTTCGTATATGTGTGTTAGTATGTGCCTTTATCTCCTCTCTCTCTCTCTGTCTTTCTCTGTCTGTCTCTCTCTGTCTCTCTCTGTCTCTCTGTCTCTCTCTGGTGAGTGTGTGTGTGTACCCAAAGTTGATGTCCAGGGTCTTTCTCAGTTGGTCTCCATTTTATTTCATCGAGGCAGGGTCTCTCAATGGACCCAAAACTTGACAATTGTCGTTAGTCTATGTAGCCAGCCAGTTCCAGGGAACCCCTCCCAAGTCCTGAAATTACAGGCAGCTGCCATGCCTGGTGGCTTTTATGTGGGTGCTTGGGTCTGAACTGCAATTCACAGATTGCGTGGCCACCTCCCCAGCCCTACTGATTCACATTGATGCTATCCACGGGAAGGCGGAAAACAGGAGGCATTCAAATGGCAAAGCTTTGGTATTAAAGGATGATGGGGGGAAGGGAGGCCCCAGCTAGCTCAAGGAGCTTTTAATAACTTCACATGCTTATGCTGTGGAGAGCCACACTGATGTAGAGATCCCATATTTGAAGTGTTCAGAAAGGGGACTGGGAGGCATGAGAGAAGCCTGTGTACAGTGCTGGGCTGGTGGGATGTTACAGGAGAAGCCTGGTGGAAGGTGCTGGAAAATATATGGCCACCTCACTCCGGGAGTGCGAGGCGACGGGGTCTTGAAGGATCAGCGTGTCAGTTTGTTTTGTGTCACTGTGGTCATGTATGTGACTGAAAAAAATTAACAGGGGTTTCACATGGTTCACTCCATGGTCCTGTGATTCCGTGTTTCTGGCTCATAGTGAAACCGTGTATCATGGCAGCCAGAAGGTGTAGCGGAAGTTATTCACCTCATAGAAGACAGGAAGAAGGGTGAAGGAGCTCATGTGGTAGTCAGAAAACAAGACCCAGAGAGGAAGGAATCAGAGCAAGATATAAGCCTTAAGGATGTGTCCTCCAGGTCTACGCTCACTGTCTAGCCTCTGCTTTCACAGTTTACACACACTGAATACGATGGGTTAAATTATTCCTTTTCAGAGCATTGATGATCCTATCAGTTCTGCAAATGCTCTCACAGGCACCCCCAGAGGTTTCCTCCACTGGTCTCCTGGGCATTTCCTTGTCCAGTCAAATTCACAGTCAAGGCTAACAGGCTCAGTCAAAGTGAGCTCTCCCTAGATTGCTACAAAGCAGAAACACCCAGGTGCTTGCTTCTGCATTTGATCATTCCCCCTCTCTGCTTCTCAGTCATGCTGTAAAACAACCAAGAAGTCACACTGGTTTGAACTTCCAACAACCAGAATGGTGAATTAAATAAACCTGCTTGCTTCTAAAAACACCCAGCTTCATGTATTTTCTTACAGAAACACAAAACTTACCAACAGGATCTTTTCAGCCCTTCCCATGCAGATATCTTGTTTGTTTAGCTGATATTCCAAATCATAGCTCAGTTTGATTTCCTGTAGTACTCTGGGATGCAGCAGGCCTATGAGAGGGTAGGGGGTTAGAGGCATTTTAACCATTGGAGTGATAGGGACAGATTCAGAACATAATTTAGAGGGAAGGGCATTGCCAGGAAGCCGGAAACCTAGGTTTAAGCTTGCCCCTGTCCCTTAATGAGTTGATGAGTGCAAATCAGAAAGCTTCACTGGACCCCTGGTATTGCAGTGAGAAATGAGATGCTCACAGCAGATATACCCTCCATCCTGGGCTTGCTTCCCTCAGGACTCAGCTAACACACTTACCAGGTGACTTTCCCCCTGGGCTTGGTAGTCACATCTGGTTGGAATCAAGAGAGTGAATCAGGACAGAAAGCAACTGCGCTGGTTAGTTTATTGTCAGTTTGACCCAAGCTGGGGTCATCTGGGAAGGGACAGCCTCAATGGAGAAAATGCCTCCATCAGATTGGTTCATGGGTGTATTTTCTTGAGTGGTGTCACTTCCAGGCAGGTAGCCGACTGAGCAAGCCATGGAGAACAAGCCAGTAAGCAGTGTTTTTCCATGGCTTCTGCTTCAGCTCCTAGTTTCAAGATCCTGGTTGGGTTCTTGCCCTGACTTCCCCCAGTGACGTGCTGTGATACGGAAGTGTGAGCGAAATAAACCCTTTGCTTCCCCGAGTTTCTTATGGCCATGGTGTTTACCACAGCAGCAGAGAGCTACTAGGACACCAACAAGACTGTGTTCTTTCCTTTTAAAATTAGTATATAGCAATTACGCAAAATAAGGGACTTTGTTTTGACCTGTTTACCGGCGTATGTGATGAGTTGGGATCACATTCACCCCCCCCCTTATTCCTGGATTTTTCTCCTATGGTTTATTTGTTTGTTTTGAATCTGGACTTCACATACAAAAGACACCCTGTGATATTTGCCTTTTGGAATTTTGAAGTCTCATATGTATTATGCCTGTTTTCTTATGTGTGCCATATTTTATTCATTCATCTTCGTGGCTGGCAAAGACATTCTTTTAAAAGATTTAGTGTGTGCGCGTGCGTGCGTGCGTGCGTGCGTGCGTGCGTGTGTGTGTGTGTGTGTGTGTGTGTGTGTGTGTGTGTGTGCATTCATGCATGCACAGGTGAGTGAAGAGGCCCAAGGAGGCAAGAGGCATTAGAGTCCCCTGGAGCTGGAGCTACAGGTGGTTGGAGCCCTAACTTGGGTCCTTAGGAACCAAACTCCAGTCCTCTTGCAAGAGCTGAGCCATTTCTCTTTAATCACCAGAACAATGGAAAATGACTCTGCTGAAAAACCTGAAAGTCCAGCGTACTAAAGAAAACACCTCTTAGTAATCACTAGGTGCAGTCTTAAGTCACCCAAGAAGCCGTTTGCCCTAAAGGACACAGGCACAAAGCAGACAGACGGGGGTGGCAAATACAGGTTAGATCTGGTGGGAATAGAAATTTTAGCTCTCTGTATGAGTCCATCATTGTCCTGTGGAGAGGGCAGCATCTGTTTACAGTACCTGGTCAGCTTGCTTCCCGGCCTGCCAGTGACTCACCGTCTGCTGATGGAGAGAAGCAGACATCCAGTCTTCAGTAATAAACTCAGGCTCAATGCTGTTAGGGCTTATCTCACATGTAGTGTTCTGAAAACTGTTGGTCTGGGTAGCTCATTGTTAAATGCCCTTTCCCCTAGCTTGTGATGCTAGTGTTGTCTGTCTGGACAACCTTTAAATTTCCAAGCCTCCATTTTTTGATTTGTACAAAGAATTGACAGGATTGTGGCTTTAGATGAGGATATAAGAAATTTCTCAATACAAGGTAGTTGTTATGAAAATAGTAGCCATTGTATGGGTGTTATTTTTTAGAGCAGGTTTGGGCCCATAACAAACTGAGTAGCAGGTACCAAGATAGCCTGCCTTCTACATACTATCCCCATTCTCAGCATCTCCACCACCACAGTGGTGTACTTGTCACCACTGATAAACCTACAAGACATACTGGTATCACCGCCCAGATCATAGTTTACATTAGGGGTTACTCTTGGGGCAATGTTCTATGAACTTGCAAAGGGTACATTGATATATACCCACCACTGCAATGCTATATAGCAGCTTCATCACACGAGCTTCATGCCATTAAAAAAAAAACTCCACATTGCATCTATGTCGTATGCCCCTTGCCTCTGGTTGTGGGTCTTTTCAATGTCTACAGTGGTTTGCAATTTCCAGAATGTCATAGATTGCCTAATACAGTCTAACACTTCCTCCGATCAGCTTTTCCACTTAGTATTATACATTTACGTTTCCTCTGTTTCTTTTCATGACTTGGAAGTGGAGTTATTCGTGACAAATTGGTCTGAGATATTTATAACTATAGGCATTAGTATTGTAGAAGGAATATGACAGGCAGTGAGGAATGGGGAGCATCCTAACTTCCGTCATATTGGCAGAGAGTAGTCAAGTAATAGTAAGAAAGATATAAAGAGCACACATACACTCATCTGTCCGCAGTCCCAATCTACACACCCTGGATCCTTCCAGAAGGGAAGACAGGCTGCTCACAAACTCCAGTGCTAGGAGGGTGAATGCTATGCTTCTACAGGCTTGACATAAAGTGCACGTGAAGGGGCTCTGGGTACAGCTCCACTTCTTGTCACTTCCTTTTCTAGGGGGCCCTTCCCCTTCCTAGCCCCTAGTGAAAGCTAGCTAAGTGGAAACAGTTGAGTCTTCTGCCCTGGTCCTCCCCAACGGAGCATCTCTCTGCTTAGTTTGCTTGGTGATATATTCACTCCTTGCACATATATCCCTATTTACTCGGGATCACCCATTTACAATGCCTCTACTGCATCCTTCTCCATGCCCTAATTCAGGTCTCACAGAAAGGATTCGGTCATAGTGGACTCTATGTAAAGAAATGGGCCTGTGGTCAAAGCTACTGTTGGGGTGATCCCAGGTATATACACTTAACTCATCACTAAGGCTCCTGTTAGGGCTTTCATCTCATTTAAAGGTAAGGAGAGGTAGATAGAAGCCCATAGTGGAAGCGTCTTTCTTCTCTGTGGCAACTGCTAAGCCATGATTGGATCTCAGTGTTCTACCTTAAGGGACACGAGTTGAGCTTGTTGAGTTAAGGCAGAGTTCCTGTGGCATTTGACAAGTGCCCAAGCTTCACTATGTCCTCTTGATCCAGAAAGATGAGATGATAGAGATGAAGCCATGCTAAGGATCTAAGGAACTAAAAATATATGTGCAATGTCATACAAAAGGCGAGTTGTTGATCTCAAAGTGGGGTCAGTTGAGGGTAGTGGTTCTCAACCTATGGGTGGTGACCCTTTGGGGATCTCAAGTGGCCCTTTCACAGGGGTTGCCTAAACCACTGGAAAACACAGATATTTACAACACAATTCATAACAGTAGCAAAATTTCAGTTGTGAGGTAGCAACAAAAGTAATTTTATGACTGGGGGTCAGGACAACATGAGGAACTATATTAAAGGATCTCAGCATTAGGAAGGTTGAGAACCACTGGTCTAGGGTGAGCTGTGGGAGCAGAGGTTTAGGGCAACCAACCTTTCTTCGGCTTAACTCAGTGTTAGGTAAAAGGAAAACTTTAGCTAAAGCTCTGGTGTCCTCTCCTCCTGCTGATGTTCTGCCAGTTGCTCATTGACAGCAACCCCAGCTGTCTTCCTCACTGCCATTACCTTCCCTCCCTCTGGTGATTTGAATAAGAAATGTCCCCCATAGATGCATGCATTTGAATACTTGGTCCCCTGTGTGTGGCGCTGCTGGGAAGATTATGGAACATTTAGGAGATTCAGATTGTTGGGGACAGGCTTTGAGGTTTTATAGTCTGAACCCACTTCCTGTTCCCTTTCTCTGCTTCCTGTGTGTGGATGAAATATGAACCCTCTGCCTACTGATTGCCGGGCTGGCCGCATAATGCATTCCTGCTTCCTTGCCTTCTCTTCCACCGTGGACTCTGTCCCATGGGAACTGCAAGCCAAAATACACATTTATTCCTTACATTGATTTTACCACAGTAACACAAAAGGGATTTTTTTTTTTTTTTGGTTTTACGAGACAAAATTTCTCTGTATTGTTTTGGAGGCTGTCAGTCCAGCCTGGTCTCGAAGTCACAGAGATCCGCCTGCCTCTGCCTCTCGAGTGCTGGGATTAAAGGCGTGCGCCACCACCGCCCAGTCACAAAAGGGAATCTTTCATTCCTCTGGGGAGCAGAGTGCACTGAGGAGCCCTTCACACCCAGCCTGTCCTAAGACTGCTTCCCATTGAAATAGACGGGAGTCCTCCTTTAGGTCTTCCCCACTGCAAAGATCCTTTCTTTATTCTTATCTAACCATAGTGTTAGAAGGTAAAGAGTCGATGACAGTAAAATGAGCAAGAACTCAGTCCACTGGAAACAGGAGCTGGGCACAAATTAGTGCTTCATTCTCTGTGCTCTGTGCTGCATGAGTGAAAGGCCCACCCAGGGTGAGTCCATACTCAGAATATTTTTCAACTAAACCCGACGTTTCTCTCAAGGCTGTATAGCTGAGCTGTTAGTAGTCTCTGGAGGTACAGTTAACTGAGTTCTCAGGACCTGTTGAGCTGGAGCGGGCTCTCCAGGAATCAAGCCAGTCTATGATGACTCTCTATCAGGACCTTGATACTTTCCCTCAATTGTTTTGGCATAAAAATTGGCCTTTCTGTGAAACTGGCCTTGACATGTGGTCCTAGTGACCCCTCCCATTGTCCTATAACCTGGAACCTTCAGCTTTTCCTTAGTTAACCACAATAGGCCTGAGCACCTACTCACTAAACTTGGGAGCCTTTGTAGAATGCAGTCCAATTTAGATTTGAGACAAGACACAGCACTCTTCCTCCCTGGAATTCACCCTCGAGGGAGACTGGGCAAATTGTCAAGGACGGATGTCTCCCTTCCTGAGTTCCTTTCACTCCCCCATCCTCAGAACATCCTCTCTCCTCCCCAGAGACTTGACATCTCCTTCCACCTCTCAGGAACTGGTCACCTCCTCCTTGCTCTTGGCACCCTAGCCTGAGACTCTCTCCATTTGTTTCTTTGAACTCCACAGGCTCAGAACTCTGTGGTTAGCACATGAGGAAATTAAGTCCTGCAGACATTAAAGGAAGCCAAGGTCACAACACCGGCCAGGACCAAATCTGGGACCAGAGCCCCGCCTTCAAACTTTGGTGCAATGGTCCTTTGCTAATTTGTGGTTCATCCCAAGGATCTTAGAGAATTCCATTTTCTGTGTTGCCTCAACCTGCATCTGCTCTCCTGCTACCTTAAACCATGCCAGACACAGGCATCTTGGCTTTGGTTCCTTTACACTCCTCATTTACAATAGAATGGAGTCATGCTTGAACTTCACTGGGGGCCTAGAAGTAAAGGCCTTGACCTTCTAGCTACTCATTAGAATGATAAACAGAAACTAAAAACAGTCTTTTGCTCTGAATATGTCCTGAATGCTGTGATTTACTCAGACTCATTGAAGTTTCATAATGACTCTGGGCAGCATGTGGAAAACTTATAGATGATGAAGCTGACCCTTGGAGAAGATTAAGGAGTTGGCCAACATCCCCCTCTCTGAGAAGAAGAGCTGGGGTTTTAAGCAGCTGTGAGTGGCCTCTAGCACCACCCAGCACATCAGACATTCTGTGACTACTGCTGCTGTTTTGTCAGCGCTGGGGACTGAACCCAGAGCTTATGCATGCTGGGTAAGCACTTACCTCACAGCCTTAGACATGAGGTGTCTCGAGCATTGTCCCAGATCAACAGCTTCACCTATGGAACTTGCTAGAATGGCTGACTGCTAGCCCCACTGAAGATCTACCAAATCAGAAACTCAAAGACTAGGACAAGGTCCTCCCACTCCTGCATGTCCCTCTACATGTTGCCCCTTTGGGGAGGTGGGATCCTTGCTGCCACCAGGACCACTGTCCCATTGGCTGAGCAAATCTGTGTGGAACACAACATAGTCTGTCCTTTCTGTTTAATAATTCCAAATCACCAGAGACTGTCTTCTCTTGTATTTATCATTAATAAGGAGTTCAGCATGCTGGCTGTTTATCTTCTCTAATAACAGTCCATTTCACTCATATATCCCTTGTTCATTCATTCATTCATTCATTATTTCATTCTTTATCCCTCGGAAACAGGCGTGTACTAGAAAATGGGAAGCAAAAGATGCAGAAGCATCTCCCAGCCCCCACTTTGCCTTCCAGGAACTGATCATCTACAGAGGGACACCAGCCGGGAAGCCTGGCATCTGTCAAGGAGAGTAATGGGGGTCATCTACGCAGCGCCTTGCAGTCTCCAGGCACATCCTTGCCTCCCACTTAATACCCATGACATCTTGTGAATGAGGAAGTCAAGACTTTGATGTGGATTTGAAAGCAGAGAAGCAGAAAGCTCTCAATGAGAAAGAAACCTCCCCAGCATCTCTTAGAAACACTCAGGGCTTTGCATTCTGAACAGGTTCTCTCTCCACCCCCATCGATAACCTGCTAAGAAACAGGTTCACGTTGATGCTGAGTGGTGTCAAGTTATGTTTGCTGACATGGGCAGCTCAGCATACTAAAAGCCTGGCCGGCTTGTGGCTTTCAAATTAGACCTTGCCAGGACATTGTGGTGATAAAGGGGTAAAGGAAAACAATGATGGAAGGGACCCAGTGGGTTGGGAGAAGAGGGGAGGAAGCCAGGGGTCCTCTGTTCAGATTCTCTGGGGGGGGGGGCATCAGGGCAAGTGGAATGGGAGGTCTTGAAAGCACTGTAATTGGGTCTTTCTGTCATGGCCTCATGGGTAATACAGCCTACATCTTCAAGCCTTGTTGGGTTGAGTGATAAGCCCTTGCAAATGAATGCTGTCAGAATAAAGGTACAGGCAGGGCAGGGCAAGGTGGGGTGGGGAGGGGCAGGGCAGGGTAGGGTTTGGCAGGGTTGGGTAGGGCAGGGTTGGGTAGGGCAGGGGTTGATCCTCTAGGCTCCTGGCATGATTAAGAAGTTTATCCTCTTTTCTGCCCGGTGGTCTGGTGAGTTCTTTCTATTTGGCAATAAGAAGTGAGTATATTCCCCGTTCACTGCTGGAAGATGACTTGGAAGATGACAGAGACCCAGCTCAAATGCCAGTTATTCCCAATGAAACCAAACTGAAACACCAGGAAGTTATTTGGGAAGCCCCCGTCACCAACTGGAACAGAGAAGGGGCGGGCTTGAGGATCAGTGAATCAGAAGGAAGCTGAGTCAAGGCTGTTTGGTATTCTATTTGTTTCTCTGCAAGAATGTGTTGTTTTATGCCTCGTTGTTGACATTATCTTGTTTGAATTGAACATCTGCCATGTGCTAGTTACTGTTTCCCATTCAGGTTTTCTCACACGAAATCTTTTGCATTTGGGCACAGCTGTCTTAAGCGGTTGTCTGGCTCATATCCCTTCCATTCTCTCTTGCCTTATTCAGTCTAAGAAGTACAGGACATGAAGTTTGCCCCTGATGTAAATTTTGCTCCAGATCCCAAAGTATGAACAGATGGTATATGTCTTTTGGAACCTGAGGAACTATTGCTGGGGTGGCTTGTCCCCTACTTTAGGTGAAAGTGCCGTCCAGCATATACTTAGACAGCAGAAGTTTCGATCTTCTGCCTCTGGGCTTATCTAAGAGGTAAAAGAGCATGTCCTGAAGCAGAACAACTTTATTTGCAACACAGAAATCTTACAGCTGAGTTTTCTGACCAGCCGAACGTCAGGAAGTGGCCTCTGCTATCCAGGGTCACAGAAATGTCAGTCTCCAAAGTCATTAATTTCCTTTGTGAGCAGCAGGCATGTGGACAGGGACTACAATAGAGCTCTCTTCTCCCTGGAGTCGGGATGTTTAGAGACTGCAATCTGATTGTCCCTGGATAAACCGTCACTGTGCTGTTTGCGGATAAATAGAGACCAGAAGGAAAGTGTTGTGTCAAGGGTACCTCACAGTGCAGCTGTCACAGTTACCCTTCCAAGAGCCAACCCCCAGTCACAAATGGGACTTTCGTTTAAAAAAAAATGGTCTCAGAACTAAAACCACCTCCTTAGTCTGGAAAGTACTCGAGCCTGGCTGGTGGCAGCATCTGAAGGAGGGGCCCCCTTGAACACCCGGAGCTGTTAGTTCACTAGCAAGGGTTTCCTTCTGGTTTGGTTCAGGTGGCTCTGCCTGGAAATGCAATGAATATTTACATGGGGCCATCCTTTTTTAGCTGCCTGGTGATGAAGGGTTGTGGATGGCCATTGTTCCCTTTGTTCCCTCAGCTCAGAAAACAGAAAACATAACATCCAGGAGAAGCAGTTCGTACACACAGTTAGCTGGGGATGGGAGTGGGAGGTGGGGGGGGATGGGCATGACCTTCAGACCGTCTCCTTTCTTTTCAGGTCTGCTTGTTGGGAAGAAAAATGTCGTCCTGGCCCATGTGAAGTACACAGTGTAACTGAACACCATACTCTCATAGGGTCTGTGTTTTTTTGTTTGTTTGTTTGTTTTGTTAGACTTGGTCAAGGGTGCCAATCCCAGGTTCCGAAGATCCATAAAAGTCCTTCAGAGATCCATGGGAGATAGCTACAGCCTGTCTCTCAGCTGATGGAGCTCAGGTGGTGGGAAAAGTGGTCTTGCGTCATATGTGTTCCAGCTAGCATCAGCTCACATGGAATGCAGCAGTCCCACAAGACAGCAAAGGGCCTAAAAACTCCCGATTGCCTAGGACTTTCGCTTGTGCCTTCTGTGTTCAGATACATAGACACTCGCTGTCGTGAAGCAGTGGCCCACATTACCAAATGTCACCAAGCCGTGCAGGTTTGTGGTCTAGGAGAATGGACTGTGTGCAGGGCCTGGGTGTGTGATAGACTGTTCCATCCAAGCCCAGAGCTGATGGAGAGTATAATCTAGCGAGTTCACACAGTGATGAGACTCACTGGTGATGCTCACAGCAGGTAGCAGGAAGTCTGTCACTAGGCTTTTGGATGTAGGACTGTAGGACTCTTCCCAGTTCTTTCTTGTTTCCATCTCTCCTTTTTTTTTTTTTTTGAGATGTTATCTCCCTATGGGCTGGCCTTGAATTCATTGACCTTCCTGTTTAAACATCCTCGGAGTGGGATTACAGGTTGGTGTTACCATGTTTCCTGTCTTTACTTACCATTTGTCTCAGTTTGGGTTTCTTTGCTGTGAGGAGACACCATAACCACGGCAACTCTTAAAAAACGAAACATTTAACTGCAGTGGTTCACTTACAGTTGGGTGGTTCAGTCCATCATGGCAGGGGAGCATGCATGCAGGCATGATGCTGGAGAAATAGCCAAGACTCCTTCATCTTGCAGGCAACAAGAAGTCCACTGCCCATCACACTGAGTGATGCTTAAGAAAAACACCTCAAAGCCCACCCCCACAGTGACACACTTGCAACAGAAGCTGTGGCCCACATCAAAGGTGTGTCCTCCAGCCTCAAGGTCTGGATTAAAGGCATTCAGCCTCCTCCAACAAGACTATACTTCCTCCAATAAGACTACACTTCCTCCAACAAGACCACACCTCCTAATAGTGCCACTCCCTATGAGCCTACAGGGGCCAAAAATATTAAAACTACCACACCATAGACATTGAGAGTCAACTTCTTACTAGTGAGTCTATCTCCTAGTAACACAGGACCCAGTAAGGCTCATTGACTAAAGGGTTTGGCATGCAGCCTAGTTGATGGCTTGCTTTCTCTGTCTAGTTCAATCTTCTGTTTGGCAAATCATTTTCTTCTTCACACCCATTCTTTGCACATTGTACAATGTTCAAGTTTCCAGTGTCCTATCACTCTAGCCAGTTGGCCCACCTCAAAAAGACTCTTTTTTTTTTTTTTTTTTTTTTTTTGGTTTTTCGAGACAGGGTTTCTCTGTGGCTTTGGAGGCTGTCCTGGAACTCACTCTGTAGACCAGGCTGGCCTCGAACTCACAGAGATCCACCTGCCTCTGCCTCCCGAGTGCTGGGATTAAAGGCGTGCGCCACCAACGCCCGGCTTCAAAAAGACTCTTATAAATTACTTTACATTGGGACTTTGTTCACTTGTACAGTAGTCTCCCTACCCATGAGGAACACATTCAGAGATTCTCCACTCTGGTGCATTCCTGAAACCACATGTAGTACTGAACCCTATGTATACTATGTGCCTTCATGTATATGCATGCTTGTGATAAAACCTACTTGATAAGTTATAGGCAGTAAGATGCTGACATCAATAATAATAAATTACAACAACAATAATAACACAGTATAATAAAAATGTCAGGAATGGGGTCTTCCTCTTATATTTTATTGTCCACTGTATGTTTCACCCATGACTGACCACCTAGGAATGGAAACCACAGAGATTTGACAAACAGACAAGGGGAAACTTGTATGTAGTCTGTTTTCTTCCTAACCACACAACAAACTCTATAAGTGCCAGGGATTGGTATTATTTAGCTTTTGTTCAGAGCGATGATTAAACACCATGCTTTGCAAATAATAGGGACTTATAAGAATTTTTATCCCTCAATTCAACCCACAGCGACACTCAGGAGCAGACAGAGATGTTGATTTTCAATGAGGATGGAGCAGTAAGGCTGTGTATTCTTGTAAGGTTACATTAGATAACAAGAGAGGAGGGTCTGGGCTCTGCCTACCCCAAAGCCTTGTTCTGGGCTAAGCTAAACATCTCATCGGTAAGCTTGGGGAGGGGGTACTGAGAAAGTTTGCAAAGCCCTCTATCATCACTAACATTCTGCTAATAAACTGTCATACCATCAGATATCCTTATCCTCAGGTTTGAATCTACAGATTCAACCAAGTCCAGAATGAAAATAACAGAAAGAAAACCTAATCTGTACTGGACAGTTTGCTTTTCATGACTCTCCAAGTGAGACGTCAGGATATCAACTACTTACACAGAATTCACAAGAGCTGCCCTGGGAGGACCTATGGGCCATAACCACCAGTTGACCAATCAACCCAGGACAGGTCACCCAAACCTGGAAGTGCACCAATCCTGAGACTGTTTCATATCCCTAGACACTCCCATTATACTGCCCTTTAAGATCTCTCCCTCAAGGTTGCTGCAGGTCTTTCTTTAGCCATCCGCCATGTTGGCAGGATGTAGGGCCTGAGCTAATGGGTTTAGCTCGTTAAATAGCTTCAATAAAAGACTCTTTGCTTTTGCTTCGAAACAAACAAACAAAGAATTCGCAAGAGACTAAATATCAGTGTGCTCTACAGACAATTTAAAGCTTACGGGGCACGTATAAACACCACACCTTTTTGTCAGGAGACTTGCACACCCATAGTCTGGGTCTCTGACAAGGATTCAAGAATCAAGGCACAGCATCTGCTCCTTGCTTGACATGCTCCAGTGGGTCCTGCGCCTGGCAGACCTCATCTGTCAGCTGGTTATGGATGGGCTGCACTCCAACAAGGGAATGAACAATGGGCCTATTGTCACCCTCCTCCTGGACACTGTACTCTTATTTAATACAGGCTAACAGCACCCTGGCTTTCTTTGGCATCTATGATCCATTTTTCAAAAATCAAAATAAACACATGGTTATTTAAAGACCAAGTGATCTTCTTAGAGAAAAAGTCAAGTCGTTTCCCCAGTTCCATTAGCAGACATTGTTCTTTAATTTTATCTAATTTTATCAGATAACATTTACCAGCTTCTTACTGGTAAATTTTTTTCATTAAAATGAGGGTTATTTTTGTATGTGGAATCTTAAGCTCTTCAATGTTTTTCAATATTATATTCCTTGTATAGTATTTTATCTTAACAAGAAAGGACAATTTTAGAAAGTTTTCATTCATAAGAACAAGGTATTTTTCTTATATGTTTGAGTGTGGTGTGTTCACTCTGCTCCCAACCTCTCCTCTGTGGAATATTCTATATCGCACATGTGTTTGGAAAGACCAGGAGAGTTGAACAAAGGAACCATCAGTGCTTAAGTGCTGTTGACTAGAAGAACAGTCACCTATCATTGGCATGTTGTTTAATTGGGAACAAAATTAATCATGACATCCACGGAAGAAGGCTGGCGATTATTGACTCTGTAGACATTTTGGAATGCATCTGTCCTCGTCATTAAACTTCCTGTTGATTCTTGAGTAGAAACAGACTATCCTGGCACTGTAAGATATTAACATTAGGCTGGATTTAGTTTTCATTTTGACTTCCTGATGAAGGTATTAGAAGCAGAGAATGTTCTTCACAATGTCTGTTAGGAGAACACAGGAGAATTAAAGATAGGAACACTAACAAAAAGTAAGGTTGCACCAGCATTAACAGGTGCAACCTTCTGAAAACCCAGTTAGACACATTGTTCTTAGAGTGGAAGGAATATGAAGATAGGTCTTGGGGAATCTTTGTGACACCATGTGGTCACTGAGACTCAGCCACACACATTTTTCCTAACACATAAGTGAACCTCGCCTTCAGAATCTGACATTTTTAACCACTGCTGTGTGTGGCTGTTTGCTTCTTCTTGGCACATTTTAAAATGAATGTTTTCCTAATAAATGCAATTCCATACTCTTTGTAGAAAGTGAGACAGATAAACAAAAACATAAAAAAAACTCCCAAGTCTTGAACTATATTCTGAGGCATTTCCCTATTGTTTTTAATTTAGAACTATGAACCTATAATTCATAAGCAAAATGACATCATATATATGTACATATAATTTCATAAGCTTCCTTTCTCTTCAGAACATAAAATGGGAAGCTCCATGTATCATTTTCCATTGTTAAGTGTTCAGTCTTAGAGTAGCTTCTCTCTCTCAGTGTGTGTGTGTGTGTGTGTGTGTGTGTGTGTGTCCTTCAGCATGCTCATGGAATTATTCTAGGATTCTCATAGATATCAATATCTGTGAATGCTAAAGTACCTCACACAAAATACAGTAGTGTTTACACATAACCTACACACATCCTCTCATATACTTTAAATCCTCTCTAGGTTGCTTATAATATCTGGTACAATGGGAGTTACATAAATTAGTGCCATATTTTAGAGAATAATGACAAAAAATCCTGCAATAAGTCCAGTACAGACATAATTTTTTAAAGAGTGTTTTCAGTCTGGATGGGGATACAGGTAGACCACTTGCAAGGATGGGAACTTTTAGTCTGCAGTTAGTTAAATACACAGATACAGAATTCAAGGATCTGGAAGACTGACCATCCATCCATTTCTGAATGTGTATGTGTGAGAAAGATAGAAATATAAACAAATCCCTGTGCAACTCTCTCGTGTGCGCACACGCGTGCGTGCACACACACACACACACACACACACACACACACACACACACACACGGACCATTAAGCCAAAAACTCAGTCCTTAGGGGATGGAGAGATGCTCCGCCTTTAAGAGCACTTGCTGCTCTCCCACAGGATAACAAGTGACTGTAATTCCAGTTCCAGAAGATCCAACGCCCTCTTCTGATCTCCATGGGCATCAGTCACACACATAGTGCACAGACATTACATAGGATGCATGTCTGTGTCCTAATTGAACATAATTGCTTGATTTAAAATCTTTTACTGTAATGATACTGTCTGTGGACCCTGCCCTTTCATTCTGGAGATGGAGTCCACACCCAAAGGATGCTAGGCGAGCACTGCATCACTGTGCTATCTCCCTAACCCCTGGCCACATGTCCGAAATCAACTGTATTTTGAGAGGGGGAGTGTAGAGAATGAAACCCACAGCTTTATGCACGATAGGCAAGTGTCATACTGCTGAGCTACACACTCCCAACCCAAGTACCTGATTACTCGTTTAAGATAAATTAGTCGAAGCTGGATCATTGGTTTTAAAGGCATTAATTGTTTTTAGGGCCCTTGACACATATGGGCCAATTTCTTTTGAAGCTTTTAATTGCCTTAAGCAGTCTCATTTCAGGAGTGGGTGAGAGTGACTCACATTATCCTTTATAGCACTGTGTCTTAGTTATTCATCATTCGCCCATTTGCATTACACAGTACATTCTGGTTCTAATTTGCATTTTAAAGTAAATACGGACAGTGACTTTTCTAGGTGTCATGGAGAGAGGTTTCTTCTACGAACTCCATCAATCATTGCTCACCTAGGTAGTGAATTTTATAAGCCTTTATCCTAACCCCTCTTTAAGGAAGTTTGGCCGCTGGACCTTTAGAAGCTGCTGTGTTTTTGTAATGTGCTATATGTGAAAAAGGTAAATTAGTAGGTAAATAGAGCTAGTGATTCCTCCATAAGCAGCGAGCTTAATTTCCTTTCCAAAAGCTGTTCTTTTCCTTTAAGAATTCCTATTTCCTTGGCTGGATGACATACAGGTGAGTTATATAGGAGTCAGGATAATTTCTTAGCATGCAAGGAGGGACATAAGCCAGCCGGAAAAGCATGGCTTTCTTCTAAGACACATAAGGGTTCTGCTACCAGGATCTCATGTGCCTGGGTCTGCTGTTGGGGTTATCAAGGCAAAACCTCAGTCCTTGGGGGATGGAAAGATGGCTCAGCAGTTAAGAGCACTTGCTGATCTTCCACAGGACCTGGGTTCGATTCCTAGCACCCACATGATATACAACAACCAGCTATAATTCCAGTTCCAAAGGATCCAACATCCTCTTCTGGTCTCCATAGGCACCAGGCACACAGATATTGCATATACATACATGCAGACTGAAGACACCCACACATTAAATATATTAATTAATTAATTAATTGAAAAATATCAGCCACTTGGTTCCAGTCAATAATTTTTAAGACAATGGAGACAGAAGGCTGTCCTTCAAACAGCCAAACTGCTGGGTATAAATGTGATAAGAGACTTAATTCCCTGTGTATTGGGTTCAAATACTACTTTGATCCAGATTTCTTTTTACACTTTTCTCTGGTTCATCCCCGAGTGTGGGTAAAACGAATGTGGGTAAAACGACTTCCTTTATTTTCCTACCAGCTCTTTATACAAGACTTCTTGTGGTTTTGACAGCCATTAGTAAAGTCTCATAATGATATGAGAAACCCATGAAGGTCTGTTCCATGCACAAAAGCAAATTAAGATTTGGATGAGCTGCTAAATGTGTTAATCAGAAAACCCACAACAGTTCCTGCCTGAAGCCCGCAGCTCAAGGTGTGCCAGCGGGGAGATCTTCCTTCTGTAAGAGACGTATCTGTCTCAGAGGCTCTTTCTGAACCCACAGAACAACAGCTGAGACACGGGAAAGGCATGGGTGATGTGCGATAATGTTCTTGTTCTCTGTAAACATTTGTCATTCATTTTGGTTTAATAAAATGTTTTTTGGCCAGTAGCCAGGCAGGATGGATAGGCGGGGCTACCAGTCTAGGAGAATTCTGGGAAGATGAAAGGCAGAGAGTCAGTAGTCAGCCAGACACAGAGGAAGCAAGATGAGAATGCCTTACTGAGAAAAGGTACCAAGCCAAGTGGCTAAGCATAATAAGAATTATGGGTTAATTTAAGTGGTAAGAGCTTTTTAGTAATAAGCCTGAGCAAGAGGTCAAACAGTTTATAATTAATATAAGCCTCTGTGTGTTTATTTGGGACTGAATAGCTGCAGGACCAGGCGTGACAGAAACTTCCATCTACCCATGGGTACCAGGGCTCCGTCACCATGGTGTTTGGTGGCTAAGAGAGCAAGGAGTTGTGTGTTGAGTTGCAAAGTCAGTAGATAATTATAATGAGGATCTTTGATAATGCAGATTCTAGTATCAAAAGGAAGAAAGTTGAAGAATATAGTTTAAATATATAAGGCAATTTTAACATACCAGGGGAAGTGCTCTAATGCCTTTTAAAACAGGCTAGCGTCTGGTGACAACAAACAAAAACAATAATGCTTCCCTGAGCATTGTGTCAATGGTTGTCTCAAACCCAGCCCCAGCCCACGTTGATAATCAAATGAGAGAATGCATGCCTCCAGGCAGTGAGTATGGGTCAGAGTGCAAGTTTACACTTCCCTCAATCAAAGCAAGCTTTTTGGCAGGTAGTGTCATGGAGTGTGTGTCACAGGAACATACACAAAACACACATAGAGAAATTTTCTATGTGCTCAAACCATGAAGCCTCAAGGTAAAACTCAGCAGGAAGTTTCCAAGGATGAACTCACAGCATAAGCTGTAACTTGCTTATCAATGGCGATTGATTTGCCTCTGAAATCCATCTCCTACCCAACCTCTAGCCCAAAGCCCATGAAATCACATCCATGCTGGCATCACCCACCAACTTCAACAGTTCACAGAACTGCACTCACAGCCTCCAGATCTGAAGAATCTACATTTATAGAGTCAACCAGCAGCCAATGCCAGAAAACACTGTACCTTTTAAGAATGTATTTAGTTGGTTAGTTATTTCTTGTCACCATCTCCCAAACAACACATTGAAACAACTTTTACTAAGTATTCATATGATACAGATAATGTTAATTTTATTGAGACTATGCAAAAACTACACCTTTTTACAAAAAAGTCTTGAATATTTATGGACTGTGGCATCTGCAGTCAGTCCCTCTAGCTATCTCAAGGTGATGGTATGTGTTGAAGAGCATATGAATGGCTAGGAAGCATTTAAGTTGTCAGCAAGGAGAACCTGTCTTGGTCATTTCACCAACTCTAGTGTGTACAAGAATGTGACATGATGCCGGGCGGTGGTGGCGCACGCCTTTAATCCCAGCACTCGGGAGGCAAAGGCAGGCGGATCTCTGTGAGTTCCAGGCCAGCCTAGTCTTCAAAGAGAGCTCCAGGACAGTCTCCAAACCTACAGAGAAACCCCGCCGGGGAAGGGGGGGAGAACATGACCTTACAGAAAGGTAGCTTTTGATTCAGCAGTGTTCTAGTGCAGGCCTGAAATAAAGCATCTTTGAAAGCTCAAGGGATGCTGCGGCTGCTGCTGGTATATGGACCACAAGCAGCAAGTCTTCAGGAACACATCTTTCCCCAGCGTTACCAAGCACTACCATAGCCCAGGTGTGTATCTCTTGTTGATATGGTTATAAGCTGTGGGAAGGCCAGAAGCTCCTGAGAAGTGAGATGCTTCCATACCAAGACAAAACACACTGCAGTAACAGGTGATCTCTGACTCACTGTATAGGAAGCCCATCTTTTTAGCAAGAAAAATCCAACCAACTGTGGTGGGAGTTTGGATATGTGAAGTTATTCTGCTACTCAGTCTGGCAAAGTTGTGCCCCCTTCAACACAAGTTTCCAGGCAGCCCTGGGACTTAGGAGAAAGAGTAAAGAAGCTTCACGCCAGGCTCCTGCTTATCCCATTGCTGAGGAACTGGTCCCTCAGCCTCTCCAGATGCGCAGGAAATAGGATCGTCTTCTGTGGCTGCACAGCTGCCTCCCAGCACCTCCTCTCACACAGTACGAGGCAGGCACAGCTGTCCCAATGCTGACAGAGTCCTCAGTTGTCACACAGCTGTTGCCTTCTGCAGCGTGGACTTCGTCATCCCTAACATCATTGCATTCTGGGGCAGGATGGCCACTGCAGAAATGCCATCAGTTATGTGATATCCATTTCACAGTGTGGGTTGTCACTTAAAATAGCGTGTGGAACAGTGGAGTAACCTAACCAGACACCTGAGGGGCCATTCTCCGTCTGCTCACTGGCATTGCACATACAGGAGAAACCAAGGGGCGTGAGCAAGTCATGCTTTGCCATGATCTCTCACGAGACAAGGGGTGTCTGTGTGTTCTTTCCTATAAAAACTCCAGCTTACAAGGGGGGGGGGACTGTTCTGTTTATTCTAAAACTTGAGGGCCTGGCTTAGGACACTTCTCTGGGTCTGATTTCTACTTGCACTGGCAACAGAAAAACCCGATCTTCACCTTCCTCAAGCTGCCTCACCTGTCTCCCAGAGATCACCACAAAGCCGGAGTTAGTCTTCCCTGGCAACACCAAAAGTAACGTCTGCTGAGGTATAAAGATTTCAGTAAGGTCTTTTCTATTTAACCCAGTTTTAAAAACAAAATCACAAATCTTACAAATGATGTGGACCATTGCACCAAAGAGACACCTGCCGGTGAAAAAGCAATTGCTTTTCTGGGTCCTGGTGAGCTCCTAGGTGGCCTGAGGGATGAAGAAAAAAATAAAAGGAAGAAAGAAAAACAAAGCCCAGAGTTGGGGGCAGCATCCTCTGGTCCTCACTTTGGTTTAGTAAAGAGGATGGGTGTGTCCCTCATGGGCACAGAAAAGCAATTCGCTGCATTGTCACTAGTGAGGGCTCACTGTAGAGGGCAGCCTCCTCTGGTTCCCTTTGGGAATTCCTGCTCAGTGAACTCATGAGCATGCCAGAGAATTTGAACTTCTTACTGGAAATCGAGGGAAGAAAGGCAGTTTAATGAGAAAGGTTACAAGCACAACTGATTTTCTTCTTTTCAATATTACCAATCTCTCTAGCTTGGCTTCAAAGCAGGCTTTTCAGGAAAGTCATTAAGTAAAACACAGGATTGACCATTTCTATGCTAGCTGGTGGGCACTGTCACCCGGCAGTCACAGGGATCGATTTAAGATTAATATTTAAAGACTTACAGTTATAATTGTAAAGTCATGTGTGTCATCGTGTGGGTTTGTGCATGTGAACAGTCATGCTCTGAGTCTAGAAGCGGGTGTTGAACCCTTTGGAGCCAGAGTTACACATGGCTCTGAGTCACCTGGTGTGGATGGTGGGAGCTAAACTCCAGTCCTCTTTAAGTGTAGGGAGTGCTCTTAACCACTGAGCCCTCTCTAAGGCCCCCTAAGAATTCTTTTTCTAACTTCTGTGAATCCTAGTGGCAGTGTCTTAGTTTGCATTCCTCAGAAGCAGTCCTGGAGATGAGATGGCAAAAGAACTTCACAGAGCAGGTGGGACTGATGACCAAACAAAGCCACTGAACCAAGACCAAGAGAAAACACTGGAAGGTAGTGGTCATACGTCCCACAGGGAGCTCTGGATGGTGAGGTCCCAAGGTGTTGTAACCAGGAGGCAAAGAGCTCCCATGTTTCCACATTCAGGGCTGGTAGTCATTGTCTAGAAGTGCTGACCTCTGGGCAGCCTTTGGGGCACAGGGGTTCCAGTGATAAACATGGAACACATACAGTACCCACTAGGTGCTGATTCAACATGAGAAAAAACATGTCTCAGGTACCCTTCTCCTATAATATTTTGAGACCTAGTAGATTGTCAGTTCATTCATTCATTCATCCACCCATTATTTTATGATAGTCCTACTGATCTCCCACCTTCCTATCTGCCCACCACTTTTTATTCACCTGATTCTGAATTCAGTAATAAAAAGAAATGAAACAGTTTCTATCTTACGCATCTCCCCGCTCCCCCCCCCCCAATTTCCCTTATAGGCCCAGAAGCCTCCTCACTAGGGAGGGAAGACAACTTTGGGGAAGCCACAGATGGCTTGCAGACTCAGGAGGTCTGGATGGGTATCCTCCCACAGGCTGTCACCCCTCACACCCCATCCCTGGGCAGCTGCACAGCAGGCGGGTGGCTTCATTTACAGCATTGCGATCTCCGGGAGGTTTCCAGGCTGGCTACAAAGAAGAGAAGCAATAGAGACAAGACAATTCTTTGGGGATGCCACACTGGAATTAAGTTGTCTGTCCTGGGATAGTGGCTGATTCAGCTGTCCCAGAATTCAGGGATAACACTGCAGTTTTACAGATTTTTCACATGGGTTGTGATGGGCTGTGGATATTTGATTTTGCTTTGTGACATGTTAACTCCATGGGAGTGATTTTAAGAAGTCAGCTCGCCCTCTTGAAAACAAAAGGAAAGACGAGCCATTGTCTTCTATGCAAGGCCAGGTGTTACTTAGAGCCCACGCGTTGGGGTGTACATGCATCTTTTTAGCAATTGTCTTTGTTTACAATAAACACAGAGGCCCGATCAGAACACCACCTGTGTTTGTGAGAACCGTATTTATCGGTGATCTTCGTTTAGAAACTAGAGGCTACGAAGGACAAAGAAGCAGTCCTGTCTCCAGTCCCGAACACTGGGGCTGGAGCTCTTGGGCCGTCCTCACAGCCAGGGCACCAGCCGAGCCCAAACAGGCGGCTGCCAGCCTGTGGTGCACCTGGCAGTCAGCAAACCTCAGGGTGAAGGGCAAGAGAACCCCAGGCAAAGAGAATAAAGTAGTCTCAGTTATCCAGGGCTCAGGGTCTCAGATGTCACCAGGCTGGCTTTGAGAACAGAGAGGAGCTCGCTCATTTATGCACGATACCCTTTCGGCTGCTGGAAATCCGTTGCAGCGCAGGCGCAGAGCTCACTGAATGCTATTATTCTGCTGGGTGGTGTGACCTACATACTCTGGAACCGAATTCTGCAGAAAGGGTCTGGGCCAAGCAAGGTGAATCGAATGTGAATCTGCCCAGTCACCTCAGCCCCCATCAGATAAGATCAGAGGGAATGTTAGGCCTATTTTGTTGAGGGCCAAGTGACCCAGAGTCCTTCCTTTTGGTACTCAGCCCCTGTGCCCTGTGTGGCAGTTGCGTGAAAAGGTGACGCTAAGAGCTATGGAAAGCCAATGGAAGCGCTGTGAAGTTCTATTCTGTGTATGGCTGTATGTTACCTTGTACTATCCAGTTGTGCCTTTTCAAATGACCATCTACTCCTTTAACAATATCAGGCATTACTAACAGTCAGGAGAGACACCTCCCATGCCGTTGTAGCATACACTGGAGGTGGCTCTGTCGGTAAAGTGCTTGCTTTGCAGGCATGAGGACTGAGACTGGATCCCCAGAACCCATGGACCAAGCAGACGATGGTGGCACACACTTGCAGCAAGATAGGAAACAGAGATAGGTGGACCCTTGGGAACACACAAGTCTGGCTGACATGGCGACATTCCAGGCCAAAGACAGGCTCTATCTCAAACAGTGACATGAGAACTCACACCCAAGATTATCCTCTGACCTCTGCGTACACACATTCACACCAATGCATGCACCCACACAAATGCAAGTACATGCGTGTGCACACACACTTGAAAATATGACGAGAACAACATTCTTATACCTGCCCACCCCCAACAAAGTCTCCTTGCTGCCTGGAACCCTCAACTTTCTTTTGGACTACTTGGGTGACTTTCCTAAACACTTCTTTGTACATTTATCCCATAAACCTACGTTTTTAAAAACACACACACACATTTATTTATGTGTGTATGTGTATGTCACAAAGGTCAGAGGATAACCTATGGGAGTTGATATGTCCTACTGCCATGTGGATCCTGAGGATCAAACTCAGGTCATCAAGAACCTTTATCCACTGAGTCGTCTTGGAGGCCCCTCATATATTTATGTTTTTAAGCAACATACAGTAAAGGGTTTTAAACTAAAATAAGTTAATTGGGATAATGTGTTAGACATGGAGGTGCCGCCCTGTAATTCCACTACTTAGGAGGCTGTGCCAAGAGGATCATGTACTCCAGACCATCATGAACTGTGCAGTGAGATTCTATCACAAAACAAAGTAAAACCCTAACTGCTGTTGTCATATATTGATGGGAGATGTCATTCTGTAAATCTGTCTCTCTTATTGGTTGTTGAATAAAGCACTGTTGGCCAATAGGGAAGCAAGATAGGTGGGACTAGGAGTCAAGGAGGATTCTGGGAAAGAGAGGCAGAGTCAGACGCAATGTAGGCCTCCAGAGGAGTAAGAGGTGGACCCTTTTCTCCGGTAAGAGAAATACTTAGATTAACAATTATGGGTTAAATACTTAAGTCAGAGCTAGCCAGTAAGGAACAAGCAACTGCCAACAGCTTCATAATTAATATAGTGTCTTGTGTGTTATTTGGGGACTGCAACTGTGTCAGGGTCCAGGCAGCTGGCAAGGAAGACTACACTTTACAATATGTTTACCCTCAATTTGCTTATTTGTCTCCCTATTACACCTTCAGTTTGGGAGACTGGTCCCTGAGGATTCAGGCCCCCTCCATCCAGCCATCTCCACTGGTAGACAAGCCACCATGATATGAATGTACTAACTATACCTACGGTCCCAAATTAGGCATATTTATTTTTTCTAACTTTTTCATTAACAAATACCATTACTACTGGCGTTCTTGAGTATGTCTTCTACTTTCTCATACTTGAGAGTTTCTCTAGGGAGTAAATCTGCAGAGGAATCATGGAGCAGAGATATCTTCCATCTCCTGCACAGCGCTAAACTCTACTGTTTTCCTCCCACAAGCCTTGCCTAGAAGTGATGTTGCGAGAGTCCTTATTAATCCAGGAGCTTGCTGGACTTTGAAACTCTCACTAGTCCGGTGGGTTTCAGTGGTGCTATTCTATGGTTCTGATTAGCATCTGCCCATTGTGTCAAAGCACCATCTTTAAGGGAGACATAAGGAAGGGTCACAGCTGATTGGCTGTCCCCTAATTGTTGTACATACATGTTTCCAAACTCTCAACATACAAACAAAGTTTCATTGACCGTCCTGAAAGAAAACTCATTCATAGAATGGATGATGACTCTTGTATAGGATAAATGTATGAAGATATATATTACTCAAAATGCTTTAACATGTTTTCTCTTGTGGGGACACAACCTCTTACTTACTGCCTCTCATCTTCTGGGTCTGCCTCCTAGCTTGGACTTCCAGTTAGCTTGGACTTCCAGTTTAATATTACCTAATAACCAGTGTCTATCCACTTAATAGACAGATGATTATAGTTTGTCTAAATTTCCATGCTATTTCTTTATTGAAGAGTTCATTCACATTTGTATGGTTATCGATCATTCACATTTCTTATGTCGCAAATTATTACTACATCTGGATTGTCTTTTTTGTTTTATGTATAGGATGAGATAGTTTGAACATTGGAAATATTGCTATTTAAGTAAATTTTCTGTCAACACAACTATAAGAAAATTTCCCCACAAGCAAACCAAGGTCTGTGTATGATGGCCTAGGCCACAGCTGAAAACTAATAATCAAGTCCCACGGTGCCACTAGGGGACAATTACATGAATTCAAAGTTTCAGACTCACTTGAGTTTTGATTTAAGTTTGGCCAAGTTACTGGATGTTTCCTTAAAACGGTAAGACTGAAGATAAGTAAAATATGCAAAAAGAACATTTTTCTATGAACCCAGGGTAAGTATTCGGCAGAGACAAAGCCCACTGTACCTAACAGCTGCTTTCAAAGCACCCACAGGAGTAGTCACAGCACAACCTCGCAGTGATGTTCCTCATTACAACCTGGTTATAGGCGAGGACATGGTTCAGGACTGAGACAGTTTCCACTGTGATGCAGAGCCAGGAGCCGCTCACTCCAGCTATGAGAGGAGTCATAACACGAGCTGGTGATGGAGCTCATTTGCAAGGGAAATGCGGTGTCTCTGCAGGCTGGGTTGATTGCTCTCCTTAAGCGGGAAAAAGATTGTCATCTGGGTCTCACAGGACAACCATGCCTGGCTCAGAGTCAACCTTTCCCCTCTGTAAATGGCTGTGAGAAGATTGGGGATATTGACACGGCATTTAATAAAATGGCAACAAATTCGCACACATGTAAGAATAGTGAAAATGGCTGGTTTAGAGTGAAATACTTCAGAATTTTGAACAAACGGCATGTAAAAAAAACCAAAAGACCAAAGTCCAAGAATCTAAACGTCCGTAAATTTGATTTTCATAATTCATAGTACTTGCATTCTACAATGCCACCATCAATACTGTATTAGTAAATACTAAATAAAGCTCCCTTGAGGGAATAGAGGGAAAGGTTGCTATGAAATTCTGATCGTAATTTTGTCAGTTGATCAATGTATGACTACATGTTATGTATGTTTCTCCATAAAGTGACCTACCTTAGTACATGCCATTGATTCATTAATATTTAATTCATGGCAAAGAATTTCATAATTCATGCCTACAGAAGGCTTATCTAACACATAGTTTCTTTGTAAGGTGCATGGCACCTTTCTTGTATACAGAGACAATACTTCAGCCGTATGCTTTGAGGTCACATAAAACAGTGTACCAGGCTTTTTGTTTTATGCTACCAACCAGCTCCCAAATCATGACATGGAGACTTATTATTAATTTTGAATGCTTGCCCTTAGCTTGGGTTTGTTTTTTGCTAACTCTTATAACTTAACCTGTTTTTCTTCACCTATGTTTTGCCTCAGGACTTCCTCCCTCCCTCCCTCCTTCCCTCCCTCCCTCCCTCTCTCCCTCCCTTTCTCCTTCCTTCCCTTCCTTTCTTCCTTCCTTCCTCCCTCCCTCCCTCCCTCCTTCCCTCTCTCCCTCCCTCCTTCCCTCCCTCCTTCCCTCCCTCCTTCCTTCCTGTGTATATAACTTTCCTGTGGTCTCCATGGCTGGCTGGCAGTTGCTTGGCTTCTGGCCCCAGGCATGTCCCTCTCTTTCTCCTTCATTCTCTCCTTCTCTCCCCTCTAGATTCCTCCGCCTATTTATTCTCTCTGCCTACCAACCTTACCTAACCCTCTCCTGCCTAGCTATTGTCCATTCAGCTTTTTATCAGACCAGTCAGGTGCCTTAGGCAGGTGAGGTGAAACTTCAACACTTTACATAGTTAAACAAATACAACACAAACAAGCATAACACGTCTTTACATCATTAACAAAGGCAGCAGAAACAAATGCAACACACCTTCACATAGTTAAAGTAATATTTCACAGCATAAACAAATATAGCACATCTTCCTCATTTAAAATAATATTCCACAACAAAACAGTGAATGGAAGGAATGATTTAGTGAAGAGGAACATTTTCTACAACATGAAAGGTGCAATAAAAAGACAGAATGTAAAAGACATGGTGACACACACCTTTAGTCTCAGCACTGGGGAGGCAGAGGCAGACTGATCTCTATGAATTCAAGGCCAGCCTGGTTATACATAGTCAGTTCTAGGCCAGTCAGAGCTACATAGTACATAATAAGATGAGAGAGAGAGAGAGAGAGAGAGAGAGAGAGAGAGAGAGAGAGAGAGAGAGAGAGTCCATTCTACTTAGCCTGGAAGGTGCAACTCAAAATTTCCACCATTCTATATGTGCAAATAACCTTGGAAGCATATTAGTCTTAACCCTGAAGAAGTAGTATTGATTTGAGGGCTACAAGAGAATTTTAATGAGTTAGTGAATTCACAAGTATGGAAAAGCCACATTTTAGATGCCCTACTTTGGTGTTGCCTTTGTTCTAAGTGTGTCAGGTAAAGACAAACACCTTCTTCCCAGTGGCAGCCCTTAACCTTCATCCCTCCATTGTCTGAGGAGCTTGCTTGCTTATTTATTATTTATTTATTTGTGTATGTACGTATTGAGACACTCCCAAACTTCACGGTGGGCATTCTGTGTTTCAGTCACAGATCCCACTATCTGCTGGCTGATGGTTGTATCACTCTGACAGGATTCCTCAGAGAGCTCGCAGAATATATAACACATGAAGCCTGGCAATGTCAGACTTCGTCATGGTTGAAGCTGACTCTCAATGGCAGGAAACAGATGGGGTTAGGGTCCCCCAGTGTTGTCTGGCACTTACTAATCCTCTGCTTGTGTGTGAGCTAGAGTTTCTTCTGAGGTGGACCAACTGTCTGCACTAACGTGTGTCCTATTTGGAGAATGTAACTATTAGTCAGCTTCCGTTCGGGCCATCTGAGGTGACCAACTCATGGAGATGAAAGGCTGGTCCACCACTTTGAAGCAGTGCACCAAGTCGGGAAGCATGACTCAGCAAAAATGTTGTGGAGGGAGGAGGGCATTGCCAGAAAGTGAATGAGGAGAAGCAGAGGCTGAGAGTCCACCAGCCCCTTCAAGGGCACACCCTCAGTGACCTGAAAGTCTCTCAGTCGGCTGCACCTCTTAGAGATTCCACAACCCCCCAGAAGCACTACATAGGCTAAGGGTGTTTTGTGGAATATTCATTTACACTGTATGAAGATGTGCCACTGTGATTGGTTTAATAAAGAGCTGAATCGCTTACAGACAGGCAGGAAGAGGTTAGGTGGATCTCTGGGGACAAAGGACTAGAAGAGGAAGAAAGGCAGAGTGGCCAGCCAGACACATAGGGAGCAGGACACACAGGAAGATAGGTAAAAGCCGTAAGCCATGTGACAGCACACAGATTAATAGAAATGGGTTAATTTAAGACTTAAGAGCTTGTTAGAAATAAACCTAAATTAAGGCTGAGCTTTCATAACTATTAAGTCTCCATGTTGTTTTTTGTGAGCTGGCTGCACATTCTGAGCAGTAACAACCTCAGTGGTGTCCTTATTCCTGGCAGTAGGGTGCTTTGTCAGGCACCAGGCCGAGCTCCCCAAAAGGCAGCATCCCATCATCCCACCCCTTAGAGTCAAAAATGTAGCATTTCCCAAATGCCACTGTGGGAAATGTGCATACACTTACCAGCATGCTTGTCACTTGGAAGTTTAAAACTACTATATATATACCCACTGATAGAAACAGGTGTAAAATATGCAAGTACATCTGGCTATTCACTGCTTCAAATTTTGACAGCTAAGCCTCAACAGCTGTGGAGAGCCACACCTGATTTTTCTTCCAGGACTACTAAGAACATTAAGGAGAAACTGGCAGAGGATAGAAGATTCCAGAAAGCAAGCACACTGTCTCTCTCCTCTTTACTAACTAGCGACAGCCTGATTAGACAATGGTTTTGTTCTTGCTTTTCAAGCAAATGTATGATGAGTCTTAGCATAACCTGCAGTTAGCTAGGTGAGCTAGCCGTGGTTGTTGAGATGGCAGGTGTGGTTTTATGTTGTCACACATGACTGTATTCTCAGACACTTGTGTTTGAGAAGCAATGGTAAAAGTAACTTGGCTATTTTATTTTTAGTTTTTGATTACATTTTACTCATTTACTTATTGTGTGTAGGTGTGTGGGCACACATTCCATGGCAGATATTTGCAGGTGACAGAACAACCTGAAGGAGTTGATTCTCCCCTCCCTTACGTCGTTAGGATTGTGGGTCAGTCACCTTCATCCACTGAGTCATCTGACTAGCCCTAATTCAACTATTTTTAAGGCAGCTGTTCGTAAAATCCTAAGGAGCCCATTTGTTCATTTATTAAATAAATGTCTAATGTTTGGCTACCATGCTTCGGACTGTGAAATTCATTCACAAACAGTAATCAAGAACTTCAGGAAATCCAGCTTTCTGTCAATTGAGTCTCTTGCCGTGGTAGAACAGTGCTTAATTGATGTTCTTCAGAAGAGCAGAGTTAATAAAATGGCCATACATTACAAAAGGTGATTTTCTTTACATCATTGGCAACACAGGCAATGGCTGGACGCCCACAAGAAAGGCTGAGAACCTGGTAGCTGCTCAGTCCACAGACTATGTCTCACCCGATGGGGTACCGAAGTCATGGAGACTCCCACAGGGCCCCTGGTCTTCAGTTCACAGTGGAAGGGCAAAGTTGTTGGGCTTCACTGGCAGCACTGATGGCAATAGCAGTAATAGCTAGGATGGGAGCAGCTACAAGAAGCAGCCTCACAGCAAGGAGCACCCCTTGTCCATCTTTACATCAGGGCTGCCTGCCACCAGAGTTACTGCTCATGTGGGGTGGGTGTCAGGGGACAGTCTTATTAGATAACTCTTCCAGGAGACACCCAGAGATGTGCTCCATAGCTGATTCCAGATCCAATCAAGATGACACATTGGGATTAACCACCATAGACGTGGTCATACAGAAATGAATGACTGGAAGAGCTCTAAGCCCGTTTGGTTTGCAGAGGCTGACAATTCATAGTGCACCTTGAACTTCAGCACTGCATTCCCAAGAGCTCATTAGAAAAGGCAGAGTGGAACCTGGGAGATGGTGCCGTTGACAAAGGTGGTGGTCGTTGACACCCTGAGTTCAGTTCCTGGAACCCACACAGTAGGAGGGGATAATGGGCTCCAGGAAGTTTTCCTCTGACCTTATGTGGGGGCTGAGGCATGTACCTCCATCCCAATAAATAAATTAAATCAAGAAAAGAAACACAGAGTCTCAGTGGACCCAGACCTGCTGAGTAAGTGTCTGATGGCAACAAGATGTTTCCAGTACTCGCTCATTTTGCTGCCCAAAGAACACTGGGTAGGACTAGTGACATGTGAAGGAGGGGCTGTGCACACTACAAGGGGACTCTGAATGATCCTGAGGATTTTTCTAGGAAATATGTGGTATGCAAAACTGGGGTTACAAGTGTAGATATTACAGTTCTAAGGGTAAAGGCATCCTGGCAGTCAGGTCCCAAGGAATGTCACAAAGTCACACTGCACAACAAACCTCACACAAGAGATTTATTGGGAAACACACAAGAGGGTGGCTGCCTGTGCTTGGGAGAGAAGCAGCAGGTACCTGAGCAATGGGCAGGCCTTATATGGGGTTTCTTTGTCGGGGAGAAAGCTTTCCAGGGTGGCCTGGGACTGCTGAGATTTTGTGTGGTCTGATCTTGATCTTAGGACAAGCTCAGGGATTGGTGGGATTCTATGTCTTGATCTTGAGCTTTTTTTTTTTTTTCCTCTATAGGGCAGAGCTTGGCCTCCTGCATCTTGAGGGTCTGGAGACAACTTTAAAGCAAGCAGTTAGAGCAGTCTGGGGGCAGAGCCTGGCCACTGGGGCACCTGGGGGGCCTTACAGCAGGAAGGTGCAGGTTGGGAGGGCTGAGGAAGTTCTGTGTGAGAACAGGGAGCAGAGACAAGGAAAGGGCCCCCTCTGATAGAGGACCCACGCTGTAGAGCAAGGCCAAGAGCTGGTCCTAGGATGGAGTGTGGTGTGAGAACCTGGGGTGTCAGCAAGACTACAAACTGGTCTTCAGAGGCTAGAAACAGTCAGGAAACATTCTCCAGGAGGCCTCCACTATGGCTGTGCTAATGCCTCAATTTCAGCCAGCTGACACCTGTTTCCAACTTCCGACCTGAGGCATAAGATTGTTTTAAAGCCAAATGTATGTGGTTTTGTTACAACAGCAACAGGAGATTTTAAAAAATTGTCTTTTCCTGGAGAGGGGAGGAGTGGAAGTGAGGGCATCAGTTTTACTACTAGCTAAATTGCTAAAAAACAAAAAAACAAAAAAAAAAAAAAACCTCATGATAGGCTGGATCAACCATCGAACCAAAGGGAAACAACGCTTCCGAGAGAGAGCTGATCCCATCATCACTGAAGGAGTTCAAGATCCCTGGGAAGGTATTTGTGCTTTTGTGTGGGTTGGAGGAGGAGCAAAGAAAAAAGGATTAGTCTAGAATGTTCTCTCTAATGCTTTCCAAACCTGAGTTTCCATTATTCTGAATTAAGAAGGACTTTTTTTTAATGGTCAAATAACAAATCCCTTGTTCTAACCCTGGGTCATTTCTATGCTTTTGCATTTGGAAGTTGCGGAGGTGGCCTATAATCCTGGGTTTGAATAACATCCAAGTAGCAGAAGGAAGTCGCTACATGGGGGTGCCTGGGAACTAGGCTTGCTGCTTTTTCCTTCCTAAAGGATTTTCTGTGGTTCCAAAGCAAGTCAACTTGCTCAGGACTATGTCACGAACCTCAGAACCCCTCCGTTCTTCTCAGCCACTGAGGCACTTGGGCCACAGAGGAGAACTGGAAAGTCCTGTGGGCTCTGGAACCACAGGCAGTCTCTACAAAACCAAACCTTGGGCTGGCAATCCATGCATGCCAGGGGACCCACATGAGCCTGAGACTTCTTGTCTATAAAATACGGGTGGCAGTGCCATTGAAAGGCTAATGAATCAGAGAGCACAGTAACAGTGGACCCAGGACCTTCAGCAGGTGTCCAGGACCTTCAGCAGGTGTCCAGGACCTTCAGCAGGTGTCCAGGACCTTCAGCAGGTGTCCAGGACCTTCAGCAAGTGTCCAGGACCTTCAGCAGGTGTCCAGGACCTCTTTGCATCATAACCCTTTTTGAGTGTGTGCTCTGTTGCATGTAGCCCAGACAGGGAAGGTTTTCCAGGCTGTTTTGTCAACTGGCGTCTTTCATAAGTCAATCTTTTAAAACTATTTATCTATTTACTTTTATGTGTGTACACACTTGTGCTGCCCGTGCACGTGGGTGTTACAGAACAACTGGAGGAAGTCGGGTCTCTCCTTCCGTCATGTGGGTCCCAGGGACTGAACTCAGGTAGTCAGGTTTGGTGACGTGTCTTCACCCACTGAGTTATCCCCCCAGGGCCAAGATGTTAACACTGCCGCTGCTCTTTTCAGTCCTCCCTCTCCTGACACAGTATTTGGTTCTAACATTTTGGACCTAAGCTGTGCAGAACACAATCTAGCATTCCCTCTGGAGGATCTCATACATTCCCCGTGACATTGTCCTCCTGGGAGCTGTAGTTAGATGTGGTTTGACAGTGCCCTGGGTTTCACCTGCTGTAATTAAATCCCCATTGTGAGGCACTGGGAGGATGGAAACATATTCAACTACAGTGTCTAGAGGTGGGGCGTTTGAGAGGTGATTTTCATGAGGTAAGGTCACAGTAACATGAAACAAATTAGGAGACATGCACATTGCGCAGAATGAAAAGCTAACAACTTGGAATTGCTCTCCTCATCAGACACCCAACCCATACCCCTGTGTTGTGTCAAGATGCGAAGCTCACATCACTCTCACAGTAGCAACAGAGAATGGAGTTTTCTAGAAAGAGCTGTAACTACAGGCAATTCCAATTCTACAGCTAGCTTTGGTTTGCTTGTGTTTACTGGGCTTTCTGGTGTCTCAGTAAATATGTGAAGGACTTCCTTTTCTTGGTCATGCTGGACTCACTGATGAGAGGACTACTCTTTGAAGTGGGTGGGGCTATGGATTAGGGAAGAACAGGAAGTCAGTTATGCTTTTAGATTTGATGAACTTAAAAAAGACAGGCTGTCTGAGTCTTGGGGTGATGCCCAGGCAGAGAAGGTTGGAGGTTGGGAGCCTTTGCGTGTGTCAGACATAGGGCCCGGTGTCAGGTGTGAGGTCCTGTCACGTTTGGGAACTGTGGCTCCAAAAGCCAGGATGAGCAGATGCCCTTTGCTGAGAAAGCTCCCCTTGTCTCATAATCCTGCTTGGTCAGGGGACAGGCCCATTTGGGAAGGCTCCTGGCAACAGGGTGGACTGAGCTCTCCAAGGCCAGTTGCAAAAGTGAAGCTGTAGCCAGTGAGTGGCCAGCCTTTGCATTATGAACCCTGGAACCTAGAGGACACTTGTCACTGTATTTGTCACTTATCGGTTTAGTCTTAATGTATTTCATTTGTAAAGAATGAAATGGTTTTGGAAAGTGCTACCTGGGCGCACAGCTGAAGTGATAAGGATGCAGGAGGAAAACTGGAGTGAATTCTGGCCACAGAAACACTTATCCTGTAAGCACAACTGAGTGTCTACTGATACCGCACACAACATCAAGTGAAGAAATGCCATGTTCCCTCCTCCAAGAAGCCATCTCACCTTGGATAGATTTACAAGTGAGGCTGCAGTTGCAAACCACTAAGATAGCATGAGCCTCTCCAACAAGGGATGGCATGTCACAGCAAAGAGCTAAAACTAAGCTCAGAGGGAAACAATCAATACGGGCCTACTCTCCGGAAGGGTAGAAAAAAGTTTACTGCAGTGAAGGCTCGTGTGGTCAAGAGCAATTCAGATGGGAGCATGGTTCCTGCACCCATGTGAGGCTATGGATAGTGGTGGGTCATAATGAAAATAAGACATAAAAAAGAAAGCCCTGTAGACTGACCTTTGAGAGCATCAGCCTGGTCGGTTGCTCAAGCTAAAATACACACAATGCTCCTGGGATGCAGCCACCGGGCCACACACCCTCCGAATAGTTTTTACCTTGAACCATTGATCCTGCTTCTCAGGAACTCTGCTACCCAGCAAGCAGGGATGAAAACAGTCTCACAGCGAATAAAGGAGTGCGAGAGGCACTCAGGAGAGCAGATAAGCATCACCTTCCCCATCGTCTAAACACAGCAAATGAATACACAGGGCCGCTGCAGAAAGCAGGTATCCTGGCAGGAGAAGTATCTCGGAGGCCTTACCAGCCAGGATGTCTGTTCTTTATTTTATTATTATTCAAAAGGAATTTATTAGATGGGCTTGCAGATTGCTGTCTGGGTGATGCAACCATGGCTTTCTCATCCTGGGAATCCAGTTGTTCAGGCAACAAGGCTGAATGCCCCAGCAATCTCAAACTGATGCTAGAGTCCTGGAGGATCCCTGGAGAGTTCCTGTTCTTTAGTCTATGTTGAAACGCTGGAAAAAATTGGTTCTAATACCAGAAAGGAATGCAGCAGCAACAGGGTAGGTGAACCTCCCAGCATGAGTGAAGGCAAAAGGCTTAACTTTTTTCTTAGGAGTATTTGCCACAGTTTGGGGCCTGTACATTTTTGAAATGTATTGTCTTCTAAGGAACCAGGGTATGGGCCCAGAAATGGTTTTTATAAATAAGGTCAGTGGAGAATAGAGCTCAGATGGGCAGAAAGGCAAACAGAGGTGTGTGTGTGTGTGTGTGTGTGTGTGTGTGTGTGTGTGTGTGTATGTGTGTATGGAGGATTTGAGACCCAAACATAGTATGTGTCTATGACCTTCACAATCATCTGAACAAAGCACTAGAGAACTGGTTCTGAGACCCCCATGGACACCAGTATCCACAGTGTTCAAATGTCACAGAATATACACACTCGGCTGTCCACTTTCCATTATCTCTATTATTGTAGCACCTAACACAGACACAATGAAGAAAGGTAGAAGGAAGTTGTATCTAGTATAGATAGACTCTTCTCAAATATTTCCAATCCATGGGTGGTGGGATCCACAGATCTGAAGCCCATGGGTCCAGAGAGGCCACTGTAAAGCACTGGCCACATAGCCAGACCTGGTGGACTTTCTCAACCTCCTCCTTTCAGGAACCAATTTTTGATTTATTCAAGTCCTGTGTGTTTGTTTGTCTAGTGTTCAACGTAAGCATTGGTGTGGTAGTGGTTTGAGAGAATATGGCTCCCAAAGTGTGGGGGGGGGCACTATTAGGAGGTGTGGTCTTGTTGGAGGAAGTGTATCACTGTGGAGGAAGCCATTCAGGTCTCATATGTGCTCAACATAACTCCCAGTTGCCATCTTTAAAATTTTTTTCTCATCTCTCATTACCTTCACTTTAAATTTCTGTCTTTCTCCTTATCTAGGATCCTTGTCTGGGGAAGACACAAATGAAAGAGTGAGGAAGTCTAATGGATTCAGACTCAAGCTTTTCCTGACTCCCAGATTGCTTCCAAACAGCAGCTTTTTGTTTGTTTGTTTTAGGTTTTTTTGTTTTGTTTTGTTTTTTTGAGACAGGGTTTCTCTGTGTAGTTTTGGAGCCTGTCCCGGAACTCACTCTGTAGACCAGGTTGGCCTCGATCTTACAGAGATCTGCCTGCCTCTGCCTCCTGAGTGCTGGGATTAAAGGTGTGCCCCACCACTGCCCAGGCAAACAGCAGTTTTTGTCCAATACTTGGAAGAAGTGCTGAGAGAGAGAGACAGAGACAGACAGACAGACAGACAGACAGAGACAGAGACAGACAGACAGACACACAGAGAGAGACAGAGACAGACAGACTCACACAAGAGACAAAGACAGAGACAGAGGGGGATGGGTGAACAGGTTGAGGGCCTGGGAAGGGCTTAATAGCCAAGCCCAGCCAAGAGAACACGGGGACACTGAGGACACAAATCCTTCCTCTCTCTGTGCTGGCTATTGTATTGCAATTCTAATTACTATTCCAGGTGACCCATGCTTGAGCAGGCTCCTTCATTCCTGGTCCTAGCTTCCTCTGAAGAGTGGACTCACTGGCCTTAAAGATACAGGAACGAATAATTAGAAATTGTCCGACAGCCTGTCCAGAGGGCTGAGCAAATTTAAGCCGAACAAATGAAGCCAACTCAGAACAATTGTTTCTGTGAATAAGAAGCTGTTCATCCAATGCTTGGCAAGAGAAGAGGCAGCTTGAGATAGGCAGACTGTTGTGGTGGGGAGCGTCTTCTCTTCCTGACCCCGAAGTTATTTTTGGTGCTGTCCATCTCCAGGGCTTATTTCAGCCTCTTACAGTGACTGGACTGATATTAGCAAATTCCTGCTCCCAAGAGCTTAATTGTTATTCCATTTTGCTAATTAAAAATGGACATCACTGGTTTGTTGCCTTGGACGTTTGTCAGAAGACGATATCACAGGGTTGCCCTGTGATATGTGGCTTGGAAGCAAAGCCTGGATGTCATGGGTCCTCACGATTCTGGAAGGCTCAGAGGTGGTCTATATAATGCCTTGATGTTCATGGGAGCACACCAGAGAGGTCAGGCTGAGTTCATTAGCATGCAGAGTGAGGGCCTCATCACCCTTGCTGTGTGAATTTTGTCTCTTCCCGTCATGACGCATCGTGAGAAACACTGGTCTGCATGCTGGTCTCTGACCTGTGCTGTTTCCCTTCCTCCCTCATAAAATCTACACACAAGAGAAGCAGTTTGGTCAGTCAAACATGTTGCAGAATCAACTGTGCACCAGAGTGAACCAAAGCCTTCTCATTTTATACAATATCCAAGCAGAGTGTAAATACCCATTAGCCCTGATGGACAAATGTCTCCATCTAACAATTGGTAACTAACAATGTCCCAGCTATCAAGAGCCAGATGGATGTGGCAGAACATGAATATCCCCCAAAGCAAACTGCAGAAGGTTCCAGGCATAGAACATCCCAGCACACAGATAAGCTAACATGGGAAGAGCATGGAAAGTCTGATGGTCATGGAGGCTGAGTAGCAGGGCCTGGGTAGAGACAGTGAGTCAGGCAGAGGGAAAAGTCACCCAGCCTTGAGACGTGGCCAAGTGAAAGCCTTCATCTGTCAGAATGTTTATATAAAGAGGAAGCTTGCATGGCTCCATAAATAAAATGAAAGAAAGGAAGCAAGCTTTCCCAGGCCTCAGGTCACAGGGCAAGTGGCTCGGCAGCCAGCAGTGTCCACTCACACAGGAATCTGGCCACTTTCCAGATCTCTCTTCTCCTGAACTTCACCCCTGCGTGTTCCCAACGCCCTCTTTCCAGGCTTCTTAGGGAAGCACTTGCAGAAGCAATTGTTTGTGAGAGTTGGTGATGGGTCAAGGAGCGGATGGAACAGGCTTCAGGCATAGGCAGTTGGTGGAATGATGGTGGCAATATGCCCCTGTTCTTATGGGAGAGTCTTTGCACTTCTCAAAAGAGAGCCCCCCCCCAGAGGGTCTTGGATACTTAGCAATGCTTGTAAAGGCTGTGCGGCTATCCCGTACCTGCCAGGTCTTTCTAGGATGCCCACTGAGAGGAACAGTGTCTGCACACCATACAGGGTGCTATGGTTCTTCTGGAACATTCCTTGGGACTGTTCAGAGCACAGGGATATTTTCTCTCCTGCACATATGCAATGGGGGGAATCCTAGCAGCTGCCCTGTCAATTACCTCAAAGAATGCAGGCACAGATGTGACCCTCTGCTCACTAGAGTGTGTGTTGGGCTTTTTCATTTTCTTTCATTTTCCTCCTTGGAGCTGAGGACATCCTCTGTAATACTTCTAAAGCTGACTTATTCAACTTACAGTTATTATTCATTGGCTCCCTAGTCTTCACTTCTGGACTGAATTCCTTGAAGTTCAGGCTTATAATTCCATTTGTCTGATTTACTGTACCTGACTTGTACAGAACACCCAATAAATGGCAAATGAAGAAACAGCGGGTTGGCTGACTGGCCCAGTCTATATATATTAAACATCTTCTGTCTGAACAAGTGGTTTTCAGGGTGCAGAGGTGGAGGGAAGTCTTCCTTGACTGATGACCTACAAACTTGGTATGCTATGGAGATGCATGGCAAAGATGTAGGTGTTAGTAGCCAAGGATGCTCCAGTGATGGGGTCTACAGGAAAAACAAACTCAAGTGAGCAGTGTACGGACAAGTCTAAAGACAAGTTAGACCAACCAGATATGAACTGAAGGCTTTGAAGTTGATCCCAGAAAATAGCAGTTCAATCCAAGAATGTTGGATCAGTGCGAGTAGGTATCCCATTAGATCCCTGAATTTCGAAGTGAGGCGCAGTAAGTCCTTTCTAGATGGAGACAGAAACTGATGTGGGTGGGATAGGAAGTTAAAGGTACTCGTCTTACTTG
This sequence comes from Mesocricetus auratus, assembly GCF_017639785.1. Taxonomy (NCBI): domain Eukaryota; kingdom Metazoa; phylum Chordata; class Mammalia; order Rodentia; family Cricetidae; genus Mesocricetus; species Mesocricetus auratus. Next base: position 35,313,279 of record NW_024429202.1, on the reverse strand, counting down.
ACACCATTTCCAGAATAAACTATTCCCCGGTGAAGAATCACATCCAGATGTTTCTGTAAATCTAGAAAGTAGAACGACACAGTGTTGCAGTTTGGTGTGGTTTGTCCCTCAAAGGTTGCTGTACTGGAAGCTTGGTCCCCAATGTTGTGGTGGAAACTTTAAGGCGTGGCCCGAATCAGCCATCTCCTGTAACCAGGCAAGACTTCCAGCGAAGGGATTGGGACACCAACCAAGCCATGTAAAAAATCTCTGACCTACAATTTGTTCTGCCTGCTGTTATAATTTAAAAAGCAGCATGGGAGAGAAAGATGCCATGTGACAGAGCTTACTTGAAGGGGTTTTTATTAGGGGAAGGGGAAGGGGAAAAGGAGGGAGACAGGAGCAGCAGAAGAGAAAAGAGAGGGGAAGGGGTGATGACAGAGAGACAGGCAGAGAAGGAGTGAGAGAGAGAGAGAGAAAGAGAGAGAGAGAGAGAGAGAGAGGAACATATATACAGAAAGAGGGGGGAGGAGGTGGGCAGAGCCCTTTAAAAAGGGAACATAGTGACTATGCACAGGTGATGCTCTTAGTGGCTGCAGCTGAGGACGTATCCTGTCAGAACCCCAAGAGCAGGCCAGTACAGATGCCCGGATACTGACACCTGTAAGATATGCTGGGGTCAGGTGGTACACAAATTGTGAGAGTGACCAACCAATGGCTGGTCCAGATTGGGACCCTTGCCACTAGAGGAAGCCCATCCCTTAATCTGCCTGGTAGCCCAGAGACCTAGGATAGAACTAAATACAAACTGAAAAAAGAAAGTCAATGAAAGGATTCCTAATGATAGTCTCCTACACACATACACATTTTCGCCATCAGAGAGGTTTCATTCAGCAACTGATGGAAACAGATACAGGGACCCACAACCAAACAGGTGGAGCTCAGGGAGTGCTGTGGAAGAGGGAGAAAAGGGATTATAGGAGTCAGATGAGTCCAGGACACCACAAAACACAACAAAACAAAGCAAAAACAAAATAAAACAAAAAAACTCACAGAATCAACTAACCTGGGCTTATGGGGACTCACAGAGACTGAACCAACCTTCAGGCAGTCAGTACAGGTCTGACCTAGGCCCTGTGGACATACGTTATGGGACTTCTAACAGTGGGAGTGGGGGCTGTCTCTGACTCTTTTGCCTGCTTTTGAGACCCTTTTCCTCCTACTGGCTTACCCTGTCCAGTCTTGATAAGAGGAGAGGTGCCTAGCCTTACTGCATCTTGACAAGCCATGTTTGGTTGATACCTTTGGGAGGCTTGCCCTTTTCTGAAGGGAAACGGAGGAGCAGTGGATCAGGGGTAAAGAGTATGTGGGGGGGAGGCATCTGGGGGAGAGAACAGAGGGGGAGCTGCAGTCAAGATGTAATATATGAGGGAAGAATTTTAAAAAACAGTTTAAGGAAAATAGCAGGTTTTAAAGGTACCACAAACAGCACAGTCCAGTTTCAGCTAAGAAAAAGAAATACAATGGGAAACCACGAAATGTGTGCAGCAAAAATCTGCTGCCTTTGTTTTCTCCATTATAAAGTTATTCCTCCCCCAATAATTAGTATTTTTCTTGCTGCTGGAATGTCATGCTAAAATAGATGCAAAAATATAAACAATAGAGATCTAAACACAGCAGGCTCATATCCACAGATTCTTCATCCATGAGTTCTACCATCCAAAACCGTAGGAAAGAAATGTGTTGTTTGACCCAAATATGGACACATTTCTTTTCTTGTCATTCTCTATACAGTACAGCAAAGCAGCCACTGCTATCACATGGTGTGTTAGCCACAAACAGTTCAGTGATGCTATACATGTATAGGAAAACATACATAGGTCTCATGTCAACACTGCACCCTCTACCAGAGGAGAGCATTTATGGAGCTTAGTGAACTCAGGGGCCCTTGCCATCCTCTGCGCTATTCTGACAAGTGCACTAAAATCTGGGTGAGTGGACCCACAGACTTCTCATATTTGGCAACTATTAGCCTGTGGGGCATAATTTAGGGGTAAGATGATGTTACATAGAACCCCCCCCCCATTGCTCACATTAGAAATCCAAGGGTGTACAGCTGTCCCTAAAGCTGGTCTCCAGGAGACTGGAAGAAGGGAAGAGGTTCACAAACTTGGGGTCAGATGCAGTGAATGTGTCATGGTGAGAGCGCACAGTGGAGTAAAGCTGCTTGCCTTATAGTGGCAAGGAAGGGGTGGGGAGGGAGGGAAGGAGGGAGAGGAAAGGGGGTGGAGACAGAACAGAAGGAAGAGAGAGTTCCCAGAATCCCCTTTAGGGGCATGGCCATCCTCTCTCCTACTATGACCTGCCCCCTAAAGGTCCTGCTACTACCTCCAATACTACCTGGCAACTAAGCTGTAAACTCCAGGAGTTGCTTAGATCCAAATGACAGCAAAGGACGTGTGTGCTTGTTTCTCTAAGTTGAAGCCATAGAAGCCATGGCAGAGGAGACACACGTGTTCTCTTTTGTCAAATAGGCCAGATTGCTTTCCCAAGCCTTCAAGTCAATTACAGCCCTACCCCCAGCAGTTCTCTTAATTTTTGCCAGTACCTCTATCAAAATAAAGCATCTTTTTCTTTACTGGCTTCCTTTTCCTTTTCTCTTCTGTGCTTTGCCTATTTATACCCCTTGCCCGTTTCTCCTTCTCCCCTCTCTACAGCTTACTGGCTTCTGGGTTTTAATCCTTTACAGACTATATGAATTGCAAGTATCTTTTCCTGACTTTCCACTTCTCTTTTCTCTTTATTTCCATTGTCTTTTCAACTAAATATTTCCACCCAGCTGGAGTCAAACTAATTAGTCTTTTTTAAATATAGTTTTGAGCACATGTATTTTATTTAAAAATATTTTTCCTGCTCTGAGGACATCAAGATATTTTCCTACAATTTTTTCCAAATGTTACAGTTTCCTTTCCTTTTTTTTTTTTTTGCATTTGGATTATTGGTACTGCAGAAAGTCATCCATTTCTTTCCGTGTTGAAAGTCAATGTTCACAGGCAGCAAAGTTAATGTTGCTGTCTGTCCTCAGTGCATCATGCCTTTTCTCCATGCACAGTTGCAGATGCTCCAGGCTGCTTCCTGATTCTTTTGCAAGGACCTTCTTGGCATTATTTACTTTTTGGCTTGAAGATGTTTTATTCACTTCCAATCATTGTATATACTAATGGGATTCATAGAGATGATTTCGCATAGTTTGGCCATATCAATCCCTTTGTATGCTCTCCTTCCCCTCCCAATTTCCTGGTCCCACAAGTCCCTTTCTGCATCCCAAATAACCTTGCTTCAACTCACACACACACACACACACACACACACACACACACACACACACACACACACACACAATCTACGTATAAGAGAGAACACTTTTGTCTTTCTGAGTGTCACATTTCGCTTAAGGTGACACTCATTGTCAATTTCATTCTTTATGGCTGACTGAAAGGTCACTCTGCATCTACACCACATTTCCTTTATCTGTTTCTCAGTTCTTGGACACCTCAGTTGATTCCATACCTTGGATATTGCGACAAATCTTGCAATAAACATAGATACACAAGTATCTCTGAGGTGAGTTTGCCTAGCGTCCTTTTGTCATATATGGAAAGTGGTTTAGCTGAGTTATAAGGCATTTGCTTTCCTTCTCTGTTTCCTGAGAATCCAGCTTTCCATGGTGGCTGCACCGGTAGCCTATGAAGGTTCCTTTTCCTGTATCCTTGACAGCATTTGGTGTTACTTGGGTCTTAGCGATGGCCACTGTGATGGGGTGAAATAGGATCTCAGTAGTTCTCACATGCGCTTCTCTGATATCTGAGGAGAAAGGGACACCTTTCATGCGTATTTGTCATTCGGTCTTCATCCTTTGAGAAAGTGTCTGCTCATTTCATTTGTTGACTTACTAATTTGATTATTTGGTTTTTGGTGGATTTTCTGAGTTCTTAAAACATATTCTCGACCTCAATCTTCTGTCAGATAGCGAGATACTACTGATGGTTATTTTTAGCATTCTGTAGCCAGTCTCTTCCCTCGGTTGGTTGTCCCCTCTGTGGTGCAGAACCTTTTTAATTTTATAGGATATGATCCCATTTGCCAACAATTAATATCATTTCCTGAGCTATGGAGTCCGTGGCTACGTATGTGCCTGGTAGTGTTTTCCTCTAACATTTTCAGAACATGGGGTCTCAGGGTAAGATCTGGTTCAGTTTTGAAGTGATTTTTGTCCTGGGCATGGAATTTCATTCTCCATACATGTCGATATAGTTTTCCCAGAAACATTTGATGAAAAGGCCCATCTATCTTGTCTCCACTATATGTTTTGGAATCTCTGCCAAAACTCAGGTGACTGGAGCTGCATGGGTTTGCATCAGGGTCCTCTGTCTTATTCCATTGGTCCCCATGTCTGTTTTTGTTCGTTGGCTTTGTGGTTACATTTGAATCAGATATGCTGATAACCCCAGAATTGTTCTTTCCAGGATAGTTTTAGCAATTCAGGGTCTATTGTGTTTCCATATTAATTTTACATTTTTCCTCTATGAAGAATGCCATTGGAATTTTAAAGATTTGTTTTTAAGTGTGTGTGTGTGTATGTGTGTGTGTGTGTGTGTGTGTGTGTGTGTGTGTGTGTGTGTGTGTGTGTGAATGCATACGTTCTTGGAAGCTGTGGGCTTCAGATCTTCTGAAACAGCAGTTACAGGTGGTTGGGAACTGCCCCATGTGAGTACTGGGAACTGAACTCAGATCTTCTGGAAGTGGAGTATGGACTCTTTGTTTGTTTGTCTGAGACAGAGTTTTTCTGTGTAACCCTGGCTGTCCTGGAATTTGCTTTGTAGGCCAGGCTAGCCTTGAACTCAGAGATCCAGCTGCCTCTGCTTCTAGAGTGCTGGGATTAAAGGTGTGTACCACCACCACCACCTGGCTAAGTATGGACTCTTAACTGCTGAGCCATCTATCATGCCCCATGGCATTGGAATATTGATGGGTATTGTAGTGAATCTATGCATTATTTGGTAATATAACTATTTTAATAATATTAATTCTGCCATCCCATGAGCATAGGAGGTCATTCCAACTTCTAGGCTTTTTAGTCTCTTTGTGTTTTAAAGTTTTCATCCTTGAGGTCTTTCTCCTTGGTTAGGTTTATTCCTAGGTGTTTTTTAAGGTATTGTAAATGAGATTTTATTTCTGATTCCTCTCTTTGTTATTGGTATATAGAAAAAATACCGGGGAGTATGTGTGTATGTGTGTGTGTGTGTTGATTTTATATCCTGATACTTTGCTGAAAACTTTATCAGTTTCTGTCAGAGTTTTCAAAGTCTCTTCAATATAGGATCATATCATCTGTAAATACAGACAATTTGGCTGGTCCCTTTTCTATTTATATACCCTTCCCATTCTATTTATTTCTCTTGTCTTAATTCTCTAGCTAAAGCTTCAAAGACTATATTGAATAAGAGTGGAGAAAGTAAACATCTTTGTCTTATTCCTGACTTTGCAGAAAATACTTTAAGTTTTTACCACTTGGTACAATGTTGGTGATAGGGTTTTGTTGTCGTTGATGCAAATTCATCCTAGTCTAGTTTTTCTTTATTTTTTTAGGGTTTTTATCATTAAGAGATGCTGATCATCAACAGGGGTCTTTCTCTTCGTCTATTGAAATGATGATTTATTAAGGATTTCTGCATTATGTCCATCAGGGAGATTGTCCTATACTTTTGTTTCTTTGTCATGTCTTTATCCAGTTTTGGTATTGGGCTAATTCTGGTTTTGCAAAATGAGTTTGGTATTACTCAATACTTACTTGTATCATTGCTATGACCGAGTATCTGGCAAAAGCAACTGGAATATTTATTTTGGCTCCTGGTTCGAAGGCACAGTCTCTCGTGGAGAGGAAATTGAGGCAGCTGGTCCCATTGCCTCTGCAGTCAGCTGCAGAGAGTGATGTGTGAAGGTACTTGCCTTCTCTTTCCCTACCCATTCATTCTAGGACTCTGGAAATGGACTTGTGCCACCCACGCATAGGGTGGGACTTCTCAGCTCAAGTAACTAAGTCTAGAAACTCCCTCATAGGTATGCCCAAAGGTTGCTTCACAGAGAGTCTAAACCCTATGAAAATGTCAATTAAGATTAGGCATCTCAGCTTCTCTTTTGTTTCTATTGGAGATATATATTGAGGATAGTAGGACCAATTTTCTTTAACAGTCTTGGAAAGGTCAGTGGTGATGAGAGACATTTTATTACTGCTCTGATCTCACTGTTTGTAATAGGTTTGTTGATTTTCACAGATCACATGTGTGTAGAAATGTACCCATTTCTATTAGGTTTTCCAATTTATTAAAACATAAGTCTTTTTTTTTCAAGATGTGTAGTAACGACCCTCAGAGTTTAATAATGTCTGTTGTAATATCTTCCTTTTCATCTCCAGTTTTTGTTAATTTGGGACCACTCTGGCATCCTTTTGGTTAAGGGTTTGTTAACTTCATCTATTGTCTTAAAGGGAAAACCTAAATTGACTCTTCTATTATTCTTTTCATTCCATTTCATTACTTTCTGCCCTGATCTTTATTATTTATTTCCATCTATTGATTTTTGGTTTGGCTCTCTCTTATTTTTCTAAGAACTTGAATGCATCATTATTTATTTAAGTTCTCTCTGATTTTTTTTAAAACATAGGCATTTATAGCTATCAACTTTTAGAGCTACTTTTATTATATAGCCTGCGGATTTTTATATCTTGTGTTTTCATTTTCATTTGATTCTATATTTTTAAAAATATTTCCCCCTGGATCTTCATTAAATAGTGTGCACATCTTTCCATCTTCATGAGTTTGTGCATCTCACTGAGGGTGGCACCAGTCTTAGTCATAGCCTCTTTGTGTCATCTAAGAAAGAAAGCTGAATGTGAGGCTGAGAGCAAGTCACTGAGCCCAAGCTCTTGCCTTGACTGTCTCCCTTGGCTTCCTTCTGTGATGGACTGTATAATTTATAAAATAAAAGGAGCCCTTTCCTCCCCAAGATGCTTTTGTTAAGAGTGGTTCATCGTGGCAGCAGCAAAGCTCACTGGACACTGTCACATTTGTTTCTGAAGTTGCCTTTCCTTGGTGGCTACTGCAATTTCAGTGCCTTTTGGACAGCACGCCCATGCCAAGATGGTTGCTTTCCCTAGGCAGTGAGTAGGTGTCTTCTGCTGTCTTCCTAGACCTAGAAATACCATAGTGTTTGAAGAACATGTCACCTAACCTTTTCCTCTTGAATTTTTGTTGTCGTTGTTCACAGAATCCAAAATGTCGATGAAAGGTAATCACTGTTATCAGTATCTTCCATTTCTTTTAAGGGAACAGAAAGAGTTCTGTAAGGAACAAGAGGTTTCAGGCCTATGTAGGCTAACAGAATGGGCAAGCAGGATGGAGTGGGACTGGCAAGGCTACGGGATCTGGCTTTAAAAAGGGACAGATACATGGCAGCTCCGGGAGACAGAGCAGCAGGAAACACAGTCAGGGACAGCCTAGGTGCTGCAGTTGCCTTCTCTTCCTTGCTTATGGCCTACCAAATGGACCCTCATTAGATATACCTGGAATGGCTTTATGAGCCTTCTTGACATTGGAAATTGCCCAGCAAACACAGTGTTTTGACATGTAAGCATTGAGTCTGGTCAGTATAAGGATATTGATTTGACCTGACCCAGTATCTCAAGTGGACAAACAACACATTTATGTCATCGGTAGAAATTGGTTTTATATAGATTGAAAGAGCAATCCTTAAGCCTGATAGTATTGGAGAATCACCCGTGACACTTTCAAAATGTACCGATACTGTCCACTCTGGTAAAACAGCTAAATCAGAATGTCTGGAATCAGGCCTCTGGAATTCCGGCATCTTCCAAAGCTTACTTCCTCCACGCAATGACACCCTATAGACAGGCCACACTGAAGGACATGCAGGCACTGTGCTACCATGAAGTAGAAGTGAGATTACCTCCATGTCAACCTCTTCCCTCAAATCCAATTCATACAACGACTTCTGACTGCAAAGAGGGACTGACTCCCTGGAATCTACTTCAAACCTATGTAGTTTCATCACTGGACGTAAATGTTGGTGAAAAGTGGATATACTTTTAATTCACTTACATGCTCTAGTGTCTGAGTGAAATGAGGAATCAACAACCAGCTTCTCTCTTTGGGGGCGATTATTTATTTATTTTTTTGGATTTTTCTGAGATAGGGTTTCTCTGTGTAGCTCTGGAGCCTATCCTGGCATTCGCTCTGTAGACCAGGCTGGCCTCGAACTCATAAAGATCCTCCTGCCTCTGCTTCTCAAGTGCTGGGATTAAAGGTGTGCGCCACCACTTCCCGGTGATTATTTATTTATTATATTCCTTTATATCTTTGAGAGTGAAAGTACAGTCAAAGAGAACTCTTCCGGGATCCCAGATTGACAATTTTAGAGAGTGGAGAGTTCTTTTGCAGTTATATAATCATGCTAAACTTTATTTTTACCAGGAGAAAACTGTGGTGATAGATTTAATTACAACTACTTGGCAATTAAAATCCACCACCTAGAGCATGGCATGTTGTGCAGTTTTAATGGCAGGAGAGCTGTTTTGTAGGCATACTTTCTTTCTTCCAAATTTGAACAACTTAGTTTAGATTGGCTGAAGGTTCCTGGCTTCCAGAAGAGAGAGTGAATGAGGTCTTGAGAAAATTTCAGATGAATTAGTTTATTCATACAAGAAGGTCCACCTTTCTGTAATCTTTTTCCAGAAGTTATACTGGTACTCTGTACCTTGATCCCATCCTAATTTCTTTCTTTCTTTTTTCTGGTGGTGGTGGGGGAGGGGCTTCAAGACAGGGTTTCTCTGTGTAACTTTGGAGCCTGTCCTGGAACTCACTCTGTAGACCAGGCTGGCCTTGAACATACAGAGATCCACTTGCCTCTACCTCCTAAATGCTGGGATTAAAGGCATGCACCACCACCACCCAGCCATGTCTTAATTTCTGAACTCGGTAGCTAATCCACTGTTAGTTGTCTCCATAGGATCCAGAATGCCTCCCAAAGACTGTTGTGCTAGGCTTGGTCACCGTTTTGTGGCACTATTAGAAGGTGGTGAAACCTCTGAGAAGTGGCAGCAAATTAGATCCTTGGGGGTGTGCCTTTGAAAGGGATGTTGGAAGCGTATCTCCACAATCCCTTTTTCACTTCCGGGGCACCATGAAGTGAACAGACCCCTTTATCACCACTCTCATGATGTACTGTGCCATACCTTCAAAGTTACAGAGTTTTGTAACTTTGCCCTAAAACCTTTAGGAGCCAAAATAAGCCTTTCATCTGGTAAACTGTTTACCTCAGATATATCAATAGTAGCCGCAAAAAGCCACCTAACATAGAGTTGCCTGTAGATGTTTGATAAGCACTTCTCTGTGGAGAAAAATCCTGAGCCAGGGTGCATAGGTTGAATAATCTATCCTGCCAGTCAGCTCCCCAAAAAACACAGAGAGACTTATTATTAATTATAAATGCTCTGCTGATAGCTTAGGCTTGTTACCAACTAGCTCTTACAACTTAAATTAAGCCATTTCTATTAATTTACGTGCTGCTACGCAGCTCATGACTTGCTAACTCATGTTCTCCATGTCCTGCCCCTTCTGCATATGGTTGCCTACTCTGCCCTTCTTCTTCCCAGCGTTCTCTTAGTCTGACTTTCCCACCTAGCCTCTTCCTGCTTAGCTGTTGGCCAGTTAGCCCTTTACTAATCCAATGAGAGCAACACATCTTCATAGAGTTCAAAAGGATTATTCCACAGCAAGGGTACTTTGCAGAATGCCAACATTTCCTTCACAGATAGATGATGTGACCTCACCTACTTGTCCACAACGCAACTCCTTATGTTCTTCTATATGAACACACAGAACATAGATAGTCATGAAATCTAACAAAATAAGAGGGGATGGTGGGGGCTGGAGGGATGGATCTTGAGTTCAATTCCCAGCAACCATATGGTGGCTCACAACCATTCATAATGAGATCTGGCGCCCTCATCTGGCCTGTAGGGATATATGCAGACAGAACACTGTATAAATAATAAATAAATAAACCTCATTTAAAAACAGAAGATGATGAATTTTGACTATGGGTATTTTATGCTTTTAATATGATTATTAAATTTAGAATTGTATAGTTTAATTTTCAACAAACCCCACTTTTCAGAACAGTTTTAAGTTCATAGAGCAATTGGGTGGAGAGCACAGGAAGTCCTCATATTCCCTCTTGGTACTCACTACGCAACCACCAGATCACCTGATCACCAATCCCCTATATCATGTGGTAATCAGAGTGGATGCATGCCATTGTCTGTTTTCTATTCTCTCAACAGAGTACCAGATTCCAGGTAATGTGCAGTCATAGGTTTATTTTGACTCACGGATCTGAAAAGCGGAAGGTCTACAGTCCTTGTCAACATATACTCAGCTTCTGGTGAGGATATCCTGCTGCCTGTGATGATGGGACAATTAAAAGGGGAGAGGGCACTTGACTGCTAGAAGCTAGGTGGCTGAGCTCCCATGATAGCTTACCCATTCTGCTATTCATGTGAGCTCAACCTCATGACCATAACACGCGCAGTAGACCTTCACTTCCAACATACTGCACCGAAGCAGGATCTCTACACGGAAGCTTTGGAAGGAGCACCCAGACCATGCAGTGCACAGTTTACGTTAGGATTTATGCAGGTTTTTCTTGGTTCATGGGTCTTATAAAGATGTAATGACATGCTTGCACCGCTTGCACCGCCGTTTTAATATCAGATGGAGTACGTTCAACTCGTAAAATATCACCTGTGGTCTGTTTATCCTCCCCCCCCTTCCCTTCCCCTGGAAACCACTGATTTCACTATTTCTGTAATTTTCCTTTCTTTTCTCAGAATACAATGTAATTGTGAACATCTACTTTGGAACCTTTTATGACTGGCTTCTTTCATTTAGTGATATGACTTTAAGATTTCTTCAGATGTTTTTCATGGCTTGATAGCTCCTTTCTCGACGCTGCATAATGGCTATTAGTCCATTAGCTAGCCATTAGCTGTTCTTGAAGGCCATCTTGGTTGCTTTCAGGTTTGCACAAGGTATCTATAAAATCCGTGTGCAGGTTTTTGCATGGGCTTAAGTTTTCAACTACTTTGAATGAATACTGAAGTGTGTGATTTAATTTAACTTGTGGTTAAGAATGTTCTTGGAAAGTTCCTAGAAATGTAACAAACAGCTCTCACCAGCCGCTGTGAGGAGACTTGTCACATTGCTATGTTAAAGTCATCCCCCTGCCTTTCCTTAAAATGGCAATGGAAACAGAAACTGCCATTTGAGCGTCTCCAATCAGAATTTATAAAATATTGCTATAGTCTTTAAAATGTTGCTTTTGTATGTCTGTATGTGTAAAGAGAAGCCTTTTCCTTGCCAGCAGCTTTGGTTTATCCCCGCCAGTCGCCTGGGCTCTGCAGCATTGTAGTCCCCAAATAACACCCAGGAGGCTGTATTAATTATGAAGCTGTTGGCCTTGCTTGTTTCTTACTGGCTAGCTCTGACTTAAGTATTTACCCCATAATTGTTAATCTAAGTATTTCTCTTACCTGAGCAAAGTTCCAGACATCTTATTTCTCTGGTGGGCTACATCGTGACTCCCTGTGTTTCTCTTCCTCGACTCCTAGTCCCACCTATCTTGCTTCCCTATTGGCCAACAGTGCTTTATTGACATATACACAGGACTTCCCCCATCATGTATGCATATTTTTTTCAAGTTAAAAAAAAAACAACAGACAAGTTGTCAGTTTTCTCACAAAGGCAGCCATTCCCATGTCACCCGTTTGCTCTTTCCAAAGCATCATGGGAAGATTCCTCTAGTCAGCAGTTGCCCAGCAGTTCCACAGACTTGCAGGGGCTACTGTGGTAGCCTAGGGGAGCTCTGTCGTCACCAATCATCCCCCTCTTCCCCTCCACCCACAGCTTCTCAGCTTTTCTGTTTGATAGATTAGACTCGTCTAAACAGTTTCTTTGAGTGTAAGGATTTTCAAACCATGACCAATTTCCAAACCCCAAACGTTAAGGACTGAATTGGATGGGGCCTCACACTGTGCTTCTCAAGCCATCCGCCACATGACTGGAAGTCAACAGAAGTCACTCTGAAGATATGAAAAGAGTTTAGAGGGAAAATGCCTCTGAGATGTCAGTACCCAGGAATGCTGGGGAGTAAAGCCAATTATCGAATGGACAAAGGAGCTGTTCGTTTTGCTATAATTGTGTATGGAACACTTTAGATTCATCCCCAAAACTTCCACTTAATCCTTGAGCTTGTGAAAGAGAGAGGTGAGCTCCATTTTTGTCTTCCTCCGACTCAATCAGCTCTTCCTGGAAGGAAATCCAATTGTGATGAAGCCTTTATGACAGAGATTTCCAATCAAAGTTATGGCTGAACATTTGTGGTCCCAATAGGGACACTGTCACAGTGATGAGACCACCTAGTGATGCCTCTCTCAAAATATATTCCTGTTATGTGACTAGATAAGATGTGAATATACGGGCTGCCTGTAATCAACAGATAAACCTCCAATATGATCCTACACATTTCACTTGTGGTACATGGTTGTTTTTAGAATTATATTGGAAGCTTATCTGACCCTTGCTTGTGAGGCTTGGCATGTGAGTGTACACATACACACTATATATATATATATATATATATATATATATATATGCATGCATGCATACATACATAATGTATAGACAGACATATAAATAAATATATCAGATCCAATAAAGATTTTTGAAGGAGCATTTTTTTAAGATATGGCAATGTTTTTACATCTTAGCCTTGCAAAGGCTGCCTTCCATTGCTCAAGTTCATTGCAGAGGGAAGTTAGAAGAATTTCTTTAGGTATTTTTTTTTCTGCGTCCTTCTGGAGAGATTTTAACCCTCCTTTTGTGTGTGTGTGTGTGTTTTTTTTTTATCCTTCCTTGGTATTTATGGAAGGGTTGTAGTTTCAGCTCTCCTTGAATATGGCCAGGAGTGTAGATACATGATAGACTTATAGAGATGGGTCATAGATAAGATAGATGACAGAAAGATAATAGATGATTTATAGATAGGTAGATGATGGATAGATGATAGATAGATAGATAGATAGATAGACAAATAAATAGTAGGTTTTTGTTTGTTTGTTGGTTTAGTTGGTTTTTTTTTTTTTGAAACAGAGTCTCACTTTGTATCCCAGGCTAACCTGGAACTTGACCAGGCTGGCCTGGAACTCACAGAGATCCTCCTGCCTCTGCCTCTCAAGTGCTGGGATTAAAGGGGTGTGCTGCCACACCTGACAGGTATTGCATTTTGAGATTTCACATTGGACTGACTGTATGCTGTTTGAGACATTCCAGGTGTTATCCTGCCTTGAAATGAAGGAACAGCATGGATCCAGACAGTCTCCTGGGTGATTTGAGGCCATATCTGTCTTAGACTAGCCTCAACAACCATGATGGTCAGTGATTTCCAACAGCTGGAGTCTAAAGAATTTGGAATAGCAAAATCAAAGTTTATCCTCTTAAGGGAAATAAGGCCCAGAAAGACAACTGCAATTGTTTACTCCCATGTGGAGTCTAAGGACACTGATCACATAAACGCTGAGAATCAAATGGCAGGCTCCCAAGGCAGGGGCCAGTGCTGGGGGAAGGATGGGGAAGGTTGACTAATGGCCATGGAGTTGTAATTAAATGCGAGAAACAAATCCTGGTGCTCTATTACGCAATATGGTTACAGTAGTTAAGCACAATGTATTGCATATGTTCAAAAAATAAGAATGGGTGTACATGCAGTGCTAAGGATTGAACCCAGGGCCTCGTACATGCCAAGCAAGCACTCTATCCCTGAGCTACATACCCAGCTTGCTTTTTACTCTATACCTCAAGATCTGTGCTCATTAAATCAATTAGGCAGGCCTAGAACTTTCCATTCCTCCTCCCTAACCTCTGAAGTTTATACCACCAAGTCTAACTCAGAAGAGAAGAATTAAGTCTTCTCACTATAGAGTTGTGTACGGGGAAATTAGTTTGTCATACACTGCCTTTGCATCACGTGTTACTCCATAAGTAAGTACACTTGTTTTGCATCAAGCGATACATACATATCTTCAATTTTCCCTTTAAATCCTGAGAGGCTACCTGGGTGAATCTGTCATGCTATTTTTAAGTCATTTTACTTCATTATTTGTGGTGTTCATTTCATATGCTAGAAAACTGAATGCAGAGAAGTCAGGCAGGAAGGCAGGAAGGTACCACATAGCTGAGAATGACATCATTAGGCCCAGAGCTCAAGTAGGCCACTCCACACTTCGTGGGGGGTTGTTTTTGTTTGGTTTTAGCTTCTGGAGCCTTCCTGGAGGGCAAGTCTTTAATTTAACAGTGAGTAGAGTCAGGGCCCCTGCAGGGCGGGGCGGGGTGGGAGGGCATGGGGGGGGTGATTGGGACTGGAAGTTCCAGTGTAATAAACAACAGGACTGAGAGGAATCCGGCTTCTGCTCTCACGGCTGTGTTTGAGGCACTGGGAAATGGTTGCTTCTCCTCCTCTACAAAATAAGATTAGATAATAAGGTAACGAAGTAAATTGTAAATCTGTGCAGGAATTTCTGGAGTAAGGGTAAGTCCTAAAGGATCCTCTACTGAGGGTTTTGCCAAGAGCACGGATCCCACCTGAAGCTGTCTTTTCCTGCAGGCAACTCCACCCTAACTCACCGCACTCGCACCCAAGAGGTCACCTGAGCCCCCCCCCCGTGCACTCAGCTGAGAGCAGGTAGCAGGTTGGGCAAAGGTTCAGCCCCACCTGCCTGGGCCTCTGCAAGGCCAGCAAATAACACACAGTCCTTCCCAGGTCTGCTGACAGGTTCATTTCTGCAACTTAATACAGGGCTGGCTTTAGGCAAAATTGTAGGCTAGGTGAGTCTGATTCCAGTGCACCCCCCTCTCCCGTATTATCAGCTATCTCCTTTGGCTGTCACCGGGTCCCAGATGCCACGTGTCCACGATGCCAGCACACATTCCTTGCCCTATTGGCAGTGGCAGTTTCCTTCCTGGTCTCCAGCCCTGCTGTCCCAGAGCAGCCTTATCCTTCCACATTCCTGGCACAGCTCCCCTGACACTGAGCCAGTGACTTCCCCTGGTGGCAGCCAGTGACGACTTCCCCAGCAGGGTGCTCACCCTTCAGTGTTGCCTACCTACAGACTCACGATTATTCAGATAATGGGTATTTCTGTGTGGTAGCCTTGACCTGAGGGGCAGCCCAGTACTTATGGCTCACTCCAGCTCTGACTGGAGTTCTAAAGACCTGGATAGATGTGGCATCCTGAAAGGGTTTTCACTCTTTTAGCTCCAATCCCTGAGGCACAAATGAGTACTAACAATGAGTTGGCCTAAGCCAACTGGATCACAGGGAAACTCATGGCTACCATCCTCCATGGCTGTTCTCCTGGGACACCCTGGAGTCTGGCCTGGGAATCATAGGGGAGAACAGAGAACAAGCACCCCTTCTCATTGCCAGCAACACAATACTAACCCGGAAGAGTTCTGTCGTGGGCACACCCCTTTTGCCCTTGATTTGCTTTGTCCTGATTTGGGGGTTGGGTAGGCAGTTTCCTGATATTCTCTCTTCACTGTCATGTTTTGCTTTTAGTTTCACCCACTAATTGTTTTTTTTTTTCTAGGCTGCTTTTCAAGAGTGGCAAGTTGATAATCCCTGGAGGAGGGGCCTTGTAGGCGGTGTCCAGTCTTCCCTGACCCTAACCCAGAAGCTTCTCCGGTTAGGCCTTTTGTCCCGATACAGCCAGCAATCCTGGAAATGTTCCCTTCCCTACACGCCACTCCTGCATGCAAGCTGACCTTCAGCCTGTTCTGCTGTATCGTCACCTGGTTGGCGGCCACCTTTGTCCGTAGCCAGACTCAGCCACGGGCTGAGGTCAGACAAAGTGTTCTCAGTGGGCTTCGTCCAATCAAGTCTTGCCTCTCTCCTCCCCAGCTGGTGGAACGTCTGTGTGTTTCAGAGCCATGGCCAAATGCAATGGTCTGGATGGCAAGTATCCCAGTGGTTCCTTGGGCCCCAGTGTGACAATGACGCAAGTCAGCCATGAAGAAGGAGCCTATGAAAGGTGGTTAGGTCAGTGGGGACACTGCTCTTCGGAAAGGCTAAACATGTTCTCGGGGAGCTTGGACCCCCTCAAATGCAAGTTGTTCTGAAGGAGCAAACTTGACTCCCGAATTTCTCTGTCTTTCCATCCCCCTCTGAAATGTATGCCATCTGTCAAAATGTGATCAAACCTAGGGGGGGCCATCACCAGAGACTGAACAGTTGGGGCCACCTAAGTCCAGACCCAAAGCCTTCAGAAATACGACCTTAATGAACTCTTTGTATTACTATCTATATTATTTGCACATAATGTTTGTTGTGGGGCTTACATGTGCTGTGGTATATACACGGAGCCCCGTGGAATTTTTTCCTCTCCTTCCAATGGGATATAAGCTCCAGGGATCACACTCAGGCCACAAGCTTGTTTAACAAAGGCCTTTAGTCATTGAGCCATCCCACCTGTCCTAGACGGCGACTTCTCCTTCTTCTCTTCTTCCTCCTTCTCTTTCTTTTAAAATACATTGTTCAGCTTCCAGTATTTTGTTGTAGCAACAGAAAACAGAACAACATAGGATGACAATATCAGCAGCAACTCAAAACAGCCCAAGTCCAGGAGGTCATCCTTGGGAAGAATGATAATTGGGCCACTTCCTCTGAGGGGATGACATTATCCTCCATGAGTGCTGATATAAGCTGACTGGTAACCCCAGAAATTATAACTGACTCACCCAAACAGAGTCCCTGCTTCTGACCATCAAGTATACTCTGAGCTCATCTGAGAAAACTATTCCTTTCTTTCTGAGCTCTGTAATTTTCTTTAGAAAAACCGACTTCATGAAAACAAGATGAGTCTTTGCTGTCTGAAAACACCATAAAGTCATCAGCTGACTAGAGCAACCAGAATCATACCAGCTGGAGCATCCAGGGACAGTTCTGAGGAGTGTCTGCGAGTAGTAATTAAATGTGGTTCGCTCCCTCACCAAGGACAGCTTCCTCCCATAGGGAAAACTCTTGGTGGAGTGTTGGCTCTGGAACTCTGTGACTTCTGCAATGCCAAGGAGGTCTGTGGAATTTTCAGGACATGTGCCAAAAACTTGAAAATTGAATTTTGTCAAGTGTCCATTCATGCCATAACCTGCTGTCCTGGGATTCCTTCTCCTAGAAAAGTAGAGCTCCTGAGTTAGATGAATTCTCAGTGTAAAGGTGAATCTCAACCACAATTAACCAAAGGCCCCTAGCCTCATCTTTGCTTGCCTTGAAGAGAGCTTAGCATTGTCTCTCAGCCCATGTGTTAGCTCAATAGATAGACAAACCTGTTCTGCTCACAAGGCTCTCAAGATGTTTCCAGGAAGCTTAGCCTTCTGCTTATCACAGATGAGCCCTAAGCATGGCCAAGCTATTAGCTTGGCCCTAATCAGAATCCAGACCTACATTCTCTCCGGTGTTTTTCTGTTTGTGCATTTGATGCACCATCCCCTCAGCTTAGAACCTACTCTTTCTTCAAGTCCAAGTACAGATGCACTGCCTTTCTGAAATCTTCATTGCTATAGTCAAGTAACAAGACAATCACATCTTACAAATATGTAATAGTTCAAAGCTGCTGAATGTAGTGACCCTTTACTAGCCTAGGCTGTGGGGCTAGAAAATATTCAAAGCCACCACACCTCAGTTTTACAGGCCAAGAGGCTAGGCGAGCATGTGAGATGCCACTGTGACCCCTGAGCAAGAAAGACTTCTCAAGTATCAATTCTAAATGGACATCTGCGTCACCATCACTACCGCCTACCACCCAGGGATCTGGGAACATCTTGGAAGGGGTGATGCAAAGACTTTCAAGAACCAGAGGCTGGGAAAGGCTGTCATGAATCAGTGTCTTCTAGACATGATAAGACCACTACAGCCATAATCTCAAAGTAGTTATTGATGTCCACACAAGACCTGCACAAGACCAAGCCAGTTAACATTCCAAGCTTGGAGACAAGAGGTGCTCAAGAGACCCCCAACTCTAACTGAGGAACTACTGGCAGGTGATGGCTCCTTGGGGGAAGGAGCATTATTTTTCTTTATGGCTTGTGGTCCCTTATAAGTTGCCCATGCTTGGGTAGATGACCCCATTTCCATAGGCATAGAGGCAGCACTAATTAGACTCAGTGACTTTTTAAAAGGTTATATTATATTCATACATTCATAATTATACTCAACAGTTGATTATATTTACTTTTGCCTTACAATTTTCAAATTGAAGATACACTGTTTAATAATGTTATCAAATTGATGTACAGGAGTTTCTTTAGTATGTGGGTACTTGCAGAGTTGATCAACATCTTGTCAATAGATAGTGATAAAAATAAGAATTTACTTAAAAAGACAACATCTAAAACCAAGGGTAGAATTGTTAAGGGTTTTGCTAGAAAGCAATCTTGACTCTTTCTAATCAAATTTCGGTATAATAATAGGCATCATTTGAAGTCCTAAACAAATTTAACCTGGGTTAAAACAAAACAAAAAAGCATAGTTACTTGTAAAAGTGTCCTGTTTTCAAAATAATGTTTAGGCACTGTATTGTACCTGGTATTTACTTTTAAATCCCTTTAAAAAAAAAAAGAAAAAAGATATGAAGTTAGGACATGTTGAGGGACTCTACAAGGAGTTGGAAAGGATACAGCAGAGATGAAAATGATCAAAGTACAAACATCTATGAAATTCTCAAAAAATAAATAAAAATAGAATGCAGTAAAATGTTTACATAAAGTTTTTTCCTCAAAAAAACAAAAACAAAAAACAAAACAAAAATACAACAATTTATGTTCTAGTTTGCTTTTGTTGCTGTGATAAAACACTGACCAAAACCAGCTTGGGGAAGGAAAGGGCCTATGCGGTTCACTGTATAAGAAATTAGGGATAGGAACTCCAGGCAGGAGCCTGGAGGCAGGAATTAGGCAGTGGACAAGGAGAGATACTGTTTATTAGCTTCCTCAGGTGACAAGCTCAGCTTTCATTCTTATACAAGCCAGGCCCTCAGAGATAGTGCCACCATCCAACCTGCAGGGCCATCCTTATTGGTTAGCAGTTAAGGAAATCCTACACAGACATGCCCAGAGGCCTATCTGAGCAAGGCAATTATTGAGTTGAGGCTCTTCCCAGGTAATACTAGGTTTATGCTGAAGTGACTGCTGAAGCTAACTTTGTCAACTCCAAATACCTGCCATCTGACTCTAGGCAGGCGTCATTCATGGATGCTTCCATGGTTACATGACCATTCTGGCATCATTGGTGGGGGTCTTCTGTCCCTGATCCCAGGCTTCTCAAGCCCATCCGTAGAGTATTAATGCAAAGTGTCTCTGGGGGAAAATGGGCAAGGCCACCCCACTACTACTGGGACTCTCTGTCCTGATGCCTTACATGGTTACATCAACAGTTTTCCCTTTCAAGATTCTAAAGTGTAGGGCTGACATTTATAACCCGTTCTACTGTTCTTATTTCATAAGAAATAAGGATTGAATGCCCCTTTAAAACTTACTTACCATTGTGAAATTTACTTACCATTGTGACAGCAATGGCAGATGGGTCCTTGAAGTTGTGGGGGTCTGACTCTTATGAGTGATTTGATGCCATTATCCTCATAGTGGATTTTTCACAAGTGAATGAGTTCTGGTCCCTCCTACCCTGTTATATATTCACTTGCTTTCTGCCATCTCGGGACATAGTACAGAGAACCTAGCCAGACGTTGGGGTCATGTTTATGAACTTTGTACCCTCCATAGTATATGCCAAATAATCTTAATTTTTCTTTACAAATTTCCCTGCCTGTGGTGTTCTGTTATAACAACAGAAAGCAACCTATGGCAAATAATTAGTGTAGCACTTTCTGTGCATTTACACAGTAGGGGGATGCTGGTGATTAGCTTTTGTCTTCTGTCTTTGGGTTAGAAGGGAGGGGAGGGGAAGGAATGGAGGGGCCCCATAATGAGCCTTCTGTGTCTGGGATTGGGAATCAAGAGCACACACAACCAGAGGAAAGGCAAAGAGACTGGGGCACGGAGGGAATCTGGCAGAGAGCATGGCTCCCCTCCATGCCAGGCCCACAAGGGCCCCTCCAGAGTCTGTCTTATCAGAAGCAGCCATTCCTGAAGACAAGTCAACTCTGCACATTGGAGGCCAAATCATCAGCTCCAAGAGCCACCTCCATTTCTTGTCACCCAGTCTGAGCAAAGGCACTTGAGTCCTCCTCCTGACGAACCCAGATGTTTCAGTAACCTGCATCCTCCCCAGTTGTATGCAGTCAGCCCCTGGTGTCAAGGTAGGAAGGGATTCCATAGAGACATCACTGGCCCCTCCTTGTTCTCCCAAAGGCATCACAGCTCTCTGGCAATGATGCCCACAGTTATGCCTGGAAGCTGCTGTGTCAGCCAGAATGTCACGCCGTGCTGGGGACATTTCTTCTGAGACTTTACCATCTGGTGGAATCTTCTGCTGGTTCCTCAGCATGGTGATTTCTCCTTTCCTTGTGTCTGTTCGTGCACACCATAGCCAAGCAGAGTGACACATGTCTTTTATTCTAGCCTTTAGAAAGTGGAGGCAGAAGGATAGAAGTTCAAGGCTGTTCTGGGGACCCACGAAATTACATGGTTGTGCACAGCAAACATTGACATGTACTTTGCCGGATACGAAACGTTGACAAGCTCTCTTTCTCTTCAAGTAAGTTAAAAACAAGTGTTCTTCCTTTCATCAAAGGATAGTTATTTACCTAAAGTTATATTGTGCCATAAAATTATACAGAGGCATATGTAATGAAGCCCGACCATGAGATCTAACCTGCAGATGACTTTATTGCTTAAGCAATTCTTTGGCATAAGGAGACTTACAGCAGAATTGCTACCAACTTTGTTGTCATGTCAAATGTCATTATTAGAAGATGCGAGGGAATTTAATACACCATGAAAATGCCACTGACAATGAGGCAGGAGCGGTGTCAAACAGGAGGGTGTGTGTTTATTTTTAGTGCTGGTGACAGCTTTCATCCATGGGTCTCATCAATATTCACTTGTCACCTGTATTTCTGTGGGACGGCTGTCAGTATCATTGTGGTCCTCCTAGAGAGCTGACGGTCAGAGTTCCTGCCCCTAGAGGTTTTCTACTGAGATAAAGCAGCCCCCATGAAGAAAGGTCTTCAACACACCAGCAGGTCTCTTCTCTCCTGAGTGTTTGTGGAACCCTGAGGGCTGCTGACGTCTTCTCTCCTCTCATCCTTCTGTTTGTGTTGATGATACTGAGAGCCCATCATCCAGCAGCTTAGCACCCATTCCTCCCTCCTTGCTGGCTACCTTTGTTACTTTTGGCTGCTCTAGCAGAGTGCCATAGACTGGATGACTTAAAGAACAAACATGTCTCACACTAACAGATGCCCAATTTGGAGTCTTGGCAGATTCAAGGTTTAGTGAGACTGCAGAGGCATTATAAGCTCTTTGTGTCTCATAAGGGCGTTTCTCATTACAGGTTGGCTTATAGCCCTCTGTCAAGGGGGGGAGAACATTTCCTAAACAAAGTTTGGACTGCAAACCATAGGCAGTGGTAAACAATCTTATTCCATATTGTAAACTAGTCATTCATGTCTTCTGATCCATATGTGTTAAATAACTTCAGTTTTTCTCTGAAATACAGCATCACAGGGGAACCCACTAGTTCCATTATTTCTTTGATCTGACTTACATGAAACACCAATAATACTCTCAACTGCATTTCAGACACAGGAGGCGGGGGTGAACAAATGGGCAATGTTGTTGCCTTCAGAGTAGAGCTTAGATGACAAAGAGAGGACATGGAAAGCAGACTCTGGGGGCTGGAATGACACTCACTGGGGGAAGAGTTTGCTGACCTGAGTTCAGCTCCCTATAACTAACTTCAAAGTCTGGCATGGGGGCACTCACCAGTGACCCCAGTGGTGGTGGTGGAGATGGTAGAGATAGGTGGATTCTGGGGACTCATTGGACAGCGGTCTAGAATGAGTTCTCCATTCAGTGAGAGATCCTGTCTCAAATCATGCGGTGGTAAATGACAGAAAAAAACTGATGTAGACTTCTGGCCTCTACATATACACGAGGGTTCAATTGGAGTCTTGGCGTAAGATCCACTGCTCAAACTGTTTGCTGAAGGAAATTTCCTTAAGCACCTCCAGAGGATATTGGCTGACTTAATGGAAACCAGGTAAGGTGACCTAGTATCCTTGAGAGGCTGCTGTCGTCTGATTTGAATGGAGTTTCAATGTCGCCCGGGTTCACATGTTTGGAAGTTGGGTGTGCTTTCAGAAGGGATTAAGGTACTCCCATGAGACCTCAGTTAGCTCCCCTAACACCAGCTGTCACACATGCATGAGCCTATCCTTGAATCTCCCTGATTCCCTGCTGTCACCTTTGAGATAGGACACTGCCTTCTTTCATGCCATCGTCCCGATAAGAGTCAGTCAGGCGACCCTCCCCAGAGCCAGACCTCTGCTGTTTGGTCTTCTGGCCTCCTTCCTTGGTCATTGTCTTACCTCAAGTATTTCGTTCCATTTGGAAAATGACTCAGCCGTCACCTTTGGTTGTAAAGGAGCAAAGGGAAGGAACCTTATTACTATAGCCCAGAAAAAGCTTGGGAGGAGACAAAAGGAGCCACAGCCTCTTGCCTTCCTTCCCCCTCTGAAATCAAGCCCCTGGCCAATGAGGTTTCAAGTCCTCCTGAGGCCCAAGGGGCTGGAAAGCAGGAAATGGGGGCGTGGTTTAGGAAGTGGAGGAGAAGTCGGCCCGCAACAATTGGTTTGTTATTGTAGCTCTTCTTCCCTGTGAATACTAGCCCCGATAAACCACTTCAGTTCTAAAGCAAGCAGTCTTCAGCGCTTTCACTTTTCCGAATACCTTCTTGCAGGCTTTTCTTTTTAGGAACACGGGAGCAGAAAGCGCCATCTGAATCTTCACAAATATGTAGCCGTCAGTTCAGGGTTAATTAGAAACGCACAGCATTCCGTGTGTGCAGCAAGCCCAAGGGGACAGTGGTAAGGATTGAAGAGACTCCCCCAAGGCACGTGCGTGTGTGGAATTATGCACAGCTTCTCAGTCGGGCTGGAGAGGGAGGGAAAGAATGCGCTTGATCCATATTGCTTCTCAGAGCGGGAGCAGGATGTCCTCAACAACAGCGAACCCCCACTTAAGAACGCAAGATCAAAACCCGGGAAATAAAAATACTCGATTCTGAATGAACTCTCATCTCTTTAATCAAATGTGTAATTAGCTCTTGTCTACACAAGCTATTCTCCGGATCTCATTCATTCTAATCACCGCCCTCGTACCTACCCTAGAAACCTCTGTGCACCGGTTTCTCTTAAAGCAGTGGTGCACAGTATGACAGGGGAGTGTGTCACAGAAGCCATGAGGTCTCTGCACACCAGGGGTAACAATGGTGTATAGAGGTCCTCTACCACTGTCCTCTGAATATCCTTCCCCACTGTATCATCTCACTGCCCCGTGAGCACTGCTCCCAGAATCCATTGTCTAATTCCTTTATTTTTCCTATCAAATTACATATGCACATATCTTAAAGTGAACTTGTCCAAGGGGCCTTTTATGAAACACAGAAGCACTTCTCTAGCATTTTCTGCTCCCCAAAGACGACTCACAAGCTCTAAGGACAGCCAGGGTTCCTAGTTCACATCTGCAGGCATCCTGAGCAATGTGTGGTTATCCCCAAGTTCCTCCCTCTCCTCTCTCTCATGCGCGCATATGTGTGTGCACGTGCATGCATGCATGTCTGTGTGTGTGTGGGGGGGCCTGCATGGGCAGGAACATGTACATTTGTAGCCCTAGCTCACACTCAAGCCCTGTCTCATTGTTCCACTTCCCTCTCTGTTTTCCAGACATGTAACGAGAGCCCTTCAGCCCTGAAGAAAGCTCCTGTGGTTGTTTGAATGAAAATGGCCTCCACAGGCACATATACTTGAATGCTTGGTTACATATGGTTGAGAAGGATGGATGGTGTGCAGCCTTGTTAGAGGAGGTGTGCACTGAGTGTGGTCAATGAGGTCTCAAAAGCCACCTCAGGTCCATTTTCTCTCTCTCTCTCTCTCTCTCTCTCTCTCTCTCTCTCTCTCTCTCTGTCTGTCTGTCTGTCTCTCTCTGTCTCTGTCTCTGTCTCTCTCTTTGTCTCTCTGTCTCTGTCTCTCTCTGTCTGTCTCTGTCTCTCTCTCTGTCTGTCTGTCTCTCTGTCTCTCTCTGTCTCTCTCTGTCTCTGTCTCTCTCTCTGTCTCTCTCTCCTCGGCCCCGTGCCCCCCCCCGCACTCCTGCTGTAGATCAGGATGTGAAGCTCTCGGCTGCTGCTTCAGCACCATGCCTGTCAGCTGCCACCCTTCCCGTCCCGATGGTCACAACTAGCACTCTGAAACTATAAGCCACCCCCCCCCAGTTAAATGCTTTCTTTTATGAGCTATCTTTTCATGGCGATAGAACAGTAACTAAGACATCTGAGACATCCCTTCTTGATGGAAAGTTCTTAAAATCCTGCATTCCCTGACATGTCCATACTCTGCCCTCAG
Source organism: Mesocricetus auratus (assembly GCF_017639785.1). NCBI lineage: Eukaryota > Metazoa > Chordata > Mammalia > Rodentia > Cricetidae > Mesocricetus > Mesocricetus auratus. Next base: position 35,288,537 of record NW_024429202.1, on the reverse strand, counting down.
ATGTATTTGGGCTCAGAATTCCAGGGTTAAAATCGCTTATGTCGGCATCTGTCATCTATGGTGGTGGCCCGATGCCTTTCTAAATGCTGATGACCCATAAGTATGCTTACCTCTCAAGGGGCTTCAGATCATCTTTTTGACCAGACGTTCTAAAATCTGTATAGTGCTGTATGTGTTCGTGTGAACTGTTTTCAAGTTTAGGGCAGGGTATACAGTACAGTCACTTAGCTCTCAGCAGTATTCCTTTATTTCCAAAGCGATTTCCTCCCCACTGTTTCTATCACTTCTTTGTCAGCTAGGTGTCACGGTCACAAAGGTCCTGGCCAGGATGCTTGTAAAGAGGTATATTTTGGCTCCAGTTCTGGAGAGTCAAGTCCAAGGTCAAGTGGCTGCATTCTTGACCAAGAAGGAGACAGGCTGAGGATGAAAGCTCACACTCCCCGTAAGACAGTGGTGTAAGGATCCTAAGCACTTGAACACCGGCAGGGCACGCACAAACCTTGCCCCAACATACCATTCACTTACTTGTATTCACCCCATATCTTTTAAAAATTATAGCATTTTATATGCATGGATGTTTCGTGTGCAGGTGTGTCTGTGCATTGCATGCATGTCTGGTGGAAAAGGAGGCCAGAAAGGGGTGTCAGGTCCCCTGGAACTGGAGTTACTGTGAATGCTGAGAACTGAACACAGGTCTCCCGAAAGAGCAGTATTCTTAACCACTAAGCCAACTCTCTGGTCCTTTGCCCTAGCATCTCCCATCAGCACCAGACTAGGGACCACACCTTTGGGGAATACTGACCTTTTCAAACCATGGCCAGGAGCACACCCCTTCTTCCTTCCTGGGTGCAGGATCTTCCCTTGCCTTTCTGAGTTACTGCTGTTCTAGTCTTCAGTGTGGGAAGTCTCTGTTTCTACAAGATGCACTAAAAGAAAATGTTGCATTGTGCCCATCACCGCCATGAGAACCTCCCTTCTGAACATGCTTGCAGTGGTCAGCACATATGATGACAGGCAAAGGCTGATTAGAAACTCTGTGGTGTTGAACACCTGTGGTCTTCATTGCAGGAGTGTCAAGCTGGCCATTTCTTAGGAGTCCCTCGGCCAACATCATCTTTTATTGAGGTTTGCTTTTTAAACACTTGCCATCTCCTGCTTGGAAGACATGTGGCTATTTCCCACAACCTTCATCCTAAAATGAAAAGGAGTCTGAAGTTAGCATCGCTTTATCAGTCCGTTTTCAAATGCTGTAATAAAATAACTGGAAATGGGTCATGTATAAAGCTTAGAGGCTCAAGAGCATGGCTCCAACATCTACTCACTTCTGGGGGGGCCCCCTTCCCGAGCTGCATGGGAACGAAAGCTCACATGAGAAGAGCATGCAGCAGGACAGAGAGCTAGAGCGGGACTTGAGGGCTGGGTTCTAGGACAAACCACGTTTGAGGTAGCTAACGGGTAATGGTGGAACTCTGATACTGTCCAAGTGTCCTGATGAACTGATTGCCTTTTACTGGATTTTAACTCTTAAATGCTCTACCACATGGCAAGATTCCAACCCAGAGCCCTGGGGGAATCTCAAACCACATCCTCCCATGCTTTTGCCAGTAAGCCCCCTCCTCCACCCCTGCCTCCCCCCCTCCCTCAGCCATGCTTTGTGCTCCGTGTTCCGATTCTCTCAGAAAGCATACTCCAGTCTGCTGCTGTCAAATCCAGCCTACCCCTACCTCTTTGTGGATCCACTACAGTTATTATTAATATTTATGGAGTGAGTTTCTGAAAGAAGAGAGCTAAATGTATGTGTCCAGTCAAGTGATAGGACTAGGCGGCAGATTTTGAGAGGACAGTAAAAATCCAGTCGACAAGACAGATAATATATCATGTAGCATTTTATTAGAGAAAAATCCGGGTAAGAAACTCCATGATGAACCTAATGGCACTATTTTAAATAAGAACAGGATGTGAGTGATTGCCTGGTCCCTTTCCTCTTGCTCTGTGTGGCTCAGTGTTAAGCTGTCCCAATCCATCACCTTCAACCAGAATTTCTGATGATGTTAGGATTTTCATGGCCTCCTCAGCCTGTAAAGGTTGAAGGGTTCAAAATTATCTTCTCACTTGTCTACCATGCAAATTACTTGAATATCTAAGAAGTGAGGGAGGACTCTAGTCTGAGCAGAGAAGCATTTCTGAACCAAATGTTAAATGGCTCAAATGTGGGTGATTGACTTCCCAGAACTGACAGAGACAGCTATGTATCCTGCGAGTAGAATTGGCATCTTTTTGAAAGAGCTGATTGAATGAAAACACCTATGCATGTACCAGCTAGACAAAGGAATGCCTGTTATTAGTGTTTTTAAGTCGAAAGGAGCATGTGCATTTTATAAAGGGGATTCGCCCCCAGCTAAGTGATTTATGTTTTCTGACAGGATTTGTTTTTAACAATTTCTCTGTGTGTCCCAACCTTAGCTGCTCAGTGTAGCCCACTCTAGACAGCACCCGGACTCTTTAGCTTTTGTTTGAAATCTGCTATTCGGATCGCAAGCCTGCCTCTCCTTCAGCTAACCTTGAAACTATTTGATTGCCTATTTCTGTACGATGTTATGCAAGAGGCTTCAAGAGACTCCACAGATTCCAGTACCAGAAGTGGTCAGGAGATCACCTACTGTCTGTTTTTAGTAATACTTTATTCTTCTGGAAAAATCGCATTCTCCTGCACATAAGGTGTTTTTCAGTCTTTCTGTATGGTAGCCATGTTCCTGAACACTATTTGTCTGATGGTGCCCTGGACACTATTTCAAAAGCTGACCTTCTGTGGCTTAGAGGGGAATTTTACCTAAAACTTCTTGCCTTGTGTCCTAACTAGGTAGGTCACATTCACTGTAGGCAAGGTGTTGTTCCCAAGGGGATGCTGTACGATAAGTTCTGGTTTCCACCTGTGCTTTGAGGTAGGCGAGGAGAGGCACTCTAAAATTTCAGGGTAACTTGAAGCTTCTTCAGAAGCATGTGCCGCACAGTGGGTCCATGGAAAAAAAATGTGGGAGCCTGTGATTGGCAGCTCTGTGGAGGAGCAGGCAACCTACTTTCTGCTTGGCTCTTGGAATGAAGTGTGTGTGTGTGTGTGTGTATGTGCATGTGTGAAAGTGTGTGTGTATGAGAGAGTGTGTGTGAGTGAGTGTGTGTATGAGTGTGAGTGTATGTATATGTATGAATGTGTGTGCATGTGTGAGAGTGTGTGTGTATGAAAGAGTGTGTATGAGAGAGTGTGTGTGAGTGTGTGTATGATAGAAAGTGTGTGTGTGTGTGTGTGTGTGTGTGTGTGTGTGTGTGTGTGGAGTGCCAGGTAAGAACAAAGCCTCATCATGAAGAGAAGCATTACCTCACAGCTCAGAGAGAAACGAGACCACACCTGGAGCACTTTGCTCTCATTCAGGAAACAGCATTACAGAATGGCAACTGGAAAGACGCCAGGAGACCTGGAAATGTCCAGAAATGCCAAAAAGGAGGAGAACATGACTGCCCTTCTTCTGTTAATCAGTGACTGGCGAGGGTGTAAAAACTCTCAGGTTCCCACATTGAGAGAACTCAAAAGCAAGACAGACCCGGTCTCCAGGTATCACTCAGTGGTTGGAAGAATGGTTGCAACCACAGCTGCTCCTTGGTTTGTTTGTTGTTTGTTTGTTTTTACAACTCTTTATTGCAGTGGCATTGGAGAACTTCACAAACAGCATGTCTTTTTACCAATTGAGGATTTGAGGAAACCTGGCATGGAGCAAGCTTAGCTCATTTTTTTTTCATGTACTACTACTCTGCCCCTGCCACAGTGGCCTCTTGACATGGCGTTTCTCCACACTCAGTAGACTTCATGGTGGTAGAAATAGAGCTTTTGCTTCCTGGCATTGCTAGAGCTTAACTTTGTCCCTAGTCCTTTGTAGACATAACTTTTCCATACGATGGGAAACTACAGTGTTCCGGGGCTGCCTTCACTGCCATGTTTGTATTTCAGTCTGCACCCAAGTTGGCACCACCTTCTTGGTGGGCCTGTTCAGGCAGCTCAGACTTTTCCAGCCACTGAGTGTGCCGAGGATCTCAGTGTTGTTTCATCAGAAATATTGATTAATTTCCAGAGCTCCTGCTGTATAAACATGGCATCATCAAGCTAAATAAACAGGCATTAAGCGAGAAAGTACTCCTTCTACCTTCTATCAACAAAAACCTTTAATTGAAAAACAAAGCAAACAGGGCTAGAGATGGCTCAGCAGTTAAGAGCACTTGCTGTTCTTTCAGAGGACGTGAGCTGGGCTCCCAGCATCTCCTTCAAGTGACTCACAACTGCCTATGATTCCAACTCCAAGGGATTAACATTCTCTTCTGGTCTCTGCACACACGCACACGCGCACACACACACACACACACACACACACACACACACACAGAGAGACAGACAGAGACAGACAGAGACAGAAACAGAGAAAAATAGACAGACAGACAGACAGACAAATAGAAATGAACCCAAAGCAAACTTAATACGGAGTGAGTGTGCTTGCTCAGTTACTTGGAGATAGGACAGAGTTGTTGAAGAGAAGTCAGCCTCCTGAGCTCTTTTTTCTTTTCTCTGGGAGTCAGAAACAGTTATAAACGGAGTCTTGGACTTAGGACCTGCAAACTATGCCTGTGTGAAGCACACTAATCTGTGTATTCAGGGGAATAAAAGGGGTAATTTATGGCAATGAAATGGTGTTTCCTGAACTAGACTCGGCCCTGTGGTTCCATTAGTGTTCCCAGGGCTGCTGTAACAAATGACTACCAAGCAGCCATGGTTTCGATGTGAAATGTTCCCCACCCCCGACAGGCTCTGGTGTTATAACATTGGATTGCCAGCTGGTGGTGCCACTTTGGGAGGCTGTGAAACTCTTCTATCCATGGCCTAGCTAGCAGAAATGAGTTACTGGACGGGCCTTGTGTGACATCAGCTTCAGGCTTTAGCCCCAGCTCTCTCTTCTGGTCTGCCAAGGTGAAGCAAGCTGGACTGCAAGCTCCTGGTGCCGTGTGCTGACCCTGCTCTTGCCTCTAGGCCTCTTCACCATGAGGCTGTGATGTCACCTGAGTCATGAGGTGGAGTAGCAAACTCCCCCCACCCCAAGGCATTTCTGCCGTGTTTTTTTTCACAGCCTTGAGGAAAGTAACTAACACAGTGGCCTAAGATAACACAAATGTACCTTGTGTACCTGTGGGGTAGAAGTCTCCAGAAGTCTCATGGAGCTAAAGTCAAGCTGAGAAGAGTGTGTCTCCTTCAGGGGCACGAATCTGTTGTTTGTTTTTCTGGGGGCTGCCCACATTCCTTGGCTTAAAGTGCTTCCTCCTCTTGAAAGCTAGGAATGTTGGGTGGTATCCTGGCATTGTCTCCCTCTGATCTGCTCTCTGCTTCCCTCTTCTGCTTTGAAAGGCCTTGTGGGGACTCGAAAGATAACCCTGCATAATCCTCTCATTTGAAGATCTATTGATTAGCAGCTGTAATTGCTCTTTGCCAGGGGTTCTTGTGCAGCTCCCTTGAAAATGAGTTGACCTTCAATCCCCTAGCACCTCAGACTGTGGTCTTACTAGAATCATTTCATGGGGTTTTCAGACAAGATGAGCTCATGCTGGGGCAAAGTGGACCCTGACCCAACCTGGCTAGTGTCATCAACACACAGTCATGGAAGGATGCAGACACCTGGGTGAATGCCATACCAAAGCAGAAACGACCAGAGAGATGGTTCTAAAAGCCAGGGAAATCCTGAAGCTATCAGACATCAGAGAAAGAAAGGAAGGATGTACCCCCAACCCCGTAGTTCTGAGGAACCCTTTACCTACTATCAGACATCAGAGAAAGAAAGGAAGGAACCCTTTGCCTGTTTTACCCCCACCTCTGTTGCTCTGAAGGAACAGGCAGGACATTTCCTGTCTCTACCTTCCTCTTCCTCCTCTTCTCCTTCTTCTCTCTGTTTCTCTCCCTCTCTATCTTTTCTCCCCCCTCTCCCTTCCCTTTCCCCAATAAAACTTAACCACCTAAGCTCTGTCTGCCTGATGTGTTTGTCCTTCACCCGCCATGGGATCTGCCAAGGTCCCACTTCGTGCCATATTATAACAGTGGGCATTTCTTATGAAACAACCCACTGATGGTCTGGATGTCAGCTTGCAAGCAGTGTTTCATGGGGCTTGGGACCTTGGTAATACTGGTTAGTTTTCAAGCATAGTGACTCTCAAGCCTAATAGGTTTTGTCATAGACTCTGTGTCATAGAGGAATTTGGTCAGGAAGTTTGCTAAGTGGAAGAGAAACACGAGTGAGTCTCTGTCACTGAACAAGTCAACATACATGGACCCAGAAGCAAGACTTTGGCTTGCCTACTCTTGTCATCGTCGACTTACCCCAATCAGCCTCCACGTTGGGTCCCTGGACTTGGAACAGTGGCATCATGGAGGATGTCTGAGGCACACATGTGGGGTCATGCCTTGGACTTAGTGAGTAGAACAGTCAGGGCAGGCATCTGTGTTTCAGTCACCACTTTGGGATTTGCAGGTTGTTTTATGGGGTTCGCTGGCCTCCCTGGCACTCCATGATTCCCTATTAATGCCTTGGAGAGTACAAATGGGAGGGTTCATGGGGACTCTGAAGCCAAGCATGAGATGCAAGAGCAAAGCCTTGCATGACCACTGTCTGTGTCTCCTCTGCCCCTTGAAAGTGAAACTGGGCAGGGTCTCTATGCTTCCCAAATCCATCAACCTCTACCCCCTATTCCAGGGAAGAGCAGACCTTCTGCTGTGATTACATCATGGTCTTAGTCTGCTTCATATTGCTGAAACAGTCTCCCACTAGCTGAGTAATTTCTAAAGAAAAGCAATTACTTGTCATAGTTCAAGAAGGAGGAAGTCTGGTATGTGTGTGTGTGTGTGTGTGTGTGTGTGTGTGTGTGTGTGTGTGTGTTGTGGGAGTGGGTGGCGGCATTCATCTAGAGATGGTCCCTGTGTTGTCATCCCATGATGGAATACTGGAGAGAGGTAAGCCGGGAGGCTAAGGGAGAGAGTGGTGAAGGGGCCAAATTCATGCTTTCTCTTTCTATGAGCTAGTAATTCACACACTCCCACCCTGAGATACTGGCATTATCAGTTCTACAAGGCAGAGTCCTGAGGACTCCATAGCTTCTGGGATGGGGCGGGCGAGGGGGGGTGAGGCACCTCCTTGGGGTGGCAATTGAGAGGCAGCAATCAGCTTCAGGGTTCTTGCCTTATTGATGCTCTAACCAGGAGGAGGCAGGCTTGGACTTGGCAGTTTCACTGTATACCTTAGGGCAGGCAGTGGTTCTCAACCTTCCTAATGCTATGACTCTTTAACATAGTTCTCTGTGCTGTGGTGACCTCCAACCATAAAGTTATTTCTTTGCTACTTCATAACTGCAATTCTGCTACTGTTATGGATCATAAGGCGAATCTCTGATATGTAGGATATCTGATATCCAACCACCAAAGGAGTTGTGACCCATGGGTTGAGAACCACCGCCTCAGGGAAAGAACGGTGAGAAAAAAAGAGGAAAAACTGAGGGCGGAACGGTTCAGGGGCTGGAGGCTAACCATGACCCTAAGGGAAAATGAGCTGAGGAGACCTACAGACAGGCTTAGTCATGTCTTCGCGTGCTGAGGGGCCTGCTGCTTAGCTGAGGGAGGTCTGCAGGTCTTATTTTGTGAGGAAAAAATAAATGAAATGCATGTTCCTGGTAGAAGAGTGTGATGTTCGGTGTATGAATAAAGCCACCACTTACAGGAAGTAAGAATGAAGCCTTCAGGAATCATGGAAAGGCAGGGAGCCAACCAAGAGAGACTGAACAGGTTCAACAATGCTTGGGAAATGAGTCCCAAGTGGCTCAGGCAGTTTTTTTTCTTTCTTTCTTGTCCCTTCCCCTTGCTAAGATAGACATTACATTGAAAATTCTCTTTTATCCTCTGGGAAAAAAATTGAAGGATGAACAATTTTGTTACTGAAAAAAAAAAAAAAGAAAGGAAGAAATGAAGAAATAGCATAGAAAGGAAAACCAATCCCGGCAGAGATCCCAGGGGACATCTTTTCTACCGGGCTTTTCCCTTCCCATTTCCAGGCAAATCGTAGCATTTGAAAGTACTCTAGTCACCAAATACATAGTTAGCAGAATGCTGAATGCAGCAACAGAACAATAAAAAATCTGGATAACACAATGGCACATCCATATTACTTTATAATGAGCATTTGCAGATATCAGATCCCACCTGGCATGGGCCTGGCATCCTCTGGAGATGAGCACCAGCTCTGTTCCCAGATTTGCGCTGTCTTCCAGAGAGCTTGTCTCTGTCCTGGGAATAAGCTCTGGGTTTTCTGGGGAGGTGTATTAACCCTGTTCATCCCTGAGCTTTCCAGGAGTGACCATAGGTCACTTTATACTGCCCCTTGGATGCTTGTCGTGGAGTATCTATACACACTTCAGTAGTTTATCACCAATGGACCAAACGTCACTCCCCATGTATAAACAAAGCTTAGTGCTCTTGACTAGATTCTAGGTATATCCCCCCATTGACATATAAACCTCAAAATCTGCAGAAGGAATTCCCTGGACAGCATCAAGGTGATTATATATAGATTATACCTTATGAAGACCTGGGTCTTTGGTCCCCAGTGCAACCATCATAGGGTACAATATGGATGTGGGGATAGGCCCAGGCACTGCAAAGGGGTCCCCTGGCACTGACCAGACCTGGGCAGAGAGGAGCACTGCCCATAGGACTGCATCACACAAAGGAACTCCAGAAGCATGGTCCTCAAAGAAACTGGGGGCTTTGATGACTCAGCTCCTCCCCCACTTGTACTTAACCTGTGTTTGCACTTGAGTACTGCTTAGTGTTAAACCTGGCCTCAAAGGTCTAAAAAACAAAACAAAAAAGAAAAGCCAAGGCCAAAAAGAGGAGGTGTCAGTTGTGATCCGTTAAGAGTGAAAGGAAGGTTTAGCCAGCAGGAGTCTTGGACACCCAGAAGGGTTCAGGTTCAGTTGGAAAATGGCCATGAGATTTGTGCTTGTCTTTATAGGTCACCACACTTAAAGCATCCTCACCTCTGGTTCCAATAGTTCACCACACTTAAAGCATCCTCACCCCTGGTTCCAATGGAGGCTAGAGTCTGGGCCTCATGCCAGGGAATCTCACTCTCGTGCTACCTCAGTCACTGATTATCCCACGACTTCAGGGAAGCCTAGACTTCCTCACCTGGAAGTCCCTTACTTTGAGATGTCCTAGGACCTGGGTCACTTCCTGTTGGGATAGTCTTCTCTTAGTGATAGTCCCTCATCCTTGTTCCCACCTAGTCATCAGGATGCCAATGTCCCTACCACACCAAAGAAACATGGTCCAGCAGACAAAACGCTCTGACAGGGTTGCTCAGGCACAGCACCCACAACCTTGCCCCTCACCCTCCCCTGTGTGGTTTCTCTCCCTCCCTGTCCTCTTGAACTTACGTAGCCCTAAGCCTAGACCTTGAGCCCAGGAGCCCTCCACCTGTGAATTGAGCATGGCTGGCCAAAGAGGGGAAATCAGGGTGTGGCTAACTGTTACCTTACCACATGTCCATCTAGAATCACCCACCATACCTCTCGTCTCCTTGCCATCTTCTTACTTCAATAGTTCATGACAAATCCAAGTAGCTCCCTTGACTGACAGACTGTGGTGGGGGGGGGGGGGGGTGGAGAGAGCAGAGGGGCTTTTCCACCCAGCAGAGTGTGGTTGGAGCCAGGGTTACATGAACACACAGATGTCAGAGCTGCTTAAGGCTACAGGGGAACTTGAACTCTTCTGATGACATGTCTGTGACATCGTTAGCGGGCTTAGGAAACTGATTGACTTGTTAGTGTGTATCTGAAACTGGAGATCATTCCACAGGACCCACTGTCAGTGGAGGAGTCTTGCCGCTAGTCTTACTGCTTCATGACCTCTAGTGGCAGATGAGGGCTCTGCTGTCGTCAAGGAAATCTTTCTTGTGGCTTCTTCCCTGAATCTCTCACCCAGCTCTCCACTTTCGCTCCCTCTAAATAACATGACCCCCCCAACTCTGAAACTGTTTCTCCTCAGAAACCCCACCACAGTTACCACTCCCAGAAATGGACCCGCAGAGCATCTGGGGCGCAGCTGTCTGAAAACTTTACCCTGATCTGCTGGGAAGTATCTTAGCTCTTGGTTAGAGGGACCCAAGCCCCTGAGGCCCGTCTTTGAGCCGTGGTCTTACAGAGCTCTCTCTGAGCTGGCGCTTGTGTGAGACAGTACATGTACTTACTACTTAGGCTAGTTTGTGTATTTCCCACTTGCATTTTTAATTATTACATCCCAAGCTGGTGTCAAATCAACATGTAATTGAGGACGACCTGGGGTGAGCTTTTGGTTCTCTGGCTTTCGCTGTCAAGTGTTAGGAGTGAGCGCTGGCATCACAGGCAAGCACCTCGGTCTATGTAGGACTTGAATCCAGGGTGCCGTGCATGCTAGGCAAGTGCTCTGCCAACTGAGTTATATTCCCATCCTCTCCCACTTGTATTTTGAAGTACAGGTGTTGTTGCAGCTCTGTGCTGAGGCTGGATCCTGGGGGTGGGGACGGTAGCTCCAAGGCATGGTCCTCCGACCGTCTGTCTGCAGGACCACTCTCCTTCCTTCATGGGATAATGGTTCTGTGGCTCTATATCCTAAGACTCAGGGCTCCCTGCAGACAGCTCTGATGAACTGTGTCTACTGACTATAGCCAAGGGCGGCTACGACCATGCCTCCCGATAGCACAGCAATAGTTCAAAGCCAGCCAGGCCCACAGACCTAACTTTGAGAAGCATGGTCTAGGTGAGATGTTAGAAGGGAGTTAGGCTGAACAGAAGGATCACTGTCCATCATTTTCAACTGCTGCTCCGAGTCAACCTTCGCTGTAGAAAATCCACTCTGCCCAAGCTGGTCCTCCAGTATCTGTCAGATGCTCCCTCTTCTGGCACTAATTCCCTGGTGCAGTTCTCTATCTCCATCAGCGAACCTTCCCTAAGTATCTTCTGGTCACACCCGCAAGTGCCACCTTGCCTGTCACCACCTGTGACCTGCTAAATCTGACCAGCCCTTACTTTGTTTTCTGGGACCTCAATTTTAGAAGAATAAAATAGACAATGGGGTGGTCCGTTCCTCTTTAAGCTGAGGAGAGAAGAGGAGACAGGAGGAGAAAGCCCCAGCCTGGGAGGGAAAAGAAAAGGAGGAAGCAGCCAGGATAATTTTTCAGGGCCACCAGGGATGCTCAGCCCCAAACCCAAGTACAGGAACACACATTTCTCTTCCTCTTCAGACAGCCCTTTGTGATGGCATCTAGAGTGCTAACAGTTAACACACATCACTGCAGGTCACCTCCAGGCTGCTCAATTCTGCTTCAGGGCACTACTCAGGACTTCTGGGCATAGACTGCTGGCCTGGACACTTAAACAACCAGAACCATCAACAACACTGGTCCCAGCAGCATAATTTCCTTCTCCATATCTCACACTTTGTAAGCTTTCTTGCTAGAAATTTTTCTTACGAAGTTGAATGAGGACAACTCATTCATGATACATGAATAAACAAAAACGTGACATATCATTGATTGACTGTCATTCGGCCTCATAAAAGGAGGAAAGTGGCCCCTGTTACATGGATGAACCTGGAAAGTGATATGCTAAGTGAAATAAACCAAAAACAGAGAGAAATACTGTATGCTCTAGTTAGAGGGGCTTAGTGGAGGTAGAGCCATGGGGGCAAAAATGAGAATCGTGGTTACCAGGCACTGGAGGGAGGATAAATGAGGAACTGGCATTTAGTAGGGCAGAGTTAGGGTTTGCCATACTGAAAAGGCCCTGGGGCAAGCGGTGTGATGCACCTGATACCACTGAATTGATGCCTGGGAAGGGGTGAAATTGTTAATTGAATGTCCCGTGTAGTTTACCACGGTGGAAAACAAGAATCTGAGTGAGCAGACACACAGCTGTGTGAAAGCAGATGCTGGTAGCAGAGACTCACCCAGCCAACAAATACCCGGGACACCTATGGTGCGGTGGGGCGGGGCCGCCCTGCTTGGAAGATAATCCTGGGCCTGCGTCCACTTTTATTCCAGCGCAGAGCATAGGAGACAAGCAGAAAGAATCGGTAACTCGGGATAGCTGTAAGTCCCATAGAGAGAATTAAGGTAAGTAGGACGCGGCAGAAGGAGGTGGGTAGGAGAGAGTGTGGTCTTTTTTACTGAAACTTAGAAAACCAGGAAGGACACCTCCTGCCCTTCCGGAATCAGGGTTTGAAGAGACCCGGGTGAATTCCGTGATGGACGGAAGTGTGGTCTGAGGCCGAGGCTGTGAGGAAATCACAGAATACTTCAGCTTGATTAGGTTCCCAGAGGTCGAGTCCGAGGAGAGGAGGGACGCAGGGCGTGCCTAGGCGTCCTTCTGTGGTTACTCGCGAAGCTGGAGAAGGGGCCGGCAGAAAGCCACTGGCTCAGCGCTCGCTCGGCACTAGCTAATTTCTTTCTGCTGCTCCTTGGAGCCTCCGTTGGAGGAAAGGAGAAGAGAGCTGGAAACTCATCCGATGTAGTATTCAGAAAGGATGCAGGAGTCATGTGCCAACACGGAGCAATGAAGATGGGAAGGCGTAGTTAGACCACAGTGGTGCGTTTCATAAATCCAGAGACAGCAGGACCCGAGGGTGAAAGGGATATTTGGTGTGGGACAACAGAACAGCATAAGGGCCAGTTTGTGTTCAGACATCTGGTATGAGTCAGCTAAAACATGGCTGACACGGGACACCCAAGGGTCCATGATTCAGCACCAAACGGCCAAACCTGGAGGCCTAGAGACCCCCAAAGTAAACGATGATGTAATCTGCTCTTCAACTATTTCTGGCAGAGTGCCACTTTTGTGCGACTCTGTCTAAACATGGCCTTGAGGTGAGAGGCCTGTGCCTTTTCCTTCACCAGTTTGCCTGTGTGTGCCTGTGGGCGTTTGTGCCATCTACATCAACCAGTGTGCTGACAAACGTGTGTATGTATGCCCCTTTGGGCGCCAGCGTGTGCCTGCGGGAGCCTGACTGCCTAGTGACCTTCGTGCTGATGAATAAAGTATGCTGCTGTATCAGTCTACAACTCTTCACAAAATGTCTTTGCCCTCCCTGTCTCTGGTGACCCTCCTCCTTTCTTGACATCATAGTATGAATCGCATAGTCGGAGAGAAAGTAGGCTGCCACCAAGAGCTCCTAGCTACTGCAGTGGGTGGGAAGTGGTGGTGCTCGAACCAGCTGGTCTAGAGGCTCAGGAATGGGACGTTAGAACGTTAGAATCGGGATGCCATGCAGGCATTTGGAAGACAGTCTGGCAGAAGATTTCCAGTTACCGAGTAGAGAGAACATTAATAATTCAAAGCCATAAAGGCCATGGTTTCCCCGAGAAACAACGGGAAGGGAGACGTGGAGCCAGCTGTTCCAATACTATATTCTTCTCCATGCAGTGTCAGTCAGCCCAGCAGCTCTCCCAAATCCTTCTCCCGTGTACAGCTGCTGAAGGGCCAATGAGTCTCCCTCACCCAACTTGAGACACCCCATTGTTATAGATACCTTGGTAGTCTTCTTGAAGCTCCTATATTCTCAGCCCTGGCTACATAACAGTACTGTCCATAGAGGCAACTCCATCAATAGCACCAGGCCCATTTGAAGCCAACCGTTGGGGCTGCGTGGATTGGGATACTTGTGAGAGGTGATAGTGATGGATAGAAGGGGTGCAAAGCATCCTTTTCAATGCTACCTGGTGACTATGGGTGCAGGTGTGCTTTTCTGACTTGTCCCTCACCTGCCACAAAGGAACTCCGGGCTCCTTGGAAAGAGTTGTCTCATAATGTGTCTGCCTGTTCTTAAGATAACAGATCAGGTGGTCTTACTCTAATAACTAAGCCAAAAGGAAAAAATAACTCCAGATTATTTAGCTAAGAAAATGCTTAATTTTGTTTCTTTTTATTATAGTATATTATGCAAATAATGCAAGTATACAGCTCCATTGAAGAATTCAAAGAAAGTCAATAAAGCAGAAGGCCTCCCTAGAGATGTTTCCTTCCCTTCCTCTTCCACAGAAGTAATTACTCTATTGGTCTACGGGGTCTAATCTTAGCCCATTTTCGATGCATGCAAAAGCATTTGCATGCATACACGCATATGTGTTGTTTTTCCTTGAATGAGTGTGATTCCAGAAAGATTACACTAAATACCTACACAACAATTTTGCCTTTCCTTTCTTCTTTAATGGTGTGCATAAAAGCTGACATTCATGTGTCTGGAACCACTAGCCACACATGCTGACTCTAAATTAATTGAAATTTAATACAGTTTAAAATTCAGCTCCCCAGTCATGCTAATAGCCACGTTTCAAGTGCTCAGTGGGCGTGTGTGCTTGCTCATGAGTGCTTGCACACACACACACACACACACACACACACACGTGCATATGCACACACACACTATCAACTGACAGCAGATACATAGCATTTCATTATCCCTGAACGTTATGTTATCATGGTGTTGAGAGAGACTGTTCTTTCTCGGTGAATGTGTTCTACTCCACAGCAGAGCTGTGAGAGAGTTAAAAGCACTAGTCTCCAAGCCTCCCGTTAAGAGAGAACAGTCAGTGAGCATGTCAGTCATGCAAGAAAATAGGTCACTCACAGCAAACAGTTTCTCCCAGGGGCAAAAATCAATTCTGCGAGTGTCTGAAAGAAAGGTGACAGAAAGGCATTGAGGGCTCATAGACTTCTGCAAATCACTGATTTGCCTTACTTTTAGGTTTTAGGCTTCTCTTGCCACCATTGCCATCTCAAAACTGTAGAGATTCCAGTTCTCCTGGCTTTCTCCAGCCCCACCCTGTCCTCCACCTGGAGCTGCTTCCATGTTCCCGGAGCTCTGCCCATCTGCTGCTGAGTGTTTGGGGTACTTATCCCACAGGGGCGTGCCGTTTATTCTAAGGTTGGAGAATGAATGTTGATGGCAGCACCTCATCAGTGTGCGACTGCAAGCTGGCCTGGGCTCAGCACCAGCCTGATGACAGCGTTTAGAGTTCCCTGGGGAAATGTCTCACTCACGCCTGGGTTGGATGCTCAAGCCTATGGCATCAGACCTGGCAGGTGCTGTCTCCAGGTATGACCTTCTCCGGCTCCCACTCTCACCACAAACAGAAGACACTGGGAGCCAGGGGAAAGAAAGATGAAAACGAAGCTAAATTAATAGCATATTTGAATACTTAGAACATGGTGGCTCACACCTACAATACCAGCATTCAGAAGGCACTGTACCGTAGAAGACGCTAGTGAATTCAAGGTCCTCTTGGGCTAGAGAGCAGGTAAATAGACGTTACGTTGAAATATTTAATTAAATGAGTAATGTCTTTGTTCATTCTTATAGATATTCATTCACCCACAAATAAGGATTGTCTAGCCTGTCCCAGATGCTGGGGACACCATGTTGAACAGGGCAAGTGTCCCTTGCTCTCAGAGGTCCTCGTAGTATTATAGACAGTGCAATACTCCCACAGAGAATTACTACTGTGGTAGGGAAGCCCAGGCCCCAGTCACACTGGGACACACTAACTGGAGTTGGGTCTCTTTGTTCTTTTCCGGCTTCCTCATGATGAGCAAGACCAAGCATAATGGACTCAACACAGGGTAAAACTGTGTCCCCAGCACCACTTCCACAGGAGAAGACACTTAAATTCTGTCCCTGACTCTGTCCTTGCATCGTGCTGGATGGGGGATAAAGTGCATCTTTTTGGGTCTCTATCCTCAACTGTGGAGTCAATCCCGTTCTTCCATATCTGAGCTTTCGACACAGGTGTCCATTGGGTTTGACGGCTCCACATACGTCACTCAGCCATATCCATGCTGTTTCCATTTGTCTGAGTGCATTCTCTCAGGAAGGTCATTGGTATTCATCCATGTGGTTCATGATGACGATGAGATTAAGAGGTAGAGGGTGACATACCTGCAATGTTTGGGCACAGCTCTCTGTTTTGTGTTTTGTATTTTTGTTTGGTTGGTTTTTTGAGACAGGGTTTCTCTGTCGCTTTGGAAGCTGTCCTGGAACTAGCTCTTGTAAACCAGGCTGGTCTCGAATCACAGAGATCCGCCTACATCTGCCTCCCGAGTACTGGGACTAAAGGTGTGTGCCACCACCGCCCGGCTCTGGGTACAGCTCTCTTATTCATAAAGTTTGGTCTTTCTCTGATGTACAATAGATGATACAGAACGCTGGCCCAGCCTGAGGAGGGCTGGATGGCGGACACAGTCCACGTATAGGCTCTTATGGAATATAACAAGGACTCTCGTAAGAACCAGTATTGTCCACAGGTACCAGCTACCAACCTGTTGAGGTGCCAGTGGAAGTCCTTCAGTCTCTGCACACGTCTCCCTTGACAAGGACTGAGGCACTTCACATGCTCTGTTCCGTGCCATCCTCCTCATGGTGGGAATCTGAGGTCCATGTTACAGCCACACTTTTACAGCTGTGGAAACTGGGTTTTAGAGAAGTTCAGTGACTTTCCCAAGAGCCTACAGCTGAGGTTCCAGTGCAGGTCTGCCTGATGCACCAGGCTCCTTCCAGACTTTGCATCAGAAATCACGGGCGGGAGTGCAGAGTCCCTGGTGCTGATGCAGATCCCAGATGAGTCAAATCGACATCTCTGGGGTAGGGTCCACACACTGTGCATCACTGTTCTGCACCCTATTCCACACAGCCAGTATTCTCCAGAACTACCTGAGGCAGTCACAGTTTTCACACCCTACCCTACACAACCAATACTCTCTGGAACTACCTGAGGCAGCCAGTCTTCCATACATTCCATCCCTACACAACCAACATTCCCATACAATGAGCAATGAAGCATGCAGAAACACAGTATTAGTCAGGAGCGTCTAGAGAAACAGAACCCTCAACTGAGACTCCCTTCTCAAGTGATGCTAGGCTGTGTCAACTTGACAATTAAAACTAACTAGGACGACTTGCTTTGTGAAGACAGCATTTGTTTGCCACTGACAAAGGCTGCTCCTTGTCGGGCGGTGGTGGTGCACGCCTTTAGTCCCAGCACTCGGGAGGCAGAGGCAGGCAGATCTCTGTGAGTTCGAGGCCAGGCTGGACCGACAGCCTCCAAAACAATACAGAGAAACCCTGTCTCATGAAAAAAAAGACTGCTCCCCTAAAGTCTGCTAGTTAATAATCAAGAGGCCAGGAGTTGACTTTGGAGAGAGAGAAGGAACCTTCCTTAGCGGGCCTGGTATCAGTGTGGATAGGCCCATAACTGTTAGGAGGATAGTGGCAGAGATAGGATAAAAAAAAAAAAGTAATTCAATGCAATTCCCAGCCCAGATGCACTGGAAATTGCTTGAATGAATTCCAGCTCCATTTATATCATCCCTGGGCATGCTAAGATGCTGTGTCTGTCGCCACATGGGCGTTAGTCAGAAGGAATGAAGAGTGAGTGGGTGCAGCTGAAGGAAGACAGCATCTGTACATGCTGGAACACTGGATGGTCAGAAAATGTCCTAGGAGAAGGACCCCAAAGCATTGAGTTGCCCCTCTGTGCCACACACTGACCTACGGAGAATGATCTATAATAACCATATTTTCAGTTTTGAGTGAGTGAGTGTATTAAATATACAGCAGGCCAAAGAAAAAGAAAAAATAACGAAAGAAAGGGAGGGAAAGAGCAAAATGCCATCAGATTAGGTACTCAAAATATCCAGCACAGCGGCTGGAGAGATGGCTCAGTGGTTATTAGCACTCATGTTCTTTCAGAGGGTCAGACCTTGATTCCTGTCACCCACATTGTAGCTCAAAATCATCTGTAACTCTAGTGCCAGGAGGGTTGATGCTTCCTTCTGATGTCTGCAGGCACAAGACATGATACATGTGGTGTACATAAATGCATGCAGGCAAAATATGCATACACCTAAAATTAAGTAGGTCTGAAAAATGAAACCATTCAGCAGGAACCAACTAAGCCCCTTTGAGGAGTTCCCAAGAGAGAGTTGTAGTCAGGGCAGACCGTCCCCTCCAGTGAGACTTCTAAATAAAAGAACAAATAACCATAAAGATGACACCAGCCAATGACATGACAATTTACCAATACAATGTCTACTACAGATCCTCAGTCATGGTCCCACTGAGAGCAGCCTCAGTTGCTGACTCTTCTCGGGGAGCTTGGAGTCAGTGCAGCAGGGAGCCTGACTTCATGGAGTTGTTGACTGAAGCTAGTTGGAGCCCAGAGTTCCCCAGCTCTGGAGGGAGGCTCGTGGGCTTTCTCAGATAATTGTCTAGATAACAGATGTGCCTCTGCTCAGCCAGGAGCTGCTGGGACAAACACAGCCACAGCCACCAGAACTCCACACTATACTCTCTGTTGGATCGCTTTCTCACAGTGGATTCATTTCTCCTCGTTTGCTCAGAAGAGGGGCAGGACCACCTGACAGGAGAAGTTAACTAAACACTACTACAGCTCCCGTCTCTCCGCCACCAAGAGCTCCTCTGCAGACAGCGTAAGCAGCCTAGAGCATGACCGTTACGTGTAGTAAACAGACATGGTTTCTGACACTGATTTTTCGTAGAATTTAAAATTCAGCTGCATCCTTAAAAACTGATTCTGCCATCTGCCAGTCAACATGGCTGCAATCTGAGATGACTGTGCAGTTCTGTGACTCAGGGAAGAACAGCTGTGAAGAGGCCATTCCTGTCAACACAGGACTGGTGTATACTGGGTGTCCTATACCCTTCAGAACTAGAGACCGGGTCCAGGGCTCTGGCTTGTGCATTACACATTTGCCTTGGTTTGCATGTGGTCTGTGTTGCCTCCTATAATGTTCCAGAAACTTGGTCCTCCATGTGGAGATGTTAACTGAGGAAGGGACCTTTGTTGGGAGCAATCATTGTTATTTAAAACCTCTTGTAAATATTGTCAGGCTTTTTAAAGAATAGTCCATCCCCTCCTGTGCTTCCGTATGAATAGAACCTGGGCTCACAGGAAAAGCTGATAGCAGTCTACAGTTAGGTTACTCAACCCTCCTCCCTGCAATTAGGCTACTTAGCACTAACATCTCTTCATCCTGCTGCTCAGCCTCAGTGGTGGTCTGCCAGCATCCCTTATATGTGACCAAAAACACTCCTGGGTACCTGTGACCAAGAACACTCCTCAGTCGATTACTAGGCACCGGCCCCTCCCTTATTGCCCGGCATCCCCCGACCTCATTTCCACTATTTAAGCCTGTACAGAACTTTCATTAAACAGCAGCTTGATCAGCCATGTTGTCTTACTGTCCATCTCCCCCTTGTCTTTTGTCTCATTCATTCCAGGTTCCCTAGGCTCGAACCCGTTGTGCCCTGCTGGTCAGGGCAATTGGCGCCGCAAGGTGGGACTCGAGAACCCTGAGAATTCCAGGAACACTGCTGCATCCAGAGGAGCAGACCTGCCCATATGCACCGAGCCACCGCTCCTGAAGCAACCGGCCCATATGCACTGAGCCACTGCTCCTGAAGCAACCGGCTCGCGAAAGTCGCCACACATGATTGTGAGACGGACTTGCAGAGATCGACACTGTCCCGATAGACAGTGAGACAGATCTGCGGAGGTCACTGCAGCTCAACACGTCTGTGAGAAGAACCTGCACGTGATCGCCACTGACTTTACCCGGCTAGTGAGTCAGATCCGGAGGAGAAATGCAGCAGTGCAGGGCTTACGCCACGAGACAAGCATTTAAATAAGCAATATTTGTTCATTAAGAGACTCAAAAAAGTCTCTCAAGACAGGAGGAGTAAGCGTTAAAACAAGGATCTTAAAATATATACTTAGAGCTATAAGACAAAAAAAAAAAAGATCATATATTTACTTGTGTGTGTGTGTTGATAGCCAGGAGAGCTAAAATAAAGCAAAATCATAGATGATTATAGAGTTTCCTCAGATCAGAGAATGTTCCTTTGTCTAAGGCAGCCTAGAGGCAAGCACCCCTCGGGTCATGGCCACGGCAGGTCGATGTCTCCAGCGTAGGTTAGTTTTGGAGAAGCGGCAAACAAACAAAAAAGAGAGAGAGAGAGAGAAAGCCCAAAACCTTCCCTTTTATTATAAAGTGCTCGATGAGGAAGGGCAATACAAAGATATAGATCAGCAGCTAACTTTTGATAGCAGGGTACGGGCAGATTGGCCCAGCAGCCAGAAGAACTCGAAACAGGCTTTCAGCCACCAGGACACAGGCTGGAGGTTTTGGAAAGTGCAAGCAAGGACCTAAGGAGTTATCTCAAAATTTTGTCTTTAGGCTAATACAAATATCATCCAATTAAGAGGAGATACAGGTGTTAACCTTTTGATTGAGACAACTAGCTTATGGGAATGCTAATACAGCATGCCAGGCCATGCTAAGACCTTGTAGAAAGAAAGGCTGCACAAATAAGTCTATTAAAGGTTTGTTTAGATGTCAGACCGGCAGGAACTTAAAAAAGTCCAGGGTGCAGGAGAGAAAAATGGCCGCAGGTAACCTACAGCAGGCCAGCCCAGGCCCAAAGGCCAGGGGTGAGGAAGGTCAGAGCCAGAGTCCAGGAAACTAGCAGTCTTGAGAGCTGCTGCCATGGCTGACGCCCAGACAAATGTATAAAAAAAGCTATTAATACAGCCAGTCAGAAACTGTTTTAAGACCTTATTAGAAAAAAAAAAAGACAACATAGATAAATTTGGATTTGTTCAGATTTTGGATGCTTAAGGATTGGCTCCCAACAACTTCAATTAAGGATGTTTCATTTCAACTAACTAATCATAACCTAGGCAAGAGAAGGGATGAGAGATATATATGCATGGTCTGTGTGTATAGGCGTGGCCACACCGGTATGTATGGATGTAAAGTATAAATGCGTGAATGTTGACGAAAGCAACTGTTTTATTGCCTTGGATATGATTAAAAGGATACTTAAATCACTTCAAATATAGTTTAAAAGCTACCTAAAAGCTTTAGATATAGCCAAAAGGAGCATCCAGCCAGTTGGTTAATGTTTTAAAAGATTTAAGCCTTTAGAACCAGTCAATAAAAAATATACATGATTTAAATAAAAAAAAAGTTTTTTCAGGGAACTGCTGCTTGGTCTGGCCCCACCCCCAAAGGTGTCTGTGTAGATACAAATCAGGCCTTGTCAGTTAAGATGCAAATGAGGCCTTGTCAGCTAGTGAGAGCTCTACCTGTTAGATTGGAAAAGACTGTTCACAGACTTTGAGTAATTTTCAAAAGTTATTTGGGACACATGTTATATTCTAATAAAAATTAAACCTTAATTTTAAAAATTAAAAAGGATAGTTTACAATCTTAAAGTGATTTTCAGAAGTTGTTGGAAAATATTCAATGGTTACAGCCTTTTTTTTAAGGTCTGTTAATTATCCCCTGGGCCAGAGAATCTTTACAATTAACAGAGGACCTTTATGACTAACGATTAGCAAAGGAATGGTAAACAGTTGGGGCTCTAACACTCCTAATTTAAGGAGTAAAATCTTCCTTTACCATTAGAAGTTCCCTCTCTCTGTATCAATTTAGGGCTCAAGTTTTAAACTTTTACTAATTTTATTTCTAGGCCCTCAATACATGTCACGTATACCAAATAACAACTTGATTGATTATTTTAAAACAGTGATTCATAAAAAATTACTTTTGCTCAATTTTCAGGGAGAATTGCTAATCAGTTTACAGCTCATAATCTGTTACAGTTAAGCTAATACATCTGTAAAAAATGTTATGCTAGTTTTTACAAATGGTTATTCTAATACAAAAAAAAGCTTATGGTATAGATGGTAAGAAATGTGTGGAGCAAACAACTCTGGCTTCAGCTCAGATAGTCCAGTTACGAGCTGTTACAATGGTTTTTCCACTTCTAGTAAATGATTAATTTAATTGTATACTGACTATTATTATGTTTTTAAAGCTCTTCAAATAATAAAGATAGTTCAGTACATTGAAACTAACAATGATCAGGTTAAAATATTATTTAAACAAATTCAAAATGCAATTGCCATGCTTTATGGATAACATAAGAGCTCATTCAACCTTCCCAGCCCACTGGCTAGGGGAAGTCAGTCAACAAACAGATTAACAAAGTTGGTCACTTTGACTCTGGTGGAGAGAGCTCTACAGTCTCATTGATTTTCATTGTCAAAATAACAAAAGTCTAAAAAGGCAAATTGGTTTAACTAGTGTGACTGCTTATCAAAACTGTCAAACAATGAGGTGTGCCTACAATATTTGACTGTAACTAATTTAAGAGTGAATCCTAGAGACCTACTTCCTAATCATTTATGACAATAAATTTATACATTTATGTTACAGAATTTGACAAGTTAAAATATGTAAACATGGCAGTTGACAGGTATTCAGGTGTTTTGATGGCCACCATACATACAGAGTTACCAAGCATGTGATAGGTCACTGTTTGGAATATTTCGTTTACATGGGAGTTCCAAAGGTGATAAAGAACAGTCAATAGTCCTGGATATTCTAATAAGGCATTCAGCTATTTTGTACTCAATAAAAAATTAATCACAACAGGTATTCCTTATAGTCCTCAAAAAGTTGTGGAGCATGCTCATAGCTCCTTAAAAATGCAACTTCTATAAAACAAAAATGGGGGAGTAATAGAAATGTCACAAATCCCCACCTGGTAAGTTTTTACATGTGAAAATGAAATGGCTTATTCCACGTTGCCTACAAATTGGACAGGGTTATGTTTATTAGCTCCCTTTTCCCAAATGTAGAGTTTATTCCAGGAAGTGAGCCCATAGATTAACTTATTCCTAGACATAAGAGAGTCATCTAATTCATACCCCTGTTAATGGGACTTGGAGTATCGGGCCTTAGCCACTGGCTCCGCAGGCATGGGAGTAGCTATTCAGACATACTCCACAATGAACCTTAGTCACATGCCGACTGCAAAAATGGCTATAAAATCTCCTTTGTCTCCACATGATGCATTAATTAATATACTTTTCATTAAAAATTTTTAAAAGTAGATACCAATAAACAATCTACAGACAGATTCTGGCATGATGGAGCTTAAGTGACTTTTGCCCAGGTCAGATAAAATATCCATACATTAGGCAGTGGAAAAGACCCAATTTGGGGTGGAGGGAATGTTTGTGTTCTCTTACAGGAAAAGAACAAAGCTTTGTGGCTGCCAAAAACTTGGTGGGATGCATGGAGTGGAGAAAAAAACGGACCTGAAACCATGGAAAGCTGTCCAAACCAGTTCCAGGGAAACATGCTGAACCAGCCCCCTCCCCCGCACAGTTTCCAAATTCCCTCAACCCATCCTCACCTCTGCAACCTCACTCTCTTCCTGGATACTAACTCCTCTGCTTATCTGATCCTGAGAAAGGCGGGCCTGTCAGAATGGCCTTCCACTTAAATTTACTCACCCACTTAAATTCTGTCCCTGTGTTTTATGGCTTAGAAACAGGAATTAGGCCGGCCTCACTCTTGCTCACCACCCTACTCCCTTCCATTTAGGATGCCTTGCTGGCTTTTTAATGTTACTCACATTTGACCCTTGGGCCATGAAGAGGTTAACTGACTTTATCAGCCAACAGATTGACTGCCTGACAACAAAACCTACCCAAACTCACTGTCACAGGTTTGACCTCGAGGATCCTGGTCACGCCTTTAGAAGGTGACAACTCACAATCAAGGAGGTCACTTCCCAGGGAGAACCTCCTTCTGCTATTGACAAAATTAAACCATCTCCCACCGAGGTGCACCCTGCGAGTGCAGTGAAGAGGCCGCCAAAGGTGCCTATCCTGGGCTTCATGGGAGCATACCTGGTTACACGAAGGTCAGTGTTAAAAACCCTTCCCTCCACAAAAGAACATCGTGATGGGCCTAAGCAAGCTTGCCTGCAAAGGCTGGGTTAGCGTGCTCTAGGATATATGCCACAATACCACACAGAGAGACCAGAATCCCTGCTCCCACTGGGAGTGAGATAGTGTCAATAGCTCACCTTCTTACTTAGAAATAAAAGGGAGGAATAGTTGGGAGTGATCATTATTCAAAACCTCTTGTAAATATTGTCAGGCTTTTTAAAGAATAGTCCATCCCCTCCCCAGCCACCCTATAAATAGAACCTGAGCTCACAGGAAAAGCTGATAGCAGTCTACAGTTAGGTTACTCAACCCTCCTCCCTGCAATTAGGCTACTTAGCACTAACACCTCTTCATTCCTGCTGCTCAGCCTCAGTGGTGGTCTGCCCGCACCCCTCGTACATGACCAAAAACACTCCTGGGTATGTGACCAAGAACACTCCTCAGCCGATTACTAGGCACCGGCCCCTCCCTTATTGTCCTGCACCCCCTACCTCATTCCCCTATTTAAGCCTGTACAGAACTTTCATTCAACGGCAGCTTGATCAGCCATGTTGTCTTGCTGTCCATCTCCCCCTTGTCTCTTGTCTCATTCATTCCAGGTTCCCCTGGGCTTGAACCAGTTGTGCCCTGCTGGTTGGGGCAGACCTTTAAGAGGTGGGGTTCGTGGGAGGTCTTTGGGAGCACTGTACTCAGGAAGGGTAATGGTAATGGAATCCTGAGTTAGTTTCTAGTGACAGAAAGTGATCACAGCTCCGATGTCCCACCTCTGGCGCAAAGTGGTCTCCCCTCCCACCACACCCTAGCCTAGTTCTCCCAGGTACTCCTCCCCACCTATGATGTCATCCATATGAGGCCCTCACCAGAAATGAACACTACTGCCACACCCTCAAACCTCCACAACTGTAAGATTAAGAACCCTCTTTTGTTTTTACTATTTGCGTGCACGTGTGTGTGTGTGTGTGTGTGTGTGTGTGTGTGTGTGTGTGTAAATATAGTGCATGTGGAGGCTGTGGATATGCCCATGTGTGTGCAGGTGCACTTCATCCATGTGGATGAGTATGCCCATATGTGTACATGGAGGCCAGAGAAAGATGGCGGATACCCTGTTCTTATTCTTTCAGTCCTTACTCCTTTGTTAGTAACCTGGAGCCAGACCGGCAGCCAGCAAGCCTCATCTTTCTTCCTGCCTCCACCTCCCAGGATGCTGGGGTTGTGGGTACATACATAGCCATGCCCGATTTTCTTTTTTCACAGTGATTCTGGGGCTCAGACTCAGGTCCTCATGTTTGAGCAGCAAGTGCTCTTACCCTCTCAGTCATCTCCCCAGATCAAACCTTGTTTCTTTATAGTTTCCCAGCCTCCAGTAAGGTGTTATTAGTGACAGAAAATAGACTTATGCAGGTACTGGGGCTTACACGTGCTAAGTAATTTACTAAGAGTCACAGATGGTTAATGACAAGATCATGAGTCACATCTGCCCTAAACCTTTGTAACGGTTCTAGCCAAAGGAAGCACCTGAAAACACTTGGTGAGGGGATCATATACCAAAGAATTCTCTGGCTCAAACTGCAGAGGAGTTCCTGACTCTGGGCTCTTCGTGTCTGGGCAAATAGTTTAGAATAGTTAGATGTTATTCAAGACTTGGGCATGGCACTCTGTTTTAGAACAACTGATTCAATCACTGGTCTCTAAGGAAACAATTGTTCTGATTCTCTTAGGCTTCTACCTTCTGTTATTGCCGTGTGACACTATTCCCGGAAACAGGGGCAAATGTCTACTCACTCCAGATAGGGAACTCAGGACAGTCTAAAATACGGATATCTCTAAGGTCCAACTTGGTGAACCATTAAGTTTTATTCTGACTACCTACAGGAATGTGGGTGAGAGGTTATTCGTAGGAGCAGAAATGACTCACAGGCATCAGCTGCATCACCAAGCCCACCCCAGTATGGGTGACAGCTCATGAGGACTGAAAACCTGAAGAAAACTGCACAACCTGTAGGCCCCTCAACAGACTGAAGACTGTCTCTTCCACACGTCTCAGGTGGTCTGTGCCTCTTCAGGCAGCTTGCCTGATATTTGCTTGTTTTAGGTGGGTCGTTGCTCCTTTTTGGTGGTATGGCTGGTCTGAGCCTTTTATAGGAAGCTGGACTTGTCTGAGAGTCATCTACAAGGCTCTGAAGGTCTCTGTCTCTTTTAGGTGACTTGGATGGTCTAAGAGTGACTCTCTGCTGCCACTACCAATTGCGTATACTTGGGGAGGGAGGAGTTTAGTGAGGCTGCTTTGTTTCAGGAACTTCAGGAAGCTGAGTTGTTTACTTCCTGAGCTTAAGGAACTTCCAGGCAAGATGGTAATTCACTTCCTCATAGAAATTCCTGTCTTAGCCAGCTTCCTCATGGGAGGGCTGTCTTACCCCAGAGGATGGCTACACAACAATTGGTTCCCTCTGCACCTCTTTCCCTGCTCGTAGTAGTTGGCTCTCTGTCCTATGAGGACAGGGGCATCGCCAAAGTCACTACCGTACATAGTAGGCTGTCTGGCACCTCACCATGGTAGCTCATTGCTAGTCACAGCAGGGCACACCCTCCAAGCTATCAGCTCAGATAGCATGCTACCTACTGTTACACAGGATGTATATCCCCAGAGTGTTCCAGACTATGGAAGATGACCCCAAGAAAATGCTCAAAACAGCAACAACAAAAAAGGTATTCTCAATCCACAGGCCCTCCTCAGTCTCCTCGGGATAGTTCATTGCCCACAGTGTGAGAGGCAAAGCTTCTTTTTCAAGACAGTCCCATCACTGAGAAAACTTGAGTGGGGTAGAGCTGGATGGCAGTTCTCCCAGGTTGTGACAGGAGGGACGTGTGACAGAGACGCAGCATTCCTGCCCAAAGGACTGATACGAGACTGGTCACTTTGGTTGACTCGTGCAAAGCTCATCAAGGTCAAGTATAGGACAGCTGCGGGGAGGTGACTAGAGGCGCAGCAGTAGAAGTTGTCTCTTTCTGCCTTCTGCTTTCAGATCAAGACATAAGCGCTCAGCTGTTCCTGTCGCCATGGCTTCACTTCACCGTCATGAATCCTAAACTGTTAAAACTGTGAGCCCCAAACTAAAGGCTTTCCTTTATAAGTCGGCTTGGCCATAGCATCTTATCTCAGCAACAGAACAGTGACTAGGACAGTGTGCAAGAGGCTGTTGTTCGATAGCTGATTCTATAATAAGTGAAGACCTCCTCCAAAGGGAACCAGAAAATCCAGTTGACCTTCAGCTGACATCAGACTCTTGGCACTGGGAAGCTGTCAGGTCCCCAGAGAACAATGCAGCCTCTTTCTGGCTCTCCCTGCTGTTAACTGGAATGTCTCACAGAGGCATCCCTCAACAACTTCATCCCCAGCCTACAGAGTTGTAGAGAAGTAATGGAAGCTTAAAGAGCTGGGCTTAGTGAGAAGTTTCAGGTCACTGGGATATCATCCGAGGGGACTTCAGAATTGAAGCCCCTTCCCATTCCTTCTCCTCTTTGCTTCTTATCAGCTGTGGGGCCAGAAACTTTCTCTACTGCTCATTTGTACCTTGATGTGCGTTGCCTGGACACAAGCCCAAGGCAACAAGGCCAACTTGAGTGTGAGTTGAAACCTCTCAAAGAACGAGCCAACTGAACCGTTTTTTCTGTGTAAGATGATTGTCGTGGGTACTTGTCATAGCAATAGAGAATAGGCTAGCACATTCCCTACAAAAGTTCTTTCTTTGTAAGGATCAAATGTCTAAAGGGTAGAGAGGCAAGAGAGGTTCAATCCCAATTTGAAAGGGCTCACAGAATGTTCAGTATATGTGTATGGGGTTGGGGCAAATTGCATCAATCATAGAGAACTGGACCAAAAGAAAGGCGGTTTGTTTTTGTTTGAGATGGGGTCTCTCTGTGTAGCCCTGGATGTCCTGGAAATCACTGAGTTGGACAGGCCTCCAACTCAGACAGATCCTCCTGCCTCTTCCTAACGAGTGCTGGGATTTAAGGTGTGTCCCATATGCCCCCACCTCCAACTGAAAATTTGAAGGGAAGAAAAAAAATGAGAGAACATTTCCAAAGGGGAGAAGCCAAGGTCTTCTTCCCCTGTAGCTTGAGAGGAGATCATCAACATCAATAGTTGAGAACATGGCTGTCAGAGCAAGGAAGGATGGGCCCATTTCTCTATAGCTTCCATGACCCAGCACTTTCCATGAGTGATGGGAGAAGACAGAGCTGTCAGGATCTGGGAGGAGGGTGGAGCTCCTGTGAAATTGGAACATGTGATTCATAAACTCAAAGCAAAGCAGTGCCGTGTGTCGATGCTCAGCACCTTCATGAGCAGCAGAGTGGATTCAGGGTCCTGCTTCCTTGGTGCTGTCTTGGAAGGTCAGGTGGATGAGGAATTCAGCACCTAGAGCATCCCGCACATTGTAACTGGGAGGAAATTGATGTGGCCTCTCTGGACCAGGGAGACATTGCTGCAAGTGCACCACTGCTTCTTCATGCTGGAGCAAGACAGTAAAGCTTCTGGTACTCTATGCTGGTCAAGAACAAGGCTCTTTGGCAGCACAGAGGGTAGAGCAGTGGAAACTTCAGGATGGCCTGACTTTCGTCACCCTTAAGCGCAACTTGGCCAGGAATTTTTTTCACTTTTCTCTGTCCCAATCTGTTTTTCCTTCTCACCTCCATATCTTCTCCCAACTGCTTCCCCAGATTGCTGTTATCAGGGTTCTCAGGCACCCTGACTTCTGGGGAGAGAATGGTAGGGGTGGGGTGCCTCCCTCCCAGGGTGCCTGCTAGTGGAAAGCTCTCTATTCTATAACTCCCTCTCCTAAGACCTACACTCCACTGCTAGCCACTTCACTGCCATCAGGCTAATGCCATGTCCCTGCACACCTTTGTCCATAGCCTGCGAAGCAATCTCCCTAAGTCACCTGATTTGAACATGCCTCCTGCTTCCAGATGCAGATTGTCACATTAGTATAAGTAAATACCACTTCATAGACAAAGTTAATTAACCTGTGTATTGTCAATGTCCTATTGCTGTGAAGAGACACCTTGCTCGTGGCAAGTCTTAGAACAGAAAGCATTTAATTGGGGCTGCCTTACAGTTTCAGAGGTTTAGCCCGTTATCATCATGGCAAGGGGGCATGGCAGCAGTTAGCTGAGAGCTATATCCTGATCACAGCGTAGGATTGGGTCTGGGCAGGAATGGGCCTTTTGAAACCTCGAAGCCCACCCCCAATGACACACTTCTTCCAAAGCCACAACTACTCCAACAAGCCACACTTCCTAGTCCTTACCAAGTAGTGCCACGAAGCATTTAAATATATGAGCTGGGGGTGGAGAGCCATTCTTATTCAACCCACCACAGCACAGCATCCACACAGTATGCATCCTTGGAAAGTCATGGTTTCTCTGAGCCCCAGTTTCCCAGGGAGCACAAAGGAGTTGGTTCAATGACGTCAAAAGTATAGACAGTGAGTTTTGTAAGCCTAGAGCACACATAGCTTGAAGGGCCCCTGGAACTGCCTGGGGCAGCCTTCCTCAGCAGCCCTGCTGTTTCTGCTGGGAGATGTTCCTCTCAGTGACTCTTCCCACTTCCTGGAACCTTTATTCTATAGAAAGTTTAGATCCAGATCCTTGGAAAGAAACTCCTTCATCTCATCACTTCAGCCCTCCATGGGGCTTCAGCTTTGGCAGGCAGCTACTTTGATACTAGACTCATCAAGAGAGACTGGGGAGTAGTCTTGATTCATCCTTTTTATCCACCAGATAAAAGGGCCAATTTCTGCCTTTAGAGTCTCACAATGCTGCAGACAGACTGTATTCATCTGAGGCCAGGGTCAGCCCCAAATGGCTGGTTTTCCACTGTGTGCAATTACTGTGTCCTGCAAACAAATCGCGAAGGGCTCATTAGCTGTTCCTCATGAAAACACAGAGGCCAGGCTGGTGGTTATGGTGTGTTCAAACCCCCTGCACTGAGCAACTGCTGTGCGCCATGTCTGTGTCTGCTTTGTATGCAGAAAGTGGTGACAGTTTTAGATGATAGAGCAATTCTTGTCACCATCACCACCACCCCTCTTAAAAGAGAATGAAAAAAATCAAGCAGCTTTAGGATTAGAAATCTGGCAAAGTGTGCTCGGGGATGCTTATTCAACCCTCTGGACTGAAAGCCCAGGGATCCCCTCTCTGTGGTCCCGTACACAGTGAGCGTGCTTGGTCAACATCTGGGGGATGGTATGTCTGAGCTATCAGAAGTGCAAGCCTGGCCCACAAGGACAGACATAGAATTGGTACAAAGGGTATTTCGTGTCAGCCGCTCGGCCCTGAAGTCAGGAGGGTGAGCAGTTCTAGTCCTGGGTGCCTAGATTCAGGTTGGATTATATCTCTTGGGTCTTCCCACCATGGGTCTACTAGGCCACTGTGGGTTGTAAGCAGACACTTCCTAAGGACACCGGGGCAACTTAGAATGCACAGAAAACAGGTTTAGATGAATGTAGATAATCATATGTACTGTCATCTCAGAGAGTTGTAATCCACGTGGGTGTGCTGAAGGCACTGGGAAGTCCTGCAGCAAAGCAGTGGGTAAGCATCTTTCAGCCTTGATGTTCCAGTATATTCCATTCAGAAAGCTGTCAGCCCATCTTTATAACACACTTTTGGAAGCATCGATGTTAAGCCAGTTTCAGGAGCTCAGATCAAATAAAAAGGCTAAGGTAAGTCTCCATCCACCTCCACAACCACTGGAAGGTTCCACAAAGAATCCTCTTTTTTTCTTTTCTTTTTTTCATTTTTCAAGACAGGGTTCCTCTGTGTAGCTTTGGAGCCTGTCTTGGCACTTTCTCTGTAGAATAGGCTGGCCCAAAATCACATAGATCCACCTGTCTCTACCTCCTAAGTGCTGGGATTAAAGGTGTGCACCACCACCGCCCAGCCCCATACAATATACTCTAATTACAGTTTCCCCTTCCCCTACTCTTCACAGTTCCTCCTCATCGCCTCTCCCACCAGGATACATGCCTTTTCTGTCTCTCGTTAGAAAACAAACAGGCACTTAAGGAATTTTATAATAATAAAATACATTAAGATAAAACAAAAACAAATAGGAATAGGACAAAACAGTCACAGAGTCAAAGAAAAGGCATAAGAAACACAAGTAGATGCAGAGACATTCACACACACAGGAGTCCCACAAAAACACAAAACCAGAAGCCATAATATAATAACATATTTGCAAAGGACCTGTAAGAAAAAAAAAACTACCCTGACATTATGAGACAAAGAACCTCTAAAGATGCCCTTGAGTTTGGTTTGTGTTAGCATGCAGTCTACTCTTAAGAATGGCTTGTTTCTGCAGTGAGACTCCTTGGAGAAAACAAAATTTTCATTTGCAAGTGGCTATCAATTGGAGATGGCTTCTGGGTTAGGGATGGGCAATGTGTTCACTTCTATTTTTAGCTCTAGGACCCCATCAGGCCCTGTGCAGCTGCCATAGCCTCTGTGTGTTCATACATGCAGCAGCCCTGTTGGGTCTAGAAGGCCTTGACTCCTTGGCATCCTCCACTCGTTTTAATTCTTATACTTGATGGGGGAAGTTCTTCTGTGTATATGTTTGTCTGATTGGTTGATAAATAAGGCACTGTTGGCCAATAGGGAAGCAAGATAGGTGGGACTAGATGTCGAGGAGGATCCTGGGATATGTAATCAAGAGTAGAGAGTCACCATGTGATCCTGGGAAGAGAGGATGCATGAGGCTGCATCCTCGGTAAGATAAGACCTTATAAAAATATTTATTAGTAATTGTGGGTTAATAATTAAGTCAGAACTAGCCATTAAGGAACCATAGCAAATGGCCAACAACTTTATAGTTAATACAGCATCCTGCGTGTTCATTTGGGACTGATGAAGCTTCAGGAGCCAGGCTGGTGGGGAGAATTGTGTTACATATACTCTTCTTCCACAGAGTTCCCTGGACTCTGAGGAGAGGGACTTGATGGAGGCGTCCTTTTAGGGCCATGTGTTCCAGGGTCTCTCATTCTCTGCTGTGAGTCTCTGTATTTATTCCTATCTGCTGTAGGAAGGGCCTCTCTGATGGTGGCTTGAGCTGGGCACTGATCTATGGGTACAAGAAAATGTCATCAGGAGTCATTTTATCACTACATTCCTTTAGCAGGACAGTAGTATTTGGTTTTCCCCTAGTTCCCTGGCAAATATAGACACATGTTATTGGCTACCCAAGTAGTACAGGGTATGGGTTTCATCTCATGAAATGGGCCTCAACTCAAGTCACAGATTGGTTGTTTATTCCCACGAGTTTTGAGGCACTGTTACACTAGTGTGTCTCGCCGGCAGGTCACCATTGTAGACTGAAGAGTTTGTAACTGGATTAGCGTTCACCTTTCTCCTCTGGTACCTTCTAGTACCCTAAACACTAGACCACAGAGTAAAGGCTCTAGGTAGGCACCAGCTGGACTTCTCCATGTCCAATAAGCTGTGTAAGTGTTGTCTTCAGCAATAGGACTTTACTGTCCATTTTTGGAAAGCTACCAATAGACTGGCCAATAGCTTGGGTTGTTCTCTATCTTAAGGCCACATGGACTTTCTAAGTATCTGCAGATTACCTTTGAGTTCCTTGGAGAGCAAAGTATTTGTGTTTTCTTTATAGGAAACTCACATTCTTTAAAAACAAAAACAAACAAACAAAAAACCCAACTCACTACAAATTCATCCAAGTAAGATTTTAAAATTCAGGTGAAAGGAGTATCGATGATATAATCCCACTTTGTCTTTAGGACAAGCTGTATCTGTCTTCACACTATTTCAGGTCCTGATACTTTTGTAGCCCAAAATGAAAAGAGGATGGGAAAGAACACACACACACACACACACACACACACACACACACAATGGTGTTCATTTGGTATCCTTTTAGACACTACTTTGAGCAATTTTTATGTAGCCAAACCCAGTACTAAGCCATTGACCAGTTCCTGGCCACCTTGATATCTACCCAACCCTAATCTTTATTGTTAATCTTATCTTTCTTGGTAAGCCTATGATTTGCCAGTTTTCTTTTTTCTTTTCTAAAAGTGATTTATTTTATTTTTATGTCCTGTGTATGGGTATTTTGCTTGCATGTATGTATATGTACCACCTGCATGCAGTACCCAGAGAGGCCAGAAGAGGTCATTAGATTTTTCCCCCAGGAACTCAAGTTACACTCTTAAGCTTATGTGTGGGTGCTGGGATTAACTAGTGCCCTTAACCACTGAGCCATCTCTTCAGCCTCTGCCAGTTTTCTTTTATTGCACAATATAGCAGCTGGTCCAATAGGCAAGTGACCAGTGTAGATCGATCTATACTCCATGACTTCCTCATAATTTATATTTTGAGTTATGTCTTATAATGCAAAGGTCAGTGAGACAATGAGACTGTGTAAGAGCAGATGCTACATACATGTGCAATATGTGTGCCTGACACACACCTGCGTGGTGCTCATACACAGAGTTTGCACAACCCCATGAGGACAGAATTGGGGACACGCCTTCAGAGGAGATTTTCGAGAGGACTGGGGCTCAATTCTCAGTCCCACATGGAAGCCCATCACTGTTTGTTACTAAATTCTAGGGGATCCAATGCCCTCTTCTGGCCTCTGAGAGTACTGCATGCAGGTAGTCTACATGCATACATGCAGGCAGAGAGCAAGACTCAAGAACAAGGCAATTATATCTACAACAAAGTCAGGGTCAGACAGCCCTTGAAGCCACACTGTGCTGTGCTGAGAAAGTGACATTGTGACATCACAAGCAACCTCTCGCCTCTGCACACCCTTCTTCCTTTTGTTACTCTGCTGTCTTGCTTCTACCTAGCTGAAAGCGATAGACGACTTTAAGTTCTTTTCCTTTCCATCTCCCCATTTCATCAGTGAGAGTCAGCAGAGGGGCCATATCACATTAAGAGGTGAAATAGGAACAGTTGAGTAAGGTTTGTGTGGCATCTCTGCTGTTCTAATTAGAAATAGAATACATATGCATGTGTGAGCTGTGAGACACAAATTATGCAATTTTAAAAGTTTCCCATGTGAATCAAAAACACATTTACTCTGAAAGCTAACATCGCAGAGTGTAAACATAAACAGGAAAATGCATGCTGAGAATGTGGAATTTTCAATTTTCCTTTGCTTAGGATGACACTGTGTAACAAAGAACACCTCGGCAAATAGAGACTAAGCCCACTGAAGAAAGAACTATCTACGTCAGTGCCTTTGATGGTGCCTTCTCTGGCTTTTTTTTTTTTTTTTTTTTGTACAATGAGTTTTTTTATTATTATTTATTTTTAAGTTTAAATTAAATTTAGATTAGAAACAAGGTTGCTTCACAAATCAGTTCCAGGTCCCTCTCCCTTTCCCTCCCCTCCTCCCGTGCCCTTCCCCCAACCCCCCCATTATCCCCTCATTTCCCCAGGGAGGGTGAGGCCCTCCATGGGGGTGTCCATAGTCTGTCATTTCATACAGGGCAGGGCCTAGACCCTCCCCCCAAGAGTTCAGGATGAGAGTGCATCTCACATTGTTGGATGGGAGTCCAAAGTCCGTGTGTATATTAAAAAGTGGGCTGCAGAACTAAATAGAGAATTTTCAATAGAGGAGTCTAAAATGGCTGAGAGGCACTTGAGAAAGTGCTCAACATCCTTAGCCATCCAGGAAATGCAAATCAAAACAACCTTGAGATTCCTTCTCTGGCTCTTTTAAATGCAAATCTCTCATCATTTTGCAGCAGGTCCTTCGCAGTAACCAGACTACCGCATGTACTTAGCACGCTCAAAACATGCAGTAGACAGTTGTCACTGGAGATGGCATCCTTCCTGAGATCCTACTGCCTGGGTTGCTCTTGAAGGCGTGGGACAAGAGGCCAGGGACAGGGCTGGAGTGGGACCTGGTCTTGAGGCTCTTAGTGTTGCTAGGAGACTGGGATGACTTCTCACTTTAGCATCTATCTGCTCACTATTGTTTTCACAGGAATAGCAGCCAATGCTCATTCCAGACCCAACTTTTTTTCTTTGAGACAGGGCTTCTCTGGGATCTGGAGTTTATGAGATTATAAAATTCAGCCATGCCTGGCTTTTTACCTAGGAACTGGAGCTACAGAGACCACTTTTCCAGCTGAAGTATCTCCTGGGTCCCTCTCCATGTTTTCTTCTGAAGGTTTTATGTTTTCACATTATGTCACAAACAGGTTTTTTTTCTTTTTGTTTCAGAAACAAGCTTGCTTCACATGCCAATATGTCAATCCCAGCTCCCTCTCCCTCCCCTCCTCTCCTGCCCCCCCTTCAATCCTCCCCCAACCCTTCACCCAATCCCCACTCTACTCTCCAAGAAGGGTGAGGCCCTTCATGGGGGATCTCAAAAGTCTGTCATATCATCCAGGACAGGGCCTAGGCCCTCCCCCATGTGTCCAGGCTGAGAGAGCATCCCTTCACATGGAATGGGCTCCCAAAGTCCATCTGGATGACAGGATAAATGCTGATCTATTGCCCGAGGCCCCAAAGAATGCTGAGGCCTCCTCCCTGACACCCACATTCAGGGGGTCTGGATCAGTTCCATGCTGGCCTCTCAGCTCTCAGTCTGGGGTCCATGAGCTCCCCCTTGTTCAGGTCAGCTGTTTCTGTGAATTTCATACTACAAGTCTTAACCCCTTTGCTCATCACTCCTCCCTCTCTGCAACTGGTTCCCAGGAGTTCAGTGTTTAGCTGTGGGTGTCTGCCTCTGTTTCCCTCAGCCACTGGATGAAGGATGAAGGCTCTAGGATGACATACAAGGAAGTTGTCAACCACTTTATTAGGGAAGGGCATTTAAGGTGGCCTCTCCACTATTGGTTAGATTGCCGGTTGGTGTCATCCTTGTAGGCCTCTGGGCATCTAACTAGTGCCAGATCTCTTCAAACCTATGATGGCTCCTTCAATTATGGTATCTCTCATCCTACTCTTTTCTATTCTTCCCCTGACTCAACTTTCCTGATCCCCTATGTCCTTCTTTCCCCTCCTCTTCACCCCGTCTCTTTCTCCCAGCTTCCTCACCACCACCACCACCACCCCTTCCCTCCCCCTCCCCCCCAATGCTCCCAATCCCCTCATAAGATTCTGTCCCATTCCCCTTCTCTGGGTTACCATGCAAATCTCTCTTAGGATCCTCCCTGTTTCCCAGACTCTCTGGCTGTGGGATTGTCAGTTGGCACTCTCCTAATACATGTCTAAAATTCATGTATGAGTGAGTACACACCATGCTTGTCCTTTTTGTGACTGGGCTACCTCACTCAGGATGATTTCTTCTAGTGCCATCCATTTGCTGGCATATTTCAAGATTCCATTGTTTTTTGTTTTTTTCAGCTGAGTAGCACTCCATTGTGTAAATGTACCACATTTTCTCTATCCACTCTTCAGTTGAGGGGCATCTAGGTTGCTTCCAGGTTCTGGCTAATATAAATAATGCTGCTATGAACATAGTGGAACAGACATCTTTGTTGTGTGAATGTGCATCTTTTGGGTATATGCCTGAGAGTGGAATTGCTGGATCTTGTTATAGACTGATTCCCGTTTTCCTGAGGAATCTCCATATTGATTTCCAAAGTGGCTGTACAGAGTTGGCACTCCCACCAGTAGTGGAGGAGTGTTCCCCTTTCTCCACATCCTCTCCAGCATAAATTGTCATTGGTGTTTTTGATTTTAGCCATTCTGACAGGAGCAAGATTGTATCTCGGAGTTGTTTTGATTTGCATTTCCCTGATGGCTAAGGATGTTGTACACTTTCTTAAGTGTCTCTCAGCCATTTTAGACTCCTTTATTGAGAATTCTCTAGTTCTGTACCCCACTTTTTAATTGAATCCTTTGGTGTTTTGGAGACTTGCTTCTTGAGTTCTTTGTAAATTTTGGAGATCAGTCCTCTGTCAGAAGTGAGGTTAGTGAATATCTTTTCCCATTCTGTGGACTGCCTTTTTGTCTTGTTGACTGTGTCCTTTGCTTTACAGAAACATCTCAGTTTCAGGAGTCCCATTTATTAACTGTCAATCTCAGTGTCTGTGTTACTGGTGTTATGTTCAGGAAGCAGTCTCCTGTACCAATTCATTCGAAGGTACTTCCCACTTTCTCTTCTAACAGGTTCAGTGTGGCTGATTGATGTTGAGGTCTTTGATCCAATTGGACTTAAGTTTTGTGCATGGCGATAGACATGGATCTACAGTCTTCTACATTCCAATATACAGTTATGCCAGCACCTTTTGTTGAAGATGCTATCTTTTTTCCATTGTATAATTGATCCCAGATGTGGCTTCCATGCACTACTAAGTAGAATATATATTCTTAGGTTTGGGGTGGCATATTCTGTAGATGTCTATTAAATCCACTTGGTTTTGTTTGTTTGTTTTTTGCTTTTTCAAGACAGGCTTTCTCTGTGTAGCTTTGTAGACCAGGCTGGCCTCAAATTCACAGAGATCCACCTGCCTCTGCCTCCTGAGTGCTGTGATTAAAGGCGTGTGCCACCACTGCCCAGCCTATTAAGTCCACTTGATGTATGATGTCATTTAATTCTGATGATCTTCTAGTTTTTTTGTTTGTTTGTTTTTGCCCAGATGAACTGTTTGGTGGACAAAGTGGGGTATTTAAATTGTCTGTTATTAATGGTTGATTTTAATCTGTGTCTTTAATCCCACGAATACACTTTTTATGAGTTGGTACATATGTATTTATAATAGTAATGTCTTCTTAGCTTACTGTTCCTCCTCCTTTATGTCTCCTGATTAGTATTACTTTGGAATCTATCTCATCAGATATTAGGGTAGCAATGCCTACTTTTGATTGTTCTTCCTTTCACTCCAAGGCATGACAATCCTTAAAGCTAAAATGTGTTTCTTATAGACGGCAGATAGATGGATTGTGATTCTTGATCTTTTCAGCAAGCCTGTGTCTTTTAGTTGGAGAACTGAGGCCATTAATATTTAACTTCTGACGTTCAGATGGTCCCAGAGCTCACGGACATGCTTAAGCTGAGGGGGGAAAAATGAGCAGAGGCCTGTGTGCAGAGGGAATTGTCATCAGCTAGGAGAACACACTCCTGCTGCCACAATCCTAGAATCAAATCCAAGAAAACAGCTCCCAAACTGGCCTCAGTCTTTAAGCAAACACACAGGCGTGAGAAGCAGTAGAATCCTCATGGAGGACTGAGGGGAGAGCTCATTGGGAAAGCCCTGACCCCTGGTCTCCAGCCTCACAGCATGCATGGGGGGAGGGAGTATAAGAAAGGGAGGGGGAGACAGAGGAGAGGGAGGAAGGAAGAAGGTAGGCAGAGAGGGCGGAGGGAGGGAGCTCACACCATTGCTTTGTCAAGTAATAGCTTCCTGGAGTGAGATGAGTACATGATTGCTGAAATGAGTTTCCATCCCACTGATGAAAGTAGGCAGCTTTACCCATGGTTGTGAATGAAGCACTAATGAAAGCATCCTACCGAAATGTTTAGGGATCAGCGACAGTGGCTCCTCACGACTAACTGTCCCTGGAGGGGTTCCCTGCTCCTAGGGTTTAATCACTTGCTGCCTGCATCAGGAAGTTGCATTTCGCTTTAATACAGTGTGGGAAGCTACACTTTCAGAAATGCACCAAAGCAAGGGCCTTGGGCACGTACACACTCTCAGCTCTTCCAGGGTCTAAGTGGACTGAGTGGGCTATCCTTCCATCTGCTGCAGACAGCGGGAAGTAAGGGGGAGAGCACTGTGCTGTAGAAACGACCATCAACGCATCCTACCCTGCATCTGATGTGGCTAAGAATGATGGAGACAGTTTTTCATCTCTCCGCCCTTGACACCAGCAGACATGTCGGATGGCGCTTCCTGGCTGTGTGGCTGGCGAAACCTGCTGGAAGTCGGCAGTGCCAAGAGTTCATCAGCTTCCCGGTCTCACTAGCAGCTTCCTTCCCAGATGGCGGATGCTGGAGGCTGGTCTCTCTCCATCCCTGCCTAGCTGCCTGTTACGTCTTCTCAGCAAGAGAGGACATTCTTTTATTGTGCTTTTCGGGTGAGGGTGGGGGGGTCATTTCCCAACCCCCCCCACTCCTCACCCCAACCCCTGTGTATCCTAGGAGTCCAGAGGTTGCATTCAGGTGGGTGGTGTCTGTCCCTCACAGGCTCTACAATGGAGTGCCTAAGGGCACTTTCTTAGCACTACTGAGAAAGTTACTGCCAAGCATCTTCTAATGAGGTTACTTTGCAAAGGGTAGAAAGTTAGAAAACTTCATCCTCATTCCACAGCTCATCTGGTCCAACATGTTGATTGCCTAGACCTCTAGCCATCTTTCAACACTTAAACCGTGTGTGTGTGTTGCTGTTGTGCGTTCATGTGGGTGTACGTGTGTGCACATGTGTGTGGAGATAACTCTAGGGCTCTCCACCAAGAACCGTGCACCTTGCTTTTGGAAAGTCTCAGTTGGGCTAGGCTGTCTGTCTTTGTCTCCCAGCACTGGAATTGTATGTGCATCCCCACATGCCTGGCTTTTTTGTTCGTGGGTTGGGGGCAGGGGGGGGGGGGCTTAAACTCTGGTGCTCCTCACGCTTGCAAGGCAAGCATTTCCAAACTGAGCTGTCTGCCTACTGACTTAAGGACCTTTTTAAAGCTTAATTTTTCAGATGAAGAGAAAAATAGGCACAGAAATGTCATCTCCCATCCTTAGCATTACAAGAAATTGAAACAAAGATGACAAGATACAGACGCTTCTAGATTCTATTTGAATCCCCACCATTCACATTTCTTCATAAACGACTGTAGCCAATCCTCTTTAAACTTTACCTTTGCCAATGTGGTAAGAAAAACGGGAATAAAATATGTGTGTCCCGGGACATGACCACCAGAGGGCGACGCTGCAAACGTAGGTAATGGCTCTGACAAGAGAAAGCTTGAGGAGAGAAAGGGAGAGGAATGGTTTCGTAGGGTGGGAGCATTCTGGGTCCAGTCTAAGGAGCCTTGTCTATAAACCTCTTTGTTTTGAAAAATAACCAGAGCAAGAGGTTCGGCAGAGGCGGCAGGAAAAAGACGTTAGGTGGGTAATGTGTGCAGACAAGGGCTTGGCCATCCGCCCAGTGAGGTTCAGCTGAAGGTTCAGATGCGTCCAGAACTAGATTCCATCTGAAGCCACAGTCCATTCCCTGAATTTCACAGGTGCTTCTCTGTGAATGAGAGGCAAGAGGGGCCAGTGTCCAATACTGTCTGACTCTTGATATCTGGACTCCAATATCCTTGTCTTCTGGCTAGCTCTCTTTCCTAATACTTACTCTGGGAGCCAGGATAGAAGATCACCTTTGAACAGCCAGCCATACATAAAGCAAAGCCATCGATTAGAGACTCCATGGTTAAGCAGCTTCCCCAAAAGAGGCAGAAGTGATAACCACTAGGCCTCAGACGTGGTTTATCCCCACAGGGGTTCGTGGTTCGAGGCTTGGTCTCCAGCGATGATACTGGGAAGTGGAATCTCCTTCCCTCCCCCAAACAGGGTTTCTCTGTGTAGACTTAGCTGTCCTGGAACTCATTCTGTAGACCAGGCTGGCCTTGAACTCACAGAGATCCACCTGCCTCTGCCTCCTTGAGTGTTGGGATTAAAAGCATGTGCCGCCAAGGGGGATGAATCTTAAGAAACAGGTCTTGAAGGAAAGCATACCCCTGTTACTCTGCTAAATGAGCCCCTCAATAAAGCAACTCCGAATGATGTATTGCACTAACCCAGTCCTTGTCGGAGAGGCTCCTTGAGGCGGATGGTAGTTAGCACAGAGACCCACAAGGGGACAGTGTGCAGACAGCGAGAGACCTGGGATCACTCATCCCTAAATGGGAAGTCTTCGTCAAACCCCTCCCCTTAAGTCCTGAGAAACTACGCCACAGAGGAAGCAGGGAGTGTAGGAGCCAGAGGTGGACGGCCACAAGGACACTGTTCTAGAACAGTGGGCTGATGCACGGGGACTGTGACTGTGGCGGCATTCACAAGCTCAAGCCAGCATGCAAAATTCCAGGATGGAGGAGAGGAAACGGAACAGTCCCACCTCTGGCCAAGAAGCTATTTGCAACTGATACCTGGTAGGAAAGGGGAAACCAGTGTTCAACAATGCAGTGTTAGCCAGGCATTGGTGGTGCACACCTTTAATCCCAGCACTTGGGAGGCAGAGGCAGGTGAATCCCTGTGAGTTCGAGACCAGCCTGGTCTACCGAGCGAGTTCCAGGACAGTCTCCAAAACAATACAGAGAAACCCTGCCTTGAAAAAAAACAAAACAAAACAACGCAGTGTCACTGTGTATATTAATCATGGCCCAGGGAAGGCCCAAAGTTCAGGAGTAGTTGGCCAGTGGAAGTCAGATTCCATGTTTATCTGTTTTTTTTTTTCTGTGCTTTTCTGTTTTGCTTTGTTTTTTTGTGGGGGGGTGTTTGAAGTTGGGCTGGTAGGGAGATAGAGGAGCTAAGAGGAGCCGGGGGAAGGGGAAGAATATGATCAAATGTATTATATGTCACCATAGAGACTTTATCCAGTACCTGATAGAAGCAGATGCAGAGATCCACAGCTAAGCACCGGGCAGAGCTCCAGGAGTCCAGTTGTAGAGAGGGAGGAGTGATGAACAAAGGGGTCGAGATCGTGATGAGGAAACCCACAGAGACCTGAGCTAGTGGGAAGTCACCGCCTCTGCACTGATAGCTGGGGAACCTGCATAGGACTGTACCAGGCCCTCTGAATGTGGGTGACAGTTGTGTGGCTTGGGCAGACTGTGGGGCCACTGGCAGTGGGACCAGGATTTATCCCTAGGGCACAAACTGATTTTTTGGAGCCCATGGAGGGACACCTTGCTCAGTCTATACAGGGGGGAAGGGCTTGGTCCTGCCTCAACTTCTTATGCCAGACCTTGTTGACTCCCCATCGGAGTCTTACCCTTACTGAGGAGTGGATGGGGGGGGGTTAGGTGGGGGAAAGGTGGAGGGGGAACTGTGTCTGGTTACAAAAATTAAAAAAAGCTTTTAAAAATGAATAAAGTTCTCAGAAAAAATGTGTTCGTAAAGAATTGAGTGAGGATGCAGTTTAGGTCATCGAGGACACTGCCCTTGCATGGGATTGATGTCACTGTCATGGGGCCACAGTAGGATCTCTAGAGAGGTTTAATATAATATAGTGAGCTCAGGTCCTCACCTCCTATGACTTTCTATCTCGTTCCTCTTCCCTGGTTCACACGCCCCCTCCATGCTGCCATCTGTGTCGGGACGCACGAAAAGGAGTCCATTTCATTTTGACTAAAGGTCAGAGAGTTTAAAAATGTCCTTCAGTCTTTTAAGTCTATAGCTTGTTGGCTACAGGATGTTTTGGCCTTGGTAGTGGATATCTCTTATCTAAATAACAACAGACTTATGCTCAGGTGTGTTTACTCGTGACCCTGAAGGCTGGATGGCGGGTGTGGCTACCAAATACATGGAGGATTAAGGGAAGTAAGTCTCTTTACCCCTTAAACATGACAATTGTTGTTCGAATACTTAAGATGGTGAAAGAATAAAGTAGGGGACTTTCTGTATGGATTGAATGGCCCTCCCGACAGCTATCCTTGTGTCTTTATCTTGGCTTCTTAACCGCTTTAGCTAGCCTTTCTTTCGTCCACACTCCCCTCTCAGGTATGAACAGCAGGCTACTCGGCTGGCTCAGACTGCAGCCCCGCAAAGACAGCTTCCCACACATCTGCCCAGGGAGGCCCTAGACAGACCTGGCGGGTTAATCTCCAACCTCCAAAACAGTTCTTCCTGGAGTGTGGCGGGCATCCCCAGGCCCCATCTGACATACTTGAATATTTCAGCTATAGTGCTCCTGAAGGATGTCTGAGTTGTTCAGGTGCCCACCTGGGCTCACCACTGTGCGTGCAAGTCAATTGGATTCTATGTGTTAGTATCCAGGCATCTGTCCTTGGGGTTCTAACAGGATACGCCCTCAGCTGCAGCCACTAAGAGCACCACCCGTGCACAGTCACTGTGTTCCCTTTTAAAAGGGCCCTGCCCACCTCCCATCTCCTCTCCCTCCCCCCCTTTCCTGTCTCCTGCTGCTCCTGTCCCCCAGATCCCAGACTTCCCCTCCTCTTTCCCCTTTTTATGATCCCTTTCCCTAATTAAAAAACAAAACAAAAACAAAAAACCTCTGCTTGAACCCTTTCACATGGAGTCTTTCTCTCTGTGCTTTTTTTTTAAATTACAACACTATGGGACTCGGTTTCCCACCATCCAGTTGGGTGAGAGGCTGATTCTTGGTCTTTTCTGTTGTACTGACAATTGTCTGGAGAGTTTTGTAACAGTTAAACCCAGTTCTCTCAACATGGGTCTTATTGATGAAAGCAGGGACTCATGCAGGCTGAGCACATACTGTACCACTAAGCTATGCTTCCAGCCTCTATTTTCCCGATAGTCAACTAGGTAAAGAACATCTGCAAGGTTCCATCTCTCAGCATCACCCTCTGGGTGTGT
This sequence comes from Mesocricetus auratus, assembly GCF_017639785.1. Classification (NCBI taxonomy): domain Eukaryota; kingdom Metazoa; phylum Chordata; class Mammalia; order Rodentia; family Cricetidae; genus Mesocricetus; species Mesocricetus auratus. The sequence continues at coordinate 35,245,091 of NW_024429202.1, read as the reverse complement.
TAACACAGCCCCTGGTACCTGCCCACTGGGTGTGTTAACACAGCCCCTGGAACCTGCACACTGGGTGTGTTAACACAGCCCCTGGTACCTGCCCACTGGGTGTGTTAACACAGCCCCAGGTACTTGCACACTTGCTATTGGTGCTGTCTTATATTAAAATATGCATACCTAGAAAGCATATATATATATGGTACTATTTCCACATATGTATTTATGAGAATGCCATTTGAAGCCGAGGCATGAGTAGCAAGTGAAAGCCATTCATCCCTATGTGAGGTGCTTAGATTCAGGGTACAGATATAATCAACAAACTGAAAAAAACCTGGGACCTTGGAGATCCAGATGCAGAAGAGACTAAGAAAACAAGTGTCATTGAATTGGGGCTCCAGCTATCACCATCCAAGTCTTTTTCTCTCCAGCTAGGGAGAGTTTAGGACACCCTTAAAGACTTTCAAGGTTTCTCCCATCCCTGGAGTCTGCAGTCCTTCAACTGCAGGTGATCAACCTGTTTGGCCAGATCATAACGTATTCCAGGTAGGTACAACTGAAAAGATGCCAGAGGCCTGCGGGCAAAGGGAGGAGTATTTGGAGCAGGGAAATTGCGACAGTTGTCGTGTCTGATTTGTTCTTGGGGAAATATTGTGGGACAGTTCCACTCCTACAATCCCTTTGTTGCAGAAAATGCACAATAAAGAGGAAATGCATGCTCAGTACTCAGTTCACCGTTCGATAACAGCTGCTCCTCATTCACAGAAAAATTTAATGACCCATATTTCCACCAGGGGGCAGAGTTGGCTTTTCATTGGCGCTTTACAAAAATTCCCAAAAGCCTGCTGGTTTCCCACAGCTGCTTTTTCTTCTGTTAATGCCCTTCATACCTGACCATAACACAATCAAAGGACTACCTTGTTCTAACTGTCTGGGCAATCTAAGGGTATGGTCTGGTTAGCTCTGCCCTAATTATCAGAGGAATGCTGGATGGATCTAAGGATAGCTGTGGTGGCATCCACCCTGCAAATGAGCAGATTTTTACATTGAAAACAAGCACACAATCCATTGGCCTATCATTCTGATAGTTCATGAGAACATACAGTCTCCAGAGTGATTTTTTAATAGCATGTCCACTATTCTTACCAATTTTAGAGAAATAATTTAGACTTTTTAAGTTTACTTATTTATATTTTTGTTTGTGAGCCTAGCCTTTAGCGGCTGAGCCATCTCTCCAGCCCAAATTCCAATTATTCATACTTACTGGTTTGGAAAGTATTTTAGGAGTTTCTCTTCCAATAATTTGTATTGTGTTAGGCAACGTTTTTCACCTTTTCTTGACAATTCCATGCAGTAATAAAATTTGATTGTGTGTACTCTAATTCCATCTCTCTAATTCTGAGCTTCTTCTCAAATGAGTTTAATTGTGGTTGCTAGCATGGGCATAAGTACAGGATCATTTCTGGGAAGATGGGCAGCTTTAACATGGCTACCACTGAAGAAAAGTTTACTCCCTGTCGCCAGCAGCCTTTCCCCGCCGCCAGCTCCTAGAGGTGTGGGTTTAATAACGTGTTAAGCCATCATGCAAAGTCCTGGGGTTCATGGTACTTCGTTCTTAGTCACTACCCTCCCTCATCTTCCTCACAGCATCTTGCTAGGATCCCTTCTTTCAAAGTCTCCATGCTCCTCCTCCCAAAGTCTTCTCTTTCTGTATCACTCTCTCTCTCTCTCTCTCTCTCTCTCTCTCTCTCTCTCTCTCTCTCTCTCTCTCTCTCTCTCTCTCTCCCTCCCCCCCTCTCTCTCTCTCTCACACACACACACAAACACACACACACACAAATTTACAGTCCATATATGAAATGAAAGTGTGATACATTATCTTTTTCACTCCAGCTATTTTCTTGCCAATGTCATGACTTTATTATTGTCGTCGTTGTTGTAATTATTATTGTTGCCATCATTATCTTTACTCATAGCTAAAAACCATCCATTGTGTATATATCTCACATTTTTGGGACATTGGATGGACACTCAGATAGATTCCATTACCCGGCTATATAAATAATGCTGAAATAAACACGGGGATGCAAGTGTCCGCGTGACATGATGACTTCGAGTCCTCTGGGTTCCTAAAAGTGTGAGACTGAGTTGTAGCAATGCACTATTTCTAATATTTTAAGGAACCTCCCCACTGACTTCCATAGTGGCTGCACATTTATGTTGCGGCCAGCAGCATTTATTGCCGTCTGTTTTTTCTAATGGGAACCCTTCTGCCTGGGGTGAAACGAAATCTGAAAGCAGCTTTAATTTGCAGTTCCCTGGTAACTAAAGACACTGAACACTTTCCAGGGAGTAGCCATTTGTGCTACCTTGAGACCCTCTACCCAGTGTGTTAGCTTATTTATTCTCTGCATGACCTGAGGTTTCAGGTGCTTAGTTTGTGCAGTTTTCGGTCTGTTAGAAATCGAGCCCTCGTCTCATAAGTTGTTGGCAGAGATTTTCCATGTTCTGTGGATGGTTTCTTCACTCAGGTGGTTGTTTTCTTTATGATGCAGAAACTTCTTAACTCTGTCAGGAGTCGTTTCTCGAGGTTGCAACTGCACTGCTGGGATCCTTTCCAGAAAGCTCTTGTCTGTGCCTCTCTGCCTTAGTGTTTTCCTACAGCAGTTTCGGCCAGTCTCAGACTTGTGAGCTCATGTGGTCCTCCTGCACTCCTGCGTCAGCTTCCCAAGGAACTGGGGTTATAAGTGTGCGCAGTCAACACTCGCTAAGAGCTTGCAGTATACGTGCCTACAAACTGCTCAGTTCTAAAGCTAGGTAGTTAGAGCTTGCCTCAAACGCACAACTCGATGCCAAGGGACCCAAAACAAGGGAGCTGTCGCGCCCGCCTGAGCAGGTAGAGCAAAATCTCCTCAGAGAGATGTTACTCAAAGGGAGCATTGGAGGAGGGGGGGAAGTAGACCATGGTGACACAGCAATGCAAAGGGACAGGCAGAGTAAGCAGCAGGGCCAAGCACTTGTCAGCAGCAGTGGGAGCTGTGCAGCCGAGCAGGAGGTACAGCCAGCACTGATGGGTGTCCTGACCAGGCTGTGCTCTACAGAAATCTGAAACAGCTCACGGCTCTTTCTAAGGAAGGTGACTCCATTGACTTTGGACTGATTCTGTGGGTGACAGTGACAAATGACACAATACCAGGGAAACCAAGAGCTGAGGAATGGATAGGCATAAGCTTTGGTTGTTCAGGGGTATCTGGAGGTAAGCAAACCAAACTCTTGGGGTGGTTGTGGGGGACAGTGAAAATGGTGCCTGGCAGGGCCACAGGCAAATGATAGACTCATCAGTGTGTGACCCCAACAGCCCATAGAGCGCCCTCTAGCCTCAGGTCATCCTGTCCGGGGTGAAAGTGGACACTGCTGAAGACTCAGAAGTGTTGATCTCCATGCTGTGCTTCTGTGAACCCCAACACTTTTGAGGTCTCAGCATGTCTCCATCTCAGGGAGGTTGAGCAGAAGTGAGTTGTGTAGAGCATCTTGGAGAGTTCTAAATTCTCACTGTCCTCTCCATGCAAGCACAGACCATGCTCCTTAAGCATCCATCACCGCAGAAGGGATTCGGAGTCTCTTTGCCCCGCTTGTCACGCCCCCCCCACTAAGTCCCAAGAGCACAGCAGGACAAGATGGTCCCATTGGGGCTGAAATCACAGCCTTTGATGCTATTCATGCCTGTAGAGAGGCAGCCACTGTGCCTGTCAACACTACTGGAAGCAGCTAGGCGAAGGTCCCTCGGGATGGCCTGGAGCCCACATGGCATTCCACAGAGGGCAGGAGGTCAGTTATAGAAGGCAGCATGGCAATGGCCCAAACCTGGCTGCCAGCCTCAGGAACCCGTCCCACACACTCCTGATCCTCAGCCAGGAAGACTCCTGTAATAGAGGGAGACCTTAAGTCCTTGCAGGAGAAGAAGAAAACAGCTATATACATGTTAAGACAAAGTCACACAGTGGAGCAACCTTGACAGCAGGAAGCAGTTCTACTGAACTTGCATGGTCACACTACTGTCTGGAAAACAAAGCTTAAAAGTTGGGGTGGGGGGGAAATTCAGCAATACAGAAGAGATCAGAGGTAAAGGGCTGTGTGTGTGTGTCTGTCTGTGTGTGTGTGTGTGTGTGTGTGTGTGTGTGTTGTAAGGAGACAGAAAAGAAATTGTGTTCCTTACAGGTCAAGAGCCATCAAACAAGAAGTAGTGACATTACCCTTTCTCTAATGACTGACCCATAGGATAGCCACTATTTTATCAAAGGAGTTTCTTTGCAGAATTCTTTCTCCCCAGTGTCTACGGATATACACCACCCATGGCACAACAAAGTCAGGCTTTAAGGCACTAATTTGGCCCTCTGCAAGCACCTTGATGGGCTGAGTCACAGCAAGAAGCCCTTACTCTTGCTTGCCACTCTGGTCCAAGCCTGTGTTCTACGAGCTCATTTGATCCACCACTTTGTACTAAGGTAATAGTTTATGATCTCCGGCTGAGTAAATCTCTCTGAGGTGTATTCATTATCACACCTTCTCTCTAGTAGGCTCAGGTGACTAATGCTGGTGGAGGTTGGGCTGAAAGCACTTTGACGTAGTTGTCACTGTCAAAGTCCTTTTAAAGAAATGTGAGCATCCTGACCTCAGTCCCCAGGGAAGTCAGGCAGGACAGTGACTGGTTTCCCACCTCTTGGGAAACTCCTCTGTCTGCCTCTCCCTTTATCTGATTCTGCATTTTCAGTCAAACAAGATCATCTCCCTATAGGACTCCCCAACACACACACACACACACACACACACACACACACACACACACACACACGTGAAACTGTCCCAAATTGTGTGTGAAGGCCCAGATCCGCTCCTCACAGAAAAACAACAGCACAAACTTGGAAGTGCCCAAACGGAAGCCTACTTGATGTGCTAAATGGTAGCCTATTCAGCATGGCTTACTCAAATGAGCAGGAACTTCCCTGGGTAGGAAACAGTTTTACCAGCACATGTATGTACATGGTATGTAGATACTCACATACTAGAGAGACCTCAAAAATATCAGTTAATGTGAAATGTGCTGTAGCATTAATGATAAATGACCTCATGACAGCGTGGTAGAGAGTAGTAAGCCTTCACCTCTCTCTCCCAGCCAGGAGGGTCAGTGGGCTTTGCTGGTCTCGGCTCCAGGCTGTGAGCTAGCTTTAGTTATGTTTCTTGTGTCTCCACGTTTGGGGACTGGCAGTTGTTTGGGGCCTGCTTTCCACACAACAATGACAGAAACACTAGAAGGGTAGAGGAGAAACCATAGTGTATCTTAAGGGCTTGGCTCCAAACTGCCATAATGTCTCCTCTGTCTACCTTCTCTTAGCCAGAGAGGCCTGTTTGACCAGGTTCAGCACCAGTAAGCCAGAGTGAAGAAGGGAAAGGACTCAGCCACTATACAATGACACAGAGGTCTCAGGGCCATGGCAAGAGCTCAGAGGTGGGAACAGGAAAATGGGGACATGAGTGTCAGATGATGAGTTCAGGAAGATCGGAACAGACTGTGGCTGGCATGGTTGCCTTGCCAAGGACAGTGGCTTTTATCATGTAGGCAGTGAAATGATACTTAGGGGCAAGGAATGGCTTGGCTATGGTTTCCTTTGCCCCAGCTGCTCCAAGGCACACAGGGGCATGTGGTGGCCGAATGGAAACCATTGTCTGCTGCCAGGGACAAGCAGAAGGCTTTGGGTACAGGTCTGGGCCCCTTGCCAGTGTCACTCTGGGTACGCATGCGTCACCTACAAACTTAGCTCTGACTGGGCTCATAGATTAACTGAGCATCTGAGGGTTGTTAGGAGCTACAAGGGTAAGGGCTGAAAGCACAGGAGTCATCACAAAACTAGGCGTTCAGTCAGAGAGAACCATGTGATTCAACCCCAGGCCCACTTAAGGCGAGCTCAGTTTCCACACTGATAAGACAGTTGTTATCCCCATACTTCCTAGACTTGGGAGGAAGTAAGGTAGGCAAAATCAGGATGACTAATGAATATTCATGACATCTGAATTGTTCTTCTTTTCTTTTATAGTACTGAGGATTGAATCACATCCTTCCATACCCCAGGCACTAAGCTATACCTCCATGTTTTATTTCATCCAGCCTCAGGAGCTAGGGTTCCAGGCTTGCATGCCAGGCCGGCCCACTAATCCTTCTTTACATTGGAATGTAAGGTGCATACAGGATGTGGGAGGCCCTTCTGCATGCTGCAAATATGTGTGTTGCTTTTATTGGTCGACGAATAAAGCTGTTTCAGCCAATAGACAGGCAGAATGTAGTTAGGCGGGAAATTCAAAAAAAGGGACAGAGAGAAGGAAGACAGAGTCAAGGAGATGCCATGTAGCCACTGGGGAGGCAAGACGCCAGGGCATCACAAGGAAGACACAGCCATACGGTGATACAAGGATTAGTAGAAATAGGTTAATTTATAGGAGGAGAACTAGCCAGTAAAAAGCCTTAGCCATGGGCCAAACAATTATAAAGTTTCTGAGTGGTTATCTTACAAGCAGATGCTGGGACCCAGTGGGAAGACAGAAACTGATCCAAGCAGGACCAGCAGGAGGGAGAAAAATCTTCCTTCTACACATATATGGGGGTTCACAATAGTCGAAGCCAAGGGAACAGCTACTGTTCAGATAGTCATCAGCTTGTGAAGGTTGGCTCATAATTGTTGACATCATGGCAACAAAGAAGAAGTACACACTCAGGGAACAGACTTAAAGATAGTTTTTTGAAACACAATGTAGCTGTAGCTGGCCTGTTACTGTGTACACCAGGCTGGCCTGGAACTCGGAGAGATTATCCTGTCTCCTGAAAGTCCTGGGATTAAAAGTGTGTACCACCATATCCAGCCCGACTTTATCTTTAGAGTTTATATATTCCCATCCTGGTCTTCTCGCCGGATGCTGCACAGGGCCAGCAAGCTGTAAGCCCCAGTCAACCCTGTGGTCATCCAGGAAACAGCCCATACACCATAGAGCTCTGTTTGTCAACCATGATGCCTTTCAGGTTCGATGTGGCACATTTTTAGTATGACATTTTCAATGCGCAGTACATGTCCTAATCAGGATTTGGTTTTGTGGTGAGTCTAGAAACAGTTTTGGTGGTTCTTGCATCAGCAGGGACACCGGGGAAAAGGACACAAAGTGTATGACTACTGGAGATGAGGAGGGGACCCACGGTGCTCACACCACCAGCAAAGCTGGAAGGATGCCAAGCACTGAGACTTCAGATTTAGCAAAATAGAGACTTTTCTGACAATGTGCTAAAATTGCTGTTTACAAGACCCCAAGGGTTAGGAGAGAAAGCGCCTAGAAGATGGTGTCATAAGGGAACTACCAAACAGCTCCTGCCACTGTGATGTCATTTCCTCAGGCCGAAGGCATGGCTGGGAACTCATCAGGGTTGACTCCTTTGGAGTGAGATAAAATCTAGTATTCATTCTTCCACTCTGTGCACTTGGGAAATGAACGACACGGGACAAGGGAGTGGATGGGGGGGTCTTAAGCTTCAAGCAAGGCAGATCCAGAAAAAGAAATTAATAGAGAGGAAGAAGGGCGTGATAGGAGCTCAGTTGGTGCTGTGGAGACGTAAAGTGTTGGGAGGTACTCGTTTCAACTAAAAATAACCTTGGGAAAGGAGACACCCTGACGTGGGGTTTGTTTGTACATTTTGCGTCTGACAACAGAGAGAGGTACAATTTGAAGACTTATTTGATTCTAGACCTGCTAGTGGGGGCATCAGGTTCCTCAGGTGAACTCACCCTTTGATAGACAGGCTGGAAGCTAACACCGTGACAGCCGATAGCAGTCAGCCGATTGGTATGCCAGGTTTGTGCATCTTTGGGAAGCTGGAGCATTCCCAGAGGCAACGGATGTAGAAGGTCAGCTCACTATCCCAGGGATACCTGCTTGCAGGAAGCTCTGACGCACTGTGGCCAGCTAAAAGTGTAAGATGTGGACTGCTGGAGTTATCTGAACAGGAGTCAGGGGATAGATTTTCATCCTTGGCACTTTGATGACTTAATGGAACCAATGAGACTAATACACCCTAAAGAAGGCCCATGACAAATTTCCCCTCACACTGTTAGCAACAATGGATTAAGGGTCTAGACTGTACAAATTACCTTCCTAGATGGCTCGCTTTCATAAGGCCCAACAATATAATGTTGCCTAACTGAATTCCCATGCAATGAAACAAGATTTGAGTATGAAGAAAAGAGTGGGTAAAAGCTGAAGAGGTTTAGATTTTAGTTCACGCTCAATCTCAACAAATCTTCTTTCTATGATTTAGATCAAATTTTGCACATACAATCACGTGACACAGAGCAAGGTCTTAATCAATAAGGGAATGCATACTCCATGGTAGACCCATCAGTTCATATTGCCCACTGACATCATAGGCATCTTAGTCGATTTGAGTACGCTCTACGTAATGATGCAACTGCATAACATTTCTTTGAATGCATCTCATCATTGAGTAGCACATGACTTCCAATTATGCAAGTCTGACAGGCTGTGACTTTAGAAGAAAGATGATTATGACGCTGGGATGCTGGAATAAAGGAAGGAAAACATTGCCTTGTTTTTCTACAGAGGAAAATTTCTTGGGGGGTAGATACTGTAAGTCTATACTCCCCAGAAAACATCCCTCTAATCAAATGTCCCAGGAGCCAGGGTATATGGAAAGATGAAAGATGGGTGTGTAACACAGAGTGGTAATTGGGGAGAAATGTTAAAGGCAGTGGGATTTAAAGAGAGCAGAGCACACAGAGACCTCTGTCAGGGTGGTGTAGCCAGAAGACAGGTAGTGGGTGTCCTTGGACTTGAACATGGGGATCTCAAGGAAGGTGGGTCTCAGCACCTTTGTTCTTCCATGTATTTCATCCTCCTCAACTTCCTCCCCACCCTCCTCCTTCATTCACTCTCTTTCAGGGTTTGTTCTTGTTCCAAATGTGTCCTAATTATAACAGAAAGATTGTTTATAACTTCTTTATGCCAAGTATCCTTTATGAAAGTCAATTTTGTTTATATTGTTCATAGTGTAGAATAATTTATGGCACTATTACTAAAATAGATCGAGGAATTGTGTTTTGCTTTTCATGCCTCCATGAAAATATGGCTTGGAAATTTTCTTCCTTGTTTTACAAATATTCTTTTATGGGAGATTTGGTATCTGTCAAGCTCTATGATACATTTGGGAAACATTTCCCAAATGCAAAAAATAGGGAGAATGATATCTTCAGCTTAACCAAACATGTCTCCTTAATTTTTGGCCAAGACAACCCAGAGCAGAGGCCTCTGTGGTCTTCTGCCTCAGTGGTCCATTCTGAGGCTCTGGGAAGGGCCTCTTACCCAAGGAGGGCCAGGCTGGGGCAGAGCAGCTGGGGCTTCTCTGATGAAGGAGGAATGCTTGAGCTAGGACATTCAAGGGGAAGATGGTGCTTTAAAGAAGACGATGATGGGCCGGGCGGTGGTGGCGCACGCCTTTAATACCAGCACTCGGGAGGCAGAGGCAGGCGGATCTCTGTGACTTCGAGGCCACACTGGACCGACAGCCTCCAAAACAATACAGAGAAACCCTGTCTCGTAAAAACCAAAAAAAAAAAAAAAAAAAAAAGAAGACGATGATGCCTGGGCCTGAAACTTTGGGGGATTCGGTGTTATTAAACACAATTAGCATTTTAAAATAATGGCATGCATGGTGAATGAAAACCCTGACAGTGAATTTGGATCCATGAAACCTGTGTAGAAATCCCGTGATAAACAGATAAAGGAAGGGATTGCTTTGGCATCACGCATGCACACATTCCCAGAGTGGAAACGAGCTGGAGAAATGGATCAGAATGGTGTCATATTCAGGTGCGGACTAAGATGCAACCCTCAGTGTCTTCTTTCTGTCTGTAGTCAACTTTCAGGGGCCCTCACCAGTGGATAATAATAATTCTTATTATCTATTATTATTAGTATTGCTACTGAGATGGTGATGCCATGCAAGCTTATACAAACATGTTCAGCTAGGAATTTCTGTTCCCAATAGCAGTAAAAAAAATGGGGACAAATCTTCCCAAAAACAGCCACAAAAATTGTACAAAATATTTAACACCCATCTGCTTGACGTCATTCAAGAGCTAACAAGATAGGTAATTGTGGGGTAGCATCTGAGGATCCCATAGAAGTTTGAAATAAAAAGTAACAAACTGCTAGCAATTTGATAAATATTGCATAGAACATTTTTGGTGAGAAAAACACAGGAAGACTTAGACGACAAAAATAAACTGACTTACATAAAGGACTCTATGGATAGAAACATGTTATTAGAATTGGTGAAAAGAATGCAGGCTTCAATCCCTGGATTCACCACTAAATTAAAAGTGGATGAGGCCTTCTGCTTACATGTGTATCTTGGGCCTCTTGTGGGACTCCTAACACTGGGAACAGGGGCTGTCTCTGGCTTTTGGAACCATTCTTCTTATACTGGGTCTCCTTGCCCAGCCTTAACACATGGAGAGGCGCTTAATCTTGCGGCAAATTGATATGTCACATTTTGTTGATTCTCATGGGAGATCTGCCCTTTTCTAAACAGAAATGAAGGAAGAGTAGATTGGGGGGTAGGAACAGAGGAGGGTGGGGGAAGGGACTAGGAGGAGAGAAGGGAGGGCAAACTATGGCCAGGATGTAAAATAATAAGTACATAAATTTATTAAAGAGATATTCCACATCCACAGAAAATGGAAAGAAAAAGAAAAAGAAAGCCCTACCAGGGAAATAGTCTAGAGTTCTAGTGTGCAATCTGAGGATGACATTAATAAAATTGTACTAATACAGGGACTTCAAAGAAATAAGCGCATTTTTGGTGACATTTGTCCCACACGAGTAACTGAAGTGCTAGATATGTTGATTGGCTTCATCATCATAATTATTTTTACTGTCTATATGTATCCCATAACATCATGCTCTTGGATAGGCAGGATCAGCATACCAAAAGTAATCTGCAGATTGAATGCTGAGACCACTTAGTGTTGCTTGTATGTATATGCTTCCAAGGATGCACACTTGGGACTGGCTAAGCTGTCAGGGGCTTGTCCCTGGAGAAGACCAACTCTCGCTCTCCCAGAAGCCATTCATTGCTATAGCCCTTCATCCGGAGACAGAGCCGTGGGGATGTCCCCCACCCATGTTGGCATGTCAACTGGTGTTGTCCCTGTACAGGTCCAGATTAAGCAAGCATGTCATTGTGATTTCATGGGTGCAGCCTCCCGGTCATATGTAGACAATAACTACCTCACAGCAGAAATCCAAGTCCCCTGGGCATTGCAATCTTCCTGTCCCACCTCTTCGTGTCCTTCGAGCCTTAACAATAGCGGTCGTGCAGTAAATGGATCAGCCGAATAGGGGTCGTGCAGTAAATGGATCAGCCAAGGCTTGGGACCCCAGGCTCTGGTCTCTGCATTTTGACTGGTTGTAAACTTCTGAAATGGCCTCTGTCAGCTGTAAAATGAAGCTTCTTTGAAGAAGGGTGAGAGCTACAATTATCTGTGTGTGTAAGGATAGGTATTTGCAATGCAATTAGGAATTATATACACCGGTGTTCAAAGGCAACTATTTACTGCACAACCCGGCTACCCCTCCCCTCTTCAGCCCCCTTTGCCTCAGACAAAGAGATTGCTACCAAGGGAAAGTGGAGGGACCCTTCTGTACCTGACCATTGAGATCCTAAGGGGAAGAGGGCTTGTGAGTTTGGCTAAATTTCTCCTGGTGAAGGATAGGAGAGATTTTGATAAACTACGCAGGCGATGATGAGAGGAAGGGGAAGGATGCATTCACAGAAGATGCGTGAGGAAACAGCAGTTGTCTCACTCTGGGGAAAGACTGTGGATGTTGGTAGACCTCAAGGAATGCTCCAGCTCTGACAAGAGGCCTTCATAATTCATCAGACAACTGATTGGAAATGAACTATTCTTGGTAAGTCTAGAACATGGAGCCATCCCACTCTGTGGAGTTCGCCAAGACAGCTAAAATCACTAGAATCTTCATCTGTCCCATGGACAGTGCTGGAGAGTTGTTTTTTTTTTTTTTAACTGTGCTATGCAAGACAGGGTATGCCTAGGAAAGCCAAGTTCCGCTGTCTGTACTCCCTGTGCTCTCTCCAGACTGTAGCTACTGTCGGGACTGAGATATCTCAGTGCTCACCACACCGCATCTCACCGGGATGCACGAGTGCCTGTTATTGATGCACCCTGTACTCCTTCCTCCGGGTGGCGCTTCATGTCCCTCCGCACCAAGCCAGTGGTCCCTGAATGGACACCACAATTCCATTATAATGGAAAGAGTGACAATTAAGCTTTGAGACTTAAGCTCTTGAGTTTTTGTTGTTGTTGTTGTTTTAAATAAAGTATTCACAGGCTGGAGGGATAGTTCAGCCGTTAAAGGCTAGGCTCACAACCAAAAATATAAATAAAGTATTCACATAGATGTTGGAAGAGGAAACAAGTCACTTTGCTCTCTGGGCTCTTTTCCCATGCTCAGGCTTATGAGGAAGTGAGAACCTGAATTCTTTCAGATGAGGGCGGCATTTTAGCGTCAGGACTGTTTCTAAGGCACATGGTAGAGGTCGGGGACACAGCTGAGTCTTCGACAAGTGCCTCCACTCACACCTGGATGGGCTAGGGTTTCCTATCAAGTGGTGATGGTGGCTGAACTGGTCATATTCTCTGCTGTAGGATGACGTCACTCAACACCCAAACAGTGAGAACGCCTGGGATTCAGCGGCTCTGTCCCCTAGACACAAAGTCTGTGCGGTTACACTTCTGTATCATCTCTCCCTGAGGATGCATCTGGCGGCCGACACACTGCTCAAGCAGAGCTGAAGTTAAGAACTGAACAAGAAGAAAAGATGGTGGCGTGAATAAGAATGGCCAGCAGGGGGCTGGAGAGATGGCTCAGAGGTTAAGAGCACTGACTGCTCTTCCAGAGGTCTTGAGTTCAATTCCCAGCAACCACATGGTGGCTCACAACCATCTAAAATTCCATCTGATGTATATGTAATAAATAAATAAAAAACAAAAAATAAATTAAAAAAAAAGAATGACCCCCAGAGGCTCATAGATTTGAATGTCTGGTCTTTAGGGAGTGGCACTACTTGACAGGCATTAGGAGATGTGGTCTTGTTGGAGGAAGTGTGTCACTGTGAATGGGCTTTGGGATTTCAAGTGCTCAAGCCAGGCCCAGTGTCTTTCTCTCTCTTCCTGCTGCCTGTGGATCAGGATGGAGAACTCTCAGCTATCTCTCCAGCACTGTGTCTGCCTATGAGCAGCCATGCCCCTCACCATCATGACAATGCACTAAACCTTTGAACAGTAAGTCAATTGTTTGTGAGTTTTGTGCTTATAAACCCTCTTCTGCCCCAGCTCGGACTATCAGGAGAAACAAGGCTCCCAAGTCCTTGTTCCGCAGCCCTGGTCCATTAGTGACCTGTTTATGTGGTGATTTTAATAAAACATTTGGAACCAAAAAGTGTCGCTCTCCTGGCGCATAACAGGCTAGGTGTAACAATACTTTAGAATGTAAGTACTACAAGGCAAACAGGAAGATAGCATGGATGCAGAGAGGTAGGCAAACTGGAGTATGGTGTGAAACTAACAAGTACTAGTGGGTAGTGAAGAGTGTTGGTTGATGTGCTTCTATGTTAAGGTAGTGTGTTCTGACCACTCTCGGTGCTTCAGAACAATGTCTGATGTGTTCATGACTCACTATTATGGGTACATTGCTAATTACTCTCCTCTTATCCATTCGTCTCCCACAATGCACCTCTTCTCTGGCTAGAACAGTATACAGCTGACCTCCAGCATCCTCCAACTCTTAAGACTCTGAACATAACCGCTTCACAACATCTATCTAATTTTTGCTACTTAAGTTTCTCCATTTACTGTGTTCAGTTTGTTTTCCTAAAAATGTACGGCATGGGGCTGGACATAAGGCAGATATTCATCAAATATTTTCAGAGTTCCTAGTAATTACTGGCATCCATGTGTAAACCAAGGGCCTGGAAGACTGAGTAGAGCCGTGGCCACCAAAACAGTGTGTTAGAAACCATTTCTGCCTGAACCAGGAGAGATGCTCTCCCTCGTTAAGATGGAAGCAGTGACATCACAATTGTAACATTTAATTCTCTGACAAATTCAGCAAATTAATTATCACTCTTTCCATCTACCCATTAGTAAACGAAAACTCATACAGCTAAGGAATTTTTTTATAAATGCTCACATCTGATGTGAAATGAAGGGAAAGCCAGATGCCAGGCCTACTTGGAGATAAACCCACCATGTTATACCGCATTAATTGCTTTATCTTATTAGTCTTTAAAACATACGCATCCGTGCATGTCTCTGTGCGGGTATGAGCACACATGCGCCAGTACTTTGAATTTTCCAGAGCTGCAGTTCCAGGCAGTTATTACTTGTCCCATATATGCAGTGGCAACCAAACGCTTGACCTCTAGAAAAAGCAGTGCATTTCCTTAACCACGGAGCCATCTCTGCAGCCCCATTGTATCAATTTTTCATGTGTCCAAGCATGGAAAACAGTAGCCACAAATAAAAAGAAACCAGATGTATAGAAAGATCACTGGTTTCTACTTTATGTTAACACCAATAAAAATTATGTCTCAGAGTTCTGGTGTCTTCTTTCTGGCCACTAATGTATGCAGGCCATGGTAGGTTTTCTGCACATCCTTGATGGGGCTTGGCACTGCCTGAACTTGGACTTATTGGTGGCACTGTGATTTCTGAGACTCCAAGTAGGCTGTAAAAATAGGAGCCAAGATCACAAGAATCTCGTTAATGAGATGATGTTGACACATGAAACATCAGCAAAGGAGAGAGGAGAGCAAGTAGATGAACACACTGCGTAGTTAGTGATGATGCTCAGAAGGGAGAACGGGAAGAAAGGTGGGCATTGGTACTCACAGTCCACCACCCAGCATTTGTTGACTCTTTTGCTGTCCAACTGGCTAGATCCACACTCAAGGCGGAGGTCCTCATTCTACAACATGTCCTTGTTGCTCAGCTTCGCACAAGTAGTCGTCATTTCCCCGTAGACTGGCTCAGTGGAAGAATATCTCAAGCCTTGTCTTGATGTACATGCTGGTGAGAAACCCCAATGCAAGGATGAGCAGACAAAGCAAGACATAAGTGACGTGTTCAAGGTGAGAATCTACTTCCCAGAGGTTTGTTATCCATGAACACGAGAACCAACGAACCAACTTGGTGTGGCTCTCTTGTCCTGTAGTATCTAGCACAATGGTTTCCTGGATTCAGTGCCCTTTGACTTCTCATGAATAGAATAACTCTATTCTTGCCTTTGGATCTTTGTTATTTTACCTCTAAAGTCTTTTCTAACTTTCCCACAACAGTAGAAAAGTAGAGATGACACCTAGCAGCACGTTGATCATGACCCCACGCCCACCCCCAGCCCATTTCTAAGCAGTCAGGATACCCTATTCCTGGTAATTCAACTACCGGCAATGCTATCTCAATTAAGTTTTGATTCCAGTCCTTAAGGACCTGTGTGCCAGACACTGTTGCAAGTACTTCTAGAAACGCCTCATGTCACGTTGTAGAAGCCTGTAACACTTGCACTCTTTCAATAGGTAAATGATCTGGAGGCAGTCTGGGCAGTCTATGGGGCCTCTGGCAGTGGAACCAGAAAGCGTTTTGGGAGCCCATTCCCTATGGAAGGATACTCTCTCAGCCTATATACACAGGGGAGGGTCTAGATCCTGTCCCAAATGAAGTGGCACACTTTGATGATCCCCCATGAGAGGCCTCACCCTCCCTGGAGAGTGGATACAGGGTGGGATGGGGGTTGGTGGGGAGCATGGGAGGATAGGAGGGAGAGGGAACTGTGACTAGTATGTAAAATAAGATTGTTTTTAGTTTAATAAAAATTCATTAAACTAAAAAAGAACCCGGAAGCAAACGGGCTAACTCTAGGTCTCCAAGCTAGTGTCAGGGAAAGCTGTAGAACGCACAAATCAGGCCTCCTCCTGCTCTCCAGACCATTCTCTCTGGACACTTCAGGAAGGACTTCTACTGTGACCATGCCTACCCTCTGTTTCCATTTCAGACTTGTCAAGAGCATATAATTGACAGGAAAAGTGACTCCCGGGATGAGAGCCAGCATCTCCTCTGGGGGCAGAGCAGTTGGCCAGGCTGGCACACAGGAACATGTGCTCCAGTCTCTCTGTGCTGAAGCAGCTGTCAAGCACTCAGTCTTTGACATGACCTTTTGGGAGCCTCACTAACCTGCTCCAGGCAGTCGTCTTCCACGAATTCTTGTGATACGGATTTCCACACCAGAGTCCTTCTCTTTCCATGTAAAACAAGCATTTTTTATGAAACATTTACTATATAAGTGATGAATTATTTACTTAGAGTTTCCAGTTTCACCTCTGATTTTTCTGTACGTTTGTCTGTCTGTTGGGTGTTTCCCCTTGATGTGTCAAAGTTACAAAATCGAGAAACTGGATAATCTGCATTGAGATCTCTGTTGTCAAAATGGACCATGAAAATACTCTTTAGATTTCAGACTGTTTACGTTTGGGCTGCGGGGGAGAGGTGGGCATATGGGAGTCATCATCAGGACACTGGAATTCAAAATTATTTAGACGTTTAGTCGTATTATTCCTCAGGAAAACAGCTTGGGCTGTGGGCAGTGCGTGCACCTGTGTGAAAGGGAACTCCAGAGATAGCTATGGTGGTTTGAATGAGGACATTCCACATAGACTCTTACATTTGAACACTTGGTATGGAGTTGGTGGAACTCTTTGGGAAGGATTAAGAGGTGTGGTCTTGGAGGAGGTGTGTCACTGGGGGTGGGCTTTGAGGTTTCAAAAGTCCATGCCATTCCCAATTATCTTTCTCAGTCTTGTAGCTGTTATCTCAATTCATAAGCTCTCAGCTACTGCTCCAGTTCCATGCCTGTCTGCCTGCCGCCATGTTCCCCACCATGATAGCCCTGGACTCTAACCCTCTAGAACTGTGAGTCTCAATAAACGGATGGATGGCCTTTCCATCCAGCAACTGTAGAACCAGGCAAGGGGTTTGATACAACAGTGGTAAAAAGCAGCTCAGAAATACTTAGAGGATTTAAGAACTACCAGGAGAACAAAGATGTAAATGAGTCTCAGAAGATTCATTGCTGCTGAGACTAAAGTCTGAAGCTTCATGTCCCCAGTGATTCAAGGTCCTGGGACCTCAGGAAGTAAAATCAAGAAAGACAATTGGTGTGCAACTGTAGCCGTACTGTTTGTTTGGTACATGAACTGTGTATTGAGAGTCCTTCACTCCAGTAGCAGGTGTGCCTGTGTGGGCTAGGTTTGGGGGACAGGACAGTGCAGATGGAAGGGTTAATAAAAGGTGACAACATCAGTCCAGGTCAGTGGTACTGGCAGGCATCTCCTGAACTTCTCCTTGCATCCCTGAGACCAGAGGGCAGGGTAGAGAGAAGGCCTCGGAATGTTTTATATCTTAGGATCTGGTGCCCCACCTGACCCTGGTTGACAGACATTGATCAAAACTGCCAGCTGAATGCTAACTCCTCATTCCTGATAATTTAACTGGAGAGGACTTCAAACTGTGAGAATGAAGCGTGCAGACAGCCAGCTCCAGACTGCTCAAAATATCTTCACCAGGGTCCCTGGGTAGGTAGCCGACTACCCTTTCCAAGAATGTGTTTATCGAAAAGGCAACTGGAAACTTTGCTTTCCTGGGAACTCTGTTAACTCGCAACTTGAGATAGTCGCACATTGCTTCTCTTTGGAGACAGGAGACTATTTATAATACCGCTGCGACCATCACCTCTCCTCTGAGGCCTAAAAGTTAGGACACAGTCATTTGCCCTGCCATGTCGTAAGTGGCCTTGGATGCACCCATTGCAGAGCTAACTCCAAACACTTCCTTGTAGGTGCAGGTTTCTTGCTCAGACTGGGAAGACACGGTCTGGAGAGCTCCCGGAAGCAATTGCTTAGAGTTCATATATATATATATATTCCTAATGCTTTGAAATGCCATCCATCCACCAGGAGGCACTTGCCTGACTTGTACTGCAAAATGCAGGCAAGACACAAGAGGACAGCAAGCATGAATCAACTGGAATTATCTTCTAACTAAGGCTTCAATTGGGTCCTTCAATTTTCTAGTACAGGAAAAAAAATGGATTTGATCTATCAAAGTAGGAAGATGTGGGTTTCCTGCCACTTTAAATTTAAATTCTCAGCTCAGCTCAGCGTGTTATTATCAGGCCTGAGTATATGAAATAACAACAGGAGGAAAACAATCTGGAAATTGAAAACAGTCAAGCCATCCAAATCAGCACAGGCTCACCCTGCTTTTCTGGTGCAGCCCAAAGTATGGTCACATGCTGGTGGCGTTTCTGTGTGCACACTTCCTTCTTTGAGAAAAGTCCTAAACCATCCGAAAGCTTCTCATCTTTGCCCACAGTCCCTGTTGCAGAATGCTACCCCCTCCCCCTCCCCCCACCGTCATCCCACCCCTGGCCCTGGAGTTGAAGGGGCCTCACACACAACTCATCACCTCTGGAGGACCATGAGCAAAGTAGCCAGATGAGAGCTCCTAGCAGCCAGCTGCCGCTGAGGAGACCAAGAGTGTGGAGTTGTGAAAGTGGGACTGCAGATAATGGGTAGGTCAGAGCCAGCGTCTTTCTGAGGAGAGGTCAGCCTGGCTCTCATTAAAACTGCATCTTAAAATAGGAAGGGCATGTGGTGTTAGAGGAGGCTCCGTGAGGAACTAGCATTGCCCCAATGTGCCCCGAAGTCCCAAAGTATAAAGTACGGAAACTCAGCTTTTCCAAGCAAGGAATCGCACTGAAAACCTCAGTTCACCTCTGACCCTAAATGAGTTACTTTCTAATGCTGCGATAAAATATCATCACTGCGATGATCTATAGACAAAAGAGGGTGTTTGGGTTTATGGTTCCAGTGGGTTAGAGTGCATGATGGTGTAGCAGAGGCCTGGCAGCTGGAGCTGGAAACTGAGCGGCCACATCCTTAACCAAAGCAGGAAGCAGAGGCTGTGAACAGGAAATGGTACAAGTCCTTCAGCTCTCAAAGCCCACCTCCAGTGGTATCGTCTAGATGGATGGAGGGGAGGGGTGGATTTGATTTAAACTGTCACACATCATTGTCTTACCTGAGATGATACCTTAGACTCCAGTCTAGGGACTGAGCAGCATTTGCAAGTTGTGTGTTTTGAAGTCAGCCAAACCTGGCCTTGAAGTCCAACCCTGTCACTTCTAACACAGACCTGACCAGTTTACTTGATTTCCCCAAGCCTGTTACTATGCATGCTATGGTGGTTTGAATGGGAATGGCTTCCGTAGACTCAGGAGTGGCACTGTGAGAGGGTGTGGTCTAGTTGGAGTAGGTGTGGCACTGTTCGAGGAAGTGTGTCATTGAGGAAGTGGGCTTTGAGGTCTTACCTGCTCAAGCTGCACTCAGTGTGACACACAGTCTCCTTCTGCTGCCTGCACATCAAGATGAAGAACTCTCAGCTCTGCCTTCGCGTCCATCTCCCACCATGACGATAATGGACTAAACCCCTGAAACTGCCCCCCAGCCCCAGTCAAATGTCTTCCTTTGTAAGAGTTGCCATGGTCCTGGTGTCTTTTCACAGCTAATAAAACCCTGACTAAGGCAATGCAAAACAAGGAAAATGCATCAGCAAACTGAAGCAGGGCTGGAAAGATGGCTCAGTTGGTAAATGTGCCTGCCACCAACTTTGATAACCAAAGTGTAGTCCTTAGAACCCAGAAGGTGGAGAGAATCAACTCCTGCAAGTTGCCCTCAGACTCTCATGCACTATGCATGCTCAGTAGCAGACGTTCTTACTTGAGTTTGCATGTACACATACACAAAGTGCTAACTTTTGTATCTTGAGGATTGAACATAATCGGCCAGGCAGTGGTGGCACATGCCTTTTGATTCCAGCACTCAGGATGTGGAGACAGGTGGATCTCTGTGAGTTCAAGGCCAGCCTGATCTACAGAGTGAATTCTAGGATAGGCTCCAAAACTACAGAGAAACCCTGTCTCGAAAAACAAAACAAGAAGCTGGGCATTGGTGGTGTACGCCTTTAATCCCAGCACGCGGGAGGCAGAGGCAGGCAGATCTCTCTGAGTTTGAGGCCAGCCTGGTCTACAGAATGAGTTCCAGGACAGCCTCCAAAACAATACAGAGAAACCCTGTCTCGAAAAACTAAAAAACCAAAAACCCAAAACAAAACAACAACAGAAAAGATTGAACATAATCTATGAAAAGAACTCACTTCCAGTGGTGCTGGGGTATATAGTAAGCACTCCATGATGCCATCCTATCTGTCACAGGGACAAGCTTCCTGGCCCAGGTCATCCATCTTCCTCTCTCATCTCCAGAGCTGACTTCTAAGATTTCTTCATCCCTTTTCCCCTCTCGCTTCTTTTACACAACAGCAAACATATCTTCTTCTAAGTCAGCCTTTAGAAGTCAGGATTAAAATGTCATCCAAGGGGCTGATTGCATAGTTGAGAGGCAGAAAGTACTTACCTATCATGCATATATATATGTTTCAACCAGGAATATTTTTATTCATTTATCTTGAGAGTCTCCCTCTGTAGTTTAGGTTGATCTTTCTATGTGGTTCAGGCTGCCTGGAAAATTGAAGTAATCTCCTGCCTTGATCTTCCAAGGGCTATACTGGCAAGTGTGACACCCAGTCTCAGCCCAGGAATATTTATTTTTAAGAATATTATAAAGTCTGATCCTAAAAATACATTCTTAAAACTTTAGGAAATGGAAGTTTTAGCTCTTAAAATACTTCTCAAATACAGTAAAGGAATTCCATGTTCAATTAAACTTGAGTTAAAATAACAAAAATGAAAACTGATTTTCTTTTTTGAAGTCAACTTGGGTTTATATAAAATGAGCAAGAGTTGCTGGGACTACAAGGAAAAGGAGGTATTTATACAAAGACCTCTGAAGCCTTGAAGCTTACAACTTAATCAAAGATGAAGGATTTAATTTTTAAAAAACCTGCAACATAAAAGCAACAAATGAAATTAATAGGGAAAGTAAATTGCAAGAAACAGAAAATACAGAAATAGAAAGACTTTTCAAAAGTAACTCATTATTATTCTGAAGAGAGATTTTTTTCAAGACAGTGTTTCTCTGTGTTGCTTTGGAGGTTGTCCTGGAACTTGCCCTGTAAACCAAGCTGGCCTCTAACTCAAGAGATCCGCTTGCCTCTACCTCCCCAAGTACTGGGATTAAAGGCATGCACCACCAATGCCTGACCTGAGGAGAGATTTTTGTACTCACTGAACAACTAAAGAATTCATTCTTTAAGAAAGCTTTCAATACCAAGCTAGAGCTCTATAAAAATAAAATAATAGAGATGAACATTTCCATTAGACATTTGAAGGTTTAAAAAAAGAGAGAGAAAATCCAGAATTTCAAAAACAGAATCATGTTGGCTGAGGACTTCATCAAGATGGATGTACCCATGTGATTTTATCCACCACCATCTTGGATAGTGTGACATTATGAAAGTGCTAACAACCATGTGATCTCATAAACACCTTGGTCAATGCAATCGTGGAGCACAAGTCAAAATGGTGGCACCCATGAAACTTCTCAGTCCCAATGAACCCTCAGAGATCACTGTACCCCTTTTTATATTAGACTAAGGAAGTTAACACTAGACCTCATGGTGTTTTGTTGTTTGTTTGTTTAGGATTTTTGTCTGTTTTGATTTGATTTTGATACGTTCTCTTACATGACGTCTTTACTGGTTTCTAGAGGAAACGTCAAAAGTTTTTCTAACCATGTGCCTCCAACACTAGCCAGGTATCCAAGAGAACTGATAGTTGGAAATTGCTTGACTCGGAAAGCTCATGTGAGTTTGCAAGAGCCCAGAGCTGGGTCTTGGGAAAATCACAGATCCCAAGGGAACCAGAAGCATCAGCTGCCAGGTGCTAGTCTAGCTGCTGCCAGAAGCAGCTGACAACAGCTGGAGGCAAAGAGCCTGTTTGGGCTGGAAGCTGGAGATGCAACGGGTGCTGGATCTCAAGGTCTTCAATCTGCCTCCCATATCCAAGTCTGTCTTTCTCTAGCTGAGATACTCAGGACTCCTTTGCTACATACATGTCTACCCTTGTTTCTAGCCCCTCCCCCCAGTGTACCCTGGAAACTCATGTGTGTTTTTTTTTTCATCTTTCTAGTTTCTGCGGCATACACCGTCTACAGAAAAAGAACATTTGGATATCATCTTTTTGCACATTATTTCGGATGTTCTGTGTCCTATCGTCTCTGTGTTGAGGGTACTTAATTCAGATGGTGTGTAGCAAATTACTCTATGGCTTTTCTAGCCCTCACGGTGATCTTTAAAAGAAGGAGTTCACCCTAAATGTTATTGTGCTTGTCTCCTGTGTAGACTGAAAAATGTGATAGGGATTGACATAAACTTGAGAAAATGCTCAAAGGAAATACTGGAAGTTTAGCTCCATCATGTATACAACTGTTAAAAGTTGACTGACTTCTTTGACATGTGAGGTATATATATTCATTCCAGGAGTTTTGATGGGTGATAGATCCAATACAGGCAGGTTAAACATCAGCCAGATAACATACAGAGCATTAATTTAAGGTCACAGAGCATTAAAGAGTCCCATGGGTAGGGACGAGGAACCCTAGCACACTCTGACTTCTCCAAGGTTGCTAATGAAGAGGATACAGGAAGCCAGGTGCACCCTGCTGAAGTAATTAACCCAGTAAGTACCCAAGAAGAGGAATAAAAGCTAGTTTTCCAGCAGACTGTAGAGAAAGAAACAAAAATGATTCGGCTGTATCTTCTTTTGCCTTAAAGATGGACAGTGTCACTAAAGACTCTCCTAGGCTACATCCTTATCCTTCAGCATCTCTTTCATCCACAAGCTCTAAGAAAGAAATATTTGGTATTTTTCAACACATAGGCCTGGCCTAGATAGAAACTAGAGAACCCAAGGTAGTCTCTATAGAAATCAATAATCAGAGTATTATATTGCCCTGCAACTTAACCT
The DNA here is from genome assembly GCF_017639785.1 of Mesocricetus auratus. NCBI lineage: Eukaryota > Metazoa > Chordata > Mammalia > Rodentia > Cricetidae > Mesocricetus > Mesocricetus auratus. The sequence goes on along the minus strand of NW_024429202.1, from coordinate 35,221,934 downwards.
CTGCACAAAGGAGGTTACTTATTGAACTTTTCAGCTTGTCTGCTTCCAACTGAAGACTCACCCCAACTGATTGTGAGTACGGACTTCCTTGCCATGGGTCACCCCAAGTTTAGCTAGGGAGGGTCTCAGGTTAGACACCGTGAAAGACTGAGACTTACATGAGTTTGCTCTTCCTCAGTCATAGGTGTTGACTGCTACTCACTCATGACCTTTGAAAGTTTAAAGGTTATTAGAAGGTGACCCTTCAAATTCAAGTGGTTTGTCTCATGTCAACCCCTGTTCACAAAGCGAGTCTCAATGCATCCGGGTTCTAAGGAGGACAGAGCCCCACCCAGGGAACTCTAACCAGTGTCAATTCTACAGAGTCAGCATAGAGAAAAACGTCCTCAATGCTTCAAGCTAAGCCACAGTCAGACAAGCCTTGGACTTGTGCTCACACAGATGGAACAGCTGGTTAAAGGATGTCTGGGGAAGCTGGAAGCTCTGCCAAGCCCATGTGACCCTGAGGACCAAATACTCCTCTGGCCTTGACAATTAATAAGAAAAGAATTTTGGCCACCTATGTGGTCTTAAAAACCAGCAAGAAAGTACGTATATCCAAAAACTAAAATGATGGGTATACTGCTTTTGGTCTGTCTGTCTATCTTTAATAGTCCAAGGAATCACACTGCCAAGTCATTAGACTTAAAACTATATGGACTGATAGTTAGAATATGTCTCATTAATGAGTTTCTTCTTTATAAGAAAATTACTGCCCAGGTATAAGACCTCAGATCTTTGCTCAGTTCTGCAGTCAAAAGAGACAGGGCCACAATTATTTTAACCTAAAGCTCAAATGATGGTTGTTAGGTCTCAAATCCAGGACAAATGCCCAACTAAGGTACCAGCCAAAGACTTCCCTTCCTCGATACGTTTCACAGTTGGGGTCGTGTAGATGGGCCTTCTGAAACGGTACTCCCAAACTGCCTCACTCAACACCCCAAATTCGGCAGGGTAAAGCCAGATCATTCATTACCCCAATCCCACAATGGCACTGAGGGGTACATCTTCAGACAGAAGCTGGGGGCAGAGGGCGGGAGCAAAGGTGACGATAAGAAAAGGAGGTAGAAATTGGCAGCTTAGAACAAACAGACCCCATAGCAAAATAACTAGCTTCCCTCCTGACTAAAAGCTAGAAATGTCCTCAGGACTTTGGGCAACAGCATCCTTACCAGAGACCATATATGCCTAATGTGGTTTGGGGAGCTCTGATTTCTGCTCTTGTTTCTGAAGGATTGCAGAGTTACCTCTGATGGAGGCCAGACTGTAGGTCTCGGTGGAGACCCAGCATTCCAACAGGGCCAGGTCACTTTCCCAGCCAAGGGACCACCCCTAGATGTGGGAGCATCTTATGCTAAAGGAATAGGTGGAATAATTAATGCTTTGTCTTTGATAATTAGCTCAGGCTTATCAAGTCAGCTATTATTAAACAACCTTCCCCACCCCACCCCACCCCACCCCTGCACAGCAATTCCTTTTTCCAGGATAGAACAAAGAGAGCCAAATGTCTTAATGAGTTTGAAGGAAGGAATGTTTAAAAATCAGAGGAGGGATTTGTAAGAAACATTCTTCACTGTGAGTCTTTTCTTCGGAATACAATAAAAACGTGGACTTCAAAGGTTTTCCATCTCCCCAACTTTGTTGAGCCTTTATGCAAATATCTTAATCCCTGGACCAGTAAAACCTTTGTTTACACGAAGGCTCCTTGAATTCAGGGTAGGTGGTGAGCTGACTGCTCTTCTCTTTCCTTCATTTCCTGTGCGCTGATGCCTATCAGCTAGCCCATCTGTGAGGCCAAACTCCAGCAGCCACCTGTGTTAGAATGAAAACCAAGCTCACTTCCTGTCTCAGTGTGCTCCCTCTTTGGAACACACTGTCTTAGTGGAGAGTTAAGTTTTGCCTTGTCAAGACACTTCAAAAACACTTAAAAATAAACACATTTCATTTCAACAGAGAAAATGGAGAATGGGGAAAGGCCAGAGTGGGAAAATTAGTGGATCCATTCGAGATAGAAGTTCCATGAACAGCAAAGAGACCATGAAGGCGAGAAAATAATCAAAAACGCAATATAAGAAAAGTTCCCAGTAAAGAAGAGAGTATGTGTGGAGGCAACAGCAACAAAAATCCAAAACAACCAAGAGCCATCACGGCAAAATTGCAGAACATACTAGATTGGGGACTGAGAGAAGTCCTAAGTTCCTACAGAAAGAAAAATACCCAAAAGACCAGGTGGCATTCGATGGGTGCAAAGGGAGATAGCATTGAACCCATCAGCAGAAAATCTGCATTAGAAACAGCAGAGAAGTCAAATCCCAAGAGAGAATTTTGTCCTTCTTATAATTCTACACCCAATCAAGCACCAATGTCTGTGAGGGATTGGTTCTAGAACCTCCTCTGGATACTCAAATAAACAAATGTTCCAGTCTCTGCTATAAAATGGTGAGGTATTTCCATCTAGCCTCTACACCTCCTCCCACACACTAAAAATAGTCTCTACCTGGCCTCATACCCCAAGGCATTAATTAGCTCCTTCCCAGGAAGTGCCGATAACAGCACAGTGAACTTTACTTAAGCAAAGGGTAGGTCTCCATCATCCCCAAGGAGGCAGGTGTGAGTCCAGAAGAGATTTGGGTAGGAGGGCACTGGGTTTTGACTATCTAAGGCTGACCAGGAAACATGACCACATGCCATAGTTCAATTTTCAGAATATCAGGGTCATGGGAGATACTGGCTTTCATAGCATTTCCACGAATTATACATGGGAAATAGTACTGGCATGATGCTCCAATTGGAGTAAGGACATCAGGAACACCGTACTTAGCTTAGAGGTGACATCTCAAAAGAGCTTTAGATGAAGAAACTCACAATTAAAAAAAAAACAAAATAAAACAAACTTTGTTCAATTGTGGGTGTGTTTGGAATGTTGGAGATGTTGAGAAGAGGAAACTTGGAGACTAGAAGGGGAAGGTGTGACACCATTAATTTTTTGTGAGTATAGCTCTGTCGCGAAGACAAAGAATAGCCTGCAATGAGCACTTCCAAAGCCAGATTCATGTCTGAAGAGCTCTGAGCTTGGCTGGGCCTCTCCTTGTGAGCTCCCCAAGGGCCCATCTGTCTACATCATTGTGAGTGTCCCTTCATGGAGCTACCACTGACTGTGTCCTTCAGAGAGATAGTCGGTGTGTGCTACCTTCATGTCCCCAGCTGTCAGGGGCCATGCGTGACATGTGGTAGGCACTTCTCATCAGGGGTGGCTTGATTTAGGCTTACTATAGCCTTGGCTCAAAGAACAAAAGGACAGTCTGTCAGTAGTGACCTGTCCCTTCTGTTAAGGTGCTGAGTGGTTGGTGGCTAGAGCCATCGAGAGGAGCTGGTTCTCTTCACTGTGTGTTTGAAGATTTGGAGATGACTTACACATCCCTTCCAACCTCAGGAGCTCTCAACTGACGCTAATTTCTATCCTATGGATGTGAAAATCTCACCTGTCTTGTCAAAACCTCCAACTATGCTTTAAAATGTTCATTCCTATCAATACAGTAATTTTTTTCTTTGCAAAATCTACTCAAAAGATACAGACAACAAAATACTGGAATGGCTAGGGGCCAGACTAACAGCAAGAGCTCCCTCCCCCCTTCTCACACAGATGGAGAGAATGGGACAAACTTTGTCAGTGTATACAGTGAGTCTCAAACTTCTGGAACAATACCAGTTACTGCCGAGACTAAAAAGACTTTATAGATCTCTTAAATTAAATAGAAATATTTAAGTATTTAAATAGCATGAATGACACACGAAATTTGAAAGAAGACAAAAGAAAGTTAGTTAAGACTCCTCATGTCTTGAAGTCTCCACTGTTCCTACCTCCAAATCCATCATATCTGGATCCATAGGACAAAAAGAATTACAGAGACGAGAGCAAGAAATACAGCAAAAGCCAGAAGACACCATTCATCCAAGTTTATGGAAATGGCGCCTTGAACAGTATAGCACTTTCCAGCAAGGCACGGTGACCCACCTGGGAAGTCAGTGCCAGCCAGATGGGAGTCTCTTTTACCATAAAAACGAGGAGAATGGGTACGAAGTCAAGATCCCAGTAATAACAAACGTCTTCCAGGTTAGTGTCCATACTTGCTGAGCAGCTCTGGGTGTTATCTACTGCCTTTATCTCATGGTTAATTGTTCATCTAGCTTCACCCTAAATACACACCTCCATAGCTTCTCTAAAAGGACTGATGTGTAACTTAATGTGCTGTGGTCTCCAAAAGTGACAGTCTGGGAATCCAGGTGGCCAGCTTTCATTGTCGCCTGGCCCAGCAATATCTACCCATTAAGGAGGTGGATAGCAGAGAATGAAAGGGACATTGGAGAAAGAGGCGTGGACAGCCTAGCGGAGGTGTCCAGCCTGCGCTGGGTGGATGTGGACCTCGAACACCTGTTTATTTTATGACCGACCCCTCTTGGCTGCCTGTGTCATGGAGCTTTGAGGACATCTGTGCTCGGAAATCTGCTTTGAAAGACTTCATTTCCAGGACAGAGCTGCTGGAGAGAGGATCACCAATGGCCTTCACAATTGTCTCACGTCAAGTTCACAGACTTCAAGAGGAGACTGTGACAGGGTTGAGGAAGGGCCACAGGTAGCAGGCAAGAGGCCCTATGTGACACTTCACACCTGAGTGAGAGGGAAGCCCATAAGACTGCCACCTTTCCAAGCTACTGATGTTTGAGTTTTCCTGTTGACTTTTAAGCCTCTCTATCTAAGGAACCCCCTTTAGGGGTTAAAAATTTATATTTGCAAGAAAAAAAATGGAGGACGAGAAATCCTTGCTTGTCACACTGCCTAACAGGGATAGAAGGGGTCAGGAACTGACAACACTTGAAGATGCGGGAAGCATGGAGGCAGTTTGGTTAGTGTGCCTAAGAACCCATGTGTTGCGTCCCTCAGATGGTCCTCCCCTCATTCACAGCTGCTAGTGTCTCATGTTATAGGCACTTTTAAGGCCAGAACTAAGTGTTCTGGGTCAACTGGATGCAGGGTCACCTGGAAGCACTTACCAACACCCATGAGGACGGATATGGAACTCATGAGTTCAGTGCTAGCAATGCCATTCGGGTGACTTCTACACACAACATCAAGGGCCTAGAAGAACCCACGAATGACATAGAGAGGAATCAATGGGCCAGGTCCACCAAGAACCAGTCAGGAGGTGGAATGGTTTGGAATTCTCTCTTGAGTCCTCTTCATGAACGATCTGACCTTGGAATAAAGTGACTTCTTGTCAGGCCACAGCTCCAGCAAATACCTGACCCCCGAAAGGCTTTGCTGCCTCACCCTCTCCACAAAACTAAGTGGCTCCAACTGGACACTTGGAAAGAAAACAGACTTGGATAATTGTGGTTAGACAAACAATTTCAAGATCATTTGGCCTGAGTGTTTAGAAGGCTCAGGGGGCCCGAGGAATGCAGTGAATTTACAGGAAGAGGGACAAGAACACACATTCCTCCAGAACGCCCAATCCAAGTTCTTGTTTATTTTTTGGAACCAGTAATGTCTGGAGAGAGGTCATCCTTTCTGAGGTTGGAGAGCGAAGACATGCCCTGAGGTTATAGCCAGACAAGAGAAATGAGGGCTGGAAGGACATCTAATGTGGTTTCTAACTAGCTCCAGTCCAGAGGTGGGAACTGAAAACTCTTGGAGCCTACAGGGGGACCTCACAGGGACTCAACCCTGAGAGAGTGTGGACGGACGCACACCTGAACATGTGGCAGGCAGCAAAGGAGCTGTGATTTGGTGTTGTCTAAAGGTCTGTGTGGTGAAGGTTGGTCAGCCTGTGGTGCTTCTGGGATGTGTTGGACTCTGAAAGTAGCAGGAGACTGGAGAGATGACTGAGAAGGCAAAGGAACTCTTCACCAAGCCCTTGGTAAGCTGAGTTCTATCCACTGAACCCACATAGTGGAAGGAAAGGACCAATTTTCACAAGTCATCCTTTAACTTCTAAACACATGCCATGGTGCATACAGGTGTGCACACACACAGATGTACAGACATACACACAAAGACACACACACACACACACAAACTAAATGTTCAAAAATGTTTTGAAAGTAAATGCTGTAGGCTAACCAAATATGAACTGAAACCAAAACTATTTGCAAGAAAAATAAACAACAAAACAAACAAAAACCCTCCCAGCCCTTGGATACTTTGTTTCAGTAACAGACTACTAAGTAACATCATCAGACAATGAAGTCTGTTAGGGCGGGTGAGGAGTAGAGGGAGATTGAAACAGGCTGATAAGTTCATGTTCTGTCAAAAAGTACACTGTCTCCCGATCACCAGTGCAGGAAGGCTCAAAGTGGCTCAGTGATGGCTCTGTTATTTCATGAGATTCTGTGCATGGACCTCCTCCATAACAAGGCACCTCGCTCAGGGAACTAATCTAGAATCCGCTTGTAACAGAGGTAGGTACCCAAGACAAAACACACAACTCTGGCTTTGGGGAGTGGAAGTCATTGTACATCAAATAGCTCAGTTGTAAAAGGAAACTGAGACACAGGAAACTTGGCGGATGCTAGCCTGGGACGGGTGAGATGCCCAGTCCAGTGCCCCTCCCGCTGGGGTGGCCACCTAGTCAGATCCCCACATCTAAGACCTCAGAGACCTCCATGTCTGTAAATCCTCTGGTGGCTGAGTCTGCTGTTTTAGCTCCCCATGCTGCGCAGCTCTATCGTGAGGGGAATGACAGCCATTGGCTGATGAGAACTGGACTGAGGACAGGGCAGGCTGCACACGTGTGTGCATGTGAGATATGCAGGCACTTGTATGTACTGCCTATGGAAATGCTTTTTTCTTTACTTCCCAGTTATTTTGGATACTTTGAAAACTATACTTTTTAGTGTTTAATTTTCATTGTGGGTTCATTATCCGTGTTACATAAGGGCATCTCCAAGCATGCTCTGTGTGTTGAGATACCCCTAAACCTCCTAGTTCTTTTTGTTGTAATTACTTAAAATGCCATAGTAGGATTCATTCTTTTAGCACTGTAATCATATATTCCCGTTGTCTTTTGGCCAGATGTTTTCCATGGATATTAACTGTATAAACAAATGAGTTTTACTGAAACATTTCCACCTGTGCATTTTAGTCATATTTACCATTCTTCCGCTCTCATGTCTCCCCTCCCCCGACTCTTTCCTCTTCCCTGAAGCTTCCCCTTTGACTTTCATGTCTTTTCTAGATTTTTTGTGTAATAGGGAACTCGAAAACATTTGATTTTCTAAGTCTAGTTAATTTTGCTTAGCACAATGGTCTAACCATTTTCCTGCCAACAACTTGATTCTTTACCCTCTTCCTAACTGAATGATACATTGTATATCCATGTCCCATTTGTTTTTGAGACTGGCTTCACGCTCCCGGTCCTCCTGCCTCAGTCTCCCGGATACTGGGATTACTCCCAGTCACGTGCTATATTTGATTTATCTGCTCCTCCACTAGTGGGACCCTAAGCTGATTCCGTGTCTTGTGTGGTGTGAATAGCACCATGCTAGACATGTTCATGTGTGTATCGATGCATGCAGAGTTAGGATCCTTGAGGTGTACACCCAGAGTTGCTACAACTGGAGTGCACGGAAACTGCTCACAAGCAACCTCATGCTGATGTCTGCTAGGTTGCACTGTTTTTATTCTCAGCAGTTGTCTGTAAGGGTTTCCTTGTTCCTACCTCTTTGTTGAGGTTTATTTTCTCTATTTCTTTTCCTTCCTTCCTTCCTTCCTTCCTTTCTATCCAGACTGATCTTATTATTGTTGCTTTAAAGTCAATGACTATCTTTTTGTCCTATCTAATTTTTTTCTATATCGTTCACTTTAAAATATTTGACTAGTATGAGACTAAGTGGGGTTGTTTTTAATTTTTTTTTCTTTTTGGTTTTACAAGACAGGGTTTCTCTGTATTGTTTTGGAGGCTGTCGGTCCAGCCTGGCCTCAAACTCACAGAGATCCGCCTGCCTCTGTCTCCCGAGTGCTGGGATTAAAGGCGTGCACCACCACTGCCCAGCCCGTTTTTTAATATTTGAGTATTGACTGTCCACAAATGTCTTAAATTAGATTTTATTCATTTTACTTTATTCTAGTCAGGTTTCTGTTGGTGTGATAAAAACACCATGATAAAAATCAACTTGGGGAAATGGGTTTATTTCCGTTTATAACTGATGACTTAGAGTCCATCATGTAGGGAAGTCAGAACAGGAACTCAAGCAGGAACTTGAAGGTAGGAGCTGAAGGCCATGGAGGAACCCTGCATACTGGCTTGCTTCCCTGTGGCTTCCTCTATGGGGCATTTTCCTTTGCTCCTTTTTATTTTGATTTTTATTCCCTCTCAATCCCAATTTTCTTTGAGTGATGTAATTTTTTTTTACATACTTAAAAAGCATGGGCTATAGGGCATTTTTTTTGCTCAATGATTGGTAAAGAAGGGCCCAGCCCACTGTATAGACTTGCCTATAGGCCAATCTGAAGGAGACATTTTCTCCACTGAGGCTCTGTCTTCCAAGATGGCCCTATCTTATGTCAAGTCAACAAAAACTATCATATTATATGAATGAGTGTTTTGCCTGTATTTATATTTTTATACCACTTGTATATCTAGTACTCTCAGAGGTGAAAATAGGGTATCCAAGTCCCTGGAACTTGAGTTACAGATGACTGTGAGCTACCATGTGGGTGCAGGGAACTGAATCAAGGTCCTTTGAACAAGCAACAAATACTCTTAACTGCTGAACAATGTCTCCGACCTCTGTCCATGGGCTTCCTGAATGCCTGATTTATTGCCTTTTAACTTTGTAGTCAGCATCTTTTAAAAGATGTTTAAAAACCCCATTCTTTTAAGAATGCAACTATCTGCATTATCCCTTCTAAGAACTCAGTTATCTGTGTTTCCTGTGTGTGTGTATGTGTGTGTGTGTGTGTGTGTGTTTACTTTAGTCTGGAGTTTTATAATCTGCATCTATACTTTTAGTATAGACTTAGACTATACTTTATAGTCTGTATCTATATTTGTTTTTAGTCTGCACCTGTACTTCTCTCAAGCTCACTTGTTCATTAGAGCTACATTAAACTCTGATGGTTACACCTCTAAGTATCTTGAAAGACCTTTTATTTATGTGTTTCTCTTGGTTTCCAGTTACTTGATTGTCATGGAATATTATCTTAACTAAGCAAAGATGTTTTACATTTGTTTATGCTGCAGAATATTACTTTAACTGTATAATGGTGTATTACTTTGATTTATGCTGCATTTATTTAATTATGTAAAGATGTGTTGTGTTTGTTTCACCTTGCCTGTCTAAGACACCTGATTGGTGCAATAAAGACTTGAATAGCTAATAGCTAGGCAGGCAAAAGGATAGGCAGGCTGACAGGAAGAGAGAGTAAACAGGAGGAGAAATCTAGGCTCGGGAGAGAACAAGAGGAGGAGAGAACAAGGGTGACTCCAGGGGGCCAGAAGCCAGGCAGCTGCCAGCCAGCCAGAGAATCAGTGGAAGTTCAGTTACACAGAAAGAAAAGAGCCCTGAAGCAAAAGGTAGATAAACAGGTTAATTTAGGCAGAAACAAGCCTAAACTAGGTGGAGTATTCAAAACTAATAAGGCCCTGGGTCATGATTTGGGAGCTGATTGGTGGCCAAAAAGGAAATTTAGTTTTAATGTGGTTTATGACTACTTTGAATTCCGGGCATAACATATGAAAAATAATCAATGCTCTGGAAGAGCTTGTCTTCATTCCAGCCAGGCTACTGGCCATCATGACCATGTCATCATGAATTTTATGTATCTGGTGTAGATCTATTCTAGTTTAGACTTCCTTTGGGGTACACTACTTGTTTATAAGATGAGGTTCTTCAGACACTTTGTTTTGGTTTTGTTTATTTTCTTTCTTCTTTCTTTTTTCCTCCTGTTGAATTGAGCTTTTGGCCGTGTTGCATTAGCATGTGGAGTTGAGTTAAAATATTGACACTCCTATGAGGGTGGGCATGAACTAAGTGAGTAGAGACTGGGGGCCCAGGGTGACACAGGAGTTAGATTTGACTTCAAAGTGAGTCACTTATACAAAGCACCATGGAAGAGTTGAGAAAAATGTGACAGAGGGAAGGACAAGAAAGGGAAGGGAGGAGAGGGGAGAAGAGAGGAGAGGGAAAGGAAAGGAAAACTTTCTCCACTGTATTCAGAGCTTACAGGACTTGAAGATGAAAATTAAATGACTCTATATAAATAATTATAATGAATGTTGACTACAAAGGATGAAAGCCATTGTAGATTGCCAGAGGGGACTCACAGAAGGTGTCTGGTCATGGGCTCCTCCAGACAGATGAGGTACACATTTGGTGTAATGTGACCTGCCTCTGGAGAGCTGACTAAAGCTAAAGAAACTGCCTCTTTACACAAAGGGACACCCTATGCAGTGCTGGAGAGAGTTCCAAGCTGAGTGGAACATGTCTCCAGTCCGCTGGTGATTTAGGGCATTGGGTTTATGTTTAGGTCTAAGCTTTGCAGGTCAGGGGTAGGAAAGGAACTGGTTTTGTTCTGGGAAGAGTTGCCATACAGGCCAACCCAGACTAGTGTCTCAGCCCCATCAACGTTGTCCTGGGTCACCTCCGGTTACGTTGTGTCTCTCAGCACCAGGCCCCTCTGCTGTAAAGCAGGGTAACTTAGCTCACAGGCTAGCACTTGGGCAGATGGATGGATGGCAGAAGCTTCCATCCAGCTTGTTTGCAACGGAGGGTGAGGGGATGATGGGAGGTGCCAGCTTTGTGGGCTATATCCTCTGAAGACCCATCCTTTGTCCTTTACACCCTGCGACTCCTCCCCAGCCAGCCAAAGTGCTCTTCCCTCTCAGACTGGCAGACTGAGTGTGATGTTGTCAACAGTCCTCCCTGGAAGTGTGCCCTGAAGTTGAGGAGAATGGATTTCACCTCCAAGGCCTCTGTCGAGAGAGGGGTTTTTAATCTTCCTAAGAAACGGAGCGCCATCAAGCAGTATCCACCTCCACGTGCCCAGTGTTGGGATCTCACAGAGAATCTCTCATGCTCCTACTGCAAGCCAACAGTATACATTGCCTGCTAAGCTACTGCTGAGTTGTGGGCCATGTTTCTTGGCTAAGGAAGCCTTGAGTGAATGTGTAAGGAGAGGTTGAAGCTCTGTGTTGTTGACATGGACACAGCCACATTGAAACAAATACCTCAAACCCATGGGAGTGGCAAAGATCCCCACCCCTCTCAGTCAGGCTCAGAGGGATGACAAAGCCTTCCTCTGGTCCACTGGTGACTGTTGATGGCATGTGCTACTTCCTACCCGGCCACAGTGCACAGACTCTCTGCTTCTGCTTAGCGAAGGTCACCTTCCCCAACAGTGTTTAGTTGGGATTGTTTGTAGAAGAGGAGGGGGCCAGAGGACCCCAAACCAAAATAGAACCGAGGATTGTCACAAAGAATTTTCTCCTGTGAATGCTATCTGACATTGGGCTATCTGGAAGTCATCTGCTCCCTGAAGACTTGGAGAAATGTTAGAAAATATTTTTAAATAGTTTAGCTGAAGTCTTGCAAATCCTACTCAGAAGAAGAAGCTTTCCTCAGAATCCCACAGAGATAGAAGAGAATTGAGAGCACTGGTGAAAATACTGAATCACCTGGGATACTTGGAAAGTTGGCAGGGATAAACGAGCCCTCCTGAGTTCCAGAGATTTGGGGAAAACCAAACAAAACAGGAAGAGTTAGCAGCATCCAGCCTGTGTGTTCAGAGGAGAAGGCACAAGGCCAAGCGAGGCCGCTTACTACCCCTGCCTCCTGCCCACCATCCCCACCCATCCGTGTCTAGTCTCTACCAGTGGCCATCAGCCCTACAGAGTGTCCTGCGGTTGTTAATCAAACTGTGGGGACAGCTTTGATAAGTATGGGGAGTGGCACTGGCCATAGGTTTCTGATGCCCCTGGGCTTCTTTACGCTTTTATACTACCTGTGAGGAGTCTAAAGGATTGGTCACGGGGATTGCCAGCCCAAACCATACAGTTTAGATATCTCCTTGGAAGCTACTGAGGGTGATCTGAAGGTTGTAAGCAGGTGCTGTGGAGGTTTCAGGATCCCAAATGGAGTTAGTTTCTTGTATAAAACTCCAGTCCTGTGGTGCTGAGAAAGGCCATGGAGAGAGACCACCATTCATGATTTGTCCCAAAGCAGGAACTACCACAGAATGTTTTCCTAATGATAGCTTATTTGGAATGGTACAGAGCAGCTGGCGGCACAAGGATGTCTAACTGTCTGTGTTAGAACCCTGGCTTTGCACACTTATCTCCCAAGCACAGACCACCAACAAGCCAGCCTTGACTGCAGGCTGACATAGGTTGCCAACTCCTGAACACCATCAGCACCCATGAGATATTATTCTCCTTCTGAAGCTTTTCTCTTTCCTAAGAAAACCCCAGCCTTTCTTTTGTTTTTCAGATGTACCAGACACCACCAAAGAAGGAAGGTAGGAAGGAAGGGAGGGAGGGAGGGAGGGAGGGAGAAAGGGAGGGAGAAAGGGAAGGAGGGAGGGAGGGAGGGAAGGAGGGGAAGAAGGAGGGAGAGTAGGAGAAAGGGAGAGAGGGAGGGAAGGAAGGGATAAAGGAGAAATGAAGGGAAAGAGAAGGGGGAAGAAGGAAGCAGGAAGGAAGGATCAGAGGAAGGAAGGAAGGAAGGAAGGAAGGAGAGAAATAAGGAAGGAAGGAGTTGATGAACTGTCATGTGGAAATTATGCATCTATAACAGAACAGTAATCCTTGTATCTTATTCTGTGTCAGAAAAAAAGATGAAAACTTAGAAAGACAAAATTTCATCAGCATTAGACCATAATCTATTAGCAGTCCATCATGGTGGAAAAACCAAGACAGCGGGCGCTTGAGGGAGCGGGTGCACTGCATCCACAATCAGGATCTGAGGAGGGTGACTGCATGCCAGTTCTTAGCTCCCTTTCTAAATGTTATACAGCCGAGAGCCCCTCTCTGCCCAGGGGATGGCCCTGCTCACAATTAACATGGGCTCATGTCTCAATTCATGTAGATAAAACAGCTCCTTCCCCACAGGCAGACCCAAAGGCCCATCCTCTAAGAAATGTAAGTATTCATGCCTCAAGACTGGAACAGTCTAGGAGTCCTGATGGCCTGCATAGTCAGCTTGGAATTGTGATAGTTGATCATCTTAGCAGTGGGCCATCTTAGCACCCCAAGCTTTCCTGTCCTCATTCCTGGGTCCCATTGAAATCTGATTAAAATGAACTCACTTGTGAGTCTGGAACCTTTAAGATGGGTCAGGATCTTTCAGACGTGTGCGTCTGTAACAGCCAGGTGTATGCCTACCGGTGTGGCATAGACCTATGAGGACATGAGGGACGGGAAGGCAATCCTCAGCAAGTGGAACAGAGTCACAGAGACAGTGGGAGCAGCAGCGCCCGGCCTCAGTGCGGTGACTGGGCAGCCCTGGAGGAGAGCTGGCCCTGGAAAATCAGGCTGACGTCCAGGCCTGGCCCCTAGCAGGTGCTGGCCAAGGCTTTCAGATACAGCCTTGAAGTCGAGCCTTTCTTCTTCCAAATCTGGTTCTTTTCACCCACCTCTCGCTTCCTTCCCTGTCCCTCCTGCATTTTCCTTTTCCATTTAAGCAAAACAGACCTTGAAATTCCTTGCTTCTGGAATGCTACTGAAAACAGCCCACTTGGAGAAGCTGCCTTTTCCATAAATACCCAGATTTATGAAGGAGAGGACACGATAAGCGGGAGACCGCAGACATTCCTAGGTTGAGCCTATTTGTTTGTTTGGCTTTTGTAGGGTCGTGGTCATCCAACACACACATTCTTTTCAGATATACCCGTTAGTTATGGAACTGGGACTGAAATTCCTGAAGCTAAAGGAATTGACTGTCACTGACCCTCCCGGCGCACAAACGGAGCCAAGTTGAAAGTTATCACCCATTAAATAATAGCCAACCACACTTGGGGCTATTGTGCCTTCTTTTGTTGTGCCTAACCAAGTCAAAACAAGAGATTAAAGCAAGAAAAGTTACCCCTCTTAATACCTCTATTCTCTCATCTGCACTGTGCTACCACCGTGGTGGGCCAGCGAGCCTCCAAGTGTCTAGAATGAAGAGCTGGTAGGGCACTGCTCATCCGAGCAAGGACCCCAGTTTGTGGTCAAACACAATCTTCTACTCGATTACTGGTTTCCATACTTGATTCCAAACCCCTTGGAAATGACCCTTGACCTCATCAGCTTAAATCCAATGACATGCCGGCTTGCCTGTTTTGGAGAGCGGTTTTTAAAAGGAAGGAAAGGAGGAAGAAAGGAAGGGCGGGAAAGGGAAGGAGATACTATAGTTTTGTTTTTCTCAAAACATCCTATTCCTACTTCCTGGCCACCTTAGAGAGGTGGTGTGTGTGTGTGTGTGTGTGTGTGTGTGTGTGTGTGTGTGTGTGTGTGTGTGTGCGCGCGCGTGTGTGTGTGTGTGTGTGTGTGTGTGTGTGTGTGTGTGTGTGTGTGAGAGAGAGAGAGAGAGACAGAGACAGAGACAGAGATAGAAACACAGAGAGAGAGAGAGACAGAGAGAGAGAGAGAAGTAGACGTGCATGGTGTGCACAAGGAAGTTAGAGGACAACTTTGTTTTTGGTTCTCATGGTCCACTTTGTTGGAGAGCAGGGCCTGTCTCAGTCACAGTCATGTACATTGGTCTAGCTGGCCCATGAGCTGCTGGGGATTCTCCTGTCTCCTCGACCTTCATTAAAAAGCACTGACCCAACTTTCACATGGGGTTCTGGAGATTGGAACTCAGGCTCTCATGCCTGCATAGAAGCACCTCACCCTCTAAGCCATCTCTCAGCCCCTTCTTAGAGATTTTAAGCAATGTACCTCACAATAGAAGACAAATTTTTACCTCAATACTTGATGCTCTCTGCTTGATTTTTACTCTAAAGAGAATACTAGTTTAGGAAATTTTTTCCTTGACATTTTTTAATGATAGAAATAAATGGTTGCGAGAAAGGGGTAAATAAATCTTGTGAATTTATACATATACACACATATATATACACATACATATACATATATATGTCAAATGATTTTGAAACTTTTCACTGTAAAGAAATGATTGTTGAGGAAGTAAATATATTTAATCTGGTGTAGATGTTATGCAATTTACAGATGCATTAAATATTATTACATGGTATCCATTAGCCTGTACAGCTCTATGTTTTTGTATCAATTAAAACTAAATTTCTTAAATGATTAATATTCTTGATCCTATAAGAGAATATGTATACCACAGTGGACATTTTCAGGAAAGAGTACAGAGTGTATGGTCTGAATGCATATGTCTCCTAATCTGTATGGTGAAATCCTTACCACCAAGGTAACAGTGTTAGCTAAGCCTCTAGGGAGTGCTTAGATAACAGGATGAAGCCTCATCAGTACAGTCAGTCCCCGATGGAAGGGACTCCTGGTTTTTATACTTCAGGAGCCCACTGCAAGGGGAGCAAAAAGCCATCTACAAACCAGATGCCCAGTCTGCTAGGGCCTTGGTCTTGGACTGCCGAGTTTTAAGAAGAGTAAGAAACGACCTTCCACGGCACACAAGCCATCAGTGTGTGGGGGTTTGCTACACCAGCTGGAATGGTCTAGAATCACCTTTGTGTATGGAACCAAGCACCCGTGGAGGGAAGGAACCATGTGAGCCTTCCTCTAGGATTGCTCAGGAAGGCTTGTGGTCTACTTCATCCAGCTGACTATTTCCTTTGGGGAGCTGACCCGCCCCTTACCATGTTGGGGGTTTTGACGAGATCTTTTCCTGCACTCTCTTGCTTTCAGGGTGTCCTCTCACTCAGGGAAGGAGGCCCAGGTCCTCTTGTCCATGTCTTTTTGTCACTCCTCCTAACGTCCCTCCTCATCTTCCTCCCTGCCCCGTGTTCCCACGGCACTCTGACCCCATTCCTTTTTTTTTTTTTTTTTTTTTTTTTTTTTGCTGTCACCTATATCTTTTTAGACATGACCTCACAGCTTGTAGCCTGACAGTCAAAGTCCAGCTGGAACATAAATGACCGCCAAGCTGCCTTCAGCTCCAAGTGAGCATCAGTTCTCCGAGGCTCTGGGAAAACATCTCTGCGGGACCCCTGCAGCATCAGAGAACCTGTGAGTGTTGAGGTCACTTCCCACACCCTGCAGAGTTCTCCTGCCATTTTGTGAAGCCTCCAATGATCAGAGTGGCTGAGTACCTGGAATAAGCCCGAGAACAAGGCCTCTTGTGTCGAGCAGTAAGAGTTCATTTCGAGGGGAGGTTAATAAATAAGGTGACATCCCGACTGTGCCAAATGTCACCATTTAACTTTCAACTCTTTGGGTTTAGCAAAACCAAATCACTCTCCCTTCCTGGACTTTCTCTAGCGTTCCTGTGACTGCTGAACTCGGTGTGTACTTTAAATGAAATATAATCCCCGCGCCTCTCCCACGTTCATACTCGACACAGCCAACTGCTAGCTTGTTTGTGTCCAAGAATACTTTTAAAAGATTTGTGTAAAGCTTCTTTTAAAGGACTTTCTTCCTCCCAGGCCTCTAGACAGGATGTTGTATTTTACTAAGGGTACATCATTTTTGCCATTTCCAAAATTTGAGTGTAGCTCCATGCCAGACATCGAACATAAAGAGGCTCCCGAACTTGCCAAAATGTCTCCTATTCCTTCTTATTCAAAAGTACCCATTTGTGAATATTATCCCAAGCAAATCTATACCTGCTATGGAGATAAATGTATGTTTGTCAGCATATTAAATTATCACTATGATATGGATCACTGATCTGTCTTCTACTTATTGCTTTGAATTTTGATGCTAAGGGCTGCATGGTCACACAATCCACACAAAGACACGGTGAGTTTGATATTTAATTCAGAGCATGCCAACGCTGGAGTAACACATACCCCAGAGTCCTGTCTCTCGGCACCATTTTTTTTTTTCCAGATTCCAGTCTGTTCTCTTCCATCGCCACCCTGGACTTTCACAGCCTAAGCTAGTTCATTCTGTTACCTGTGTTGATTCTCTAAAAGAGTAGAGCTGATAAAACACCAATGGTATCTTTGGAGGTTCATTGTCTCATCATGTTAAGTCGGTGGGGGGGGTTCCTTTTTAACCTTATAGGTCTTTCGGAGGTTTTGTGAAATTCTTATGTGTGTGAATATGTGTCTCTGTGTTTCTATGCGTTTCTTGTGATTTTTCTTGGGCTCTTTTTCTTGTTTGGCTGTTTTGTCATATTCTGATACGTTTTTGATTTATCTTACTTTATTTTTACCTTAGAAGCTTGTTTGAATTCTTTTTTTTTTTTTTTTTTTTTTTTTTTTGGTTTTTCAAGACAGGGTTGCTTGTTTGAATTCTAAAGGGAGACAGAAAGGGTTTGGGTCTGGAAGGGATGTGCAGTGGAGAGGAACTGGAAGAAGTAGGGGGAGGGGAACCATAATCAGAATATATTATATGAAAAACAATCTATTTTCAATAAAAGAATACTTTCTTTCAAAACAGGGTTGATTTTGAGAGGGAGCAAGGGAGGGGATGTAAGAGAAATTGGAAGGAGGAAAGGGAGGGGGGATAATTATCTACTTCTTAATTTAAAAAATAAAAATACATTTAAAAGGTACACTGATTAAAAAAAGAAAGGAGCCAGGCAGTGGTGGCGCTCGCCTTTAATCTCAGCACTCGGGAGGCAGAGGCAGGTGGATCTCTGTGAGTTCGAGGCCGGGCTGGACCGATAGCCTCCAAAACAATACATAGAAACCCTGTCTCGTAAAAACCAAAAAAAAGAAAAAAAAAGAAAAAAAAGAAAAAAAGAAAAGAAAGAAAGGAGAAGGCATGTACATTGGGAACAGTGACGCATGCCTTTAATCGCAGCACTCAGGAGGCAGAAGCGCGTAGAGCTCTGTGAGTTTGCGGTCAGCCTGGTCTACACAGCAACTTCTCCCCCACCCCCTATCTCTGGTGTCTTTTGTGTTGATTTACACATCAGTAGGGCAGAAATTGTTTCCATTTGTAGTAAGAGTCTCCTCGAGAAACAACCTTCATGTAAGGACCGGATCCCCAGTACTTATCAGAGAGAACAGAACAAATCACAGAATAGTAATGACACAGAAACAAAACACATCGGTAGCAATAGACAAGGAATGGACAAATAATACAGAATAAATTCAGACACTGAGTATTAATAATGATAAAATTACTATAAGGAAAGGAAACAGGGGAAATAAAAAATTAAAAAGCAAGATTTTTGTATGAAGAAAAGGAAAAAGGTGAGATTTTACAAGATTCAATTAAAGAATAAAGTAAGTAAGCAAAATTGGGTAAAAAAATGAATGAAAAATAGAAAGAAAAAACTGGGTGGTGGTGGTATATTTTTTTTTAAATACTATGTTTTACTATTTTTAGAAACACTCTTATTTACATATCCATTGCCCCATTCCCCCATTCCTTTGCCCTCCCATCCTCCCATGCTTCCCAAGCCACTCACCACCCACATTCCAGGGATAGTGAGACCCTCCACAAGGGATCATCGAAGTCTATCACATCATTTGGGGGAGGGCCCAGGCCCTCCCTTCCATATCTGGGCTGCAATAGTATCCCTCCATTGGGAATGGGCTCCCAAAGTCTATTTGGCCCTAGGTATAAACTCTGGCTCCACTGTTAGAGGTTCCATAGACTGTCTTGGCTTCCTAGCTGGTACCCACATTCAGAGGGCTTGGTTTGGTCCAATGCTGGGTCTCCTGCTTTACGACTAGGGTCTATGTGCTCTCATTAGGTCAGGTCAACTGTTTCTGTGGGTATCTCCAGTTCCATCTTGGTTCATTTGGTCATCTCTCCTCCCTCTCTGCAACTGGATTCCGAGAGTATAGCTCAGTGCTCAACTGTGAGTGCCTGTTTCCGCTTCCATCACTACTGTGTCAAGGCTCTAGGAATGGTAAACAAGGTAGTCATCAATCTCATTATAGGGGAAGGGGCAGTATATGTCTTTACTCCCAGCATTCAGGAGGCAAAGGTAGGCAGATCTCCATGAGTTCAAAGCCAGCCTAGTCTACAGAGCAAGTTCCAGTACAACCAAAGTTACACAGAGAGACCCTATCTCGAAAAACCAAAATAGAAGGAAAGAAAGAAACAAAGAAAAAAAGAAGGGAGGGAGAGAGAAAAAGAGAAAGAAAGAAAGAAAGAAAGAACAAGCTTAAACTCCTCATAGTTGAGGTAGACAGACAGTAAAGGCTTCTTGGGGGGTTCTCAAATGGTAGAATCTACAGATACAGGGGTGCCAGGTCACAAATGAAACTGTTATAATTCCTTCAATCTCCCACCAAGCAGGTTGGGGCTAAAATATAGGGGGAGCCCTACCCCTCATTTCCTACCCATATGATTAAGTGTATATTATCTGCTTCAGGGCAATATTCACTCCAGAGCCTCCCTAGAACCTTGGGGGCGGGGGTACGGGCTGGGGGAAGCACCCATAGCTGCTGCTAGCCCTGAAGAGCTTCGGTGACATATGGATGGAACTGGTGTCTACTTGCTCTGGGACTTTTGCAAATGTCTATGCCCTGACATGTCTCCAAATGTCTCAGAGTGTGTGGATCTACTGAGTCCGGACTGTGGGCACTGAGCCTCATTCTTGGCAATCTCAAAGCTGCTCCTGGAATACAGTATACATGGCTCTTGGGCTCCCCAAAGACCATGGGGTCACCAACTGCAAGTCCTCCACAGCCCTGGTTCCTCCTGTTTACATTTCTAATCAAGTTTTTGAGCTCCTGCCATGCTGTAACTGTCCCTGAGATCCTGTCACAGTGCAAATGCCCCTAGTGGCTCCAGTCTGTGACGGGGATGCCCCAGGGACCCTGAATTGGTGTTATTTCATGCTTTCTGATCCCCAGAATATTTCTGTCTTTAATAGGCCTCTCCTCAAGATGCTCCTGCCTCCGGCTCTCCCAGTTATGGTGAACTATGCAATGTATTTGTTCTCTAAAACTAACCGGTCATGCAGGAGGAGTTTCTTTCAGACTGAATCCCAGCCCTGGATTTAAAGCATCTACAAAGCTTGCTTGTTCCCTGTGAGCTTGGGGCTGCCAAGCTCTTGTCAGAGGGGCTGGCTGCTGTCCAGGCTCACCTGAGCTTCTGCATGGGATCCCCTCCCCACCGCCTGAGAACTGTCTTTGAGCTGAGAGCTGCCCTCTTTGCTGAGTGGCCCCTTTTCTTTGCCGGTGCTTTCTAGCTGTCCCATGGCCTCTTCGATTGCCAAGTCCTCCGCTCTTTCTCTCCTCAGAGTGTAGTCTCTCCCTGTCTGCCCTCACACTTCTCACTCTTGGAGTCATCAAAAGGGCGTTCACACTGCCCGCCGCTATACCCTGGCACTCCTGTCATTTAATTTCCATGTGGCCCAGCACAATGTTTTCCTACAGGGTTTTAATTTCTCGCATCTTCACCAGTCTCAAAGTTATAAAAGCACTTGTTAGACAAGTCTCCGTGTCTGAGAAGCGGAGTGATCTCTAGCCTCCAAATTCAGAAAGTCTACGCCATTTTCTTGTTAGTTTACCAGAGACAGTTTCTACCCCCGCCCCTAAATTCCCTTCATAGTGCTAAAAGGATGGGAAGCAACCCTCCCGTCCTGCTGTAATTATAGAAGTGCTCTCGCTGTCTCCATCAGCACTTGGCCAGGCATTTGCTAGGGACTGGGTTACCAGTTAGGTGCCAGTAGTAACTCTGACACGATCACAGAAAATAAACATTAGTTATCACAGCAACAGCTGTTTAGTTATGCCTCCAAGACTCCGTTCTCACTTGGACCACATGCCTTCAACCGCGCACATATGTTGAGCACAGGCGAGTACTGTGCAGCCTGGAGAGTTAACCTCCGTAAGACCTGAACATGGCTACTGGCTGACTGTTGCTTAGAAATTTTACCCACAGGAGGCAAAGGTTTCCAGACTTTACTGTACCTGCACAGGGCTGAAAAATGGCTAAAGATAAAAGCAGAGGGGTTTAATATCAAGTCAGGGATCAGGAATGGGCCACTGCACAAAATTTCATCTGGAAATGTCTTAATATAGCAGAAGCAATAGATTGTTGTTTGTTTTCGAAGCACTAAGGATCAAACTCAGGGCTTTTCACACGCTAGGCAAATGCTCTGCCTCCAAACTATAACTCCAGCTGGGAAGCAATGTCTTTTTTTTTTTTTTAATAGCTAATGAGGAGCCAGTGAGAGCAATGACTACCTAAGGCTTTGTGCAATGCCACCACCCATTTCACTTCAAAGGCCACGTGCAAGAGATTAATGAATGACTGGACCAATGAGTGGCACTCTCAAAGTTCACTGCTGTTGGGTCCAGTAAGGTTTACTATTACACTTGCAGAAGGTCATGGTGAAGGACCAAATGCAAAGGATTCTGATCTCTAATGAAGAAAAGATTATTACAAATGCCTTTGGGGGGCGCTGGAGAGATGGCTCGGCTGTTAAGAGCACTTGTTGCTTTTACAGAAGATTGAGATTGGATACCCAGCACCCACACGTGGCTCACAACCATCTGAAACTCCAATTCCTAAGGACCTGACGCCTTATGCTGACCTCAGCAGACACCCGGCACACACGTGCGCACATATATACATGCAGGCAAAGCATTCAACGCACAAAATAAAACAGTTTTAAAAAATGCCCTTGTGGGTCCTTCATGATTGAAGAGTTGGGAACAGAGGTCAGAGGTGCACTGGAACAACCAGAGCAATTCTTCTCATCTAAAGCCACCCATTTCCCGCAGATGTGACAGCCCCACACCCCTTCTCACTTGGAGTTCCCTGTCCTTTAAGGAGCAGCACATTTTCCTTTCATAAGTTCACTCCCATTGCCAGCCCAGCACATCCTATGGGCTCATTCTACATCCATTAGGTGTCTACACAGGTCTTCTCCCAATCTAATGCTGGCCATGAGGCCACAGATGTGAAAACTGGCTGGAAGGGGCTCAGAGCCTGAGGTCTCTGGTCTTACAGAGCACAGAGCTTTCTTGCACCTGAAAAGGTAAGTCAGTTGGGCTTAGAAGAGAGGAACACAATTTTAGTGAGCTTGCATGGACGGGTGCGGAGGAGGAAACCTTAATGGCAAATCTGGGAAGATGCCGTCTGGGATATGCCGAGATACGACCTGGGAGTAGCTGGATGACCTCTCAGAACTTTGATCTATGACAAAAACCCCTCAACCAAACTAGAGGTCCTGCCAGAGAAGGATGAAAAGATGCCAGCTGGGGTGGTGTGAAAGGAAGTGGCCCCCAAACAGAGCGACACTATTTGGTGTGGCTTTGCTGGAGTGAGTGTGGCCTTTTGGAGGAAGTGTGCTACTGTCCTGGTGGGCTTTAAGGTCTGCTCTACTCAAGCTACTCCCAGTGAGAGACCAATTCTTGTTCCCAGCAAGGTGTAGGACTCTCAGCTACTTCTACAGCATGTGTCTGCCTGCACACCGACATGTTCCCCCAAGATGATAAGGGACCGAACCTCTGAACTGTAAGCGAGCCACCCAAACTAAATGTTTTCCTTCATAAAAGTTGTGCCTTTAATCCCAGCACTCGGGAGGCAGAGACAGCTGGATCTCTGTGAGCTCGAAGCCAGCCTTGTCTACAGAGCGAGTTCCAGGACAGCCAAGGCTACACAAAGAAACTCTCGAACCGCCCCAGCCTGCTGTGGTCTAGGGAGTCTCTTTACAGCAATAGAAACCCTAACGAAGACACCTGGTTTCTCACGCCTTCACTTGCCAGCATCACCCAGTGGGTGAGACACCAGAACTGGGAGATGAAGCCTGGTGACATGGCTGTGGCAGGGCAGAATGGGGTGGGATGACGTCAGAAGTAGACTGAGGGCAGAGGGTAGAGCTTTACTCTCCTCTGTGCACAGATTACTACCACCGACTCCATGTGCACAGCAAAGGGTGCTCCGCGGTCTCCCTGAGCTTCCAAGCCAGACTCAGCCAGTACCTGCCACCTGATGGACAACGGCAGCGGCCAACGATCACCTCACACCCACAGGATAGAAGAAACCAGCAGTCTGATGGCTCTGGTGGCTTGCTCCAGAATAGCCTAGGAAAGGAAACCAGGCCTTAGCAGTGGGCATCTGAATAGACTAATGCTCTCAGAATTGGTTGGTGACTTGAAAAAAGCAAAGGGATGTTCCCCAAATGCCCACATTTCTAGACTGGGATACATCTGATATTCTGACATCCCCTCTAAATGAGACACTTAGATGGAGTTTCCTTTTACCTAAAATTGGGGGTATGTTCCTTTATTCTAAAGTGTATGGGGTAGTTTAAGGAGAAAAGTCTATTTTTCTTTTACTTCATACATTGCACTGGAAATTATTTAATTCAGCATTGCAAAAGGAAGTGCTGACACAGGCTGCAGCATGGAGAAGAAAAGCCAAACACAGTGTGAAAAATACCGAACCGAGAGTAGTCAAACTCAGTCACAGAAAGTAGGGTGGTGACTGCCAGGGCTGACGGGAATGGTAGGTGAGAAGTTACTGTTTAATGAAGACAGAGCTACAGTTTGAGAAGGTGAAATATTTAGGAAATGATAGTACAGACTCCTGCATGACAGTGTGAATATAATCGTTGACATTGACTTCTGTCTTTTCAAGGGTTAAAGTGCTGTGAGTTTTTACCACAAAATAAAACTTTATCTTGTGGTTTCCTTCTTAGTCTGGTATTTACGACAGTTGAACGCAGCTTTCGCAGGTACCTTCTGAGTCAGACGGCCTGCTCTAGTGACTCATAACACAATCTTGTCTTGCAATCTCTTGGGTCTTTTGATATAAGATAGGGCTGTCCTTGAGTGTGAGGAAGACTGTGGGTGAGTGAGCAAGAGGTG